>NC_060120.1:7844500-9169000 GCF_021461395.2 Schistocerca americana | reverse complement strand
ACCAACCGGTCCCTTCTTCCAGTCAAGTTGTCCCACAACTTTCTCTTCTCTCCAATTCTATTCAATACCTCCTCATTAGTTATGTGATCTACCCATCTAATCTTCAGCATTCTTCTGTAGCACCACATTTCGAAAGTTTCTATTCTCTTCTTGTCTAAATTATTTATCGTCCACGTTTCACTTCCATACATGGCCACACTCCATGCAAATACTTTCAGAAACGACTTCATGACACTTAAATCTATACTCGATGTTAACAAATTTCTCTTCTTCAAAAACGCTTTCCTTGCCATTTCCAGTCTACATTTTATATCATCTCTACTTCGACCATCATCAGTTATTTTGATCCCGAAATAGGAAAAACTCATTTACTACTTGAAGCGTCTCATTTCCTAATCTAATTCCCGCAGCATCACGCGATTTAATTCGACTACATACCATTATACTCGTTTTGCTTTTATTGATGTTCAACAGATATGCTTCTTTCAAGACACTGTCCATTCCGTTCAGCTGCTCTTCCAGGTCCTTTTCTGTCTCTGACAAAATTACATTCTCATCGGCGAACCTCGAAGTTTTTATTTCTTCTCCACGGATTTTAATTCCTACTCCGAATTTTTCTTTTGTTTCCTTTACTGCTTGCTCAATATACAGATTGAATAACATCGGAGAGAGGCTACAACCCTGTCTTATTCCCTTCCCAACCACTGCTTCCCTTTCATGTGCCTGGACTCTTATAACTGCCATCTGGTTTCTGTACAAACTGTAAATAGCCTTACGCTCTCTGTATTTTACCCCTGCCACATTTAGAATTTGAAAGAGATTTTCCCAGTCACCATTGTCAAAAGCTTTCTCTAAGTCTACAAGCGCTACATACGTTGGTTTGCCTGTCCTTAATCTGTTTTCTAAGACAAGTCGTAGGGTCAGTATTGCCTCACGTGTTCCTACATTTTAACGGAATCCAAATTGATCTTCCCCGAAGTCGGCTTCTACCAGTTTTTCCATTCGTCTGTAAAGAATTCGTGTTAGTATTTTGCTGCCGTGGCTTATTAAACTGATAGTTCGATAATTTTCACATCTGTCAACACCTGCTTTCTTTGGGATGGGAATTATTATATCCTTCTTGAAGTCTGAGGGTATTTCGCCTGTCTCATACATCTAGTTCACTAGATTGTAGAGTTTTGTTAGTCCTAGCTCTCTCACGGCTGTCAGCAGTCCTAATGGAATGTTGTCTACTCCCAGGGACTTGTTTCGACTTAGGTCTTTCAGTGCTGAGTCAAACTCTTCACGATGTATCACATCTCCTATTTCATCTTCATCTACATTCTCTTCCATTTTTATAATATTGTCCTCAAGAATATCCCCCTTGTATAACCCTCTATATACTCCTTCCACGTTTCTGCTTTCCCTTCTTTGCTTAGAACTGGCTTTCCATCTGAGCTCTTGATATTCATGCAAGTGGTTCTCTTTCTCCAAGGGTCTCTTTAATTTTCCTGTAGGCAATATCTATCTTACCGCTAATGATATGCGCCTCTACATCCTTACATTTGTCCTCTAGCCATCCTTGCTTAGTCATTTTGTCGATCTCATTTTTGAGACGTTTGTTTTCCTTTTTGCCTACTTCATTTAGTGAATTTTTGTATTTTATCCTCTCATCAATTAAATTCAATATTTCTTCTGTTACCCAAGGATTTCTATTATCCCTCGTCTTTTACCAACTTGATCCTTTGCCACCTTCACTATTTCGTCTCTCAAAGCTACCCATTGTTCCTCTACTGTATTTCTTTCCCCCATACTTGTTAATCGTTCCTTAATGCTCTCCTTGAATCTCTCTACAACCTCTGGTTCTGTCAGTTTGTCCAGGTCGCATCGCCTCAAATTCCCACCTTTTTGCAGTTTCTTCAGTTTTAATCTATAATTCATAACGAATAGATTGTGGTCAGAGTCCACATTTGCCCCTGGAAATGTCTTACAATTTAAAACCTGGTTCCTAAATCTCTGTCTTACTATTATATAATCTCTCTGAAACCTTGTAGTATCTCCAGGATTCTTTCATGTATAAAACCTTCTTTTATCATTCTTGAACCAACTGTTAGCTATGATTAAGTTATGCTCTGTGCAGAATTCTACCAGGCTGCTTCCTCTTGCATTTCTTAGCCCCAATCCATATTCACCTACTACGTTTCCTTCTCTTCCTTTTCCTACTGTCGAATTGCAGTCACCCATGACTATTAAATTTTCGTCTCCCTTCACTGTCTGAATAATTTCTTTTATCTCATCATACATTTCATCAAACTCTTCGTCATCTGCGGAGCTAGTTGGCATATAAACTTCTGTGGTAGGCCTGGGCTTCGTATATATCTTGGCCACAATAATGCGTTCACCATGCTGTTTGTAGTAGCTTACCCGCATTTCTGTTAAGATTTATTTCCTCCCTCTGGTACTTCCATCAGGAGATGCACTCCACAAGAGACGCTAGATCCGTTATTGCTTTTATTCCTAAGGGAGTGGCACTCTAGTTGTTTGTCGAGACCTCATACAGCTGAACAGATGAGGTATTCATTGTAACACAGAAATCGTCTCAGCGGTCATTTGCCGAGGCCGCCTGCAGTCAGCCTCTCGTCTTTCTTTGCCAGCGAGAAAGAGAGCGGCCATTTATCGGCGACGTCCGAGTTCCGAGGAAGACAAGGGGTGCACAGCGCAGCGGCCGGGTCGCGCAGATTGCGATCGGCGGCCGGCCGTCCCGCTACACAATGGCGGCCGCTTATCTGCCGCAGAGTGCGCGCGGGGCCTGTCACGCGGCGACCTCAACCCTAGCGCGGCGGCCGCGTCAGCGGTGACCACCGAGGGGGGCCGCCGGTGTCGAATTCAGCGAGGAGGGCATCTCGCGGCCCATCTCCAACCTGTAGCTGTCAGACCGCCGAGACTCGCCGGAATACTGTTAGGACAGTTTGCAGTTCAGTATTGACACTTCACCCACGACAAGGGTCCTCAGACAGCAACGAGTGCGAGGACGTTTCCAGCCACACAAAAATTGCAGCAGTTTGTGTTGTATGCTACTCGCTAAATACGGTCCCGGGGACACTTCCCTTCGGCCTAGAATGAAAATGAACTCGAACGGGAAGCGTTTTCTGAACTTAGAGGAAATGAAAGGAAAATGCATGAAGGCACTACGGCAAAACGTCGAACAATTTAAAAATCTTCAATGAGTGTAACTTTGGGACACGTGTTTTTACCCATATGGACACCATTTCGAAAATAATGTAATTTTCTAATTGTGCTATGAAATGTGACAGCGTAATGTATTTTTTATAAAGAGAATGACAGTTTCTGTTAGAGAAAGTTTTTAATGGAAATGGACGGCTGTAGATGTTCCTATGGTGCTCATCGTAAAGAGAAGTTTCATTTACACTACTCATTAAAATAACGCATCTTTGCAATTTCTGTGTAGATCAGGCTATTTATAGATCACATTTATGTTTTTACGAAATTCCCCCACAGAGGCTGCTGGGAACAGGAATTTGTTTCTGAATGGTTACAGCAGCCAGTAGTTTAGTATCAGTTCACTTTCCGTATTCTGTGATGCAAATATCCAGCACAAGTTTGCAAGTGATAAGTCTGTTTGACGCCACTTACATTCTGTCCGCTGTAGCACTGTTCATTAAGTTCAAATTTTCACTGATTTATGTTGTACATTTACGTTGCATGAGGATCGAGATACAAACTTTTTAATTCTTACAAAAAAGGTGGTATTCATCTCTTTGTTTAATTAACCTTACAGGACATAACTGAGCCAAGAAATTACAATAAATACTCCATTCTAGTCAATACCATAATTCTTTTTGCATATAAGAGCTGCGTCAAACCAGTCTCAGGACTGAGGACCACAACAACAACAACAACAACATAAGACGTTGGGCTTGAGTCAAATGGAAGGTACGAACAAGCACAAAGGTATTACAAATCTCGCCGGCCGCGGTGGTCTCGCGGTTCTAGGCGCGCAGTCCGGAACCGTGCGACTGCTACGGTCGCAGGTTCGAATCCTGCCTCGGGCATGGATGTGTGTGATGTCCTTAGGTTAGTTGGGTTTAAGTAGTTCTCAGTTCTAGGGGACTGATGACCACAGCTGTTAAGTCCCGTAGTGCTCAGAGCCATTTGAACCATTTGATTACAAATCTCGTAAATAGGAAAATTCGAATTACAGACAACATTACAAATCTTACAGGTAGTTTCCTCTTTTCGACACTGTCCTTACTTATATTTTGCTTGTACAGTTGATGTTAAATTCTCCTTGTCCGTTCAGCTTATTCGTAACCACACCGTGACCCATTTTTGATACAACTTTCGTGATAACACCTTTACACAGACTGGGAGGACAAGAAAGCGTGAGGGGGTAACTCAGAGTAGTAATGTTAGTGGTCGTTTGATTATATTTGTTAGAATAACAAATAATATTAAACACATAATGGTCAGGCTCCCTGTTTACAAATAAGCAAAGCGCAAATATGTCAAAAGTGTATAACAGAGATATACACACAATAAAGGACAGTTGCATTTCACGTTATGAAAATGGTAAAAATGCTGCCTCGGAACCTATTCCCACAATCAGTCTGCACTCCACTAACCTAAGCTGCTAAATGCTGCTAATTGCGAAAACTGCTAGAATTTATAATACAAGCAGTAATTTCATAAAAGGCAACAAATTATTTCATAGTAAAGTTAATAGTTCCTTATACCAAGAATACAAGCGAATACACTGTTAAATCATAATATTCCCCACCCCCCTTTTTTCATAAAAATTTTTTTTTAACTGAATAACACCAAAGTGCCTGTTGAGGATACAAGATGAAAGCAGTACATTGGCAGCGTAGGATAAAGCCAGTTAAACGAAGCACTTCCAAGTAAACGATGAATCTCTAATGGTTGAAAGAAATCTTGTACAGTAGAGTTACTTAAATCTAAAATTCTAATTAGCAAGACGTTGTGAGGGAAAGGGTACAATTTTGAATAAGAATACAGGGCGTAAAATACGCAAGAAAACTTAAGTTGCTCGTTCCAGCAGATGACCTGGATACGGTGCTTAGGCCAGTCCCTCACACTACGACATAAGTTAACAAACAATAAGGTGGGACGTAACATCAGCAGGTTCTCGCTCCAGTGAGGCGTAGAGAACTCGGCCGCAACCTGACGCAAGTTAGTGCTGTTAACAAAAACCAGTAAATAAGTGAGGGCTTAAGAAACGGTTTAACAATTATAAATGAAGCCCTTACAAGAACACACCAAAAAAATCAACTTGTCTTCAACTCTGATAACAAGCATCTCTGTTCAAGAATAGAGAACATGAGAATTAAAGAGAGCCTCCAGCTTTAATCAAGTGGCTAGTCACAACTACGATCACAAGTTCAGTGACAAATATAGCCGACAACTGCCAGGCCAACAAGCCGTTCGTTGGTGTATATTACAATAAGGCAAGAAAGAACGAGCTTCCCTCTACGGAACTGGAATTAAACAGATTGTCACGCCCATTAGCTGTTTACGCAACACTAAGCAAGGAAATCTATAACACAATTTGCATATGTATTAGACATACAAAGTTTAAATAGACTCCCCAACAGATATAAGAAAGACAACGACTAAAATAACCAGCAGCAGAAAATACAGTTAGTAAATATAACTGATTTTAGACTTAGGTCTTTATATGGCTAATTAAACATTACAGTTTAATCAGAATACCACATAGCTACCCACAAGAAAACTCAGACCCACTTAAAGAACACTGAAGGACTAAACTTCAGTTGTTGTTGTTGTGGTCTTCAGTCCTGAGACAGGTTTGATGCAGCTCTCCATGCTACTCTATCCTGTGCAAGCTTCTTCATCTCCCAGTACCTACTGCAACCTACGTCCTTCTGAAACTGCTTAGCGTATTCATCTCTTGGTCTCCCTCTACGATTTTTACCCTTCACGCTGCCCTCCAATACTAAATTGGTGATCCCTTGATGCCTCAGTTAACAACGCTTATTAAAAAGAAACGCATGGCCACCAACATTTAAATAAGACAGGGCAATCCTCAAAGCAATCACTAATACAATAAAAGGATAAAAAAACATTAGTTAAATACCTGTCTTCGGCCACTGGAACTGGACTTAAGTGACCAAACCACACACGTAATGATTAACGCAGAAAACCACCCTCAGAGGCAGTGAAAGGAGCAAATACAGAATTGATAAAAAAATACCAACAAATAAAAGGGGCTCAGTCAGTAATTACTTTAAATTCAGCCCTTCAGGAAGCCACCAAGACCAGGCAAAAGTTAGAAGCTGTCGTAGTACGAGCACTCCGCATGAAAGGTGCAAATGGCTAGGCAAGTTCGATATTGTTAGGGCACAGTTAAATATTTTGTCGCACGTAGCACTGAATCGCCCGAATCACAAACCAGTGGACGTCAAAACGAATTGAATCCATACAAACGGGCGCCGTCTCGCCAGAAATTTGAGTAGGCGAGAAGTGCTAAGGCCATGACCAAACCAAGCACCCGAGAAATGTAGCAGCCGCTGGTTGTCCTGCCCCCCCCCCCCCCCCCCCCCCGTGCTGGCTGGCTCCCTCCGCGTTCCGTCCCCTGGTTTGAAGCACCGCTAGAAGTGTTCCTTTGTAACACCCCACTTGTTGCTTGTCCGATTTTTGCGTGTGTTCCCCCTGACAACCACTTACAGAGAAATTGGGAGTGGAACTGTACGCAAAAATGGATAGGGCTAAATTTCAATGTGGCCCTGTCACCCCCCTAATTAGTCTGCGGTGGTAGTGTTGACGATAAATCACACCTATTTTTTTACTTCCAAACATGAACGATCACGAACACTTAGGGTGTTCAATGGCATCAAACTCATATACAATAATAAAATAAAGCAAAAGGGTGAATTCAGGATTTACTACTGAAAGTAAAGGCTCTACTGAATCACAATAATTTTATTATAACCTTCAGATCAATGCTGAATATAACACAATGAACAATTTACAAATTATCCTCCTAACTGGTATTGGCAGTAACTGTGTTAATCTAGGCGCTCGGTCCGGAACCGCGGGACTGCTACGGCCGCAGGTTCGAATCCTGCCTCGGGAATGGATGTGTGTGATGTCCTTAGGTTAGTTAGGTTTCAGTAGTTCTAAGTTCTAGGGGACTGATGACCACAGATGTTAAGTCCCATAGTGCTCAGAGCCATTTGAACTGTGTTAAAATCGGTACAAAACGCGATCTCTTATAGCATATATATGAAGAACCACTATACTCCAAAGAATCGTTTCCACAGGGAAACAGCAATTGCAACTGATCCAACTGTTTATTGTTACTCCTAACACAGGCCGAAGGAGGAGCGATCTCACCGTAATATTCCTGATGTAGCGGCGCTTTCCGACAGCGACGGCGCGGCCGTGCGGTCGGCGTGTGGCGTCTCGGAAAGTACAATCCTACAGTATTCGAACACCAGACTGCTGTCCGTAAACTTCTCTAATTGCGACAATGTTTCCGTCAGCAATGAGCTGGCATAGCTGACG
Source organism: Schistocerca americana (assembly GCF_021461395.2). NCBI lineage: Eukaryota > Metazoa > Arthropoda > Insecta > Orthoptera > Acrididae > Schistocerca > Schistocerca americana. The sequence goes on along the minus strand of NC_060120.1, from coordinate 9,161,455 downwards.
TCCTCTGAGAACGAAAGACCAAGAGGGGAGACGACTTGGCTAACATCTACATCTACATCTACATCTACATCCATAGTCCGCAAGCCACCTGACGGTGTGTGGCGGAGGGTACTTTGAATATCACTATCTGTTCTCCCTTCTATTCCAGTCTCGTATTGTTCGTGGAAAGAAGGATTGTCGGTATGCTTCTGTGTGGGCTCTAATCTCTCTAATTTTATCCTCACGGTCTCTTCGCGAGATATACGTAGGAGGGAGTAACATACTGCTTGACTCCTCGGTGAAGGTATGTTCTCGAAACTTCAACAAAAACCCGTACTGAGCTACTGAGCGTCTCTCCTGCAGAGTCTTCCACTGGAGTTTATCTATCATCTCCGTAACGCTTTCGCGATTACGAAATTATCCTGTAACGAAGCGCGCTGCTCTCCGTTGGATCTTCTCTATCTCTTCTACCAATCCTATCTGGTACGGATCCCACACCGTTGAGCAGTATTCAAGCAGTCGGCGAACAAGCGTACTGTAACCCACTTCCTTTATTTTCGGATTGCATTTCCTTAGGATTCTTCCAATGAATCTCAGTCCGGCATCTGCTTTACCGACGATCAACTATATATGATAATTCCATTTTAAATCACTCCTAATGCGTACTCCCAGATAATTTATGGAATTAACTGCTTCCAGTTGCTGACCTGCTATTTTGTAGTTAAATGATAAGGGAACTATCTTTCTATGCATTCGCAGCACATTACACTTGTCTACATTGAGATTTAATTGCCATTCCCTGCACCATGCGTCTATTCGCTGCAGATCCTCCTACATTTCAGTACAATTTTCCATTGTTACAACCTCTCGATACACCATAGCATCATCTGCAAAAAGCCTCAGTGAACTTCCGATGTCATCCACAAGGTCATTTATGTATATTGTGAATAGCAACGGTCCTATGACACTCCCCTGCGGCACACCTGAAATCACTCTTACTTCGGAAGAATTCTCTCCATTGAGAATGACATGCTGCATTCTGTTATCTAGGAACTCTTCAATCCAATCACACAATTGGTCTGATAGTCCATATGCTCTTACTTTGTTCATTAAACGACTGTGGGGAACTGTATCGAACGCGTTGCGGAAGTCAAGAAACACGGCATCTACCTGTGAACCCTGTCTATGGCCCTCTGAGTCTCGCGGACGAATAGCGCGAGCTGGGTTTCACACGACCGTCTTTTCGAAACCCATGCTGATTCCTACACAGTAGATTTCTAGTCTCCATAAAAGTCATTATACTCGAACATCATAGGTGTTCCAAAATTCTACAACTGATCGACGTTAGAGATATAGGTCTTTAGTTCTGCACATTTGTTCGACGTCCCTTCTTGAAAACGGGGATGACCTGTGCCCTTTTCCAATCCTTTGGAACGCTACGCTCTTCTAGAGACCTACGGTACACCGCTGCAAGAAGGGGGGCAAGTTCCTTCGCGTACTCTGTGTAAAATCGAACTGGTATGCCATCAGGCCCAGCGGCCTTTCCTCTTTTGAGCGATTTTAATTGTTTGTCTATCCCTCTGTCTTCTATTTCGATATCTACCATTTTGTCATCTGTGCGACAATCTAGAGAAGGAACTACAGTGCAGTCTTCCTCTGTGAAACAGCTTTGGAAAAAGAGATTTAGTATTTCGGCCTTTAGTCTGTCATCCTCTGTTTCAGTACCATTTTCGTCACAGAGTGTCTGGACATTTTGTTTTGAGCCACCTACAGCTTTGACATAAGACCAGAATTTCTTAGGATTTTCTGCCAAGTCAGTACATAGAACTTTACTTTCGAATTCATTGAACGCATCTCGCATAGCCCTCCTCACACTACATTTCGCTTCGCATAATTTTTGTTTGTCTGTAAGGCTTTGGCTATGTTTATGTTTGCTGTGAAGTTCCCTTTGCTTCTGCAGCACTTTCCTAACTCGGTTGTTGTACCACGGTGGCTCGTTTCCATCTCTTACGATCTTGCTTGGCACATACTCATCTAACGCATATTGCACGATGGTTTTGAACTTTGTCCACTGATCATCAACGGTATCTGTACTTGAGACAAAACTTTTGTGTTGAGCCGTCAGGTACTCTGTAATCTGCCTTTTTTTACTTTTGCTAAACAGAAAAATCTTCCTACCTTTCTTAATATTTCTATTTACGGCTGAAATCATCCATGCAGTAACCGCTTTATGATCGCTGATTCTCTGTTCTGCGTTAACTGTTTCAAATAGTTCGGGTCTGTTTGTCACCAGAAGGTCTAATATGTTATTGCCACGAGTCGGTTCTCTGTTTAACTGCTCAAGGTAGTTTTCAGATAAAGCACTTAAAAAAATTTCACTGGATTCTTTGTCCCTGCCACCCGTTATGAACGTTTGAGTCTCCCAGTCTAAAACCGGCAAATTAAAATCTCCACCCAGAACTATAACATGGTGGGGAAATCCACCCGAAATATTATCCAAATTATCCTTCAGGTGCTCAGCCACAACAGCTGCTGAGCCAGGGGGCCTATAGAGACATCCAATTACCCTGTCTGGGCCTGCTTTAACCGTGACCTTCACCCAAATTATTTCACATTTCGGATCTCCGTCAATTTCCTTTGATACTATTGCACTTCTTATCGCTATAAACACGCCTCCCCCTTCACTGTCCAGCCTGTCTCTGCGGTATACATTCCAATCTGAGTTTAGGATTTCATTACTGTTTACGTCTGGTTTCAGCCAACTTTCTGTCCCCAGTACTATATGGGCGTTGTGACCATTTATTAATGAGAGCAGTTCTGGGACCTTTCTATAGACGCTCCTGCAGTTTACTATTAGCACATTAATATTGTTATTCCCTGTTGCATTTTGCCTACTACTATCTTGCTCCGTCTCAGGAGGCGTCTTGTTGGGCCTAGGGAGGGAATTCTCTAACCTAAAAAACCCACATGTACACTCCACACGTACTCCGCTACCCTTGTAGCCGCTTCCGGCGTGTAGTGCACGCTGACCTATTCAGGGGGACCCTACATTTCTCCACCCGATAGCGGAGGTCGAGAAATTTGCACCCCAGATCTCCGCAGAATCGTCTGAGCCTCTGGTTTAAGCCTTCCACTCGGCTCCAAACCAGAGGACCGCGATCGGTTCTGGGAACGATACTACAAATAGTTAGCTCTGATTCCACCCCGCGAGCGAGGCTTTCCGCCTTCACCAATTCCGCCAACCGCCTGTACGAACTGAGGATGACCTCAGAACCCAGACGGCAGGAGTCATTGGTGCCGACATGAGCAACAATATGCAGTCGGGTGCACCCAGTGCTCTCTATCGCCGCCGGCAGGGCCTCCTCCACATCTCGGATGAGACCCCCCGGCAAGCAGACAGAGTGAACACTGGCCTTCTTCCCCGACCTTTCCTCAATTTCCCTAAGGGGCTCCATCACCCGCCTAACGTTGGAGCTCCCATTAACTAATAAACCCCTCCCCCCTTGTGCCTGCTCGGACCTTGCTGAAGGAGCAGCCACATGTCCACTCACAGGCAGAGCGGGCGATGCCACACGGCCAGCCTCCACATTCACCCTCCGCCTCGTGGGCCGTGAACGCCGCTGAACCCGCCACTCCCCTTGGGGAGAGGGTGGCCCAACCGCGCCCAGTACCCGCGAAGATGTCTCGACAGCAGGGACAGTGGGTGAAGCATGTAACAGTATGAGAGCCCAGAACGGAAGACCTCTACCGAGAGTCCAGCAAGATCGCTCTTCACCTTTCTTTTCTCACCTTAACTTTTACCGAGCGAATCACATCAGTAGAAGCTCTCAAAATACCCAGTGTGCCAGTGCCGACCAATGTACGGTCTGGGAATAGAACTCTTTTCCACAATTCTTTTATTTCTACAAAATTTCACAAGCAAATTCCGCCCTCGCCGGCTGGGAAGAAGTACAGCTGTGGGCAATAACACGTTTACTGCAAGTTTTCTCCCAAGAGACCACTCGAGATTTTCCCGGCAAGATTCCCATCGTAGCGAACACAGATTCTTGCATTGAAAGTTTGTTATACGGAACTCCTGCCCGACTTGAGTTACTCGAAGGCGTAAAATTAGTCGGACATGGGCGAGAGGAGGCACAAGGAAGCCCCTCCAGCTATCCACTGCTCTGTTTTGGTAAACACTTGAACACCTGCAGCCACGCGTCCCTCAGAGGTTGGCGGCCACTGTAGCCTCTCTAAACGGATTACAGAAATCCCCCAGTTCACCATTCATACCGTCAGGCTGTGGCCTTTGGCGGCTAGGTGGGGACGTAGCTGAGCTCTGTCTCGCACACTGCTTTTCCGCAAAATCTTATAATTACAAAATCGCGGAATTCTCGCTTGCCGATGCGTTTCCACATAGATTTGCTACACCGTAATTTAGAGTATTACTCCAACAAAACGATAAACGGACTCACGCAAAGGTGCAAGGCCGTTGCCACCTTACAGCTTCACAACGAGAATCGATACACAAAGAGAAATGTGGCGCCATGGGTATAAACGACTACGGAAGGCATGGAAGAATCGGTAAGGAGCCGTCGTCACAGCTCAGTTGGCACAGTTATCGGATGCAGTACGCGATTGCTGAGGGTTACTGCCATATGATGTGACACTGCCACGTAAAGCGGGTACGAGTGCCATGACGGGTACCCAGTGGTGCAGCCATTATTGAATTGTGTTGTGTGTTGTTAGATTCGCTCCTGGGAGACTACGACGACCCAACAGTTTTGTAGGTGAAGTCGAAGAGGCACAGGACATGAGAGATGCGGCAAGACCGTCAACGAGTGTAACTTTGGGACACGTGTTTTAGGCTGTATGGACACTATTTTGAAAGTGACGCAATTTTGCAAACGCGCGTCGCAGTCTGTAATGTGTCAGTGATTTACTCTTACGTCCTTTCTCGTATGTTGAGATACGAGAGCAACATAAATAAAAAAAATATATTTCTGCCACTTACGAATTGCTCATGCGGTTTAAAGTTCAACATCGTGGCTAGCGAGACAAGGAGGAGGATCAGTCGCAAATCGAACCTCGATTTAACGCCAAGCACATTTCAAGAGATCGCGTTTAAATTACTGCATAATTATTCTTATCACATTAGCCTACCTCTCATTGCTGTACATATGAAAGGCCGCACAGCTCATTGGCTTCGGACAAGAAGCAGTTCGTATAAGAAAAACGAATGTCAGTCAGGATAAACACACTGCATCAAAGTGACTAATTATAATATTTAAACAGCCACATATCGGGAAGCTGTTTACCATCCAAGGTTACTGCCAGTGCATAGTGTTGTGGCGTAGCAAGCCAGCCACGCCACGGAACTAGCCGAAAGGCACGCGTTTAGTTCACACAGGCAAGAGATAGGTCTGTAACAGGATACGTAATGAATGCTATAAAGAAAAGTACGTAGCTTCTGGAATACTTGATTTTAATCCATCCTTGGTACATCGCTATCGACGATGTAAGTGAGACACCATAGATACATGCAATGTTACTAATGGCGCCTTGCTAGTTCGTAGCCATTGACTTAGTTGAAGGCTATTCTAACTATCTGCTCTGCAAATGAGCGAGGCTTCGTCAGTGTGCATCGCTAGCTACGTCGTCCGTACAACTGGGGCGAGTGCTAGTCCGTATCTCGAGACCTGCCTTGTGGTGGCGCTCGGTCTGCGATCACACAGTGGCGACACGCGGGTCCGACATGTACTAATGGACCGCGGCCGATTTAAGCTACCACCTAGCAAGTGTGGTGTCTGGCGGTGACACCACACATAACGCCTGTGACTTCGTTAGAAAGAACTGCCCGTATCAATTCTTTTCAAAGTTAGTTATTTGTGGATTTAATTACACCTAAGCAGGCATTTTTCCTACTTCTCGTTATATTCGTTATGACCCTTTCAGTTACTATAGTTAAATTTACTATGGGTTTGTCAACAGTAATGACAGAAAGAATGAAAAGATAGTAACTACACAAACACAACACCAGTTATATTTGTATTTGAAGAGTAAAATTATAGCAGTAATTAGCGGGTAGTTTGGCATACATTGCAAGTCGTGGAGGTTATGGTCGTCAGTGATGAGAAAGGATACGGTAAGCTAAAGTGGCGTAGAGAAATAGTGGAGTGTAGGTACTGGAGTGGGGAGAAACAGCAAAATGAAACAAGCGATTGAAAGAAACTGCAACAAGAAATGTAATTTTGCTTAAGGCTAGGCAAAATGAAATTGTCACTGTGTTAAAGCATCTTAGAAGAATTACGAGGATGAATAATGTTTATTGTTTTTCTACACTCCTGGAAATGGAAAAAAGAACACATTGACACCGGTCTGTCAGACCCACCATACTTGCTCCGGACACTGCGAGAGGGCTGTACAAGCAATGATCACACGCACGGCACAGCGGACACACCAGGAACCGCGGTGTTGGCCGTCGAATGGCGCTAGCTGCGCGGCATTTGTGCACCGCCGCCGTCAGTGTCAGCCAGTTTGCCGTGGCATACGGAGCTCCATCGCAGTCTTTAACACTGGTAGCATGCCGCGACAGCGTGGACGTGAACCATATGTGCAGTTGACGAACTTTGAGCGAGGGCGTATAGTGGGCATGCGGGAGGCCGGGTGGACGTACCGCCGAATTGCTCAACACGTGGGGCGTGAGGTCTCCACAGTACATCGATGTTGTCGCCAGTGGTCGGCGGAAGATGCACGTGCCCGTCGACCTGGGACCGGACCGCAGCGACGCACGGATGCACGCCAAGACCGTAGGATCCTACGCAGTGGCGTAGGGGACCGCACCGCCACTTCCCAGCAAATTAGGGACACTGTTGCTCCTGGGGTATCGGCGAGGACCATTCGCAACCGTCTCCATGAAGCTGGGCTACGGTCCCGCACACCGTTAGGCCGTCTTCCGCTCACGCCCCAACATCGTGCAGCCCGCCTCCAGTGGCGTCGCGACAGGCGTGAATGGAGGGACGAATGGAGACGTGTCGTCTTCAGCGATGAGAGTCGCTTCTGCCTTGGTGCCAATGATGGTCGTATGCGTGTTTGGCGCCGTGCAGGTGAGCGCCACAATCAGGACTGCATACGACCGAGGCACACAGCGCCAACACCCGGCATCATGGTGTGGGGAGCGATCTCCTACACTGGCCGTACACCACTGGTGATCGTCGAGGGGCACTGAATAGTGCACGGTACATCCAAACCGTCATCGAACCCATCGTTCTACCATTCCTAGACCGCCAAGGGAACTTGCTGTTCCAACAGGACAATGCACGTCCGCATGTATCCCGTGCCACCCAACGTGCTCTAGAAGGTGTAAGTCAACTTCCCTGGCCAGCAAGATCTCCGGATCTGTTCCCCATTGAGCATGTTTGGAACTGGATGAAGCGTCGTCTCACGCGGTCTGCACGTCCAACACGAACGCTGGTCCAACTGAGGCGCCAGGTGGAAATGGCATGGCAAGCCGTTCCACAGGACTACATCCAGCATCTCTACGATCGTCTCCATGGGAGAATAGCAGCCTGCATTGCTGCGAAAGGTGGATATACACTGTACTAGTGCCGACATTGTGCATGCTCTGTTGCCTGTGTCTATGTGCCTGTGGTTCTGTCAGTGTGATCATGTGATGTATCTGACCCCAGGAATGTGTCAATAAAGTTTCCCCTTCCTGGGACAATGAATTCACGGTGTTCTTATTTCAATTTCCAGGAGTGTATGTAATAAGTGAGATTTGGTAGTAAAACTCGACTGCAGCTATCTAATCTTGAAACAAACCTGTGAACGGTTTTATGAACGACTTAAACGAATGTTTTATTTCAGCTGGAAGATCTCATTTTTTCGGCAATTATAGCTGCGAAGAATAGTATTTCTATGGTTGGTTCGTCCATCATTTAGAAAGTCTACTAACGGCCTGACGGTGTCCTCCATTAATCAAAGGCCGGTGATCGGACTATTGGAGTCGGCGGTGCTTCTATGACTGGAGAGAGTCCAGCCCCTAGAAAGGAGCCGCCTGTTACTAGAAACACGCAGCTTCAAGAAGAGAAAATCCGCCCATGTCTAGCATGATTTGTTACAGAGTGAAATGCCCGAAGTAAGCTACAGAGTTAAACACCTATAAAACTTTATGGCGTTTAGAAGATACAAACGAAATGGAAACTATATCAGACATGCAGTGTGTTAATCTTTAATAAAAACGAATGCTATCTTCCGATGAGAATCATACATGACAGGAATGAATTTCCCATACAACCAGTTAAAAATCTCTATGTGGGTATAGTCCTAGCCCATCAGGTGCAAAACATTCAAGGTAACTGAGATTCTAACAAAGAACCTCCTTTGTTTACAGTTTCCTTTTGACAGTAGCTCGTTAGATACAAATTCTTCTTGAATGACTGTCTGTGTTTTTTAACAGATTTAACAGAAAATATTCATTAAATAGAACTAAATCACAATACAGTAAACTGAACAATTTACGCGAATAATTTCAGTATGACTGGCGCCATACTGTCATTTCACTTGCGATATTACAAAATATTCTTCAAGCAACTACCTGAGGTGTGATAATCATTTCATTCCCCTACAGATTTCGACCCAGAATCATTTTCAAGTGGTTTTGGATCACCTTCGGGAAAATTGCAGTTAAAACGGATTAACCGATGTGTCAAATATTTGAGGCCGTCGATGTTCATGAATGTATACTTGCAAAACAGAGTTCTGCAATTATTGTCAAACAGAGCGCCTGATACATGTTTGCTAACAATGTTACACACATACTTCAGACAGTTTTTTGGCGATTCATACCCCGTTAGAGATAAAAGTTAGTAATAAGCCTCAGTTTATTCTGGTGAAACCGGTTGTTGCGCTAAAGATCGTTGTGGAGCATTTCTTCGCAAGGTATTATTCACTGAAGGGAACAAATCAGCCTTTTTAGATCAAAAATTTTCAGAAGTTTCCTTTCAGTAGCAAAAAAACTAATATACCTTCATCACAGTGACCATGAAAGTATTATTAAGTTGAAACTTCCTGACAGATTAAAACTATGTGCCAGGCCGAGACTCGAACTCGGGACCTTTGCCTTTCGCGGGCAAATGCTCTACCAACTTTTTTTTTTTTTTTTTTTAAATCTCATTTTGTTCGTTTTTCGTTCGTTGCATCTGTTCGGGGCGGATGTCGTGAGACACCCGTTTCAAGTTCGTCATTGATCCATTTACTCAGTTTTTCTTTTTTTTATTACAGAGGGCAGGTAACCCTCTGACCGAACACGCTGAGCTACCGTGCCGGCGATCAACTGAGCTACCCAAGCACGACTCACGCCCCGTCCTCACAGCTTTACTTCTGCCAGTACCTCGTCTCCTACCTTCCAAACTTTTGTAAGGTAGGAGACGAGGTACTGGCAGAGGTAAAGCTGTGAGGACGGGGCGTGAGTCGTGCTTGGGTAGCTCAGTTGGTAGAGCACTTGCCTGCGAAAGGCAAAGGTCCCGAGTTCGAGTCTCGGCCTGGCACACAGTTCTAATCTGTCAGGAAGTTTCATATCAGCGCACACTCCGCTGCAGGGTGAAAATCTACGAGGGTTGCCCAGTAAATAATGCCCCATATTTTTTTTCTCCGAAATAAAAAATATTAGAAATGTGACACTTTAGGTGGGAGTTATTTGAAGTTTCCCGCGTGTGTACGCAAAGTTTCAATTTCCTCCGACAGAGAGCGGTGGTGTAGGAATGTTCTAAAATGGCGTCTGCAGGTGACATCCGTCATAAACAACGTGCAGTGATTGAATTTCTCGTAGCAGAGGAAGAAACCGTGTGCAATATTCATAAACGCTTGTGCAAAGTCTACGGAACATCTGCAGTCGATAGGAGTACTGTTGGTCGCTGGGCACAGAGGGTGAAAGCATCAGAGGGCGGTGCTGCGGAGCTCCGAGATTTGCCGCGGTCGGGAAGGCCTCCCACGGCTGTCACGCCTGACATGTTGCAGCGGGCTGATGTTCTCATTCGACGGGATCGACGCATTACGACTCGACAATTGGCACTGGAGTTGTCAGTAAGCAAAGGAAGTGTGGATGTGATTATCAATCAGCTTGGATACTCAAAAGTGTGTGCAAGATGGGTTCCTCGGTGTCTTACTGTCGATCACAAATCCCAAAGAAAAGACATTTCTTTCGATTTGTTGCGACGCTTTCACGTTGACGGGGAGGCCTTTTTGTCACGGATTGTGACAGGTGATGAAACTTGGGTGCATCATTTTGAGCCCGAAACAAAAAGACAATCGATGGAATGGCGTCATGCTTATTCTCCACAGAAGAAAAAATTCAAAACAGTTCCTTCAGCCGGAAAAGTCATGATGACTGTGTTTTGGGATTGAGAGGGCGTAATTCTCATTGATGTGATGCCAAAAGGCAGTACCATTAATTCAGAGGCTTATGTCAAAACATTAGACAAACTTAAGCAGCGCTTCCGGCGCCTTGGGCGTCATGTTAACCCACAGGATGTTTTGATTCAGCATGATAACGCTCGTCCTCACACAAGTTTGAGGACTTGTGAACACATCGCGAAACTGGGTTGGATAGTGTTACCCCATCCACCCTACAGCCCCGATTTGGCTCCTTCAGACTTTCACTTGTTTGGGCCAATGAAGAATTTCATTCGCGGAAGATGTTTTGCCGATGACGAAGAAGTGATTCACGAAGTGACAACCTGGCTCCGTAGGCAGAGTACAGATTTTTACCGGCAGGGAATACACGCTCTTGTGTCTCGCTGGAAAAAGGCCGTCGAACTTGAAGGAGATTATGTGGAAAAATAAAGCAAGTAGACAAAACATCAGTCTTTCACATATGTAAATTTGATTGTTGTGGAATAAATACTTCTGGAGAAAAAAAATATGGGGCATTATTTACTGGGCAACCCTCGTATTATTAAGTTACTTAAAACATGTTAAGAGACTGGGTAATGTTAGCAACAAAAAGTTAATAATAGTAATGAACATAGAACATACTAGGAACCCATTAACACTTTCATTTACAAAACGCAGATTAGATACTTCATTTGTGTGGTGTTATCGTCCGTAGCTGATTTGTAATTATTGAAGGTATTTTAATTCCGTATTTCCAACTACAAGCAAATGCGTGTTTTCGACCCGGAACGCATCCGTTGTATTAAAATGAAACACCATCATTGGTCACTTCTCACGTATGGTTTTCGCTCACATCAGGAAAGCCGTCTGAGTGCACGCTTCTGAGGTGTTCCTTCACCTGGCGTATTACATTAGATTTTTTCGCTTAAGGCTTTCAAAGACATATAATATTCCCACTCGTTGACTGATATTGATGTCATTAGACCATTCGTAATATGGCTTGACGTCACCCGATCATATTACTTCGCCTTTTGTGAAGTTGTCCACTGTTTGTCATTTCCGACTAGTGACTCAGTAGCATCTACTCACAGAACTAAGTACAAACTGAAACCTTACTCGGGAACGATAGTACAATGACTAGCTGTAGATTCTGCTCCTTGAAATGTCTGTGTAGGATGGTATGTTCCTTTTTTTCTAATGAACCATGGCTGTATTTATCGGAGTACGTGAGCGCGCTAAACAGTCGATGTTGAAGTACTGAAAACTTTTATCATTACCTGAAGGGCTTCTGCATCATATGAAATCAGCAGTGAGGTGTGCAGTTACTACTACACGAATTATTGGGCCGTTTTCGACCAAATCATATCTACTGATTGGCGAGTTCAGTTACCGACAACACCAATATTGCAAGTGTTTAGCCAAGCAGCGTGTCGGTTCAATTACATAGGAAAATCTTGTTCGTTATTTTGAGACGTCTGAGATACTTTACAAAGGGGCAACGTATACTGGAGCACCTGCTGCTTTAAATTTGCGCCTACAGTCCGCGTACACCAGTGTCTGCAGGGAGTGTCATGATGAATGATAAATACACTCCTGGAAATTGAAATAAGAGCACCGTGAATTCATTGTCCCAGGAAGGGGAAACTTTATTGACACATTCCTGGGGTCAGATACATCACATGATCACACTGACAGAACCACAGGCACATAGACACAGGCAACAGAGCATGCACAATGTCGGCACTAGTACAGTGTATATCCACCTTTCGCAGCAATGCAGGCTGCTATTCTCCCATGGAGACGATCGTAGAGATGCTGGATGTAGTCCTGTGGAACGGCTTGCCATGCCATTTCCACCTGGCGCCTCAGTTGGACCAGCGTTCGTGTTGGACGTGCAGACCGCGTGAGACGACGCTTCATCCAGTCCCAAACATGCTCAATGGGGGACAGATCCGGAGATCTTGCTGGCCAGGGTAGTTGACTTACACCTTCTAGAGCACGTTGGGTGGCACGGGATACACGCGGACGTGCATTGTCCTGTTGGAACAGCAAGTTCCCTTGCCGGTCTTGGAGTGGTAGAACGATGGGTTCGATGACGGTTTGGATGTACCGTGCACTATTCAGTGTCCCCTCGACGATCACCAGTGGTGTACGGCCAGTGTAGGAGATCGCTCCCCACACCATGATGCCGGGTGTTGGCGCTGTGTGCCTCGGTCGTATGCAGTCCTGATTGTGGCGCTCACCTGCACGGCGCCAAACACGCATACGACCATCATTGGCACCAAGGCAGAAGCGACTCTCATCGCTGAAGACGACACGTCTCCATTCGTCCCTCCACTCACGCCTGTCGCGACACCACTGGAGGCGGGCTGCACGATGTTGGGGCGTGAGCGGAAGACGGCCTAACGGTGTGCGGGACCGTAGCCCAGCTTCATGGAGACGGTTGCGAATGGTCCTCGCCGATACCCCAGGAGCAACAGTGTCCCTAATTTGCTGGGAAGTGGCGGTGCGGTCCCCTACGCCACTGCGTAGGATCCTACGGTCTTGGCGTGCATCCGTGCGTCGCTGCGGTCCGGTCCCAGGTCGACGGGCACGTGCATCTTCCGCCGACCACTGGCGACAACATCGATGTACTGTGGAGACCTCACGCCCCACGTGTTGAGCAATCCGGCGGTACGTCCACCCGGCCTCCCGCATGCCCACTATACGCCCCCGCTCAAAGTCCGTCAACTGCACATATGGTTCACGTCCACGCTGTCGCGGCATGCTACCAGTGTTAAAGACTGCGATGGAGCTCCGTATGCCACGGCAAACTGGCTGACACTGACGGCGGCGGTGCACAAATGCTGCGCAGCTAGCGCCATTCGACGGCCAACACCGCGGTTCCTGGTGTGTCCGCTGTGCCGTGCGTGTGCTTGTACAGCCCTCTCGCAGTGTCCGGAGCAAGTATGGTGGGTCTGACACACCGGTGTCAATGTGTTCTTTTTTCCATTTCCAGGAGTGTATTTAGGGATACGTCAGTAACGATCATTGGAAGCACAAAAGTCTGGTAAACATGTGCTCGGAAATGCACACTTTTACAGAGCTAGAAGCACTTGCTCAATAGAAGAGATGTGTTCCACATTAACAAAGATGAAGTGCTCATAATTTTTAAGGTATGGTCCTTGGAGCCCATGTTTAACAGACTTTTTTGCTCTTCTGGTCCTTACTACCACCATTCGAAACATGGAAAGCCAAGAGCTTGCATTAGAAGAGATTTGTGCTACAGTTTCGGACAAGAAACTCATGGATCTTAAGATATGCATTCCAGAGCCTGTGTGTATACAGGGTGGTCCATTGATAGGGACCAGGCCGAATATCTTACGAAATAAGCATCAAATGAAAAAACTACAAAGAACGAAACTCGTCTAGCTTGAAGTGGGAAACCAGATGGCGCTATTGTTGGCCAGCTAGATGGCGCTGCCATAGGTCAAAAGGATATCAAATGCGTTTTTTTTAATAGGAACCCCAATTTTTTATTACATATTCGTGTAGTACGTAAAGAAATATGAATGATTTAGTTAGACCAAGTTTTTCGCTTTGTGATAGATGGCGCTGTAATAGTCACAAACGTATAAGTACATGTATCACGTAACATTCCGCTCGTGCGGACGGTATTTGCTCCGTGATAGATTACCCGTGTTGAACTGGACCGTTTACCAATTGCGGAAAAGGTCGATATCGTGTTGATAGATGGCTATTGTGATCAAAATGCTATGTATGCTGCGTCCTGGACGACATTTTCCAAGTGTCCGGACCGTTCGCCGGATAGTTACGTTATTTAAGGAAACAGGAAATGTTCATTCAAATGTGAAACGTCAACCACGACCAGCAACAAATGATGATGCCCAAGTAGGTGTTTTAGCTGCTGTAGCGGCTAATCCGCACATCAGTAGCAGACAAATTGTGCGAGAATCGGGAATCTCAAAAACGTCGGTGTTGAGAATGCTACATCAACATCGATTGCACCCGTACCATATTTCTATGCACCAGGAATTGAATGGCGACGACTTTGAACGTCGTGTACAGTTCTGCCACTGGGCACAAGAGAAATTACGAGACGATGACAGATTTTTTGCACGCGGTCTATTTAGCGACGAAGCGTCAGTCACCAATAGCGATTACGTAAACCGGTATAATATACACTGTTTGGCGACGGAAAATCCACGATGGCGGCGACAAGTGGAACACCAGCGACCTAGGCGGGTTAATGTATGGTGCGGCAATATGGAAGGAAGGATAACTGGGCCCCATTTTATAGATGGCAATCTAAATGGTGCAATGTATTCTGATTTCCTACGTAATGTTCTACCGATGTTACTACAAGATGTTTCACTGTATGACAGCCGGCCGGAGTGGCCGAGCGGTTCTAGGCGCTGCAGTCTGGAACCGCGTGACCACTGCGGTCGCAGATTCGAATCCTGCCTCGGGCATGGGTGTTTGTGATGTCCTTAGGTTAGTTAGGTTTAAGTAGTTCTAAGTTCTAGGGGACTGATGACCACAGCAGTTAAGTCCCATAGTGCTCAGAGCCATTTGAACTATTTGAACTGCATGACAGATTGGCGATGTATTTCCAAGATGTTGGATGTCCGGCACATAGCTCGCGTGCGGTTGAAGTAGTATTGAATAGCATATTTCATGACAGGTGGATTGGTCGTCGAAGCACGTTCACCAGATCTGACGTCCCCGGATTTCTTTCTGTGGGGAAAGTTGAAGGATATTTGCTATCGTGATCCACCGACAACGGCTGACAACATGCGTCAGTGCATTGTCGATGCATGTGCAAACATTACGGAAGGCGAACTACTCGCTGTTGAGAGGAAGGCTGTAACCTCTCCACAATAAAATAATATGAATAATATGAATAAACAATACTCACATTTAATGTAACCTCCCTACAGCAAAAGTTCCGAAACCTCCCAACAGTAAAAAATATAACCATAACATTGACATTTAGCGTAATCTACCAACAGATAAATCCCGTATCCTACCAATAATACAATGTGACCAACCTCTCAATAAAAATTAGTGGCTCACTTATAACCTTTCAATAATGACTGTGAATTTAAACTGGTAAATTTAGGACGTCAGCAGTGCTGCGTCATGGCCCTGAAAATTCATTCTGAATCAATTGAAAAATCTTACCTCAATTAGGTCGCCGGATAACGCGAATATATCTGCTCCTATAAGAAGTTATTCTGGCGCAGCTCTGTGCACTGCTGCCCGATAGATTTGTCATGTATAAAAAGAAAGAACAGATTCTTCTTTTCAATAATCGGGATAACCAAGGATTGGAGAAATTAGTAAATTCTTTAAATTGAAATGAATGATTGTCAAAAGTTACTTTTTATCAGAAAGATTATTATTAAGAGATTTCTTTAGACACATTTACATTGGACTTGACATAGCAATAGTACATATGCGTGAGGCTGCTTTTACCTTATACTACAACGCTCAGGCTCCGCCATCGCTCCACCACGACCGGCCCAGCCAACACGATTCACCAGACTGCTAGCAACTACTTACTGCTGCTAACACACAGTTCCTACTGCAGTCAACACTGCTCTTTGGTCTGAGATTCTCTTATACCTTGCATATCACAGGCAGCGCGTGAGCAGTCCATCGATATTACATCTGCTCGAGTGCGCTAACAACTAATTCCTTAATCATGGACCTCTTACATTACCCTCCACTGGGGGGGGGGGGGGGGGGGGGTCAAAAATTCGGCAGCGATGGTGAGTCAATTGGACTTGCCATGAGCAAGAAATTTTTCTATAATCTATTTAGTTTACTAAGGCTGCAGCACAGAGTATATACATTATTGATAAGTGCAGAACATATTAAGAAAAGGCAAAATGTATGCGCAATGAGTACAAAATATATTAACAAATATCATAAAGTGTACACATACTGTGTAACTCTTTAGCTTTTTTACATGAATTAGACATATGAAGGAGTGAAATAAAGTGCACACGCACTGTAGAAGTCTTTAGCATATTTACATGAACTGAATACATTAACAAATGAAATAAAGTGCACACGCACTGTAAAAATCCTTAGCATATTTAGGACAACTCATCATATTAACAAATGAAATTAAGTTCATGCGCACTGTATAAGTCTTTAGCATTTTTTTACAAGAACTGAAAGCATTAACAAATGAAATAAAGTGCACACGCACTGTAAAAGTCTTTAGCATTTTACAAGAACTGGATACATTAAGAAAAGAAATAAAGTGCATACGTACTGTAAAAGTCTTTTGCATATTTAGGGCAACTGATCATATTAAAAAATGAAATGAAGTGCACACACACTGTATAAGTCCTTAGCATTTTACAAGAACTGAAAACATTAACAAATGAAATAAAGTGCACACGCACTGTAAAAGTCTTTAGCATTTTACAAGAATTCAAACGCACTGTATAAGTCTTTACCATTTTACAAGAAATAGGAAAGGAATGGGAAGGATTGCATCATGGTTGTAGCACAGTAGGTTGCACGTAGCTGCACTGAAAGTCCATATCTTTCTACAGAAGCACAACAGCAAGTGAGACAATCTGAATTTCTCTTCCCTGAAGTATTTATCAGTGTAGCCAAGACACTGAAATGTTATATTAATACTGTATGTTATCATTTTGGTAGTACATTAGGTACACCAAACAGTAGGACGATAATAACATCGCCATCGTTCAACGTGGTAGACAGCTTGATATGACAACACCACATTCTTGTAGATTCCATACTCTCACATCAACAGAGAATTAGTGCAAAAACCAAATATAGTGCTCCATGATCATGAGGATGGACAGGACATACTGATATTGCAGTATTTGCTGGTAATTAGGTCAGAAGGTGAAGGATACATTACGTCTTATGCTAGTCATCATAGAATTACACTAGTGTATCAACCGACCTGAATAATTGTTGGCACTCATTGGCTAGTTATCAAACATTTATGTGTTATGTATGGAGTATTACAAAACATTATTCATACGTCAGCTAATTACAGCAATTATTGGCATTATAAGTCTTCTCATTACAGTAATTAGTGGCATAGCATTTAAGCATAAGTCATCTCATTACACTAATCATTGGCATCATATCTCATTACAGTAATTATTGGCACTCATTGGCCAGATACAAAGCATTTTTATGCATTATTCAGAAGTCATCATTCAAAATGAGTTGATTATTGGCATAGTATTTATGTATAAGTCATCTCATTGCAGAAATCAGTGGCATTCATTTGCCAGTTACTAAACATGTACCAAGTATTGAGTATTACAAAACACTATTCATAACTCATGTCATTCCAGTAATTATTGGCATTCATTGGCCAGTTACAAAGCATTTTTCATGCATTATTCAGAAGTCATCATCCAAAACAAGAGTTAATTATTGGCATAGCATGTATGCATAAGTCATCACATTACAGTAATCATTGGCATCATAAGTCATCTCATTACAGTAATCATCAGTATTATTCAGAAGTCATCATTCAAAACAAGAGTTATTGCGTGTAGCATCAAGGTGCTAGTGTCTATATATATGATATCATGCAAGTGACATAAGACATATTTAAAATGTAAGACACTTTAAATGTTACTCAAGATCTGTAGTCCAATAATATGTAGATATAATGGATTCAATATATCAGAGAAATTTGCATTATATTTAGGACTAGAAATATATCTTAAACTGGTAGCATTATTTAGTTGTATACTGGTAATAGTTGGGACTGATAATAAAAAATTTTTGTGCCAGCAATGCATTGCGTTGGGATCAATAGTCATTAGCTGAGGCATGCAAATATTAGCTTTTGACTTATTGCTGGAAATAAGGATTAATAACGTCATTCGTTATGAGTCAGCTGTAGCAAGATTATGAAACAAGTACAGTGTATGTGATCACATTCATAAATAATAGACACAACTGGGTAAAAAAATGCAATTATTAGAACAGGTTTAATAACTAACTGCTTATAGCATATTAATATCATGAAAAGCTTCTCCTGGAAAAATTACAAATGGGTTATTGAGCTGAAAGAAAAAATGTATATATGCTGAAAAGTAGTGAACTTCAAATTAACAGGTAATGAAACGTGTACTCAATATGCATGTACTCTAGCTGTCTTTCCCAAAACATTCACACATTATAGAATGTGACATAAAACATACTGTCAAAAGGAACTGCAACACATACTTAAATAACTGCATAGCATATCCTAACTAACTGAAAATATATAAACTTCATCATCCTCATCTGCAAAGAAAAACTTCATTATTCATCATCACATTACCATTCTCCTCATACAACTATTCATTATCATTCATTACTTCATATAGTATAGAGTTTTCTTACTTCTAGCATATTTCATCACTAAAATTACATGTGTAGTTCTGTCTGACAGCTTGCATCAATCGCCTCTTATTCTGAAAGAAAAATAATTAGTTAACACTGCTATTATACAGTGTGTATAGTATATTCTTGTTAATGCTTGTTAATTCTGATCCATTTACTCTTCATGACAATTTATTGCATTTTCTATCGTTCATTCCGATGGTGAATTTTCCATTTCATAGTAAACCACTGTGGTTGTTTAATTTATCTCTTTTACACGGTATTGCTTTCTGAAAATGATGAATAAGAATTAATATCTTGCATTTAAATCACATACTCATTAAATGGAAACTTGGTTCTAGTGATGTAACTAAGCATACAGCATAGCTTGACAGAAACCGTATTAGGTCAAAAACATAGACAATTTTCAAGTGCCAAAGTGTACACACAGTATCATAATGTAGTAGCAAAAATGTAGAATAGTCAAGATATTGAGTTATCATAAGGAAAAATGTCAATGTCAGCTGGTGTTTGTTACATCTTAAAGATTACATAGTGCATACAGAGAAAAATTCTACTTTCGATAGGAAAACAATCATACATACACAAAAAAATGGAAAATGTGCACGGTCTGATGTCTAACGACAAGAAAAGCGACCTGCTAACCATACCTTGCCGGGCACTTGCCAAGAAAAATTACGATCATTATCAGTAAGTAAGTAGTCACATAAATATAATTGCATAAGTGGTCATATAAAAATCAGGAAATGGCATTACAGTGCGATAAATCACAAAGTATGTTCATTTAATAAAGGGTTTAATATTGGAGACATGGTGATTGCCTTTGCTTTTCTTGGTTCTCAAAGTTTCGACATGTACTACATTGGGGTGAGGAATGCTGCGAATTCTATATGGACCTGCGTGTAGAAGCTCAAATTTACTGCATCTAATCTTTCCTCTGTTGGATAAATAATGCGTGCATACTAATATCTTGTGTCCAATGTGAAAGTCACGGCGGGTACAAACCTGTTTCTGCTGTCGTCTCCGGCGCTCTGCGGCACGTTTGATATTGTTGAGTGCAATGTCAATTACTTCATGGTGGCGTAGTCGACGAGATGTAGGAAAAGATACTAATTCTTTAATTCTGTTAGGTGGTTCAACATTTTTCAATATAACAGTCGGAGATAGCATAGTAGATTCATTTGGTATGGAGTTAATTACATCCTGGAATGAGAGTATGTGTGCGTCCCAATCAATATGTTTTTTATGGCAGTATATTGTACATAGTTTACCAATTTCTTTCATTAGCCGTTCAGAAGGGTTCGAAGAAGCGTGATACCTGGATATATAGATCGGAGAAATGTTTCTAGCTCGTAACATACGTGTCCATATCGCAGATCGAAATTGTGGTCCATTGTCGGAAATTACTTTCAATACATGCCCTACATGAAATAGAAAATGTTTTACGAATGCTTTCGAAATAGATTTAGCAGTAGCTTTGCGCAACGGAGTGAAAGTAACAAATTTCGAAGTGCGTTCAACAGCGACAAAGATGTAACAAAAACCTCTATTACATCTGGGAATCGGATCAAAAATGTCTACAGCGGCCATGTGTCTCAATTTAACGGGTACAATGGGATGTAACGGAGGAATATGAGAAGTCATGTCTGAGTTAGCTTTCTGGCAGATTTTACATGACGCTAAAACTCGTCGAACACATTTTCCATGTTAGCAAAATAACAGTTCTTTCTCAGTATAAGAAAACATTTTCTGGCTCCATAACGTGCGTAACTTAAATGAGTATACCAAATTAATTTGTTAACAAGCTCGTCAGGAATACATAATAACCAGTTCTTGCTGACAGGGTGAGAGCGGCGAAACAGAATATTATTGTGTACAGTATAATGGTTTCTAATGGTAACATTATTCTTATCTTGCCAAAGGCGTTTAATTTCTTACCACACGTTGTCTTTGCTCTGCTCTTGTGCTATGTCTCATAATGACGATGAAATGAAATTTTCAAAGGCGACTTGTTGAACATACATGACGCTAGAATTTCCTTGGCAGAAGTTGGTTGCGATGTCTTGCTGATTGTTGCTGAGAGAGCGGGATAGTGCGTCTGCTACAATATTTTGTGTACCGGGAATGTGAATAATTGTAAAGTTAAATTCCTGTAAATAAAGTTTCTATCTGCTTAACCTGTCGTGTGTAAATTTTGCGGAAAGTAAAAACTGTATAGCTCTATGATCTGTGTAAACGGTCGTATGTCTTCCATAAAGAAAATGCCTAAATCTCGTAAATGCCCATACAACACATAATGTTTCAAGCTCTGTAACAGAATAATTGCGTTCAGCTGGTGACAGAATGCGACTTGCAAAAGCGATGTTTTTAATTACTGTAGTACCGTCTTCTTCATTTTCCTGAAAAATGTGTACGCCTAAAGCGGTGTTAGAACCGTCGGTGGGAATGGAAGAATTTCTGGTAGGATTTGGGTGTGATAAAAGTGGTGCGTTCAACAAAGCTTGTTTCAGATTGACAAATTCAGACTGTGCTTGGCTATCCCATGACCAAATAGCATTTTTACCCGTCAATTGGCATAATCTAGGGGTGTCTAAAGCAGAGTGATGAATAAATTTACGGAAAAAGTGTAATTGTTTCTTTGTCGTGGGATCAGTAATGTCACGTAAAGCTTGAAGTTTTTCCGGGTCAGGCGCAATACCTTCTGCTGAAATTACATGTCCAAGAAATTTTATGGAGGTTTTGCCAAAGTGCGATTTGCTAAGATTAACTGTGAATCCTTGTGCACGAAAAGTTTGCAACAGTTGTTCAAGAATCAGATTGTGTTCACACCAGTTAGCTTCTGCAATAAGAATGTCGTCTACATACATTGTGATTCTGTCTTTTAAGTCTGTCGGAAACATAGTATTCAAACCGCGAATAAACGCTGCTGAAGAAATTGTTAAACCGAACGGTAATTTACAAAATTGACAACAGTCACCAAAACGGAGAAAAGCTGTGTACTTTCTGCAGTTCGGATGGAGCTGAATTGGCCAAAATCCCGATTTCAAATCTGATGTGGAATAAACAGCAGTACCATGAAATTCCTGTAGAAGTTCCTCTAGTGTTTGTGGGCGATCTGTTTCATTAATAGAAATGTCATTGATGTGACGCGAATCAAGTACGAGGCGAAGTGATCCATCCTTTTTATTAACAATATGGAGCGGGTATATGTACGGACTGACTGCCGGTTCAATAATTCCTTGGTCAAGCATAGCTTGCAATTCTTTCTTAACTTGTTCTCTGTGAATATATGGAATGGGATCATGTTTGGCTTTAAACGTGTCGTGCTGTTTAACTTGAAATTCATACATAAAACCGAACATAGTACCAGGGACGTTGACAAAAACTGGAGCTTGCTGTAAAAGAAATTTGCGTAGCTCTGTACGTTCGTCGTCTGTATTTGCATTGCTCTGTTTAACTTTATCAGAAATCATTTGCATAACGTCATAGTCGGCTTCGTCTGGTGTATTGTAGTTGTGAACATACGCATCTGTGAACAATGTGGAATGACAGTCTATGTTACGTGATGCAGAAATGACCTCTTGTTTGTTCTTCTGCAGATAATGAGTGCTGAAATTCTAAAGCCAGTTGTACATTTTCATTCTTTAACATTAAATAGGAATTTTGAAAGTCAATAATTGCGTCGTGTTGTACCAAAAAATTCGTACGTAGAGTAACGTCTGTTGTCAATAAGGGAACAATCCAAAAATTTGAGTGGAACCTATGACCAGCAATATAAAACGATAAGTGTGTCTGTAATTTTACATCTACTTCTTTACCAGATACTGCTCCTTTTACTTTAGTTTTACCTAATGGTAACGTAGGATAAATATTCTCTTTGTTACATTCCTTGAAGGTTTCTTCATTTATAACTGACATAGGTGATCCAGAATCGATTACTGCTGAAAATGTGGATGATCTAATCTTTACTTCAATGACAGGGTGGGAAATGGTTTTTTGAATAACAGGTTTTTCATGCAAAAGAGAGTCTCGGATGTCGTCAAAAATAATAACATTTTCGTGAACAACATTCTGCGTGTTAAAAGTAGTGCTTACGTTGTTGGAAGATGCAACCTGTACTGTATCTAGTCATATTCGTTCTGACATGATGTTATTTGCGGGAGGATGCTGTGGCATCTCGACTATTTGTACTGTTCTGTAATTTCTTCCTGACGTATTAGGTTCGGGATGATACCGACTGTCTGGTTCATTCATAATAATCTGTTGTGGATGATTCTGCTGCTGGTAAGACCGACTGTTACGTTGAAAACTGTGCTCATTACTTTTACGTCTGTCATGATAATCATTGCTATAAGGCGCGTTGCGATAAGAGTTGAAATGACGTGTTTTCTGTACGGACTGATTTCCTTGTAGCTGTGCGTTACTATTTGTCGGACCCGACGCTTTACGTGTAGGCTGCGAAACATTAAAGCTTGTTTGACCTTGCAGACTACATTGTTGTTAGGGTATGCCAACTGGCTGGTTTTGTTGCTGTTGTGGTGAAATGCCTCTATTGTTGCCAAACTGTCTTTGTTGTTGCTGATAACTATGAGGATACTGATAATTAAAATTTTGTCTGTTATTAAAGTTTTGGTGGTTGTCATTTCTGGACCGTCTATCACCTTTGCTATTAAAATAACTTGGCTGATCGTAATTGCCGTATGCTTGTCGGCATTGGTTATGACGTGAAAAATTTTTGTTTATGAAAGAATAGTCTGATTGCTGAACTTCCAAAAGCTGTAACAGATCTCTAAATGCCGAAATATTTTCTTTCTGTTGTCCTGTTAAAAGAGATACTCTTAATGATCGTGGTAATTTAGAAATACACAATTGAATAAGTGCTGATTCACTGTATGGCTCACTTAAGTATTGGTTTTGTTGGACCATGTGTTCAAAAAATTGCGTGACAGTGGGAAAATTTGAGTTCTCATAATTCGGTAAGCTAATTAATTGATCCTTGATTCCGCGCTGTGTCGTCTTCGACCAATACGTTGACAGAAAAGCATTCTGAAATTCTTCTACCGAGTAGCATTGTCTCACGATCGGTCTCATACGAGTTGCCGGTTCGCCTTCCAAAAAACTGCAAATAAATTCAAGTTTGTGTGTTACGGGCCAAGTTGGCGGAAAAGCAAGACTAAATTATTGTATCCAATCCAAAGGGTGGATCTGTGCTCTGTCATTTTTAAATACCTTAAATTTCCTAACGGATAGAAAGTGCTTGTAATCAAAATTATCGTCTCTGAATGTCTGAACAGGTTCAGGATTGTATGAGAATCTATTTGTCTGTGTCTGTTCAGATTCTAAGTCACGTACTGTAAATTACCTAAATTATACTCGCTGTGTGAGTGTGAGAAATGTTCGGAAAGTGGCGTATGCTGTATCGTGTTAGAGGCTGAGACATTTTTCATCTGTCACTTCTTGCTGTAAAGATGACAATTTTCTACGTAATATATTATTGGATGAACCTATTCGCTGACTGTTTGCTGTATGTTTTGGAATTCAGGTTTCTGATTAAACGAAACTGGTGACGTATCGTCTGATTTGGTGTCATTGTTATTTTCGATAACGTCAATACGACTGGCCAATTCATCAAATTTTTCAGTCAGTGCTTTTACCAGATCGCCGTTTTTAGTGTCATAAGCATTAATTTGTTTCTGCATTTTACGTGTGGTTTTGTTTAATTTCTTAACGTCTGCTTTAATGGCATCGTATTAATTCTAACTGTTCAAGTCTGTTGGTCATTGTCTGAAGGTCTACTGTATATTTATTTTCCAAAGTCTGAATATTAGTATCTGTTTTTGTTTTTCGATCGGATATTTCACCATGCATTTCAGTGTTAAACTGTTTGATAGTATTGATTTCGTCTTATACTGTAGCAATGTTGTTGTCTACGTATGTTTTTGCTTTCGTAAATAACTTAGGTTTATCTTCCTGTCTCTGTACATTAATTGTTTCCATGACTTGTTTCTTTACTTTGTTTTGTTCCTGTATAAATTTACGGTAACGCGTTTCACTGTTTTGTAGGTGGTGATTAAAACGTTCGTCAATTTGGCTATTCTGTTGGTCAAATTTCGTGTCTACTTTCGCATCCAGTGTGCGTGAAAGTTCTGATGACATAAATTTAAACTCGTCGCGTAACTGTGTAGCGTTTTCAGAACATTGTTTAGCGACTGCACTAATTTCATCTCTAAGTAATTTAGTTGTGGCAGCATGTGTATTGCGTATCTCTTCACTATTATTCCTGGCGCATGCCTTAATTTCCTCACGTAGTTGTTTTTTAGTTTCATTACATTGCTCCGCAACGGCTGTAATCTGTTCAGTAAGCTGTTCAATAGAGGTGTCAAGTTTTTCATTAATTTGTTTGAACGACCTGTCATGGTTTTCATTCGACTGTTTGAAACTTTCATTAAGTTGTTTGAAATTGTTGTCTTGTTTTTCATTCGACTGTTTGAGATTTTCATTAAGTTGTTTGTTCGATTCATTGAGTTGCTGTTTGAGACTTTCATTAAGTTGTTGTTTGAGATTTTCATTAAGTTGTTTGTTTGATTCATGAAGTTGTAGCAATAATGCCATAACTTGATCCTTGCCAATATTTCCTACTCAATTCTCTGTGCTGTTTGATGGCGTACCTGCAATTGTCACGTTTTGTGTAACCATTTGGTCATTCTCTGACTCTTGAAAAGGTTCGCCAATTGGATGTGCACTGTTTGTCACTACACAGGAATCAAATAAATCTGACATATTTTGAGTACATTGTTCACCTTCGTTAGAAACATTTGTCTGTTCACTATGTAAATTTTGCCAATCATGTGTGTCAAACTGGACAGCGTTCATTGTAACGGATCGTGCCGCGCCATAATTTGCCGTTAAATTAAGTGTGGACATAACTGAATGTGTTTGTTCATCATCTGGAATAAAATCATTACTAGTGATCGGCACGCACTGATTATCTGTAATTAGAGGATTATCACTACTACACTGACTGTCGCTAGTATTATCGGTCAAATTATTCGAGTCAGCTTTTTCACTCATTGCACATCGCGATGTACTGTTAGCAGTTTTTCGCGGCATTTTCACAAATCAAAGTTAAGCACAAAATGAAACAAAGACAAAGCAAAAATGGATCAAATACAATTACAACAAAGAGCAATAAATTGCCGATGATCTGTGAAAGAAAGAGTGACAAATTAGTAAATGCGTTGCGCCAGATGCAAACTAAATTTAATATTACGTAAATAAGAGCAGATATATAACTGACTACCTCTCAGAAATTCACAAAAATACGATCCTGGCCGGTTGTCGACAAGTGTAACCTCTCCACAAAATAAAATATATATAAATAATATTCACATTTAATGTAACCTCGCAACAGCAAAAGTTCTGAAACCTCCCAACAGTAAAAAATGTAACCATAACATTGACATTTAGCGTAACCTACCAACAGATAAATCCCGTAATCTACCAATAATACAATGTGACTAACCTCTCAATAAAAAATAGTGGCTCACTTATAACCTTTCAATAATGACTGTGAATTTAAACTGGTAAATTTAGGACGTCAGCAGCGCTGCGTCATGGCCCTGAAAATTCATTCTGAATAAATTGAAAAATCTTACCTCAATTAGGTCGCCGGATAACGCGAATATATCTGCTCCTATAAGAAGTTATTCTGGCGCAGCTCTGTGCAGTGCTGCCCGATAGATTTGTCATGTATAAAAAGAAACAACTGATTTTTCCTTTCAATAATCGGGATGACCAAGGATTGGAGAAATTAGTAAATTCTTTAAATTGAAATGAATGATTGTCAAAAGTTACTTTTTATTAGAAAGATTATTATTAAGAGATTTCTTTAGACACATTTACAAGGGACTTGATATAACAATACTACATATGCGCGAGACTGCTTTTACCTCATACTACAACGCTCAGGCTCCGCCATCGCTCCACCACGACACGCCCAGCCAACACGATTCACCAGACTGCTAGCAACTACTTACTGCTGCTAACACACAGTTCCCACTGCAGTCAACACTGCTCTTTGGTCTGAGATTCTCTTATACCTTGCATATCACAGGCAGCACGTGAGCAGTCCATCGATATTACATCTGCTCGAGTGCGCTGACAACAAATTCCTTAATCATGGACCTCTTACAAGGTCGTTACACGTATTGCCAAAGGCACTGAGGTTGACGGACATCATTTTGAGCATTACAGGTAACCACTCTGTAACAGCATGCGTTCTCAGAAATGATAAGTTCACAAAGGTACATGTATCACATTGGAACAACCGAAATAGAATGTTCAAACGTACCTACATTCTGTATTTTAATTTAAAAATCCTACCTGTTACCAACTGTTCGTCTAAAATTGTGAGCCGTATGTTTGTGACTATTACAGCGCCATCTATGACAAAGCGAAAAAAGTGGTCCAACTAAACCGTTGACATTTATTTATGTACTACAGGAATATGAAATAAAAATGGGGGTCTTATTTAAAAAAACGCAGTTGGTATCCGTTTGACCTATGGCAGCGCCATCTAGCGGGCCAACCATAGCGCCATCAGGTTTCCCCCTTCAAGCTATACCAGTTTCGTTCTTTGTAGTTTTTTCGTTTGATGCTTATTTCGTGAGATATTTGGCCCGGTCACGATCAATGGACCACCCTATATGTTTTTTTTTTTTTTTTTTTGCTGGTATTTACGGTTCCTGTTACATCCCTCAATATTCGACATTCTTCCTGAGACATCGTGTATAGATATACACGAGAGGAGTGAGATATTTAAAGAATAATCTGTATTGTATAATAGTGAGATAAAATCGTTAGCACGTTCCCATTCTTCTGTTGATTTCGCTGGTGTGGAAAGTTGCTCAGTATCAGGCGGACCGTTATTAGCAGCTATTGGGCCGAACTCAGCTCCTCGCCAGATGGGCAGTAAAACACCTCGGCTCTGCTCGGCCTGCAGGTCGTGTAGTCGGCTAGTGGGGCGCGGCGTAGGCGAGCGGCCGCTCTCGCGATACGCATCCGCGCCGTTTTACGGCCCCGCTGGTGGGTGTGGCCTCGGGGATTTCCAGAGATCGTTTACCTCGCTCCGGCCGTTCGTTGGCCTAGACACGGCCTCCTTCTTCTCGCCTTCGCTGGAAGGCCTTAAATTGCTGTGGTCAGGTTCATTACCAACATTTGTTTTTCAGTACATAAGAGACTAGGGTGTTGTAAGAGCTATTTATTTAAAGAACATAGGAAGTTTTTATCGTCAAAAGATTCAGTATATATGTTTACACTGCATGTTTGGTAACATTAAAAAGCACTCCGTCTTCAGGCCACGAGTGCCCTACCGGGACCATCCGACCACCGTGTCATCCTCAGAGGAGGATGCGGATAGGTGGGGCGTGGGGCCAGCACACGGCTCTCCAGGTCGTTGTGATGGTATTCTTGACCGAAGCCGCTAGTATTCGGTCGAGTAGCTCCTCAATTGGCATCACGAGGCTGAGTGCACCCCGAAAAATGGCAATAGCGCATGGCGGCCCGGATGGTCACCCATCCAAGTGCCGACCACGCCCGACAGTGCTTAATTTCGGTGATCTCACGGGAACCGGTGGAGCCACTGCGGCAAGATATTTGGTAACATTGTGCGGTCTAATTTATACTACTACATGAAGACAAAGTGTTGTTTCCAAAAATCTCGGAATGTTCGCGACCGATTTAGTTGAAACCTTTTCACAAATTTCTAATCAATATTCGCACGAACGTAGAAAATATATTCTCAATGTACATAATATGTATCCATCTGCCTATACTAATAGACAATGACGTAGTGCCATCCGTCTACACTAACAGACAATAAGGGAACGATACTTCGCTACCTTTCGTTTCAAAAGTGTTACATAATATGAATCCATTCGTCTCTACTAATAAACAATGACTACGACCGTCATTCCATACCAACAAGCAACAACTAAACGACATATAACTCCCACCATGAGTCTACACTAACACACAACAACAAACTTCTGATTTTAAACTTTTTCAATTACCTTGCATTGCAAGAATTGTAAGGAGGAGACTGAAAGTAAATGGATTTGTATGCTAAAGAGCTGCAACAAATCAAAGCTTGACCGTTTATCAGATATTGCCACATCGGTAATGTGGACGAGTATACTTTTAGTGACGAACCCACCCACCATCGTTACATAAGATTTCTCGAAGGCGTAGGGGCACTGATTTCATTAAGTCGTCGATAGTGTAGTGTGATGGTTTACTTCCCACCATATGTTTTCTATATTCGTCCAAAGATCGCTTGCATTTGTAAGTCCACATGGCAATGACCTTGTAACCTCTGCCCACATATTCTCTATCTGGTTGATGTTCGGTGATCGTGGAACAAGCGGTAACAGTTTTATCCTCTCTTGGCCCTGAAACCAATCTTGCACTACCTTGCCCTGATGGATGGGGATCTGCTCCTGTAAATAATCTGTTATCTCGTCACTTCATATATTTATATTTAAATAACGTATTTGTAATAATTACATTGTATTAGTATTTTCCATCGTGTTTAAGAATTCAGGCCATGTCATACATAGATAAGTGATCTAGATTCAACAGTCCCATTAAGAATGTGGTTTACCCAGTCTATCATATGATGAGAACCTTAGTCGGATATCCACATTAAGACTGACTGGCTGAATCCGATTAGAACGATTGTATCGAAATGAAATTACAGAAATCGGATAATCTGAAAGTCTGTATTGCAACAATGCTGCGCACATAAATTCCTTTGGTGGAGTAACAGTTAGCAACTGTCAAAGAGAATGTGAGGAATATGTGTACTAGCAGCAATTTAACGTAATTATAACCCATATTTGTGTGATGGAAATATTGAATCGAACAATACACATCTATCTCAGTGGTGGGAAATTACACCATATCGGATTTGCTGATGACATAATAATAATAATAAGAATAATAATAATCCCGTGTGGCGGATAGGGGAAAAACTCCCACATACGGGTGGTACCGAGGAAATCAAATACTTGGGGTGAACCAAATACCGGGTGATCAAAAAGTCAGTATAAATTTGAAAACTGAATAAATCACGGAATAATGTAGATAGAGAGGTACAAATTGACACACATGCTTGGAATGACATGGGGACAAAAAATTTTCATCCTTGCTCTTCAAGAACCACGACTAACTGACAATGAAACCTTCTATTACGGACACTATCGCATCTTCAAGAGCAAAACAACAAAAGGTAGCGAAAGGCGCACCAATCTTCGGCATGGCATTTCTCGAACACAGATCTATCATCAACTATGTCAAAGAAATCACACCCATCAACAATCGACTTATGACTATGCTCATTCAGAGCCTTAATAAAAAATGTACACTCATCGATGCACATGCCCCCACCAACACTGAAAATAAGAAAAACGCCGAGAATGTCGAAAAATTCTGGAACACACAAGAAAAAACCATGATCACAATTGATCAAGATGACGTGAAAATACTAATTGGAGACTTCAACTCTCTATTTGTGACAGAAAAAAACCTATCGATAAATCATTGGCACAAATTCAAGACGGCGAAACACTTACACCAAAGGCACACGTCTGACTGACATTTGCCAACAATTCAACCTCAACACGATGTCAACCCACTATAGGAAAAAACCAGTTCCCAGGTAACATGCTTGGTACCAGGTGCAAGCTGCTTTCGTTCGCCTTTTGAGAATCGCTGAAAGCCTGATTTTGAATTCCTTTGTAGCAGAGTTACAAGCAGGCAGATAACAACTCAATAAGGGAATCTTACGACAACGCTCGAGCAAAATTCGTTTTGGTGCTTTTAGTACCGCTTAGTGTCAAAGTGAAAACCTTAGGATACTGCAAAATTCATAATGCTACTTTTATTTTCTGCCGAAATATTTTTTGTTGTTGTGAATGCATAATTTTATCTATGAACTGCCACATTTTCATAATACTTACGAACGATACAGGACGTGAAGTACGTACAGACATTTTCGAAGTCAAAACTCGATAACATCCCATTAATTCGTGTTAAAAAAGGGCTCAATCGTCGTAAAGATACTTAATGCTTTATTAAGATAGACTGCAGTGGTGATGTTTCTGTAGTAAGCTGAATTTAATTTGTATTAGTACAGGGAATATTTTAACTGCCTTTTCCATTAGTTTACCGAACGCAACAGTAATCACCAAAGAAAAATTAATCAGCAGCAGGATTTTCTTTCACGATATCTAAAACAATCTGACAGTGCTAAAGTAGTTTAAAATTCCACACCTGTAGAAGCCTACTGGTTCTAACGATATCCTTAAACCAGTGTAGTATGAAGTGAATTTTCGTCTAGAGGTGAATTGCCTTGACGGTTGATCGATCAAGAGTGGGAAAGGTAAAATTTTACGAGTATATGATGAGAGGGACAAGTGCTTGAGAGAGGTTTTCCCTATCAATTCAATTGCCTGAGAGATGACTTTCCTATCAATATCCTGGACAGTGCGTTATCATGCAGTAGCACACCTGATGTGCTCCACCACACACCGTCAGGTGGCTTGCCGAGTATGGATGTAGATGTAGATGTAGATATCGTTTTGTCGGTCGATTATCTTACATTGCGACCGCAAGGTGTGTCAGTTGTTAAAAACAAATTCCAGCTGTCACGCATACACCCCTTGGGGCAGAATTCGTAGCCCAAAACACACTTTTCGAACTATCAGATGTAAAATATTATGTTCACACTACTCTTTGCTCGAGCTTACATCTTTTGGTGGAGCTCAGCCTTTCATTTCTTCTTAGGGAGTTAACGATAAAGGCATCATAACTCGTCACCAGTAACAGTACTGCATAGGAATGCTCAATGAGCGACCTGATGACGTTAAATAATAGTAACTCCATTGATTTTTGTTGTTTCGAATTAGAGCATGCAGTACTCCTACACCAGACTTCTGAACTTTGCCTGTTGAATGCAAATGTCGCATGATGGTTAAATGGCAATCTATCACATGCATCAGTAGTCGAGACTTCCTTAATGTGGAAAATCATTGATGTCAGAACGATCTTTGTTGTAACAAGAATATCTTTTTCTGTGGTATTTTTCCCAAAAGCACTCGCTCCACACACAGTTCAAATCTTTCTAGCGGCCTCCTCTGCATTCACCCCTCTGTTATACCAAAAGTAAACGTTGTGTTGCAGAAGTTACACCTTTTTCCACTTGTGACTCAATTTTACAACGATCATGATTTTCAAGTATGCAAAATCCAGTGCTTAACTCCAAGATGATAACTAGCACTTCAAATTCGATGTTTACGGCACTGCATTGCACGTCATGAGTTAGGCACGTCCCTCCAACGCGCATGTCTTCGCCACCGTCGCCGAGGTGAAAATGGATGTTGTGCACAGGTGGGGCTGATGAGGTGTCGCGGATTCTGCTTTGTGTGGCTTGATTGCACACAGACACTCTGCTACACAGTACTCACATTCAAATTTTCCGCAGAACTAGATCCCGTCGCTACCACTTCGTTATTCACATTGATGTTCCTATGGTGATGCTGTACGGGATTGGCGGGATTTGCCATTGCCCTAGCAAATATGTCTTTTTCGTCCTGGTAAAAGATGTTTACAATTTCTTATGAGATGGCATGGCAATAGTAGTGACTGGTTGATTTGATTTGATTTTAACAGGAGAGCTAAAACAGCTTAGGTCTAACCCGCCACTGCCCCCACCGAATCTAGGTTTATTGTGCGGTATCGCTCCCTGTATATCTAGTAAAGCCAACCAGTGCCCTTAAATAGTGCATGGAGTCCCTCTACCAGTTTTTTGTTGGACACAATTTCTTCAGGTGTAGTTGTCCCGAAGATTCTGTATCTCTTACTCTTCAATGCCATGCATTCAAAGATGAGGTGTGATGCAGTTTCTTAACCCTCAACCGATATCCAACATTTAGGATCCTCTTCCATTATACCCACTGTGTTTAGGTGTTTTAGTTCCCATGGCCGGTCATCAGTCCAGTCATGAGTTTGATCTCTTTCCTGTTCAATCCCAGGATTACAGAACTTCTTTTAAAACATGGCTTGGGCATCATTACCTTACCATGTTTTTGTTTGTGGACTCAGGTGCAATATCCTACATGCTGTTTCCTAAGCCAGTTCCGTAGTTCTAATTTGATCATAGCCTTGGTGATTGTCAAAACAGGTTCCGGTCCAATAAATGGAGTTGTTGCCCCCATCCTAGCCAGTCTATCGGCTTGTTCATTGCCACAGATCCCTGAGTGGCCAGGGACCCACACTAGGTACACCCTATTGCTTCCCCCTAGCTCCACCAGAGCCCTGTGGCAATCTGCAACAATCTTAGATCTTGTTGCAGGAGCTGCCAATGATTTCAGGGCTGCCTGGCTGTCCCAGTAGATGTAGATGCTACGGTCATTGTTGCACCAACTCATATTCTCCTCCACACATGCCCTGATTGCAGTAATCTCGGCTTGGAATACAGAGGCCAGTTTCCCTAGAGAGACGCTGCTCTCCAGTCTTGGATGAACCCCGTACAACCCTGCCCAAACGCCTCGATCTGTTTTCGACCCATCAGTGAACCACACGATGTCCCCCGTACAGTGTCGAACTGTTTTCTTCCACTACTCCCTACTTCCCATTATTATGTTGTAAGGCTCGTCGAAGCAGTTAGGAGTTATTATATAGTCAGCGGGCATTTCCCCAGCCATACCTATATTTACCTCACTCATTATTTAGTGTGTGATTCTGGATATCCAAATGAGACCCAGTTTTGGCCAGTTTTAAGTCTGTATGCCCCAGCTGCTGCCTCCATCTTAACCCAAAGGTGAAGTGGCTTCCATTCCAGCGGTTGGTGTGGTGCTAATTCCGCCCGTTATGGCTAAGCAGGCCAATCTCTGCACCTTAGCAAGCTCTTTAGCAGCAACCCGCTGTTCCACCTTCTTCCATCACACTACGGCCGCTCAGGAAATCCTAGTCCTAACCACTGTGGCGTACACCCCTGGGGCTTAGGCCCCAGTTTTTGCTACAAGCCCTCCTAGTACTCAATAAAGTGCTTTTTGCCTTGGAGCAGATACTCTTAATAGGGGAGTCCAAGTTACCTTCTCATCCAAGATTACCCCTAGATGCTTCACTGTCCCCTTTACAGCCGGCCACGGTGGTCTAGCGGTTCCAGGCGCTCAGTCCGGAACCGCGCGACTGCTACGGTCGCAGGTTCTAATCCTGCCTCGGGCATGGGTGTTTGTGATGTCCTTAGGTTAGTTAGGTTTAAGTTATTCTAAGTTCTAGGGGACTGATGACCACAGATGTTAAGTCCCATAGTGCTCAGAGCCATTTGAACCATTTAAACCCCTTTACAGGTAGAGTTTCATGGAAGAGCTTTACATTCCAACTTGCATGCTGAATATGTAGTGCCTGGTTAGTCCCTATAGGTTCCCTAATTAGATTGTTGGCGTCACAGTTAAAGACATTGTGGGCAGGTTGCCTTCTCTGGGTGTTACACGGCCAAACGCTCGGCCTTCTCAAATGCACTCTTTGACGCGTTTCACTTTTGTCCCAGTCGTTCTGCCATGTAACCAGTTTCCATTTCAGGAGTTATGCCTTGCTTCTTACCCTTTGGTGTAACGTGTGTTGCCCTTTCGTCAAATCCACTGTACGTAACCAGTAGGAGGCTGCACAGCTTTTAGAGGTACCGTCTGCTCGGTGAATTAGGAGGATCACGAGCAAAGCATCGATTGGCGTGGTGCCTAAGACTCCTGTGAGTACAAGGAGCTCACCCCTCTGTGCAAGTCGCAAGATTCACCTTTTCCGCGTGCAACGGAGTCTGTGCACCCGGACTCTTGCTACGTAACGCAAGATGGATTTGAAAACGGCATCGTGGTAGATTCTCACTCCACGTAGCGGCAGGTCGTGCAATGCCTACCATGACTCTGGCCAGTCAGTGTACAACATTTTCTTCTTCTTCTTCTTTCGATTTCGGCCATCTTTGGACCACGTTCAACAATTCACTTGCCCGGCTTTTTGATCTTTTTTTCTCTCTTCCCAATATTTCCTCATCATTTTCGAGTGGTTCCTCCTCCGCTCTTCCGACCATTTCCTGTTATTATTCTTTAGTTTCGTTTCTTCTGGAAAACACTTAATTTCGTTCACTATTTGTCTAAACTTTTCCCTGTCCCTGATTGACTCACGGGTGACATTAAAATAGGCCAAATCCTTTTTCACCATCTGTATCCATTTATTGTTGGTTTTTTCGTTCCTGTTACTATGTTCAAACACTTTTCTTGTTAGTCTGTTTCCATCCATCCTCGACAGGTGACCATAAAACGTTAGTCTGCGTTTACGCATTGCCTCACTCACTTTCTCAATAGTTTTGTATATTTCCTTATTACTCTTTAGCTTGTACTCTTCTCCAATCTTTCTCGGTCCTAATATTTTTCTCAAAATTTTCCTTTCTTTCTTTTCCATGTTTTCTATTTCCCCCTTTTTGTTAAGAGTTAGGCACTCCGATGCATACAGGCATTCTGGTCTAATGACAGTTTTATAATGTCTTAATTTAGCTTGAATCGAAATGTTTTTTTTGTTATATATGTCTTTGGTTTTTTGAAAAGCAAATTCCATTTTCCTTGCTCTCGCCTGGTTTGCACTCTTGTCTAAACCATTCACTTGAATTATTTCACCTAAATACTTAAATTTTTCTACTCTCTTAATATTGCCGTATTTAGTAATAAGATTTTTCTTGTTATTTCTATGATTAGACATATACACGGTTTTTTCAAATGAAATCTGCAGTCCAGCTCTGGCCGAAACTTCTTGTAGTTTCTCCAGGTAGTTCTGAGCTATTTCTTCGTTTTCTGTAATTATTGCCAGATCGTCTGCAAAAGCTAAACAGTCCACTTCTATTTTTTCTTTTTTTGTTCCAATTCTGATGTCATTCTTGGTGCCTTTGAGTTCTTCTTTCCATATTCTCAATATCTTTTCCAGTACGCAGTTGAAGAGGATTGGGGATAAACCATCACCTTGTCTAACACCTGTTTTAATTTCGAACTTCGTTGAAATTTCACCCATAAATTTAACTTTGGCCTTACTGTTTGTTAGCGTCTGTTTGATAATCTGAATTGTTTTCGTATCGACCCCAAATTCTTCCAATACTTTCAGTAATGTTTCTCTATCTACCAAGTCGTATGCTTTTTTGAAATCTACAAATACTATTGCAAATCTCTGGCCTCTTGAGATTCTGTAACGAATTAGTGTTTTCAGGTTAAATATTTGTTCAACACAGGATCTACCTTGTCTAAAACCTGCTTGATATTCACCTATTTTTTTATCCAGAACTGGCTCCACGATTTGAAGTAATTTCCTTGACAAAATTTTGTATCCTACTGGTAGTAGCGAGATCCCTCTATAATTATTAACATTCATCTTATCCCCCTTTTTGTGTAGTGGGTGTATCAGGGCACACTGCCAGTCTTCAGGAATTCTTTCTTCGTCCCAGATCTTCTTAAACATATGTTCCAAAACTTGTGGGAGGTTGGTATCCATTATTTTTAGGATTTCTGGTACTATGGAGTCTTCACCTGGGGCTTTATTGTTTTTTAGACTGTGTATTATGTGTTTTATTTCTTCAGCGTCTGGAGGTTTTGACTCGGTATTAGTATTTCGGTGGTTTTCAAAACTCATTTTATCTTTGGGTGGTTCACAATTTAGTAGATTCTCGAAATATTTTGCTAATATTTCACAATTAGTCTTGTTTGTCAAACCTAGCTTGTTCTCTTCATCTTTAAAACATTTTCTATTCATGTGAAAAACAAATCGATGCTATGCGATTTGCAAATTAGGAACGCAGACCACCCTTTTTATGTTATGCTTCGACACACTTCCAAGTTATTTGTCTTCATCACTCAATAGGCCATCGAGCGCTTTAGAAATCGCAACGGAGGCGATTATTTGTTTGAAACCTGCAGCTACGTCGAAATAAGAAGAATATGATTACAGTAGCGGGCACTTCTTACAGCGGCCATTAACCCACATCTTCGCTTCTCTGGATCGACGGGCAGAAGACCTTTTGCCACTCCTCTGATCGCCTGCGTCGTTAATCTGACGCAGCACGTAGCACCTGCTTAGGGTACACGATCTCGGCATCAGAATAGAAAACGCCAGGCTAGCGTTCGTGAACAATGCACGGGAACGCCGGCCTCAAACACAACGGGTTCGGTCATTAACCGGCGTTTTGTTCTGCCGGTATCCCATGTTACATTTCGATCGGCGCTGAATACTGGACGACGACGTTAATAGGACGGCCTTCAAGCCTGCCAGAGGGAACGACATTAATATTCAATTTTCCAAACGAGTATCGTCTGGCCCTTCACAAAATGAACGGTTTATTGTATAAGTATGTGGGTCGTTCTGAGAAGTACATTGTATTAAGATATAATAGATGGTTTCAAATAACTGCGGTTGTGAAACGGTAACCATATTTAATAACGGCCTGTTAAATAAAAATACAAAAGTTCCCAATAAGGTTTAGTTTCCTGACGTAATGCCGGCCGGTGTGGCCGAGCGATTGTAGGTGCTTCGGTCTGGAACCGCGCGACCGCTACGATCGCAGGTTCGAATCCTGCCTCGGGCATGGATGTGTGTGATGTCCTTAGGTTAGTTAGGTTTAAGTAGTTCTAAGTTCTAGGGGACTGATGACCTCAGATGTTAAGTCCCATAATGCTCAGAGCCATTTGAATCATTTGAACCTGACGTAATATTTTTGAACACATTTCGAAGCTACTGATTTGCCCAGAGAAAAATGTTTCCTTCCTTCGTCAAACGTCTCGTATTACACCGTTCAGCAAAAAAAGATTTTTTTTTCAGTTACCAGAACAGTATTCGCTGTTTCTGTCAGATAATTCGCCACTGAATCCTGATCTACTTTAGGAATTTCTAAACAAACTTGAGTTTTCTTGTACTATTAATTTTTGCACATGCTTATTGCAGCCTATGTATTCTATGTAGCAGGTAAAATGAGACGCTTTCGCAAAATGGCTTCAAAAGCAAAAGAATTTGTAGGTACACAAAGGATATAAAATAAATAAATCGGTGACACTAGGGTAAAGGAAGGTTAATAATCACACTTATAAACTTTTTTATTCTTTGCCAGAAGACCGTCAATTTATAGGAACCAGCAACAACCAGACAACATTACTCCATTGGCCTTGATATTGCTTTTCCATTAAGAAGCGTCCTGTTGGAACTATTCTTCCACCGAGCGAGGTGGCGCAGTGGTTAGACACCGGACTCGCATTCTGGAGGATGACGGTTCAATCCCGCGTCCGGCCATCCTGATTTAGGTTTTCCGTGATTTCCCTAAATCACTCCAGGAAAATCCCGGGATGGTTCCTCTGAAACGGCACGGCCGACTTCCTTTCCAATCCTTCCCTAATCCGATGAGACCGATGACCACGCTGTCTGGTCTCCTTCCCCAAACAACCAAACCAACCAAACCAACTGTTCTTCCTGTCGTCATTAATGGTACCAAGTTTATCCGAAAAGAAGTGGAAATAGTCAATCAATAAATTTAGTTCAAGTGACATGATACATGCAGTTCGATTCCAGGAGTAACCGCATAATATCGCGTAGTTCTGTGCCCCATAGTCACCAAATACTTTCTTCTACACGCAAGTGAAAGACAGTCCATGTCCTTTCATTCGACGTCTTTTGAAAAATAAAGGGACGTTCATCAGACATGAATGCCGCAATTTTCTGTTCTACAAATATTCCTTTAATTTAGCTTTGCTGATCATTATCAACTTCTCTCGCAATTCAAGTCACGTTCTGTCATGGCCTTCACGAATATTTTGATGAGACACAATTTAATGTACAGTGGAGGCAGGTATATCCTACACTTTTGGGGTCAACAAGAAGAGTGTTCGCACATTATTCTCTCCAGACAGCATGTCTTCCGAGCAGCCTTTCAGCCCTTTTTTCCCACAACACTGGTCTTTTATGTCTCTGTAGTCCCACTCGCGGAGAGACCAACAGCGCTTCGTGTATCTGCATCTACATCTACATCTACGTGATTACTCTGCTATTCACAATAAAGTGCTCGGTATATGGTTCAATGAACCACCTTCCGGCTGTCGCTCTACCGTTCCAGTCACGAACGGCACGCTGGAAAAACGAGCACTTAAATTTTTATGTGCGAGCCCTGATTTCTCTTATTTTATCGTGATGATCATTTCTCCCTATGTAGGTGGGTGCCAACAGAATGTTTTCGCAATCGGAGGACAAATCTGGTGACTGAAATTTCATGAGAAAATCCCGTCGCAACGAAAAACGCTTTTGTTTTAATGATTGCTACTCCAATTCA
The DNA here is from genome assembly GCF_021461395.2 of Schistocerca americana. Lineage (NCBI taxonomy): Eukaryota > Metazoa > Arthropoda > Insecta > Orthoptera > Acrididae > Schistocerca > Schistocerca americana. Next base: position 9,122,301 of record NC_060120.1, on the reverse strand, counting down.
CGTATCATGTCTGCGACACGATCTGCCCTATTTCGGGATAATACAAAACGAGCTGCCCTTCTTGGTAGTTCATCGATGTCATCCGTCAGTCCCAACTGATGCGGATCCCACACCTCACAGCAATTCTCCAGAATAGGGTGGACAAGCGTGGTGTAAGCAGTCTCTTTAGTAGACCTGTTGCACCTTCTAAGTGTTCTGCCAATGAATCGCAATTTAGGTTATTTGTAATTGTAATCCATAAGTATTTAATTGAATTTACAGCCTTCAGATCTGTGTGACTTATCGCGTAATCGAAATTTAGCTCATTTCTTTTAGTACTCATGTGAATAACTTCACACTTTGCCTCATTCAGGGTCAATTGCCACATCTCGCACTATTGAGATATCTTATCTAAATCATTTTGAAAGTCGTTTTGATCATGTGATGACTTTATAAGACGGTAAATGACAGAATCATCTGCAAACAATCTAAGACGGCTACTCAAATCGTCTCCCATGTCGTTAATATAGAGCAGGAACGATAGAGGGCCTATAACACGTCCTTGGGGAACACCGGATGTTACTTCTGTTTTACTCGATGACTTTCCGTCTATTCTACGACCTGTGACCTTTCTGATAGGAAATCACGAATCCAGTCGCACAACTGAGGCGATACTCCGTAGGCACGCAGTTTGGTTAGAAGACGCTTATGAGGAACGGTGTCGAAAGCCTTCTGGAAATCTAAAAATATAGAATCAATTTGACATCCCCTGTCGATAGCGCTTATTGCTTCGTGAGTATAAAGAGCTAGTTGTGTTTCACAAGCATGATATTTTCTGAAACAGTGCTATGTATCAATAAATCGTTTTCTTCGAGGTACTTCGTAATGTTCGAATACAGTATATGTTCCAAAACCCTACTCCAAATACACGTTAGTGATATAGGCCTGTAATGCAGCGGATTATTCCTACTTCCCTTTTTGGGGATTGGTGTGACTTGAGCCATTTTCCAGTCTTTAGGTACGGATCTTTCTGTGAGCGAGTGGTTGTATATAATTCCTAAGTATGGAGCTGTTTTATCAGTATATTCTGAGAGGAAGCTGTCTGGTATACAATCTGGACTGGAGCCCTTGCTTTTATTGAGCTGTTTCGTTACTCCGACGATATCTACTTCTATATTTCTCATCTTGGCAGTTGTTCTTGAATGAAATTCAGGAATATTTACTTCGTCTTCTTTGATGAAGGTGTTTCGGAAAACCGTGTTTAATAACTCTGCTTTAGTGGCACCGTCATCAGTGACTTCACCGTTTTTATCGTGCAGTGAAGGTATTGATTGCGTCTTGGGACTGGTGTGCTTTATGTATGACCTTTATGAGGTTCATGGTGAGCAGTATCGCAATTACTTTTACTCTTCATACACGTAATTTGTATTTACCTTAGTAAGCAATGGCGAGGAGCAGAAAGAAATTTATTCACAATGCTGGCCTCTGTTAACTAGTGCCCCTTATTTGCTCTGAAATAGTGATCAAAAGTCTTCATAACAGACTCGATATCATTACAAAAAACCATGTCACCTCTCTTCAAGTAATATCCAGAAATAATAGCATGCCGATTATCGTATCGCCAAGAAGATGCCATCCACGCAATCGGGAAGCTAAAACCTCAGCCCATTGCTTCGATAGTTTTCAACTACAACTTATAAATTGTTAGAGTGAGAAAGGAACAGTTGATGGGCGAGATTAACAATGCAGTACATATTCCCAATGTGAACACTCATACACACACACTCTCATTATATTCTTATTATATTAAATTTCACCCTCCAGTTGCATAAGCAAATGAACTTTACCTAGGTTCGGCTATAATAATGTAGCCTTCTTCAGAAATGTCACAATATAAAATTAAAATTAAAACATGCCAGATATTGGCCTTGTCAGTCTTAAAATGTTCATCTACATCTACATCTGCATCCATACTCCGCAAGCCACCTGACGGTGTGTGGCGGAGGGTACCTTGAGTACCTCTATCGCTTCTCCCTTCTATTCCAGTCTCGTATTGTTCGTGGAAAGAAAGATTCTCGGTGTGCCTCTGTGTGGGCTCTAATCTCTCTGATTTTATCCTCATGGTCTCTTCGCGATATATACGTAGGAGGGAGCAATATACTGCTTGACTCCTCGGTGAAGAAATGTTCTCGAAACTTCAAGAAAAGCCCGTACCGAGCTAGTGAGCGTCTGTCCTGCAGAGTCTCCTACTGGAGTTTATCTAACACCTCCGTAACGCTTTCGCGATAACTAAATGATCCTGTAACGAAGCGCACTGCTCTCCGTTGGATCTTCTCTATCTCTTCTATCAACCCTATCTGGTACGGATCCCACACCGATGTGCAGTATTCAAGCTGAAATTGCCGTAGCATAAAAGGCAAAAGACATATAAAAGTGTACGGTACATAAGTATGAATAAACCTTAATTGATAACATTAGTTGTTTGAACAGCTGAAACTGTTACTAGCAAATAAACCGTAATAACTGAAGTTACAGTTTGACCTACTGTGACCTACGTCCTTTGTTTTCGGATTGCATTTCCTTAGGATTCTTCTAATGAATCTCAGTGTGGCATCTGCTTTACCGACGATCAGCTTTATATGATCATTCCATTTTAAATCACTCCTAATGCGTACTCCCAGATAATGTATGGAACTAACTGCTTCCAGCTGCTGACCTGCTATATTGCAGCTAAATGATATGGGATCTTTCTTTCTATGTATTTGCAGCACATTACACTTGTCTATATTGAGATTCAATTGCCATTCCCTGCACCATACGTCAATTCGCTGTAGATCCTCCTGCATTTCAGTACAATTTTCTATTGTTCCACCTCTCGATATACCACAGCATCATCCGCAAAAGGCCTCAGTGAACTTCCGATGTCATCCACAAGGTCATTTACGTATATTGTGAATAGCAACGGTCCTACGACACTCCCCTGCGGCACATCTGAAATCACTCTTACTTCGGAAGACTTCTCCCCATTGAGAATGACATGCAGCGCTCTGTTATCTAGAAACTCTTCAATCCAATCACGCAATTGGTCTGATAGCCCATTTACGCTTACTTTGTTCATTAAACGACTGTGGGGAACTGTATCGAACGCGCTGCGGAAGTCAAGAAACACGGCATCTACCTGGGAACCCGTGTCAATGGCCCTCTGAGTCTCGTGGACGAATAGCGCGAGCTGGGTTTCACACGATCGTCTTTTCCGAAACCCATGCTGGTTCCCACAGAGTAGATTTCTAGTCTCCAGAAAAGTCATTATACTCGAACAGAATACGTGTTCCAAAATTCTACAACTGATCGACGCTAGAGATATAGGTCTGTAGTTCTGCACATCTGTTCGACGTCCCTTCTTGAAAACGGGGATGACCTGTGCCCTTTTCCAATCCTTTGGAACGCTACGCTCTTCTAGAGACCTACGCTACACCGCTGCAAGAAGGGGGGCAAGTTCCTTCGAGTACTGTGTGTAAAATCGAACTCGTATCCCATCAGGTCCAGCGGCCTACAGCACATAGTCACGAGACTGCGTCACTTCTACGGACGTTTTGCCGATAGGCCAGACAAAGGGGCCAGACAGGTGGGCCACGGGCGCTGAGTCGTAACTGGGCGCCCCGGGCAGCGACGAAGCGAGTTCAGCTGGTGGTGGCGCGCATGCGCGTGCGGAGCAACACTGACTTACAACCAGTAAATGTTAACTGAGATTATTACGGAAAATAGTTTATTACAATAGTTCGGACTATTAATGGCATTAAAACCATAAATCACTGAAACTGCCGTACCGCAAAAGGCAAAAGACATATAAAAGTGTACGGTACATAAGAATGAATAAACCTTAATTGATAGCATTAGTTGTTTGAACAGCTAAAACTGTTACTGGCAAATAAACCGTAATAACTGAAGTTACAGTTTTATGAGAGGCAATGACATTATATAGCACAAAGGAACCCTTTAATAAGAAAAGGCCATAAGTAAAGGTTAACAGTGTCTGAAATATGTGGCACTTAGCTAAGAAATAATGCCTGTGAATGATAATAAGGACAATTGTCTTATACAGGTTAGCGGTTAGATTCTTCTATAACTGCTGCTGCTGTGTGCAAGCTACGGGCGTAAATTGTACTGAGGTAGACGGCGTGTGCGTCGCGGTTTGATCTTCACGTGTCAGAGAAGATCGCAAAGTTCTTTAGTTTTGGCTGACCTGACTCACAAGGGAACCTCCTCATCGCACCCACCTCAGATTTAGTTATAAGTTGGCACAGTGGATAGGCCTTGAAAAACTGAACACAGATCAATCGAGAAAACAGGAAGAAGTTGTGTGGAAGTATGAAAAAAATAAGCAAAATATACAAACTGGGTAGTGCATGCACAAGATAGGGAACATCAAGGTAAGTTTTAGGTCATGAGCGCCGTGGTCCCGTGGTTAGCGTGAACACCTGCGAAACAAGAGGTCCTTGATTCAAGTCTTCACTCGAGTTAATATTTTAATTTCTCTATTTTCGCAAAGTTTTGATCTGTCCGTTCGTTCATTGACGTCTCTGTTCACTGTAATAAGCGACCGCACCGCAAAACCGTGCGATTAGTAGACGAAAGGACGTGCCTCTCCAAGGGGAACCGAAAACATTTGATCGCAAGGCCATAGGTCAACCGATTCCTCCACAGGAAAACACGTCTGATATATTCTATACGACACTGGTGACGGCATGTGCTTCACATGACAGGAATATGTTGTCGACCCACCTAACTTGTACACTTGGCGAATGGGTAAAAAGATTCTTCTACCTCGCCCGATTTAGGTTTTCTTGTGGATGTGATTATCACTCCCAAAAAAGTGATGAAAACATAAGAGTTTGTCACATAAACAGCAACAAATGAATGCAACAGTTTCACAGTCGCACAGTTTTCCCTGTGCTCTGTCAAAACATACGTTTTTAACGTATTCAATTTTTTCCGTGTGTAGACCGTCAAATCATGCGTATGTCCAAGCAAATCTGAACATGTCCTGGAATTTTGGAGAGCGAAGTTGATTATGTGTGAGTGCCTGAACTTTGATAATTGTCTGAAAACAAAAAAATTAAATATTCACTCGAGGGTAGACTTGAACCAAGGACCTCTCGCTCCGTAGGTGGTCACGCTAACCACGGGACCACGGCGCTTCTGAGCTCAGATTATCCTTGATGTTGCATATCCTGCGCATGGACTACTCAGTTTGTATATTGTGCTTATTTTTTTCATACTTCCACACAACTTCTTCCTGTTTTCTCGATTGATCTGTGTTCAGTTTTTCAACGCCTATCCACTGTGTCAATTTATAACTAAATCTGAGGGGGGTGCAATGGGGAGGTTCCCTTGTCAGTAGTGGTAGTATCAGTGGTGGTAGCCGCTCACTGGATGGTCAGCCGCCCGATCTTGGACGGGTACTGTTGTCTTAAATTGACTGTTACCGTGCTTTGTTGCTGGTTATTTTATTTGCGAAATTAACATTGATAATTAATTATCATTTGTTCTAGAGAAGCTGCACGGTTATCACTGGTATCTGTTCTTTCGAGAACAGTTACTATCCTCATGCATGTATAGTTTAAGGCTACCCGGCCATTGACCTCCGTCCGTGCGAAAGCGCACAGGTTGCCCGAACTCTTACGGGAATCGTCTCCTGAGTGGGCGCGAGTAATGAACAGATGGGCAAAGTATATATTAGGAATATTACGTATGTAGATTGTGGACAATTGGGAATGTGGGTCTCACGGCAAGCGTGCAAGGGATAAGTCCCTGCAGTCCCACTATTCACCTGTGTCCTTGGTGGCTCAGATGGATAGAGCGTCCGCCATGTAAGCAGGACATCCCGGGTTCGAGTCCCCGTCTGGACACACATTTTCAGCTATCCCCATCGAAGTATGTCAACAACACCTGTCGGTTCAAATGGTTCAAATGGCTCTGAGCACTATGCGACTTAACTTCTGAGGTCATCAGTCGCCTAGAACTTAGAACTAATTAAACCTAACTAACCTAAGGATATCACACGCATCCATGCCCGAGGCAGGATTCGAACCTGCGACCGTAGCGGTCGCTCGGTTCCAGACTGTAGCGCCTAGAACCGCACGGCCACTCCGGCCGGCACACCTGTCGGGAGCTGAAGGTTTCAATTAATTATTATTTAATCTACAGAAGCTGCACGGTCATCAATGGTATCTGTTCTTTAGAGAACAGTTCCTATCTTCATATAAAATTAACTTTCGTTCACATCATGAGATCTACATGCAAAATGATCACGTATTCGATCTGATTTTCATGTACTAATCAACAATACGTAGAAGTTCACTAGCGTGTACTTGGTCTGCATTGCTCGTAGACTCGAGACAGAATTTCGTTGTGGAAATTATTAAAAGCATCTCGGCTCAACAGACCGCCGACCAAATCTGATCTCTGAATTTCTGTTCCGCCAGTGCCGAACTTACTGGATGCCGGAAAGACTTGGAATCACCAACTGCCAGCGCACATCAATTCAGCCGGGCGTTGTCCTAACCGAACAGTATTCGCTCTTTCTGTCAGATAATTCGCCACTGAATCCTGATCTAATATAGGAATTTCTAAACAAACTTGAGTTTTCTTGTACTATTAATTTTTGCACATGCTTATTGCAGCCTATGTATTCTATGTAGCAGGTAAAATGAGACGCTTTCGCAAAATGACTTCAAAAGCAAAAGAATGTGTAGGTACACAAAGGATATAAAATAAATAAATCGGTGACACTAGGGTAAAGGAAGGTTAATAATCACACTTATAAACTCTTTTATTCTTTGCCAGAAGACCGTCAATTTATAGGAACCAGCAACAACCAGACAACATTACTCCATTGGCCTTGATATTGCTTTTCCATTAAGAAGCGCCCTGTTGGAACTATTCTTCCACCGAGCGAGGTGGCGCAGTGGTTAGACACTGGACTCGCATTCTGGAGGATGACGGTTCAATCCCGCGTCCGGCCATCCTGATTTAGGTTTTCCGTGATTTCCCTAAATCACTCCAGGAAAATCCCGGGATGGTTCCTCTGAAAGGGCACGGCCGACTTCCTTCCCAATCCTTCCCTAATCCGATGAGACCGATGACCACGCTCTCTGGTCTCCTTCCCCAAACAACCAAACCAACCAAACCAACTGTTCTTCCTTTCGTCATTAATGATACCAAGTTTATCCGAAAAGAAGTGGAAATAGTCAATCAATAAATTTAGTTCAAGTGACATGATACATGCAGTTCGATTCCAGGAGTAACCGTATAATATCGCGTAGTTCTGTGCCCGATAGTCACCAAATACTTTCTTCTACACGCATGTGAAAGACAGTCCATGTCCTTTCATTCGACGTCTTTCGAAAAATAAAGGGACGTTCATCAGAAATGAATGCCGCAATTTTCTGTTCTACAAATATTCCTTTATTTTTGTTTTGCTGATTTCTCTCGCAATTCAAGTCACGTTCTGTCATGGCCTTCACGAATATTTTGACGACACAAAATTTAATGTACAGTGGAGGCAGGTATATCCTACACTTTTGGGGTCAACAAGAAGAGTGTGCGCACATTATTCTCTCCAGACAGCATGTCTTCCGAGCAGCCTTTCAGCCCTTCTTTCCCACAACACTGGTCTTTTATGTCTCTGTAGTCCCACTCGAGGAGAGACCAGCAGCGCTTCGTGTATCTGCATCTACATCTACATCTACGTGATTACTCTGCTATTCACAATAAAGTGCCTGGCATTTGGTTCAATGAACCACCTTCCAGCTGTCGCTCTACCGTTCCAGTCACGAACGGCACGTTGGAAAAACGAGCACTTAAATTTTTATATGCGAGCCCTGATTTCTCTTATTTTATCGTGATGATCATTTCTCCCTATGTAGGTGGGTGCCAACAGAATGTTTTCGCAATCGGAGGACAAATCTGGTGATTGAAATTTCATGAGAAAATCACGTCTCAACGAAAAACGCCTTTGTTTTAATGATTGGCACTCCAATTCACGTACCATGTCTGCGACACGATCTGCCCTATTTCGGGATAATACAAAACGAGCTGCCCTTCTCTGTAATTTATCGATGTCATCCGGCAGTACCATCTGGTCCGGATCCCACACCTCACAGCAATTCTCCAGAACAGGGCGGACAAGCGTGGTGTAAGCAGTCTCTTTAGTAGATCTGTTGCACCTTCTAAGTGTTCTGCCAATGAATCGCAATTTAGGTTATTTATAATTGTAATCCATAAGTATTTCATTGAATTTACAGCCTTCAGATCTGTGTGACTTATCGCGTAATCGAAATTTAGCTCATTTCTTTTAGTACTCATGTGAATAACTTCACACTTTGCCTCATTCAGGGTCAATTGCCACTTCTCGCACTATTGAGATATATTATCTAAATCATTTTGCAAGTAGTTTTGATCATCTGATGATTTTACAAGACGGTAAATGACAGAATCATCTGCAAACAATCTAAGACGGCTACTCAAATCGTCTCCTATGTCGTTAATATAGAGCAGGAACAATAGAGAGCCTATAACACATCCTTGGGGAACGCCGGATATCACTTCTGTTTTACTCGATGACTTTCCGTCTATTACTACGAACTGTGACCTTTCTGATAGGAAATCACGAATCCAGTCGCACAACTGAGGCGATACTCCGTAGGCACGCAGTTTGGTTAGATGACGCTTGTGAGGAACGGTGTCGAAAGCCTTCTGGAAATCTAAAAATATGGAATCAATTTGACATCCCCTGTCGATAGCGCTTATTACTTCATGAGTATAAAGAGCTAGTTGTGTTTCACAAGAATGATATTTTCTGAAACAGTGCTGACTATGTATCAATAAATCGTTTTCTTCGAGGTATTCCATAATGTTCCAAAACCCCACCCCAAATAGACCTTAGTGATATAGGCCTGTAATGCAGCGGATTACTCCTACTTCCCCTTTTTGGGCATTGGTGTGACTTGAGCTATTTTCCAGTCTTTAGGTACGGATCTTTCTGTGAGCGAGTGGTTGTATATAATTCCTAAGTATGGAGCTGTTTTATCAGTATATTCTGAGAAGAAGCTGACTGGTATACAATCTGGACCGGAGGCCTTGCTTTTATCGAGCTGTTTCGTTACTACGAGGATATCTACTTCTATATTTCTCATCTTGGCAGTTGTCCTTGATTGGAATTCAGAAACATTTACTTCGTCTTCTTTGGTGAAGGAGTTTCGAAAACCGTGTTTAATAACTCTGCTTTAGAGGCACCGTCATCAGTGACTTCACCGTTTTTATCGTGCAGTGAAGGTATTGATTGCGTCTTGGGACTGGTGTGCTTTATGTATGACCTTTATGAGTTCATGGTGAGAAGTATCGCAATTACTTTTACTCTTCATACACGTCATTTGTACTTACTTTAGTAAGCAATGGCGAGGAGCAGTTTGAAGTTCAAGTATGTCTCCTTCAGATTAGCTGCATGAGTCACAGGAGCAGAAAGAAATTTATTCACAATGCTGGCCTCTGTTAACTAGTGCCCCTCATTTACTCTGAAATGGTGATCAAAAGTCTTCATAACAGACTCGATATCATTACAAAAAACCATGTCACCTCTCTTCAAGTAATATCCAGAAATAATGGCATGCCGTTTATTGTATCGCCAAGAAGATGCCATCCACGCAATCGGGAAGCTAAAAGCTCAGCCTATTGCTTCGTAGGTTTTCAACTACAACTTATAAATTGTTAGAGTGAGAAAGGAACAGTTGATGGGTGAGATTAATAATGCAGTACATATTCCCAATGTGAACACTCATACACACACAGTCTCATTATATTCTTATTATATTAAATTTCACCCTCCAGTTGCATAAGCAAATAAACTTTACCTAGGTTCTGGCTATAATAATGTAGCCTTCTTCAGAAATGTCACAATATAAAATTAAAGTTAAAACATGCCAGATATTGGCTTTGTCAGTCTTAAAATGTTCATCTACATCTGCATCCATACTCCGCAAGCCACCTGACGGTGTGTTGCGCAGGGTACCTTGAGTACCTCTATCGCTTCTCCCTTCTATTCCAGTCTCGTATTGTTCGTGGAAAGAAAGATTCTCGGTGTGCCTCTGTGTGGGTTCTAATCTCTCTGATTTTATCCTCATGGTCTCTTCGCGATATATACGTAGGAGGGAGCAATATACTGACTGACTCCTCGGTGAAGGTATGTTCTCGAAACTTCAACAAAAGCCCGTACCGAGCTACTGAGCGTCTCTCCTGCAGAGTCTTCCACTGGAGTTTATCTATCACCTCCGTAACGCTTTCGCGAATACTAAATGATCCTGTAACGAAGCGCGCTGCTCTCCGTTGAATCTTGTCTATCTCTTCTATCAACGCTATATGGAACGGATCCCACACCCGTGAGGAGTATTAAAGCAGTGGGCGAGCAAGTGTACTGTAACCTACTCCCTTTCTTTTCGGATTGCATTGCCTTAGGATTCTTCCAATGAATCTCAGTCTGGCATCTGGTTTACCGACGATCAACTTTATATGATCATATCATTTTAAATCACTCCTAATGCGTACTCCCAGATAATTTATGGAACTAACTGCTTCCAGTTGCTGACCTGCTATATTGCAGCTAAATGATATGGGATCTTTCTTTCTATGTATTTGCAGCACATTACACTTGTCTACATTGAGATTCAATTGCCATTCCCTGCACCATGCGTCAATTCGTTGCAGATCCTCCTGCATTTCAGTGCAATTTTCTGTTGTTATGACCTCTCGATATACCACAGCATCATCCGCAAAAAGCCTCAGTGAACTTCCGATGTCATCCACAAGTTCATTTACGTATATTGTGAATAGAAACGGTCCTATGACACTCCCCTGCGGCACATCTGAAATCACTCTTACTTCGGAAGACATCTCCCCATTGAGAATGACATGCAGCGCTCTGTTATCTAGAAACTCTTCAATCCAATCACGCAATTGGTCTGATATCCCATTTGCTCTTACTTTGTTCATTAAACGACTGTGGGGAACTGTATCGAACGCGTTGCGGAAGTCAAGAAACACGGCATCTACCTGGGAACCCGTGTCAATGGCCCTCTGAGTCTCGTGGACGAATAGCGCGAGCTGGGTTTCACACGACCGTCTTTTTCGAAATCCATGCTTATTCCTACAGAGTAGATTGCTAGTCTCCAGAAAAGTCATTATAGTCGAAGAGAATACGTGTTCCAAAATTCTACAACTGATCGACGCTAGAGATATAGGTCTATAGTTCTGCACATCTGTTCGACGTCCCTTCTTGAAAACGGGGATTACCTGTGCCCTTTTCCAACCCTTTGGAACGCTACGCTCTTCTAGAGACCTACGGTACACCGCTGCAAGAAGGGGGGCAAGTTCCTTCGAGTACTGTGTGTAAAATCGAACTTGTATCCCATCAGGTCCAGCGGCCTACAGCACATAGTCACGAGACTGCGTCACTTCTACGGACGTTTTGCCGATAGGCCAGACAAAGGGGCCAGACAGGTGGGCCACGGGCGCTGAGTCGTAACTGGGCGCCCCGGGCAGCGACGAAGCGAGTTCAGCTGGTGGTGGCGCGCATGCGCGTGCGGAGCAGCACCGAGTTACAACCAGTAAATGGTAACTGAGATTATTACGGAAAATAGTTTATTACAATAGTTCGGACAATTAATGGCATTAAAACCAAAATTCACTGAAATTGCCGCACCATAAAAGGCAAAAGACATATAAAAGTGTACGGTACATAAGTATGAATAAACCTTAATTGATAACATTAGTTGTTTGAACAGCTAAAACTGTTACTGGCAAATAAACCGTAATAACTGAAGTTACAGTTTTATGAGAGGCAATGACATTATATAGCACAAAGGAACCCTTTAATAAGAAAAGGCCATAAGTAAAGGTTAACAGTGTCTGAAATATGTGGCACTTAGCTAACAAGGGAACCTCCCCATTGCACCCCCCTCAGATTTAGTTATAAATTGACACAGTGAATAGGCGTTGAAAAACTGAACACAGATCAATCGAGAAAACAGGAAGAAGTTGTGTGGAACTATGAAATAATAAACAAAATATACAAACTGAGTAGTCCATGTGTAAGATAGGCAACATTGAGGTCAATATGAGTTGAGGAGCGCCGTGGTCCCGTGGTTAGAGTGAGCAGCTGCTGAACGGGAGGCCTAGGTTCAAGTCTTCCCTGCAGCGAGAATTTTACTTTCTTTATTTTCGCAAAGTTACGATCTGTCCGTTCATTCATTGACGTCTCTGTTCACTGTAATAAGTTTAGTGTCTGTGTTTTGCGACCGCACCGCAAAAACGTGCGATTAGTAGACGAAAGGACGTGCCTCTCCAAGGGGAACCGAAAACATTTGATCGCAAGGCCATAGGTCAACCGATTCCTCCACAGGAAAACACGTCTGATATATTCTATACGACACTGGTGGCGGCATGTGCTTCACATGACAGGAGCATGTTGTCGACCCACCTAACTTGTTCACTTGGCGAATGGGTAAAAAGATTCTTCTACCTCGCCCGATTTAGGTTTTCTTGTGGATGTGATAATCACTCCCAAAAAAGTGATGAAAACATAAGAGTTTATCACATAAACAGCAACAAATGAATGCAACAGTTTCACAGTCGCACAGTTTTCCCTGTGCTCTGTCAAAACATACGTTTTTAACGTTTTCAATTTTTTCCGTGTGTAGACCGTCAAATCCTGCGTATGTCCAAGCAAATCTGAACATGTCCTGGAATTTTGGAGAGCGAAGTTGATTATGTGTGAGTGCCAGAACTTTGATAATTGTCTGAAAATAAAAAATTAAACTTTTCACTCGAGAGAAGACTTGAAGCAATAACCTTTCGTTCTGCAGCTGCTCACGCTAAACACGGGACCACGGCGCTCGTAAGCTCACACTCTCCTTGATGATGCCTACCTTGAGCATGGACTACTCAGTTTGTATATTTTGCTTATTTTTTTCATAGTTCCACACAACTTCTTCCGGTTTTCTCGATTGATTTGTGTTCAGTTTTTCAAGGCCTATCCCTGAGCCAACTTATAAGTAAATCTGAGGGAAGTGCGATGGGGAGGTTCCCTTGTAAGAAATAATGCCTGTGAATGATAGTAAGGACAGTTGTCTCATACAGGTTAGCGGTTAGATTCTCATATAAATGCTGCTGCTGTGTGCAAGCTACGGGCGTAAATTGTACTGAGGTAGACGGCGTGTGCGTCGCGGTTTGATCTTCACGTGTCAGAGAAGATCGCAAAGTTCTTCAGTTTTGGCTGACCTGGCTCAGTGGCAGTAGCCGCTCACTGGATGGTCAGCCGCCGGATCTTGGACGGGTGCTGTTGTCTTAAATTGACTGTTACCGTGCTTGACTCGGATCTTTAGCTCAGGTAAATTAGTAAGTTACTTAGAATTCCAAAATTGTTGCCGGTTATTCTATTTGCGAAATTAACATTGATAATTAATTATCATTTATTCTAGAGAAGCTGCATGGTTATCAATGGTATCTGTTCTTTCGAGAACAGTTACTATCTTCATACATAGTTAAACGGCCACCCGGCCATTGACCTCCGTCCGTGCGAATGCGCACAGGCTGCCCGAACTCTTACGGGAATCGTCCCCTTAGTGGGCGCGAGTAATGAACAGATGGACAAAGTATTTATTAGGAATATTACGTATGTAGATTGTGGACAATTGGGAATGTGGGTCTCACGGCAAGCGTGCAAGGGATAAGTCCCTGCAGTCCCACTATTCACCTGTGTCCTTGGTGGCTCAGATGGATAGAGCGTCCGCCATGTAAGCAGGACATCCCGGGTTCGAGTCCCCGTCTGGACACACATTTTCAGCTATCCCCATCGAAGTATGTCAACAACACCTGTCGGTTCAAATGGTTCAATTGGCTCTGAGCACAATGCGACTTAACTTCTGGGGTCATCAGTCGCCTAGAACTTAGAAATAATTAAACCTAACTAATTTAAGGACATCACACACATCCATGCCCGAGGCAGGATTCGAACCTGCGACCGTAGCTGTCGCTCGGTCCCAACTGTAGCGCCTAGAACCGCACGGCCACTCCGGCCGGCACACCTGTCGGGAGCTGAAGGTTTCAATTAATTATTATTTATTCTACAGAAGTTGCACGGTCATCAATGGTATCTGTTCTTTAGAGAACAGTTCATATCTTCATATAAAATTAACTTTGGTTCACATCATGAGATCTACATGCAAAATGATCACGTATTCGATCTGATTTTCATGTACTAATCAACAACACGTAGAAATTTACTAGCGTGTGCTTGGTCTGCATTGCTCGTAGACTCGTGAAGCGATATACGGCTCAACAGACCGCCGACCAAATCTGAACTCTGAATTTCTGTCCCGCCAGTGCCGAACTTACCGGATACCGGAAAGACTTGGACTCACCAAATGCCAGCGGACATCAATTCAGCCGGGCCTTGTCCTTAGCGATATGACAGTATACGAAATTATTCTGGCTGTTCATAAATTTTGTTTTAAATTTGGGTGCGACATTATTTTATTTAGAGCATGCTATCACTACACTGACGAGAGAGCCTTATACAGATCTCTGACTGACGTTTCAGTAAACAAATAATGAGCAATGATGTTTCACAATCTGATCAAAAGCATCAACTGTTAGTGGATTTTAAAAACGCCTTTATGATGGCTTGAATTCTGCTGGGAAGAATTTCAGTGAGGTGTCTGAGTGTATGTGGACGAATAGCACCCCATTCTCTCCCAAGACTCGAAACCAGGGTCATTACAAAGGTGTTCTATTGGGTTCAAGTGGCGACTCTGGTCAGGCCAGTCCATTTCAAAAATCTCATTGTCCCCAGACGATCGCCTCCACAGATGCTGCACTATGGTACGGTATATTCTCAAGGTGACACAGCCATCGTCTTCGAACTGCCCCCCCCCTCCCCCCCTGCCAGCCACACGTAGGACACATTTCTGTAAAGTGTATTCATGTCCTTTTGCATTTAGCATTTTCTTAAGTGTAGCAAGAGGACCACACCTCCACCATGAAAAATATACCTGTACAATAGCACCACCTCCCTCGCATTTCCGTCGGCACTACATGTGATGAAAGGCAACATTCTCCAGGCACTCGTCAGACCCAAACTCTTCGATCGAATTCCGACAGGCTGCCAACATCCCTTGGTCTCTCACCACACCAGTGCCTCGTTTCCAGCCATCCACTGTGCAGTGGCACCGCTAAGTGTTGCCTACAGAAATGTGGGGCCTACGGGGAGCTGCTCGAGCACTGTGTCCCGTTCCATCTAACTCCCTGCGCACTGCCATTGAGTAGATTTCTAACAACCCTCCGCAAAGCTCAACTGTTGTGTCTAGGAATCCTGGCTACTCGGATCGCTAGACAAACAATCAAGACAGCAATCAAACAGCTCGTATTAATTTCCCCCATGGTACACAAAACGGGTCAGAGCGTTGTTGCAGAAACAACGAAAAAAGCATGCCAAATTTAAAAGAACACAAAATCCCCAAGATTGACAATGTTTTACAGAAGTTAGAAATATGGTGCGTACTTCAATGCGAGATGCTTTTAATAATTTCCACAACGAAATTCTGTCTCGAAATCCGGCACAAAACCCAAAGAGATTTTGGTAATACATACATAAGGCACACCAGTGGCAAGACGCAATCAATACCTTCATTGCGCGATAACAACGGTGAAGTCACTGATGACAGTGCCTCTAAAGCAGAGTTATTAAACACGGTTTTCCGAAACTCCTTCATCAAAGAAGACGAAGTAAATATTTCTGAATCCCAATCAAGAACAAGTGCCAAGATGAGAAACATAGAAGTAGATATCTTCGGAGTAACGAAGCAGCTTAAATCACTTAATAAAGGCAAGGCCTCCGGTCCAGATTGTATACCAGTCAGGTTCCTCTCGGAGTATGCCGATACAATAGCTCCATATTTAGCAATTATATACAACAACTCGCTCACAGAAACATCCGTAAATAAATAATGGAAAATTGCTCAAGTCACACCAATACCCAAAAAGGGAAGTAGGAGTAATCCGCTGAATTACAGGCCTATATCACTAACGTCGATTTGCACTAGTATTTTGGAACATATACTGTATTCCATTATTATGGAGTACCTCGAAAAAAGCGATTTATTGACACACAGTCAGCACGGTTTCAGAAAACATCGTTCTTGTGAAACATAAATAGCTCTTTATACTCATGAAGTAACAAGTGCTATCGACAGGGGATGTCAAATTGATTCCATATTTTTAGATTTGCAGAAGACTTTCGACACCGTTCCTCACAAGCGTCATCTAACAAAACTCCTCGCCTGCGGAATATCGCCTCAGTTGTGGGACTGGATTCGTGATTTCCTGTCAGAAAGGTGACAGTTTGTAGTAACAGACGGAAAGTCATCGAGTAAAACAGAAGTAATATCCGGCGTTCCCGAAAGAAGTGTTATAGGCCCTCTGTTGTTCCTGATCTATATTAACGACATAGGAGACAATCTGAGTAGCCGTCTTAGAATGTTTGCAGATGATTCTGTCATTTACCGTTTTGAAAAGTCATCAGATGATCAAAACGGCTTGCAAATTGATTTAGATAAGATATATTTATGGTGCGAAAAGTGGCAATTGACTCTGAATAAGGAAAAATTGTGAAGTTATTCACATGAGTACTAATAGGAATCAGCTAAATTTCGAATACGCGATAAGTCGCACAAATCTGAAGGCTGTAAATTCAACTAAATACTTAGAGATTACAATTACAAATAACCTAAACTGGAACGATCACATAGACAATATTCTGGGTAGAGCAAACCAAAGATTTCGATTCATTGGCAGAACACTTCGAAGGAGCAACAGGTCTACTAAAGAGACTGCTTACACCACGCTAGTCCGCCCTATTGTGGAGTATTTCTGTGCAGTGTGGGATCCGCGTCAGGTGGGACTAACGGATGACATCGCAAAAGTACAAATAAGGGCAGCTCGTTTTGTATTATCGCGAAATTGGGGAGATAGTGTCACAGACATCATACGTGAATTGGAGTGGCAATCATTAAAACAAAGGCGTTTTTCGTTGCGACGGCATCTTCTCATGAAATTTCAATCACTAGTTTTGCTCTCCGACTGCGAAAACATTCTGTTGGCACCCACCTACATAGGGAGAAATGGTCATCACGATAAAATACGAGAAATGAGGTCTCGCACAGAAAAATTTAAGTGCTCGTTCTTCCCGAGTGCCGTTCGAGAGTGGAACGGGAGAGAGACAGCTTGAAGGTGGTTCATTGAACCCTCTGCCAGGCACTTTATAGTGAATAGCAGATAATCACGTAGATGTAGATGTAGAATGAGTTTTATTAGAATAAGATAAGATACAGTGCTTAACTTTGGCAACTACACAGATGAGTCGCAACAAGGGCAACATATAAAATAATCAGTCTTTGCAGTGACTGCTGATCTATAACTGACGAAAATCTGTTCTAAATTGATACTAAAGTCGCTAACGTAGAAGCTGCTATCCACGTGGGTCGCCAGTAGTGGGGCGCGGTATTTGTGTCCTCTGCTGTCGCGTTGTCAGGCTGGTGGGAGGACGGGCCAGCGTACGAGTTGGTTGACTTCTTCTCACAGCCGCCTCTTCTCTTTCGTTCCCGACTGGCGTGCAGGTGTTTGACCTTACGCCGTAATATCAACGGTGCCTGTCCATCAATACATCAGGCCTGTCGCATCTTCATTTAGCTCTGGTTGTTGCTTCGCGGTTCCACTTTATAAACACATTACCAGCAGGGGCCTAGCGCAGCTTTAGAAATGTTGAAATTTCCCTGATGGGTTTGTTATTCAGGTGATGTCCAACGACTAGTCGACATTTGAAGTCACTGAGCTCACCTGGCCAAGCCATTCCCCTGTTACTGCTTCTCTGCTGACAACAGAATACTCCCCGCACTCCTTTTATACCGGAGGGTCCACCTCCGCTGACGTATAGGAGTCAACTCCGCATTACATAGTGATGTCCGGATACTTTTGTGATAGTTGTAAGTAGGCTGTTTAGATTTTTATGTTGGTTGCGCCACGTAGCCCTCTGTATGAAAATCACTGACTGTGCTGTGTGCAGTCTGTGGCTGGTTCGACTCATTGTTGGAATATTCGCTGGTGTAGTGTTGGGTAGTTGCATGTGAGCAGCGCGTAGCGTTGGACAGTTGGAGGTGAGCCGCCAGCACTGGTGGATGTCGAGAGAGAGATGCCAGAGTTTTGAGAGGTTATTATAAGCGGACGATCTGGACGTGTGTCCGCCAGAAAAAGGAAATGTATAATTTATAAAGATGGGAGGGTCATGAATTGATATATATATATATATATATATATATATATATATATATATATATATGATGACTTTTATACATTATTAAGGTAAATACATTCTTCTCAATCAAAATCTTTCATTTCCTAACTATGCCTATCAGTAGATAGGTCCTTCAGTAGTTAAAATCTTTTATTTAGCTGGCAGTATTGGTGTTCGCTGTATTGCAATAGTTCGAGTAACGAAGATTTTTGTGAGGTAAGTGATTTACACGGTGAAAAGTATTTAAACCAACAAACTCTGGGAGGTTATAGGGGACATCAAAAGAAACATTTTTCCCTAATGTCATATTTTGCTATGAGGAGTATTTAAACCGGTAGAGGAAGATCTCTCTGGCGGCAGATTAATTAAACCAACAAATACTTTTCCATTTTTTTATGACCAAGAGACAACACATTAACACAACCCAATTTCAATTACAATAGATTTTCAAAAATGCCTCCATTCACACGTAAACATAGGTTACACCGTCGGATCATGTTCTGTCTGACACGGGCAAAAACCCTAGGAGTATCCTGAATTGTTCCTGCTGCTGCTACTATCCGAGCAACCAGATCCTCTTCTGATGCACAGGAGTTGCGTAAACAAGGTTGCGCATCTCTCCCCACACAAAAAAGCCCAGGGGGGACATATCTGGGGATCGAGCATGCCATGGTACAGGACCACCTCTGCCAATCCACGTTTCTGGGAGCCATCGGTCCAGGAACCGACGCATACGGCGACTGAAATGTGCCGGCGCCCCGTCGTGTTGGAACCACATGTGTTGTCTTGTAGGGAGCGGGACGTCTTCCAGCAATTCTGGCAATGCTCTGGCTAGAAAATCGTAATAGTGCCTGACATTCAATGGCCTAGGTAGCAGGTACGGCCCAATTAAACAGTCCACAACAACACCGACCCACACGTTAACGAAGAACCGCACTTGATGAGCGCTAGTAACTGTGGCATGTGGGCTATATCACTCCAAAAATGCGAATTGTGCATGTTGAAGACTCCATGACGCCCGAACGCTGCTTCATCGGTAAACAACACAGAGGATGGAAATGTCGGATGCATTTCACACTGTTCCAGGTACCACCGCGAAAACTGTGCTCTGGGTGGATAATCAACTGATTCCAGGTTGTGGACACGCTGTAAGTGAAATGGACGTACCAATTGCTCTCGAAGGACTGTTCTTACATTCGTCTGATTCGTCCCCATGTTACGTGCAATTGCATGAGTGCTGATTGAAGGATCCCGCTCCACAGGCTGCAAGACAGCTTCCTCAAATTGCAGCGTTCTTACCGTGCGATGCTACGCAGTACGCACCAACCATATCAGTGTACCCATTCCAGGTGTATCGCTCCATTAGTAAACAGAGACGATGCTCTACTACACTGGTGGACAGCAGTTGCCTACAACCGAAGAGCGTAATACGCTATGAACAGCCAGAATAATTTCGTATACTAAAGATCGTAATACGGCCTCTAACAATTGAAGAGCGTAATACGGCCTCCACTGGTTTAAATAGTCCTCAAAGGAAAAAATGACATTAGGGAAAAATATTTGTTTCGATGTCCCCTGCAACCTCACAGAGTTTTTCGGTTTAAATACTTTTCACCCTGTATGAGAATTATGGGTTATTGTTAGTCAGGGCCATTCTTTTGCAGGCATTATTTAAAGATTGCGATGCGCTAAAAATATTGTGCGTCAGTTTAGTGATGATCAGAATGAGTGAAGACAGAAATGTCTGAGTACGTTCAGTTTTGCTCAGCTGTTTGAAAATCAAATAACGTAGAAGTTTACCAACACAGTAATTCGTAATTATGTCAGGGGACGATTCATAGTGAATAAGTTTGGGGTGCACGCGACATCTCAGCAGCCAGTCAGACCGTAGGATAGCGTAGGTAGTGAGAATGAAGGCTTTCTCGATGACTTTCGATGATCTACATCTACATCTACATCTATACTCCGCGAGCCACCTTACGGTGTGTGGCGGAGGGTACTTATTGTACCACTATCTGATCCACCCTTCCCTGTTCCATTCACGAATTGTGCGTGGAAAGAACGACTGCTTGTAAGTCTCCGTATTTGCTCTAATTTCTCGGATCTTTTCGTTGTGATCATTACGCGAGATATATGTGGGCGGTAGTAATATGTTGCCCATCTCTTCCCGGAATGTGCTCTCTCGTAATTTCGATAATAAACCTCTCCGTATTGCGTAACGCCTTTCTTGAAGTGTCCGCCACTGGAGCTTGTTCAGCATCTCCGTAACGCTCTCGCGCTGACTAAATGTCCCCATGACGAATCGCGCTGCTTTTCGCTGGATCATGTCTATCTCTTCTATTAATCCAACCTGGTAAGGGTCCCATACTGATGAGCAATACTCGAGAATCGGACGAACAAGCGTTTTGTAAGCTACTTCTTTCGTCGATGAGTCACATTTTCTTAGAATTCTTCCTATGAATCTCAACCTGGCGCCTGCTTTTCCCACTATTTGTTTTATGTGATCATTCCACTTCAGATCGCTCCGGATAGTAACTCCTAAGTATTTTACGGTCGTTACCGCTTCCAATGATTTACCACCTATGGCATAATCGTACTGGAATGGATTTCTGCCCCTATGTATGCGCATTATATTACATTTATCTACGTTTAGGGAAAGCTGCCAGCTGTCGCACCATGCATTAATCCTCTGCAGGTCCTCCTGGAGTACGTACGAGTCTTCTGATGTTGCTACTTTCTTGTAGACAACCGTGTCATCTGCAAATAGCCTCACGGAGCTACCGATGTTGTCAACTAAGTCATTTATGTATATTGTAAACAATAAAGGTCCTATCACGCATCCATGCGGTACTCCCGAAATTACCTCTACATCTGCAGATTTTGAACCGTTAAGAATGACATGTTGTGTTCTTTCTTCTAGGAAATCCTGAATCCAATCACAAACCTGGTCCGATATTCCGTAAGCTCGTATTTTTTTCACTAAACGTAAGTGCGGAACCGTATCAAATGCCTTCCTGAAGTCCAGGAATACGGCATCAATCTGCTCGCCAGTGTCTACGGCACTGTGAATTTCTTGGGCAAATAGGGCGAGCTGAGTTTCACATGATCTCTGTTTGCGAAATCCATGTTGGTTATGATGAAGGAGATTTGTATTATCTAAGAACGTCATAATACGAGAACACAAAACATGTTCCATTATTCTACAACAGATTGACGTAAGCGAAATAGGCCTATAATTATTCGCATCTGATTTATGACCCTTCTTGAAAATGGGAACGACCTGCGCTTTCTTCCAGTCGCTAGGTACTTTACGTTCTTCCAGCGATCTACGATAAATTGCTGATAGAAAGGGGGCAAGTTCTTTAGCATAATCACTGTAGAATCTTAAGGGTATCTCGTCTGGTCCGGATGCTTTTCCGCTACTAAGTGATAGCAGTTGTTTTTCAATTCCGATATCGTTTATTTCAATATTTTCCATTTTGGCGTCCGTGCGACGGCTGAAGTCAGGGACCGTGTTACGATTTTCCGCAGTGAAACAGTTTCGGAACACTGAATTCAGTATTTCTGCCTTTCTTCGGTCGTCCTCTGTTTCGGTTCCATCGTGGTCAACGAGTGACTGAATAGGGGATTTAGATCCGCTTACCGATTTTACATATGACCAAAACTTTTTAGGGTTCTTGTTTAGATTGTTTGCCAATGTTTTATGTTCGAATTCGTTGAATGCTTCTCTCATTGCTCTCTTTACGCTCTTTTTCGCTTCGTTCAGCTTTTCCTTATCAGCTATGATTCGACTACTCTTAAACCTATGATGAAGCTTTCTTTGTTTCCGTAGTACCTTTCGTACATGATTGTTATACCACGGTGGATCTTTCCCCTCGCTTTGGACCTTAGTCGGTACGAACTTATCTAAGGCGTACTGGACGATGTTTCTGAATTTTTTCCATTTTTGTTCCACATCCTCTTCCTCAGAAATGAACGTTTGATGGTGGTCACTCAGATATTCTGCGATTTGTGCCCTATCACTCTTGTTAAGCAAATATATTTTCCTTCCTTTCTTGGCATTTCTTATTACACTTGTAGTCATTGATGCAACCACTGACTTATGATCACTGATACCCTCTTCTACATTCACGGAGTGGAAAAGTTCCGGTCTATTTGTTGCTATGAGGTCTAAAACGTTAGCTTCACGAGTTGGTTCTCTAACTATCTGCTCGAAGTAATTCTCGGACAAGGCAGTCAGGATAATGTCACAAGAGTCTCTGTCCCTGGCTCCAGTTCTGATTGTGTGACTATCCCATTCTATACCTGGTAGATTGAAGTCTCCCCCTATTACAATAGTATGATCACGAAACTTCTTCACGACGTTCTGCAGGTTCTCTCTGAGGCGCTCAACTACTACGGTTGCTGATGCAGGTGGTCTATAGAAACATCCGACTATCATATCTGACCCACCTTTGATACTTAACTTAACCCAGATTATTTCACATTCGCATTCGCTAATAACTTCACTGGATATTATTGAATTCTTTACTGCTATAAATACTCCTCCACCATTGGCGTTTATCCTATCCTTGCGGTATATATTCCATTCTGTGTCTAGGATTTCGTTACTGTTCACTTCCGGTTTTAACCAACTTTCCGTTCCTAATACTATATGCGCACTATTTCCTTCAATAAGAGATACTAATTCAGGAACCTTGCCCTGGATACTCCTGCAGTTTACCAATATTACGTTAACTTTTCCTGTTTTTGGTCTCTGAGGACGGACATTCTTTATCAACGATGATAATGTCCTCTCTGGTAAGCCGTCAGGTATTTTATCGTTTCGCCCAAGGGGGGGGTCCCTCTAACCTAAAAAACCCCCGTGTGCACGCCACACGTACTCTGCTATGATGAAGTCTTTTCGAGTTATCAGCCGAGCCAAAGCGTCGTTCTGTGACAACGTTTCAACAAGTTTCCTACCCGTCATCTTCAGCCGAAGTCAGACTTTGCCTGAAGATGAGGATTAGGAAAGTTGTCGAAACGTTGCCGCAGAACGGCGCCTTTACTCGGCTGATAATCCAAGAATACTTCATCAGCTCAGATAGTGCTACGTCAGCTAACTAAAGATGCCATCCAAGCAATACCGCCTTGTGAAAACAAGAACTGTTGAGTTTCAGGGTCGCATTCATCGATCAATGCAATCTAATGGCGTCATCTGACTGCTACAGCACACACGATCCTCCGGCTAATAATAAAAGAACTATGGCCGCTGGGCCCAGTAAAATATCACACCAACCAATCGTGGGTAGACATGCATGTCTCCATCTCTGTCTCCTGCGTTTTCGTCACTGTACACATCTTCACTTACAGTCGTACTCTCAGGAGGCGTAGGACTCAGCAGTTCTTGATTGTGACGTAGAAGACTTGTAGCAGATCTTAAATTAGGATCATACTTAGTTTTTCTTTCTTACGAGGTGACTCCGTCTAGTTTTGTGGGACAAAAATAACAGTCGATTGTGTAGTCCGTCGGTTTCTTCTGAAACCGGGGTGGCCGAGCGGTTCTAAGCGCTAAAGTCTGGAACCGCGAGACCGCTACGGTCGCAGGTTCGAATCCTGCCTCGGCACGGATGTGTGTGATGTCCTTAGGTCAGTTAGGTTTAAGTAGTTCTAAGTTCTAGGGGACTGATGACCTAAGAAGTTAAGTCCCATAGTGTTCAGAGCCATTTGAACCATTTTTCTTCTGAATCGTGGGAAACGGCAAAGTATGTGTAGCATGATACTTCTAACCCGTCTGCCAGGAATGTCGTACGCTATGAGTGGCAAATACAATGGGTGGGGGGAGTAATAATTCTTATCCTGCTGGCCAGTTTCACACCTGAAATGAACTTGGTAACACTTCGGTTTTTACGATTTCAGAGTTAATTCTCCACGGATACAACGAAAAGAATTTACTCTATTTACACGCATACGAGACATTTTTTCATCTGAATGTACACAAAACAGGAAACACAATCTCCCTTGAACCCAGAACAATAAGCAATCTCATCCCAATACCTGTCAGTACGCTCAATGCTGAGAAGCAGCTAACACAACGTGAATTTCTTTGTTAACGTATGACTCTTCGTCGGTAGTGTTGTTAAACCACTTTTATTCTCTGAACGTATATTTCTGGACTGAAGGTCTGAAGATCATGTTGTAACGATCTACTTTCTTTTTATTCCTACAAAAATCTTCACTAAAGACGTAGTATTCACTGCTCAAATCATGTTAATGGTCGCAAAAAAATCTAATATTTCCATGTGACATTTGAACCAAATTTAACGCACGGTTAATTTAGCAAGTTAACATTTAAAGAAAATTACTTTTCTACATTAGATTGTACTTATATGTGTTAGTTTATGTGTGACAAATCATGTCTATTAACTCGTACAACCTTGCTAAGAGCTTCAATCTGCTACTGTAGTGTAAGGTGTGCATTCGGCATGCCGTGAGAAGTTTCACTTTTAAGCTTTTTAAAATTACTTTTACTGAAACTGTGCTGATTTGATAGTTTTCTTCACTTATATTAATTTTGAAGACAAGCTAACCGTGTTCTGATATCTGTTCAGCTAGTATAAAGGCCGTCGTTATTATCTGAAGCATCCAGTGGATTTCATTAGGGTCGTCACATAAAAAACAATCACTATTGACCAACATTTTGCTTCTCACTGTAGCTGTCGATTACATAACCTTTTATTACCCAAATAAACAAAAGTGTCAGTATTGACCACCGGGATATTAACCAGTGCAAGCTTACGTTGTGCGATTTCATACTGAACAATTAATGAAAAAAAAAAACAAAGAAGTCCTGAATGAAAAGAAATTGAAAAAATGCTTTTAAAGTTAAATTCATACCTGAAAGTTTCCATACAAACTGACGACTTTGCTTTACTGCAAAATTGCAACAGACAAGTCATATATTGCTGCTTTACTTTTGTATCAGAACTAGATACATTTCTTAAGGGAAATGGAATTAATGATTAAACTGACTAATGCGGAACGGCCGCCGTCCGTTCGGCCGCACTTTGAAATACACCCGCCTCCAGTCACGCTACCGCCTTTCCTGCAGCCACCACCGCGACATGACGGCGCTGCCACGACATGCAAGCATCCTCTCCAGGGCGCTAGCGGCGGGTCTACTTAAGTCCAAACTTCGATGCACACAGTCCATTTTGTGTGTTTGCCATTTCATAACATTTACAGACTTTCATAGCAGTCAGGACTTGTCATATACGGAACAGTCACTGTGCTGAAGGCTGAATGGACTGTGAACTTTTATATTTGCATATGCTTTAACTTTAAAATCTACTGCTAGCAACTGACGTTGCAACTACAGTAAACAAAGTTATATATTACGTTTACTGTTTGATATTAGATGTTGTTGTTGTGGTCTTCAGTCCAGAGGCTGGTTTGATGCAGCTCTCCATGATACTCTATCCTGTGCAAGCTTCTTCATCTACCAGTAACTACTGCAACCTAAATCCTTCTGAATCTGCTTAGTGTATTCATCTCTTGGTCTCCCTCTACGATTTTTACCCTCCACGCTGCCCTCCAGTACTAAATTGGTGATCCCTTGATGCCTCAGAACATGTCCTACCAACCCATCTCTTCTTATAGTCAAGTTGTGCCACAAAATTCTCTTCTCCCCAATTCTATTCAATACCTCCTCATTAGTTATGTGATCTACCCATCTAATCTTCAGCATTCTTCTGTAGCACGACATTTCGAAAGCTTCTATTCTCTTCTTGTCTAAACTATTTATCGTCCATGTTTCACTTCCATGCATGGCTACACTCCATACAAATACTTTCAGAAACGACTTCCTGACACTTAAATCTATACTCGATGTTAACAAATTTCTCTTCTTCAGAAACGCTTTCCTTGCCATTGCCGGTCTACATTTTATATCATCTCTACTTCGGCCATCATCAGTTATTTTGCTCCCCAAATAGCAAAACTCGTTTACTACTTTAAGTGTCTCATTTCCTAATCTAATGCCCTCAGCATCACACGACCTAATTCGACTACATTCCATTATCTTAGTTTTGCTTGATGTTCATCTTATACCCTCCTTTTAAGACACCGTACATTCCGTTCAACTGCTGTTGCAAGTCCCTCGCTGTCTCTGACAGAATTACAATGTTGTCGGCGAACCGCAAAGTTTTTATTTCTTCTCCATGGATTCTAATGGCTACTCCGAACTTTTCTTTTGTTTCCTTCACTGCTTGCTCAATATACAGATCGAATAACATCGGGGAGAGGCTACAACCCTGTCTTACTCCCTTCCCCACCACTGCTTCCCTTTCATGTCTCTCGACTCTTATAACTGCCATCTGGTTGCTGTACAAATTGTAAATAGCCTTTCGCTTCCTGTATTTTACCCCTGCCACCTTCAGAATTTGAAAGAGAGTATTCCAGTCAACATTGTCAAAAGCTTTCTCTAAGTCTACAAATCCTAGAAACGTAGGTTTGCCTTTCCTTAATCTAAGATAAGTCGGAGGGTCAGTATTGCCTCACATGTTCCAACATTTCTACGGAATCCAAACTGATCTTCCCCGAGATCGGCTTCTACCAGTTTTTCCATTCGTCTGTAAAGAATTCGCGTTAGTATTTTGCAGCTGTGACTTATTAAACTAATAGTTTGGTAATTTTCACATCTGTCAGCACCTACTTTCTTTGGGATTAGAATTATTATATTCTTCTTGAAGTCTGAAGGAATTTCGCCTGTCTCATACATCTTGCTCACCAGATGGTAGAGTTTTGTCAGGACAGGCCCTACCAAGGCTGTCAGCAGATCTTATGGAATATTGTCATCTCCCGGGGCCTTGTTTCGACTTAGGTTTTTCAGTGCTCTGTCAAACTCTTCACGCAGCATCCTATCTCCCATTTCATCTTCATCTACATCCTCTTCCATTTCCATAATATTGTCCTCAAGAACATCGACCCTGTGTAGACCCTCTATATATTCCTTCCACATTTTTTCTTTCCCTTCTTTGCTTAGATATTAGATGTAGAATAAATTAATATCAGAATTTACCGTCCATAAATTGCATCTGTTCCTCGCTCCTGTATACGTTAAAGAACCACGAAGCGTGCAAGGGAAGTCACAACATTCAGTTTATCTTGAGACTGAGAATGTAACCGTGGAACATTCCATGGAACCCTACAAAGCATATCATTTTTGTGTCGGGAGTAACAATTTTTTTTGGTAAACTGCATTTTAATATCGCGGCACAAATGATGGTACTAAATGAAGTAACGGTGGGCTCCATAAACTGTCTTTGCACAATGACGTATGAAAAAGGAACTGAGATACCTTCAGTCGAAATTAACACAAGTTATGTAATTCAGAAAAAAGGAAACACAATACTTCCTTAGACATAGATGTCTCTTCTGTTATTCTACTAAAGATAAAACAAACAGCAAAGTTCTTGATGTTATACAGAAGCGAACAATCCTCACACAGCTTTTGCCTGGAAATATTTTGCATCCAAGGCTGTTGCCTGAGTGGGGCAACTTGCTACTGTAAAATGTGCTAAAACGCCGCCTCCAATCGACATACATCATCGCTTTACGACTCAAAAGGTAACTTGATGCTGCACCCATTATTCCTCAACGGCACTGCAACACTGCCAGGAAGCGACAGATTCATACTCACTTATGTGTTAGAGCCAAGGTAAGAGAGAATGCCCCAAGGTAAAAGACGTTCTACTTCCCACGCTTTCGAGGTTGAAGACTGCAGCCACAAATTTGTAACAAAAGCATTCCCTCAGGAGGAGAGCAGTGATAGAGAAATTGTTTGAATGAAGATAATCAACGTAAAACAAAGTACAACAGAAAACGTTATTGCCTATGTAACAATACTTCACCGTTGGTTTCTCAGAGGCACACAGATATTTGGTGGGTTTAATTAAGGGGTAGCTACTCATGGAGATCCAGTGCGGGCTGTAAATTTTATAGATATTCTTAATTCGGAACCGATTAACGCTAGAAAGAATTAGTTCCAATTTTTGCCACCAGGTGAAAATCTGGCGCTGTACAGCATCTATTTTTTTCCTGCGCAAATCGGTTCCACATTAATGCATTAGATGGTTGGTTGGTTGGTTTGGGGAAGGAGACCAGACAGCGTGGTCATCGGTCTCATCGGATTAGGGAAGGATGGGGAAGGAAGTCGGCCGTGCCCTTTCAGAGGAACCATCCCGGCATTTGCCTGGAGCGATTTAGGGAAATCACGGAAAACCTAAATCAGGATGGCCGGACGCGGGATTGAACCGTCGTCCTCCCGAATGCGAGTCCAGTGTCTAACCACTGCGCCACCCCGTTCGGTCTAATACATTAGAATATCTATGAAGTTTCGCTGCTGTACGATAATTACAGCCCACACTGGACACCTGTGAGTAGTTGCCCTTTAATTGTAACTATGTAGTATAACCGATATTGAATTATCGTGACATAATGACATAATATAAAAAATAAATATTTTGCGTTACGTTTTTACAATGTATGGTAATTTTTTTGTATATATTTGGAGTATTTTTCAACAATTAAATCCGCAGAATTTTAATTTAAGCCTCAATAGAAAGCCAAAATGATAGTTTTAAATTTGCAGTCGGCCATGGTGGCCGAGCGGTTCTAGGCGCTCAGTCTGGAACCGCGCGACTGCTACGGTCGCAGGTTCGAATCCTGCCTCCGGCATGGATGTGTGTGTTGTCCTTAGTTAGGTTTAAGTAGTTCTAAGTTCTAGGGGACTGATGAAAAAAAAATGGCTCTCAGCACTATGGGACTTAACTGCTGTGTCATCAGTCCCATAGAACTTAGAACTACTTAAACCTAACTAACCTAAGGACATCACCCACATCCATGCCCGAGGCAGGATTCGAAGCTGCGACCGCAGCGGTCGCACGGTTCCAGACAGCAGCGCCTAGAACCGCCTGCCAGGGACTGATGACAACAGCTGTTAAGTCCCATAGTGTTCAGAGCCATTTGAACGATTTAAATTTGTAGTTTAACGGTAGCCTACGACACTTGATAATAATTACACAGTCTAAACGGTGTATGATAGAGAGATATAAAATAAAAGAATATTTTAATCCACCTAACGACGACCAGTTCGGCAGATTACTGTCATTTAGAAAACATTGAATTAGGAATGATGATGAAGCAATAGAAGCGCATGGCAGTAGTACAGAAATATGGCTAGTTATCTGGGAACAATGGCCAATATGACTTCTTTGTCGGATTGCTGTTATAATTAGATTGCAATAAAATGGGCAGAACGTAACCTCACGTTATAAGTAGATCCGCTATTGGTGGCCGAAAGAAGTTATCAAAGCGAATAATTACATCATTAATTACATTTTAGTGGAGGTGGCAAACCTGGGGCGGGACGAAGTGCCAGACAAAGGCGTGGCACAGCTCGCGGCAGAGCCGGTGCGGCCGCCGTGGCAGGAATGGGAGGGAGGGCCATTACAAACACTTAGCGACGCAAATGGGCTGTGACGGCTCGGCTGCGCAGATGCACACGATACGGGGCGGGGCGCACGTTTCGGCGGGTCGCGCGGTCGGCCGCCCCTGGCGTGTAGGCCGCCCGGCCGTCACGCTCCGTTTGAGAACGCACAGTAGCCGCTGCTAGGGCGATGTCTGCCTGATATCCGGCTGTGTGTGGGCCAGAGGTCGGTCGATCGCGAAGGAACGGCTCTCGAAACTGAACGGAAGGACCGAGGAACGACTTGTAAGGAACGGTCGTTCACTGTTCCCCCTGCGTCAGTGTCGTTCCTGCCTCGGTCTAGTTCGCTCGGTTTCGTTCGGGTGTTCATTCGCTCGTCGTTGCAGTTCCGCCACTCCTCGGCCTCGCCTAGGTCTTCTTCTTCTTCGCGTGGCCATTCGTTCCCCGTTCCATCTTTCTTTGACAGAATCGAGCTCTAGTTTCTTTCGTCCATTGCATTCGGTCAGTCTTGTAATTGTTTGTCGAGATCAAAGAGCAAGAATCCATACTGATCTTTCTCGTTCAGCGAGGTCACCTACTTTTTTTTAGTTCATATTTCGCAAAATTCTGATCCATCTTGAATTTGACATATGTATCATGTTTATACAAATATTGCAGTCTGAGTACGTGTTACGAAAGAAAGAGATTTCGTCAGAAACACTTACTGAATTTTCAGATATTTACATTACTGAAATAATTTTTATCCAATAATCTAAAACATGGATGCCATAGAGCATAAACTCCATAAACAGATCTCGCGGCACGTTCCACCACTCAGACAGACATACTAAATCAGTAACAATTTGAAGTAAGGTGCAACATGTAAGGCATGTTGACTAGTAGTACCATTTGTCGTGGAATCTAAAAATGTTTTCATTGTTCGCCGCGAAGCCAATAGGCGCACCACTCCCCATATCTCAAATCTTGGATTTGCTCGCGTTATTTGGTACAGTTCTTCTATTTTTCCACTTCTCCTTTTTTAAAACTCTTGCGGCAGTACATAGTTAGAGAGGAAAAGCAACAATGAACGAATAAACAGAAAGGGCCTCAAAAAGGACTGGTCACTACTTCCAAAATAAGAAATTTGCCTTCTCTGGTGTGGGCTACACTAGACAGGATAGGCCACATTACGCCGGCCGGAGTGGCCGAGCGGTACTAGGCGCTACAGTCTGGAACCGTGCGACCTCTACGGTCGCTGGTTCGAATCCTGCCTCGGGCTTGGATGTGTGTGATGTCCTTAGCTTAGTTACGTTCAAGTAGTTCTAAGTTCTAGGGGACTGATGACCTCAGAAGTTAAGTCCCATAGTGCTCAGAGCCATTTCAACCATTTTTAAGCCACATTACACGTACTGGGACCTATCAGCGGGCGCCCTCATGGAAATTTTGGACATCATATGCTCCTTCGTCACACGTGGATTACAGGTGTAGAAGTAGAGTGACTATATATGTGGTCGATAACTTTTGTTTCAGATATGTACCTATCAAATATTTTTGTAATGTGGTACATATCTGTAATATGTTTAATAAAGGACGTACTTCATACATTTTCAGCATTTGTACAAACGTTATAGAAACGTCCATAATGAAGAGTCATCCTGTAGAACTATTTTACAACTACCCAACTCAAGAAAAATGCAGTCCTGAGATACCAACGAAACAGACTAAAATTAGCTAAATTCACTCAATGTATTAAGCTTATATAGCAATTTATCACTGTTAATGTGGTACCTGCATTTCCCCAATCTAAAGTAAAACTGTTGTCACGCTAGTGGCAGTCATTGACGAGCGGTAAGTGTCGTTTCACAGTGAATCTGCAACACAGTCGTCGACAAACAAGTGGAACACGAAACGTCGTGGCAGTGGAATATGTTTCTCATGAATAGAGGTACGAAATTTTCGTAACAGTTACGATTTGAGCATAACAAGAATAAGCTGAATAAGTCTTGCTGGACGTACGTATGCTGCCTTTCTAGAGGGATTGCAGACATATTAAAGTATAAAAAGTGTGTTGGTGACATGTGATACAAATACTGATTTTAGTCCATTTACGTCAGTATTATGGTAACAACGTGCAATACGTCAGAGAACAAGACGATTAAACGAAATTTTGACCAATGCGAGAAGATGCCCCACATTGACCGAGAGTAGTTAGCACATTCCAGTGGCGTTTACACACCTGCTGATGATGTATGTCTTTCACTAAATGTATTGCAGCTGAAGAGAACTTTGTCTGAAGGCTAATGCCTTCAAAAAAGAAGACGAAGTAAATATTCCAGAATTCGAATAGAGAAAAGCTGCCAACATGAGTAACGTAGAAGTAAATATACTGGGAGTAGTGAAGCAACTTAAATCACTTAATAAAAGAAAGTATTCTGGTCCAGACTGTATACCAGTTAGGTTTCTTTCGGAGTACGCTGATGAATTAGCTCCATGCTTAACAATCATATACAACCGTTCGCTCGATGAAAGATCCGTACTATCAAGGACTGGAACGTTGCACAGGTCACACCAATATTCTAGAAAGGTAGTAGGAGTAACCCACTAAATTACAGGCCCCTATCGTTAACATCGATGTGCAGCAGGATTTTGGAACATGTGTTGTGTTCGAAAATTATGAATTACCTTGAAGAAAACGGTCTATTGACACACAGTCGCCATGGGTTTAGAAAACATCGTTCTTGTGAAACACAACTATCCCCTTATTCGCACGAAGTGTTGAGTGCTATTGACAAGGGATTTCAGATCGATTCCGTATTTCCGGATTTCCGGAAGGCTTTTGACACTGTACCACACAAACGATTCGTATTGAAATTGCGTGCTTATGGAATAACGTCTCAGTTATGTGACTGGATTTGTGATTTCCTCTCAAAGAGGTCACAGTTCGTAGTAATTGACGGAAAGTCATCAAGTAAAACTGAAGTGATTTCTGGCGTTCCCCAAGGTAGTGATATAGGCCCTTTACTATTCCTTATCTATATAAACGATTCTGGAGACAATCTGAGCAGCCGTCTTCGGTTGTTTGCAGATGACGCTGTCGATTATCGACTAATAAAGTCATCAGAAGACCAAAACAAACTGCGAAACTATTTAGAAAAGATATCTGAATGGTGAGAATAGTTGCAGTTGACTATAAATAACGAAAAGTGTGTGGTCATCCACATAAGTGCGAAAAGGAACTCGTTAAACTTCGGTTACACGATAAGTCAGTTTAACCTAAAAGCCGTAAATTCTGTTAAATACGTAGGTATTACAGTTACGAACAACTTAAACGGGAAATAACACATAGAAAATGTTGTGTGAAAGGCTGCGTTTTATTGGCAGGACACTTAGAAAATGTAGAAGTCTACTAAGGAGACTGCCTACACTACGCTCGTCCGTCCTCTTTTAGAATACTGCTGTGCGGTGTGGGATCCTTACCAGATAGGACTTACGGAGTACACTGAAAAAGTTCAAAGAAAGGCAGCACGTTTTGTGTTATCGCGAAATATGGGAGAGAGTGTCACAGACTGACACAGGATTTGGGCTCGACATCATTAAAAGAAAGGGCTTTTTCGTTGCGACGGAATTTTCTAACGAAATTCCAATCACCAACTTTCTCCTCCGAATGCGGAAATATTCTGTTGACACCGACCTACATAGGGAGGAACAATCAGCAAGATAAAATAAGGGAAATCAGAGCTCGTACGGAAAGATATAGGTCTTCATTCTTTCCGCGCGCTATACGAGATTGGGATAATAGAGAATTGTGAAGGTGGTTCGATGAACCCTCTGCCAGGCACTTAAATGTGATTTGCAGAGTATCCGTGTAGATGTGGATGTAGATGTAGATGTAATTGGGGAAACCTGCTAAGGACTGCGGCCACACCTCAGCAGCACAGAGAACAATATCTCCCTGGCTAATGGTAAAATAGATTACCTGCGCGCTTAGGTACAAGATCTCAAGGTACGTTAGACACAGAAAAGTAAATCCATCCGTGATACTACGAAGTCTATGATACCTGTGCTACTTATGGATCAATGGGGGATCTAGACGCCAAATTGATGGGGATGGTTAGCTGTAAAATAGTTCTTACCTTCTGAAAAGTAATATTTATGATTTCTGAACGCTGGCTACAAGGGATATCCACCTGGAAAGGCCTAGAACGGCAGGGGAGTAGACAGAGCCGTGTCACCAACGGGACCTAAGTTTTAGGATTTTTTTGCGACATCCAGTCAAAAGAACTAGTACGAAAATGTGTGTCAGCGTACGGGAGCATGTAGGAAGCTTGAGCGATCGGTGGTGGTACGGTGTGGACGACTGAAAGCGTGATTCGTAATTACGGACCGCGACGAGAGACTGCGGATAGTAAGCGAGTAACCAGCACGAAGGTGGTGGTGAGGTTCTGCCTGCAGCGACGGGAAGGGACAAGACGTAGTCTTCGCAGTGAAAAGCAAAATTCCGAAGGGAACTCATTGTACTCAGTCATGGGCAGAGGGGAGGAATTCTGTTCACCAGAAGACTGGAAGATACCTAGTTTTCTGTAACTGTAACGCCGGCCGGGGTGGCCGAGCGGTTCTAGGCGCTACAGTCTGGAATCGCGTGCCCGCTACGGTTGCACGTTCGAATCCCGCCTCGAGCATGGGTGTGAGTGATGTCTTTAGGTTAGTTAGGTTTAAGTAGTTCTAAGTTCTAGGGGACTGATGACCTCAGAAATTAAGTCACATAGTGCTCAGAGCCATTTGAACCATTTGAACCGCTCGCCCACTCCGGCCGGAAGGTGTCCATAATTAAAGTTCCAGTTTCAATATGTTGTAGAAATAACCACTGCTCAGAGTGACTTCAAATTTGGACAGCATAATACTGACGCATGGGGGAACGGAAAGGAACAAAAATAAATAAATGAAAAGAAAGTAAAAAATAAAAAAATAACGTAAGTTCTGTTAATAGATGGCGCTGTAATCGTCTTAATGTAAATGGGATCGGCTACAAATGGCAGATGAATCGCAATACCACGGTTATGATTTCAGTTGCCTATTACGCCATCCATACTGTTCAATGTACGTGACTGCACGAGTTCGGCAGTCAGCAGTTGTGACACTGTTAGCTAGGTAAGCCCATTCACCACGGAAACATCGTACCACATCGGATGGGAAGAATCGGTTTTAAACTGTCCTACTACGCAAAAACCGCACGAAAAGCAAAACTACGTCGGTCTGTAGTGGTCCTGGGGCCAGAAAGAGCATAAAAAGCAAAACGACGTGGGTTTCAGACTGTCGTGAGACTACGGCAAGACATGTTCTGTAAGCTGCCCAATGTTTTCTGCCACGAGTTGGAATCGAGAAACAGAATGTTCCACATCAGATCGGAGTGTCTCTCGGGTCACGTTAAGAATGCTTTACGCAATGTGTGCTTTCAACTGAGCCACGTTCGTAACTGGAGCGCTAAATACAACATCTTTCAGATAACCCCACAGACAGAAGTTACACGGGTTAAGATCAGGTGATGTGAGCAGCAAGCGCATAGGGAAATGACAGCTGACAGTTCTAAAATTTTGCAAAATACCTCTGCAGCAACCGCCTCACTCTCTGTGGAATGTACGCAGAAGCGTCATGTTGCATAAAAATGATCCTACCCAGACAGTCATGCTGTTGAACGTTTCGAATTTTTCTCCAGAAGATAATCAGGAAGAAATAAAGGAAGAAGAATAAGAAGAAGGGGAGCAAAATAAGGTCCCTAGAAAAATTAATACTCTTGAAAATGCTGCTACAAGCGTAAACGATGTTAAGAAATTTGAGAGAAACACAAAACTTATCCCAAGCTCTTGGAGCTACTGTAAGTGCAAAAAACTGCTTAGAAAAAAATTATGAACAAGAAATTAAAAAGGTTACACTTCTTGATACTTGGCAAAAAAGTGAGACCTGAAGAAATAAACAGGGAAACAATATGTATGTACACTCTTTGACATAAAACTTGACCGGCGGCCTGCCGCTTCAGACGCTAAGTCCGCGCCGATCGCGACATGGGACAAAAAAACTGGCCAACTCGCTAATTCTCTAAGTCCGGTTATCTGCACAATCTGG
The DNA here is from genome assembly GCF_021461395.2 of Schistocerca americana. Taxonomy (NCBI): domain Eukaryota; kingdom Metazoa; phylum Arthropoda; class Insecta; order Orthoptera; family Acrididae; genus Schistocerca; species Schistocerca americana. The sequence goes on along the minus strand of NC_060120.1, from coordinate 9,086,356 downwards.
CAACACTGTAGACTGCGGCACTTCCTGGAGGAAAACTTGTCCCATGATAGAGAAACTCTAGGCTGATTACGCCTGTGGTCTAGCGGTAGCGTGCGTTGTTTCTGTTCATAATGTCAGTGGATCGAGAGCAGCTGGCATAAAATATTTTTATAGCCTCTTCTGTCTGAATGCTGAAGACGTGAATGTAATGGTAGCGCAGATTCAATCTATTTCGCTTTGTGACACACCGATATCAAAATTTTATACAGTAACGATTTTGCGGCAGATTTCCTGCAGAATGTCCTGCTCTGAACGCCGTATGCGGCAAAGCTCCGGGATCCATTTGCTGGCTACTGGCAGCGGCCGTGGCGACAGCAGCGGCGCTGCACTCCCCCGTTCTTTATCGAAAGCGCCTGCTACCGCTCATCGCTTTTGATGATTTAAAACGCTTTATTATTAAATGTTGCTCCACAGAAAATTTCTACAATTTCCATTCACGCTCAAAAGCAACGGAGACAGACGCTCTGATTAGTAGGCGGGTATTATATTACATTAATCGGCAAGAGCTGAGTATGGCCCGAAATTAATTTTATAGACTGGGACGAAATGAAACCACGTCACTACATTCGATGAATTTATAAATGCTTCATACCTCGTTTCTTTTCATTTCAAACTCAACTATTTGTGCAACTTTTGGTCAATGTTTGGATGTTTTCGTCAAGCCAGAGTGAGCGTCTGTGGTGTAAAGTGTATTACAGTTCTTGTTTCATTCCTTATGGTAAGTCTATGCGATAAACTATGTGAATACCTTGCAATGCATGCTCTGTAGCAGTGCAGGAACACTGCACATTTGGAGTTCATGAAGTATTTATTGTTGATCGGAAGTGATAGTTAAGGTCATCAGATTTAAACCAGAAAAATTTGTCGTTTTCAAGGTTTCAGAGAACGGAAAGGAATTGCTAACGCCGGTGTTAGAAAACGTCTACAGTTAAATGCTATTGCAAAGATTTAGAAGAAGGGAACTATATTAATGAATATGTGCACTTCATAAACAACCTTCTGACATGTTAGACCTATATGACGAACAAAGCTCAAATTTATATCGTTGACAGTCGGTTTGAATCTTTTCAGGGTGTATTTTACAGTGAAGCACCTTGGAATTTGCAAAGCAGAAATCCATGATATTAACTTAATTTACTAAGTCGAAACCGGACGAAGATTGATGTTTAAAGGCATTCTTCAGATTTCGCATAAGAAATTTTTACTAGCAGTTTGCAACTCCATTAATTAAAATGGAAAATAAAGAGTTGTAGTCAGCGGCTTCTACCGTGATTCGAACTGCTATGTCTTATAGTACAAGCACTGCAACGCACAAGGGAACCTCTGAGCTAACGACACACTGGCTGCCAGAGGCGGAATATAGTCACTGCGATGTTGCCTGAGCCTCAAAACGCAACCTTAAACACACGAGCAGAGGAGGTGGAGATTACTGTTTTAACGTCCCGTCGACAACGATGTCATTAGAGACGGAGCACAAGCTCGGATTAGGGAAGGATGGGGAAGGAAATCGGCCGTGCCCTTCCTAAGGAACCACCCCGGCATTTGCCTGAAGCGATTTAGGGAAATCATTGAAAACCTAAATCAGGATGGCCGGGCGCGGGATTGCACCGTCGTCCTCCCGAATGCACACACAAACAGGTGTTACTTATGTGAAGAAATATACTTTCTAATTGTGTCATCTTGCAGTGGATTATATCGTACGAGTCTTCGATGTGGAAAACGAATGTCAAGTGAATTTAGCGAGGTAACGCCGACCTACACCCGGAAGTAAATGCACTATCAGAGTGTTGACAAATACTTGCTACGACGCTGCCATTTCTAGGCTCTCTGACGAGGCAGCTCTTCAGCGAAATGCTTGCCGTGATTCTCCGATACGGTTCTTCAGAGTGGAGACGCGCGCGCACGTTTGGTTTTTATGCGGTGTTCTCCCCTGATGGTTTCTGACGTCGCCTTGTGGGCTATGTATACATATGAGACATTCAATTATCATTAATCCAGAATCATACAAGTTTCAGCTTCCGGCGTGGAAGAAGGCTGTTGACGCCGACATTATATCATTTCAACGTAGGGAAAGCAAAACGGATCATTCAATGTTTCTCATTCAACATAAAGCATGTGAGATATTTTTCCGTAACGTTCATAATCATCTAAAAATACAAACGAAGTAAAAATACACCGGAAGCTTATTCGAATTGAATATAACGCTTTGCACCTCGATGTCGAATTTGTCCACTTGCAATCTTTTGCAGCATACACATAGAATGTCATGATTACCACGAGAATGAAGAAATATGTTGGTAAGGATGGAAGCAAGAAGAGACGCAGTCAACAAATATTCTATTCCTCATGGCATTCATTTCATTTGACACGTAAGAAGAGGTAAAGCGGGAATTTACTTTCGTTAACACGAAAGATATGCCACACATATTGATAACGAGGAAGTCTGCGTCTTCATACGTTTCCTCCTTGAAATCTGTATGCTCTCTTATATACTAAGTAGCCCGATCATTGTTTCAGTAATGTTACCCTCTTGTTTGACCCCGTAACGATGAACAGATTCCAAATGCATGTCTCCCTTCCTGGGTTGTTTTTTGTGTTTTATTGCTTGGAATTCCTGAAGCAGACCACTGTGCCTTCCCCCCTCGTGGGTTAGGTCTCAAAACTAAACCGCTTTGTATCCAATGGCATAATTTATTCAGACAGCATCAGCATAAGACTATCAAACAAAGCCTTCCATTTACAGTTGCAGCACTCTAACCAGCACTGACCAAAGTGTAATCCACGGTCATGGTCCTAAATTACCAGCTGTCTGCTACTGTGGCAAAGTCCGTACTACACTTTCGATTCCGCAGGACCATTTTATGTGGTAACACTGTGTAGTTGCACAGTTGTGCTACCAGGTCTGTCCTCACACTGTCAACTTTATGTATCTCACTTCTCCTGTAGCGTAGATCACGAGGAGCCGAAGTAAATGAGTGTATTCTGCATGACGTAACATTCAGTATTCCCTTCTTTCATAGCCACTCTTCATGTGCATCGATACCAAATAGGAATGCGAAAACTCTTGCGAGTGAGAGAATGACAATAACAATCGTAACAAGAACAAGCAAATAATGAATGATGTTTATTCCAACGCAGAATAAGAATGGCTTTAAATATAAAAATCTGTATCTATATCTATATCCATATCTATTGATCTTTGAGTTGGCACAATGCAAATATATTCTTAGCATTTAGTTACTGAATTTAGTTCGGGATGTTTGCAGAGAAAAGGAAAAGTCGGTACTTCTCGCTAGTGTAATATAATGTGAACCAGCAACGACCCTTTCCTTAGAACACGACTCAAGCAGGTCCCCAAGTAGGTACCAAGGCACTGTTGCATTCTGTTCCCTGACATTGCTCTGATGACGGTTAATGCAGATAGTTCCGATTATGAAATACAAAACTTATTGCAGGTTAGTTCCTAGGATAGTAACATTAAATTTGCGTTGTAGACAGCACATGAACGTGACGACTATCCATATTACTCATCAATATAAAAAGACAATATTTTGGGAATTTAGCAGGATTACTCAAAATGAATTCTGAAATTGGGTGACTGACTGCACAGGTGCTAAACGTCGTCAAGAGTATACGATGTCCTAATCGCATTAGGAATATGAAGATCGTCTTCGACAGCTCGCAACTTTCACATTGCTATCTCCACCCTACTCCAGACAGCCCTCGGTGGAGTTGCACTACGTTGCCGATGTTATGGAAGGCCTTCAAACCGACAACAGACCACATATTGAAAAATACAAGCGAATTCTCTTGCAGCGTAAGCTTATTGTAACTAATCTAAAAATTATTGGAGAGGAACATTGTCCTATTCAAAAAAAGTAAAATGTTACACACTGTTGACGTCAAACGGACATTATCTATGTCCTGTCTTGTGTCCTACTCATCTATAATATCAAGTGTACTATGAAAATGATTATGTATAATGGATGATAGGGTAATGCATTGATACCAGATGGTGGGGGCCGGCCGGTGTGGCCGTGCGGTTCTAGGCGCTTCAGTCTGGAACCGCGTGACCGCTACGGTCGCAGGTTCGAATCCTGCCTCGGGCATGGATGTGAGTGATGTCCTTAGGTTAGTTAGGTTTAAGTAGTTCTAAGTTCTAGGGGACTGATGACCTTAGAAGTTAAGTCCCATAGTGCTCAGAGCCATTTGAACCATTTGAACTATTTAACACAAAATGACATTAAAAATTAAAGTTATTCACGAGCAGCTAGTTGAGAATATGTATGAACATTAAATGACACGACGAACTGAAATAATATGACGAAGAGTTCAGCGCTCACTGGGAATAGAGCCCCACACATATCGTTGTTGACTACACACAAAGAGACGTCAGCTACCGAATTTTTCTCCACCAGCTGCTCAGAATAGCATCTTGAACTTACAGTCATCTCGCAAATAGTTCTGTGTCTCACTGGGAGTTAAAAACGTCAGATATCGTTAGTGTTGACAACGAATGAAAATACATTAAAAATCAAAATTATTATCCACCAGCAGATAGGTGTTCTCCTGATAGAGCTTGATAATACATAATTAAATCTTTAGTGCCGGGCCAGGATTCGATCCCATTCACGCGTAATATGTGAAGGTGTTGAGGAATCTGCAGTTTTGAACAACAAATTGTAGCCGAGCTGTATTGCCACGAAGGGATCAAATTCCGCGTTAAGGGCGGTCTGAGTTGCATTCCCAGTTTAGAACCAATTTTATCGACATACAGAAGTTCAAATAAAAGATGGAATAAGTGTCCTGTGACCATACATAGCGTTTGTGTCGTCACTTGAAATAAATAACTAGTATAAGAAAGGTTACTGGTGACAGAGTTTCTACATGTCGCCACTCCAGACTTAATTGTGGTTCAACCTACCGTCTACGTGGTAAAGAAGGAATATCATCTTTAATGTGAATTTTCAGACCACGCAGCCATTATATCTCCTCCACTTGGTGTAGCCAGGAGAGAATGGAATCTGTCTCTCCCTATCTAAAATCATTGACGGAAGTGGGAATCGAACCCAGACCATAGGTATAACAACCTACCAGCCGTCCAACAGACCACGAAATCCTCTTCTCTGCGAGTCATTTTTCTATCGTAACGCAGTTGCGCCACACTGGATGAGAATTCTGACACACAGGCTCCCTATAGTAATTTGCAGCATGTTCAGTAAATTCATTTACTTGGTTGACCGAATCACCATGAACTAGCTGCCTCGGCTACCCAGTGCATACATTCGACTATTTTGTAATCACAGAAATAAAATCACGTAACTGCCACCTACACACAACTGCCAACAGAGTAGGATGCAGAAGTTTAAATAGGAAGTGTTCCTTTCCACTTGAGCTATTCTATTGCGCTATCTGTTACTAGAAAACGTCGTTCAGTCCAAAAGAAAAGCTGTAACTGTTTGTCTCTCAGAAGTCAAGACCTGGCCATATGCATAATCTCACAGTGCTGTGGAATCCAAAAGTTCTGGAGGAATAGTTGCCGAGCTCTGGAGCTTATGTAGCTACGTGTCAGCTTGTAGCATAGATAAGATGTCGCGAGTTCGAATACATTCAGTGCTACATTTTTTAAAACGCAATTCCGCTCTCTGCTGAAGGTATCAATCTAATGGAACTTTGAACATAATTCCCTTCACTTGTCAACCCAAAGTAGTCGCATGTGGAAAAAGGGCTAACTACTGTGACATTTTGTTCTATTCAGGTTTAATAGACAGCAGGCAGCAGATGCATCTCGAAGATGTGCAGGGAGAGCGCATCGTGCCATAATATGTCAGAAAAGTATTTTCTACATTAGCCGTCGTGTGGTAGTGATATTTTATTCTTCTTCAAACTTTGTTTGACAGCTTTAACTCAGAACAAATTTTCTACATGCATGTAATCAATAAACTGCATGTGCATTGTCAGACTGTCATAGGTAACATCAGAGAATTCGCATATATCGTTGATGATTAATTTCTCTCTCATGTTTACTATTGTTTTAACAACACTAAAGGAAACCTTACGAAAATTGTGCACTGTATTATAAGAAATGAAATAAAACTAACCATGATAACCTTACGACGAAAGTATCTGTACACAAGCATGCCTCTATCGACACGAATTAGTAAAATACTACTCACTTAGATTTTGATTGGGTCCGTATTTAATTGGTATGCTGTGTCATACTCAAGAGGTATGCAAATGTGGCAATTCATAAATATAGTTACGTATTCCTAGAAACCCAAAATTCGCTTGGCAGCAGCGGAAAGAGGCCTTACCTGTTGTGCAGCATTGTAAGTTTTTCAACATTGCACTATGAGCTGAAAGCATTTTCTTGCGATTTCCTTATTGATGTTTGATCTGACTGCTTGTAGCTCTTTCACAGAAGGGATAAAAACATTACAGTCAGTGAGACTGGAACTGCGAACCGTAACAGACGCTTTTTCACAGGTCAGCACGTTACCACAGAGCTGGCGAGGAGGTATGGGTCTGAGCCTCCTATTACGAAGGCAATAGGAACTCGAACTCGTAAACCGCTATTTGAGGGTCGAGATTAGTTGCGGTTTCCACCTGCAACGACTTTCCTGGGCTGAAAACCGTAAATTTTCAATCTTTTGTTACCCTTCAAGCGATAATAACTCAGATTATTCAATGGAAATGACAGGTAAAATCAAGTGAACTTTGAGGCCTAATTCCGTGCACACCAGGAAGTAACTCGTCGATCACAGAGTTGCCAAACATACGTTGCCTTGTTGCCAAATCTCAGTTACAGTACCAGCAGGAAGAAGACGAACCGATGTGATCCTACAGCGGTCTGGGAAGTGACCATAGCTGGTGTCTCCAAGTCGCGGCTGCTACGGCCTGGAATACGTAATGCGTCTGATTCGCTTTCTGTAACTAGGTTTAAGGACTGGAGCGTAGTTACTAATAATACTCAGAACTGACTGCAAACTGAGCATCATAAATCAGTAACTCTCATTGTTGTTTTTATATTTCTTTCGTAAGTGTACTCAAAACTAAGAAAGTCATTCACAGGCGTTTTCGTGCCTCGCCGATAGTCGAGCACAACATACAAATAAAAATAAAAAAGAATGTGTGTGTGTGTGTGTGTGTGTGTGTGTGTGTTTGTGAGAGAGAGAGAGAGAGAGAGAGAGATAAATAAAAAGCAATGAGAGAGAGTGTAAAAAATTGTTGTAAAGAAATTGAGTCATGGTATATTGATGATTAGCCATGAAGAGTCATGAATTACCGAAATTTTGGCCCATACCAGTAACCAAATCTAAACTTGAAAATAAAAGACGACAATTTTTGTAATAAACCGTGACTCCCATCAAGACCCTTTCGTCCCTGTTATCTAACCACGAAAGATGTCTGATATACCTCCATTCTGAAGTAACAAAGTGTGCATGCATTTAAAGATGAAGTGCATGATGTGTAGTTCTGTGACGGAGATACGAACCCAACACGTAATCCGATTGTTAACTAAGAAATATAAAATGTTACATATCTGTTTTTCTTACGAGCCGCTAGGTGTCTGAATCTAAAATAAGGATACAAACTTTTGTGCCTAAGCGACAATCGAACTGCACACCTACCGTGCATCCACGAATATAGCTTAAGTATCAGTTGCTTACTCATGAACAGTAAGATGTGCGTGTGTTTGACCAGAAATAACGACACCTGTTGCGATTGTTTGAAACACATGAACAGACATTAAAATTGCGCGTTAATTTTCACTAGCAGGTGGGTGTGCACTTGATAAAGCTAGAAATGAAATTATGAATATTTTTGTACTGGATCAGGTTTCAGACCCACATACTTACCTTTGGAGGAGACCTAGAGAAGATTGCAGTCTTGGGAAAAGGAACGAAATGACTGAACTATACTGTTCCGAGAGATTCAGATCCTCGAAAGAGGAGATACCAATTCGAATCACAGTCCAGCACCAAATTTTGAAACGTCTCTAGTTCAATCAAGTACAAGTAAAATAAGAGCCCTGTCCCTTTAAATGGCTATCGGTTCATCAAATAAAATAAAATTTTCTAATGTAAGTAAGCTTACTGGCGACTGTATTTCTGTTTACCATGACTTTCGCTGTGTCATTTCCCAACGTAAACCGGCTCTGCCCAGTTGGTAATGAAGGAACATGATGTTTAATGCGGATTCTGGATTATAACGTCTTTCTCTTGAGGTTACCACAGGTAAAATAAATCTGTTTGTGCCTCTTAAAAGTAAATGCCTGAACCCACGCATTGCACCTGTGATAGCTCGTTCCACCATACCATTGTGGCCACATTACCCAGCCCCAAGAGTGTGCTGTAACAGATGATGTGCTTAGCTTACAAAATTAGTCACGGTGGAAAAAATGCGAGTCTATTAAATGGTTAAGTAGAAGCAAGCTTCTGACGCAGAGATTATGCTATTCTCATGTCAGCAGGATGTAAAGACTCTTCTAGGCATCATAGGCTGGATGTGAAGCCATTTTGATTTTTCACAAATTCAGCAAATTTCTTAGTTCGAGAAAATCCACTGTGAAATGTGAAGTTGCCGGATAATTCGATTATTACTGTTATTATTAATATCATTTTATTCATACCGCTGCTGGAACACGACCGTAGTCTTCAGGTAAAACGCGAGACCAGCTAATATGACGTCTGGCGACCGAGAGCACATATCGACAAAATTTTTATCGCCCCTTTCCTCTCGGTGCTGAAGTTATGAGTGTAATTCAAGCGAAACTACAATATCATATTAGCTGGTCTCGCGTTTTACCTCAAGACTACGGTCGTAGTCAAGAGAAATGTACTAAGACTGGAGTCAAGAGTTCCTCTGGGAAGTGCCGCAGTCTACATGTTGCTAGATCGAGCATATTGCCAGACATAGAATTCTGAGAGGAGCACGATTGTATTGTCCACCTTACGTGAACGACTCGGCGGTCAATTTTTTGGTCTGAGACTGTATCTACAACACATATTGTACGCTGAAGACCCAGAAGAATTAAAAAAAAAGTAGTTTATGAGAGCAACGTTAACCATAGCGTTCGAAGTATTCATAGTATTGTATACGTGTGTGTAAACGCCTTCCAATGACCACTCAAGAAAGACAAGGATACACAGTCTAGCTCCAATATTATAAATACGCCTCAGTTTGTGGATGAACTCAGAGTTAGGTTGATAATAATTGTGAAAATTTAGCAGCACTGTACCCATTGGTGTTAAACTCGTTTTCAACCAATGATTCCCACAGCTACAGGGATACTACTTGTGATACCTCTTAGACAAAATACTTAAGCAGTGTTATCAGACGAAAAGATCAACCTGACACAAACTGTGCGAAGTTTGTTTTACAACCTTCGTACCTGGATATTCAGCTTTTTCCTATTTGAGATATCTGTGAACGTTGCTGCTTAAAACGTTTTAAGCAGAAACTAAATTCCCTCAGCTTCGACAATGTTTAAAGAAATCGTCTTATTGGCACTAAATCGTGGTTTGTGAATTGTTTACCGGCCGTACTCTGCCGTATTTTGCCGGTTGGAAGGCAAAAGCTTACTGACAAATTTCACACAGAAATTACTGTTACAGTGTACTTATGGAGCCAAATGAGTGAATTGCGTATTTTCCGGTGAGAAAGAGCACTGGCAAACAGTCTTCGCTACATTAGGTTATTTAAACTGGTGTCACTCTGAGCTAGAATTTATGGGCAGCGACTAAGTGTAAGGTCAACGTTTCGGATGCGAGTTTTGCGACTGTGAAATACTTTCCTACATTATAGAAGCGAATATTAAATTTGAACTAATATTGCGAAAATTTTGTACTTGGACAGCTTAGAATGAAAATACTTCTGTTTATTTCAAAGGGAAACAATAGATTCTCTAAAACACTGTCTGTCATACACAACTTGAAACAGGTCATGTCGACCAAATCATGTGGAAGAACTAACAGCAACGTATATCGGAAGGCAGTAAGATCTCTTGCCTTTTGGTTTGTCAGTACTCGATAGCCATTTCTAGGCGAAAGTAAATGAAGAAAGGCAGTGCGTTTTTGTTACCAAGTAACGTCTTCGTCAATTACTTTAGTTTTAAAGTAATCTACGAGTAATTTCTGGTGTTTGATATTAACATGAAAAGGATTCCGTAGACAGGGAAAGAACCTGTTCTTGGGAAACTACATCTATAGTGACCAAAAGGCATTAAATGATGTTCAAGCACTTGTGTTACAGCAGCGGTATGAATAAAATGATATTAATAATAACAGTAATAATCGAATTATCCGGCAACTTCACACTTCACAGTGGATTTTCTCGAACTAAGAAATTTGCTGAATTTGTGAAAAATCAAAATGGCTTCACATCCAGCCTATGATGCCTAGAAGAGTCTTTACATCCTGATGACATGAGAATAGCATAATCTCTGCGTCAGAAGCTTGCTTCTACTTCACCATTTAATAGACTCGCATTTTTTCCACCGTGACTAATTTTGTAAGCTAAGCACATCATCCGTTACAGCACACTCTTGGGGCTGGGTAATGTGACCACAATGGTATGGTGGAACGAGCTATCACAGGTGCAATGCGTGGATTCAGGCATTTACTTTTAAGAGGCACAAACAGATTTATTTTACCTGTGGTAACCTCAAGAGAAAGACGTTATAATCCAGAATCCGCATTAAACATCATGTTCCTTCATTACCAACTGGGTAGAGCCGGTTTACGTTGGGAAATGACACAGGGGAAGTCATGGTAAACAGAAATACAGTCGCCAGTAAGCTTACTTACATTAGAAAATTTTATTTTATTTGATGAACCGATAGCCATTTAAAGGGACAGGGTTCTTATTTTACTTGTACTTGATTGAACTAGAGACGTTTCAAAATTTGGTGCTGGACTGTGATTCGAATTGGTATCTCCTCTTTCGAGGATCTGAATCTCTCGGAACAGTATAGTTCAGTCATTTCGTTCCTTTTCCCAAGACTACAATCTTCTCTAGGTCTCCTCCAAAGGTAAGTATGTGGGCCTGAAACCTGATCCAGTACAAAAATATTCATAATTTCATTTCTAGCTTTATCAAGTGCACACCCACCTGCTAGTGAAAATTAACGCGCAATTTTAATGTCTGTTCATGTGTTTCAAACAATCGCAACAGGTGTCGTTATTTCTGGTCAAACACACGCACATCTTACTGTTCATGAGTAAGCAACTGATACTTAAGCTATATTCGTGGATGCACGGTAGGTGTGCAGTTCGATTGTCGCTTAGGCACAAAAGTTTGTATCCTTACTTTAGATTCAGACACCTAGCGGCTCGTAAGAAAAACCGATACGTAACATTTGATTTTTCTTAGTTAACAACCGGATTACGTGTTGGGTTCGTATCTCCGTCACAGAACTTCACATCATGCACTTCATCTTTAAATGCATGCACACTTTGTTACTTCAGAATGGAGGTATATCAGACATCTTTCGTGGTTAGATAACAGGGACGAAAGGGTCTTGATAGGAGTCACGGTTTATTACAAAAATTGTCGTCTTTTATTTTCAAGTTTAGATTTGGTTACTGGTATGGGCCAAAATTTCGGTAATTCATGACTCTTCATGGCTAATCATCAATATGATGTGATTAGATTAGATTAGATTACATTAGATTACCTCTTGTTCCATAGATCATGAATACGACATTTCGTAATGATGTGGAACGTGTCATTTTAATGAAAGATTTCTTTAAATACCATGATTCAATTTCTTTACAACAATTTTTTACACTCTCTCTCATTGCTTTTTATTTATCTCTCTCTCTCTCTCTCTCTCTCACACACACACACAAACACACACACACACACACACACACACACACACACACATTCTTTTTTATTTTTATTTGTATGTTGTGCTCGACTATCGGCGAGGCACGAAAACGCCTGTGAATGACTTTCTTAGTTTTGAGTACACTTACGAAAGAAATATAAAAACAACAATGAGAGTTACTGATTTATGATGCTCAGTTTGCAGTCAGTTCTGAGTATTATTAGTAACTACGCTCCAGTCCTTAAACCTAGTTACAGAAAGCGAATCAGACGCATTACGTATTCCAGGCCGTAGCAGCCGCGACTTGGAGACACCAGCTATGGTCACTTCCCAGACCGCTGTAGGATCACATCGGTTCGTCTTCTTCCTGCTGGTACTGTAACTGAGATTTGGCAACAAGGCAACGTATGTTTGGCAACTCTGTGATCGACGAGTTACTTCCTGGTGTGCACGGAATTAGGCCTCAAAGTTCACTTGATTTTACCTGTCATTTCCATTGAATAATCTGAGTTATTATCGCTTGAAGGGTAACAAAAGATTGAAAATTTACGGTTTTCAGCCCAGGAAAGTCGTTGCAGGTGGAAACCGCAACTAATCTCGACCTTCAAATAGCTGTTTACGAGTTCGAGTTCCTATTGCCCTCGTAATAGGAAGCTCACACCCATACCTCCTCGCCAGCTCTGTGGTAACGTGCTGACCTGTGAAAAAGCGTCTGTTACGGTTCGCAGTTCCAGTCTCAATGACTGTAACGTTTTTATCCCTTCTGTGAAAGAGCTACAAGCAGTCAGATCAAACATCAATAAGGAAATCGCAAGAAAATGCTTTCAGCTCATAGTGCAATGTTGAAAAACTTACAATGTTGCGCAACAGGTAAGGCCTCTTTCCGCTGCTGCCAAGCGAATTTTGGGTTTCTAGGAATACGTAACTATATTTATGAATTGCCACATTTGCATACCTCTTGAGTATGACATAGCACACCAATTAAACACGGACCCAATCAAAATCTAAGTGAGTAGTATTTTACTAATTCGTGTCGATAGAGGCGTGCTTGTGTACAGATACTTTCGTCGTAAGGTTATCATGGTTAGTTTTATTTCATTTCTTATAATACAGTGCACAATTTTCGTAAGGTTTCCTTTAGTGTTGTTAAAACAATAGTAAACATGAGAGAGAAATTAATCATCAACGATATATGCGAATTCTCTGATGTTACCTATGACAGTCTGACAATGCACATGCAGTTTATTGATTACATGCATGTAGAAAATTTGTTCTGAGTTAAAGCTGTCAAACAAAGTTTGAAGAAGAATAAAATATCACTACCACACGACGGCTAATGTAGAAAATACTTTTCTGACATATTATGGCACGATGCGCTCTCCCTGCACATCTTCGAGATGCATCTGCTGCCTGCTGTCTATTAAACCTGAATAGAACAAAATCTCACAGTAGTTAGCCCTTTTTCCACATGCGACTACTTTGGGTTGACAAGTGAAGGGAATTATGTTCAAAGTTCCATTAGATTGATACCTTCAGCAGAGAGCAGAATTGCGTTTTAAAAAATGTAGCACTGAATGTATTCGAACTCGCGACATCTTATCTATGCTACAAGCTGACACGTAGCTACATAAGCTCCAGAGCTCGGCAACTATTCCTCCAGAACTTTTGGATTCCACAGCACTGTGAGATTATGCATATGGCCAGGTCTTGACTTCTGAGAGACAAACAGTTACAGCTTTTCTTTTGGACTGAACGACGTTTTCTAGTAACAGATAGCGCAATAGAATAGCTCAAGTGGAAAGGAACACTTCCTATTTAAACTTCTGCATCCTACTCTGTTGGCAGTTGTGTGTAGGTGGCAGTTACGTGATTTTATTTCTGTGATTACAAAATAGTCGAATGTATGCACTGGGTAGCCGAGGCAGCTAGTTCATGGTGATTCGGTCAACCAAGTAAATGAATTTACTGAACATGCTGCAAATTACTATAGGGAGCCTGTGTGTCAGAATTCTCATCCAGTGTGGCGCAACTGCGTTACGATAGAAAAATGACTCGCAGAGAAGAGGATTTCGTGGTCTGTTGGACGGCTGGTAGGTTGTTATACCTATGGTCTGGGTTCGATTCCCACTTCCGTCAATGATTTTAGATAGGGAGAGACAGATTCCATTCTCTCCTGGCTACACCAAGTGGAGGAGATATAATGGCTGCGTGGTCTGAAAATTCACATTAAAGATGATATTCCTTCTTTACCACGTAGACGGTAGGTTGAACCACAATTAAGTCTGGAGTGGCGACATGTAGAAACTCTGTCACCAGTAACCTTTCTTATACTAGTTATTTATTTCAAGTGACGACACAAACGCTATGTATGGTCACAGGACACTTATTCCATCTTTTATTTGAACTTCTGTATGTCGATAAAATTGGTTCTAAACTGGGAATGCAACTCAGACCGCCCTTAACGCGGAATTTGATCCCTTCGTGGCAATACAGCTCGGCTACAATTTGTTGTTCAAAACTGCAGATTCCTCAACACCTTCACATATTACGCGTGAATGGGATCGAATCCTGGCCCGGCACTAAAGATTTAATTATGTATTATCAAGCTCTATCAGGAGAACACCTATCTGCTGGTGGATAATAATTTTGATTTTTAATGTATTTTCATTCGTTGTCAACACTAACGATATCTGACGTTTTTAACTCCCAGTGAGACACAGAACTATTTGCGAGATGACTGTAAGTTCAAGATGCTATTCTGAGCAGCTGGTGGAGAAAAATTCGGTAGCTGACGTCTCTTTGTGTGTAGTCAACAACGATATGTGTGGGGCTCTATTCCCAGTGAGCGCTGAACTCTTCGTCATATTATTTCAGTTCGTCGTGTCATTTAATGTTCATACATATTCTCAACTAGCTGCTCGTGAATAACTTTAATTTTTAATGTCATTTTGTGTTAAATAGTTCAAATGGTTCAAATGGCTCTGAGCACTATGGGACTTAACTTCTAAGGTCATCAGTCCCCTAGAACTTAGAACTACTTAAACCTAACTAACCTAAGGACATCACTCACATCCATGCCCGAGGCAGGATTCGAACCTGCGACCGTAGCGGTCACGCGGTTCCAGACTGAAGCGCCTAGAACCGCACGGCCACACCGGCCGGCCCCCACCATCTGGTATCAATGCATTACCCTATCATCCATTATACATAATCATTTTCATAGTACACTTGATATTATAGATGAGTAGGACACAAGACAGGACATAGATAATGTCCGTTTGACGTCAACAGTGTGTAACATTTTACTTTTTTTGAATAGGACAATGTTCCTCTCCAATAATTTTTAGATTAGTTACAATAAGCTTACGCTGCAAGAGAATTCGCTTGTATTTTTCAATATGTGGTCTGTTGTCGGTTTGAAGGCCTTCCATAACATCGGCAACGTAGTGCAACTCCACCGAGGGCTGTCTGGAGTAGGGTGGAGATAGCAATGTGAAAGTTGCGAGCTGTCGAAGACGATCTTCATATTCCTAATGCGATTAGGACATCGTATACTCTTGACGACGTTTAGCACCTGTGCAGTCAGTCACCCAATTTCAGAATTCATTTTGAGTAATCCTGCTAAATTCCCAAAATATTGTCTTTTTATATTGATGAGTAATATGGATAGTCGTCACGTTCATGTGCCGTCTACAACGCAAATTTAATGTTACTATCCTAGGAACTAACCTGCAATACGTTTTGTATTTCATAATCGGAACTATCTGCATTAACCGTCATCAGAGCAATGTCAGGGAACAGAATGCAACAGTGCCTTGGTACCTACTTGGGGACCTGCTTGAGTCGTGTTCTAAGGAAAGGGTCGTTGCTGGTTCACATTATATTACACTAGCGAGAAGTACCGACTTTTCCTTTTCTCTGCAAACATCCCGAACTAAATTCAGTAACTAAATGCTAAGAATATATTTGCATTGTGCCAACTCAAAGATCAATAGATATGGATATAGATATAGATACAGATTTTTATATTTAAAGCCATTCTCGTTCTGCGTTGGAATAAACATCATTCATTATTTGCTTGTTCTTGTTACGATTGTTATTGTCATTCTCTCACTCGCAAGAGTTTTCGCATTCCTATTTGGTATCGATGCACATGAAGAGTGGCTATGAAAGAAGGGAATACTGAATGTTACGTCATGCAGAATACACTCATTTACTTCGGCTCCTCGTGATCTACGCTACAGGAGAAGTGAGATACATAAAGTTGACAGTGTGAGGACAGACCTGGTAGCACAACTGTGCAACTACACAGTGTTACCACATAAAATGGTCCTGCGGAATCGAAAGTGTAGTACGGACTTTGCCACAGTAGCAGACAGCTGGTAATTTAGGACCATGACCGTGGATTACACTTTGGTCAGTGCTGGTTAGAGTGCTGCAACTGTAAATGGAAGGCTTTGTTTGATAGTCTTATGCTGATGCTGTCTGAATAAATTATGCCATTGGATACAAAGCGGTTTAGTTTTGAGACCTAACCCACGAGGGGGGAAGGCACAGTGGTCTGCTTCAGGAATTCCAAGCAATAAAACACAAAAAACAACCCAGGAAGGGAGACATGCATTTGGAATCTGTTCATCGTTACGGGGTCAAACAAGAGGGTAACATTACTGAAACAATGATCGGGCTACTTAGTATATAAGAGAGCATACAGATTTCAAGGAGGAAACGTATGAAGACGCAGACTTCCTCGTTATCAATATGTGCGGCATATCTTTCGTGTTAACGAAAGTAAATTCCCGCTTTACCTCTTCTTACGTGTCAAATGAAATGAATGCCATGAGGAATAGAATATTTGTTGACTGCGTCTCTTCTTGCTTCCATCCTTACCAACATATTTCTTCATTCTCGTGGTAATCATGACATTCTATGTGTATGCTGCAAAAGATTGCAAGTGGACAAATTCGACATCGAGGTGCAAAGCGTTATATTCAATTCGAATAAGCTTCCGGTGTATTTTTACTTCGTTTGTATTTTTAGATGATTATGAACGTTACGGAAAATTATCTCACATGCTTTATGTTGAATGAGAAACATTGAATGATCCGTTTTGCTTTCCCTACGTTGAAATGATATAATGTCGGCGTCAACAGCCTTCTTCCATGCCGGAAGCTGAAACTTGTATGATTCTGGATTAATGATAATTGAATGTCTCATATGTATACATAGCCCACAAGGCGACGTCAGAAACCATCAGGGGAGAACACCGCATAAAAACCAAACGTGCGCGCGCGTCTCCACTCTGAAGAACCGTATCGGAGAATCACGGCAAGCATTTCGCTGAAGAGCTGCCTCGTCAGAGAGCCTAGAAATGGCAGCGTCGTAGCAAGTATTTGTCAACACTCTGATAGTGCATTTACTTCCGGGTGTAGGTCGGCGTTACCTCGCTAAATTCACTTGACATTCGTTTTCCACATCGAAGACTCGTACGATATAATCCACTGCAAGATGACACAATTAGAAAGTATATTTAATTTCTGGATCCAAGAACGGCGTTCTTCACATAAGTAACACCTGTTTGTGTGTGCATTCGGGAGGACAACGGTGCAATCGCGCGCCCGGCCATCCTGATTTAGGTTTTCAATGATTTCCCTAAATCGCTTCAGGCAAATGCCGGGATGGTTCCTTAGGAAGGGCACGGCCGATTTCCTTCCCCATCCTTCCCTAATCCGAGCTTGTGCTCCGTCTCTAATGACATCGTTGTCGACGGGACGTTAAAACAGTAATCTCCACCTCCTCTGCTCGTGTGTTTAAGGTTGCGTTTTGAGGCTCAGGCAACATCGCAGTGACTATATTCCGCCTCTGGCAGCCAGTGTGTCGTTAGCTCAGAGGTTCCCTTGTGCGTTGCAGTGCTTGTACTATAAGACATAGCAGTTCGAATCACGGTAGAAGCCGCTGACTACGACCTTATATTTTCCATTTTAATTAATGGAGTTGCAAACTGCTAGTAAAAATTTCTTATGCGAAATCTGAAGAATGCCTTTAAACATCAATCTTCGTCCGGTTTCGACTTAGTAAATTAAGTTAATATCATGGATTTCTGCTTTGCAAATTCCAAGGTGCTTCACTGTAAAATACACCCTGAAAAGATTCAAACCGACTGTCAACGATATAAATTTGAGCTTTGTTCGTCATATAGGTCTAACATGTCAGAAGGTTGTTTATGAAGTGCACATATTCATTAATATAGTTCCCTTCTTCTAAATTTTTGCAATAGCATTTAACTGCAGACGTTTTCTAACACCGGCGTTAGCAATTCCTTTCCGTTCTCTGAAACCTTGAAAACGACAAATTTTTCTGGTTTAAATCTGATGACCTTAACTATCACTTCCGATCAACAATAAATACTTCATGAACTCCAAATGTGCAGTGTTCCTGCACTGCTACAGAGCATGCATTGCAAGGTATTCACATAGTTTATCGCATAGACTTACTATAAGGAATGAAACAAGAACTGTAATACACTTTACACCACAGACGCTCACTCTGGCTTGACGAAAACATCCAAACATTGACCAAAAGTTGCACAAATAATTGAGTTTGAAATGAAAAGAAACGATGTATGAAGCATTTATAAATTCATCGAATGTAGTGACGTGGTTTCATTTCGTCCCAGTCTATAAAATTAATTTCGGGCCATACTCAGCTCTTGCCGATTAATGTAATATAATACCCGCCTACTAATCAGAGCGTCTGTCTCCGTTGCTTTTGAGCGTGAATGGAAATTGTAGAAATTTTCTGTGGAGCAACATTTAATAATAAAGCGTTTTAAATCATCAAAAGCGATGAGCGGTAGCAGGCGCTTTCGATAAAGAACGGGGGAGTGCAGCGCCGCTGCTGTCGCCACGGCCGCTGCCAGTAGCCAGCAAATGGATCCCGGAGCTTTGCCGCATACGGCGTTCAGAGCAGGACATTCTGCAGGAAATCTGCCGCAAAATCGTAATGTATAAAATTTTGATATCGGTGTGTCACAAAGCGAAATAGATTGAATCTGCGCTACCATTACATTCACGTCTTCAGCATTCAGACAGAAGAGGCTATAAAAATATTTTATGCCAGCTGCTCTCGATCCACTGACATTATGAACAGAAACAACGCACGCTACCGCTAGACCACAGGCGTAATCAGCCTAGAGTTTCTCTATCATGGGACAAGTTTTCCTCCAGGAAGTGCCGCAGTCTACAGTGTTGCCAGATTGTGCAGATAACCGGACAGAGAGAATTAGCGAGTTGGCCAGTTTTTTTGTCCCATGTCGCGATCGGCGCGGACTTAGCCTCTGAAGAGGCCGGCCGCCGGTCAAGTTTTATGTCAAAGAGTGTACATACAACAACAAACGAATTTAAAGTTAGAGTAGAACTACAGAAGTGTCGTATTATTTAGCAATTGGTGTAATAGTCTAGTGTTCTGTTGTACAACATATAGTAAATGCGCATCTACTGTGTAGGGATGAAGGTAAGTAAAGACGTGCATAATTACAAATTTATACTTTTCGCGTGATACTTGACAATTTTTTTTATTTAAGTGAGTTTTGTGTAACCTGAGAACTTGTCCAATATGGAAAATTATTAAAGTTCCATGCGATTCCGTTTTCAGCAATTTTTACTGCACATGATTTGCTGCCATACAGTATTGTTCTCCAGATAAAAAACTTAATGAATCTGTTTCTTAACTTTATTGAAATTGTTTTTGCTGTCACAAACATTTTACTCTTTCAAGAGCTCTCTTACCCATAGATATTCCACATTTTTCCTTTAAACAGTTTACATTATCTTTCACTAAACTTGCTATTTACCTGAAAGAGTTACTTGTTTAGGAGTCTTCCCCAGCAATGATATTTGACAGAACCTTAAAATTTCCTGATTCCCATCACTTTGGCCTTCCCTACATTTATTCACGTTCCATAAACTTTTCCTACTTTTACAATCCATCTCATCATAAACTATAGTTCTCCCTCTGATTCAGCCATCACTGTCTCATCACCTGCGTGCTTCATTATAATTATTTTCTCGTTCTACATATATAACCTCTTGATTTTTCTACCGATCTATTAGCCTAGTTATACTCGACAGCACCTACATGTTATTGAATCTCGCAAAGGTGAAAGTGTACTTAATTGTTCTTTACAGGATGATGATGTTACTCGACTATCTCCTTCCCTTGATATAAATGTTTCACTGAAGACCGATTTTCAGTCTGTGAGTTGTAAAAAATGTTAATATTCCTCTGTTTTAAATTTGTTAAAGTTATACCATTATCTCAGAACTTATCGAAGCTACAATTCTGGAACAAGCTTTGGATCTTCAGAAAAAGAAGAACTTTAGTTACACGTCATGTAATGTCTACTTCATCTTTTATATTTTGACGTAAATAACTGCATTTTCAGGAACGTGTACCGAGGTCAAAAAGACCCAACGGAAAGATACAACTGAATTGCGTGTACTTGTGTTCATAATCTGTTAAGCTCTGAGTGCCCGAAAACACGATGACATCTGCAGAAATTTCATTTTCTGTTCATAAGAAACATCCTTGGTTTTTGATACACTTGTCGTTTTGTGCGTCACAAATAAATGACTTACTCTATGGCGATTTAGGCTTCTAATAAAAAGTACATTCGTGAGAAGGAAAGTTTAGAATATCTTCTTCATGTAATCTGGAATCTTTTACGCTGTTTGAAATTGTTCTGTGACAAAATATGTAACAAATTAGGATATTTTTCTTGGCTGTAAATTTCATATGATGTGAAAAATTCAGCAGGTGTCACTTTACAAACGAACAAACGAAAAACTGTTTTAAGTTTGAGAATCTTTTTCTTTCTCCCGTAATACGTGATCACGTTTATGACGACTATCCAGTTTCGGCCACAGGAACGTCTAGAAGATGTAGAATCATGATTAGACATAAAAGACGATGCTGATTGCTTAGTGAAGATGTGTTGAGGTGCTTTAGCAGACATATTGCCAGGGAAAGTTACGGGTGGAAGAACGCTGCTGAAAATGAGGTCTGGTTGAGCTTAAAGGCTACTTAAACGTAGAGCTGCTTCAATCAGTGGCACTTGAGCCTAGCGTTGAATATATTGACGTGGAGCCTGCTACATTTCAGACACTTTAGTTGCCGCGACACGTCTTCCAAAAGTCAAGTTTTGGCAGTCTAATTGGCAATATTCGACTTTCCTTAACGTAGTACGAGCAAACGACTGTGTAGTAGAAATAATGATTCTGCATACAAATGCTGATAGTGTTCATTGGTGCAAGTGGAATGACAGCCGTGGCTAAGACTTATAACGGTCACCCAGAATTGTTTATTTATCGTGGTAGCTTCGGCCAATGTTGGAATGCAAGTATATCCCCAACGACATATGGTATGTTTGCATTTTTATAAATAGACAGACAGAGGATCGATCTACATTTTTAAGAAGACAGAATACCTCCGGAAAGCATCGCTATACGAGTATACAAAGCGGTATTGCCTTCTATCTGGTACATGGGTGAAGTTAATCGGTGTTGGACCATCGAAGGCAAATATTACCAACTTGGACGAATCATATAGGTAATCAAAAGGAAGAGGATGCTAGTGCACATAGCTGTGCATCAATCCGTTAACGATTACTGCAGCTGTTGATGTAGCTACTGCAGTAGTTTGATATACTACTGCTGCTTCCCCTTTCCTAGAACCTAATTACATCAATTTGTGTGGCGGACTGTGTTCGGTCCGCATTGAAGTTCGTAAAACTACGTCACTTATTTTGTGTCTTGTCAAGAGACACTTTATTACAGTACAGAAATAGAATAAATTGCCACTGGATAGCTAGTTCTCGTAAACGATGTGATGTGCAAAGTGAAAATGTTTCACTTGGACTGGCGTCTAAAGCAATAAGTCGACAGCAGCTGCAGAATGGAAGAAACATACAGTGTCCATAGAAGAAAGCAAATACTGTATCATTGTCACACTGATGCATCGAAGGACATTGGTGACAAGAGTGGGAGGTGCAGTGAAGAGATCAATATGGGAGTCGAAGTTTTCAAGGTAATCAGCACTTTGCAGATCATCATTCACCTCCTTCCATGGTGCATTCCGTCGATATGCGTACTTCCGATCGCGACAATTGTGCGACATAGATGGTATCGCATACTTCTGTATACAAAAATCGTATGTTCCTCCTCCCCCACTTCAGCCTTTATAATTATTTACTGAGGGATATCAAACTGCGAGAGTTCGCAGTGACAAGGTACGAAGTCTGTTTTTTTTTCCTTTTTTACTATTTAATCATTTACTCTATTTGACGAGGAAAAATTTAGACACACTATTACAATAACTGATACATAATTAATTACTTTTGTCTGGTACACTCCACGGTCAGTTTGAGTTTCGTAACTGCTTTAAAGAAGCGTTTTCGCCTAACTTTACGTGATTTGATCTGCATAGTAAGATAGCACGGCAGGATACATGTTGTTATCAGCTGCACATACACGGACGTATGTCACTGAACATGGTGACACAACATAGCTGCACAGTATCTACATCATGTGGAGCCAAATACTTGGATGTAATACGACTTGCTGTAGTACCTAGGCAGCAGCTCAAAAGTCAATACCAGCGAGTAAGTAAATAACAGTAAATAAGTTATGTACGTGCCACGTCTGTAATAGATTTGCGCCCGTAGATGCGAAGGAAGGAACGTTGGAGCGCAATAGTTCTCATGAGCGTATATGGGTAAACAGGTAAAATTCTTATCGGTACAGAAAAATCAAACATTTTAGACATAGTGATTTTAAAAAGGCATTCTTCTCATACACGATGCAATTGGTCAAGATCAATTTTTTAAGCAGATTTATTTTTTTCTGTCGCGTAAAGGATGTGAAAATTTCTCGAGTGCCATTGTCACAAAATATATAAAAGTTTAAAAAAAATACAGTTACTGCGATAATATTTGTCGTAGAAATTCACAAGAAATCCAGAAATTTCGTTAAAAAATATTGTGCATTGGCGCAGTAGAAATCACAACCCAGCGAGTACAAACTTTCAGTTTTATGATACGCTTTCATCAGGATAGCCGTCAGACGACAGACGGCACTTTCCATTCCTAAATAAGGTTTTAGTTGTTGTTTCTGGAGAAGTTTGCGAACAGCTTCTTACAAAGAGGTCAGTGACGTCAGCCGACCTCTGTAGCCCCGTGACAGAAGGCCACAAGGTGTAAGGTTCGCAGACCCTGGAGGTCATCCGTGCAGGGAACAGCGATTCGAGACTCGGTTATCGGCAAATGTCGATCGAAGCTGATGCTCCTGAGGATGATCCTCGGCATACAGTCATGTCCGAAATATCAGTCCGCCTTGAAATGTCACGCGCCCATCACCCCTTTGCGGAAGTAGCATCCTGTGCGTAGTTACCGTCTTCTACACCGACTGATGTGCTTGTTAGCTTCCGTTTGTAGCATATCCTTCCAAACAACCTTTATCTCTGAATTTTTTTTACCACTATCTTTCAGTTAGGAGCGCACGTCGGCCACTGTTCTAATAGTCCATAGAACATGGCAGAAAAGTTAAAACTACACGTTCACTTGTTTTGGAGGTACAAAAGTAACAAGCCTGACTATAAGACATTGCAATAACTAAGTAACAAACGTTAAACGCAAGGTATTTTGTTTCGGAATTCGTTACAACACAGATTTATTTCGTTTGCATCAAAGTCTTTTTTCGCAGGACAGGTGAAAAGTATTTCTTTTTGATAGGTATTAGCTAAATCTCAGCTTCTTTGTGTGCTGAATCCGTATCAGACAGTTAGAAAATAAGCAAAACTTATTTGATTGGAATTAAAAGTAAATTCATTTTCAGTATCACAAAAATGTTATTAAAATATAAACACGAAAAGCCCCGCTAGAAAACGGATGGTTGTCTTCGACTGTATAAGGCCCAGTAGAACCAGTTACGCTAAACGACACGATTCTAGCACTTGGATCGGTGACCTTCCGGGTCTGGCAACAACGCTAAATACGAACCGCATTGATGCAATCTAGTGGGTCGTCTACCTGTTCAAAGAATTGCATCAAAAGTTCTCTGGTACCAGGTTAATAGTTCTCGAATAATACTGTGGCACGTTTTCTTCAGAGGGTGTGGCTTTCTAGTTATATACTTCAACCCTTGAAATCATGTACCTTTCCTCGTGACTGACCCTGTATAAATAATTTAAGTGACAATCTGAGTAGGCCTCTTAGGCTTTTTTCAGATGATGCAATCATTTATCATCTTGTAAAGTTACCAGAACAGCAAAATTCAACTGCAAAATCGTTCACACAGTATACGTGTTTGCAGCGAAAAGAGGGAACTCACCATAAATGATGAAAAATGTGCAGTCAATCACACGAGTACTAAAAGGATTCAGTTAAATTTCGGTTGCACATTAAATCACACATATCTTAAGGCTGTCTGTTGAACTAAATATGTTGGGATTACAATTACGAATAATTTCAATTGAAATGAATCAACGGCCTTGCTTCACACTGGTTCCCTTCAGATCACCGAAGTTAGGCACTGTCAGGCTTGGCTAGCATTTGGATGGGTACCATCTGGGTCTGCCGAGTGCTGTTGGCAGGTGGGGTGGGGTGCACTCATCCACTGTGAGATGAAGTGAGGAGCTACTTGACTGAGAAGTAGCGGCTCTGGTCACGAAAACTACCAACGGCCGAGAGAGCGGTGTGGTTTTTATTATTCCACTGTGGCGAAGTATTTTTGGTGTGTTGTTGCCGTCGAAAATTCCGCGCGATTTTGTTGCAAAGTTGCAGGATTGTATTTAGGAATATGCGAAAAATACAATCCTGCAACTTCGCAAAAAAATCGCGCGAGGTTTTCGATGGCAACAACACACCAAAAATACTTCGCCACAGTGGAATAATAAAAGTCGAGAACGGACGATAATGTAAAGTGTATCTTTAAAATCATGTGAACAGCCGTCTGATGATGGACTTGCCAGTTCGAAACCGATAAAGGCGCTATTTACCTAAATAAACAGTAGTATTAATAGTGGCTAGTTGCTGTTTTCTTCTCTGTAAGAATTAACCTACATTAAAGGCGTTATATCTGGGGCGAGTCATTTTGATAAAGTCTCAATCGCCACCTTTCTTCTCCGAACGCGAAAGTATTTTGTTCACTTGCAACATCAGACTTCTGACCCATCAGTCTTCTGGTTTATGTCAGTCTTATGTTTGATGCGGCCCGCCACGATTTCATCTCCTGTGCCAAACTCTTCATCCCAGAGTAGCACTTGCACCCTACGTTCTCAGTTATGTGCTGGATGTATTCCAATCTCTGTCTCTCCCTCTAGTACCATTGAAGTCATTCTCTGATGTTATAAAAGATGTCCTGTCATCCTGTCCCTTCTCCTTGTCATTGTTGTCCACATATTCCTTTCGCCTCCAACTCTGCGCAGAAGCTCCTCGCTCCTTACCATATCAGTCCACCTATTTTTCAACATTCGTCTGTAGCACCATATCTCAAATGCTTCGATTTTCTTCTATTCGGTTTCTCGACAGTCCATGTTTCACTACAATACAATACTATGTTAAAAACGTGCGCTCTCAGAAATTTCTTCTCCAGATTAAAGCCTATGTTTGATACTAGTAGACTTTTCTTGGCCAGCAATGCCCTTTTTGCCAGTGCTAATCTGCTTTTGATGTCATCCTTGCTCTGTGCATCATTTGTTATTTTACTGACTAGGTCGTAGAATTCCTTAACTTTATCTACTTCGTGACCATCAATCCTGATGTTATGTTTCTCGCTCTTCTCATTTCTACTACTTCTCATTGCTTTAATCTTTCTTGGATTTACTCTCAGTCGATATTCTGTACTCATTGGACTGTTCATTCTATTCAGCAGATCATGTATTGCTTCTTCTCTTTCACGCCATCAGCGAATCTTATCATTGGTATCTTTTACCTTGAATTTTAATTCCACTCCTGAATCTTCCTTTTATTTCCATAATTGCTTCCTCGCTGAACCCATTGAAGACTAGGGGCGAAAGACTACATCCCTGTCTTACAGCCTTTTAACTCGAGCAATTCGTCCTTGATCGTCCATTCTTATTATTCCCTCTTGGCTCTTGTACATGTTGTGTATTACCCGTCTACCCATATAGTTTACTCCTATTTTCCTCAGAATTTCGAATCCTAATTTTCTCAGTATTTGGAACATCTTGCACCATTTTATATTGTCGAATGCTCTTTCAGGTCAACAAATCCTATGAACATATCTTGATTTTTCTTTAGTCTTGTTCCCGTCATCAGCCTTAACGCCAGAATTGCCTCTATGATGCCTCTGCCTTTCCTAAATTCAAACTGATCTTTATCTAACACATCCTCAGTTTTCTTTTCCATTCTTCTGTATATTATTGTTGTCAGCAACTTGGATGCGTGGGCTGTTAAGATGACTGTGCGATAATTCTCGCACTTGTCAGGTCTTACAGTCTTCGGAATTGTGTGGATGATGTTTTACTGAAAGTCAGACGGTATGTCGCCAGACATACATTCTACACTTCCCCCAATGATTATAGAACTTCTGATGTAATGTTATCTGTCCCTTCTCCCTTATTTCATCGTAAGTCCACCAAAGCGTCCAGCTACAAAGAGAAAAATTATCATTCTAATAAAATAAGATAAAGCAGTGCTCACTCGGAAAGAAATAACTGTTCGATTTTACCATGGCTGTTCGAGAGCGGCCGGAAATGCATATTTATTGTGTTGTGGACATACACTGCGTACACCGCCTAACAACACTAATTGTTCACAGCAAAGACCGCCACTATCAATGCCGCAACAGTAATGTCTGGAGTGAGGACGGCCACCACGCAACCAACATCGGCGGCCACCAACAACGATTCTCTGTCGATGTAAGGGCGGTCATGGTCCAAAATCACCTAATAGGGCCTTAGCTGCTGCCTCCCTGTCTGACTGGTCCATGTTACCTGGTATTCCTGCGAGATGTCCAGCCACAGTTCTTGGAGACTGTCCCCTTGTTGTCCGCCAAAGGATGTGGTTTCAATACGATGGCGCACCAGCCCACTTCGACGTTAGTGTCTGTGAACGCCTGAACACTGAGTAACCCTATCGTTCGATTGGAAGGGAAGGTCCTATGCCATGGCCAGTGGGGTCGCCGGATCTCACAACGCTGAACTATTTCCTCTTGGGTTACATCAAAACGTTGGTGTACGTAACACCCATAGAAACGGATGTAGACCTGCTTGCTAGGGTCCAAGCTGCCCGTCTCTTGCTACAAGAGGCACCAGCGGCCTTTGAGAGTGCGGCAGAACTTCATGCGCCGCTGCCGTGCATGTGTAGTAGCAACTTCTGTCACCAAATGTGACAGCAACACCAAATTTAGCAGGAAGAGGTAGAAGGCACCGTACTAAGACAAGTCTGAGATTTCCAAGTGATTTACCGTTTCCAACCACAGTTCCGAGTTTCCCTTAGTCTGCATCACCGGGCCCCGCAATGCTGAGTGCGCCACTTTGCTGACTGCAAAACGGCTTGGTGCGGAATGGCTGCCTCAGTGACCAGCGCACACACTGCTGTGTGCCGGCCTTGTACAGCCGCGACCTCAGGATGCGCCGGCAGCCGACTCAGCGGCCTTCGCCTCTGTCACCTCAGCGCCACCCGCTGCAAGGCGACCCACGTCGTACGTTCCCGCCAGTGTGGCTTGGGTCACAGCGACAACAAGTGCCCACGGTCCGGCAGTTGAATCTGCGGCCCTCACCCTGGAGGTCTCTAGTGCATGCTGGGAGCTAAGAAGAATGCCCGCTGTAGCGAGCCATGGAGTGGCCCGCTGCTGGCTGATACGGACCCTGTGTCGGCCACAGAGGGTCGAACCAGCGACCTGCCGTGGACTGGAACGCTGGCGCCCCTTCTTCTGCCATGTGTAGCCGGTGGTGTGAGACACCCCACCATCCAGGAGAGCTGCCACACTTGAATTCCCCACGTTGGCCTCAAAGGGTCGAACCAGGGACCTGCTGTGGACTGGAACACTGATGCTCCATCTGCTGACACACCCCGCCGTCCAAGAGAGCTGTCACACTTGAATGCTTTGTTAGTGAACGAGCACCTTTTTATATGCGGCTGTGCACCTCTGTTTTGCTAAACGCTCCGCTCTGTGTCACGTACTCATAACACTTAGGTTGGCCAGTGGGCCCCTTCTGCCTCTGACTTGCGCCATGCAAACTGATGCGTGTACTTTTCCCAGCAGTGCTACACCCCTCTGGCTTCTATTTTACTTCAAAACTGCTGGTGAGTGTAACTCACTGTAAACAGGCCCGCACCTGGCTGTAACTTGTGCACTCAGAAATACTGCACCAAAACTGACATTTCCTATCCCAAACGGTAGTGCCGCTACATTATTCCCGCCTTTGGAAAGACCGGGTCCCTGAGTCGACCTCTGACTAGCTCTTAACTTGTTTGGGTCAGCACCTATGACATATTTCCTTACTTTTACAAAACTTAAATGTTGTCTAGTGCCCCTTAAAAACATGACATGAAACAAAACGTAAAGATTCCTTGCTCTACAACCACTGCACGATCAACCCCTTACCTATTCGTCTCACGCTCTCGGTATCCAATACACTGGGACTTGGTTCAAATGGCTCTGAGCACTATGGGACTCAACTGTTGAGGTCATTAGTCCCATAGAACTTAGAACTAGTTAAACCTAACTAACCTAAGGACATCACAAACATCCATGCCCGAGGCAGGATTCGAACATGCGACCGTAGCGGTCTTGCGGTTCCAGACTGAAGCGCCTTTAACCGCATGGCCACTTCGGCCGGCCCACTGGGACTTGGACTACCCTTGGTTTCCTCTTAGAATTGGCTCTCCTCCTGATCGGAGTGAAGACAACACATAACAAAGTTAAGGCCGCGATGGTACTTGGCACAGAGGTGCTTAAAACGATCTGTACTTGTCGCTGCCTTTCCCTATACTGAGCGACATGCTGCACAAGCTGTGCAGCTGATATGCGCCCCTCTTGCTCTGAAGTGAACTGGTTTATGACCCTCAACAGACCTGGCTCCAGAGTTTGATTTAACAAGGTCAGATTCTGCCTTAGCAATAACTCTAGAGTGGCTTCTGGCCAGTACAGATGTGGCTGTATAACGTTCAACATCCTGAAATTGACGCTGGCAGGTGGAAGGCTGGTCCTGTTATGTTACACGCAGTTCCATTGATTAAAATTCCGCTCCCCTCGACCTCTATACATTTCACTGCTGCAAATACTCTCCGCTCAAAACAACTTGCTACTATTACCAAATTCTCGTAGGTGGAGAGCATCCAGTGCATCCCAATCCATTGCAAGCTTAATTTTGGCTCCACAATGTCCCTTGGACAATCTGTTCCTTTCCGCCTAGCTAAAAATAACTGCACCATGCACGTGTCAGGATTGGTGCTTACCATCCCGCCTGGACACATCGTTACCTTCCCTCTATGGCAGCTTCGTAATTCCTCCCTTGCCATCTCAGTGTACCGGTTGCTAGCTGCTGAAACCAGCTATACCTCCTCAGTTTTTTACTTCTACCAACTTGCTCAACACTCACCTTTCCAGTGACCTGAGGCCAGGGATCACAATCATCCTTCCTCCCTCTTCAAAAAGACTGCTGTCCCTAGTAGGCTATACTCGAAAATACATATATGAAAATACAGTGCCTAATTAACCTACACTAACCCAATGATACATAACAAAAAAAAAGCTACAAATAGCCGGCCGCGGTGGTCTAGCGGTTCAGGCGCTCAGTCCGGAACCGCGGGACTGCTACGGTCGCAGGTTCGAATCCTGCCTCGGGCATGGATGTGTGTGATGTGCTTAGGTTGGTTAGGTTTAAGTAGTTCTAAGTTCTAGGGGACTGATGACTACAGATGTTACGTCCCATAGTGTTCAGAGCCATTTGAACCTACAAATACTCTACTACTTTCTGGATAGCAAAGCATACGGTACATCATGCTGTACTCTATCTTTCTGGTTGTCTCTTCGCTCCTCAGTCTCTCTTTCTTCCTATTTCTTTCCTGTGATATGCCTGGAATCACGTCCGGACAACCCTTAAATGGCCTTAACCGCCCAGTATGCACTATCGTTGTTCTAGCTGGCAGCTGAAGCTGGGGGATGTGGTTTCAACAACTTGGTATGGCCCTTGATACCTCATGAGAAACTTCTTCGTTTTCCCTTTTTGCGTATCGGGGCTGGACGGCATTAGCCATTGCCCCACTCTATACTGCGGTAAACTTCCTTTCCACTTCACTGCCTCTTCCTGCCTTTCCAAAGCCTTCATATTCGCCTTTTGTACCTGTTTCCTAACATCCCGAATTGTTCTCGCGAATTGACGTACAAATTCACCGGTCCTTCCTTTCTGTAGCCTCCCTGAATCAAATGGCGATGGCATTTTTCGCCTGTACACTACCGCATATGGTGACAAACCGGAATTTGTATGGCTTTTTGTATTGTATGAGCGTACAATATGCTTCAAATACTCGTCCCACTGATGGTAATGGCAATCCCATGCGCTTGTATGCGACCTGTGGTAGTAATCTGAGACACATCGACAGCTGAAAACTACCTTCATCCCTTCATGCCTGAATCTTCCCTGATGTCTTGTAGCAGTGTAACTGTCCGTGTCTTGGAGCTGGACAGGTGCTTCAGTGGTTTGAGCAGCATTACAGTAAACTCACGTTAATGTCTACGCGGCCAAATTCGCCTGATGCAAATCCTGTGGAACGCATCTGGGTCACTATCGGGCGCCGTCACCGAGTATGCAAATCAGCTGCCCATTATTTACGCCAATTATTTGACCTGTGCGTAGACATGTAATCCCACTTACTGCCAAAAACCTACCAACAAGCTGTCGGTTCCCAGGTACACAGAATCAGTGATATATTCCGTTCCAAAGATGGACAAACAAGCTACTAAGCAAGTGCCCATAGTGTTTCGGCTCATCAATGCCTTTATATTACAGTTTCTGTCACGCGATAACATGACAGGAAATTTGCTTCTTACTTTTTGTTTTTATGCGCTCACAATGTTTTATGTTATTATTTTTAAACTTATATATACTAGATGTATCTATTCACATGTGTAGGCTGAGTTTGGTTCTGTGCTCTCAACTTATATAGTTATTCCCATTCAAAGAAGCATGACGTTGAAGCAGGAACTGTAATTTGTATTATACGACCGAGGTTTTATCACTATATAAGTGACATACGTGCTTGCCGGCTTTCCCGCCGTATCCCAGTGATAAAATGTTCTCGGGTGGCGTCGTGTTGTCGCAACATTTCGACGAGTTTCGTATCGATCACTTCGCCTGAAGATGATGGGTACGAAAATCATCGAAACGACGTGACAAGACGACGCCACCATGTTTACCAATGAAGATTTTATCACTATATCCGTGACGTGTTACCTTGAAACAAAGCGGCTGGGTACGTATCTTTACATATTTATGTATTTTTCAATATTATAGTTAACAATAATTATTGCATTCTATCTTTCCTATTTCTAAGAATTCACATAATAAGTGATTAGCAGTCGAAATCAACCAACTTTCACATTTAGTGTGACCAAGACAATAAGGATTCCGTAGAAATGTTGGAACACATGGAGCAATATGGATCCTACGACTTATCTTAGAAAATAGATTAAGGAAAGGCAAATCTACGTTTCTGGCATTTGTAGACGTAGAGAAAGCTTTTGAAAATGTGGACTGGAATACTCTCTTTCAAATTCTAAAGGTGGCAGGTGTAAAATACAGGGAGCGAAAGGCTATTTACAATTTGTACAGAAACCAGATGGCAGTGATAAGAGTCGAGGGGCACGAAAGGGGTGCAGTGGTTGGGCAGGGAGTGAGACAGGGTTGTAGCCTCTCCCCGATGTTATTCAATCTGTACATTGAGCAAGCAGTAAAGAAAACAAAAGAACAATTCGGAGTAGGTATTAAAATCCATGGAGAAGAAATAAATACTTTGAGGTTCGGCCATGACATTATAATTCTGTCAGAGACAGCAAAGGACCGGGAAGAGCAGCTGAACGGAATGGACCGTGTCTTAAAAGGAGGGTATAAGATGACCATCAAGAAAAGCAAAACGAGAATAATGGAATGTAGTCGAATTAAATCGGGTGATGCTGCGGGAACTAGATTGGGAAATGAGGCGCCTAAAGTAGTAAATGCGTTTTGCTGTTTGGGGAGCAAAATATCTGATGATGGACGAAGTAGAGAGGATATAAAATGTAGACTGGCAATGGCAAGGAAAGCGTTTCTAAAGAAGAGAAATTTGTTAACATCGAGTAAAGATTTAAGTGTCAGAAAGTCGTTTCTGAATGTATTTGTATGGAGTGTAGCCATGTATGGACGATACATGGACGATAAATAGTGTAGACAAGAAGAGAATAGAAGCTTTTAAAATGTGGTGCTACAGAAGAATGTTGAAGATTAGATGCGTAGGTCACATAACTAATGAGGAGGTACTGAATAGAATTGGGGATAAGAGGAGTTTGCGGTACAACGTGACAAGAAGAAGGGATCGGTTGGTAGGACATGTTCTGAGGCATCAAGGGATTACCAATTTAGTATTGCAGGGCAGCGTGGAGGGTAAAAATCGTAGAGGGAGACCAAGAGATGAATACACTAAGCAGATTCAGAAGGATGTAGGTTTCAGTAGGTTGTGGGAGATGAAGCAGCTTGCACAGGATAGAGCAGCATGGAGAGCTGCATCAAACCAGTCTCAGGACTGAAGACCACAACAAAGAAACATCTTTCCTATTTCTAAGAGTTCACTTAACAAGTGATTAGCAGTCGAAATCAACCAACTTCGACATTTAGTGTCAGCAGACAATATTAATAGAAACACTGTTGGATGTTCCGTGTGAGACAGATCGGTGATATGGATACTTTCGAATGAAACAGTTGCTTTCAAAGAGCACGTAATTTAGTTGGTACACAACGGTACTATCCATCAGTGGAAATTCTTCTGAATAATTGATGAAAGGTAAATTAATTAAACACATTGCGTACGACAATTACGAAATGTACTACAGAAATGGATCGCTACTCTAGATGAACCCATCGCTGCTTTCAAAACGCCTACTTAAGTATTTGGAATAAATTACATTCAATATTTAAAACACGTTCCGTTAGCGGAAACATTTATGTTGCTCGCAGCTTGAGTATAATCGTCCGTACCCATTCCAGCTAGTTAAGTGACGAGGTGGTCGTGGTACTAGCTTGCCTCTGTATCTCCCCATTTTTTTTTCCTTTCGTTGAGTGAATTGCATCTTCTCTTAAGGTCGCACACGGTTTGTACTGGCGTATTTCTTGAATTACTTTTTTGCCGTGGCGTTTTCACTCTGGACGCCCTCATTAGCGTCACGTCGCTGAACGTTACATTACAGCAGGCGAGCAGCATTCTCAGTTAAGTATTAGTCCAGTCCGTCCGGACAAGCCGTTTCATAACTCGCGCGCGCGCCTAATAGATTTCGTTGGCCCTCGGTGAAGAGAGTGTAATTTATGAAACCCTTAATAGGAAAGAAGCGGTTTGCATTAATTCTCTGCACCTCGTTGTCGTTCGAAGAAGTCCGGTAGCTGGAGACCAATGTAATTAAGAGACAGGCCTGCGATATTTCCCGCTAGCGGGCGTCTGGTTCCCCCCCGACAAATTGCTCCTGGCTTACCGGAGCGACCGCCGTGTATTTGGTCAGCAGCAGCCTCTATCTAGTGGCGACGACGCAATTAAAATACGGACTGCGACCGTAAGGTTCGTGCAGGGTGGGGGGGGGGGGTGAGGGGGTGGGGGGGGGGGGGAGAGATGCAGCAGCATCGGGATAGCCGAGGGGACGAGATTCAGATTACGGAGCCCGCAGGTGTGAAATATCGCGTACAAAGCGACACGCTCGTATAGGGGCCACTTATCCCTATTGTACGGAGCAAATTTATGGGCGGGAAACAAAAGCAAAAGAGATTAATTGCGGAACGGCGGGCATTCCCTGCGCGGGCGAAGCGGGTTATTAATGGCCGCGCTCTACTGCCCGGGCCGCCACCTGCGCCTCGCAACCTGTTCCCGGCTCCCAGGGAGGAGGGAGGTCTGCGCCACGGCGGCTGCGGTGCACAGAGGCATTTGCACGGCGGCAGGTGGAGACATTCCACGCCCCGGGATTCCTCAGCCCCTTCCGGCAGTGAAACTTGTACCAATGCTTCGTACGCTGTTGCTCGATCACGACCTTCGATGCCGTGTTCCGCGAAATACGGGGGCTTCGTGATCTCAAACGTGTGTCAGGGGTCACTTTAGAGTCACCCCTGAGAAGACCTGGAGTGGTCGCATCGATTACGTACAGCAATTGGACGAAATGTGGAAACATTAAAAGTACAACATACAATTAAAAAAATGAGCCAGATGTACAGAAAAAGAAATGGTTGTTTGTTGTTGTTGTGGTCTTCAGTCCTGAGACTGGTTTGATGCAGCTCTCCACGCTACTCTATCCTGTGCAAGCTTCTTCATCTCCCAGTACCTGGTGCAGCCTACAACCTTCTGAATCTGCTTAGTGTATTCATCTCTTGGTCTCCCTCTACGACTTTTTACCCTCCACGCTGCCCTCCAATACTATATTGGTGATCCCTTGATGCCTCAGAACATGTCCTACCAACCGATCCCTTCTTCTAGTCAAGTTGTGCCACAAACTCCTCTTCTCCCCAATTCTATTAAATACCTCCTCATTAGTTATGTGATGTACCCATCTAATCTTCAGCATTATTCTGTAGCACCACATTTCGAAAGCTTCTATACTCTTATTGCCCAAGATATTTATCGTCCATGTTTCACTTCCATACATGGCTACACTCCATACAAATACTTTCAGAAACGACTTCCTGACGCCGGCCGGAGTGGCCGTGCGGTTCTGGGCGCTACAGTCTGGAGCCAAGCGACCGCTACAGTCGCAGGTTCGAATCCTGCCTCGGGCATGGATGTGTGTGATATCCTTAGGTTAGTTAGGTTTAATTAGTTCTAAGTTCTAGGCGAGTGATGACCTCAGCAGTTAAGTCGCATAGTGCTCAGAGCCATTTTGACTTCCTGACACTTAAATCTATACTCGATGTTAACAAATTTCTGTTCTTCAGAAACGCTCTCCTTGCCATTGACAGTCTACATTTTATATCTTCTCTACTTCGGCCATCGTGTTATTTTGCTCCCCAAATAGCAAAACTCCTTTACTGCTTTAAGCGTCTCATTTCCTAATCTAATTCTCGCAGCATCACCCGACTTATTTCGATTACATTCCATTATCCTCGTTTTGCTTTTGTTGATGTTCATCTTATATCCTCCTTTCAAGACACTGTCCATTCCGTTCAACTGCTCTTCCAAGTTTCTTGCTGTCTCTGACAGAATTATAATGTCATCGGCGAACCTCAAAGATTTTATTTCTTCTCCATGGATTTTAATTCCTACTCCGAATTTTTCTTTTGTTTCCTTTACTGCTTGCTCAATATACAGATTGAATATACAGATTGAATAGCATCGGGGAGAGGCTAGAACCCTGTCTCACTCCCTTTCCAACCACTGCTTCCCTTTCATGTCCCTCGACTCTTATAACTGCCATCTGGTTTGTGTACAAATTGTAAATAGCCTTTCGCTCCCTGTGTTTTACCCCTGCCATCTTCAGAATTTGAAAGAGAGTATTCCAGTCAACATTGTCAAAAGCTTTCTCTAATGCTAGAAACAAATGCTAGAAACGTAGGTTTGCTTTTCTTTAATTAGCTTCAAAGACAAGTCGTAGGGTCAGTATTTCCTCACGTGTTACAAGAAATGATTACAATTTCAGAAAATGTCATGATTTTCTCAAGAGAAAGAGATCAGGAATTGATCAAAGTAGTTACTCATTTCTCCACATCTTCTGTCCAATTGGCGAGTCATATCGACAAAAGCTCGAGTTGATTGGGGGGCCCTGCCCATAATGCTCCAAACTTTCTGAGTTGGACAGGGATCTGGCGACCATGCCGGCCAATATACGGTTTGATAAGCACGAAGATGAGCAGCAGAAACTCTCGCCATGTGCGGGAGAGCATTATCTTGGTGAAATTTAAGCCTAGGACGGCTCGTCATGAAGAACAACAAAACAGGGCGTAGAATGTCGTTGATGCACCACTGTGCTGTTTCGAATGTCCACCAAACGGGTGCTGCTGTGAAGTGAAAGGGCAGCCCAGCCCATCACTCGTGGTGGTCGGCCGTGTGGCGGTCGACAATCAGGATGGCATTCCACCGGTGTCCGGGACGGCTCCAGACAGATCTTCGCTGGCCATCTCGGTTCAGTTCGAAACGGGAGTCATCACTGAAGACAGTTCAACTACACGCAGTGAGACTCCAGGCCAGTGTATGTATTAACACTGTGAACATTGCGTACATTGGTTTCCTCCTTTTTCTCCCCCCCCCCCCCCCTTTCCCCACCTACTTAATCAGACTACGCCATATTAAAATCCCCTCACAAACCACTCGCAACCCTCCAACCTTTATCTGTCCCTTACTTGTCTTCTCTGTTATCTCCAATCAGCTCCTTATTCTCGCCCTTTATGCCTCCGCCCCCCCTCCGTCAGCCCATACCACTTTTTCCTTTTGTTTTCTTGAATGCTTGGTCTTTTATAACAATGTTTAAGGCCTTTGTGTAAAGCAGGCTGTAACTCTTCATGATGTATATAACTACACTACTGGCCACTAAAATTGCTACACCAAGAAGAAATGCAGATGATAAATATATTATACTAGAAATGACATGTGATTACATTTTCACGCAATTTGGGTGCATAGATCCTGAGAAATCAGTACCCAGAACAACCACCTCTGACCGTAATAACGGCCTTGATACGCCTGGGCATTGAGTCAAACAGAGCTTGGATGGCGTGTATAGGCACAGCTGCCCATGCACCTTCAACACGATACCATAGTTCATCAAGAGTAGTGACTGGTGTATTGTGACGAGCCAGATGCTCGGCCACCATTCAACAGACGTTTTCAATTGGTGAGACACCTGGAGAATGTGCTGGCCAGGGCGGCAGTCGAACATTTTCTGTATCCAGAAAGGCCCGTACAGGAACTGCAACATGCGGTTGTGCATTATTCTGCTGAAATGTAGGGTTTCGCAGGGATCGAATGAAGGGTAGAGCCACGGGTCGTAACACATCTGAAATGTTACGTTCACTGTTCAAAGTGCCGTCAATGCGAACAAGAGTTGGCTGAGGCGTGTAACGAATGGCACCCCATACCATCACGCCGGGTGATACGCCAGTATGGCGATGGCGAATACACGCTTCCAATGTGCGTTCACCGCGATGTCGCCAAACACGGATGCGACCATCGTGATACTGTAAACAGAACCTGGATTCATCCGAAAAAATGATGTTTTGGCATTCGTGCACCCAGGTTCGTTGTTGAGTACACCATCGCAGGCGCTCCTGTCCATGATGCAGAGTCAGAAGTAACCACAGCCATGGTCTCCGAGCTGATAGTCCATGCTGCTGCAAACGTCGTCGAACTGTTCGTGCGGATGGTTGTTGTCTTGCAAACGTCCCCATCTGTTGACTCAGGGATCGAGACGTGGCTGCACGATCCGTTACAGCCATGCAGATAAGATGCCTGTCACCTCGACTGCTAATGACACGAGGCCCTCCTGAACCCACCGATTCCATATTCTGCTAACTGTCATTGGATCTCGACCTACGCGAGCAGCAATGTCGCGATACGATAAACCGCAATCGCGATAGGCTACAATCCGACCTTTATCAAAGTCTGAAACGTGATGGTACGCATTTCTCCTGTTTACACGAGGCATCACAACAACGTTTCACCAAGCAACGCCGGTCAATTGTTGTTTGTGTATGAGAAATCAGTTGGAAACTTTCCTCATGTCAGCACGTTGTAGGTATCGCCACCGGCGCCAACCTTGTATGAATGCTCTGAAAAGCTTATCATTTGCATGTAACAGCATCTTCTTCCTGTCGGGTAAATTTCGCGTCTGTAGCACTTCATCTTCGTGGTGTAGCAATTTTAATGGCCAGTAGTGTGTTTATTTTATATGACATATACTACGTATCAGATTTGCTCTTGGCTAAGGTGTTTGTTATCTGTAAAGATGTTCATAACTATTGGCTTTTATAACGGACCATGTATCAAATACTTAAGAATCTTCGTGGTTGAAGTTCTACGTCTCGTAAATTATGGACAATGTCAAGTTGCTTCTCCATGCTAATATAGTGTGAAAACTGGCATCTTGTACCAATTTGCAATAAGATAATGTAACCAGCAATTCCACTTTCTGGCTCCATGACATACGATATATTACATGGTGGAGACTTTGATGTCTCTGTGACTACCTTTCATGGTCGTCTCAAATTCGTATATATTGTTTGCTGCATAGACACAGTGAAATGAAGTGAAAAACAGTGATCTGGTCATTGGTTTAATTTGTAAGCTTATCCTCATAATAGTCATTTATCCTGTTAACTGTCCTGCAAGTCGCCAGCCAGTTAATATATCACAAAAATGTTCTCACTTTTACTTACGAAACATCAGATTTATAACCGAAGATATATACATACTTTAACAAGGATTCGTGTTTTATAAATGATGAAGCACAGCAATCAGTCGTGCTTTTTTGCAGGTTTTATTAGGCAAATCTAGATACTTCTGTATAGAGTAGTCTTGAAAGAACTGTGACAGACGCCAGAGCAACGGAGAACTGACATACATTCATTCTATGACACAGTGCATTGATAATAGCTAGGCACTAGATACTACTGTATAGATTAGTCTTGAAAGAACTGTGACAGTCGCCAGAACAACGGAGAATTGATATACATTCATTCTATGACACAGTACATTGATAATAGCTAGGCACTAGCCGAAATATAGGTTTGCCAAATAAAACCTGCAAAAAAGGACCACTGATTGCTGTGTTCCATCATTTGTAAATCATATCACAATCGCTGAGTTCCTAATAGAAGATAATCTGACGATGATTTATGTGGCACAGAAGTCACATGATTTTTTCGACATGTGAGTGAGAAAACGAATTGTGTAATCTACACATTAATTATATTTTTGCCCTGCTCTTCTGCTATTTGTAATTTTGTTATGTATTCATTTATTCTAGTTGTAACACCTGAATCCTGCCTCGGGCATGGATGTGTGTGATGTCCTTAGGTTAGTTAATTTTAAGTAGTTCTACGTTCTTGGGAACTGATGACCTCAGTAGATAAGTCCCATAGTGCTCAGAGCCATTTGAACCATTTTATAACACCTGAAAATGACCTTAGACTGAAATCTAGAGCGTATAAGAGATTATATCATACAGCCAAATAGCGATTACATCTTCCATAATCGTCAACAACATTATAGATCTTTATTCTCTATGTCGAAATATCTGCAGCCCTCTGTTGCTACAGGGCTCCGAATTGCAGCGTGTAACAGTGTGTCAGAAACAGCTGTAATCGACTTTCGGATCCGAATGGATCGTCCACACCCGAAACACCCTCTCGTTCAGCATGACGTTGCCAAGCCACACATGAAAGTTGCGACATCAGAAACACTCCGACGACTCGGGTTCACCGTCATCGATCATCCTACGTACAGTCCCGACTTCGCCCCACCCGATCGTCATCCCTTTCCAAATTTTAAAGAACTCCTACGAGCACTACGCTTCCATAGTGATGAAGAAGTGCATCCGAAGGTGGGATGGTGGCTCCGCCAACTTCAAAGTTTTTACAGTGACGGTATCAACAAACTGATCTTTCATTGGGAAAAAAGTATTCGTTTCCAGGGCGACTGTTGAAAAATAAATATGTAGACGCGAAGAATTAAAAAAACAACATGTTAATAACGTCTCTTTTATTCAAAAATCTTTCAGGGTTGTCACATAAAAAATTCGGATGCATTATGTATGTGTGTGTGTAATCTTATGGGACTTAACTGCTAAGGTCACCAGTCCCTAAGCTTACACACTACTGAACCTAAGGACAAACACACACACACACCCATTTCCGAGGGAGGACTCGAACCTCCGCCGGGACCAGCCGCACAGTCTATGACTGCAGCGCCTTAGGTCGGATGCATTAGTTTTCTATACATAATTATCTCTTCACTGTACTCAATTCGGCATAAAAATTAAGGAGAAATTTTTTTTCGTGGCTTGGAAATATCGTATCTTTTAGTATTCAAGCCAAAACATCATGATCACTGTCCACTGCGACATTGGATGCCACATGGTGGCGTTAGGGTCACGTGACGCAGTAACGAAAGTATGTAAGCAGACCAGACGCGGACTCGGTACCAACTTGGCGAATATATGGGCTGCAAATGGGGAAATCCATTGAGATAAGCGACTCTGACAAGGAGCAGATTGTTATTACACAGGTACAGCGAATTAGCATCTCGAAAACCGCGAAACTGGTCAAGCGTTCACTTGCTGCTGTCGTGAGTACAGTGAAACTACCTGCGAAACTAACACTAGGCGATAAATGGTTGAATGTCCACGACTCTTTCACAGAACGTGGGGTTCGGAGGCTTGCCTGATCTGCAGAGTAGGTTAGATTGTAATGACAGTAATCTGTCGCATCTCTGCCAAAAGAGCACAATGCTGGTGCACCCACAAGTGTTTTGGAGCACACCGCTCATCGTACCTCGTTGAACATGTGTTCACATGTTGACCCGACTACCTCGTCAGTTACGATTGGAGGGGGCCTGGGACCATCGAGATTCGACCGTCGGTTAATGGAAAAGTATCGTCTCTTCGGACGAATCACATTTTTGCAACACTGGGTCGGTAGTCGTCTCCAAAAACGCCGTCATCGCGACGAACGGTGGCTCGAAATGTGCACCACGCCACGAGCTCAGTCTGGTGGGAGCAGTACTGTACTGTGGGAGGCATTTTGCGGCACTTGTACGGGACCCGTGGCAGTAATCGAAGACACGCCGACAGCTTCGAACCGTCTACATACCTTCCTGCTTGATGTCTACCGCGACAGCGATAACGTCTTTCTTCATTATAACTGTCGATGTCTCACAGCCAGAAACGTGCTGCAGCGGTTTGGGGAGAATTACTGTGAACTCTCGTTGATGTCTCGGCGACCAAATTCATCTCAAGTAAATCCTACGGAACCCCTCTGGGTCGCTGTCGGAAGCCATCGCCGCGAACGCAAATCAGTGGCCCCAATATTTACGCGAATTACTTGGTCTGTGCATAGACATATAGTGCCACATACCTCCATATACTTACCAACAAACTGTGTGTAATGCTATTGTAAATATAATACTGCCATTAATCTGTATATTTTAAAAACTTTTTGTTCCATAATAATTTTGAAAAATTAAGAAATTTCTATAACGAGATTAAGCTTTTGTTAAGTGTAGTTTATCTATTTAAAATAACCTCTTTGACGTAGGTGGAATAAATGTATTGAAACATATTTTGTAAATAATTAGGTAATATGTCAAGTACAACTGTAATTAATTATGTCAATTTTGTATGTATATGCTGTTATGCAATTGTAGATGGTTCATACTTAGGTTTTTGTAACCAGAAGTGTAAATTGAAAAGGTGTAGGGATCATAGGTGGAACGGAACTCCGTTCTGCAGTGGGATGGAAAAGGTGGTGGGGAGTGCAAGTGATATTTGGCGCGGGTGGCTCAGACGGTCGGTAGCTGCCCTGCAAATAGTGAACACGCATTACGTTGGTCAAGCACTAGAGGCCTCGAATTTATCCGCAAGACTGGGTTTTTGGCCTCGGACGTGTTCTACATGATTGGCGCAGTACGGTAATAAATTAACAGCTCAGAAATTTGCAATTTTACCGTCGCCACCAAGAGGAAGACAGAGCTATGTACATCAAGAGCCGTACCTGCGCAATGTTACTACGCAGCACCGCCTTATGCCACCCTCGACATCAATAACAGGCAAAGTACTTTATTTAGAAGTGAATCACAGTATGAACCATCCAACTTCAATCAGTGGAATATAAGTGTTAAATGTACCTTTGTGTTTAACCGTGATTTTCCTATGTCATTCACCTCAGTAGGGTCCTTACCTAAACGAATTTATTCCGAGTATCCTAATGTTTATTGAAGCTTGAATAATAGTAAATTACTGGCAAGAGTACTGTTTTGGTAGTAAATTCTGAAAATCATTATTAAATACTAAAGTTTGCACATATCAGTTTAAGGGCCACCGCTTTGCGTGACGATGAGGATAAGTTTTCAGTAGTATTTCTGAAAGTAAAGTAACATAATTGTTTAACTGCAACAGTCTTAACAGTAATTGTTCATGTTGCTTCTCCATGTGAAAGAAAGCCAGACAAATATTGATGTTAGTAAAACGGGATGCCTGATGCGAAGAATCAGTGATATATTTCGTTCCAAACAAGAAGAAACAAGCTGTTAAGCAGGTAGTCATAACGCTTTGGCCCATCAGATGCATACACACCGTGTTCTTCAAACGTTACCACACTTACACGCTATCCTTCAAACTTATCAAACACAAGGAAATTTACTTTATCTTCTTTCGGTCGCTATCGTGAAAGAGCCGTTAAGATTCTACATGTCACGCATACTTCTCGGTCGACTTTCCTGCTGTGAAGACGCAGGTTGCAACCCTTTACCACTAGTGGACTCCAGGTTGTTGCGTGTAACATGGCCGTGTGTAACGTAACTACGTCGGTGTACTGCGAGGGCCTCAGAATACTGAAAGCACGAATTCAGTGAGTTCGTTCACACATCTAGAACCCTCTCCTTCAGTATAACAACGCCAGACAACACAGGAGTGATGCGACATCTGCAGCAACCCGACGCCTTGGGTTCACTGTCATCGATCATCCTCCATACAGTCCTTACTTGGCCCCATCCGATTTTCGTCTGTTCCCAAAACTTAAAGAACGCCTTCCTGGATCTCACTTTGATAATGATGAGGCGGTACTTCGTCATCAGTGTCAATCATTCTACAGCGATGTATCAACAAACAGGTCCCTCCGTTGGCAGAAACGTATTCGTTGCCGTGGTAACTATTTTGATAAATATATTCTAACTACATCAGGTGTTTCAACTTCCCTAGTGACTTACTGATCATCGTGATTATCCATTCTCCTTTCCATATTAACTTCGATACTTATCCCTCATTGCATATATTGACTTCGACCTGTACCTGGAGCAATATCTCCATTCCTTTCTACAAAATATTTGAGCCTACAATTCCAGTCTTCTTCGTCATCCTTGACTAATAGCTTCACCTTACTGAAATCCAGTGTGGTTGATTTCTCTGTGTGAAAGTTAGCTCCAAGAACAAAAATTACACATTCCACATGTATTCCATCTCTCCAATCTTAAATCTTATTAAATCCTCCTCCTTTGTCACTCCACTCTGGTTTCTTATGATACGGATTCTGCTAACTGGTAAGGTTGGGATGTTTTCATTGTTTTTCTTTTTTGAACTGATCATGTAATACGGCTGATATCTCACTGACCTAGCTACCAGACCCTGCTAAAATATCCACCATTATTTTTTACATCTCAGTCTCAAAAATAAACATATGGTTTGTATTACTTTGTTTTCGTTTAATAGATATTGATTCACATCCCTGCGGTTTTCAAATTATGCGGCCATGGCCACTACTGACCCATTCCCAGTTTTCATTTCCAGTTTGACACCGTTAGGAAACTCTTTCCGTTTTCCAATTATTGGTGTGTCAGTTCTATCAGTTCTGAGATCTCCTATTATTCACAAATCAGTGACGATCATTTCGATAGGATCCCCGCTGTGTGAATTGATTTCCGGATGACCTTGTGTCATCATAGTTTCCGTTTATGTTGTACACACAGCGGTCATCAGAGTTACGACGCACATTTTCTCCTCGATAATCTTTGTTCTTGTGTGCCTCTCAGCTACGGAACTCAAAAATAGTTCAAATGGCTCTGAGCACTATGGAACTTAACATCTTAGGTCATCAGTCCCCTAGAACTTAGAACTACTTGAACATAACTAACCTAAGTACATCACACACATCCATGCCCGAAGCAGGATTCAAACCTGCAACCGTAGCGGTCACGTGGTTCCAGACTGAAGCGCCTAGAACCGCTCGGCCACTCCGGCCGGCCTACGGAAGTCGCCACGGCCGCTATTTCTTTATTCAGGACCACATGCTTCGTTCTCTTTTCTGCCTCCTTAATTCCTCCTTCTCTGCTCTTCCGTTATCACTCCTAGTGTCTTATCCAGCATCAAATATAATTCCTGCACATCCCCATATTGTCCATTGGATAGAATGACTGAAATTTATGCACATTTGGAAAACTATTACTTGAAATACTGGTGGTGACAACAACTTATTTCTGTTTAGCTTCAACCGTCGTGGCAATCTGTATTCGAAAAATTGATTTCAAAATCGGTTGTTACACTTTCCTCAGAGTATGTGCAGATTTAACAAATTTGTTGCAGTGACTTTGCACCCAGCTGTTGATTTTAATCAGTGGAT
Source organism: Schistocerca americana (assembly GCF_021461395.2). Classification (NCBI taxonomy): domain Eukaryota; kingdom Metazoa; phylum Arthropoda; class Insecta; order Orthoptera; family Acrididae; genus Schistocerca; species Schistocerca americana. Next base: position 9,041,922 of record NC_060120.1, on the reverse strand, counting down.
TTTCGTTTGCGTGGCAGATACCTCTTCTTTCTGCAATTTCGCTGTCTTATTTTGTCATTCCGTAAGGACGAATATGTTGTTAATTCTTCGCACAAGACTTCATGTTCTACATATTCCACTTTCATCTCTTAATCCTCGTCCTCGATTTTTTTGTGCTTTCCGCCAAATTCTTCTCGTTACATGTTATTATTATTAAGAAATCTGAGTACTACAGAGTCAATAACTTAAGACCGAACCCTGCTAAAACTCAAGTTTGTGCTTTCCACCTACGCAATCGAGAGGCCTATAGAAAACTTACAGTGTTTTGGGAAGATCAAGAGCTTGAACATTGTTTCTACCCCAAATATCTGGGTGTCACCTTAGATCGAACGTTGACCTACAGAAAACACTGCACTAACACCAAGCAGAAAGTTGCTGCTCGTAACAACATCCTGCGGAAGCTCACTGGCAGCGTTTGGGGTGCAGACCCCAAACTACTAAGAACATCAGCCTTGGCCTTGTGTTATTCCGCAGCTGAATACGCATGTCCTGTATGGTACAAGTCATCTCATGCAAAGCAGGTTGATGTGGCCCTGAACGAAACCTGCAGGACAGTAACGGGATGCCTCAAAGCTACACCTATTGATAAACTCCATAAACTAGCAGGTATTGCTCCTCCAGACATAAGGCGTGAAGTCGCAGCCAAACTTGAGAGACATAAAGCAGATCATAACACCGATCACCTGCTACATGGATACCAGCTACCAATTAGTAGACTCAAATCTAGGAGGAGCTTCATGAGAACTACTACACCCCTCACCGGTCGGACTGGAGCAGCCAGACTATCTCAGTGGACAGCAAAATCTGACAGTAACGATTGGATGACTCCTTCTGAGACCCTTCCTCCTGGTGGAAATCAAGTCTGGACAGTGTGGAAGTCTCTAAATCGGCTCAGGAGTGGCGTCGGACGAACTAAGGACAATCTGTTTAAATGGGGCTTCATGAAGGAATCTTCCACCTTGTGTGACTGCGGAGAAGAACAGACAACCAAACATTTAATTAACTGTCCTAGATGTCCTGTATCATGTTCCACACAAGAGCTTGTTGATGTTTCAGACAATGCTGCTGCCGTTGCACAATTTTGGGCTAATACCGTTTAGTTTGTTCTTTTATGATTTGACCTGATTTGTTATATTGTATATATTGTAAATATTGTTGTAATGTTTTTGACTCGAAAATAAATAAATTATTAAGAACTTCCACGAGTGAAGCCCTGTCATTTTTCTCACTTGTCGCAATCAAATATCTTGTTCTGCCATGACTCTGGATCAATTCGTGATGCCGGCCGTGAGGGGGGGGGGGGGGGGGGGGGGCACGGCGCTACCTCTACGGTCGCCAGTTCGAATCCTGCCTCGGGCATGGGTGTGTGTGATGTCCTTAAGTTAGTTAGGTTTAAGTAGTTCTAACTTCTAGGGGACTGATGACCTCAGCTGTTAAGTCCCACAGCTCTCACAGCCATTTGAACCATTTTTGAATTCGTGACGACAGTTTATAAATTTCTGGTTCAGATCATTTAACTTTATTAACGGTTGGAAGAATTTGTCTTAGGAGTTCGTTACTATCCTTCTCTGTTGCTTCCTGAAGACTTATGGGTGTCATGGTCTGCTTTGTCAACTTTTATTTCAGCTTCAGTGGCTCTGAGCACTATGGGACTCAACTGCTGTGGTCATCAGTCCCCTAGAACTTAGAACTACTTAAACCTAACTAACCTAAGGACATCACACACATCCATGCCCGAGGCAGGATTCGAACCCGCGACCGTAGCAGTCGCACGGTTCCGGACTGCGCGCCTAGAACCGCGAGACCACCGCGGCCGGCTTTATTTCAGATTCCTGAGTCACTCGCCTGTCCAGAAAAATCAGAATTTATCACACTTTTTTTAACTTACTTCCACATCCCGATTGTTTTCCATCGCGTTAACAGTTCCATCTTCACTCTGCTGTGACATTACACTCACTGTGCTAATCGCTTATCCTGGTTCACTCATTATCGTACTTGGTACCCGAGGCACAGCTATACAAACGCTGAAGCACTTACGATTTGTTGATTCTGTAGATCGGTCGTTTCCGAAGACTGCGTGGTGTCAGGGTCTAGGTACGTATCGCCATGCTGTAACACACCCTTCTCCTTAAAAACATGTACACCACGATCAGAAAGTGTTACAGCGAGATGATTTGTAGTGTCTATGACTTACTGTCTGAGAACTCATTGGTTAATTAAGAGCAGAAAGGCAGTGACATAACTAGACTTGCGAGCTTTATTAATATTTTTCGCTTCGGGTGTCGCTAAAACAACTAAGAACGAAGCAAATTTGCCAAGCACACACTCCTGCACGGTTACACAGCAAGTTACTTCCTAAATTAGCCTATGTATATATATTAATATGCCTTCCTGTGCTATAATACTATTATAGAGATTAAGTTGCATATATTACAACCTTTTATGCCAGGTGTGATTTATATTCACTGCTGCAATTACCTTTTTGCGTAGTTTCTGTGTGTGTGTGTGTGTGTGTGTGTGTATATGTTCGGCAGGGAGAGAAATATAGAGAGAGGGGAGGGGAGGGGAGGGGAAAACGAAAAAGGAGGGGAGCGAGGGAGGGAAGGACGTCACACTGTTCTTTCTGGGAATAAGAAAAATATTGTCCGCGGGTGGAAAGTATAGGTTCGAGGCGATTACGTTTTGATGGAGTCAAAGTGCGATAAGCTGTTGCAAGGCTACGTTCCTTGAACATTGAACAGTAATGGTGACTAGTATTTTTGTAATAGCAAATTAATTGCGTCTAATGGAATTCTAAGTACCATCACCAGCTGTTTTGGAAAGCGTAGACTGAAGTCAAATGTGCTCCGTAGACCCTGGATTTACACACGTTAAACAGCGGTATCGCCTCTCTTTTCAGAGTGGAAAATACACTCCTGGAAATTGAAATAAGAACACCGTGAATTCATTGTCCCAGGAAGGGGAAACTTTATTGACACATTCCTGGGGCCAGATACATCACATGATCACACTGACAGAACCACAGGCACATAGACACAGGCAAGAGAGCATGCACAATGTCGGCACTGGTACAGTGTATATCCACCTTTCGCAGCAATGCAGGCTGCTATTCTCCCATGGAGACGATCGTAGAGATGCTGGATGTAGTCCTGTGGAACGGCTTGCCATTCCATTTCCACCTGTCGCCTCAGTTGGACCAGCGTTCGTGCTGGACGTGCAGACCGCGTGAGACGACGCTTCATCCAGTCCCAAACATGCTCAATGGGGGACGGATCCGGAGATCTTGCTGGCCAGGGTAGTTGACTTACACCTTCTAGAGCACGTTGGGTGGCACGGGATACATGCGGACGTGCACTGTCCTGTTGGAACAGCAAGTTCCCTTGCCGGTCTAGAACGATGGGTTCGATGACGGTTTGGACGTACCGTGCACTATTCAGTGTCCCCTCGACGATCACCAGTGGTGTACGGCCAGTGTAGGAGATCGCTCCCCACACCTTGATGCCGGGTGTTGGCCCTGTGTGCCTCGGTCGTATGCAGTCCTGATTGTGGCGCTCACCTGCACGGCGCCAAACACGCATACGACCATCATTGGCACCAAGGCAGAAGCGACTCTCATCGCTGAAGACGACACGTCTCCATTCGTCCCTCCATTGACGCCTGTCGCGACACCACTGGAGGCGGGCTGCACGATGTTGGGGCGTGAGCGGAAGACGGCCTAACGGTGTGCGGGACCGTAGCCCAGCTTCATGGAGACGGTTGCGAATGGTCCTCGCCGATACCCTAGGAGCAACAGTGTCCCTAATTTGCTGGGAAGTGGCGGTGCGGTCCCCTACGGCACTGCGTAGGATCCTACGGTCTTGGCTTGCATCCGTGCGTCGCTGCGGTCCGGTCCCAGGTCGACGGGCACGTGCACCTTCCGCCGACCACTGGCGACAACATCGATGTACTGTGGAGACCTCACGCCCCACGTGTTGAGCAATTCGGCGGCACGTCCACCCTGCCTCCCGCATGCCCACTATACGCCCTCGCTCAAAGTCCGTCAACTGCACATACGGTTCACGTCCACGCTGTCGCGGCATGCTACCAGTGTTAAAGACTGCGATGGAGCTCCGTATGCCACGGCAAACTGGCTGACACTGCCGGCGGCGGTGCACAAATGCTGCGCAGCTAGCGCCATTCGACGGCCAACACCGCGGTTTCTGGTGTGTCCGCTGTGCCGTGCGTGTGATCATTGCTTGTACAGCCCTCTCGCAGTGTCCGGAGCAAGTATGGTGGGTCTGACACACCGGTGTCAATGTGTTCTTTTTTCCATTTCCAGGAGTGTATGTAAACTACTTAGCACTAGGGAATTTAGACTAATTAACTGTGGTACGTGAGAGGGGGGGGGAGGCGGGGGAGGAGAAAAAATTAAAAGTTGGCCACTAGTAGATGTATTTTTGGCCACAGTATAAGAAACATGGTAGGAGATCATTCGCCTCAGTGTGGAATAATTCAATTGGAGACCATGTCTCACCTAGAATACGGCAACTCTATCAACATGTTGATTGTTAGGACCGTCGGATTTGCTGCCTCCATGGAGTGGGAAACATCGTTGACTCTTAGAGTTTAAGTAGCTAATTCTAAGTCTTGCGTGCGGTACAGAAAGGTACAACCAGGATACATTTCTATGAGCCTGAAACGTTACCTCGGTTTCGCCGCTGGAAATTCCATGGTGTCTCGCCAAGTTCTATTCACAGCCGCTATCAAAATCTGCTCAGTCTTAGCGATGTCCGGTGCGCGAGACAAATTATGTCAGACTTTGCCCCACAGACTTACTCGGAAACGGTTATGGAGGGACATGAATTAAAAGAGCTCTCTAACACTACGAGTCATCTTCTCCCTAGACAATACTGGATAACAGTGTAAATTCAAAACTAAAAGGACACACACGAAAATGCAAATGTCCACTGGAAGGGGTGGAATTTATTATCTTCTATTAGACGTCGCCAAGCCCGCATTGTTTAGCCAGTAAACCAACCGGAAAGCGCCCATGCCGGATTTCACACCCTCACAACATAATACGTTTGCAGAATCTTCTTAAATCTTTCTGCAGACGCTCATCAACTTCATCGCTCACTCCCTACTTCAATACACTGACCACTCTCCGCCGTGGCTCGCTTCCTACAACCCCGAGGATTGCCAGCCGCCTGATTCATTTCAGCGAGCTCCGAAACAGCTCCACGAAACTGTTTTAACATCCATGCCTATCTGACGTTTTTTTAAGTTGACGTTGTAGCTTTTCACAAAAGTATCCTAGAAATGTAAAATTGGAAGGTAATATGACCTGAAATGGCTATTGCGGTTAAGCACCACCAAATGTGGCTAAAGCGCCGGGATACGTTGCTATAAGAGGCCTTCTGAGCTGTTTATTTTTTTCCACAAAAGCTGTTCACCTGAACGTGAGTACGTACTGACATTTGAAACAGTTTTCGTAAGCCAGTTCTGAGGTGGTACAAACTAGTGTGCAGTTCGAGCTACCACAACCGTAGCCGATGCTGTATTTTTATCGGCTAAAGTATGACCAGGAGGAATTACGTTTGGTTCTACTACTGTACACCTGTCATCTTGATACATGATTATAAGGATGGAGCGCTGTGACTTCTTCACCAGTTTAACCGGTTGTGTCCACCGTCTCTTTCAATTGCAGCACAATTCTCGGACACTTTTGCAAAAGGTTTCAACGGCAATTTTAACGAGCACTGTACCACTCCACACGTCTCTTTAAAAAGATTTCTAACGCCATAAAAAAAGCATATAGTTCTATCTAAGAAAACCATAGGTGCTTCAATATCTCGGTTGATGCAACAATCAAGTACAGTAACATTCACAATATTACTCGTAGGTGCTCTTCAGCACCGTCTCATTCACCGAAAACTTCGTTCCGATGTCTAGTGCCATTCTCTGAGTAAAGGAGCTACAAAGTTCGCCTGGTTCACGCTACAAACCGTTATTATTATTGTTATTATTATTATTATAAGAGTCAGGGACAAGAAACTAGTGAGCACGTTTGTCGATTTTAAAAAAGCCTACGATAGTATCCATAGTAAATCTCTGCTGGCAATTCTTAAAGAATTTGGTTTACGTCAGAAACTTGTCAACCTCGTTGCAGTCACCCTTCGAAATACTAAAGCTAAAGTAAGGTTTAGAAATGAATTTTCTGAACGTTTTGAGATTCATACTGGCCTTCGACAAGGCAATGGATTGTTACTACTATTGTTCAGTTGTGTGCTGGAGAAAATTATGCGTGAATGGAACAAGATATACCGACCATCTGTTAAGATTGGAAGAAAGATTCAACTTAACTGCCTTTCGTTTGCAGATGATTTTGCGCTGTCATCAAACAATATTGATGAAGCAAAGGTTCAGATAGAACAACGAGAACGATTAGCAGCGAATGTCGGATTGCAAATTTCGTTTGAGAAATAGAAATGATGCCCAGCTTCCCAGTTGACACTTCCCATATTATACTCCATAGTGATTCATTAAAAAGAATAAATAAATTTTCCAAATTCTTAAAATGTAAAATAGGCTTTCCAGTACCGTATTTATCCGCCGAGATTGGTCAGTGAAATTCAACTAAAATGTCTCCACTGTACGGGAATGTACATAATGGATAATAAGAGTGCAGACTGTACTCACATGGTTTGTCGACGTATGAAAGTTTGGGTCTGGCCGACAAGCGTATTCAGATAGCATAATGGTTCACAGTCCGCAGTTAGCAGCGGTGGGGCAAGGTCGTCGTGCCTGTGTCCCGCCTGTTTGCGTACCGGGTGCGCGAGTGTTCACTGTTTACCTTCCGCTGCGCCGAGTGTCACGCGTCCGTGTCTGCATAGTGCCATGGTGCACTCGTACCGCAAGTCCACAATTAAGATCACATTCCAAGCGGGCTACGCAAGACCTCGAGAACTTGACATTGAACGTTTCATCCGGGAAGAACTTCATATTGCACCTCAAGACATCACTGGGATCCACTTTTCTGCAACACAAAGTGTCGTATACATAAAACTGATGAATGAAGAGGCGTGCACTGATGTTGTGTGCCGACATACTCATGGACTTAAATTTAAGCATCCTGATGGCCACATAGGAACTGTAACGATTGACTACGCTGGATTAGGCCTTCGCTCTCTCAGGGTCTTGGAGCTGCCATTCTAAGTCCCGCCAGATGTTGTGGTGACAGCTTTCAAACCGTACAGTAACGTTCTAAGCCACCTGGCTGAAAAATGGCAGACGTTTGAGACATACCGTGTCTTAAACGGAGTGCGACAAATTAAGATTGCACTGCCGAAGCATGTGCCACCATATTTAGTAAAAAATGGTTCAATTGGCTCTGAGCACTATGGGACTTAACATCTGTGGTCATCAGTCCCCTAGAACTTAGAAATACTTAAACCTGACTAACCTAAAGACATCACACACATCCATGCCCGAGGCAGGATTCGAACCTGCGACCGTAGCGGTCACGCGATTCCAGACTGAAGCGCCTAGAACCGCATGGCCACACCGGCCGGCCATATTTAGTAATTGGCGGCTGCAGAGCCATTGTCATGTACGACGGACAACCGCGTACTTGTGCCGGCTGTGGCCAGGAAGGACATGTCCGATCGGCCTGTATTCAACGCCGACTGACTCAGACACCGGTTGGTGAGGTTTCATCCACGGAGACACCTACTTCACTCCCCATTACGTACGCAGCGGCTGCAACCGCAACAGCTGTTCCTGCCCAGGATCGTAACACCGTATTGCAGTCAGTGGTCGATGACAGTGTGGCGGACAGCATATCCCCCTCTACGACGTCATCGGCAGACTTGCCTCAAGATGGTGACCAATTGTGCCACTGAGGCGAACCTAAAGAGAAGATGGAAGTAGAAACAGAAATTGTCCCGACTTCCGCCTTCCTACCAATGGAGACCGCATCAGACGATTGCTGACCGCACTCTGACACAGAACAACATGTCCGAAAACGACGCTCCCCTCGAAAACCCAAGAAACGGCGCCATACGCCATCCGATAATTGCCTGCTTCGGATGTGTGACCCGGACGAACATCCGGCGTCGCACTACACTCAGGACTCTACCACCACAACCCACCCGTCCCGTCACGATACTACGACGAATACAGTTTCTGAGCCTCGGTCTGACAACACCACTTCTGCTACTGAACATGAGCGCGAACGCTCTACTGACAGCACTAATCAGCAGTTACCGATTGCTGCATCTGATTCTTGGGCAGATGGTGTCGAGGATGAGCCACAGCATCCGGAGGAGGCCGAGGGCAGAGATGCTCCCTCGGCTGTACCCAGCACCGACCAACCACAGTGACTACGGCTGTATCGTCAGCCTCTGTTGGGCCGCCCCTGCCGCCCACACCTGACCTCCTAAACAACCGACCTGGCTGACCAAACATACCGTCCAGCGATGATTAACATCAACAACATACGTGCCCGACAAAACCTAGCGATGCTACAGGATCTATTCAACGCAGCGGACATCGACATTGCGCTCCTTCAAGAGGTGTATGTCGCAGACTTCAAGGGACCCTATGGCTACAAGACTTGGGTCTCACATGCGTCGGCAAACTTATTAACATCTACGCGCTGTCAGGATCTGGTCGGCGTCGCGAACGATCCACCTTTATCACTCATACAATCACGCCCCTCTTTATGGGCCGTCAGGACGCCTTGATATTCGGAGGGGACTTCAACTGTAGCCAAGCACCTAAGCATCAGTTACCACATCATTCTCCCTGCGCAGAACTTGCGACAATTACAAATAATCTCCTATTGGTGGACTCGTGGGAACATGTTTGTGGTGATCGGCCCGGATTTACTCACTACACCAGCCATTCCTCCAGCCGCATCGACCGGATTTACATCTCGCGCTCCATATCTGTGGGGACGAGAGCTGCCGAAGTTTGGCCCACACCGTTTTCTGACCACGAGGCCTACATCTGCGCCATTACCCTCGGCCGCCAGAAGGTATGGCACAGCCGTGGTCCTTGGAAGTTGGACGTCGCCCACCTAGCTTCTCAGGAATGCCGCCGCCTTATAGAGAACACCTGAGACTCTTGTAGCCGCCGGCGTGGCACCGACCGGTCTACACTGTCGTGGTGGTTACTCTGCGCCAAACCAGCCCTCCGGAAGACTTTGATAGGCTACGGCCGGGATGTTGCAGCATGGAAGAGACATACCATGGACTTTTACTACAGCATCTTAAGGGAATTTACAACATTGCCGTATCACCTGCGCGGCAGGTGACGGTGAACGGTGCCAAGGCACAGGTCATCAGATTAACACGTTGCCACCTTGAGGGTGCGATCGTCAGAGCGCACACTCAAGACAGAGTGGCCCAGGAGGAACCGTCCATGTACCACGTCATTGCAGAACGACGGCGCCGACGTAGGACACTGATCCAAGCTGTCACGACGGAAGACGGACGGCGCCTTGATACCCAGCGCGACATAGGAAACGCCCTCCATGCTCACTACACTAGGCTGTACTCGGAACACCGTCTCTCAACTCACTTATGGCACGATCTCTCCGACAGCGACGGCGGATTTGACTGCAGATGTAACGGAAGAGGAAATCATTGAAGTAATAGAGGCGGGGGCTGCTCATAAGTCCCCCGGACCTAATGACCTTCCTCTGGAATTTTACCGGGCATATAAGCAATTGCTGGCACCAGCATGGACTGATATTTGCCGCGATCTTATGTCTTCCACGACGCAGATCCCTGAGGTGTTCCTAGAAGGACTGAGCGCATACACAAACCACGAGGCGGATCCAGGATCAATGATTATCGCCCCTTGACCTTACTCAACAGTGACTTGAAGATTTTCACCCGGCTTCTGGCGGCACGCCTAAAGCGATCAGTACGATGTGTTGTGTCGCAGGACCAGGCATCGTTAGGTGGTGACCATAATATTCGCACTGCACTTTGCCGATATCGAGATATGATCACGCTAGCCAAAGCTCGCCAACTGCCAGGAGTTTTGGCCTCACTCGACTTTAGCCAGGGCTTTGACAGAGTCGACCACACATTTTTGATGGAGCTACTGCGACACATGGGGTATCCCGGCATTACAGTTAAGGTACTGATGCGTCTCCTACGCGGAGCGACGTCCAAGGTGTTATATAACGGCCGTCTCACGCCGCCGATACAGATCCAGCGATCGGTGCGACAAGGCTGCCCTCTTTCGGCGATATTGTACGCCCTCGTCTTGGAACCACTCCTCTGCGGCCTCCGACAGCGCCTGAGTTGGATGTCCCTTGGTGGACACACTTTTTGATGCACTGCCTATGCGGATGATCTGGTACTCCTTCTTCGCAGTAATGACGATGTTCGTGCAGCACTGGCGTGGGTGGCGACATACGGCGCGGCATGGGGGAGGAAACTCAATCTCCACAAATCGCACGCTCTGTCTATAGGCAGAGGTCTACCCGACGAGAGCGTCGCACCGCTACGAATCAGTGACACAATCCGCTGTCTTGGCATTGAATTCACATCTGACATGAAGCGTTCAACAGCCCTTAACTACAGGCGTTTATTGAATCAGATGAGAGCAGGAATAAGTGATCACCGTCTTAGACATCTAGACCTCCTGCAACGGACGCGATCTGCTAACGTCTATTTGGCGTCAGGTATCCCCCATTTTGCACAGATACTCCCGATACGAACTACTCTGGCTCACCGCATGTTGGCGGTTTTGGGATCCTTTTTTTAATACTTGCATGTTATTGAAGATTCGTTACGAGTTCCTAACCCTCCCGAGGAGCAGAGCAGGTTGAAGCCTCCTTCATGTTCAGAACAGAGCGAAGGCCCTGTTCGTCAGCTGACACCTGCAACGGCGGTGACGAAGTCCGACGTGCCTCACAAGTCTCTTACTGGAGGCCTTACGACCAATCTCACTCGCACCCCCTGTGATGATATCGGACATCCCAGCATCTTTCTTCTATATTAGCACAATTGTTCCTTGAATTAAGCTACGTGCACTACTACCCACACGCTTGATGATGACGAGGCGAATATATGCTGCCATGCAAATGAACAGGACGCCGAATGTGACTGAAAGCAAACACCCCACTACAAAGTGGCGCGCTGTGTGGCAGGCGGTGAATGCCACCTCCCTTGGTACTGACGTACAGTCTGCATGGTACGTAACTTTTAATGGGAAACAGTTGTGCCAGTCCGCCTACATCACATCCACCTCGCCGATTCACCCTTGTGCGCCACATGCCAAGTGATTGACTCGAATGAACATCGTTTCGAATGCGGGCCGGCAAAGGGCGTTTGGTATTTGGTGCGCCAGGTATTGGATTTTCTCACACGCACGACTGCCGACAGGATAACTAGCCGATCACTTCTTTTCCCCTATGAGATGTATTTACCAAGAGCAGAAACGAACTCTGTGACGTGGATCATCTGCCACCCTGTTCACTACCTATTCGGTAATGGCGGAAAGACAGTATTCGATTTTCGGTATTACATCAACGAACGACATTGTCCGATCGTCAAGAACCCTAAATACAGGCAATATTTTTCTAATTTTCTTTGGAGCGCATCCATAATCCGCTTCCAGCTGGATTATCGATGACATGAGAAGATAACCATAGCACCTCTTTCCAGTTCCCTTTTTTATGAGATTGAACAAACAACGGAAACAACACAACATCGAGACGACAGGCATCTAAAAATTCGCAGCGGGCTATAGTATGGAGCATCCTTCTACATCTACATCCATACTCCGCAAGCCACCTGACTGTGTGTGGCGGAGCGTACCTTGAGTACCTCTATCGGTTCTCCCTCCTATTCCAGTCTCGTATTGTTCGTGGAAAGGAGGATTGTCGGTATGCCTCTGTGTGGGCTCTAATCTCTCTGATTTTATCCTCATGGTCTCTTTGCGAGATATACGTAAGAGGGAGCAATATACTGCTTGACTCCTCGGTGAAGGCATGTTCCCGAAACTTCAACAAAAGCCCGTACCGAGCTACTGAGCGTCTCTCTTGCAGAGTCTTCCACTGGAGTTTATCTATCATCTCCGTAACGCTTTCGCGATTACTAAATGATTCTGTGATGAAGCGCGCTGCTCTCCGCTGGATCTTCTCTATCTCTTCTATCAACCCTATCTGGCACGGATCCCACACCGGTGAGCAGTATTCAAGCAGTGGGCGAACAAGCGTACTGTAACCTACTTCCTTTGTTTTGGGATTGCATTTCCTTAGGATTCTTCCAATGAATCTCAGTCTGGCATCTGTTTTACCGACGATCAACTTTATATGATCATTCCATTTTAAATCACTCCTAATGCGTACTCCCAGATAATGTATGGAAGTAACTGCTTCCAGTTGCTGACCTGCTTTATTGTAGCAAAATAATAAGGGATCTTTCTTTCTATGTATCCGCAGCACGTTACACTTGTCTACATGGAGATTCAATTGCCATTAGCTGCACCATGCGTCAAATCGTTGCAGATCCTCCTGCATTTCAGTACAATTTTCCATTGTTACAACCTCTCGATACACCACAGCATCATCCGCAAAAAGCCTCAGTGAACTTCCGATGTCATCCACAAGGTCATTTGTGTATATTGTGAATAGCAACGGTCCTACGACACTACCCTGCGGCACATCTGAAATGACTCTTACTTTCCTATGTCGTAACGGGACGAATTCCTGTTATTCTGTTTATGTAGCCGAAGAGGAACGGCTTTCCTTTATCCATTTGCATATAAATTAAAAAATAAAATAGAAATAAAAAACAGAAAAACAAACCTTCCAAAATCGTTTTTCCTTTTTTTTCATTTTTGTTTTTAAAAAATGAAAAAAAGTGGTAGTCGTCGCTAATTCTGAACATATAATCGCGTGTTCGCGCCCAACTGTGTTTTTTCTTTTTTTTTACCACATTTCAAAAAAAAAAAATGGTAAGGCGATACATCACGATAAACCGAAAATGCGGGTTCGACTCCCGGTCCAGCATATATTTTCGTTGTCGTCATTCCATTATACAACTCACGGTTGTCCATATTCGGAACTGCGAGTACATTTCGTGCATAAAAAGTACAAACACTGAAAAGAGCAGGTGGAGTGATTTCGTCCGATAATTCGACCCTGGGGTACACGATATTCTACTAGCGGTCATCTTCTCGTATGAGAAGCCCTAGTGATTATTACTTTTTTTTAAAAAGAATTGTTTCGTCGACGGCACATACGTTTAATGTAACATCCAAAGAAATGAGCACAGACCGAAATAATCATTGCAGAGTAAGGGATCAGGTGAAATGAAGTTCACCTCTGCTCATTGCCTGGGAAATTAACAACACGGTCTACGAACAAGCGGTGTGAAGGCGGAGCTCGCTAACGCAGACCCGAATCGTTAGACAGCCATTAGCCGTCGGCGACAGTCACGCCGCCGGTGTTGCCTTCCGCGTTGTAACGAGGGTGGCGGCTGGACACCGGGGCTCTAGATTCCCCATCGGGGCGGGGCGCTGCCACCCATTGCGACGACAGGAGACCGGGCGGCTGTGGTGTAGGAAGTAATTAGGACGGGCGGTGGCGGCGCTAGCAGTGGTGCCAACTGCCGCGGCTGCCCGCACCCTGGCCACTGGCAGAAAGCCGCCCCATCAGCGGTGCCACTCTGAGAGACCGGCCCCCAGCGTGCATGCGAGCAGGCCTCATTACACGTAACGGCGCCGCACACCCGCGGCTAAATTACGCCGCCGATTATTTCCGCGCTGATAGGAACGCGTAATGGAATGGACTCTGAAACGTTTTCACCCGCTCCGAGGCGGAGGACCATTAATGCAGGTATGCATAGTTCTCGTTCTCGAAACTGCTCGCGCCGATTGCGCTACACGTGACACGTAGTGAACAGAACGACCGAACACTGCGATGGATCAACTGCTGCGTGCCGAAAAATGTCGTCTGCCCCCTGTCGAACTCAATAGACTTGCAATTAAAGATCGGTATACTGCGAGATCGGGCACTTGTTACGTTTCGAGCTACATGCGTTCCATTCCGATAATATACTTTCTCCCGGATCACGTACTTCGAATGTTAGTGATGTAACAGAAAGCGACAGTAACTACCCAGGCAATAACTGACGTAGACTATAAGAAGTAGTTCGTTTGTTATAACCTTTAGAGCAATTTTCTAAAGTTCAAACTATAACACTTCTTTTGTTCAGAACCTTGTGCAGAGACAGAAAGACAAACACAAACACAAACACAAACACACACACACACACACACACACACACACACACACACACACACGTACACAGAGGAAGAGAGGGGGGAGGGGAGAGGAGGGAAGGGGAAGAGAGAGAGAGAGAGAGAGAGAGAGAGAGAGAGAGAGAGTCACCATATACAGGGTGTTACAAAAAGGTACGGCCAAACTTTCAGGAAACATTCCTCACACACAAATAAAGAAAAGATGTTATGTGGATATGTGTCCGGAAACGCTTAATTTCCATGTTAGAGCTCATTTTATTACTTCTCTTCAAATAACATTAATCATGGAATGGAAACACACAGCAACAGAACGTACCAGCGTGACTTCAAACACTTTGTTACAGGAAATGTTCAAAATGTCCTCCGTTAGCGAGGATACATGCATCCACCCTCCATCGCATGGAATCCCTCGTACAGTTATTGCTTAAGTGCACAAGCAAAGTTATGCACGGGCTGGCGCCAGACACACGAGTGCAGGAGTAGAGTGTCTCTCATGAAGCCCAGACGACAAGCATCTCATACTAGGAGGTTCTCTCACCTGCCATTCTGCAAAGTTTTCTGTGGAAATATCCGTACATCTGATTGCAGAGCACAGAAATTTCATTTAATAACAAATTTCACCGTAAAACTCTTTTCCCAACCAAAGAATGCACACACACTTGACTCAAATACCTCTGAGCACTATGGGACTTAACATCTGAGGTCATCAGGCCGCACACGCTTGAAATAAGTTCCTGTCTACAACCATTACTGTCTTAGAGCAAGTTAGGTTTTTTCCAGTGTCTGCAGGCCTCATGTTTCTCCTAGTCACTCATCTGCCAGATATCTTGAAAAAACACTTTTTATTTTATGAATGTCTGTTTTGTCTCAAGCCCACTGACACACAAGCGAACCACATCCAGCTGGTCTCTGTGTAGACACTGGACATGCAACATGGCCTCAGAAGGCAGAAGAGGTTGGTTGGAGGGGGGGGGGCAGAGGGGGAGAGGTTCATATGGCGACTTTCTCAACTTCTGACTCGATGTGGTTGTTGTCCTGTCTGTTCAGCTTGGGCAACATTAGATACTCGTACTAAAGTAGCAAAAGTGGTGGCAAAAGCAAGTGAAGATGGTACTTGTACATTAATTTATACGTTTTCCATCTTTTTGCATAAAACTTGCAGCACAGTTGCCATGATTTTCAGTGCAAGTCTAAAAACTACAGAGAGCAGCAACATTGACAAAGTTATCCTGGCTACATACCTAGTCATTTGTAAATCACGAATTTCACTGAGAAAAATTGTGATATCAGCAATCATCTCTTAGTTCTGGGACTGCTTATGTTCTGGTGTAGTCTGCAGTGCTGCCAAATTTCCCATGACGTTGTCAATGACACTAATAAATAAACACCATCTGGATCATTCTTTATTACCGACTGGTTGGTAATAAAACAAGTGATCCAGATGGTGTTTGTTTATTTATTACAACAACAGAGTTCACATTTACAGAAGGTGTCAAATATGAATCAGTGCCGTTATCAATGAATTCTGCCTTGTTGACACTCATCACTCTACGCCTCTCACTTCACAGATCTGTGTGAGAATAGTGGGTAATCTGAAAATGGTGGGAAATTCGAAATAATCCAGTTGAAACAAAAGATTTTACCCTCTGGCATAAAGACTGCCAATGCCGAGCATAAGATGGCGGGAAATTAAAAAATCTACATTGGACCAATTTTCCTTTTGGTGGTAAATCAAAAAAATTCCAGATGGCGATCGAAGATGGTGGACCTGGGCATAATGGCACAGCCACATGGTTACCAGGTCATTTAAACTGAACACAAAGAACCAGGATCACAGCCCCACAGACAGTGGCTCAGCCTGCAAGGTTCTCCATGGTGATCCAAGGTGGTGGATATGGGATACTGGAGTAGCCTGCATGGTTGTCACATTTCCTAGCTCAATGGCACACCCTACATTGTTGCCAGGTCACTTGTGATAAGCAGAAAATCTGATATGGCGAAATCAGGGATGCTGGTGCTGTCTGTATTGTTGCCTAGTTTCTCAGCTCACTGGTACAACCTGCGTTGCTGGCAAGTCACTCACACTACAAACAAAATCCGGTCTTAACTTTGAAACGTTGGGGAGTTCAAAACCCCACCAGATTTCCCCAAACCAGGCCATCGAAAGTTTAAAATGCAGCTAAATATTTGCAGGGTGTGAGTATAACAGGATAGGAACCACGGCGTCTTTCCTTAAACAAATTCAGAGTTAGAAGGCCCTCTCAATGCTTCTGCCCCTGCCACCTGTCTGCAATGTGCACCAAATTCACTCTGGTGGTGCATTCGTAAGTGTTAGCACCACCTACCACGTTAAGCCAGACAGGTGACGGATGACTCTGTAGACTGAAGGCCAATTCCGCTCTATGGGCACCACATCTTGTCTGCCCAGAAGCCTACTGCAGAACATGTGCAATAGCATATCAGCAACCGTCAAGTGACCCATGTTTAGGCCCATAGAACGCTATGCCATGTCGTACAGTTTGGAATGTGGATAGATGTTTGTCGTCTATTGTCTGCTAGGGACAGTGCACCCGCAACACAGCCAGCACTTTCCAAGGCCACTCAATATCACACTTCACTTTGATCTAATTTTAGGAATTCAAGGCTTTAATCATCTAGCTTTCCAGTATCTGTCTCCAGTGACTGACATACGTTCACCTATGCTAGTTATTCCTAACATTTTTTAGGACCTCCACACATGATACAAAATTTAAGAGGCTGAAATACCTGTACAATTAACAATACAGGAACTGCAATGACCACATCCTTTTTGATATACGGTAGTGTTAGTATTTAACCAATATACATTTTTGTTGTATGTAGAATTTGGTGTGAATGAAATTTGTCAGTAGTCATATTTGAGCAAGACAATATGGGTATCACAAGTGAAAATCTGCTTAAGAGCACGCTTGTTTACCTTTTGGACACAATGCAGCAGTGATTCTGCATGACACAAGCTCTTGGTATTTTTCCAGAGATATATAACATCAAATATTTACAAATTCTTTTCCGATTACACTTTACGAATTGCGATTTTCCGTTATTCCGGCAGAATACGTGGTAACCTCAAAGATATTTATTTAGAGTTATACACCATATCCCTTAGGTCCATATTTTAAAGTAAATTCACTTGAAAAGTAATGACTAGTCCTGGAGACGCACATAGAAGCATTGTACAGACACCGGAAATTTTCCTCTCGACATGCCGGAGCTACTTGACAGGTAATAATTAATGCAACTCCAGTGTACTCTGCAGTATTTGATTCAGGATGCTATGACTAGAATAACTTGTCGAAGATGTCAACTTTGCTTCACGTTACAGATGCACTGCTGTTTCTAGATACCATCGAAGAGTACTATCGTAAGAATAATTACCTTTAAGAGTTAGACAATGTAAAATGACGCAAAAAGCTCGAAACTGTAATAAAAATAGTAGTAAGCTTTATGGAAAGACGAGTAATATACAGTTTGTACAAAAACGAAGAGGGAAGTATAAGAGTGGAACACCAAAAATGAAGTGCAAGGATTAAAAAGAGCGAAAGACGGTAGTTTTTCACCACTACTGTTCAATCTACATATCGAAGAAGCAGTGCCTGCAATAAAATAAATGTGCAAAAGTGGGATTAAAATTCAAGGTGAAAAGATATCAATGATAAGATGCGCTGATGACTGTTGCTATCGACAGTGAAAGTGAAGAGAAATATAGGGACATCGTGAGTGAAATGAACAGTCTAATGAATACAGAATATGAACTGAGTGTAAACCAAAGAAAGACGAAAGTAGTGGTGACTAGCAGAAATGAAATTAGCTTCAAAATCGGCGAACACGAAGTAGACGAAGGAAACATTTGATATGTGGTGCTACAGAAGGGTATTTAAAATTAGGTGTACTGATAAGTCCCAGCGGGGTCAGGGATTTTCTCTGCCTCGTGATGACTGGGTGTTGTGTGCTGTCCTTAGGTTAGTTAGGTTTAAGTAGTTCTAAGTTCTAGGGGACTGATGACCATAGATGTTAAGTCCCATAGTGTTCAGAGCCATTTGAACCATATTTTTTGTACTGATAAGTTAAGGAACGAGGAGGTTCTCCAGAGAATCAGTAAAGAAAAGAACATATTGAAAATACTGACAAGAAGAAGGAGCAGGGTGGTATGTGTTAAGACAACAGGGAATAACTTCTATGGTACTAGGAGAGGCTGTAGAAGGTAATAACTGTATAGGAAGAAATAGATTGGAATACATCCCACACATAATTAGGGAATAGTGTGCAAATGCTACTCTGATATGAAGAGATTGATGCAAGAAAGGAATTCGTGGTGGGCCGCATCAAAACAGTAAAAAAAGAACATGTTCGATTCTCGATCACCGTAATTATATCCTTTTGTGTGCAAAAATACCAAAAAATCCCACATATGTCAGCAGTTCAAGGATGCTAGCGAACGGTGCTACAGCGGATCTCTCCAGCTTTCCCCCAGAGATGTACAACACTGCGTGTTTTACCCAAAATCTAACGATACAGCCACGTCAGATAACGACTATGCAAGAAAGGGTGAGACCATTTGTAAGAGCACTTTTAAGAGACGACTAAGTCACCTATCGAAATACTGCTAGCAACGTGGACTCGTTAGTCCTGAAATCAGAAAACACATGAAATTACATTTTGCGAAATCAGAGACCGATTCCTTGGTGCTTACAAAGAACATAAATTGCACAGCTAATGCATGGTTATTACATCGAAAAGAAAGGGAGAAATAGTCAGGATGAAGTTATGCAAATGTCAGTATGGGAATCCACCGAAACGAAGGAAGACAAATTGACGACAAAAGAAGAAATAAACATAAATAGTATATTGCATACATACAGAAAGTCAGTCACTTTTGTATAGAAAACAGTAAATATCTTGTCGAAATCATTGAATTTTTACTGAAACTAGTTGATATTACATCAAAAATTAGGAAATATTATGCTGAATTCAATGCATTTTGAACATAATTTAGTAACTTTTGTGTTAGAAATACTCCACTACAGTTGAATCTGTACATCCAAGAACCAATTTTATTTATTCATTCAGTTTTAATCTCTGCAAACAACATCTAGCAGCAAGTCACAGGATATTTACATGTAATTTTTCTGGCGTCAGTGTGTATTTTATGTTGTACAATTCCGGTGAGATGTTTCCACAGTATTTCTAAATAATTTCTGACGACTACATTTGGGATTAAAAAGGGTTGCTCGAGACACATCTATAAATGCAGGATAGGCATCAAATGTTTCCAAAGGATTTGTGGAACATTTCTGACGAGTGCAGTATGGTAGCTTCGTAATTTCACTTGTTTGGCAAGAACTTTCGAGTATTGGGAGATGGGACTGAAACAATTGGGCATGCTGACTTGGAGGAACTCTACAAGTCTGCTATATTGTGAGACTGTAATATATTCAACTGTAGGTAGATTTTGAAATATTTCTAACAGTCATCGAACTTACGAGGACTTTGTTGTTGTGAAGACTACTCTGAAATATTTTGGACAATGTTCAGGCACTGAATACTTTATGTGAAGCTGAAATATGGCGCAAAATTGAACAATACTTGCTTTGATTATCATTTAAACTACACGTGGCTCACATTGTGTAATTGTGTTGTGATACTAATAAACACAGCGGATCGATAATACTAACTTATTCTATCAAACCATGGGTACTACATTATATTGCACCATTATACTGACATGCTACATCACAAATTGTAACAAATTGCCTATTACAACAAAACGGCTCCTCTTCTTACAGGAAAATTTTAACAAACCATCTTTTTTCATCAAAATCAGCGAATTTAATGTAGAATCAGTAAATTAATGATTGGAATCAGCGAATTTTTTCTAAAATCCTCTTTGTGTAATACTTAGGGGGAATTATCGTTACCAATCTCCAAACGACTCAGAATACATTCGTCGCTGTTCTACTGGAGCTTTATTGTGATACTGTATCATGTGTTACAGAACACCAAGCATGCTCCATGCAGGACATTTCATTTGCTACTGTAGGATAGAAAGAATAGCTAAATTTGTGACTATGTTAAAAAAGAATGTGACCAATCTGTGTCATGAAGGTGACGGGTGGGCTTCATATGCATCTAGAGAATGGTGTCAGTGAAAACGGTGGGACGGGAGCTGTCAGAAGCATACATTAGCAGCAGCGCTGCCATTGCCAGACCTCTTGTAAACCAGGTGAAAATAAACAGAGTGACTTAGAAGTGCTACAAACATGAATATCTGAGAACGACGTGATAATCATGAGGTTGAAAGAATATGCCTTCTCAGGACTGAAGTATTACATCCCTGTAGGAGACATCTTACCGGACTGAGACCACAGCCATGATTGTTCAAATTGGTCCATACATCACAAAGTTAGCGAAATGCTGTAACAAAGCACCGCATGTTACAGCAAAATTGTAAGACGTCGTTCAGTACATCACTATGTTACAGAAAATTATAATGAATTGTGACATATGTAGTCATATTATGGCAGAAAATTGTAAATATGGCACCATACATCGCCACATAATTACCCAATGCATCACTATGTTACTGCAGAATTTGCTTAATGCCTGCAAGCTCTAGAGTTCTGCAAGAACTGTAGCTTAGACTGTGACAGTCCTGTACAAGTTCATTGTCACCCACATACCAATCCTGTCGAAATGGAGGAGATGGTAGAGGCAACACCACAGTTTTCACAATCATTCTGGGTCATTATCAAAGATCTAACTCCCACACCTCCATATCATATAGGGTCTTCCATGATGTGACGTGATGTATTGTTTGTGGGATCACGAATATTCCATAGCTGGTGTAGATCACGTGCTTGTCTGATCATATTTGTCCAGCTGGGTTTGAGCCTGGTGCCATAGTGAAGTACATCACTTGTGGTAAGCAGAGATACCAAGGTGATCACCTGAGCTATGTATTAAATCCATGGCGATGTAAGTAGAGAATCCAAGGTGGTGGACACTTGAAAGATTTAGTCTGTAAACCACAGCAAAAGACTCATCATAATGAAGGGTCAGTCATCCATCTAATTAGATGTCAGACTCAGAAAATTGTTTCACCCATGTAAATATTAACACTTGTCATTTTTCGTTATAATTGTTCATTGTGTGTTTGAGCATGTAGATTCTCATAGTATAACAGTTCACCTAGGATGACCTTCAGCGTGGTGATTTTATTTCTCTTATAAATGATATTGATAGGAGAATATACAATAAATAAAGCGTGAATCACCTAAAACTTGCATCATAAATATTGCAGGATTTGAAATTGCTGCTGATGTACGATTTTCACAGAATGGATTGGTAGTCAGTGTATCATATTGTTCACCAATCAGAAGACAGTAATATTATTTAGAAAAATGTATTTTTGACCATATAATCACTTTTTATGTAGAACAATTTCTGTAGACATTAACAAACTAGAGTGAACTAAAATGTCACTGTTGTTTGTTGTAGGATTCTAGTGCAAGTCGTTTGTGAGGTAACATATTTTGAAAAGTTCCTATACCGACACTTGTATGATACCTATGGTAGCACACACTAAAGATAAACACAAATGCATACATTAGTTTGGTGAATTTTGACCAGTAAGGAGACAGTTGACCATCACAGGTTGTCTTCAAAATTACCACTGGCAGTAACGATAGATGCTTCCAGCCTGTTATGGGCCGACTGTAGCATACATGTTAGCATTTCAGCAGAGATGTCTGAGCAGGCTGCAGTAATACGTCGCTGTATATTATCTGGTGTATTCCTAGTAAACACCGTTTTTCAGCTCTCACCACAGGAACAGTCCACAGGTGTTCCATCTGAGGAGCGGCCCAGATATTGTACAGGTCCTCTGCATCATATCCATTTGTGAAGACGTATCGTAGTACTATGTCCGCTATGGGCTGGACAGCAATCATGTTGGTACCAAAATTTCTTCCTCGTCTGCAGAGGAATGTCTGCTAACATTTATGGATGAGGCTGTGATGACTGTGCACATTCCGTGTTCCATCTATGAAAAATGGGCATATGAGCTGGTGGTTTACTATCCCATATCATACGTTGACTCTCCATGGACGCTGAAGTTCCACCTGACAAAGCCAGTGGAGATAGTTAATAGACCAATGGGGCATGTTTCGGTGGTTTACCTGGCCGTGATTTGTAAATGTCGCTTCATCACTAAAGAGGATATATGATACATCTTGAGTGTCCTGTCCTAACGTCCAATTACAGAAGTTAATACAACTCTCAGAAACGTTTCAATGCAGATCGTGATGGAGAGAGATGTGATAGGGATGGAACCTATCTCATTGGAGAACACATAGGACACTTGCAGGCGATGTGACACTTCCTCTTGTGACTGGACGGTAGTCAACGTGCAGATCAATCTGCAACAGTAGATTTCCCCCTGTTCAGTCGTCACCTGTTTCCTTCTGTTACGTTGCCTGGGTGTTACGCTACTAGTTTCACGAAACTGATTGAAGAGGTTGATAAATATTTTCCGAGACGGTTTACGTTTATTGGGACATCTTGCAGCATACACTGTACAAGAACGAACAGCATTCTTCCTACACTGTCCATACTCCTTCAACATGTTGGACTTTTCTGCATTGGTAAATCCTGTCCTCTACTTAGGAACTACTGCTTGGACTGTCACACACTATCTGACTAGCAAGTAACATTGAACTCAAGGAACACACAAGCAGACTGTAAGCAAACATAACAACATTGTATCTGTCAACTACGCAGGTAGAATGGCACAAACATGTGTCGCTGTGGAAAATTTTCAAAATACAGTATCTCGTAAACGACTCGGAACAAAATTCTGCAACAAACACCACTGAAATTGTAATTAACCCTAGTTTTAATTTGTTAATCTCAATAGGCATTTTTCTATTTATAAAAGTGTATGTTTGCACAAACACTACCCCTTATAAGAATTATTATGATCTGTTGATTGGCTAAAAGTATTAGCCCGTGACCACTAGTACATTCTGTGAAAACCGTACATCAATAACACTTTAAATTTCCGCAATATATTCTGTGCAAGTTTTGTGATTCACCCTGTATATTGTTGAGCGACCTGAGAGAGTCGAAAGTACAGGGGTGTTTCCTGTGATAATACGTGTAAAAACTGTTACAGAAAGATTACTGCAATACCACACAGGTGCTGTGGAAGACAAAATTAACTGGCCTAGCCAGCATGAGGAACGACGGCAGGGCGACAATATTCTGACAGCCATGGAGTGTCGGGGCGCCATTGTTATTGAACAAAAAATACTGAATTGAGTTTTGTACCATCAGTTGCTGCAATGTGTTCTTAATCTACTGATACATGCTATTCATTATGCGCTAGACGTACATTCTTATTGTCTTAGCTAAATGGAAATCAACTGTTTAAAATTAGCCAGGAGGAAATGTGGCGCAGTGTACATAATATACGTTTTTCAGAATGTATCAGAACTGCATTACAGCATGTATCCCTTGGTTCTGATGTGTTGTTTGGATTTCTTAAGTGAAAGCGTAGCAGAAAGGTGTCTTATTTGAAGTTTAATACAATGAACAATTGTATTTTCATTAGGAAAAGGTAATTACGAGCAGTGCAAAACATTTACTCTTTGGAATATACAGATTTTTCTTAGAGAACCGAAGCTTTTATCTTTCGTGCGCGGGGCAGAAGTTTAGCTAATGTTAATGCAGCCAGAAACAGAACGTTCCAATCAGGGCCACTATTTTAATTAACCACTGCCCATTTACTGGAGACTGATTTTAGGCCCCTGTTGTATATTGGAATTTCTACTATCTCCAACATCTGCACCAGCTGATGAGCCGCTTGTATCGCACAATGGTCCGATAAATATGGTGTTATTCTCTGTTATGTACAAGCTGAATGCAGGCGACAGTAAACGGTTTGTTATGACGTTTTATCAGATCTAGAGTTAGGTGTAATGATAATTTTGAAAATTCATTACTTAGCGGCACGAAAGTAGTACTGTCACATTATGAATGGTATCAAGTATGTTAAAATTCAGCACAAATAACTCTAACGTTAAACTCTCAAATGCTGACAGTCTTGCTGGATTACCATACAATTTGTGTTGGGACCACACAAGTACAGTGGAGTACACAACAACGAGAATACGACACACCCCACTCACTCTCAGGAATCTTCGATCAGAAACTTGATGCATGCTAGTAACGTGATGCAGCATGCAGGAGAACGAGAGTATTGCGTGATGTCATTATGTGCAGGGATGTACGAAAATGTTTGGCATAGCCTTACAGAGCTTTACCTATTAAAACATCTAAGAAGGAGAATTTGCTAAGAATTTTGATGCATGTTGTTCTACAGCATGCAGTATGTACAGTGTACCAGCATTATTGCCAAATATTGGTGAAGAACGACATGTTCATTTCAACTTCTTTGTACAGCTAAATATATGAAATGATATTTTAAAAAATTATACAAAATGACTGTCTATCTCTCATAAATGTGTTTCATTTCTCCCAGCCACCAACATGTTGAATAAAATATACATCTATTATTACTAAAGTACAAAACACCTGCCCGCCCGGTTAGCCGTGCGGTCTAACGCACTGCTTTCCGGGCGGAAAGGCGTGCAGGTCCCCGACCGAATCCGCCCGGCGAATTAGTGTCGAGGTCCGGTGTGCCAGCCAGTCTGTGGATGGTTTTTAAGGTGGTTTTCCATCTTCCTCGGCGAATGCGGGCTGGTTCCCCTTATTCCGCCTCAGTTACACTATATCGGTGATTGATGCGCAAACATTTTCTCCACGTACGCGTACACGATAATTACTCTACCACGCAAACATTGGGGTTACACTCGTCTGGTGTGAGACGTTCCCGGGGGGTCCACTGGGGGCCGAACCGCACAATAAATCTGGGTTCGGTGTGGGGCGGCGGTGGGGTGGGTGGACTGCTGTAGCCTGTTGTGGGGTTCTGTACCACTGAGGGCTACGGAAAGGACGAAGCCTCTCCGTCGTTTTAGGTCCCCAGTTCCAAACAGTACAATGCAATACAAAGTACAAAGGGCAACTAAAGCAACTAGAACGATTTAGTTCAGTAACCTAGATACAGAGAGTGTTCAGTCATACTTCAGGGAGAAACATCAGACATTTACCAATGGGCAGGAGCATGAAATATATCTTTAACTCTAGTTTAAATGAGTACTTGACCATGCACTTTATACCTTTCATAGTAGAAGAGTTCGTAATGGAAAGGACCCTCCACAGCATACTGTCACTGTGAAGGAACTCCAAATGAGAAATCACCTACTGCATGGTAGGTGTAAAAGAATGACAATATACCTCGAGAGAGAGAGAGAGAGAGAGAGAGAGAGAGAGACTTTACAATCCAGTTGTTGCTACGTGAAAGAGACTTATGATATTTTACATGAGCTGAAACCTAGAAGTTCGGCTATTGCAATGTCGGAGAGAGTGGTAATTAACAGTTCATAAATTTTCTGTTGTTTCCTGTGTTATAAAGTTAGCAGTGCATGCTTTTTTGTTCTTGTTGTAAGACGTAGTAGTTCATTATTGGAAGAGACAAAATTTGTGTGATCATTGCAGCGCAGCCAATTAGGGGTAATGGGGAACTATTTTTAGTATGAATGTATCTGAATCAAATGCCGTCACTCTAGGAGATTTTATTAGAGATAAACTCTTTTGCCTACGAATCTGTCAACTTACTAGGTAAGCTTAAGCTCACGCACATCTTTATGGCCCTGTACGAATGTTTTTTTCTCTCCACAGGTGGGAAGTGATGTGCTGGCAAGAGAAAAGTTATTACTATACGGTTATCAGCTTCAAGTTTCGTTATGCACTAATAATCCGTCAGGAATTGCCTGCCCCCACTGCAAGAACGTGGTTGCTCAAAACAGTTAAAGTACAGTATATCTGTGAGTGGAATGGAGAGTTCACCTCATGAATCGCACCCACAAGTGCAGTATAGTGCTGTGGGGCAGTGCCTGGATGTCTTCAGAAGTGTGAGAACTACCCATCCACGCAGCTGCGATGCTAGTGAGAGTTGCATGCTTCGTAAAGTCTATGGCAGTCACACCACTCCCGTCGCCATGCCACCAGATGTTGACACTGACCAGGCTAAATCAACACGTGTTACCATGTTACAATGGTCCAAGTAAAATCTACTGTCTTAGAGAAATGTAATAAGCGCTTGGCAGTCTCCTACACCACCACAGATCACAGATGCTCTTCTTTAACAGTTGTGGGAACTTTAAAATCTAGATTCATTACCCTGTTGCTACCACTAGTATTTTATTTTTGACGGTTCTCCATACACCTCTGACAAAGCTCATGTGTCCGAAGTTAAAGTAGCAGGGAAATTTGAAAAGGCAAGCCGGCCAGAGTGGCCGAGCGGTTCTAGTCGCTTTAGTCCGGAACCGCGCGACCGTTACGGTCGCTGGTTCGAATCCTGCCTCGGGCATGGATGTGTGTGATGTTCTTAGGTTAGTTAGGTTTAAGTAGTTCTAAGTTCTAGGGGACTGATGACCTCAGAAGTTAAGTCCCATAGTGCTCAGAGCCATTTGAACCATTTTTGAAAAGGCAAGAAGCACCCTCTTGCTTTCAACTCAGTGAGAAATCGAGAGAAATTCAAAATTGTCCTAAGTCAAACGTTTTATGAGATGTGCAGTGGCCCACACATACATCCTACATCACTACGTTAATTAAATAGTCCTAAGGAGAAATTCAGACTCAAAGATGCACACAGGTCCTCCGCTAATAGTATGTGCTATGGAAGGTTCGAGTGTTACGTCTCTCAGTTTCATCACAAAAAGTTAATGGTGTGTTGCAAGGGAGCTATTTGAACAAGTAGTAACCTACCTTGTTTATAGCTAAGCCCAGTTCTGACAAAAGTGCGCTAATTGTATGTGCAGCAGGCATGTACTAGCCACATCTGACAGCTAAGCAGTTTTATATGGAGAAGCTAGTCGAATTATGACCATCGAAAACACAGTAAATACAAGTATTTATAAGATCGACAATTTACGAGAGCAGCAGTGTAGAGCGTGGTTGTGTTATATTATGCATCTCGAGACGAAAAAAACTTCCATCATCAGTGGGAGAGACAACGTCATCTGGTGGACAAATGCTGACGTTGCTGCTCCCAGATCGATGCCTGCAGTCGCGTGAGTCACGTGGCAAAGTTCCGAAACTGCCAAACTCACGTGGCCCAGGCAGTGTGGTGGACAGTCGGTTGGTTGGTTGGTTTGGGGAAGGAGACCAGACAGCGTGGTCATCGGTCTCATCGGAATAGGGATGGATGGGGAAGGAAGTCGGCCGTGCCCTTTCAGAGGAACCATCCCGGCATTTGCCTGGAGTGATTTAGGGAAATCACTGGACAGTCGGGCCCGGCAGGCTGTACCCCCGTCGAGCTATGACGAGACGGTCTCTTGGTGCATAGTACTGCTATTAATTACACTAATGTTTGCACCTCATAAGACAAGTTACTATGAGTGTCTTGTAGCAAAAACCTGTAAAATTCGGAAGGGGTGGCAGGGTTAGAACGGCTAGTTAATGTTTTTGTAATCAAAGGTCTCAGACAAAATACGGAAAATGGGAAAATGTGAAGTCAGTGACAGCAATTTCTACAACTGTTCTATTTCAGAGTACTTAAACTCTGGTTTCGTGGCGTCAGCAAGTAGGAATGTTAGAATGTATCGAATGCATTTAGAGACCTGTTACTAGGTTCAGCCGACCGGGGTGACCGAGTGGTTCAAGGCGCTACAGTCTGGTACCGCGAGACCGTCACGGTCGCAGGTTCAAATCCTGCCTCGGGCATGGATGTGTGTGATGTCCTTAGGTTAGTTAGATTTAAGTAGTTCTAAGTTCTAGGAGACTCATGACAACCAGAAGTTAATTCCCACTCTGCTCAGAGCCATTTGAACCATTTTACTTGGATCAAAATAGGTCAATACACCCTTATGAAGCTGAAACAGAGTTGCTCTGAGAACTCAAATGAGGGAGTCTGGAATGAAGGGAAATATCTGTAGCCATATGAAACTGCATGTGGAAAATACAGATACAGACATGGAAGTGTTATCAGTAGAAACCTCCAGTGACGCAAAGATGAACACACCTGGTTGGAACACTTGAAGAATACAACTAAGTCATTTGTCAAAGACTCAAGCAAAATATAATCATTTGTACAGAAACTGAAAACATACGATCAGTCAGCTATGCTGAGAAATGTTAGAGATCAGGTCGTTCATGTCATCATTTCAAACAGTGAGTGAAACAGAAAAGGGTTGTGAAACGACCTGTGAGGAAATGCGGAGGAGCTAGATCTTATAACGGCATATTACAAATTTTCTTTGTATTGTGTTTTAATTAAGCTGTTCATTATGGAGTTAATATAATAAGCTGACTATAAATGTATTAAATCTAATGAAGCAAAGACACATGTATATAAAACGTGCAGGCATAATGCATAAGGCCTGGAGCAATCATTTTTAAAATAATATATCTTTGTAAAATAAAATCCGTCTTGTTACGGACTCATTTCACTTGTTACTTCCTTCTTTATCTCTCCTCCTCCTATCTGTAAAGTGTTAACACGCGTGTATCAAAATAAGTTTCTTTAAGTAGGAGTAATCACACATTTTTGTTCAAACCTTATGTAATATTCTACATCTACATCTACATCTATACTCCGCAAGCCACCTGACAGTGTGTGACGGAGGGT
This sequence comes from Schistocerca americana, assembly GCF_021461395.2. Taxonomy (NCBI): domain Eukaryota; kingdom Metazoa; phylum Arthropoda; class Insecta; order Orthoptera; family Acrididae; genus Schistocerca; species Schistocerca americana. The sequence goes on along the minus strand of NC_060120.1, from coordinate 9,012,833 downwards.
ACTTTGAGTACCTCTATCGGTTCTCCCTTCTATTCCAGTCTCGTATTGTTCGTGGAAAGAAAGATTGTCGATATGCCTCTGTGTGGGTTCTAATCTCACTGATTTTATCCTCACGGTCTCTTCGCGAGATATACGTAGGAGGGAGCAGCATACTGCTTGACTCCTCGGTGAAGGTACGTTCTCGAAACTTCAACAAAAGCCCGCACCAAGCTACTGAGCGTCTCTCTTGCAGAGTCTTCCACTGGAGTCTAAGTATCATCTCCGTAACACTTTCGAGATTACTAAATGATCCTGTAACGGAGCGCTCTGATCTCCGTTGGATCTTCTCTATCTCTTCTATCAACCCTATCTGGTACGGAGCCCACACCGGTGTGTAGTATTCAAGCTGTGGGCGAAAAAACGTACTGTAACCTACTTCCTTTGTTTTCGGATTGCATTTCCTTAGGATTCTTCTAATGAATCTCAGTCTGGCATCTGCTTTACCGACGATCAGGATTATATGATCATTCCATTTTAAATCAGTCCTAATACGTACTCCCAGATAATTTATGGAATTAACTGCTTCCAGTTGCTGACCTGCCATATTGCAGCTAAATGATATGGGATCTTTCTTTCTATGTATTTGCAGCACATTACACTTGTCTACATTGAGATTCAATTGCCATTCCCTGCACCATGCGTCAATTCGCTGCAGATCCTCCTGCATTTCAGTACAATTTTCTATTGTTACAACCTCTCGATATACCACAGCATCATCCGCAAAAAGCCTCAGTGAACTTCCGATGTCATCCACAAGGTCATTTACGTATATTGTGAATAGCAACGGTCCTACGACACTCCCCTGCGGCACACCTGAAATCACTCTTACTTCAGAAGACTACTCCCCATTGAGAATGACATGCTGCGCTCTGTTATCTAGAAACTCTTCAATCCAATCACGCAATTGGTCTGATAGCCCATTTGCTCTTACTTTGTTCATTAAACGACTGTGGGGAACTGTATCCAACGCGTTGCGGAAGTCAAGAAACACGGCATCTACCTGGGAACCCGTGTCAATGGCCCTCTGAGTCTCGTGGACGAATAGCGCGAGCTGGGTTTCACACGACCGTCTTTTTCGAAACCCATGCTGATTCCTACAGAGTAGATTTCTAGTCTCCAGAAAAGTCATTATACTCGAACATAATACGTGTTTCAGAATTCTGCAACTGTTCGACGTTAGAGATATAGGTCTATAGTTCTGCACATCTGTTCGACGTACCTTCTTGAAAACGGGGATGACCTGTGCCCTTTTCCAATCTTTTGGAACGCTACGCTCTTATAGAGACCTACGGTACACCGCTGCAGTTTTGTACCACTAATAGCCTTGTTATGTTATTGACAGGTTTTACAGCGTAAAGGCGGATGTGTCTGATTGTATGAAGACGAATAAACGGCTTGCTAGACGTCTATTTTGTTAAACCCATCCTAGTCGTCAAATATGGGGTGTCTAGGAAACCTGATTTCTCGAGTCGCTGGACAACATTCAAACAAATCGTATTGATGAGTTTTATCACAAATGGGAAAAATTACAATCCTTAACATTGTGATTACACAGACGTGTCGCAAGCAAAGGGCGACCAACGAAATAAACAAGCTTCTTCAGTATAAACGATTCCTGAATCGCTGCTATTTAAGTGCCTAATCTTGAAGCTGCTATTCGACTGGCCGGGACGAGTTAGTCGCAGCCCTTATGTCCTCTTCGCTGCTGTCGCGTTGTCGTCCTGGAGAGGGTCGGTCAGCCTGCGACTGGCTGACCTCTTCTCACAGCCATCTCTGTTATATCGTTCCCAGTTGGCGTGCCGGCGCTTTACTATACGCCGTAACATATTTGGCCACTATTATGGCTTGATCACTGAGATCGCTACAAATTGTAGTAATTATTCAGAACCTGCTAGTTATTTAATTTACGAAGTCCATTTGCTAGTGCAGACAATATTGACCCTTTTGACATATTCGACGTTGACACGATCGCAGATAATAAGAAACCGAGCCACTTATTGCCAAAGGATTTGGCGTAAATTGCGATTTTCTGTTAATCGTCAGTTTTACTCCCCGGTAGAGTTAAACTGACGACATCTCGTGCGACTAGCACAACAGATCATTATTATGCTGTATACATAATTTTATTTCAAAACATGTGTGTGTCTGATGATTGTGTGTTTCTTTTTTCATGTATCATCGCCAATGACATACACGTGCGATGTTAATCTGATCTATAAGTATTAAATGTACGAAAATTTCGTTTTAAAAAGAGAACTAAAGTCATGTAAAATAAACAAAATCAAGAAGTAAGGCATGAAACAAGCAGAAATTATAACTGATGCATTTTGGGGAAGACACCATTTTCAAGGATTGTAACACGAAGTGAGACGAAATGCATTGACCATTTAGCCGTAGTACTAGTCCCGCCTTTTGAAGCAGTAAAATCAATTTATTTGGCACTTGTAGCTTGAAAATTTTACTCATTTGCAAAATTTGAAATTATTATATAATTATTCCACATACTGTAAAGATGGACGCAAGATGGCGTGTAATCGTAATAAGGCCCTCGCTTAGTAGCGATAAGCATTTCTTATACAAAGAAACAATTTATTGCGCGAAACTATCATCTGTAAACTGTTAGGTGCATTTCGATAAGAACAGATTCGTCATCCTTCTTCACGTACAGAAACTGAGTCTAATCAGATAGCAGAAGACGAATTTACCACTGAACATGTAAATAATACGATAGCTGCTACGAGTGAAATTACGTCGCAGGCTACAGTCAAGAATATTGCCGAGCGTGTCAGTGCAGCGACAGATCCTATTATGCAGCTACTCGTGGAATTAAAAAATGAAAATTTGGATGGAATGGAAAGTCGTATGTCTAGAATGGGAAACAGTATGTCCACTATGAATCAATAAACGAATTACGTGATTCAAAACAGTGATAATACCACGCAAAAACGAGGCACTATAACTGAAGACTTCACCACCGCAATTCAAAAGCAAGAAAATTTGGTTAAGGAATACAGTGATTTAACTATTCACGACATGCACGTTTCCAAACCGAATCAAGATCAGTTTGAACAGTTCACTCAAACATGCATCCATCAAAACACTTCCACAAAGATCATCAATAGCGGCTTAGACCAAACGCAAGAAACATTTTTGCCTAAATGACAATAAAATGTCCAAACTCAGCTTAATGATCGCATGGATAACTTTTGAAAGGGATTAAACACAGTAAAGAGACAGTTTAGTAGTGACACAACACAGGCAGCTCAGCTACCTCAGACTTATGATGTTTATCGTAGTCCACCACCCAACGAAAATAATTATTTTGATGAAATGCATTACAGTGATCTGCACCACAAAACCATACAGCTAGGAGCGTGGGAGCAGAGCCAAATTTTTCTGATATTCTGCCAGACAAAAGTTTACAAAATGAACAACACTACTTGCAGTGCGAATTATTTCTTGCAGATGCATGCAAAGTTTTGATGCGGCGCTACGTCAGAAGACGGAAATGAAACGAGACTGACAGAAAGCCAGAAGGTTACCGTCCTCCCGCTTATGACACAATACACTGAACATGACATATTGCAAATGGTATGACGTATTACACAAGCAACGAACCACCAGAATGGGTGGGGGCAGTTTAATTCTAAACCTGGTTATTGTTAGCATCGCCTACCACTAAAAGGATTAAAGGACTTCATTCTCACAGAGACTTTAAGAAACAATTTTACCCACTACCTAAGTAGAAAGTGAAAAACTGGCTCGGTAATTACAATTCTATTTATACATGATCGTATTTATTAGTTGTTCAGTTTGATACCGCTGAGTGCTTTCAAACTAAGGCAGAATAAAAAAGAACAGATATAGTCCGACTCTTATGAAGTTAACAATGTCGGGCTCGTCTCTGACATGCTTTGCCCATGTTCTACTAAATGAATCTTAAGAATATATTGTAAGGAACTAGCATTCATTGGTGGCTAGTTGCTGTCATTCAGTAGGTACACACTCGTTGTGGAGAGTAAGGATAGTTATACGACCAGTGTAATTTTTACAAGTTTGTAAAAGGGAACTGAAGTCAAACGACAAGGCCTAAATAAGTGCTTAGGAGCACGTTGGTCGAGAGTATGAAATGTTGGAGAGGAACGAATGGACCGACGTTCAGTAAGGAATTGAATTCAACTAATGGAAATGTGAACAGATGTGTAAGGTTTTTTATAAAATGAGTATGAAATAAAGAAGATACTGTCTCATATAGAGCAGGTAAGGTTATCTGCTGATGTTAGGTAAAATATAAATACTAAAAGTCTCAGAGGTCTGAATGAATAAGTAATGTGGAAACAAACGCCTATATGGATCAAAATTCAACTGTGTAAGCTGATAAATTAGATTTTTTGCACGCATTGGTGCGTCTAATGATTTCGTTTGCGCATTGGAATTTATTGTCTTCACTTCTCAACGAATGAATGAGTGGTGTATTGTCTTCCTAAGCACAATTGATGAGGATACTACATTTACTAAACTGTGTTCGCATCTGAGCGGAACTGAAGCACGAAATACTTTAATCCGATCACTCGAATAATCTCCCCCGCAGATAAAGAAAGTTGTTTGTGTATAAAATGTAAAAGCATCGGATGAGCCCTTGGCTAAATGGTAGTCAAGTCCTACTGAGCGAGGCCTAGAAACGTATAAAATGTTCTGTAAGTAAGGCGAGGAGGAGATAATACATTTGCTTAGTTCAGCCTTAGCAACTAACTGTGTTATGTGCTTTTACGACTGTTTGTGCCGCATGAAATGTAAAACAGCGAAAGGCAACGGTGTGCACACTCGAGGGAAACAAAAAATATAGTGTTACAATTTTTTTTTTCAAGAAAATGATTTAAAAGTTGGTATTACGCAGGTTTTTAACAGTGTCAGAACGGGAACGTTTTTATGACTACTTAAAAGCCGATATTTGTCTTCCAGAAACACTCCATAGGTCCAGGTGTAGTCCCCCGGCCACCTATGGACTATGGTATGGACGCCCTTGGGGACATATGGCGGTACAGCAGAGTAACTGTGTAGCGTTTTAAATAAACTATGTGAATATGAAAGCACATTTCACTTCCAGGTAGTGGGACACTGCAGAAGTGAGCGGCAGTTACTCACAAAAGAAGTTCTTGCTTCGGCCAGTGAGTATTGCTGAATACTGTGAACTGCTGGTGATACACACATCTTGAACGTTCACTGAATCAACAGAACGTGTGTACGCACCAATCAGTGCGGCAGCACGGCGCGATTCAAACAGTCGGATGGCTGGCGTAGTCACACGACACTCAAGTTATTGTCGGTGTTCTGATTCAGACGCCTGTATTCTTAACATTCAACGGACAACTAAAATTTATTTTAAAATGACAAAATGAAGCACAAAGACGCTACATGCTAGGCATTTCCCTAGACTGAACATTGCCAAACGAAAATGAGCTGAGGACTATCTGAAGTAATTAGAAAGTAAACTGTGCTAAAATAAGACTTATATAGACATGCAAGTATGTTGTAACCTCAAATTAACCCTCACGAGAATTGCTTAACAAATAAATACTGATGCAAGTAAAAACAACTTTCAAAGGAAAAGAAAAAAAATAAATTCATTGTACCCTAAAAATAAACTTTTCTTATCACACGCGCAGTCATTTCATGACCATTCTAATATGCATCTATCTGTCTTCTCCAGTAATCCACAAAATGTGGACGTCGTCTTAAGCTCCTGGAATCATGTGCTGAACGGCTTTGAGGTATTTTGTCTATTACTTCTGGAAATACCTTCCTGGATGGTCCCGGCTTCCGATGGTGGGTCCTGAGACGCTACACCATCGTGTCAGCAGTCCTACGCACCTACTCCGTCGTCCGCACTCCACACATCATCATACCTTTCCAGCTGAAACTACATTTAAAATTTACTTGAATGTTATAACTAATCAAATTCGTTCCATCACTTTTAAAGGAAGGACTAAAACAGTAACCAAGTCACTTATCTTTTAGTGTCACACATTGATAAACTAAAATAAGGAAGTGTAGAGTACAAGTACTACTCGTGATAATTGTGAAACTGATATGACTCTCAAATCCACTGACAACTCGCCATAATGAAGGACAGCACTTTCAAATCCGCTAACAACTCACCACATTGAAGAACAGTACTATTTTTTTTCTATGTGTGTTTGAAAAATGCATGGTTCTGGTAAAGAAAATAGTCCAAGACTTTATTTCTGTTCACAGACGTATGCTTATTTCAACCTTTAGCCAGTTTATGACACGAAATATTTATCATGTATTTATCTTATCTTCTATTAGTGGAAGACTTTGAGTTTGATTTCGCACGTAAATACTATCATTTTCTTGTCTCAGTCAAAGGAGGCTGGATAACAACATATTAGTAATTTTCTTTGTGTCTCCTCGTTTTAATAAAATCATTTTTTCTCGTAAATATAGTAGTCTGACTATGATGTGTTATATGTGATGGAAAAATCAAACATGTTTACGTAACATGCAGCCATTTTGCTTAAACTCAGGAGTAGTCATCTCATTTGTAAAACAATATCCGTCTTTTGTCAGACAGAATTCACTCGTTACTTTCCTCTTCGCCTCTTCTCTTCCTAGTCACGATCTGCTACGATATATGTATCAATGTTAGTTTCTCTAAGTGAGAATAGTCACTCAGTTTTGTTCAAACCTTGCGTAATATTATTTTGTATCACTAATACCCATGGTACCAACGGCCTTGCCGCAGCGGTAGCACCGTTTCCCGTCAGATGAGGTTATGTAGTGTCAGATGCAGATAGTTTGCCTGAAGAGCTTGCCCATCTGAAGAGGGTTTTCAAAGAGAATGGATATACTGCCCGGCAAATTAGCAAGGCACTTGCAATTAATCCAAAGAAACAGGGAGTGGAGAAAGAAGAGAGCACGTCTACTAAATCTTTAGCTTTTCTTCCCGTAGTTGGCAACATTTCCTTCAAATTTGCATGAATCCTCCACGGTTTCGAAGTGAAAGTAATTTTCCGTCCACCATCGAAGATTTCCGACCTGCTGGGATCAGTGAAAGACGATCTGGTGTTGCGGAAGGCGCGAATTTATAACATACCTTCTCAGTGTGGCATGCCATATATAGGACAAATATTGCGAACAGTAGAAGAACGTTGCACTGAACATCAGCGCTGAACTCGCATTTTGCAACCTAGCAAGTCTGCAATTGCTGAGCACTGCATTTCCACTGGACACTCAATGGAGTATGACAAGACAACAATTTTGCCCATAGCAACATCCTTTTGGGACTCCGTCATAAAAGAATCAGTGAAAATTCGCATGACATACAATGGCTACCAGCTAGACAATGCGTGGAACCCCGTCATCTCTAAGATCTCCTCCAGACGAAGACGTCAGATTACTCCGATGGCCGCGGCAATTGAAAACGCCGAAGACAGCTGAGTTCTGCAGTTCCACCAGCGAGGGCGCTGCTGGTGGGCGGTGTGGTTCGTCTCTCCATGTGATTTTGACGCACGCGCGGAATACTCGCTGCACACTATATGTTACGGAACGGAGGGCGTCTTCGTCAGTCCTCGATGGCTCACCTGAGGAGGGCTGGCAGTTGTCCAGTCGAAATATCGTAGATGGAAGCTAACGACGACCGGCTGCAAGCCCGAAATCTTTTTGAATATTCAGTTCACCGGGAAAGTTTTAAATTTCACATGAGGGAACGATTTACAAGAATGGAGGAAAGAAATACAGTAGAAGAAGAATGGGTAGCTTTGAGAGATGAAATAGTGAAGGCAACAGAGGATCACGTTGGTAAAAACACGAGGGCTATTAGAAATCCTTGGGTAACAGAAGACATATTGAATTTAATTGATGAAAGGAGAAAATACAAAAATGCAGTAAATGAAGCAAGCAAAAAGGAATACAAACGTCTCAAAAATGAGATCGACAAGAATTGCAAAATGGCTAAGCAAAGGTGGCTAGAGAACAAATGTAAGGATGTAGAGGCGCATATCACTGCTGGTAAGGTAGATATTGCCTAAAGGAAAATTAGAGAGACCTTTGGAGTAAAGAGAACCAGTTGTATGAATATCAAAAGCTGAGATGGAAACCCAGTTCTAAGCAAAGAAGGGAAAGCAGAAAGGTGGAGGGAGTATATTGAGGGTCTATACAAGGGCGAGGTACTTGAGGGCAATATTATGGAAATGGAAGAGTTAGACAGAGCACTGAAAGACCTAAAGTCGAAACTAGGCCCCGGGAGTAGACAACATTCCTTTAGAACTACTGACAGCCTTGGGTGAGCCATTCCTGATAAAATTCCACCATCTGGTGAGCAAAATGTATGAGAGAGGCAAAATATCTTCAGACTTCGAGAAGAATATAATAGTTCCAATCCCAAAGAAAGCAGGTACTGATATATGTGAAATCTATCGAACTATCAGTTTAATAAGTCACGGCTGAAAAATACTAACACGAATTCTTTACAGATGAAAGGAAAAACTGGTAGAAGCCGACCTCGGGTGAGATCACTTTGGATTCCGTAGAAATGTTTGAACACGTGAGGTAATACTGACCCCACGAATTATCTTAGAAGACAGATTAACGTAAGTGAAATCTAAATTTCTAGCATTTGTAGACTTAGAGAAAGCTTTTGACAATATTGACTGGAATACATTCTTTCAAATTCTGAAGGTGGCAGGAGTAAAATACACGGAGCGAAAGGCTATTTACAATTTGTACAGAAAGCAGATGGCAGTTATAAGGGTCGAGAACCATGAAAGGGAAGCAGTGGTTGGGAATGGAGTGAGACAGGGTTGTAGCCTCTCTCCGATGTTATTCAATCTGTATACTGAGCAATCAGTAAAGGAAAAAAGGAAAATTCGGAGTAGGAATTAAAATGCAGGGAGAAGAAATAAAACCTTTGAGGTTCACCGATGACAGTGTAATTCTGTCAGAGACAGCAAAGGACCTGGAAGAGCAGCTGAACGGAATGGACAGTGTCTTGAAAGAAGGATATAAGATGGACATCAACAAAAGCAAAACAAGGATAATGGAATATAGTCGAATGAATTCAGGTGATGCTGCGGGAATTAGATTAGGAAATGAGACACTTAAAGTAGTAAAGGAGTTTTGCTATTTGGGGAGTAAAATAACTGGTGATGGTCAAAGTAGAGAGGATACAAAATGTAGACCGGCAATGGCAAGGAAAGCGTTTCTGAAAAAGAACGTCGAGTATACATGTAAGTGTCAGGAAGTCGTTTCTGAAAGTATTTGTATGGAGTGTAGCCATGTATGGAAGTGAAACATGGACGAAAAAAAGTTTAGAGAAGAAGAGAATAGAAGCTTTCGAAATGTGGTGAGGCAGAAGAATGTAGATGGGTAGACCACATAACTAACGAGGGGGTATTAAATAGAATTGAAGAGAAATTTGTGGCACAACTTGATTAGAAGAAGGAATCGGTTGGTAGGACATACTCTGAGGCATCAAGGGATCACCAATTTAGTATTGGAGGACATCGTGGAGGGTAAGAATCGTAGAGGGAAACCAAGAGATGAATACACTAAACAGATTCAGAAGGATGTGCGTTGCAGCAGGTACTGCGAGATGAAGAAGCTTGCACAGCATAGAGTAGCATGGAGAGCTGCATAAAACCAGTCTCAGGACTGAAGACCACAACAACAACAACATGTAACATGTCTTCGGCCTGTAATCTCACTGACTGAAGTAAAATTGTCTTAATTGATGAGTCCCGCTTCGTATTGAGCGCCGATGACCACCGAAGATATGTCTGGGGGTGCCCCAACATAATGTTGCCCACAAGTACATCGCCCTTGTGTAGACCCTCTATATACTCCTTCCACCTTTCTGCTTTCCCTTCTTTGCTTAGAACTTGGTTTCCATCTGAGCCCTTGATATTCATGCAAGTGGTTCTCTTTTCTCCAAAGGCGTCTTTAATTTTCCTGTAGGCAGTATCTATCTTACCCGTAGTGATATGCGCCTCTACATCATTACATTCGTTCTCTAGCCATCCATGCTTAGCCATTTGGCACTTCTTGTCGATCTCATTTTTGAGACGTTTGTATTCCTTTTTGCCTGCTTCACTAGTTGCATTTTTGTATTTTCTCCTTTCATCAATTAAATTCAATATGTTTTCTGTTACCCAAGGATTTCTATTAGCCCTCGTGTTTTTACCTACGTGATCCTCTGCTGCCTTCACTATTTCATCTCTCAAAGCTACCCATTCTTCTTTTACTGTATTTCTTTCACACATTCCTGTCAATCGTTCCATAATGCTCTCCCTGAAACTCTCTACAACCTCTGGTTCTGTCAGTTTATCCAGGTTCCATCTCCTAAAATTCCCACCTATTTGCAGTTTCTTCAGTTTTAATCTACAATTCATAACCAATAGATTGTGGTCAGAGTTCACATCTGCCCCTGGAAATGACTTACAATTTAAAATCTGGTTCCTGAATCTCTGTGTTACCATTATATAATCCATCTGAAATCTTCTAGTATCTCCAGGCTTCTTGCATGTATAGAACCTTCTTTCATGATTCTTGAACCAAGTGTTAGCTATGATTAGGTTATGCTCTGTGAAAAATTCTAGTAGGCGGCTTCCTCTTTCATTCCTTACTCCCATTCCACATTCACCTGCTACGTTTCCTTATCTTCCTTTTCCTACTATCAAGTTCCAGTCACGGATGACTATTCAATTTTCGTCTCCCTTCACTGTCTGAATTGTAACAACTATTACGGCTTTTGACACTAAATGTAACAGTTGTGTTACTAAATGTGACACTTCTGTCACTCAGTGTAACTGGGTTTTCTCTTTGGATGCTGTCAATTGTCAGGATGAGCATTCTAAAGCATTCTGTCAGGGTGAAAATACTAAATAAATTAACTTTTCTCTCTTAACAACATGTGGGTAGGGTGGGTTCTTCCTTGGCTCGGGTATGAGGTCGAATGAAACATCATTTTTACATAAGATAACTTTTATTGAAAGTTTCGTACAACTGTATCTTACTGGGACGTTCTGGTTCGGAGAGCGGCGGCTGTGTCGTTTGTGAAGTCTTCTTGCTGCGGCAGCGGCAGTGGCGGCGGCGTCTGATTACGCGTAGCGGTGTGTATCTCGTGTCGCCGTCTCGCCCAGCTGACCGGAGACGCGCAGCGCGAGGTGGCCGGTTTAATTATTGCGAGCGACGTTGTGCATCGGATGGTGATACCTTGAATGTGGCGTCCCAGTGTTTCTCTTCTCTAAGCGGCCGCGTGTGTTGTGCGTCGACCAGCGGAGCGGCGCGGCGGGGGAAGGCCAGTGTCCCGAACTCGAACCACGGACTCCCGCTTGCCAGTCTTCGGCTGTCAGGTCTTCATCCCAGCTCACAGGTAACTACTGATGTGAGGCCGTCTCCTTCCCGTCCTCACGAGTCACTCGGGTATGTAAAAACCAGACTTCCAATACCTTTTAACTTCTGTCTTCTGGCGCCGCGGCTGCTGCTTGCTATTCCATTACAGCGGCGGACTTGGTGCGTCTGTGCATGATGCAGTCTCTTCTTGCATGACGGTCTTCAACAGCGAAACTGACTGAACACTACTGCTACTCTTCTTTTCTTCCTTCGTCTCTCGTCTTCGTCTCCGTTCCCGTCTCCGTCTTCGTCTTCGTCCCCGTCTTCATCTGTCTTCCTCTGTCTTCATCTGTCTTCCTCTGTCTTCATCTGTCTTCCTCTGTCTTCATCTGTCTTCAACTGTCTTCATCTGTCTTCATCTCTCTTCATCTGTCGTCATCTGTCTTCAACTGTCGGGCCCACCGCGTCTCGTGTATTTATTCACTTCAGTTTACTGGAGGTGAACGACTTCACGGCCATTGCCTCTTCTGTCACGTTGAAAAGCTTCTCGAAGAATCTTCTTGACCTCGGTCATTGGCTCTTGGAATGTAGGCGAGGGCCTCTGATCGCATGTGACGACTGAGAAACACGTGAGCCGGTCATTGCCTCTTCCGTCACGTTGAAAAGCTTCTCGAAGAATCTTCTTAACGTCGGTCATTGGCTCTTGGAATGTAGGCGAGGGCCTTTGCTCACATGCGACAACTGAGAAACACGTGAGCCGGTCGGGCGATGCCCTGACGGCTGAATCGACAGCGCCCGCTTATGTGGAACTCGCTGACTCCACGGTCATTGTTTCTTCTGTTCTGCCCGCTGAATGCCAGTATGTAACTCTCTAAACTAAACCAAGTTTTCCATTTATATTCTAATTTCTAGTTCACTTTGATTTCACTAATTTATTTACTTAAGTAACACTCAACAGAATAATTTCTTTTATCTCATCATAGATTTCATCAATCTCTTCGTCGTCTGCGTAGGTAGTTGGCATATAAACTTGTACTACTGTGGTAGGCATGGGCTACGTATCTATGTTGGCACAATAATGCGTTCACTATGCTGTTTGTAGTAGCTTAATCGAATTCCTGTTTTCCTATTGATTATTAAACCTGCTCCTGCATTACCACTATTTAATTTTGTATTTGTAACCCTGTATTCACCTGACCAGAAGTCTTGTTCTTCCTGCCACCGAACTTCACTAATTCATATCATATATAACATTAACCTATGAATTTACCTTTTAAAATTTTCTAACCTACCTGCGCCATTAAGGGATCTGACATCACACGCTCCGATCCGTAGAACGCCAGTTTTCTTTCTCCTGATAACGACGTCCTCTTGAGTAGTCCCCGACCAGAGGTCAGAATACTGGACTATTTTATCTCCGGATAATTTTAGCTAAGATGACGCCATCATCATTTAACCATACAGTAAAGCTGCATACCCTCGGGAAAAATTACGGCTGTAGTTTCCCCTTGCTTCAGCCGTTCGCAGTACCAGCACAGCAAGTCCGTTTCAAGGCCGTTTTGGTTATTGTTACAAGGTCAGGTCAGTCAATCATCCAGACTGTTGCCTCTGCAACTACTGAAAAGGCTGCTGCCCCTCTTCAGGAACCACACGTTTGTCTGGCCTCTCAACAGATACCCCTCCGTTGTGGTTGCACCTACGGTACGGCCATGTGTATCGCTGAGGCACGGAAGCCTCCCCTCCAACGGCAATGTCCATGGTTCATGGGGAGACATGTTACATATAGGAGAAAAAACCTCGGTTAGACACGTGTTTTGTCCTTTAACTGTTTCTTGCTGTAGTTGTAGTTTAACGAAATGGTTACGTTGTGTTTTAAAAAAGAGGGCTAGTGTGCGTGGAAGTCGTAAGAAAGAAGTGGTAATCCTGCCACTTTGTGTAGGCAATGTTACATTATGCCTAGGTTTTTACTTCGCTAATAATCGTTGAAGTCTGATAAAAATTAATAAAAGTGGATGAAAGTGTCGACTGAGAGAGAGCAAATAATATTGTCTGAGATGAAATACGCCGAAATAATTTATATTTTAGTGCCACTTGAAGCCCCATGTAACTGTATTTCTAGTGCAAAGACGATGACATTTGGAACCAGACTCAAATGATCAACTGTGTAAATTACATCTATGCTTCCATTCACATGATATTTTCTGGCAGTGTGGAAATGTAAAAAACATTACCTGAGAACGATAAACTTATGCGGAAGTATGTCTGATACTTATGACCCTGTGGGAAGAGAAACAGCTACAGTACAGAGACCACGAATTGGCAAACCGAGTAGTGCAGAGTGTCAAGTGTAGTTTGGTATTTCGATTAAGTTTGTAGGAAGGTCGCGTGGTCATTCGTGCAGACCTTGACCCTTCCAAACGTCAAGGCGCGGTACACCACCGCTTCCGCGATAACATCTCGCACACGAAGTCGTGCCCAGCCCACATGGCAACGGAGCTGTCTTTTAGACTGTAAGCCACGTCCAACCTCTGCACTCCGACCCGAATAGCACATGTGATGCTCGCTAATGAGTGCTCATTTGCTACTCTGATCGGAGACGCGCTTCATATCAGATGAATGAATAACAGACAGTTATACTGAGTCCTCATTACTTACCAGGTGAAAGGGGAGATAAATATTCACGCTCTGAAGATCAAAGTGCTGATGACTGTAAATGGTGGATTTGAAATTTATCATCTGACGAACAATTAATTTGTTGGGTGTTGAAATAGCTCTTGAGAACATAGATGCTTTGTAGACAACTGTCCCTTATTTAATCGTTACCATCAAAAATATTATTAAAACACTCAAATACAAATACTTGATTCTGTCAGAAGTAAAATGGGCCTTGAAGTAAATTTTGTAGAACAAGTTCCCCGCCACAGTCATCCAAGTACATTTCGCATAGTACTATTGCAGACAATGAAACGTATACACACAGATTATAATCACAGCGAAGTACGACAAAAAGACCTTAAGAAACAGAGTACACATTGATGACAAAAAAAAAAAAAAGAATCAAGACCAACTCTAACGCATGGATTCAAGTCTCGAAAAAGGTAACGGTGTGATCAATCCGAGGGTTGGTGCGAACTACACAGCGCTTTATTGACATATTTCTGTTGAGGGTGGTATTCCATTGCCTTCCTCCGAACCTTTAAACTGACTTACCTAGTCAGTTATTGGGGCTGTACAGTTAAACGTGGTTTCATTTCGGTATTTTCCTCATTAAAAGCAAAAATTTTGTCAGAAGTGAAATAACTGATAATTGAAAGAAAAAAGTCCTCTAAATGATTGAGGTCTTAATCCTTGCTCGGTAGACGTAGAAGTAACGGAGAATAGTTAAAACATGATAAAGGATGTATGAGGATAGACTACTTTTGAAACTTGTACCTCCCCAACAATTGAATGTTCCTGCCAGTAATAAATAATCACCATTTCTAGGGATAACGGAGAGAAAACCCACTGAACGACTGGCGGCATTCCATTATTCTGATGAAATTGTCTCAGAGGATACAGGTGCAAAATATTCGTAGTCTGCAGTCATAAGTCAAATGCAGTTACGTGTGAGCAACGTGTGGACGAGAATACAGGCAGTAGTTGATGACGGTCTGCAGTAGAGCTGTATCAGACATTGTTTTACAGATACCTGTTTTTCATGCACTGATGCAAATCCTTGTATACTGTTGTAAAAAGTAAAGGAGCTTTGTTCATTTAATTATCCAAAATACAATTACGGTAATTTCCGGCTAAAACAGAGACGTTTGATTTCGCGTAGGAAAACTGGTTACTATGTGTCAAAGATAGGGACGGACTTTACAGATATTTATGAAAAACATTAAGTACTGTAGTTCTTTAGATATGCTACATTTTTTTCCAGGTAATTACGAGCTGATGAGCTGTTATGTGAAGTATCCTTACTTACCAACAAATAATCCTGAGTTAATAACCAGCATCAAAACCGATATAGTGATTAGTGAACACAGGGTTGTCGTAGCGAGATTGAATATTGTAATCCCGAAATCCTCGAAAAATAAGCGAAAAATATACCTATTCAAAAAAGCAGATAAAAATTCACTTGAAGTCTTCCTGAGAGACAATCGCCACTCATTCCAAATTAATAATGTAAGTGTCGACCAGATGTTGCTTAAATTCAAAGAAACAGTATCGGCAGAAATTGAGAGGTTTATACCAAATAAACTAACAAACGACGGAGCTGATCCTCCTCGGTACACAAAACGGGTTAGAACACTGTTGCAGAGACAACGAAACAAACGCAACAGACGCAAAATCCGAACAGACGCAAAGTTAACAGACGCAAAATCCCAAAGACTGGCGATTCTTTACAGAAGTTCGAAACTTAGCGCGGAGTTCAGTGTGAGACGCCTATAACAGTTTCCAAAACGAAACTTTGTCTCGAAACCTGGCAGAAAATCCAAAGAGATTGTGGTCGTATGTGAAGTATGTCAGCTGCAAGACACAATCAATGCCGACTCTGCGCGATAACAATGGAGATACTATCGAAGACAGTGCTGCCAAAGCAGAGTTACTAAACACAGCCTTCCGCAATGCGCTCACAAAAGAACACGAAGTAAATATTTCAGAATTCGAATCGAGAACAGCTGCCAACATGAATAACGCAGTAGTAAATGTCCTCGGAGTAGTGAAGCAACTCAAATCACTTAATAAAAGCAAGTCTTCTGGTACAGACTATATACCAATTAGGTTCCTTTAGGAGTATGCTGATACATTAGCTCCATACCTAACAATCACATACAACCGTTCGCTCGACGGAAGATCCGTACACAAAGACTGGAAAGTTGTACAGGTCACACCAATATTCAAGAAAGGTAGTAGGAATAATCCACTAAATTACAGGCCCATATCGTTAACGTCGATATGCAGCAGGATTTTAGAACATATATTCTGTTCGAAGATCGTGAATTACCTCGAATGAAACTGTCTGTTTAGACACAGTCAACATGGATTTAGAAAACATCGTTCTTGTGAAAAACAACTAGCTCTTTATTCACATGAAGTGCTGAGTGCTACTGACAAGGGACTTCAGATCGATTCCGTATTCCTGGATTTCCGGAAGGCTCTTGACACTGTACCACACAAGCGGCTCGTTTTAAAATTGCGTGCTTATGAAATATCGTCTCAGTTATGTGACTGGATTTGCGATTTCCTGTCAGAGAGGTCACAGTTCGTAGTAACACGGAAAGACATCGAGTAAAACAGAAGTGATTTCAGGCGTTCCCCAAGCTAGTGCTATAGGCCCTTTGCTGTTCCTTATCTATATAAACGATTTGGGAGACAATCTGAGCAGCCGACTTCGGTTGTTTGCAAATGACGTTGTCGATTGTCGACTAATAAAGTCATCAGAAGATCAAAACAAATTGTAAAACGATTTAGAGAAAATATCTGAATGGTACGAAAAGTGGCAGTTGACCCTAAATAACAAAAAGTGTGAGGTCATACACATGAGTACGAAAAGGAATTCGTTAAACTTCGGTTACACGATAAATCAGTCTAATATAAAAGCCGTAAATTCAACTAAATACCTAGATATTAGAATTACGAAAAACTTAATTGGAAAGAACACATAGAAAATGTTGTGGGGAAGGCTAACAAAAGGCTGCGTTTTATTGGCAGTACACTTAGAAAATGTAACAGACCTACTAAGGAGACTGCCTACATTACGCTTAACCGTCCTCTTGTAGAATACTGTTGCGCGGTGTGGGATCTTTACCAGATAGGACTGGCGGAGTATATCGAAAAAGTTCAAAGAAATGCAGCACGTTTTGTATTATCGCGAAATATGGGAGTGTCACAGAATTTGGGCTGGAAATCGTTAAAAGAAATGCGTTTTTCGTTGCGACGGAATCTTCTCACGAAATTCCAATCACCAACTTTCTCCTCCGAATGCGGAAATATTTTGTTGACACCGAACTACATAGGGAGGAACGATCACCAAGATAAAAAAGGGAAATCAGAGCTCGTACAGAATGATACAGGTGTTCATTCTTTCTTCGCGCTATACGAGATTGGAATAATGGAGAATTGTGAAGGTGGTTCGATGAACCCTCTACCAGACACTTAAATGTGATTCGCAGAGTATCCATGTAGATGTAGAACTGGCAAGAAACTTACGAAATATTTATTTATTTCCAGAATCTAGTTCTCATCCATCTTGAGGCTCTTACATATAGGGTAGACGGTAAACTATTTACCAAATTGTCGCCCAACTTTATAGGGACGCTGCAGGATATGCGTCGTTAGTCGCGTCGGTGTCACGACACGCCGTTAGACGCCGAAAATGGAACGGTGACGTAGGGCTGACACACAATCATCAGTCCGCATCACAGCTGCAGACAAGCACCGTGGTCTGGACAAGGTGAGCAGGGCTTTGCTCGTAAAGCTGCATCATCCAACCAACAGCAAAAGTACTGCTGCTCTTGTCGAGTATCGACGCGTTAAAGGAGCGCGCAGAGGTCCTGTTTCCGCATATGGGTCGAAGAACACGATTCGGAACTTCAAATTAATGGCGATTTCGGAATTGCTCCTGGGAGAGGCCGACAACCAATTGCACCACAATCTGTTGAACAAGTTACTGTTGCTGAGAATGCTGGACGCAGCGCGCAATCTTGATGGACGGCTGAACATTCCGCGGCCCAGCACTCAAGAAATGGTGCGATGAGTTCTGAAATGGTCTCTCTAGAGAGGTTCCAGACTGCCGTAGATGCAGGTGGTCGTGGCTTTCAGCAAAATTTTTAACCTGGAACGTAGACACGGTACTTAATTTACAAATGGTACCCTCTCATAATCAGGTTAGAGCGTTCAGAATGAGATTTTCACTCTGCAGCGGAGTGTGCGCTGATATGAAACTTCCTGGCAGATTAAAACTGTGTGCTCGACGGAGACTCGAACTCGGGACCTTTGCCTTTCGCGGGCAAGTGCTCTACCATCTGAGCTACCGAAGCACGACTCACGCCCGGTACTCACAGCCTTACTTCTGCCAGTATCTCGTCTCCTACCTTCCAAACTTTACAGAAGCTCTCCTGCGAACCTTGCAGAACTAGCACTCCTGAAAGAAAGGATATAGCGGAGACATGGCTTAGCCACAGCCTGGGGGATGTTTCCAGAATGAGATTTTCACTCTGCAGCGGAGTGTGCGCTGATATGAAACTTCCTGGCAGATTAAAACTGCGTGCCCGACCGAGACTCGAACTCGGGACCTTTGCCTTTCGCGGGCAAGTGCTCTACCATCTGAGCTACCGAAGCACGACTCACGCCCGGTACTCACAGCCTTACTTCTGCCAGTATCTCGTCTCCTACCTTCCAAACTTTACAGAAGCTCTCCTGCGAACCTTGCAGAACTAGCACTCCTGAAAGAAAGGATATAGCGGAGACATGGCTTAGCCACAGCCTGGGGGATGTTTCCAGAATGAGATTTTCACTCTGCAGCGGAGTGTGCGCTGATATGAAACTTCCTGGCAGATTAAAACTGTGTGCCCGACCGAGACTCGAACTCGGGACCTTTGCCTTTCGCGGGCAAGTGCTCTACCATCTGAGCTACCGAAGCACGACTCACACCCGGTACGCACAGCTTTACTGGCAGAAGTGAGGCTGTGAGTACCGGGCGTGAGTCGTGCTTCGGTAGCTCAGATGGTAGAGCACTTGCCCGCGAAAGGCAAAGGTCCCGAGTTCGAGTCTCGGTCGGGCACACAGTTTTAATCTGCCAGGAAGTTTCAGGTTAGAGTGTGTTTCAACAGTTTACTCGTTATTTCCCTCCTGCTCGTCCTTACAAATGTTTTCGCAAAATCTCATTGCTCTACGGTTACGCGCTTTCACTGGCGACCTCTCAAGTAGTGAAAGTTGAATTATGACCACCCTGTACACAGATGATGTGACGGATAAGGTGGGCAGCAGTCTGTGGCTACAGTATGCGGGAAGGTATCGTCGTTGAGTTACTATAGAACGATACAGGACGACTACGACAGACGCTTAATTTGGTGTCATTAATGATAGCTTATGGTTTGCTCAGTGTTTGTGTTTTATACAGTGTCTGCATATTACATTACAATGTCCTTCAGGCACACATGGATGTCTGCAGAAACAGCCTCCGCTTTGACGATTACAGCCGTTGTGAATGTTACGAAATGGATTCGCATATTGTGAAGACTTGTTTACGTCTTCTGTACATTTTATTAGTGACAGATGAAAGTTTGTGCCGTACTCGGACTCGAAGCCGCGTTTCCCGCTTATCGCCATCAGTCGCCTTCAGGGGACCACACCGTGTTTCGGGTCGAAAAAAATCGATTTTCGGTTGTCATATTTCGAAGGATTAAAGTTTTATTTAAGTACTCTCAAAAGGATTTTGCCAAAAAGTTTTTTTTTCGAGCATTTAAAGAGCATTTTCCTACCTCTTGTGTTTATGTGCCACGCCCACTTTTCCTTCACCCACTTTTCTGCATAGATTTTAGATCTTTATATCCCCTATATTGCACGTTAGGGATTTTAATTTTTTTGTTTCTGCTGTTTGTAAACAACACGCTTTCAAACACGCGGTTAGTTTTGTTCAAGCGTGATTGCGAGTAGTTGTTATACTTACGTTTGCAGTGCTTGTTTACGCGTGTTTTGTTGTGTTTGTTGAAGATGACGAAACGTAAAGGTATTTTCAAGAAACGACAATTTAGAGGAAAGAAGTTTAGAAAGCTTTCTGTACAAGTGGTTATGTCACCTGGCACAGAAGTTTAAAATTGTAGTTCCTCATCAAGTGTATCAGCAAAGAAGCTCTCACCATTTCAAGAGAGTTACAACGAATTTACTGCAAGTGACAAGGGGTGCAGTAATATTATTATAAAAAATGGCTCTGAGCACTATGGGACTTAACATCTGTGGTCATCAGTCCCCTAGAACTTAGAACTACTTAAACCTAACTAACCTAAGGACATCACACACATCCATGCCCGAGGCAGGATTCCAACCTGCGACCGTAGCGGTCACGCGGTTCCAGACTGAAGCGCCTAAACCGCACGGCCACACCGGCCGGCAATATTATTATAAATCTGAGAATATTATCAGATGTCATTTCTAAATTTGTACACTGTAGGCAGTGTGGTGAGTCACAGAGTATGAAAATTTGTGAGGGTGGCAATGGGAGAAAAGGCCTAGCAATTGCTTTCGATTTAATTTGCACTAAATGCTCAGCTGTGATTTCATTTATGAGTTCTTCAAAAGCAGATGCAAGTCGCCCTTATGAAATCAATACCAGATTAGTTTGTGCCCTACGATCCATTGGCAAAAGCACGGCTGCAGGGAGAACATTTTGTTCAGTGATGAACTTACATCAACCTCCAAATAAATTTGAAAAACTGACTGCAATATTAGAGAAAGCTGTATGTGAGGTCAGTGAGGAAAGCATGAAACTGGCTGCTAGGGAAGCAGTGGAAGAAAATGATGGATGTTCGGATATTGCAATTGCACTTGATGGAAGTTGGCAGTAAAGAGGACATACTTCTCTGAATGGAGCAGTGACTGTCACGAATGTAGACATCGGTAAAGTGTTAGATGTGGAGATAATGTCTAAATACTGCAAATGTTGTAAAGTCAATGAACATAAAGGACACAACTGTGTGGCTAATTTTAGAGGAACAAGTGGTGGTATGGAAGTTTATGGAGTACAACAAATATTTCATCGCCGATTATATTTCATAGCCGATGCAGACAGGTCTGCAACTAATATGGCCAAGAAAGCAAGACAAACATCCAGGAAGGTGAAAAATAAGCTGGAAGACCTGCCAGAGGCCAAAGAAGGGCCATCATATGCAGCAGAACAGTTTTAATCAACTGTAAGTAACAAATTTCAAAAGTTTTTTCTTTAAAGTCAGTTTCCCGCAAACTAAGATTTTCAGTACATATGCCCCATTATAACAGAAACTATCATAGATAAAAGATTGAAATTTTCAGAGACTCTGCGTAACATAAGAAGCCAACTCTGGTACTACATTCGTTAATATTCCCCCATTAGGAAGCTCACAAAAAATATTTTCTGCAGAAAAAACTTAATATTTTTTGTTAATAAATTTAAAAAAGTATTTCTTAAAAACTATAAAAAGGATAAAGCATATTTTAGTACAGTTGGCTCTATTAACATCGTGTAACATACAGTAAAAATATTAAGGTCCTGCATCAAATAGTTTTTTCAGAAATGTGTCAAATATTGGCCTAAATTAACATGGGTTAGATAGGCATGGTGTGGTCCCCTTAAACACATCGGCTCTGTGTGGATAACACGACCAAGGGCGTACCCAGGATCTGAACTGGAGGGTGGGGGGGGGGGGGGGGGGGGCAGGTCATACTAGTCTCAGGAAACAAGGACTCGAGACAACATACAGCACTTCTTATTAAATAAAACAGTAAACCAGTGAAAACTGTTTTTACTAAACATTTTAAATACAAGAATGCACTTGTACAATCCGAGAAAGTATGCAGCATTTCTTATTAAATAAAATAGTAAATTAGCGAAAAACTGCTTTCAATAAACATTTTAAACATAAGAATGCACTTGTTTAAAAATACAACTTTTTAATTCAGTAATAATCTTCTAGGATTTGCCGAAAATTTCTCAGTTACTTTCTTCTCTAACATCTCGCAGTTTTCTTTTACATAATTGCGGTGTACGCTCATCGGGCACAATCCTGTGAGCCTTTCTTCTCCCATAGTACTTCTGAGCCACGTCTTCACTCTTCCAAGTGTGCTGAAGGATCGTTCCACAGTCGCTGTTGTGCATGGAATAGCGCTCAAAATTTTTAGTGCTTTTTTCATGCTAGGGAAAAAAATATTGGTCTCGTTAAACACGTCAACGACTTCCATATCCTTTAATTTAGCTTCAATTATATTCTTTTTCCTCCACAAATTGTACCATAGTTCCAGTTCTCCGGCAATATCATCCAATCCATAATATGTTTTAAACTATTCTGCGCTTTTAAGGAAGTCTGTCACACTAGAATTGCTCATTTTCAAGGGATGTAGCTTATTTAGAGCAAAAGCTGCTGTATTTTCTGGTGAAAATCGTATATTTAATGATGACATGAATGGTTCGATGTATGGTATTACCAGCGAACGTCGCCAGTATTCTTTGTCATTTTGGGATGGTGGATTGTTTCTGAATTTTTGCTTGCAAGCAAAACGTGGAACAGTAATTTCTATTTCCAGTTCCTCTGCTATAACGTGTGCTTTTGCAAGTAATACGCTAGTTACTCTGTCTGCTTCCTTTCGATCATTACTGAGCACGTCAAGGATTCCTCTGATGTCTTCCCTCAGCGCGATCATATCTACAGACTTAGACTGCAGGGCATTAGCTACTGGTTCCAAAACTGCTAAGTATTTGGCTATTGTTTGTAAAGATAAGATGAACACTGGATTGGTAACGGCTGAATGCAACTGATACGCAGATTTTCTCGTTGCATAATTTCCCCGAGTAGACAATTTTTCTAGAGCTCTCAGAACCTCTGGGAAATTTTGAGAAAATAGTCTGATGGATTTATATGTTTCAGACCATCTCGTCTCACACATTCTTGTTAAATTGGGAGCGTATTTCCGACGTGTACTCGATTCTCTAAAAACGTTTATAGTGTCTTTCACAGTGGCAATAGTATTCCTAATTTCCGGCACTGCGCTTGCATCGTTCACCGCAGGGTTGAGTTTGTGGCTTGAGCACTGAAGGTATGATGCTCGATAATATTTCTTTATTAAAACGGCTTGCACACCACTCTCTCTACCTGCCATTGTAGAACAGCCATCGAAGCCAAATCCTACACAGTCTTCTGCTGGAAGATTATTACTGATCAAGAAACTGTCAATTGCTTCGGCGATTGACGAGGCATTTTGTGACTTCAGTTCTATAAAACCTACAAATTCTTCCCGGATTTTCACTTTTCTTTCGTCATAGAACCGCACGCGTTCAAATGGCTCTGAGCACTATGGGACTCAACTGCTGTGGTTATTAGTCCCCTAGAACTTAGAACTACTTAAACCTAACTAACCTAAGGACATCACACACATCCATGCCCAAGGCAGGATTCGAACCTGCGACCGTAGCAGTCGCACGGTTCCGGACTGCGCGCCTAGAACCGCGAGACCACCGCGGCAGAACCGCACGCGTATTGATAGCTGTTCCTTCCCAGCTATGTCAGCTGTTTCATCAGCCAAGAATGCATAAAACCTTGCTTTTTTTAATGTCAGTGATTATATTCTCCTTAATAACATCGCCACACACGTTTTTTATAATTATTTAATAAATCACTTGCACTAAATATCTCGCCATCTACTGCTTGTCATAACCTGCACGTCAACTGCTATTAATCTACAGTTAGCGTCAGCTGTAACTAAAAAATTAATAGTTTAGGAGCAGGAAAGCATTTTACATTTAAATATGGTAGGAGAAACGATGTTGTTCGTTAGAAACTTCACATAGTCATGATCCCTTACTGCCTACAAGTGAATACCCTGTTCCTTGGCGACGTAACATGGCTGTGAATAGCAGAGCGGATTGCTTATAGCTAAATTTATTATTTCTATAAACTTCCCTGCCGACAGTAACGTGGCGAAGACGCAAAAATTACTCCCGGATCTGCGCGAACGAGTTCGAATATCTTCTAAGGGAGGGGGCGACAGCTGCCCCCCCCCCCCTGCCCCTCGCTGGGTACGCCCATGAAGCGAGAAATCCAGTTTGGATTACCAATATGGAACAAATTTCCGTCCTTAGAACGTTTGAAATGTTCATGGTAGCTGATGGATTGGGCACTGTGGCAACACCCAATGACTAGCCCGTCTTAGGGGTGACAGAAGTCTCTTGACCAACCCATTTTACTCATTTTGCTGCTGTTCCTCGTCTGCTGACAACACAAAATTCCACTCCCTGCTCCCTTTGACACTGGCGAGTCTGCCTATCGTGATGTCTAATACTCAATCCCGCATTACAGGGGGTGGAGTGATTATCCTGAAGTTTGAACAGATAGTTGTATAGACCTCTTAGCTAAAGCCTCTAGTTGAGTGACGTGGACTGATGTATGCTGATGTATACTACTCTTCTCTACAGCGAGCTACGGATTTTTTACACTTCCAGATCATTTAGTAAATCCTGATAAAACTATAGAGTCGCTGCTGCAGATTTTCAACCGCATCAACGAGAGTACTGAACGCGTGACTGCTGAAACGACCGCCAGAAATCAGAGGGGACTGAAGTCAGGTGATATTTGAGGCCGAGGTAGACACTACGCACCCGTCTTGGGTCATACTGGCCAAATAGAGGTCGACTGCCATCGGCATCAAAATGTGTCCCACAATGCATGCGCCACATTTCCTTAGGACCACTCGTGGAAGAAATTTGAGGCCAATTAGACAGCGACTTTACCGAAACGTTTACATTTCAAATACGTTAGTATTGACTTTGATGATATTACATAATGAAGTCAGTGTTGGCTACTAACCACCGCTGGGTGGTACATTATTCAGCTAAGTAAAAGCGTAACAGATGAAGCATGGATGCAGGAGGACCCTGAAGGGAATCATGAAGCCCTCCTCTCCAAGAATGTGTTTTACACGGTCCAGCCACATGACGTCACCATCACCTATGTTCCAAGTCAACGTACAATTACCACCCACAGGCTCCAGGTGGCAGTAATAACACTGCAGGGTATATAAAGAGCGTCCTGGGGAACCGGAAAACAGTGCAGTCGTTGTTGTAATGCGGAAACACAACGATTTATCTGACGTCGATTACGGTTTGATGATTGCCTTTCGGGCCAAGGGTGGGATCACAGCCTAAACGGCTAAGTTCGTAAGCCGTTCGCGCGCCGCCGTTGTTAAAGCATAATGTGTATGGCCAAAGGGCTGAATGCGAAGCCTGCACTCGAAACAGCTGCCGGCCGAAGTGGCCGTGCGGTTAAAGGCGCTGCAGTCTGGAACCGCAAGACCGCTACGGTCGCAGGTTCGAATCCTGCCTCGGGCATGGATGTTTGTGATGTCCTTAGGTTAGTTAGGTTTAACTAGTTCTAAGTTCTAGGGGACTAATGACCTCAGCAGTTGAGTCCCATAGTGCTCAGAGCCATTTGAACCATTTTTTTTTTTCGAAACAGCTATGGTGCACCACGGGCCACACATGACAGGGGCAAACAACGGGCTATGGAAACGTGTACCGGCGAATACACATGCAATGCTGAGCATCTGGCTGCCCAAACGAACCAAGCGGCGACCCACACAATTTCCTTAACGACCGTCAAGCGAACATTTTTGCGTCGTAGCCTCCGGAGCAGGCACCTGGTCCATGAGCCCATGCTGACTGCCGATCATTGGCGACGAAAGCTGGAATTTGCACGCCAGTACCGCAAACGGGAGATACAGGATTTTGTTTAGATTATATCATGATCGGGCAGAGATTCCGAAATTAGATATTGGATTGTAAGGCGTACTCAGGGGCGAGTATCTATGAGCCTCTCTTAAAAGTCGCTTGTGTCAGTGTATTTGCCCATTTACGGCCTTAACGACGTTAAAATGATTCCGCATTAGTCTCTCGTCGGGTTACATACCAGATGGTTATAAGTGCACCTACTTACAGAAGTACAATGTAGTCGGTAGTTATGGTATGTCAGTGAAACGTCGTAGGTATTTTAATGCCTTAGTGCGGAACCGACTTAAGCTGGGGAAAAATACTGCCAATTTTAGCCATCGGATGCAACTGTGGCGCTATGAGTGCATGAAAGACGTACAGAATTGTTTCCATATGTAGTGGATTAGGAAAGGGACGTGGGCAGGAAAGGGCAGACAAGGGAGAATGACGCAATGTTGATTTCAATACTAATCGCCACTTACACAATTTATTCAACATGGGCACCGTAAACGACGACGAGATTCTGCATCCGCAAAACGACATGATGTACAGTTGCTCGCAGCAGTTCCGGTATAATATGACCAACGTGTTCCAGTATACTATCTTTCAGATCAGGTAGAGACGGGACGTGTCTTTGCAAACGCGTCCTTTTACGTATCCCAAAACCAAGGGTCACATGGATTCAGTACAGGTGATACTGCATGTCATGCATCGGAAACCCTGTGGAGATAACACGTAAGTGGAAGGGTGCATTAGGCAGATCCTCCACTGGGCGGTCGTGTCGCCCAATTTTGTAAGAAGACAGCGGCGTTCACACACATGCGCCCTGGCAAGACACGAATCACACGCTGTGCAAGGAGGTCTCGATGAGGTGTAGATGTAACGGTACATCTGACAAGGTTCTGGGTGTATTCTATTCAAAGAAAAACAGACGGCGAATCTAGGTGCTCGTGTATTCTCATCACACAGTCACATACTGCGAGTGCAGTGGCTCTTCGTGCCCAACACGTGGCTTAACAGTACTACAGTTTCTCCAGTTCTGTGTATTCACTACACACTGTAATGTGAAATGGGCCCCGTCACTCCTTAGACTATTGCCCAGCCACATGTCATCAACTTTGATCCGTGCCAGAAACCGAACAACGAAGTTATAACGTTTCTGCGGGTCATGAGGTTTCAATAGTTGCACCATGTGGATCTTGTACGGGTACCAGTGTAAAACAGACAGCAAAATTTTCCGTACGCTTGGCAAAGGCTTGGACATTTCTCGTGACACCGCAAGAGCAGTTGCCCTACCCGGGGCATCCGCTGGATGGTCAGTTGTAGCAATACCAACTTCTTCAACAGCTTCCACCGGAATACGACGACATCTCCTTCCAGATGCCGCACCAAGCTCATCTGTATTTCCAAATTTCTTAGTCATCTTCTTTAAAACACTTAATGACGTTTCAGTTGGCAGTATTGTCTCACTGCTGCACCGTAAATGCAGCCGTTGACATGAAACAGCTTCACTAACAGTGCACATATCTCTGCTCGGAAGTTCATACTGTTCGCTCATGTTAAGCTTGTCAAATGGCAGCGCTGATGTTATGCCGTCATGAAAACAGTGTACAGCGCCAGACTTGCACCTGCTGGCGACAACAGGAACTAAGGGCCTCTTTTTTCAGCATAAATCGGTCCCGCATCAACCCATTAGTATTCCTACCACGTTTAGCTACCGTACGATAATTACATCCCACAATGGACTTTCGAAATAGCTGCATACACAAACATTTAAAAAAGTTTTGGATCACCTCGGTTCCCAGAACTCCTGAAGGTAGACGTTGACAGTGTGTATTGTATCACAGACACAGTCCCTTTGACTGTTCAGAGATATCACTAAACCCGCGCAAAGATGCAAATAACCATGAATGAGCAGCGCCTATTAGACGGAGGGGGTCCGACAGCCTATCAGTTCCAGTCGTTCCACCAGGAAGGACATATGCGGCTCAATAATCCCCAGACGGTCAATACCGCGGTTCGATCGCGTCCGTATTGTTACTCTGTGCCAAGAAGGGCTCTCAACAAGGGAAGTGTCCAGGCGTCTCGGAGTGAACCAAAGAGATGTTGTTAACATGGAGCAGATACAGAGAGACAGCAACTGCTGTTACTACTGCAGTGGATGACCGCTACCTACGGATTATGGCTCGGAGGAACGAATAATGCTTTTCGTGCAGCCAGAGGACGTCGTGTTACGACTCAAACTGTGCGCAATAGGCTGCATGATGCGCAACTTCGCTCTCGACGTCCATGGCGAGGTCCATCTTTGGTACCACGACACCAGGCAGCGCGGTACAGATGGGCCCAACAAAAGGCAGAATGGACCACTCAGGATTGGCATCACGTTCTCTCCACCGATGAGTGCCGCATATGCCTTCTACCAGACAATCGTTGGAGACATGTTTGCACGTTCTCTCCACCGATGAGTGTCGCATATACCTTCAACCAGGCAATCGTTGGAGACATGTTTGGAGGCAACCCGGTCAAGCTGAACGCCTTAGACACACTGTCCAGCGGGTGCAGCATGGTGCAGGTTCGCTACTGTTTTGGGGTGGCATTATGATGGGTCGACGTACGCCGCTGGTGGTCATGGAAGGAGCTGTAATGGCTGTACGATACGTGAATGCCATCCTCCGACTGATAGTGCAACCATATCGGCACCATATTGACGAGGCATTCGTCTTCATGGACGACAATTCGCGCCCCCGTCGTGCACGTCTTCTGAGTGACTTCCTTCAGGATAATGACATCGCTCGACTAGACTGGCCTGCTTGTTCTCCAGACGTGAACCGTATCGAAAATGCCTGAGATACATTGAAAAGGGCTGTTTATGGACGACGTGACCCACCAACGACTCTGAGGGATCTACGCCGAATCGCCGTTAAGGAGTGGCGCAATCTGGACCAATAGTGCCTTGATGAACTTGTGGATAGTGTGCCACGACGAATACAGGCATGCATCAATGCAAAAGGACGTGCTGCTGGGTGTTAGGGGTACCGCTTGTGTACAGCAGTCTGGACCACCACCTTTGAAGGTCTCACTGTATGGTGGTACAACAAGCAATGTGTGGTTTTCACGAGCAATAGAAAGGGTGGAAATGATTTTTATGTTGATCTCTATTCCAACTTTTTCTACAGGTTCCGAAACTCTCGGAGCCGGGCTGATGCAAAACCTTTTTTGACGTGTGTAATTGTAACCACCTACTACTTTGGTTATAGCGTCATGTGCCCACAACGCTAGCGATCAGCATTCTGCCTTGTGTTACCAGAACAGGAAATTCCTCTGGCATGTTGCCTAGTGAGATTCTCTCTTACCCGCCAACACCGAGTGAGAGAGCGCATTGGTTAACGCAGTGGTTTCGATTTAGTCGTTGCCACGCATTACACAGTGGTTTCTCGAACGACTGCAACTAAAATACAATAAGAGAAATAAAATAACAGAAGAAACGCGGTTTACAGGTTATGAGGCCCTTGATGAATTACGTTCCTGTTTACGTCTGAACTGTACAGTTAATTAAGAAAAGTGCATCCCACAACACTTGGAGCAGCCAATTAGTTGCAAAGTTTACGAGAGTATTTAAACGGGCGACATGCGGCCCGGTGTTTCCCCGTGTCCGACGGTACACGAGAAACACGGCATTGTGGTTTACTGCGGTGTAGCCGCCGCGCCGCGCGCAAGGTGTGACCGCGGAGGCCTGTTGTGCTATCGCTGCCGCCGCCCACGGGGCCGGCGCGCCGCCCACGGGTCGCAAGGTGCCGCGGACGAGCGCGTGGGAGGCCCCCGCCTGCAGCGTACCGCACCGCACCGCCGGCCGTCCTGTACTCCTCTGCTGTGCCTCGAGGCTGGTGACTTTCCACTCTCGCCACTTTCGGTCTCACGAGGATTTGCTGGTCCAACGGCGTAGGCGGCGTGCGCTGCTGCGGTGAAGTGACCTTCGTTACAGTGGGCAACTAATACAGCACATTTCATGCTACGATACCGCTGAGTTATTCGGTCAATATGCTGCAGCCGCGATTTTAATTTAATGTACGTTTTGGGCGCGGGATGAGGAGGGAACACTTTCTTGCTGTCTCTCTCCTTGTCCTCCCACCCCCCAAAATATAGCTTTGCGTCGTAACCAATTTCAACATATTAAAGGCTATTAGAAATTTAAAAACGGTAGTGAAATACATATGGTGCGATCAAAAAGTTAACGTTTGAGGGCTTTGCGGCAGCGTATATGCAGCGTAGCGCGTCTCCGATGCGCTTATATAACCACATTCGTATTCTCCCGTCGTGCGTACTGTAAATGAAGAAACGGGAACTCTGAGGACGGGGACGTTATTACCAAATGCGCCCAAACAGCACTAATGTGCCATTACTCCTTTCTTGGCTACAATAACATTATTTTTAATTTTTTTTACTAAAGCCCTCAAATAGAGTAACATGTCATACTTTCACTTTGTCGCCATGATACGACGAAAAGAATAAGCACATACAATATGCTACAACGAAAAGAATAAGCAGATACAATAAAAGATGTAGAAATGTACAACAACAAAAGTAAAAACAAAATCTTTGTCTTTTTTGGTAGATAAAAGGAATAATGTCTATTTGTTCATACCTTATTTTTTGTTCGATGCCACCCGGATAAAAGTGAGCTATATACAGGGTGGTCCACTGATCGTGACCGGGCCAAATATCTCACGAAATAAGCGTCAAACGAAAAAACTACAAAGAACAAAACTTGTCTAGCTTGAAGGGGGAAAGCAGATGGCACTATGGTTGGACCGCTAGATGGCGCTGTCATTGGTCAAACGGATATCAACTGCGTTTTTTTAAATAGGAACCCCTATTTCTTATAAAATATTTGTGTTGTACGTAAAGAAATATGAATACCTTAGTTGGACCACTTTTTTCGCTTTCTGATAGATGGCGCTGTAATAGTCACAAACATATGGCTCACAATTTTACACGAACAGTTGGTAACACGTAGGTTTTTTAAACTAAGATAAGGACTGTATGTACGTTTGAACATTTTATTTCGGTTGTTCCAATGTGATAGATGTAGCGATGTGAACTTATCATTTCTGAGAATGCATGCTGTTACAGCGTGATTACCTGTAAATACCACATTAATGCGATAAATGTTAAAAATTATGTCCCTCAACCTCAATACACTTCCCAAAACGTATAACGATATTCCTCTCAACAGCGAGTAGTTCGCCTTCCGTAATGTTCCCGCATGCATTGACAATGCGCTGACGCATGTTGTCAGGCGTTGTCGGTGGATCACGATAGCAAATATCCTTCAACTTTCCTCACAGAAATCCGGGACGTAATACCCGGTGAAAGTGCGGGCCATGGTATGGTGCTTCGACGACCAATCCACCTGTCGTGAAACATGCTATTCAATGCCGCTTTAACCTCACGCGAGGTATGTGCCGGACATCCATCATGTTGGAAGTACATCGCCATTCTGTCATGCAGTGAACCATCTTGTAGTACCATCGGTAGAACATTACGTAGGAAATCAGCATACATTGCACCATTTAGATTGCCATCGATAAAATGGGTGCCAATTATCCTTCCTCCCATAATGTCACACCATACATTAACCCGCCAAGGCCGCAGCCATCGTGGATTATCCGTTGCCCAATAGTGCATATTATGCCGGTTTACGTTACCGTTGTTGGTGAATGACGCTTCATCACTAAATAGAACGTGTGCAAAAAATTAATAATCGTCCCGTAATTTCTCTTGTGCCCAATGGTAGAAATGTACACGTCGTTCAAAGTCGTCGCCATGCAATTCCTGGTGCATAGTAATATGATACGGGTGAAATCGATGTTGATGTAGCATTCTCAACTCCGACGTTTTTGAGATTCCCGATTCTCGCGAAATTTGGCTGCTATTGGTGTGCGGATTAGCCGCGACAGCAGCTAAAACACCTAGTTGGGCATCATCATTTGTTGCAGGTCGTAGCTGACGTTTCACATGTGGCTGAACACTTCCTGTTTCCATAAATAACGTAACTATCCGGCGAACGGTCCGGACACTTGCATGATGTCGTCTAGGATACCGAGCAGCATACGTAGCAACGACCGTTGGGCATTTTGATCACGATAGCCATACATCAACACGATATCGACCTTTTCTTCAATTGGTAAACGGTCCATTTTAACACCGGTAATGTATCACGAAGCAAATACCGTCCGCACTGGCGGAATGTTACGTGATGCCACGTACTTATACGTTTGTGACTATTACAGCCCCATCTATCAGAAAGCGAAAAAAGTGGTCCATCTAAAACATTGATATTTCTTTACGTACTACACGAATATGTAATAAAAATGAGGTTTCTATTTTAAAAAAACGCATTCGATATTCGTTTGTCCAATGGCAGCGCCATCTAGGGGGCCAACCATAGCGCCATCTGGATTCGCCCTTCAAGCTAGACGAGTTTCGTTCCTTGTAGATTTTTCGTTTGATGGTTACATCGTGAGATATTTGGCCCGGTCAGTATCAATGGACCATCCTGTATATGTACACTGAAGCGGCAAAGAAACTGGTTCAGCAACGCGTATTCAAATACAGACACAAGTAAACAAGCAGAATACGGATCTCCGGTCGGCAACGACTACATAAGACAACAAGTGCCTAGCGCACTTATTAGATCGTTTACTGCTGCTAAAATGGCAGGTTATCAGGATTTAAGTGAGTTTAAACATGGTGTTACAGTCGGCGCATGAGCAATGGGACACAGTATCTCCGAGGTAGCGATGAACTGGGGATTTTCTCGTACGATCATTTCACGAGTGTACCGTAAATATCAGTTATCCGGTAAAACATCAAATCTCCAACATCTCTGCGGCAGCAAGAACGGGACCGACGACGACTGAACAGAATCGTTCAACGTGACAGAAATGCAACCTGTCCTCAAATTGATGCAGATTTCAATGCTGGGCTATTAACAAGTGTCAGCGTGCGAAACATTCACCGAAACATAATCGATATGGGCTTTTGGAGACGAAGGCCCACTCGTGTACCCTCGATGACTGCCTACATAAAGCTTTACGTCTCTCCTGGGCCCGTGAACACCGACATTTGAATGCTGATGAGTGGAAGCATGTTGTCTGGTCGGACGTGACTCGTTTCAAATTGTGTCGAGCGGACGGATGTGTACGTGTGTGGAGAGAACCTCATGAATCCATGGACTCTGCATGTCAACAGGGGATGGTTCAAGTTGGTGTAGGCTCCGTAATGGCGTTGGACGTGTGCCGTTGGAGTAATACGGAACCCCTGATACATCTAGATACGAATCCGGCAGGCGACACGTATGTAACCATCCTGTATGATCAACTGCATCCTTTCATGTCCGTTGTGCGTTCCGACAGACATGGTCAATTCCAGCCGGACAATGTGACACGTCACACGTCCAGAGTTGCTACAGAATAGCTCCAGGAACAATGTTTTGAGTTTAATCACTTCCGCTGGCTAAGTCGCAGCGATCTCCGTGGATTATTGTAACGAATATTTTACCGGGCTGGGTAGGGAGTATATCGAGAGTTAACGGCATCACAGGTTGAGTGATCAATTTGAAGGACACGGAAGTGCCAAGTACTCTAGAGTAAACGTTATCAGAAATTGATAAAGCTTGAAAGTGACCGAACTGCTGGTCTCCAATGGGTCGGATGATTGAGTCTTGCAATATCCAGATTTCTAGGGTATTCGGGTATGATAGTTCCCGATGTTGGACCGCATGGGAACGTGTGTCAAGCATACTCATAGTCAAAATTCCGGTCGACCGCGTCTCAGCACAGCGGAGTGTCGCTGTATTGTGCACCAAGCACATCGTAACAT
Source organism: Schistocerca americana (assembly GCF_021461395.2). Classification (NCBI taxonomy): domain Eukaryota; kingdom Metazoa; phylum Arthropoda; class Insecta; order Orthoptera; family Acrididae; genus Schistocerca; species Schistocerca americana. The sequence goes on along the minus strand of NC_060120.1, from coordinate 8,979,127 downwards.
CTTTTACTCCTGCGGCTGCCATCCAGGAAAAAGTAACGCACTCCCTGCAACATACTGCGTCATCCCAAACCATTGATCAGCGACCAGCAGAAGCTGTGGTAAAGGATAATAGAGCCATGCGTAGGATGCCGCTAACAGCACAACACGAACAGCTGCGTTTGGAGTGGTTCTGCGACCAGGAAGCACGGATGAATGACGACGCATCGTGTTCAGTGAAGGACCACTATCCTGTACTTTCCTGGATGATCATGGTGGGCGAGTACGACCGGGACCTTGAGAGAAGTCCTATTCTTCCAATGTTTTGGCTGTACTCGGCGTTTTCACTCCTGATTTCATGGTACGACGGGTCATCGTGTATGACTTTCAAGTAGCGGCTGGAACTGACTGATGAAACTCTGACGGCATAATCGTTCGTCACAGACCTTTCGCGTGATGGTGCAGTGCTGTCATTTTTTCTCAAGACAATCCTCATCCACATATGGCACGTGTTACTATAAACTGTCCGCAGTAGAATATGTATGAGTCTAGCTCTGATATTAACGATTTTCCAGTGCCATTCGTAACGATTATGGCGGTACTGCATACTATTAAAATTAACTACTGTTTAACATTATCTTCGTATGCTACACAGTGCGTTCCTGAATGCAACACTTCCCACCAAAATGATTTGCCAGGGTCAACCAGCGAGCTGGATTTCAGTACGTAATGTCCACGCTGACTTTCCCCGGCAGAACTGCAGGCAACTTGCTTACTACTTGTTTTGTAAAAGACGTCTCGTAGTCGACGTCGCTATTGGTTTCTTCTCCTTTGCTGTAGGCTCTGACATGCATGCACTTAACAGTGCACAAAGAAGAGGCTAGTGGGAAAGAATTCAGTGCTGTTAAAAATGAAATTACGGAACATTAGGATGCAATCATGAAGTCAAGGAAAAGATTCCGAGAGCTATTCTACTATCAGTATTCGTGGCAGCGTTTCCGCAAGCTAATTGCTTCTAGAGCATCCGAAAAAGACACAATAAAATGATCAACACGATTCTAGAATTCACACGGAATTAACGTAAGAGCTCGCAAGTTGGTCATTCAAGGCAATTTTAATAAATTATTCCGTCTTCATGCGACGTCACATTTTACACACGGATTCAAGTATTGCCTCCTCCAAAACCGATCGCTCTGGTAGTGAGCTGTCTGAGGAGTTTGGTGCCTGCCTGATTAGGAGGCACTGTGACTGGTCAATAGTTGTCACAAGTGACTTTAAACATTAACTGAAATCTGCATTCGGTTTTTGCGTGTGGACTGAAAGTTGCTGAAATTATTTTTAAGAAGCTATCAGCGCAAGGAATGTCAGGAGCGCGGTTACTGATGTATATTAAAATTTCAACAGAAAATGTAAATAATTAAGTTATCCTCCTTCGTTCAAAGCCTCGCAGGCGAATCCCCACTATCGGAATAGTCCAGCACGGTTCCTCTTACTCTCCCCATCATTCTTACACCCTGAGACCATCTGTTGAGTGACGTCAATGTACGCTTCTTGCTACCTTACAGAGATGTGCATCTTCCTATAATGAAAGTTAAAAGGTAGCTATAGAAATGTAATGAAATGTAGATGGAGATGAGGCGTAAACGCCATACAGTAACCGCGTTATTATGGAGCAGTTACATCAGTTATCGACCAGCTTTCATCAGGACAGGATACAAAGAATTTATGATTCCATTACCAATAAAACTAGCGCCTGCATTCAGGCCAGAGCTGTTGCTCATTCAACCAAGTTCTATCTACATTCCACACAATTTCATAATCACTGAAACAATATCACATAATCTCTCAATGCTTAAAGTTTAATTTCATTTCCTTCTTTCCTTCTGTGTGCTTCACTATTTTCTTCCAGGCAGTGAAGAATTGTTTCTCATTTAATACTGTTGGTAGATGTTCGCTCAATACTTGACATCCGTCTTCAAGCTATACCAGTACAGATTCTTCAGCATTTCCGGCACACTGTTCTATGAATAAAATAAACATGAGACCATTCGTGCTGCCTGTTTTTGTCTACGTCTATTAAGAGCTGTTAGTTCAATATGGCATGGGTACCACACAATTCAAAATTCTTGAATGGGTCACTCCGAGTACGTTGTAAGCAGTATCTTTTGATTACTGTATATCTTTTACCATGAAACTACCTCGTTAATTATCTTTATTAAACAATGCCCTACCTATCGAATTTTCCCTGAAAAAGACAACTCAAACCTAACCTATTCGTCTGTTACCCATAATCTACAAGCCCAACGCAAAGTTACTTCTATACTTTGACAACATGACTTGCAATAATTAACACAAAAGAATGGCTTTGAACTGCACGATATTCCAACAATAATACAAATCTAAAAAAAAAAAAAATGAAATGAAAGAAATATGAAATTACCGCCAACTCTCGTTATTTGCCTAAACTCATTTCAGTCACGAATCCCAACAGTGCAAACCCCATTCATTTTCGTAAGTCACTTACGCCAAAGAAAATCTTCATAACACGAACTACAGCAAATACAGCACGTGGCAACTACAGGCAGCTAAATAAAAAGATTCAAACTACAGTAGACTCTAACTACTAGGAGGCATGAGGTTAGTGAAAGAAAATTTTTGTTGAATAACAAACAATTTATGTAGAAAGTTTTACCTCATTCATGTGACATCCAGTACCAAGAATTATATAGTAGTCAAAAATTACATTGGCCAAGCATTATCAATCAGACATCTATCATCATACATTCTCTTGCGTATTTTCTTATAAACACATGATTTCATCTCACTGTACAATGTATGTCCTACGAACACAGAGTCACCACTAAGAATATCATGTCCATACACTTTCCTATACAGTCGATAACTGCTAGTCTGTCCAACCACAGAATCTCTTGCTGAGGGTGCAGAGAACTGTGTGATATATCACTGCCAACATACATCAGACTACTTAACAACGAGCACCCTGTCCACGTAAAAAAGTCTGCCCCCTGGTTTACTTACGACTAAGTGTATGTGATTGCTCAGTAGTAGTAGGGCTGTACTAGTTTCAGCTCAAAGGGCTTTAAGGAACCATTTGCACTCGAGCACAGACAATATTTAATTTAGGTAACTTCGATTATATGTATCGATTTTTTAAGACAAGAGAAAGCAAAACAAATCAATTAACACCTCTCTCTTGTCACATCCAGCAGGCATCTACACTATTATGTCATTCGTTGTCCTAGAAGGACTTAATATTTTGTGTGGCTCCACAGTTAGCCATATTGATATTTATTTGCAGAAGAGAGGCGCAGAATTAATAAGTCGCTCTCATTTGTGAATGATCTGCCATTATTTATCTAGAATTTTACGTAAGTGTCATTTACATCGTAATATATGTTAAAATGAATATATGTTTTATTTAATCGTATGCTTTTCTCTGTTTTAGTAGTTTTAGTCACTCCATTCTCATGATTGAAGCTGAGGTCAGATAGCAGACTTTGTCTACAAAAGATATATAATGAGCCCTGGCTACGTTCCGTACATGTTCGGACGTGGGAAGCTCGATAAATTCACGGCGTAAATTTTAATCTCTCAATTACTCATCTAAACAAACACACAATAATAATTATTATTATATATTATTATTGTTATTTTATTTTATTTTATTTTTTATCTGTTAAACTGGCGACTGTGTGCCAGAACACATTATCGTATCTGTACTACAACTAAGTGTTCTTTTTCATGTACATCCTGACCGGCAACCAGCTATGTGGCGAGAATATTGAAGAAAACGAATAAAATCTGGAGACGATTTGGACTGGGAATGCAATCTTCGCATCAAGACGATATATACGGTAAGACGCAGTACACGCGCATCCACAATTGATTCCAAGCACATTTTTAATTCAAAATTATTTTTCTCAGCGTTAAATTCACTATTCAGTTTCCATTCAGTAATTTCTTCCATAGTCTTTGCTGTCGCTGACTGTATTACACTGTAACCAGCTAACTTCAAAGTATTTATTTATTCTCCCAGAATTTTAAGTCTCTTTCTAAATTTGTCTCTGGTTTCCTTTACTTCTTGCTCAATCGAAAGTCAGAATAACAGCGGTGAGATATGTACAACCTATCTCATGCCCTTCAATTCTGAAAACTGCAGTCTGGTTTCTCTATAAGTTGTAAATAACTACTTAGTCTCTGTATTTTACCCTTGCTTCCTTATTCAGCATTTCAAAGATTGTATCCGTCAACAATGTAAAAAGCTTTATCCACTCACTTGCCTTAAATGTAGGCGTTTCTTCAGTCTGTCTTCTAAGAAACGTCGCAGTGAGAATTCCATTACCCGTTTCCACATCCTTTGGAACCTAAAATGTTCGTCCGTGAGGTTCCTTTCTATCAGCATTTCTTTTCTTCTGCGAATAATTCGTGTCAAAATTTTGCAACCAAGAGTTATTAAGCTAATGGTTCGAACAGGTTCATACTGTCAGCACCTGCCTTCCTTAGCATAGAGATTATTACATTATTCTTGAAGTCTGAATGTATTTCACCTGTGTGTCTCCCATACAATGCTTTGTCTTGACAGGCTCTTCTGAGGATATTAGTAATTCTGAAAGAATGTATCTTCTCAAGGTGACTTCTTACGACTCACATGTTTCAGAGGTATTTCAAATTATTCTCACAGTGTCGTGTCTCCCATCTTATCTTCGTTTACTTCCTCTTCATTATCTGTATTATCATCTTCTTCGTTTTGTTCATGTAGACCTACCATGTATTGTACGTTTGAGCCTCCTCCTCTATGCATAGTAAGGAAAGACCATCTCAGCTCTTAATATTCTCAGAAATTCTTCTGTTTTCTCCAAAACTTTCATTAATTTTACTGTGATCTGCTTCTATTTTTCCCATCGTGTATCAAATCTGAGGGCTGTAAATTCTACTAAATACTTAGGGATTACAATTACAAATAATCTAAATTGGAACGATCACATAGATAATATTGTGGGTAGAGCAAACCAAAGACTGCGATTCATTGGCAGAACATATAGAAGGTGCAACAGGCGTACTTAAGAGACTGCTTCCACCACGCTTGTCCGCCCTATTGTGGAGTACTGCTGTGCGGTGTGGGATCCGCATCAGGTGGGACTGACGGATGAAATCGAAAAAGTACAAAGAAGGACAACTCGTTTTGTATTATCGCGAAACACGGGAGATAGTGCCACAGACATGATACTTGAATTGCAGTGGCAATCATTAAAACAAAGGCGTTTTCCCTCTGCGACGGGATCTTCTAATGAAATTTCAATCACCAGTTTTCTCCTCCGACTGCGAAAACATTCTGTTGGCACACACCTACTTATGGAGAAATGATCATTACGATAAAATAAGAGAAATCAGGGCTCACACGGAAAAATTTAAGCGCTCGTTTTTCCCGCGTGCCGTTCGAGAGTGGAACGGTAGAGAGACAGCATGAAGGTGGTTCATTGAACCGTCTGCCAGGCACTTTACTGCGAATAGCAGACTAATCACGTAGATTTAGATGTATTTTTCCCATAATCATGCTGCATTTATTATACTTTCTATTTTTGTCAGTTATATTGAAATCGGGAAAACATTGGTAAATATAAGGCGCGATAAAAAAAATTCTGTTCGAAATCCGTACAGTCTGGAGTCGGAATGCTAATCAGGCAAAATCATTGTGAGCATTGAGGCAATCATCCCAGCGATGCACCAGGTTGGAGATAACTATTTGGTGTCATGCTGCATGAAGAAAAAGTCCACAAGTGCCTGCTGCAAATCTGTGTCTGACAGGAATCATTGATCCTTCAAGACATTTTTTACCAAACTGTATGCTTCACAATGGCCTGAGGAGACGTGAATACTACAGGGCGAGTGTTCGAGTGTCTCCGTCTTGAACTGGCGTAACGTCTGTATTGTGACATTTGCGATATGTGAACGTGTGTTATTATGAAGTAACAGCATCTATTGTATCACCATTCCACAACGGTGGTTGTCGACACACATGCCATCGCATTCACATTCTTCATTCTTTGATAGATGTCGGCTGGTGTTCGTCCTTTGCCAGCCAAGAAAAGAATAACAACACGTTGGTCCTGTTTGGACGCATTTGGTGATAAATTAATTATAGTTCAGGTTTCCACATTTACCACACGAACACACGCTGGAAAGACATGATTGCCACACTGATGCCTTGCCTACATGTTAGTGTTATACACGCTCATCGGTGGCAGTAATGCCCAGAAATGTCGAGTCCCGGTCCAGTCCTGCTCGACCTTTGTACACTGCTCCATGTCAAAGGTGTCTCCCTGTGCAACTACCTAAGGTGAAGTGACTTCTCAACAGCACACCTGAAGCAGCAAGTGAGTGTTCTCTGATTATGCTCTCCGAAACTAGGATGGGTCTCCCAGTGTAAGAATCTTGGCAGCCAGTTGCAGCAGACCTTGCGAGTTCCAACGAATAATAATTTCATAAACAAGTTTAACACATCAGTATCTCAGATTTTATAACGGTTAATCAATAATGGTGGGAATTTGAGGAGATGTGATGTGGATAAACTCAAAGAACCAGAGGCTGTAGAGAATTTCAGGGAGAGCATTAGGGAACGGTCGACATGAATGGGGGAAAGAATTACAGTGGAAGAAGAATGGGTAGCTTAGAGAGACGATTTAGTGAGGGCAGCAGAGGATCAAGTAGGTAAAAAGACGAGGGCTAATAGAAATCCTTGGGTAACAGAAGAGATATTGAATTTAATTGATTTCAAAAATGAGATCGACAGGAAGTGCAAAATGGCTAAGCAGGGATGGCTAGAGGACAAATGTAAGGATGTAGAGGCGCATATCACCAGGGGTAAGATAGATACAGCCTACAAGAAAGTTAAAGAGACCTTTGGAGAAAAGAAACCACTTGCATGAATAACAAGAGCTCACATGGAAAACCAGTTCTAAGCAAAGAAGGGAAAGCAGAAAGATGAAAGGAGTATATAGAGGGTCTATACAAGGGTGATGTTCTAAAGGACAATATTATGAAAATGGAAGAGAATGTAGATGCAGGTGAAATAGGAGATACGATACTGCGTGAAGAGTTCGACAGAGCACTGAAAGACCTGAGTCGAAACAAGGCCCCGGGAGTAGACAACATTCCATTAGAACTACTGACAGCCTTGGGAGAGCCAGTCCTGACAAAACTCTACCATCTGGTGAGCAAGATGTATGAGACAGGCTACATACCTTCAGACTTCAAGAAGAATAAAATAATTCCAATCCAAAAGAAAGCAGGTGCCGACAGATGTGAAAATTACCGAACTATCAGTTTAATAAGCCACGGCTGCAAAATACTAATGCGAATTCTTTACAGACGAATGGAAAAACTGGTAGAGGCCGACCTCGGGGGAGATCAGTGAAGATTCCTCAGAAATGTTGGAACGAATGAGGCAATACTGACCCCACGACTTATCTTAGAAACAATATTAAGGAAAGGCAAACCTACGTTTCTAACATTTGTACACTTAGAGAAAGCTTTAGAGAATGTTGACTGGAATACTCTCTTTCAAATTCTGAAGGTGGCAGTGGAAAAATTCAGGGAGCGAAAGGCTATTTACAATTTGTACAGAAACCAGATGGCAGTTATAAGAGTCGAGGGCATGATAGGGAAGCAGTGGTTGGGTAGGGAGTGAGACAGCGTTGTAACTTATCCCCAATGTTATTCAATCTGTACATTGAGCAAGCAGTAAAGGAAACAAAAGAAAAATTTGGAGTAGGAATTAGAATCCATGGAGAAGGTATGAAAACTTTGAGGTTCCGCGATGACATTGTAATTCCGTCAGAGACAGCAAAGGACCTGGAAGAGCAGCTGAATGGAGTGGACAGTGTCTTGAAAGGAGGATTTAAGATGAACATCAACAAAAGCAGAACGAGGATAATGGAATGTAGCCGAATTAATTCGGGTGATGCTGAGGGAATTAATTAGGAAATGAGACGCTTAAAGTAGTAAATGAGTTTTGTTATTTGGGGAGCAAAATAACTCATGATGGTCGAAGTAGAGAGGATATAAAATGTAGGCAAGGAAGCGTTTCTGAAGAATGCAAATTTGCTAACATCGAGTACAGATTTAAGTATCAGGAAGTCGTTTCTGAAAGTATTTGTATGGAGTGTAGCCATGTATGGAAGTGTAACGTGGACGATAAATAGTTTAGACAAGAAGAGAATAGAAGCTTTCGAAATGTGGTGCTACAGAAGAATGCTGAAGATTAGATTGGTTGATCACATCACTAATGAGGAGGTATTGAACAGAAGTGGAAGGAAGAGAAATTTGTGGCACAATTTGAGTAGAAGAAGGGATCGGTCGGTAGAACATATTCTGAGGCATCAAGGGATCACCAATTTAGTACTGGAGGGCAGCGTGGAGGGTAAAAATCGTAGAGGGAGACCAAGAGATGAATACACTAAACAGATTCAGATGGATGTAGGTTGCAGTAGGTACTGGGAGATGAAGAAGCTTGCACAGGATAGAGTAGCATGTAGAGCTGCATCAAACTAGTCTCTGGACTGAAGAACACAACAACAACAACCAATAATGATGTGGCATAAGGAGCAAGGCACAAAATTTCTTCTATTATATGACATGTTTACAACATCAGCCAACAGAATGGCTTGCACACAAATATGTGCCAGCGCCATAGTGAGTAAATCACAGGCTCTGTTACTCGGATTCATATGAAAATTCCTTCATGGTGCGGCTGTGGACAATGGACAATCCCACGGCCTCAGCTTCTGAGCGCTTTTCCTGGCTTCCAGATCTTTGCAAAAAACGATTCCATCTAGCATTTTTCAGCGTGCACTTTTCACAGGATACAGGGCCTGCTCCTACGTGCCCGCTGGGCGGATTCAAGGCACAGTGACTCCCCTGTCCTCTGGGGCTGCTTTCGGTGCTAAACTTTTTTATGACACTTATGAACTTTCTGTCCTGAGTCAGCCAACGACTGCAGAAAATAACAGATCCCACTTCGTGCGATAAAAGCAAATGAGAAGAGGAAATAATTGGCTTTGAAATCGTTGGCTGTAGTCAATACTGTCCGCATTTTACACGCAGTTCAGATGCGCAAATTAAGTTATCCAATACACAGGTAGTGTGACAGTTCGGTATAAACGTCCACATAACTGCGTGTACGGTATTTATTCAGCTACCTCACTGGTAATCAATCATGAACTGTTTATGAAAAAGCCGGGCGGGATTAGCCGAGCGGTCTTAGGCGCTGCAGTCACGGACTGCGCGGCTGGTCCCGGCGGAGGTTCGAGTCCTCCCTCTGGCATGGGTGTGTATGTTTGTCCTTAGGATAATTTAGGTTAAGTAGTGTGTAAGCTTAGGGACTGATGACCTTAGCAGTTAAGTCCCATAAGATTTCACACATATTTTTTTTGTTTTTTTTGTTTATGAAAACAGAAAACTTGAAGGTGTGACGAAATTAGGACTACAGGAAATTGGTATATTGATAGACGGTACAAATTCTGATGTAGCAGGAGTGCAATTTTATCTTCTGGCTGTTATCATTAGTACAACCAAAATCAAGATATACACTGTGTTTTATTGGCTGGAAGAATGATTAGAAGTATTAGCTACGGATAACCTGACTTTCTTTGACACCATCTTGAACACTGACTATCACACTCACTCGATGAACTTATAGCATCGCAGGGAAGACAATTTCAATGTAGCAAATGTTCCTGTTTATTCAGAAATACCAAGATGAACAACGTTATAACATTACAACTACAAATGTTGCAACTACTAATACTGTCGTGATTCCACCAACAATTTCGGTCCATGGTCTTGCTTACAAAATTACACTGCCCATCTCCCTGAGTTACCAGTAAACCAGATTCCCGTGGAGTGGCTAACAAGTACAAACAAGGAACAGAAACCGTAAAGAAATGAAACTGAGAATTTGTGTTAGTACATGGGGAATTAACAGAGAGAGACGAGTTTCATCAACCAAACATAGAAATTTGTGTTATCGAATTAAGAAACGAAACAAGAAACTTGCGGTTTGGTTCCCATGAGCATCCAAGTAATAAAACTTGTACACTGTGCAGCTGCAATGTAATAATACGTGCGATGAGAATGTTTCAAAGCTAATCTGATGGAAATTCAGGGTGAATCTTATAAAGGAGAGGAGAATGTTGCAGCACAGAAAACTATCCTAGGCGAATGTAAAATTTTTGAAGTCTCTCCTTGACCAAGTCAGCCCAAGGCAGGCTCGGGTGATTTATCTGCCTTGGAATTTCAAACACACAGGAGAGGTGATACTGCGAGTAACATGACACACAACCAAGACCATTGTTTTAAATCAGTCGAGTGAGGTGTCTGAACAGCCGGTGCTGCAGTGTGACCTCCATGTGAAGGGATCATCTCGTCATTCTGCCAGCCACGCACAACAGAGTAACAACACGTAAATCATATGCAAGAACAACTTTTCAGACCACTGAAACTGCAGAAATTAACGAGCTGAAAGCCTGAAATTGAAGGTTTCCGAGATGCTACTCCAGGCTGGTGTAAAATGAATGTTCGCAACGAAAAATACTGAACGCGAAAATGAAGATTTGGCCCTGTCAGACTACGCACTGAGGTAGATCTTAGGATCTCTTAGTGGTGATATTATCTCCTCCTTCTTGCTCTTTAAGATATAAAGTACAGCATTAACATAAATGAATGATTAAGGAAACTAGTAACTACAAAATAATAAATGTTTCTGCTTATACATTTATTGTAGATCAAACCCCCTTTATATACTACAAATGTTAATATATCAATGTCCAATGGACATAAAGCGATACAAATAAATTTCCTAACTAATATTATTGATCAATTGACCAAATCTGCTCCTCTTTATGGCTACGCGATCTAATAAAAAAATAACGTGAGATGACTGACACCATCTACGTACCAAACACTAGAAGACACTACTTTCAAAGGTGTTCTGCAGTGGTGTGCAACCTCAGAGGAAATAAGATTTACGTGATCCCAGCTGTTTAGCTTTATAGCCCTAATAAGCTGAAGCAATTAGCAATACCACCGGATGTACTGCATCCAGTGAGTCGGAGTGATGGTTCTCGTACACTTCTGTGACGACGGAAGAATTCCAGGCACAAAATATGAAAAAAAACTCATTCAAACACTAGGACGGTCCTTGACTAGTATAATCTAATACTGTCTTCTCCTCTCTGTGTTCTGCAGATGAGAAACGCCAAGTCCCAGCCTCAAGTAGGGAGTTCAGATAACGTCTCTACATGAGTATAGGCAGAAGAAGTGCTCTCAATCACTGAATGCTGCATACTCAATGACGACTCCCTACCTGGAGGCGAAGTCCAGAGACGTATAAGTTCGCAACAGTACAGTGCCTAACTGTTCCAACTATAGAATCGCCTGAGAGCAAAGACAGCAAGTCCGTCCCCAGCAACAAAGCTGATACTGAGTCATCGTCAGACACGGGCGCTCAAAATGGAAGACCATTTGTCTCTCTCCACCACTGGCTTCCCAGAAAAGCTCCCCTCCCCTCCCTCGTAACTGCAGAAGGCGAATCATATTCTTGAAACCACGGAATATTCTCCCTCTCTATAGATTCTTCCGAAGGCCGACCAACCACATTTTAGTCTTTTGTCATCCAGCACGGAAAGTTTGCGAGGATATACCCGTTAATTAGAAATTCATACAATGGTACGCTTCTCAGAGTAAAAATCCTCGGCAATAACCCAGCCTGCGATTTCCGACGTAACGCTTTCTCGTTCCTCTCTGCTGCGTCCAAGATTTTCAGAGTTTCCAAAGTATTATCCGGTTATTCTTCTGGCCCTGCTACGATACAGGCCGGCCGCCGCTGCATTGTGCTTCAGCGCTCAGGTGCCCCGACCGTCCGTCTTGGGATATTTCCTGTGTTCAAGCAGACCAACACACCTGTGAAGGCTTTTCCACCCAGGGCCTGAGTTACGCCTGCCGTTTCATTTCCACTGCCATTCGAAACTCTCTAGTATAGGCAATCATTCATTAAGCCGTTTTGATAATAAAGACAATCCATCACCTTTCACGCAGTAAGTGTTAACAGCTATTGTAGATAGGTGTACGTGACAATGTCAGTCTTCTTTAAATACACATATATACGATGTACAACCTATCAAACGATACCTAATTCCTGTTGTAAATCACGGCAAATTGGGTAGATGAGCGCTTGTAAGGTGCAAAATTGTATCCATATTAGAGATTGTGACGCTGCGACATGGTGAAGAATGTTGATGGGTCCAGAAAACCAGGCCACATCAGACATCCTTGCCCCAAGGGATAACATCATTGTCCAAGACAGACAGCTACAAGTACTCGGACTTTTGGGCCCTACTTCTCTTCAGCTACAGTGGGCCAGTACTGAGGTGGGACATGTGGTGTGCTGACTCATTTCCCAGGCTACTATCTCTGAGACAGCACCCAGCCTGGCCTGCTGGAATTAATTGACCATTATGAGCTGCTACCCTTTCCTCTGATGATAAAAAGACTTGGGGTCTTCTACCACCTGCTCACTGGTGGACATACTGAGAATACATTGTATATTGTCGAACTATTGCTGTTGTGGGGAGCATGCTAGCTGCTGCTGGTATCGCTCACATGAATATGTGAGTGGGCACTGGCGTCACATACTGAGAATATGTCGTATACTGTCGAACTGTTGCTGTTGTGGGGAAGCATGCTAGCTGCTGCTGCTATCCCTCACATGCATATGTGACTGGGCAGTGGCGTGCACGGCCTTCCTCTGGTGCCGAGGCCATGACCTAGTTTGGCACCAACCTCACCAGCTGGTGCAGAGCTGCTGAGACCTTAGTGAGGCCCTTTGATGACCGTGAGCGCACTCTAGTAAACTGTGATGTCACTTCGGTGGGCGTCAACACCAAACGGGCAATGCCTGGCACCAACTGGACTGGCTACCTGGCGAGGCATGCCTTCTGCTGTGCTGGTGTTCTTGACTAATCCGACACTCGTGACATCGCTGAGATGGACATACCAACACATTACAGACCTGTGTGCTCCATCAGCTGACGCTGGCACTGTCACGGAGAAGATGATTCAACAGTAAAACCAAAACCAATAAGTGTGTAGACCGCTAATGTTGTCTCTTCAGCATCCCCGGGCAGCCAACAGGCCCTCTCTACTGCACTCCACACTTCTTCATCCGGCATCCGGAGGGATGACGTCCCACTGACCCCTGCACTAGAAATTCGGCACTCTGTCCCTGTGTCAAAGAAGTGAGATGAAGAGAAAGACTGCCCAAACAGAACTCTGTGTCTGCTCTTCCCTCAGTTTTGAATCTAACTTCATCTATCAAAGAGAAAAATTTATTCATCCCTAGCCAACGGCGTGATTGTTTGTTGTTATTTTTCTCCTACGAAATCTACGAAAACAAAACCTCAAATCGACCAGTCTCCCATCTCTCTGCTCAGAGAATTCTATGCTCGTGTGCCTACGACACCGTTTCACATCTAGTTTCCATCAATATGCAGTTTTTTAAGAACACTCAACACGTGTTTCTCTCGTCTATAGGAAAAGGAAAGAATCACCCATGTGACCAAGGTTTTGGCGCCTGTTTGTCGCACTCCTTCAACAAGTGGCAAAAAAAGTTTGGAAATATTTTGCTGTCCGTTGGACATTGACAAATAAACATTTGTAATATATAAAGGGGTTTTAATCTAGAATAAATGTATAAGCAGAAACAACATTTATCATTTTGTAGTAACTTGTTCCCTTAATCATTCATTTATATTATGTCAAACTTTTCAAATGGACCTGCTCTCACCTTTCTTCTTGGAGCTCCTCGGACGAAATGCAATACTTTCAGGAGGAGACACCTCGCCAGAAGGGACTAGCTGTAAATAATTCATTTAGCCGCTGAGGCGAATCTCTAAGGGACACCGTTTATTATGCTTTGTGCTGAATTCGTGTATTGTGACTCGCATCTTAAAACGCGTAAGTGAATAAATTATTCTACAGGTCGCTATCCTATCATCAGGGCTCAAATGATACAGTGGTCCAGTTGCCTTCTTGTCTGGTGTCTGGATGGAGTGGGTGAGGGGCCTACCCCGGGCAGCCGGATTACAAATTCCTCAGCCAGACATAGAGTGGGGTTCTCAGACCGCACCCCCCAATCTGACAAAAGTTGCCTTCCCCTAGATCCTCCTCTCACTACCGAACGAAAGAAAAACTACCATTACATGCACAGAGACCCAATTAGAATACAGAAAAGAAAATGCACGTCCAAAGCAACAGGTACTGCAGCGGCAGAATAACACATTCACTGCAACATCTTATTTCTCTGCAGATGTACAATGTCTGACCTGCACGGGAATATACATGATGGACGTACGAGTCCAGATCGTAGACACGTGGTTGATGACACATGGAATTTTCCATATGGCCGGATGTCGTGCACGGATAGCCGAATACATTAAGGCGACCGCCCGCGATAAGCGGAATATTCGGGAGCGAGTCCCGGTCCGACACAAATATTCGTTGTCGTCAGTCCATTCTACACGTGATAGTTGTCGTTATTTGCAATTGCGAATGCGTTTAACATATTGTACGCCATTTTTTTAACTGCGTACACACAGTCACTGTGTTAGCTAGGCTGCCTGTAACACTTCAGAGCTCGCAAATAGTTCCTTCTGCTGATTTCATGCAATATTTTGTGACTACCCTCCACAATTCTGAACGGTCCCTGTCGGTCAGTGCATGAGGCCTGTGTGCGGGTGGGTTTTGTTGTGGCTGCTCTTTCGCATTTCCTCTTCTCAGTTACATCACTGTCAGTCGACGTTTCAAATGTCTCTTAGGGATACGTTACCTGGGAGACATCCAGTGACTAGTCGATGTTTCAAGACATTGAATTCTCCTGACTGACCCATTTTGTGGTTATTTCTTCTCTAATGACAACACAATACTCCCACTTGGTCCACCTCTAATAGTATATATTGTTCAATTCCACATTGCATCCAGTGTCCGGTTAGTCAGGTTGGTCCATTGATCGTGACCGGGCCAAATATCTCACGAAATAAGCGTCAAACGTAAAAACTACGAAGAACGAAACTTGTCTAGCTTGAAGGGGAAACCAGATGGCACTATGGTTGGCCCGCTAGATGGCGCTGCCATTGGTCAAACGGATATCAACTGCGTTCGTTTCAAATAGGAACCCCAATTCTTTATTACATATTCGTGTAGTACGTAATTTTTTCACTTTGTGATACATGGCGCTGCAATAGTAGCAAACGTGTAAGTACCTGGTATCATATAACATTCCGCCAGTGCGGACGGTATTTGCTCATGATACATTACCCGTGTTAAAATGGACCGTTTACCAATTGCGGAAAAGGTCGATATCGTGTTGATGTATGGCTATTGTGATCAAAATGACCAACGGGCGTGTGCTATGTAAGCTGCTCGGTATCGTGGACGACATCATCCAAGTGTCCGGACCGTTCGCCGGATAGTTAAGTTATTTAAGGAAACAGGAAGTGTTCAGCCACATGTGAAACGTCAACCACCTGCAACAAATCATGATGCCCAGGTAGGTGTTTCAGCTGCTGTCGCGGCTAATCCGCACATCAGTAGCAGACAAATTGCGCGAGAATCGGGAGTCTCAAAAACGTCGGACTTGAGAATGCTACATCAACATCGATTTCACCCGTACCATTTTACTATGCGCCAGGAATTGCATGGCGACGACTTTGAACGTTGTATACAGTTCTGTGACTGGGCACAAGAGAAATTACTGGACGATGACAGATTTTTTGCACACGATCTATTTAGCGACGAAGCGTCAATCACCAACAGCGGTAACGTAAACCGGCACAATATGCACTATTGGGCAACGGAAAATCCACGATGGCTGCGACAAGTTGAACATTGGCGAGCTTCGCTGGTTAATGTATGGTGTGGCATTATGAGAGGAAGGATAATTGGCCCCCATTTTATCGATGGTAGTCTAAATGGTGCAACGGATGCTGATTTGCTACGTAATGTTCTACCGATGTTACTACAAGATGTTTCCCTGCATGACAGAATGGCGATGTACTTCCAACATAATGGATGTCCGGCACATAGCTCGCGTGCGGTTGAAGCGGTATTGAATAGCGTATTTCAGGACAGGTGGATTGGTCGTCGAAGCACCATACCGTGGTCCGCACGTCTACCGGATCTGACGTCCCCGGATTTCTTTCTGTGGGGAAAGTTGAAGGATATTTGCTGTCGTGATCCACCGACAACGCCTGACAACATGCGTCAGCGCATTCTCAATGCATGCGTGAACATTATGGAAGGCGAACTACTCGCTGTTGAGAGGAATGTCGTTACACGTATAGCTAAATGCATTGAGGTTGACGGACATCATTTTGACCATTTATTGCATTAATGTGGTATTTGCAGGTAATCATGCTGTAACAGCATGCGTTCCTAGAAATGGTAAGTTCACAAAGGTACATGTATCACATTGGAACAACCGAAATAAAATGTTCAAATGTACCTAGGCACTGTATTTTAATTTAAAATACCTACCTGGTACCAACTATTCGTCTAAAATTGTGAGCCATATGTTTGTGTGTATTACAGCGCCATCTATTACAAAGCGAAAAAGGTGGTCCAACTAAAGAATTGATATTTCTTTACGTACTACACGAATATGTGATGAAAATGGGGGTTCCTATTTAAAAGACGCAGTTACTATGCGTTTGACCTATGGCAGCGCCATCTAGCAGGCCAACCACAGCGCCATCTGGTTTCCCCCTTCAAGCTAGACGAGTTTCGTTCTTTGTAGTTTTTTCGTTTGATCCTTATTTCGTGAGATATTTGGCCCGGTCACTATTAATGGACCACCCTGTATATTATCACCTTCTGTAAACTGAGCATTGGTGTCAAATCAAGCTTTGTTCATGAAATTTATCAGACATAAAAATAAATCTGTTACTGCGAATAGCAGGTGGTTCGAATATCGAAGAAATCCAAAGGAAAACTAAATCCGCGAACCTAAATCACGTTAGGGGGAACAGATAAAGTAAATACATTTAAGTAAAGGCGCACCACGAATAATTTAACCAAATGGGACGAAAATCAGCACATGTACATGTACAGAAAATGAATGATTACATACAGAAAAACTGCATGATTTATTCAAGAGAAACAGTTTCACGAACTGAGAAAGTCAGTAAGACGATGGTTCACCTATGACCCCCACGCAAGCAGTTATTTGACTTGGTACTGACTGATAGACTTGATGGATGGCGTCCTGAGGTATATAGTGCCAAATTCTGACCGATTGGCGCATTAGAGCGTCAATATGCCGGGCTGATTCGAGGAACCTGCGTATAGTGCTCCCAACGTTCTAAAATGGGGAAAATTCGACGACCTTGTTGGCAAGGTAGACACGAAGACAAGCAGCAGAAACTCTCGCCGTGTGCTGGTGGCCATTAATTTGATGAAATGTAAGCCGAGGATGGCTTGTCACGAAGGGCAACCAAACACGACGTAGAATATCGTATATGTACCGCTGTGGTATGAGGCTGCTAAGGACGACAACCAAATGCGTCCGGCTATGAAGAGAGTTGGCACCTCAAACTGTCACTCCTGAATGTCTAGCCACATGGCGTGCGACAGCCAGGTTGGAACCCCACCGCAGTCTGCGGCATCTCCAGACACGTCTTCGGCCTGGAATCTCATTGACTAGAGCAGATTTGTCTTCAGTGATGAGTCGCACTTCGAACTGAGCCCCGATGACGGGATATCTCCTGAACTGAGAGCGTTAGAGCATTATGGACTGGGTTGTCCAACCTACTTCTGATTCGAACAACTCTGTCATTCTATGTCACGTCGAGTAAATTCTTGCATAAGGACCAGATGTGGATAAATACACTATTGACTTGCTGAGTTAGTGAAGCACTTTCTCTTGAATAAATCATCCATTTTTTCTGAAATTTTAATCATTCGTTTGTCTGTACATGTACATCATGTACCAATTTCCGCTCATTTGGGTAATTCGAAGTGCGTCAATTTTCTTTTGTTTTTTTTAATGTAATTACAGATTGTGATACGAAAAGAACTGACTGTTTCAGACAGTTTTATGTTATAACCGAATTTGTCTATTATTGTTAAAAAAAGAACTAGTTTTTACTATTGTAGTCATGCGTGTAATATTACGGCATATTGTTAATTTTTACTTATGGACCGTCTGATGTCAGATGTTGGAAGTATGAAACAAACCAGTCCACATTTTCAGAGCATTTAAAACACCATAACCATCATCCTACTATCGTGGAACTAGAAATTAAAAAAATGAGAATAAGCAACCATGACAAACATCTTATACAAACGCAAGAAAACTCTCACATCCAGAAAGCCAAAGCAGAAAAGAAACATGTGATAAATGAACAAACACACATCAGCACAGCCTCCCTACTACACTTAGTAAAGGAAATGATAACATAAAACAAGAAAAACATCTTCCCCACACCATCTGGACACACACACACACACACACACACACACACACACACTCACATACACACACACACACACACACACACACACAAACAGCATTAAATAATTATATCACACCAAAACACACACACACACACACACACACACACACACACACACACACACACACACATATACACATACACACAAATGCATACACGAACAGATCACATATACTTCAATAATTACACTCGAAAATTTGGCAATAACATTTTATCTTTGGCAAAAACATTTGACAGTTGGCAACAGAAACCAAAACATTACATTGAAACAAGCGTTCAGTTCATAGTGCTGTGGAATGTTGGAAAAAACCGCATATTGGCATTCCTAAGAAGAACAACAACACCAAAAATGCAACAGGAGTGTAATACGTAAAAAATAGTCCACGCAAACTGTAAGTACAGTTCAAAACATTACTACTTAATAGGAAATACCAATCACCAGAACTGTTTAGAACCTATAGGCTCAGTGACAAAAATGTAAATTAAATAGCTAACATGTGTACATATTCCAGGCCACTGATGATGCCTTGAAGAAAATAAAGGCGAAACGCGTATGGCACTAAATTGTGTTTTATTCAGTTTCTGTCAGACGGTCCATAAGTAAAAATTATCAATATACAGTAATAGTTTTTACTAAGTGAAGATGTAAGTTTTGTTAAACAGAGAGCTCATCGTCAGAAGCAGTCGATTAGATAGAGGCTATTTTCGCCGTTTGTCTTTCAAAAAGATCGGAGCAGCCAACAGAATTAGAACGTACTAGCCTCGAATGGCGTGCAGTGTAACGCCATAATGTAATGTCATATCTGATTACTATGAAATATTCTAGGCACACAATTTAATTTACATACGGAGTTTGTACGTATTCTGTTTGTACACAACCGTGTACGTTTCAAGTCGTCCTCGATAAGATAAACGAAAAATGCAGTCCTGCTGCCGCAGCTTGATTTACGTAGTTGCTAAACGGATCTGTAGAGCGCAGAGGTGACCAGAAACGCTAAGACAAATACGCGAGGGCAGAGAGGCTGTAGAGCCTCCTTTGCGTGGCGTTGAAATGATTTGCGCGCTCGGCTGCTGCCGCTGGTAGAGTGGTGCTGGCTGTGACGCGTGCCCCGCTGGGACCCCTGGAGAGCGGCAGCGGGCGCCACGCCCCGTGAGCTCAGCCGCTCCCAGCGGGAGGGCCCGGGGAAGGCGACACAGTGGCGGCGGCCCGCACAGCACTACCACCACACAGCACATTACCGTGTGTCGCTTTCGACAAACCTATCGTCCACTCTTTTGTCTCTTTATATGCTTCAAGTGATTCAAAGGAGTTTGCCACTTCATCTAACTGGTGTGAAATAACACTAGGTGTTCCCCAAGGTTCAATCTTGGGTCCCCTCCTGTTCTCGATATATGTGAATGACCTCCCTTCTTATATGAAACAAGATGCTGAACTGACACTGTTTCCTGATGATACAAGCATAATTATTAATCCAGTAAAAGAAAGTAGGACAGAAAATGATACAAATAAGGTCTTTGGAAAAGTTATTAATTGATTTTCTTGGAATGGGCTTCCTCTGAACTTCGAAAAAACACAGTTCATCCATTTTGAAAGTCTCTTCGGGTTTGCTGCCGGATCCTGAAATGAAATTGACTCGATATTCCAACTGGTCGTCATCTCCAGGAAATGCTGCTTCCGCTGAGAACTGACGCCTGGCTGCAAATCGACGTCCTATATGGCCCAACGTTCAGTACACGGCGCATGCGCCGCCCATCACGGTTGCTGCCCTCCAAGACAGGGAGGTGGCGCCACCCTTAGTGGAACACTGCTGACAATGATATATCGCACTCAGGGCCGCACCGCAGAACGTTCAATTTTGATGCGAGATAATACAGGATTCCACGTCTTGCTAAGAGGAAACCCAAGTAAGAAACTTCATTCTGGTGCCGCCGTTCCTCCTAGGTTGTATGGTCTGCCTAAGTTGCATAAGGAAGGGGTTCCTCTACGCCCTATTGTTAGTAATTTGGGTGCACCCACTTATAACCTGGCAAAGTATTTATTATCTCTTATCAGTACATTTGTTGGCAAATGTGAACACCATATCTCCAGTTCGGTTGATTTTATTCGACGATTGGGTTCTTTGAAGTTGGGTCCTTCAGATCTGTTAAGTTTCGGTATGGTATCCCTTTTTACACGAGTTCCTCTGGAAGAGTACCTTAGTTTTATCAGTGAAAAACTGGATGAAGAGCTGGTGAAGCTTTGTCGTCATGTGCTGACGTCCACGTACTTTTTATTTAACGGTAACATTTTTGAACAGAATGACGGAGTGGCTATGAGTAGTCCTTTATCACCCATAGCCGCCAGTTTATTTATGGAGGACTTCGAGGATATGGCACTGAGCACTTGAGCTTTGCAACCAACGTGCTTCTGGAGGTATGTGGATGATATCTTCTTCGTCAGGCCGCATGGACGTGATGCTCTTAATAGATTATTGGACCACTTCAACTGTCTTCATCCCCGTATCAAATTTACTATGGAGGTTGAAAATGATGGGATGCTTCCATTTTTAGATGTTATGGTGTATAAAAAACCAGATGGTTCTTTGGGACACGGTGTTCACCGAAAGCCAACGCACACAGATTGGTATCTGCATCCTAAGAGTTGTCATCCACCACATCAACGCAGTGGCGTCCTTAGGACATTGGTACGGAGAGCATATGTCATTTCCAACGCTGACAGCTTAACCCAAGAACTTCCGCATTTGATGGCTGTTTTAAAGGAAAATGGATACTCCGAGAAGCAGATTCGTCGGGCTATGGAGTTTGGACCATCTCCGGAGGTGTATGAAGAGGAACATAGATCGGTGACCTTTCTTCCTTATGCTGGAGGCTTATCGTGTAAGATTGGACGAGTTTCAAGGAATTTTAACATTAAGAGTGTGTTTCGTCCACCTTCTAAGATTACTGCACTGCTCGGCTCTGTGAAAGATGATTTAGGGCTTAGGAAACCTGGTGTGTACAAAATTCCGTGTCAATGTTGGAAAGCTTACATTGGCCGTTAGATTCGCACACTGCATGACAGGTGTGTGGAACATCGCCGTCATGCGAGGCTACAACAGCCGGAAAAATCGGCAGTAGCAGAACACTGCTTAAATGAAGGACACAGCATGAAATTTGATGAAACTGTGGTAGTTGCCAATATTTCCGGTTTTTGGAACAGTGTATATAAAGAGGCGATCTAAATTAGGTTGGCTGATAATTTAATCAACAGAGACAATGGGTTTCCTCTTATCAAGACGTGGAGCCCTGTATTATCTCGCATCAAAATTGAACGTTCTTCGATGCGGCCCTGAGTGCGACATGTCGTTGACAGCAGTGTTGCACTAAGGGCGGCACCACCTCCCTGTCTAGGAAGGCGGTCACCGTGATGGGCAGTGCATGCTCCGTGTACTGAACCGTGGCCTATGTAGGACGTCGATTTGCAGCCAGGCGTCAGATCTCAGCGGGACTCATCAGCAGAAGCAGCATTTCCTGAAGATGGCGACCAGTTGGATCGCCGAAATATC
Organism: Schistocerca americana; assembly: GCF_021461395.2. Classification (NCBI taxonomy): domain Eukaryota; kingdom Metazoa; phylum Arthropoda; class Insecta; order Orthoptera; family Acrididae; genus Schistocerca; species Schistocerca americana. Next base: position 8,957,022 of record NC_060120.1, on the reverse strand, counting down.
GAGTCAATTTCATTTTAGGATCCAGCAGCAAACCCGAAGAGACTTTCAAGACTTATTACGCCGGGAAAGCCTACGTAATCACACAGTACATCCAATTTTCTGCTGCAAAACGTATAATTCCTTCAATAAACATAACACATCAAAAGAAGTCAGTAGCCAGGGTAGAGCATACTAAGTTTTTGGGTGTACATATAGAAGAGAATCTTAATTGGAAAAGTCATATTCTGGATCTCCTAAAGCGACTAGGTTCAGCAACTTTTGCAATCTGAATAACTGCCAAATTTGAGGATGTAGAAATTAGTAAGCTAACATACTTTGCATACTTCCACTCTCTGATGTCATACGGAATAATATTCTGGGGCAACGCAACACTTAAGCAAAAGGTATTCACTGCTCAAAAGAAAGTTGTTAGAATAATGTGTGGGGTTCATAGTCGCTCATCTTGTAGGCATCTGTTTAAAAGGTTAGGAATTCTTATAACTGCTTCACAGTACATTTACTCAGTAATGAAATTTTTTCTCAACAACATGGACCAGTTTAAAATCAACAGCGACATTCATGATTACAATATCAGAAAAAAGAAAGACTTACACTATCCTTTACTTAACCTATCTTTGGCACAGAAAGAGGTAAAATATGCTGCTATAAGACTTTTTGATACATTACCAGATTAAAAAAAATGTCTGACAAGACATCAGTAACAGTTTCAAAAACTCCTTGACAACTCCTTCTATACCATAGATGAATTCTTGAATATGAGTAAATAAATCTGGAGATATAACATATGCATTTTGTGTCATTTAAGGGAATGTGATAGATAACAGAAATATTGAGGTATAAAACTGTAATGTAAAAAAATAACTAGTTTCCTGTGTGCATTTCTTGTGCATTTGACACGTTCCAAACCGTAACGGTTTTCCGTGCTATTGATCAATGGAACGCGTAACTAACTAACTAACAAACTCTTTTATCAGTTTTTGTCCTTCAGAACGTTCAGTAATCTGGCTTCTTACTGTTATCTCAGCTCCCTAGCTCCGTCAGAAGATTTTGCGATTACTAGTCTTTTCTTATAGTCGCTGACACCCTTTAGACGTTTTATTAGTTGTTGAAAAGACACAGAGTGCGTTTTGTACAATATTTGTATGGAGTTTGAGATATTCCACCAGTTGCAATAAGTTCATGAAATCTACACTACTATATAAAGGCAAGTGGTTGTTTAATGTTGTTACCGAAAATCTGGAAAAGTTCTTGACTGATTTATTTCAAATATTTACACGATGCATTCATAAGCTATTTGTAGGTTTTGATGTTGCTGAGCAACAGTTGAAAGGGTACAGTACCGCCCGACATTGAAAATAGGTACAACATACTTCAATATATTTGTCAGAACAACACATTTTTTTGTAAAATAAGTCAATTTCAATTAATACCAGTGTAGGAAAGAATGACATTTTATTTATTTAATTGATCACATGTGTACTCCCACAAAATAAATCCCTACATCCAGTTTGGTGAGATCTGTGAAATGAATGAATGTATGATCGTCTGCTAAAAGCAGATAGTGAATGTGAATACACGATCATCTTTGAGTCGATCCTTTGGCCACCTTTGGTGGGACCAAAGAGATGAAATTTACCTGAGCCTTGAGCGCCTGAAATGTGGCTGACCAATATGGTAGCAAGGTGCTCCCCCACTTCGACAGAGGTGCGAGAGGGCCTGAAGAATGGCCATGTTTCAGCACTCTGCCGCTGGATCTTGTGCTGTTAAGACCTGTCTTAGTTGTGCTCCGTAAAGACAAAAGAGTGGAGACATGGTATGCAGGTAATATTAATGGGATCGTAGTAATCTTCGGAAGTGACCAACGGTCGCAATGAAACCACGTGTAGCAATAAGTTGAAATACTTCCGTGTGCTTAAGTTAAGCTGAATTACTAGCGTGTGTACTATAAGTTGAAATATTTAAGAAATAGCGTGTGCAGAACTTGAAATTAGAGGCGAGTACTTCCACGTGGTGAGTACTGTGTGAGTCTCAATCTGTGTATGAGACAAAGGATAAAGAGAAGTACTCGTCCATGGTATCAGTTGAGGACTCCTGTGTGTGATGAATATGTTCTTAATATCACTTTGCGAGATATGTTTCCGTGTGACACTCTGAGAGAGAAACAAGGTGAGTCAGCCGTCTATCCAGCAACGCCACTTGGCTTGCATTGCACAGGAAGACGTGCATATATCTCCAGAGTTCATAGTAGGCAAGTAGAATTACGAAGTGGGGCAGTGTCGTGTGAAACTGGGATAAATATTAATTGAAGTGGGAAAGCTGAAAGTGATAATGTTGTGACTATTCCCTGTGTAGTATTTCATGTTGTAGTGTGGTGTATGTCATGTAATTTAAGTATGTGTGGTTTGCATGGGAGAGTAGCAAGGTAGTTTCAGAGGTAGTGGGCTATGCGTGTTCCTTTCGTACTGCTCGGTCTGGAGGAAAGTTTCGTGATGATGATTGTGAGAGTCGAAGTGTGAGAAATAATAAAAGATCCACCATCCTATCCAGAAAGTGCACTGTAGCGTTAAATAATTACGAGACCATAAGATAGAGATTCACCAATGTGAAGCCATGCCCACTGGGCGGAATTTCTCATGTGTTATTGTTGTAGGTTATAGAATTTGATGTTTAGGTTATAGAATTTATCGGAATAAATAAGATAGTGAAAAGAAAAAGATTGGTGGACATTTCCTTCGAATTGTATGTTGTCATGATATCCAGAATTTATAATGTGTGCTCCACTCATATTCAGTGCGATGGCCACGTGTTGATAAAAGCCGTTAATTAAAAAAAAAAAAAAAAAAAGAAAAGAAAATGTGGTATTGCCAGTGCGTAGTGCACAGTCAGAGTTCTGTAAATTACTGATAGTCAGGATTGCGTTTCCGTTGCGTATTATTCAATTATTCATACAGGAGGATAATTTGTAACTTGATTGTGAGTACTAGAGTTCATGTTACTCGATTAACAAGAATGAATCCACTCGCTTGGTAGACCACTCATCTTGCAGGCCTGACTGCTTGATGCCACAGTATGAGCAAGGCATGTGGGTGCCTATCACAGTCACACAATAATTTTTAAATGAACACACCGCCATTTGCCTGTATTGTTGTTCATTTAATTACGACTCCGGTTTCGGCCTTTTATAACATTTTCAAGTGACTGAGTCTATGTCGTTAACATAAAATCTGAGCTTGATGTCCTGCAGTACATGTTAATGACACAAACTCAATCACTTGAAAATGGCATTAAATGTCGAAACCTGGGTCGTAATTAAATAAACAATAATACTGCCAAATGGTGGTGTGCTCATTTTTAAAAAATAAGCTATATTTATTTTATATACGTAATGTACAAACATATATGTAATATATAAAGGGGAAACTTCGTTGGCAGAAATCTGGAAAGGCTTTGGACTAATTAATTTCTGAGTTTTACAAGATTCTCTAATGAAAATTCAGACGAACATCGGCTGTATAATTTTTAATATATATAGTACATAAATTTGTATTTAATTTATAAAGAGGAAACTTTGTTACCAAAACTCTGGACAAGTTTTTGACTTATTTACTTCGAATTTTTATATGACAGTCCAAAGAACATTCGGAAGGACATAGGCTATGTCTTTTTTAAACAGCAATGCTCAGGTTTTCTGTTGTTACCAACTGCTAGAAAGAAAATGCAGTGCCATACTCTACAGTGAAAATGACCAGTTTTCTTCGCAGTTTCAAGTGGATTTTAAGTAAGACAGCAGGGCATTTAAACCATTAGACAAACTCTTTCGTCTATACAGGGTGGTTGGAAATTCCCGTTAATGAACAGGAACCCATGTGCGGAAACGTCATACACGGGGTGATTGCGTGACGATGTTACAGACTTTCTAGGATGATGGAGAACGATAGATGTTTTAATTTGAAGTAAGGATCCCTGGACTGGAAACGAGCGAGTCTAAAGTTATAAACGAAAATCGATCTGATACCTCTGACAGTTGAATACATGTACCGGTTCTTGTGTTGCCAGGAGTGTACGGTTGGTGACTTTCAGTGGTGGTAGCAGTAGAGTACTATCTGTAAAACCGAATTGGGATCCCATCACGACCTGGCGATTTATTTTCAGCCCATTCACCTGCTTCATAACCCCAGGGATTCCTATCACTATGTCCTGCATACGGAAATCTGTACGAGACTCAAACGGCGGTATGTATGTACGAAAGATTTCTAAAATGCTAAATTTAAAATTTCACCTTTCGTTTTGCTGTCTTCCGTTGCCAGGCCAGACTGATCAGTGAGTGACTGGATGGAAGCCTTCGACCCGCTTACCGATTTTACGTAAGACCATAATTTCCTCGGGTTTTCAGCAAGATCTTTTGCTAAGATATGACAGTGGTAGTTGTTGTATGCTTCGCGCATCGCTCTTTTTACAGCAGCACGAATCTCTACTAACCTTTGGCTGCCTCATTCTCCCGATCTTTCTTGTACAGCGAGTGCAACTGTCTTTGCTTACTGAGCATTCTCCGAATTGCGCTGTTAAACCACGGTCGGTCTTTTATGTCCGTAACCCACTTTTTCGGCACATACTTGTCCAATGCGTGATTTACAATGTGTTTAAAATTTGCCCATAATTCTACCACGTCCATCGTACCGGAAGTAAATGAAGTCGATTCATTTACTAAGTGGGATGCTAACAACTGCTTATCTGCTCTTTCTAGTAAGAATACTATCCTAACCTTCTTGACCGACTTTTTAACTTTCGTAACCATAGTCGTAATGACAGCATCATGATCACTAATCCCTGCCTCAACACTGACACCGTAGGAGGAGGCCTGTGTCCCGTAAAGACTGCACGCTGAAAAACGCTAGGCGGACCCGTTTTTTGCACAGATCTGGAAGCCAGGAAAAGCACCCAAAAGTTGAGGCCGTGGGATTGTCCATTGCCCACAGCCACACCATGAAGGAATTTTCATATGAATCCGAGTAACAGAGCCTGTGGTACTCACTGTTGCGCTGGCACATATTTGTGTGCAAGCCACTCGGTTGGCTGAGGTTGTAAACATGTCGTGTAATGGAAGAGATTTTCTGCCTTGCTCCCTGTGCCACATCATTATTGGTTAATCATCATAAAATCTGAGATACTAATGTGCTAAACTTGTTTATGGAATTATTATTCGTTGGAACTCGCAAGGTCCGCTTCAACTGGCTGGCAAGATACCTACACTGGGAGACCCTTCCAAGTTTCAGAGAGCATAATGAGAGAACACTTACTTGCTGCTTCAGGGGCGCTGTTGAGAAGGCACTTCGCTTTAGGTAGTTGCAGAGGGAGATATCTTTGACTCAGAGCAGTGTACAAACGTCGACCAGGACTCGACCGGGACTCAAGATATCTGGGCATTACTGCCACTGATGAGCGTGTATAACACTAACATGTAGGAAAGGAAAAGTGTGGCATTCATGTCTTTCCAACGTGTGTTTGTGTGGTAAATGTGGAAACGTGTGTAACCTCCCCCTCGCTAATCGAACTTAATGACAATGAAAAATTAAACCGTGTGTACCTAATGTAAATTTGGGAGAAGCAATCGTCACCGAAGTTAATTTGTCGGTAAAGAGGGAGGAAAGGGTTACATCTTAATGAAAGGAAAAATGCAAATGAAACTGGTGGAAATTAATTTTGAAAAGGGGTAAAGTTAATAAAGAAAGTAAATGTGCGGCCGTTACGTTAACAACTAACTAGCGGTAATTAGATATTTGAGATTTGGGGGAAATTACGGTCGCCAGTCCTATGGACAATTACTATAGTAACTGAAAAAGAAAGGTTATAACAATTATAATTAGCACTAGAAGCGTGGCAACTGAAAGTTGACACGTGTAGTGTGAAAACTGAAAGTTTGTCAGAAGTAATAAATTTCGCTAGACTCTGACTTAATTTAGCAAAAGAATTAATAAAACTGGAAAATCGAAAGTTAATTTAGTGACTGAAATTAATAGTGAACTTTGTTTCTGAACCATATCGAAATTCAGTAAAATACAGTTAGTCTTGGGCTACCTCAACAATCATTTCAAAAGCTACTTCAATCTACGCAATTTAGAAATAAGAGATTTAACTTCGAACTTGAATTAAATGATTCTGAACAATTAACAATAGTAAAATTTAGTACGTACCAAGCTGAGCTGCAGTCACAGGTAAGCTAAAATATGGTAACAAAACTCGCACTCTTAATTTGTGCTCGTGTAATCTAAATATTGTAGCCAGCTATGTATACCTTAACTGAACTTTGAAATTAAAGCAGTGAAATCGAATGATGCTGGCGTTTGAATTTCAACGACACTCGGGTTCATTTCGGAAAAGGAAGGGACCCTGCTTGGCAATGCAATTGGGACAATGAGCAACAAAGGTTCATGCTAAGTTGCTGTAATTTTGCGAGGCAAATGGAACAATTTGAAAAGCTGAGGTCTGCCATACAGTTCTGAAACTTTACGTGCTTTTAGTCTTCCTTGTTGGTTGATTGAAGGTTTGAAGCCGTCGATCGAGGAGGTGGCGACAGTCACTCATTGTCGGCCGTCGCTGTTGCAGAAGCTGGATGCTGGCGCGCCTTCTTCTCGACACGGTCACCAGGCGAAACGGGCTCTTGATGTGTGCCAGTTAATGCTTCCCGTCCGCGACACCGTGCTAGAAACTATTATAGCCAGTCGAGCGCAATTACATGCTGCCCAACCCCGAACGCGCGGCAACTCGCGGGAGCGTCACACAACACACCTGCTCCACTGCACTACTCCAGCCAGACCCTTTCTGCTCAGCCCGCGCTCCACGTGGCAGAGTTAACACTCCCAAAGATCCTAAACACTTTCGTTCTCCACACGACCTATCGATGTATTCGTTCGATAGCATAGTTTTCCCTAGGCCAGACCCAGCGTATAAATACAAATAATATTCACAAAACAAACCAATTATACATCGACATAAATGCATATATATACAAATAGTAAAACAATTACAATATACAAAGACACAGAAATGTTATATCTTCAGGTAACAAAATAAGGAAAAAAAATTGCAGTGCAATAGATGGAAATAGGAGGATATGCATTTCCGGCGTTACACGTGAACTACAGGGTGTTACAAAAAGGTACGGCAAAACTTTCAGGAAACATTCCTCACACACAAAGAATGAAAATATATTATGTGGACATGTGTCCGGAAACGCTTACTTTCCATGTTAGAGCTCAATTTATTACTTCTCTTCAAATCACATTAATCATGGAATGGAAACACGTAGTAACAGAACGTACCAGCGTGACTTCAAACACTTTGTTACAGGAAATGTTCAAAATGTCCTCCGTTAGCGAGGATACATGCATCCACCCTCCGTCGCATGGAATCCCTGATGCGCAGATGCAGCCCTAGAGAATGGCGTGTTGTATCACAGCCGTCCACAATACGAGCACGAAGAGTCTCTACATTTGGTACACGGGGTTGCGTAGACAAGAGCTTTCAAATGCCCCCATAAATGAAAGTCAAGAAGGTTGAGGTCAGGAGAGCGTGAAGGCCATGGAATTGGTCCGCCTCTACCAATCGATCCGTCACCGATTCTGTTGTTGAGAAGCGTACGAACACTTCTACTGAAATGTGCAGGAGCTCCATCGTGCATGAACCACATGTTGTGTCGTACTTGTAAACGCACATGTTCTAGCAGCACAGGTAAAGTATCCCATATGAAATAATGATAACGTGCTCCATTGAGCATAGGTGGAAGGACATGGGGCCCAATCAAGACATCACCGACAATGCCTGCCTAAACGTTCACAGAAAATCTGCGTTGATGACGTGATTGCACAATTGCGTGAGGATTCTCGTCAGCCCACACATGTTGATTGTGAAAATTTACAATTTGATCACGTTGGAATGAAGCCTCATCCGTAAAGAGAACATTTGCACTGAAATGAGGATTGACACATTGTTGGATGAACCATTCGCAGAAGTGTACCCGTGGAGGCCAATCAGCTGCTGATAGTGCCTGCACACGCTGTACATGGTACGGAAGCAACTGGTTCTCCCGTAGCACTCTCCATACAGTGACGTGGTCAACGATACCTTGTACAGCAGCAACTTCTCTGACGTTGACATTAGGGTTATCGTCAACTGTACGAAGAATTGCCTCGTCCATTGCAGGTGTCCTCGTCGTTCACGACCCTCCCCAGTCGCGAGTCATTGGCTGGGATGTTCCGCGCTCCCTAAGACGCCGATCAATTGCTTCGAACGTCTTCCTGTCGGGACACCTTCGTTCTGGAAATCTGTCTCGATACAAACGTACCGCGCCACGGCTATTGCCCCGTGCTAATCCATACATCAAATGGGCATCTGCCACCTCTGCATTTGTAAACATTGCACTGACTGCAAAACCACATTCGTGATGAACACTAACCTGTTGATGCTACGTACTGATGTGCTTGATGGTAGTACTGTAGAGCAATGAGTTGCATGTCAACATAAGCACCGAAGTCAACATTACCTTCCTTGAATTGGGCCAACTGGCGGTAAATCGAGGAAGTACAGTACATACTGACGAAACTAAAATGAGCTCTAACGTGGAAATTAAGCGTTTCCGGATACATATCCACATATCATCTTTTCTTTATTTGTGTGTGAGGAATGTTTCCTGAAAGTTTGGCCGTACCTTTCTGAAACACCCTGTATGTATGTATGTGTGTGTGTGTGTGTGTGTGTGTGTGTGTGTGTGTGTGTGTGTGTGTGTGTTTGTGTGACTTTCTTCCACCGTGTACAGACTCTAGGGAATGATCGATCAGACGATACGGAACAAAACATGTCGAATGAACTTACATCCGGAAATGCATGGTCTCCATGCTAGATACCATTTATTCAATCATACTTTGTTAAGGAGACTGTGGTCTAATGTGCGCCGTACCCACAGTTACAGTATGTGTTGTAAATGTTTTCCATGACCCTCAGTGCCTGCATGTACGCCCCGTATGATGCTCTGTCTCACATGTTCGCATTGGCCAGGCTGCATCCGAACAGTGTCAAAGGCAGCAGGTATAGGAGCTTCGGTGTCTCCACACCTGGAATGGGCTCTGCATACACGATACTTCTGAGATGGCCTCATAACCAGATATCGCACAGGTTGAGATCTGGTGAACAGGCAGGCCATGCAACTGGACACCCTCGTCCGATCCATCGACCACGGAAGAAGCGATCGAGATGCGCTCGAACGTTAGCGGCGAAGTGGGCTGGAGCACCATCATGTAGCAGCCACATAACCCTTAGAATCATCAGTGGCACTTCTTCCAGCAGGGGAGACAAAGTCACCAGCAAGGAACTCCGATAGTTACGGCCTGTTGGGCGACGCGGAATGAAGCCTGGTCCCAAAATGCGGTCGCCAATTACCTCGGCCCACAAATTCCGGTTGCACCGATGCTGATGATTCGCAGTCACCATACCATGGGTGTTCCGCATATTACCCCACAGATGAATGTTATGAAAGTTGAAGATACCACTCCAGGTAAAGTAAAAGTGACCTCATCTGTGAATAGGACGGATGACACAAAACCCGAAATGAAGAGAAGTGAATTGGACACAACATTATCAATGACAATGGCACGAGACGGCGCTAGGACATGTCGTATGAGGAATAGCGTCATCCTCTAGGAGGAAACCATGCATGCTTAACTGTGGCTGCATGGTACAGCGAGTACTAGACCGCAGTCTCTCTATCAGAGTATGACTGAATGAACGGTCTCTACAAAGGAATCCATGCATTTACGGACATAAGTTCATTGCACATTTTTTGTTCCGTATCCTTTCGTCGATCAATCACTAGAGTTTGTACATGGAGGAAAAAAATCACCCTGGGTTGTTGGAAGTTAGACTCCGCAAGGGAATTCTTTCACTTTTATCAGAAATAAATCCCGCTGAAAATTTTAAAAAGTATCCGCTCGAACGCAGACATCTGCTTCCGCTCTATCATTTGAGCACGTGTCGCAGAATGTGACAAAGAGAGTACCTAAGAAAGACTGAACACGGCAATGAATTTTACTAAATCATATCCTCATAGTTGCAGCTAAGATGAAATTACGTTATGGGATGTTTTCGTGTATTAAATACTCCTTCGGCTATAATTTATATTTTTATTATAACGTAAAATGCATTCCGAAGTCTGTCGCTTTATCCTCAGGTACACGTTGGTGGAACTATTTTTTTTTTCCTGCCTCAAAGTGACATGCTACTGGCCTTGAACGACAAAACTTGTCTATTTTACTAAGGCTCTCCGCAGTGAACAAGTAAATTCCATATGAAATTTTGTTACGGAGCACTTGTTATTGACAGCTGGTCGCACAGTAAAAGTATTTTCCGTTAAAATCGTTTTAAAAGAATCAAATAATGTTGGAGACAGTTAGAAGGTAGCAGGAAACAAAGAAATGGGTCACAAGACCACTGGAGCAGACGAGGTAAATATATTTGTAATGAAAATAAATTTGAGATGACCGGGGTCTGTCGACAGGTGAAGGATTTAGCAGTATCTATATTGTTACTCTGTAAGCCACTGAGTAGTGCATGGAGGAAGATACTTCCCATTGTTACGCTTCCATTCCATTCGCGTATGGAGACTGGGAAGAGAGATTGCTTAAAGACATATGTGCGCATGGAAATCAGTGTAACCTTCTCTTCCCGATCAATATGGGAGTCTTAAATAGTGTCTAATGCTTTCCTAAATTCATCACTTTAATTTGGTTCTCCGAATGTCGTAAATAGGCTTTCACGGAATAGATGGTGTGTGTTTTCTAGAGTCTGCCAAGTTAAATTTTTCAGCATATCCGTGATTCTCAAACATTAGTGAAGCAAAGCTATGAAGATTCGTGCTTCATTCTTCGTACAACATCCCCTGTCAGTCCTGTTTTATACAGCTCCCACGCAGTTGAGAAGTTTTCTAGGGTGGACTAAACAGTGTTTTGTAAACAATTTCTTTTGTAGAATGATCGCATTTTGGTAGTATGTTACCACTGAACCGAAGTCCGCCTCCTATATAATCGTTCCGATTCATGTCCGTACAAATTGTTGCATTCTGATATTTGTATGAGTTCAAATACCCCGCCGATTGGACTTATTGACAATGTAATTATAGAACGCCAGGAGGTCTTTTCGTTTTATTAAGTTCACGACTTCACAGTTTTCAGCATTTAAACCAACTTACCAACCTTTGCACAACTTTGAAATCTTATCAGAATCTTGTTTAATGTTTTGAAGCTTTTTTTCATAAAGTACAGATTATAGTTTTGTGCATCGTGTATGAAATATCTGAGGTTATTAATAACACTCATTTGAATGCAAGGTGTCTGTTCTTACGCAAGAACAGACACTGCGCAGACACGCATCTGTGAAAAATCGTGTGTAAATTGAAGAGGGATCACTGCTATCAGCTGCAGTGGGACATTCAGCGCAATCAGCGGCGTTGGGCGGAAACGTTTACCGCACAGGGATTCGAAACCGGGTCCCTCTGCTTACTAGGAAGGTGCGGTAACCACTGCGCCATCCGGGACACGGCATTATCGCAGCTGTATTTACAACACTGACTGAGAATTACGAAATTGACAGTCCTTCTGTCATGGAACACACAATTAATGACATATCCTCATACAAAAGATATCTCTTCGTCCACATCATCAACACAAGGCGGAAAGGAATGCTTACTTCAAATGTGTATTGGGAACAGCTGTTTGCTTTTATTAAACTGTCGCAGGAGACCAGCTCACAGCAGCTCGAGATGGATGGATAAATCTGAAAGGTAAATGTATAATATAAGAATAGAATTTCAACTTTTTCATATTGTCGTGTATGACTGTTTCCTTATACATTTCCCTCCACATCGACCATATTGTTCTGAAACTGAAGTTCCAATCCCACGCTATACAAACGGTGCCGTCTCGGGTCCTGTTACGTGACAGATTCATCGCCATTCTCATTAAACTACAAATATACAAGCACAAGGCATTTACGATTTGAATACATGAGTAACGCATGTGTAGTATCGGCAGGAAAAAATATTTTGATTTGTTACACGATTTTTAACTACCGCTGTACTGCACACATGTCGATAACGTAGTACCTCAGCGAGCACAAAGCAGGATGCAGGACTTGAAACAGGTTCTTGTTATGGTCATGCGTGCCAGGCGCAATTGTCTAAGGAAGCTGTAGACGGCTGCCAAATGGCGTTCGCGATGCGGATGTAGCGTTCGACGGCCAAGGTCAGCCGACGCATTTATTTATGCGCTTCCACGAGCCAACCCAGCCTCCTTTTGTCCCGAAGCCTTAGGCGCTACTTGAGGCACGCAGCAATGGACGCTGGCATTAGCAAATGAAACTCTCAACGAAGTTTATGATTGGTCAATAAGTAATGAAGTGGCATTGAACATAAAGAAAACTAGCGCCATGAATTTCAATATGAAGAGGAAAAATGACAATGTTAAATTAAATGTAGATGGCACCTCTATAGACTGCGTAACAAATGCAAAATTTCTAGGAATGTACATTGATTCTCAGTTGAAGTGGTGTGAACACACAAAGGTACTTGCAAACAGAGTGTCATCAGCATGTTATGCCCTTAGAATCCTATCATCAGTGTGTAACATGCAGTGTCTTTTAGTTACATATTATTCACGTGTACACTGAATTCTTAGCTATGGAATTCTTTTTTAGATAACACATGCACAAAATATGAACACAATTTTCAAACTCCAGAAAAGAGCCATAAGAATAATAACTAAAAATACTAGTTGAGCTCATTGTAAGGATCTGTACAGAATACTGGGGATTTTAACTGTTGCATGTGAATACATATGCCAGTCAGTTGTACAGATAAAAAATTACATTGGTAACTGCTGCACAAACAGCTCTGTGCATGACAATGCAACAGGAGATAGACTCAACTCACATTTACTAATAAAAAATAAACAAACAACTCAAAACAGCATTTTCTACAAAGGAATGAAACTTTACAATAAATTACCAAAAGAGATTAAAGAAATTTCCAAAATACACTTATTTAAAAAGGCAGCTAAAAAGTACCTGTTATGCAATACATTTTATACATTGAAGGATTACTTAGCTAAAACAGAGTAGGGGGCTGATAAAAAATGTTATACAAATAAATAATAATGATTATAAAATATCCAAGATTCCACATAATACTTTCACTCTTCCTCTTTCTGAGCTCAACATCTCACTCTTTACGGAGGGACGCAGACTCAGTTTTTCAGGATAGCAAATGGGAAGTTGCGGTACAGAAAATGGCCCAGAGATCACCAGTTTGCGTATGCGTGTGTATGTGTGTGTGTGTGTGTGTGTGTGAGTGTGTGTATGTGTGTGTGTGTGCACGCGTAGAGAGTGAAGTGATATGAAACAATGTGTGCACATCGTGTGCAGTAACTGATAGTGAGATATGAGTGAACAATGTGGCATTACATTATTAGATAAGTTATTTGTAAAAAAAAGTATTGTATACCAGGATTTCTAATGACTGTCTCTAACTAGAAGTCTATATAATATATGTGAATACGAGTTAGGTTATTTTAAATTGATCTAAATTTGTAAATACTTGTCACTGTGTTAGCTAGGCTGCCTGTAACACTTCACAGTTGACGAGTTCCTTCTGTTGATTTCATGCAATATTTTGCAACTACCTTCCACAATTCTGAACGGTCCCTTTCGGTCAGAACACGAGGCCCGTGTGCAAGTGGGTTTTGTTGTAGCTGCTCTTTCGCATTTCCTCTTCACAGTTACATCACCACCAGTCGGAGCTTTAAATGTCTCTTACGGATACGTTACTCGGGAGACATCCAATGACTGGTCCATGTTTCAAGGCTGGTCCTGACTGACCCATCTTGTGGTTATTTCTTCCCCACCGACAACACAGTACTCCCACTTGGTCCTCCACCAATGATATCTATTGTTCAGTTCCACATGTCCTATATCCTTGTAAAAAGATATCTGGGGATGAATAAAACTACCACTACTACTGGTAGTAGTTCATACGAGGCAGGAAGCGATGGAGTAACGTGCTTCACATTAAGTGGCAGGATACTCGTTTAGCTTTGTCTTGCGATAAGTTTCCCTCACAATGGAAATGTTTTACATACTCGGTACTCCGTAGCCGGGAGGAAGCATATGCTATTTACAGCGGATCTTCATTTTCGAAAGGCTTCAAATAATTTCCGTTATGTCAAACCTGAGTGGCTCCTGGCCTATTGATGTTCAAGTAAGAGGAATGAAGTCTTGTAACGTCCTCAGAGACCATCGATATTTCGACAGCTGAACGTCTCGCGATTTTCAGGGCGCAAGTGAAAGAAGAGATGGTTTTGCATCTTGGTTAATACACGCTAGAGGGAGGTGGCGCAGTGGTTCCACACTGGACTCGCATTCGGAAGGACGACGGTTCAATCCCGCGTCCGGCCATCCTGATTTAGGTTTTCCGTGATTTCCCTAAATCACTCCAGGCATATGCCGGGATGGTTCCTCTGAAAGGGCACGGCCGACTTCCTTCCCCATCCTTCCCTAATCCGATGAGACCGATGACCAAGCTGTCTGGTCTCCTTCCCCGAACCAACCAACCAACCTAATACACGCTAGGACATAAAACATTCGCCATGAAAGAATTATCAGAATGGGTAGGGAATCGGTACATGTGGTGTACATTGTGGTGTCACAAGGCTTGGGCCTGTCCCAGCCCTCGTTAAATCGACCAAGATTTATACGAATAATTGTAAGAAAAGTTATTATTATTATGTTCTTTAAGTTAGTTTTTGGGAAGAAAGTTTGTTTATGTTGCAGATAACGTGGAAGACGTTGGCCAACGATAACCACGAATGTTCGACTTAGCGACAAGTGTGCGAGGAATAAAACGAATGCTGCAAACTACCGCGAGCCATGGAAGAGGCTGGGCCGCGAGGGCGTCGAGCTTCCTGGGTCGTTGTTGGACGACGTCAGAGGAAGAGATATTCTGCTTTCTCTTTGTAAACAGAGCGATCGAATCTTGAAAGGTTCATGTAAAACGTATGGGCGGGTGACACATTAGGTGGGACCCGATGCCTGTAATACTTCCACAGTTATTAAAAAAGTTGTTAAACGGCAAAACCAATAGTTTATCATTTATATGGATAAAAAAGTAGTAAAGATATAGGAAAGGAAGAGTTGCAGCGTCAGAACGAAAAGTGATACATCGCTCAGCGACGAAGAAGGACGTGAACAGAGGGCGTTACGTGGTGAAAACAAATCAACTAATAAAATAGTAAGTCTGTAATTAAGCATAAAGCCACGTAACACTGCAACATGTACAGACAAACAAATGATTGCACTTTCAGAAAAAAATTGGATGATTTATTCAAGAGAATGAGCTTCACAAATTCAGCAAGTCAGTAATGGGTCGGTCGACCTCTGGCCCTTATGCAAAGAGTATTTCCGCTTGGCACTGAACGAAAGAGTTTTTGTACGTCCTCTTGAGGGATACCGTGCCAACCATTGTCCAATTGGCGCGTTAGATTGTCAGAATCCCGAGATAGCTGGACAGGCCCTGTCTATAATGTTCCAGATGTTGTCAGCTGGAGACAGAGCTAGCACCCTTACTGGTCAAGGTAGGGCTTCGCAAGAACCAGCACAAGCACTACAAATGTGCGATGTGTGCGATTGGGAATTATCTTAAATGAAATGTAGGCCCAGGATGACTTGTCATGGAGAACAGCACAACGGGATGTAGAATATCGTCGATGTACCGCTATGCTGCAAGGATTCCACGGATGACTACCAAAGGGTCCATTATGAAAGGAAACAGCACCCCAGATCACCACCCGTGGTTGTCTGGTCGTGTGGCGGCGACAGTCAGGCTAGTACCCTACCGCTGTCTGGGGCATCGCCAGACTGAAGTAGAATTGTCTTCACATGATTTCCAAACCCTGCCTGGACCAGAAAGTTCGTCGCATCTCTCCCAATTGAGAATGTTTGGAGCATTATGGACAGGACACTCCAGCTGGCTCCGGATTTTGACTGTCTAACGCACCAATTGGAGTCTGCAGGATATGCGCCATGAGGTCATCCAACAACTCCATCAGTCAATGCTTAGCCGAATAACTGCTTGCATAAGGGCCAGAGGTAGACCAACACGTTACAGACTTGCTGAATTTGTTTGAAGGTCCTTCTCTTGAATAAATCATTAATTTTTTTCTGAAACTTTAATCATTTGTTTATCTGTACATGTACATCACACGTACCGATATGAAAGATAATGATTACTATAAATATTTTTTGTCATAATAATGAGTTACGTATAATTTTCAATTAACAGACTCCACATAAGTGAAACAGTTTAAAAAAAAACTAAAAAAAAAAACATAAATTTCAAACGTGAAATAACCGTCTGAAATATAAACAAAAGTAAGTGACACAGATAATTAGAATAATAATGAACGTTTCGATATGTTTATTAGATATGTTGAAAACACTCCAACAACCCACTGTGTAAAGCCTATTTTCCTGAAATGGTATTTCAGAAACCAGCTTTATATACATGTATGGATCTAGCATGAAATGTTCTTTAATTTACGTTGTAACAAAGGTTCTAATCTTTCAAAATAAATTAATTATTGTGGGGTGGTTTCCAAAACTTCTTATTATTATAGAAGTTGGTTACACAGTTCTTAAGAACGTTAATTACCTTTTAATTTTTACTTGAGACTCATTTGTTACATAACTTGATTTGGAAGACATTATCTCTAAAACTGAAATGCCAAATTATCTTTTGGGGTATGCTTTACTCCTTAAAATAGAAAGTGAACAAAGACGAAAAAACACGTTATGCACTATCTTGACCAATCTACGTCCCCGCCAAGTTTCATCAAGATTGTTTATTTGTGCCTGGGAATGTTCCCTTGTGAGTAGTGTATTCTCTTGTTTCGCTACAATACTTATGTATTAAACCTACTCTGAGGGAAATTGATACACTTTACTGCCACAGGTCTGCAGTTAGCTTTTAAAGAGACCACATCCCGGAATATTTAGAGCATGGAAGTTCTCTTTTGCCAAGTGTCACGAAGGTTTCTGTCTCTTTTTAAGTCAGCATAAATGTACCGTCCAAACTAGAGGTTACTTTCGTCCGCAGCTCCTGCCGATTCGTCTCTTCCTAGCGGAAATCGTAACATTGAGACCCTTGCTCAAAAGCTGTCGTAAATAGACAGGGGTCATACCCATATAATAATTCAAAACGGGATAGCCAGTTTCAGAATTAATTATAATTTCTACATCTTAAGTCCTGATCTAAAGCTAAATACAAAACTGAATGCTGGCTGTCATACTAAACAATACGTCTTTAACTTTGCTGTACGTTTTACAATTTTCTCGTAAAAGGATAATAGTTCATTATGTGACTTTGGACAATCAGTACCACGCAATAAAACTATTAACAAATGACATATGAAAATACAGCTCTCACATTATTCTTGCAGTATTTGCAATACTTTTCCACGCGGCGTTGTCAAAATAATCGTATGCAGCACATTTTATGAGATATTACCTTAATTGACCTAACTGCCAATTTGTTGTGACCTGGCAAAACTACTTGCGCCCGGCCACAACAGCAGGTTTTTGATTACTCTGAGAGAAGGCTCTTCATACTAGAACCCATGAAGTGTGAGTTCATTTTATAACATTATGCATAAAAAATTATTTAACTTTGGCACAGATCTTCGCTGCAAAATTGCGCGAAAAGTTACAACTATTATTGACTATTCAAGGATCACTTCCTGCACAGATGAACTAAGTGTTTCCAGAATGAGATATCCACTCTGCAGCGGAGTTTGCGCTGATATGAAACTTCCTGACAGATTAAAACTGTGTGCAGGACCGAGACTCGAACTCGGGACCTTTGCCTTTCGCGGGCAAGTGCTCTACAATCTGAGCTAGCCAAACACGACTCACGGTCCGTCCTTACAGCTTTACTTCTGCCAGTACCTCGTCTCCTACCTTCCAAACTTTACAGAAGCTCTCCTGCGAACCTTTCAGAACTAGCACTCGTGAAAGAAAGGATATTGCGGAGACATGGCTTAGCCACAGCCTAGGGGATGTTTCCAGAATGAGATTTCCACTCTGCAGCGGAGTGTGCGCTGATATGTAACTAACTGTTTTCTTGTTGTACAGTGGCCCATACTTATATGAACGAGTCCCTCAGAGTATTTAATCATAATGTTGCTTCTGTACTATTACGCTGACTTCTTCACATGACGTGACAAACTGGGGCAGAGCTCTTGCTAGCTCGACCCTATATTGACCTCAGTGTGAGGGCGCTGCAGTGGGGAGGCGTGGTCTTCTGGAGCGCCTCGCAAATGTCGTTGTGGATTGCTGCGAACCCTTGCTAATGTCTGTTGTATGGATCTTCATTGCCACTCTGGTGTGGCAACGCGATCTCCATACGATACTACACTAATAACATGGAAGAAATCTGGCTGCAATAAATAAATCCTAAGACGTTACACTGATGACCCACTATGACAATTGCCGACCGTGGAGAGTACGTGACACTGTAGGGAGAGTATACAAGCAGAGCAGACGTGAATGATGAATCATTCTAGTGACGATACGGGTAATAAACGGGGGAATCCTTTGATGTAAGCTACTGTGAAACAGAGCAGATTATTGTGGTCTGGCACCTGGGAGCAAATACTCCGAAAACAGTGTAGCTGATCTGCTTTCTACTGTCGTCTGTTTATCTATGGAGTGGTTGAAGGCCGGTGAAATCACGAGTAGGCGACAAGTTGTTGGACGTCCACGTCTCATCACAGAACATGGAGGTCGCAGACTCACCCTCTCTGTAAAGCCGGACAGGCGCCGATCTTTGGCGGGTCTGACAACAGAGTACAGTGGTGGTGCAGAGGAAAACGTTTCAAAGCACGCCGTTTGGGGATACAAGGGCTATGGCTACACAGCAACTGCGGCAAGCGTACTCACGTTGAGGTCTTGCGCACCAAATTCGTCTGATTCGAACCCGATGGAACACATGTGGGAAGCTAACGGGCTTTGGCTCCGTGTCCAGAAAACCACCTCCGCAAAATATTGTTGGAGTCTCTATAAATACTAACATGAAACGTGAAGTATTGAAGTATTACCTGTATATGTTTATTCTGGTTTGAAAAAAGAAGTTAAGTATGCATGGTTTCCTCCTAGAGGATGACGCTATTCCTCATACGACATGCCCTAGCGCCGTCTCCTGCCATTGTCATTGATAATGTTGTGTCCAATTCACTTCATTTCGGGTTTTGTGTCATCCGTCCTATTCACAGATGAGGTCACTTTTACTTTACCCTTTACCTGGAGTGGTATCTTCAACTTTCATAACAGTCATCTGTGGGGTAATATGCGGAACACCCATGGTATGGTGACAGCGAATCATCAGCATCGGTGCAACCGGAATTTGTGGGCCGCGATAATTGGCGACCGCATTTTGGGACCAGGCTTCATTCCACGTCGCCTAACAGGCCGTAGCTATCGGAGTTCCTTGCTGGTGACTTTGTCTCCCCTGCTGGAAGAAGTGCCACTGATGATTCTAAGGGTTATGTGGCTCTACATGATGGTGCTCCAGCCCACTTCGCCGCTAACGTTCGGACGCATCTCAGTCGTGTCTTCCGTGGTCGATGGATCGGACGAGGGGGTCCAGTTGCGTGGCCTGCCTGTTCACCAGATCTCAACCTGTGCGATTTCTGTTTATGAGACCATCTCAGAAGTATCGTGTATGCAGAGCCCATTCCAGGTGTGGAGACACCGAAGCTCCTATACCTGCTGCCTTTGACACTGTTCGGATGCAGCCTGGCCAGTGTGAACATGTGAGACAGAACATCGTACGGCGCATACACGCAGGCACTGAGGGTCATGGAAAACATTTACAACACATACTGTAACTGTGGGTGCGGCGCACATTAGACCACAGTCTCCATAACAAAGTATGATTGAATAAATGGTCTCTAGCATGGAGACCATGCATTTCCGAACGTAAGATCATTCGACATGTTTTGTTCCGTATCGTCTGATCGATCATTCCCTAGAGTCTGTACACGGTGGAAGATGGTCACACAAACACACACACACACACACACACACACACACACACACACACACACACATACAGGGTGTTACAAAAAGGCACGGCCAAACTTTCAGTAAACATTCCTCACACACAAATAAAGAAGAGATGTTATGTGGATATGTATCCGGAAACGCTTAATTTCCATGTTAGAGCTCATTTTAGTCTCGTCAGTATGTACTGTACTTCCTCGATTCACCGCCAGTTGGCCCAATTGAAGGAAGGTAATGTTGACTTCGGTGCTTGTGTTGACATGCGACTCATTGCTCTACAGTACTAGCATCAAGCACATCAGTAGGTAGCATCAACAGGTTAGTGTTCATCACGAACGTGGTTTTGCAGTCAGTGCTATATTTATAAATGCGGAGTTGGCAGATGCCCATTTGATGTATGGATTAGCACGGGGCAATAGCCGTGGCGCGGTACGTTTGTATCGAGACAGATTTCCAGAACGAAGGTGTCCCGACAGGAAGACGTTCGAAGCAATTGATCGGCGTCTTAGGGAGCGCGGAACATTCCAGCCTATGACTCGCGACTGGGGAAGGTCTTGAACGACGAGGACACCTGCAATGGAAGAGGCAATTCTTCGTACAGTTGACGATAACCGTAATGTCAGCGTCAGAGAAGTTGCTGCTGTACAGGGTATCGTTGACCACGTCACTGTATGGAGAGTGCTACGGGAGAACCAGTTGCTTCCGTACCATGCACAGCGTGTCCAGGCACTATCAGCAGCTGATTGGCCTCCACGGGTACACTTCTGCGAATGGTTCATCCAACAATGTGTCAATCCTCATTTCAGTGCAAATGTTCTCTTTACGGATGAGGCTTCATTCCAACGTGATCAAATTGTAAATTTTCACAATCAACATGTGTGGGCTGACGAGAATCCTCACGCAATTGTGCAATCACGTCATCAACGCAGATTTTCTGTGAACGTTTAGGCAGGCATTGTCGGTGATGTCTTGATTGGGCCCCATGTCCTTCCACCTATGCTCAATGGAGCACGTTATCATTATTTCATATGGGATACTTTACCTGTGCTGCTAGAACATGTGCGTTTACAAGTACGACACAACATGTGGTTCATGCACGATGGAGCTCCTGCACATTTCAGTGGAAGTGTTCGTACGCTTCTCAACAACAGAATCGGTGACGGATCGATTGGTAGAGGCGGACCAATTCCATGGCCTTCACGCTCTCCTGACCTCAACCTTCTTGACTTTCATTTATGGGGGCATTTGAAAGCTCTTGTCTACTCAACCCCGTGTACCAAATGTAGAGACTCTTCGTGCTCGTATTGTGGACGGCTGTGATACAACACGCCATTCTCTAGGGCTGCATCTGCGCATCAGGGATTCCATGCGACAGAGGGTGGATGCATGTATCCTCGCTAACGGAGGACATTTAGAACATTTCCTGTAACAAAGTGTTTGAAGTCACGCTGGTACGTTCTGTTACTATGTGTTTCCATTCCATGATTAATGTGATTTGAAGAGAAGTAATAAATTGAGCTCTAACATGCAAAGTAAGCGTTTCCGGACACATGTCCACATAATATATTTTCTTTCTTTGTGTGTGAGGAATGTTTCCTGAAAGTTGGGCCGTACCTTTTTGTAACACCCTGTAGTTCACGTGTAACGCCGGAAATGCATATCCTCCTATTTCCATCTATTGCACTGCAATTTTTTTTTCCTTATTTTGTTACCTGAAGATATAACATTTCTGTGTCTTTGTATATTGTAATTGTTTTACTATTTGTATATATATGCATTTATGTCGATGTATAATTGGTTTGTTTTGTGAATATTATTTGTATTTATACGCTGGGTCTGGCCTAGGGAAAACTATGCTATCGAACGAATACATCGATAGGTCGTGTGGAGAACGAAAGTGTTTAGGATCTTTGGGAGTGTTAACTCTGCCACGTGGAGCGCGGGCTGAGCAGAAAGGGTCTGGCTGGAGTAGTGCAGTGGAGCAGGTGTGTTGTGTGACGCTCCCGCGAGTTGCCGCGCGTTCAGGGTTGGGCAGCATGTAATTGCGCTCGACTGGCTATAATAGTTTCTAGCACGGTGTCGCGGACGGGAAGCATTAACTGGCACACATCAAGAGCCCGTTTCGGCTGGAGACCGTGTCGAGAAGAAGGCGCGCCAGCATCCAGCTTCTGCAACAGCGACGGCCGACAATGAGTACTGTCGCCACCTCCTCGATCGACGACTTCAAACCTTCAATCAACCAACAAGGAAGACTAAAAGCACGTAAAGTTTCAGAACTGTATGGCAGACCTCAGCTTTTCAAATTGTTCCATTTGCCTCGCAAAATTACAGCAACTTAGCATGAACCTTTGTTGCTCATTGTCCCAATTGCATTGCCAAGCAGGGTCCCTTCCTTTTCCGAAATGAACCCGAGTCTCGTTGAAATTCAAACGCCAGCATCATTCGATTTCACTGCTTTAATTTCAAAGTTCAGTTAAGGTATACATAGCTGGCTACAATATTTAGATTACACGAGCACAAATTAAGAGTGCGAGTTTTGTTACCATATTTTAGCTTACCTGTGACTGCAGCTCAGCTCGGTACGTACTAAATTTTACTATTGTTAATTGTTCAGAATCATTTAATTCAAGTTCGAAGTTAAATCTCTTATTTCTAAATTGCGTAGATTCAAGTAGCTTTTGAAATGATTGTTGAGGTAGCCCAAGACTAACTGTATTTTACTGAATTTCGATATACTTCAGAAACAAAGTTCACTATTAATTTCAGTCACTAAATTAACTTTCGATTTTCCAGTTTTATTAATTCTTTTGCTAAATTAAGTCAGAGTGTAGCGAAATTTATTACTTCTGACAAACTTTCAGTTTTCACACTACACGTGTCTACTTTCAGTTGCTACGCTTCTAGTGCTAATTATTATTGTTATAACCTTTCTTTTTCAGTTACTATAGTAATTGTCCATAGGACTGGCGACCGTAATTTCCCCCAAATTTCAAATATCTAATTACCGCTAGTTAGTTGATAACGTAACGGCCGCACATTTACTTTCTTTATTAACTTTACCCCTTTTCAAAATTAATTTCCACCAGTTTCATTTGCATTTTTCCTTTCATTAAGATGTAACCCTTTCCTCCCTCTTTACCGACAAATTAACTTCGGTGACGATTGCTTTTTCCAAATTTACATTAGGTACACACGGTTTAATTTTTCACTGTCATTAAGGTCGATTAGCGAGGGGGAGGTTAGACACGTTTCCACATTTACCACACAAACACACGTTGGAAAGACATGAATGCCACACTTTTCCTTTCCTACATGTTAGTGTTATACACGCTCATCAGTGGCAGTAATGCCCAGAAATGTTGAGTCCCGGTCGAGTCCTGGTCGACCTTTGTACACTGCTCTGAGTCAAAGATATCTCCCTCTGCAACTACCTAAAGCGAAGTGCCTTCTCAACAGCGCCCCTGAAGCAGCAAGTAAGTGTTCTCTCATTATGCTCTCTGAAACTTGGAAGGGTCTCCCAGTGTAAGAATCTTGCCAGCCAGTTGAAACGGACCTTGAGAGTTCCAACGAATAATAATTCCATAAACAAGTTTAGCACATTAGTATCTCAGATTTTATAATGATTAACCAATAATGATGTGGCACAGGGAGCAAGGCAGAAAATCTCTTCCATTACACGACATGTTTACAACCTCAGCCAACCGAGTGGCTTGCACACAAATATGTGCCAGCGCAACAGTGAGTATCACAGGCTCTGTTACTCGAATTCATATGAAAATTCCTTCATGGTGTGGCTGTGGGCAATGGACAATCCCACGGCCTCAACTTTTGGGTGCTTTTCCTGGCTTCCAGATCTGTGCAAAAAACGGGTCCGCCTAGCGTTTTTCAGCGTGCAGTCTTTACGGGACACAATCCTCCTCCTACGGTGTCAGTGTTGACACAGGTATTAGTGATCATGATGCTGTCATTACGACTATAGTTACGAAAGTTAAAAAGTCGGTCAAGAAGGTTAGGATAGTATTCTTACTAGAAAGAGCAGATAAGCAGTTGTTAGCATCCCACTTAGTAAATGAATCGACTTCATTTACTTCCGGTACGATGGACGTGGTAGAATTATGGGCAAATTTTAAACACATTGTAAATCACGCATTGGACAAGTATGTGCCGAAAAAGTGGGTTACGGACGGAAAAGACCGACCGTGGTTTAACAGCGCAATTCGGAGAATGCTCAGTAAGCAAAGACAGTTGCACTCGCTGTACAAGAAAGATCGGGAGAATGAGGCAGCCAAAGGTTAGTAGAGATTCGTGCTGCTGTAAAAAGAGCGATGCGCGAAGCATACAACAACTACCACTGTCATACCTTAGCAAAAGATCTTGCTGAAAACCCAAGGAAATTATGGTCTTACGTAAAATCGGTAAGCGGGTCGAAGGCTTCCATCCAGTCACTCACTGATCAGTCTGGCCTGGCAACGGAAGACAGCAAAACGAAAGCTGAAATTTTAAATTTAGCATTTTAGAAATCTTTCGTACATACATACCGCCGTTTGAGTCTCGTACAGATTTCCGTACGCAGAACATAGTGATAGGAATCCCTGGGGTTGTGAAGCAGGTGGATGGGCTGAAAATAAATCGCCAGGTCCTGATGGGATTCCAATTCGGTTTTACAGATAGTACTCTACTGCTACCACCACTGAAAGTCACCAACCGTACACTCCTGGCAACACAGGAACCGGTACATGTATTCAACTGTCAGAGGCATCAGATCGATTTTCGTGTATAACTTTAGACTCGTTCGTTTCTAGTCCAGGGATCCTTACTTCAAATTAAAACATCTATCGTTCTCCATCATCCTAGAAAGTCTGTAACATCGTCACGCAATCACCCCGTGTATGACGTTTCCGCACATGGGTTCCTGTTCATTAACGGGAATTTCCAACCACCCTGTATAGATGAAAGAGTTTGTCTAATGGTTTAAATGCCCTGCTGTCTTACTTAAAATCCACTTGAAACTGCGAAGAAAACTGGTCATTTTCACTGTAGAGTATGGCACTGCATTTTCTTTCTAGCAGTTGGTAACAACAGAAAACCTGAGCATTGCTGTTTAAAAAAGACATAACCTATGTCCTTCCGAATGTTCTTTGGACTGTCATATAAAAATTCGAAGTAAATAAGTCAAAAACTTGTCCAGAGTTTTGGTAACAAAGTTTCCTCTTTATAAATTAAATACAAATTTATGTACTATATATATTAAAAATTATACAGCCGATGTTCGTCTGAATTTTCATTAGAGAATCTTGTAAAACTCAGAAATTAATTAGTCCAAAACCTTTCCAGATTTCTGCCAACGAAGTTTCCCCTTTATATATTACATATATGTTTGTACATTACGTATATAAAATAAATATAGCTTATTTTTAAAAAATGAGCACACCACCATTTGGCAGTATTATTGTTTATTTAATTACGACCCAGGTTTCGACATTTAATGCCATTTTCAAGTGATTGAGTTTGTGTCATTAACATGTACTGCAGGACATCAAGCTCAGATTGTATGTTAACGACATAGACTCAGTCACTTGAAAATGTTATAAAAGGCCGAAACCGGAGTCGTAATTAAATGAACAACAATACAGGCAAATGGCGGTGTGTTCATTTAAAAATTATTGTGTGACTGTGATAGGCACCCACATGCCTTGCTCATACTGTGGCATCAAGCAGTCAGGCCTGCAAGATGAGTGGTCTACCAAGCGAGTGGATTCATTCTTGTTAATCGAGTAACATGAACTCTCGTACTCACAATCAAGTTACAAATTATCCTCCTGTATGAATAATTGAATAATACGCAACGGAAACGCACATCTGACTATCAGTAATTTACAGAACTCTGACTGTTCACTACGCACTGGCAATACCACATTTTCTTTTCTTTTTTTTTTTTTTTTTAATTTAACGGCTTTTATCAACACGTGGCCATCGCACTGAATATGAGTGGAGCACACATTATAAATTCTGGATATCATGACAACATACTATTCGAAGGAAAAGTCCACCAATCTTTTTCTTTTCACTATCTTATTTATTCCGATAAATTCTATAACCTAAACATCAAATTCTATAACCTACAACAATAACACATGAGAAATTCCGCCCAGTCGGCATGGCTTCACATTGGTGAATCTCTATCTTATGGTCTCGTAATTATTTAACGCTACAGTGCACTTTCTGGATAGGATGGTGGATCTTTTATTATTTCTCACACTTCGACTCTCACAATCATCATCACGAAACTTTCCTCCAGACCGAGCAGTACGAAAGGAACACGCATAACCCACTACCTCTGAAACTACCTTGCTACTCTCCCATGCAAACCACACATACTTAAATTACACGACATACACCACACTACAACATGAAATACTACACAGGGAATAGTCACAACATTATCACTTTCAGCTTTCCCACTTCAATTAATATTTATCCCAGTTTCACACGACACTGCCCCACTTCGTAATTCTACTTGCCTACTATGAACTCTGGAGATACATGCACGTCTTCCTGTGCAATGCAAGCCAAGTGGCGTTGCTGGATAGACGGCTGACTCACCTTGTTTCTCTCTCAGAGTGTTATAGTTTGAATCAAGCGTCACACGGAAACATATCTCGCAAAGTGATATTAAGAACATATTCATCACACACACGAGTCCTCAACTGATACCATGGACGAGTACTTCTCTTTATCCTTTGTCTCATACACAGATTGAGACTCACACAGTACTCACCACGTGGAAGTACTCGCCTCTAATTTCAAGTTCTGCACACGCTATTTCTTAAATATTTCAACTTATAGTACACACGCTAGTAATTCAGCTTAACTTAAGCACACGGAAGTATTTCAACTTATTGCTACACGTGGTTTCATTGCGACCGTTGGTCACTTCCGAAGATTACTACGATCCCATTAATATTACCTGCATACCATGTCTCCACTCTTTTGTCTTTACGGAGCACAACTAAGACAGGTCTTAACAGCACAAGATCCAGCGGCAGAGTGCTGAAACATGGCCATTCTTCAGGCCCTCTTGCACCTCTGTCGAAGTGGGGGAGCACCTTGCTACCATATTGGTCAGCCACATTTCAGGCGCTCAAGGCTCAGGTTAATTTCATCTCTTTGGTCCCACCAAAGGTGGCCAAAGAATCGACTCAACGATGATCGTATATTCACATTCACTATCTGCTTTTAGCAGACGTACATACATTCATTCATTTCACAGATCTCACCAAACTGGATGTAGGGATTTATTTTGTGGGAGTGCACATGTGATCAATTAAATAAATAAAATGTCATTCTTTCCTACACTGGTATTTATTGAAATTGACTTATTTTACAAAAAAATGTGTTGTTCTGACAAAAATAATGAAGTAAGTTGTACCTATTTTCAATGTCGGGCGGTACTGTACCCTTTCAACTGTTGCTCAGCAACATCAAAACCTACAAATAGCTTATGAATGCATCGTGTAAATATTTGAAGTAAATCAGTCAAGAACTTTTCCAGATTTTCGGTAACAACATTAAACAACCACTTGCCTTTATATAGTAGTGTAGATTTCATGAACTTATTGCAACTGGTGGAATATCTCAAACTCCATACAAATATTGTACAAAACGCACTCTGTGTCTTTTCAACAACTAATAAAACGTCTAAAGGGTGTCAGCGACTATAAGAAAAGACTAGTAATCGCAAAATCTTCTGACGGAGCTAGGGAGCTGAGATAACAGTAAGATGCCAGATTACTGAACGTTCTGAAGGACAAAAGCTGATAAAAGAGTTAGTTAGTTAGTTACGCGTTCCATTGATCAATAGCATGGAAAACCGTTACGGTGTGGAACGTGTCAAATGCACAAGAAATGCACACAGGAAACTAGTTATTTTTTTACATTACAGTTTTATACCTCAATATTTCTGTTATCTATCACATTCCCTTGAATGACACAAAATGCATATGTTATATCTCCAGATTTATTTACTCATATTCAAGAATTCATCTATGGTATAAAAGGAGTTGTCAAGGAGTTTTTGAAACTGTTACTGATGTCTTGTCAGACATTTTATTTAATCTGGTAATGTATCAAAAAGTCTTATAGCAGCATATTTTACCTCTTTCTGTGCCAAAGATAGGTTAAGTAAAGGATAGTGTAAGTCTTTCTTTTTTCTGATATTGTAATCATGAATGTCGCTGTTGATTTTAAACTGGTCCATGTTGTTGAGAAAAAATTTCATTACTGAGTAAATGTACTGTGAAGCAGTTATAAGAATTCCTAACCTTTTAAACAGATGCCTACAAGATGAGCGACTATGAACCCCACACATTATTCTAACAACTTTCTTTTGAGCAGTGAATACCTTTTGCTTAAGTGTTGCGTTGCCCGAGAATATTATTCCGTATGACATCAGAGAGTGGAAGTATGCAAAGTATGTTAGCTTACTAATTTCTACATCCTCAAATTTGGCAGTTATTCAGATTGCAAAAGTTGCTGAACCTAGTCGCTTTAGGAGATCCAGAATATGACTTTTCCAATTAAGATTCTCTTCTATATGTACACCCAAAAACTTAGTATGCTCTACCCTGGCTACTGACTTCTTTTGATGTGTTATGTTTATTGAAGGAATTATACGTTTTGCAGCAGAAAATTGGATGTACTGTGTGATTACGTAGGCTTTCCCGGCGTAATAAGTCTTGAAAGTCTCTTCGGGTTTGCTGCTGGATCCTAAAATGAAATTGACTCGATATTTCGGCGATTCAACTGGTCGCCATCTTCAGGAAATGCTGCTTCTGCTGATGAGTCCCGCTGAGATCTGACGCCTGGCTGCAAATCGACGTCCTACATAGGCCACGGTTCAGTACACGGAGCATGCACTGCCCATCACGGTGACCGCCTTCCTAGACAGGGAGGTGGTGCCGCCCTTAGTGCAACACTGCTGGCAACGACATGTCGCACTCAGGGCCGCATCGAAGAACGTTCAATTTTGATGCGAGATAATACAGGGCTCCACGTCTTGCTAAGAGGAAACCCATTGTCTCTGTTGATTAAATTATCAGCCAACCTAATTTAGATCGCCTCTTTATATACACTGTTCCAAAAACCGGAAATATTGGCAACTACCACAGTTTCATCAAATTTCATACTGTGTCCATCATTTAAGCAGTGTTCTGCTACTGCCGATTTTTCCGGCTGTTGTAGCCTCATATGACGGCGATGTTCCACACACATGTCATGCAGTGTGCGAATCTAACGGCTAATGTAAGCTTTCCAACATTGACACTGAATTTTGTACACACCAGGTTTCCTAAGCCCTAAATCATCTTTCACAGAGCCGAACAGTGCAGTAATCTTAGAAGGTGGACGAAACACACCCTTAATGTTAAAATTCCTTGAAACTCGTCCAATCTTACACGATAAGCCTCCAGCATAAGGAAGAAAGGTCACCGATCTATGTTCCTCTTCATACACCTCCGGAGATGGTCCAAACTCCATAGCCCGACGAATCTGCTTCTCGGAGTATCCATTTTCCTTTAAAACAGCCATCAAATGCGGAAGTTCTTGGGTTAAGCTGTCCGCGTTGGAAATGGCATATGCTCTCCGTACCAATGTCCTAAGGACGCCACTGCGTTGATGTAGTGGATGACAACTCTTAGGATGCAGATACCAATCTGTGTGCGTTGGCTTTCGGTGAACACTGTGTCCCAAAGTACCATCTGGTTTTTTATACACCATAACATCTAAAAATGGAAGCATCCCATCATTTTCAACCTCCATAGTAAATTTGATACGGGGATGAAGACAGTTGAAGTGGTCCAATAATCTATTAAGAGCATCACGTCCATGCGGCCTGACGAAGAAGATATCATCCACATACCTCCAGAAGCACGTTGGTTGCAAAGCTGAAGTCCTCAGTGCCATATCCTCGAAGTCCTCCATAAATAAATTGGCGACTATGGGTGATAAAGGACTACTCATAGCCACTCCGTCATTCTGTTCAAAAATGTTACCGTTAAATAAAAAGTACGTGGACGTCAGCACATGACGACAAAGCTTCACCAGCTCTTCATCCAGTTTTTCACTGATAATACTAAGGGACTCTTCCAGAGGAACTCGTGTAAAAAGGGATACCACATCGAAACTTAACAGATCTGAAGGACCCAACTTCAAAGAACCCAATCGTCGAATAAAATCAACCTAACTGGAGATATGGTGTTCACATTTGCCAACGAAAGTACTGAGAAGAGATGATAAATACACTCCTGGAAATTGAAATAAGAACACCGTGAATTCATTGTCCCAGGAAGGGGAAACTTTATTGACACATTCCTGGGGTCAGATACATCACACAACCCGGATTTCTCGCTTTACACGAGCTGTCGCCATAGCCGCTTCGGCTATCCGTGCACGACTCACTGGCAGACTCAACCTTCCATACATCGTCGTTCCTGCGTCACAACCTGTGCTCGTACACACACTCGTATACAGTTTAACTGAACGTCATTGCCCGGTACAGGCGGATAAATTCAATATTGCAGTGCATGCATGTCCAAAGGAACATTGCATCGTTGTTCTTAGCAACACAGGCACTGCAGTTTCGTACTTCCTAAGGCCAAAGGAAGATTACCGCCGCACTCGTCAGTACCTCTTTTCTTGACGTC
The DNA here is from genome assembly GCF_021461395.2 of Schistocerca americana. Lineage (NCBI taxonomy): Eukaryota > Metazoa > Arthropoda > Insecta > Orthoptera > Acrididae > Schistocerca > Schistocerca americana. The sequence continues at coordinate 8,926,171 of NC_060120.1, read as the reverse complement.
ATTCCAACTTCGGTCGCTCCAGTTCGGTAAGCCTAAACTGTCGACAGCTGCTACTGACTCTTGTGTCAGTACGCAAATGTCGAGTCACGGGAAAGTGGTTGGCGTGCTAAGCACGGTTACCTGAGGTGCAGCGCCTTGCTGGTTGCCTGTTGATTAATTAAGCGGTCGCGGAGGTGCGGGGTTTCACGAGGCGGCCAGTCGGTTGGGTGCGATCCGAGAGTTGCTCAGGTTGGTGGGTGTGGCCGGCCGCCCCCCGCTGAGCGCGCCACCACTGCCGCCTCCCTGCCGCCTCCGCGGCGCCTCGCGCCACCTCCGCTCCAGGCGCTGACCTACCGCATCGCACTCACCGGTCAAACTACTTCGTGCGGGAAGCGACTGCTGTTTTGGAGCTCTCATTAGGAATATAAAAAGCTCAAAATAAATGTTGCATGATCTATGGGGGCTTACGTTTAAGGTAGGAATGGAATAACACAACTAATCAAATTGAAAAGTAAAAAAAAATCTTACCGTGCAATGAGAAGAAAGATATAAAATCAACTCCTTGTATAAACATTTCTGTTACTTGTAAGCCAGATGTATGTACAGTTTTTAACAATCACTGTCTGATAATTTCTGGTGAATTAAATAAAAACTTAATTTCTACAAGGAATCATGTAACTCTCTTAGAAAATGCCTTTCCGAGACTGATGTCTGAAATCCTCCTCTGTCATTCTGACAAGGGGGTGAGTGAGTCAGTAATTAAATCACTGAAGACTGAGGACTCTCATGTATGTGATGGAGTACCTAGCAGAATATTAAAGCACTAAGGTACGCATGTTAGCCCTGTTCTTAGCCATATCTGTAATTGTTCCTTTAACAATAGTCAGTCTCCTGAACGATTAAAGTACTTAGTAGTAAAGCCGATTTATAGAAAGGGTGAAAAGGATAATGTAGACAATTGTAGACCAATATTGATGCCATCGGTTGCTGAAGTTATTGAAAAGGCTGTGTATGCAATGATAATTTATCGTTTTATTTTACATAATTTGCTGTCAGACGTACTTTTCGATTTTAGAAGTTGTTTACCACCTGAAAATGCTACATTCTCTCTCCTCTGTGAGGTACTGGAAGGATTAAACAAAAGTTCTCGAGCGCTAGGCATATTTTTGTATTTAGCTAAGGCGTTTGACTATGTTAATCCCAAAATATTGCTCCAGAAGTTGGATCATTACCGAATACGGGGGGCAGCTCACAATTGGTTCAGCTCTTACTTTAACAACAGACAGGTCATTATTCACAGTGTTGAGAATGGCTGTGGTGTGGGGTCTGAGTGGGGCGGGGTCAAATTGGGGGGGGGGGGGGGGGCCGTGCCCCAGGAATCATTGGTACTACATGGGACTCTAAAATATTTCTGTTTGCCGATAATACTAACTTAGTAGTAAAGGATGTTGTGTGGAACATTGGCACTGTTTCAAATAGTGCCGTTCATGACGTAAGTTTATGGCTTGTAGAAAATAAATTAATGCTAAATCACACTAAGATTCAGTTTTTACAGTTTCTTACACACAATTCAACAAAACACGGCGTTTTAATTTCACAGAATGGGCATATCCTTAGCGAAACTGAACAGTTCAAATTTCTAGGTGCAGATAGTAAACATTCGTGGAAACCCCACGGTCAGGATCTTGTTCAAAGACTTAATGCTACCATTTTTACTTAATGAAGTAAGTGATAGTTTGACACGAAAAGTAGTCTACTTTGCTATTTTCATTCGCTGATGACGTATGGTTTTATATTTTGAGATAGCTGTTCACATCCTCAAAGGATATTTTGGCCCAGAAGCGGGCGGTTCGGGCGATAAGTGGTGTCCGTTCGCGAACCTGTTCACTACTCGGGGTCTTCTGAAGTATATACATTCTTTACTGTCGTTTCTTGTTAACAATATCAGCCTATTCCCAAGAACTAGCAGCTTTCACTCAGTTAATACCAGGCAGAAATCCAGTCTGATTTGGATCGCACTTCCTTGACTCTTATTCAGAAAGGTGTGCAGTATACTGCTGCTCCCATTTTCAATAAGCTACCACTCGAATTAAATAATCTTTGCAGTAAACCACGCGCCTTCAAATCGAAACTGAAGAGTTTCCTCTTGGGTCACTCCTTCTATTCTGTCGAAGAGTTCCTTGAAAAATTAAGCTTATTCCTGTGTTATATCGTCTACTGCGTTTACCTAAAGCTATGGCTTGTCTTTTTTGTGTTCATAAACATTTTATCTCTTATTATTCTTATGTTGTAATTTTATGTACTGATTCCTTGCATGACTTTGTAGATTTGCTCCTCAGTTGGGCCCTACGGAACTAGAAGTGTAATAAAATAAAATAACAATTAGAGGTAACGAGTGATGGCAAAGGGTGATGTATCGCTGTGCCGTCACAGTTCCCTCAGTCATTACTAATCGTGACCTGAAGTCATACTCGATGGTTCCCCGCACCATGCAGCCAGAAATAACACTGCTGCACTTCTCTGTAGTACTGAAGGAATGCCCCCTCTCCTCAGGCAGTCGTTGTACTCGCCGACGATGGTTGTCCTGGGTTACGCAGAAACGCGTATCATAATTTAATATTATGTGACGCCATTCATCAGTTCTCCACTCTTCCAAGTTGAAGACACTACTTCAAACGCAGTTGCTGTGTTGCGGTGTTAACAGCAGCCGTCGATTGGGACCGTAATTCCCTACCTTGGCTGCGGCTAGTCACTGATCAGTGTCGTGATATGACACAGGATAGCGCAGGCATTCCGTTACCTGTTCTCGCGTGGCAGGCGTTGGTGAGAAGGGGTTACGATGTGCGTGACGCACAGTACGGTGATTCTCCATCGCAGTGGTCAGACGTGGTCCATTTGTCAGCTACTGATAACGCTGTCTCACACCAATACGTGGCATCTCCATATACTTCACAGTGATCACTCAATATCTAACGTTGTTCACGCCACTTATGCACCTCACAATGCTTGGTCTCAACACTACAAACGAACAAAAGTACTGCACTCTTGTTGTTCTACCTGTCACAAAGAAATGTAACTCTTAATCATTCACATACGTTCGCATGGTGTGTACGCGTGCGAAGTTACGCTGGCATCTGACCATGTCTCCTGGGCTCTTCAGTTCTTTTGTCAGGGACTGTATATTTTCCATTTTAATTCCATACCCAAGCAGCCGCATTTATTACCTTTCAATTAACTGTAGTCGATTTCGAATCCACAAGGCATCACCTACAGGCAAGAAATGAAGACATATGTACAGAGTAAATACGGAAACGTATAATGTGAACAATAAAAGGTGTTTGCATACCCGTTAAGCTATGGGCGAGCTGCCTCATATTCGGATGATTTATTGCTGTACGTACCTTTCATTCATTTCCGTATTATGACCACTGTGTCTTGAAAATCAGTTGCAATTAAACTGAAAACCAATAAATATACTAGCTTTGATATAGAAACAACAAGGGAAAAACAGTATTTATTTTTCGCTGAAAAATTTAAGAGTGAAATCTGGAGCAAGATCACCTGAAAGTCATTGCAGAAACGATAAGCCAAATCTTCAATAGCAAAATCACAACGGTGAAACATGTAGAGGAAGATCTGCAATCGAAACAGTTTTTATGAATGTTCATCAATGGTTGGTTGGTTGGTTGGTTGGTTAGGGGGAGGAGACCTAACAGCGAGGTCATCGGTCCCATCGGATTAGAGAAGGACGGGGCAGGAAGTAGGCCATGCCTTTTCAAAGGAACCATCCCAGCATTTGCCTGAAGCGATTTAGGGAAATCTCGGAAAACCTGTATCAGGATGGCCTCTGCCATACATTTCCAGAGTGACGGACAGAATCGGCCATAAATTGCGCAAACATGGCATACAGACGATTTTCAAACCGACAAAGAAGATCAAAGAGTGTCGTAGATCGGCGAAGGATAAAGGGGACCCACTTGCAATGTTGCGAATATAACGTATACCATGCACATGCGGAAAAGTCTATGTCGGAATGACTGGACGATCCGTTAGCACCAGGATGAAAGAGCATAAGCGACATTGCAGGTTGGGGCAGGTGGAGAATTCGGCCGTGGCAGAGCACGCACTCAATGAGACCGACCACGTAATAAAATTCGCCGGCACGGAAGTTCTAGCTGTAGAGAAGCACTATCTCACGCGCTTGTTTAGAGAAGCTGTAGAAACACAAAAACACGCGGTTTCAACAAGAAAGAGGAAAGCCTTAAGGTAAACGGATCCTGGCTTCCCGTACTGCAGCGAGCGACCGTCGCAGGTAGCAAGAGGAGAACCGCATCGGAAATGACCGCGGAGAAGCCCTCGGACGTTGGCGCGCCAGGTACATATAGTCTGCGGCCGCGAGCTCGCCTCCAGTTCACCACCGGAAATGGAGGGTGAAGCTTCGACAATGCCAGCCACTCGTGCTGGTGAAACGTCAGTAAAATCATTAGATGAACGTCGGCCGAAGAACCCGAGACAGAAGCCAATAGGCAGTTTGTCATTATTTTACTGAAACGTAAGTCATGGATGGCTTGGAATGAAGGGCAACAAAACAGGGCGTAGAAGATCGTCGACGGACAGCTGTACTGTAAGGCTGCCACGGCTGAGAACCAAGGGGCTGCTCTACTGTAAAGAAGTGGCACCACAGACCACCACTCCTGGTTATTGAGCCGTACGGCGGGCGACGTTCAGACGTGTCCCACCGCCGTCGCGGCGCCTCCAGACACATCTTCGGCCTGGAAGCTCATTGACCAGAGTTGAGCTGTCTTTAGTGATAAGACCCGTTTCGAAAAGAGCAAAGACGTGAACGGAGAATATCCAGGTAGCTGTGGGGCAACAGCCTGACTGACGCTCGCCTTACAGCCCGGCAGCCAGGAATGATAGTCTGCGGCGCCATTTGTTTTCATAGCATGATGACCCCTTTGATCGTCGTACTTGGCACTCTTACAGTACGGCTCTACATCGACGATATTCTACGCCCCATTCTGTTCCCCTTCTTGGCAAACCATCCTGGTTTACCTTCCAGTAAGATAATGGCCTTGCAACCTCCCCCTCACTTATCAACCTTATTTACAGTGAAAAATTAAACCGCGTGTACCTAATGGACATTTGGGAAAAGAAATCGTCACCGAAGTTAATCTGTCGGTAAAGAGGGAGGAAACGGTTACATCTAAATGAAAGGAAAAATGCTAATGAAATTGGTGAAAATTAATTTTAAAAAGGGTAAAGTTAATGAAGAAAGTAAATGTGCGGTCGTTACGTTAACAATTAACTGGCGTTAATTAGATATTTGAGATTTGGGGAAAACTAAGGTCGCCAGTCCTTTGGACAACTACTATAATGACTGAAAATGGAAGATTAATGCACATATAATTAGCACTAAAAGCGTGGCAACTGAAGGTTGACACGTGTTGTGTGAACACTGATAGTTTGTCAGAAGTAATAAATTTCGCTACACTCTGACTTAATTTAACAAAAGAAATAATAGAACCGGAATATTGAAAGTTAATTTAGGGACTGAATTTAATAGTGAACTTTGTTTCTGAAGCACTACGAAATTAAATTTAATAAGGTTAGTCTTGGGCTACCTCAACAATCATCTCAAAAGCTACTTGAATCTACGCAAATAGGAATAAGAGATTTAACTTTGAACTTGAATTAAATGATTCTGAACAATTAACAATAGTAAAATTTAGTACGTACCAAGCTGAGCTGCAGTCACAGGTAAGCTAAAATATGGTAACAAAACTCGCACTCTTAATTTGTGCTTATGTAATCTAAATATTGTAGCCAGCTATGAGTACTTTAACTAAACTTTGAAATTAAAGCAGTGAAATGGAATGATATTACTTTAATGCTGGAGTTTGAATTTCAACGACACTCCAGTTCATTTCGGAAAAGGAAGAGACCCGGCTTGGTAATGCAATTGGGACAATGAGCAACAAAGGTCAATGCTATGTTGCTGTATTTTAGTGGTACAAAAGGAACAGTTTGAAAAGCTGAGGTCTGCCGTAGAGTTCTAAAACCTTACGTGCTTCCAGTCTTCCTTGTTGGCTGATTGAAAGTTTGAAGTCGTCGATCGAGGAGGTGGCGACAGTCACTCATTGTCGGCCGTCGCTGTTGGAGAAGCTGGATGTTGGCGCGCCTTCTTCTCGACACGGTCACCAGGCGAAACGGGCTCTCGATGTGCGCCAGCTAATACTTCCCGTCCGCGACACCGTGCTAGAAACTATCATAGCAAGTCGAGCGCAATTACATGCTGCCAAACCCCGAAAGCGCGGCAACTGCCGGGAGCGTCACACAACACACCTGCTCCACCGCCCTACTCCAGCCAGACTCTCTCTCCTCTGCCCGCTCTCCACGCGGCAGAGTTTACACTACCAAAGATCCTAAACACTTTGGTTCTCCACCCGACCTATCGATGTATTCGTTCGATAGCATAGTTTTCCCTAGGCCAGACCCAGAGTAAAAATACAAATAGTATTTACAAATATATATCAATTGTAAAAAAATTACAATATATAAAGACACAGAAATGTCATATCTTCAGATAACAAAATAAGGAAAAAATTTGTAGTACAATAGATGGAAATAGGAGGATATGCATTTCCGGCGTTACACCCTGATGCACACAGCGAAAGTTTCTGGTGCTTGTCTTCGTGCTTCGTTTGGCGCACCGTGGACAAGACCCTCCAACCAGCTCGGTAGTTTGACGATCTAACTCGGTCATTAGACAGAATTTGGCATGATATCCCTCAGGAGGCTGTTCAACAAGTCTATCAGTCAATGCCAAGTCTAATAACTGCTTGCATTAGGGCCAGAGGTGGACCAACAAGTTACTGACTTGTTCAGTTTATGAAGCTCTTTTTCGTGAATAAATCATCAAGCTTTTTTCTGAAACTGTAATCATCTGTTTGTCTTTACATCTACACTACTTCCCACGTGTGTAATTATTTCCTCTGTTACAGCCAATAAGCGCCTGTTAGCTCTCGATTTTCTAATGGTCATTTAACCTACTTTCCTATCTGACCATGTTTTGGATACGTTCGATGACGAATTGGATGAAGATAATCCCCTAACCGAGCACTGGTTACAATAAGACATCATTCTTAGTTTTCCTAACAAGTTACCAGACACACCGTCAGCAACGGTATCTGTACCTCTTTAAGGAGGGGAAGAAGTTACCTCACCTGTTGTGTCATGTCCTCTGGATACTGTTACGCAATATCCACGGTAGCAACTACACTAATCTGCTGCATAGCAATCACAAAAATACCATGAACTTTTTTATTTCCTATTGAATCTACCTTCGTGTAGCTTTATAACGGGAAGAGTAGACTCTAACACGACCGTTGTGGAAACTTCAACATACAGATAACATCAAAGGCTGCAGAGTATTGGCACTGAAGTAAGTTCAGTGGACATAAGAAGACTTCTGGACAGACCTTTGGCCTCGAAAATGTTTTATCTATGGAACGATCACGGCATTCGTTTCAACTTATTAATGAAATCCATAAAGCATAAAAAATAGAGCAGCCAGGTTCAAACTGAATTATTATCACAGCTGAAATGATATCGGAATTTTCACTTATGTCTAAGAAAAAATGACTTGCAAGTACGCAGAATATATTTCGTTACCTCATACAGTAATCACATTTTACCTTCAGTAGGTAAGACGTAGCTTTCCTCTCTTGCAGTATATGATATCGATTTATTTCTGGCCATAAATTCTTTGTCACAATATTTATTAGTCGAGTACATATTTACACATTCATAAGCAAAATATTTCTCAATCCAGTCGATGTTATTTTTAAACTCCTGTCGATGGACGAAAAATCAATATCAATGAAAGTCTATATTATCTACGCCGCAGTTTCCACGAAGATTGTCATAATTTGATACATATTCAGATTCACTCATTTTTACGTACTACAAAATTTGCTGCATTAACCAATAAAGAGTAATACTAATTTAGTAAACGGCCTTTTTGAAGTAATTCCGCTACACAGCACGTCCACGCAAAAAAAAAAAAAAAAAAAAAAAAAAAAAAAAAAAAAAAAAAAAAAAAAAAAAAAAAAAGGACTCTTCGTCAGGTTATGGGTGTTTCGAAGTTTGACGGTAACACCATAACTCTAATGCTGTACTGATTTATTTCGTCTTTTATTTTGTTTAATGTTATAACGTTGAATTTCTGTAAATGTTGTTGGATTGAATCGATGCCATGAGAGTGTTTATTCTTTTCTCTGTTGAAAACTTTGATTCTTTTAGAGTGTAGGAAGTGTAATCTCTGTAATATGCACGATATGACCAAATGATATGTTTTGTCTTTCTCACATAATCTCTTTGAATATCGTTAGGTTGAATAATTTTATTTAAATAATTTTTTGTAGAAATGTCAATATGTCTAAATGTTCTGTTTTATTTAATATGTTTGGTTGCTGTTATGTAAACTGCTGACTTTCACTTAGGAGTCTGAGTTATTCTGTAAGTAAAAGGTGGTGTGGTTCCCCTCGGGAACGGAACTGTGTAGCGCGAGCAAAATGTGGTGGGTATGGATAGAAAGGTGGAACCAAGAGTCAGTCAGCGACGAGCTACCAAACTGCCAACAGATTATGTAAAAGTCATGTATTGTGCTGGTGCCGAGAGGGGCTTTTCGTGCTGTTTTCCAATGCGCCAAAGCCTCGGATAGATGGATTTGTAAGCTAGCTGGAATTCTGTTGGAATTGAATCTATCATCGCCACCAAGAAATGACAGAGTCCAGCAATTCTACCTGCAAATCCATCAACCAACATGCACTCGCCACTACATTGTAATCACTGTAATGGAACAGAAGAACTATAATTTACAGTGAAAGATCAGCTCGTTGGATGTTATAGTGTACTCAAATATAAGGCAAATATTAACTGAACTCTTGTACCTACCGTGATTTATCCTCAGTCACATATCCACTTAGGGTCCCTCCCACGTTAAATTAATATGGCAATAGAGTGTGCTAAAATTTATATTGTTTGTTGAAAGGATCTTACACATGTCTCAATTTTGTGTTTCACTGCAGTAAAAGTTCAGAACTGCAACTGTTGAGAGTTATAAGTTCATACTAGCTAAGTGCTCATTTCACTAATGTAATGAAAGTGTGTTCAGTTTGCTCAGCTACAGTGGTCAAGATTAAGGGCCCCCCTCCATTGAAAGTAGTTAAAATGCACAAATTTACTTAATTATAGGAAATTACAATTACTCTTGCTATTGAAGTCTAATTCTGTACAATATTGGGTTCCTCTTGTGTATTAAAAGTGCATATTAATGGTGTAACTGGATCCACAGCTTGTCTATTGTGCCCGTGCTAGATAACGATTAATAGAAAGAACACTACCTATGAAAACAGTAACTTCTTTATTCAAAGGACAATGAGAAGTAATTTGTTAGAGAACTCCATTGAATTTTGATTGTAAGTAGAAAGGTGTTAAGTAGCGAGAGATGTAATCTATGCACAATAAATAATTTTGCTGTGAACCATATCCATATTTCATGTCAGATAGGAATATGTTTGAAAAGTAATATTGAACCTATGTCTAATATACGATTCTACAGTGAATATTAATATTAACGTTATAGAGACCATTCAGTTTGACTGTCCTCAAAGTAATAGCGTGTTTCGTTATCTGTTGTATTTATGCAAATAGTTTGTTCTGCTCTGTCAGCTGCAACCTTAACGTGAACATATGCAGGTGCCAGAGTTCATTGCATTCTCGTGTGCCAAAGTAAAGGCTGTGCTTGCCCATTGAAGTTACTTATTTTCAGTTCCCTGAACAAGAAGGGTGCTCATTCTTATGCCTAATTAGGCTGGCGACTGTCGTTATTATCTTTTCGACACTGTGGATAGGTAAACTATTGTTTGTTACTATTTAAATATTTACGTAATCCTAACTTTCACTTCCGATAAGCCACCTCCGTTGGGTATATCACGGTCAACACAACTAAATTCCTTTCGGAGGGTACACTGCTCTGCTTCTTTATACTGCAATTACTTGAATATAAAATAATTTCATTAATACGAACTGCCTCCAGCTTTGAGGTTATGGTATAACAGCAGGAGGCGGCAGTGTTATATGACCTCCTCAAAAGTTACAGTATCCGCCAAAACAATTTCCTTGTTTGTTTCCACTGTCGTAAGCACATTGTCACAAAATGCAACTGAATAGCTTTATTTCCACGAATTAAGCCAGTGTCAGAGTCTTATGTGCCACAGCGCACGTCACTCACACTTAACGACCGACCTGTACAACATCGAGAAGTGGAGCGAAGGCCAAAATCGTCATAATGCTGCCCTGGTGGTGTTCTCAACGAATCACAAAGAAATTGTTGTTCCTAGTTTGTCCAAGATACTGTTAATTACGGACTGCGAGGGTAAACTCAAGGATGAAAATTATGAATAAAAATGAGAATTTATTGGAATGCAGGTGTTTATAAGTACTAATTAAATTTAAGAATAGCTTTATAATTTGCCGCCAATGGCTTTGCAGCACTGGTAATACCGTTTCGCGTCAGACCGCAGAAAGTAAACGCTTTCAGGTTTGGCTTGCACTTGGAGGGTGACAGTTCAGGTCTGCCGAACGCTTTAGTTAGTTAGTTATTTAGTTAGTTGCGTGTTCCATTGATCAATTGCATGGTACGGTAGCCGTTATGATGTGTAACGTGTCAAGTGCTCAAGAGATGCACATATGAAACAAAATTTCTTAATATAAATTACAATACAGTATTAAAGATTAATATTTCTATTATTTACCCCATTCCCTTAAATGGCACAAAAGCATATACAATATTTGCCGATTTATTTATTCGTATTCAAGAATTCGTCTATGGTTTACAAGGATTGTCAAGGAGATATGATTTCAATTTATTTTTTAAGCTGTTACTTATGTCTGTCAGACACCTTATTTCATCTGGTAATTTGTCGAGAAATTTTATAGCAGCATATTTTACCCCTTTCTGTGCCAAAGATAGGTTGAGCAAAGGATAGTGTAAGTCTTTCTTTTTTCTGGTATTACAATCATGAATATCACTGTTGTTTTTAAACTGGTCCGTGTTGTTGAGAACAAATTTCACTAGTGAGTAGATGTATTGTGAGACTGTTGTAAGAACTCCCAATCTTTTAAAAAGATGCCTATAAGATGTGCGACTATGAACCCCACACACTATTGTAACCACTTTCTTTCGAGCAGTGAATACTTTTTGTCTAAATGTTGAGTTACCCCAAAATATTATTCCGTATGAAATCAGAGAGTGACAGTATGCAAAGTGTGTTAGCGTACTATTTTCTATATCCTCAAAATTGGCAATCATTCTGATTGCAAAAGTTGCTGACCCTTGTTCGCTTTAGGCGATCCAAAATATGAATTTTCCATTTAAGATTCTGATCTATATGTACACCGAAAACTTAGTATGCTCTACTCTGTCTACTGACTTCTGTTGATGTGTTGTATTTACTGAAGGAACTGTACTTTTTGCAGCAGAAAATTGGATGTACTGTGTTTTTTCAAAGTTTAGAGCAAGCCCATTTGCAGAAAACCAATTAATGACTTTTCCAAAGATCTTATTTGTATTATTTTTCATTGGACTTTCTTTTACTGGATTAATAATGATGCTTGTATCATCAGCAAACAGTGTCAGTTCAGCTTCCTGTTTCAGATAGGAAGGGAGGTCATTCACATATATCAAGAACAGAAGGGGACCCTTGATTGAACCCTGTGGAACACCTAATGTAATTTCACCCCAGTTAGATGAAATGTCAAACTTATTTAAATCACTTGCCCCATATGAGGAAACTTTTTGCTTCCTGTTCTGTATACAATTTAAACCACTCATATGCTATTCAATTTATGCCATAGAATTGTAATTTCTGTAACACAGTGTCATAGTTCAAACAATCAAATGCTTTGGACAGGGCACAGAAAATTCCTATTGGTGACATTTTACTATTTAAAGATTCTAAAGACTTTTGGCAAGTGGGGTGCACTGAGCCCTTATGAGACCAATTAAAGAGCTATTTGACTGAGAAGTAGCGGCTCCGGTCACTAAAACTGATAACTACCTGCAAACGGAGATCCGACCACATGCCCTTCCATATCCGCATCGAAAGACGCCTATCAGCTGAGGATGAAACGGCGGTCGGTCTGGACCGTTGGGCCTTTCCAGGTCTGTTCGCTTGCAGTTTTCTACTTTTTTTTAATTTTCATTGTTACACAGGCGTAGAATATGGCATTAAGGACAACAAACCAAAGATTGGCTAATTTTACACCGGCGTAGTGCAGCAGCTCGGCGTGACTTGGACTCAATAATCGCTGGAAGTACTCTGCAGAAATAATGAGCCATGCTGCCTCTACAGCCGTCCGCAATTGAGAAAGTGTTGCTGGTGCAGAATTTCGTGCACGAACTGATCTCTCGGGTACGTCCCATAAATGTTCGATGGAATTCATGTCGGGTGATCAGGGAGGCAAAACCACTCGCTATTATGGTCCAGAATGTTCTTAAAACCAATCGCTAATAGTTGTAGCCCGGGGACATGGCGTACTGTCGTGCATCATCGTTGTCTGCGAACATGAAGAACCATGAATGGCTGCAGGTGATCTCCAAGTAGTGGAACGTAAACATTTGCAGTCAACGATCGGTTCAGTTGGACCAGAGGACCCAGGCCATTCAACATAGACACAGCCCACATCATTATGGAACCAACACCACCTTGCACAGCACCTTGTTGCCAGCTTGCAACCGTGGCTTCGTGGGATCTACGCCGCACTCGAACCCTACCAACAGCTCTCATCAACTGAAATCCGCACTCATCTGACCAGGCCTCGGTTTTCCAGTCGTGTACGCTCCAATCGTCATGGGAGCGTGCTACGGAGAGGCGCTGCAGACGATGTCGTGCTCTCAACAAAGGTGCTGTGTTGGTTTTCTGCTACCATAGTCCACCGACGTCAAATTTGTCGCACTGTCCTAACGGATATCGTCGTGCGTCCCTCATTGATTTCCGTGGTTATTTCACACAATGTTACTTGTTTCTTAATACTGACAGCTTGTAACGCCGGAAATGCATACCCTCCTCTTTCCATCTATTGTACTATATTTTTCTTGTTTTGTTACCTCAAGATATGACATTTCTGTGTCTTTATATATTGTAATTGTTTTACCATTTATGTCGATGTGTAATTGGTTTGTTTTGTAAATATTATTTGTATTTTTACGCAGGGTCTTGACTAGGGAAAACTATGCTATCGAACGAATACATCGATAGGTCGTGTGGAGAACCAAAGTGTTTAGGATATTTGGTAGTGTTAACTCTGCCGCGTGGAGCGCGGGCAGAGCGGACTCTTGAGGGCGGTGGAGCAGGTGTGTTGTGTGACGTTCCCGCGAGTTGCCGCGCTTTTGGGGTTTGGCAGCATGTAATTGCGCTCGACTTGCTATGATAGTTCTGGCACGGTGTCGCGGACGGGAAGCATTAGCTGGCGCACATGAAGAGCCCGTTTCACCTGGTGACCGTGTCGAGAAGAAGGCGCGCCAACATCCAGCTTCTACAACAGCGACGGCCGACAATGAGTGACTGTCGCCAGCTCCTCGACCGACGACTTCAAACCTGCAATCAACCAACAAGGAAGACTGGAAGCACGTAAAGTTTTAGAACTGTATGGCAGACCTCAGCTTTTAAAATTGTTGCATCACAAGATTACAGCAACTTAGCATGAACATTTGTTGCTCATTGTCCCAATTGCATTACCAGGCAAGGTCCCTTCCTTTTCCGGAATGAACCCGGGTGTCGTTGAAATTGAGGCGCCAGCATTAAAGTAATATCATTCCATTTCACTGCTTTAATTTCAAAGTTTAGTTAAGGTATTCATAGCTGGCTACAATATTTAGATTACACAAGCACAAATTAAGAGTGCGAGTTTTGTTAGCATATTTTAGCTTGCCTGTGACTGCAGCTCAGCTTGGTACGTACTAAATTTTATTACTGTTAATTGTTCAAGATCATTTAATTCAAGTTCAAAGTTAAATCTCTTATTCCTATTTGCGTAGATTCAAGTAGCTTTTGAGATGATTGATGAGGTAGCCCAAGACTAACCTTATTTTACTGAATTTCGTAGCGCTTCAGAAACAAAGTTCACCATTAATTTCAGTCACTAAATTAACTTTCAATTTTCCGGTTTTATTAATTCTTTTGCTAAATGAAGTCGGTGTGTAGCGAAATTTATTACTTCTGACAAAATTTCAGTTTTCACACAACACGTGTCAGCCTTCAGTTGCCACGCTTTTAGTGCTAATTATATGTGCAATAACCTTTCTTTTTCAGTTATTGTAGTAGTTGTCCATAGGACTGGCGACCATAATTTCCCCCAAATATCTAATTAACACCAATTAATTGTTAACGTGACGACCGCACATTTAGTTTCTTTATTAATTTTACCCTTCTCTCAAAATTAATTTCCACCAATTTCATTTGCATTTTTCCTTTCGTTTAGATGTAACCCTTTTCTCGCTCTTTACCGACAGATTAACTTCGGTGACGATTGCTTTTCCCAAATTTCCATTAGGTACACGCGGTTTAATTTTTCACTGTCATTAAGGTCGATGAGTGAGGGGGAGGTTACAAACTCTACGCAAACGCCGCTGCTCTCGGGCATTAAGTAGCGGCCGACGCTCATCGCGATGTCGGTGGTGAGAGGAATGAAATTCGGTATTCTCGGCCCACTCTTGATACTGTGAGTCGTGGAATATTGAATTCCCTAACGATTTCGGTAAAGGAAAGTCCTATGCGTCCAGCCCCAATTACCATTCCGCTTTCGGAGCCTAATTCCCGTCGTGCGGTCATAATCGTACCTGAAACGTTTTCAGACAAATCACACGAGTGCAAATGCCAGCTCGCCTAATGCACTGCCCTTTTGTGCCTTGTGTACGCGATACTACTGCCATCTGTATACGCGCATATCGCTGTCACCTGACTTTTGTGACCTCAGCGTATCTCGACCACATCAACTCGAATAATCGATATCGGCACAGAAACCACGGTATTTCCATGAGGGTACTTCAGCTCTTCGACTGTGATGAAAGAGAATAGCTGAAACCACAGTGGAATACCACATGAAAACAAGGGTCACACACAGGGAAAACACAATGCACAGTTCATAGATCCATCGAGGAAAACTATGTGGCTGTGAGTACGGAACTGTGTCATAACCGTAGCATTTTCATTAAAACAGCACTTACGTGTTGCCTCAGATGGACAGAGTAATTACAATCCTTTTCCCATTTTGTAAGGAACAAGTAACACCAGACAGCGGTTCAAACTCTTCTGTTCATCTGCCTATGCTTTTTGATAAATATGAAAACATCTATAAGATTAGACACAGTCATGGAATCGAAGGAACCAGCCAGTCAGGTTTCATCGAGATGATTTTTGAGATATCGCACGATGACTAAACATGTTGAGGATATCCAGTAACTGTATCCAGAAGACAGAAAAGTGTTAGCTCAAGGCAGAAATATTTTTCTTCACTATACATCACCCGTTTGGCGAGGGAAACACTCAGAAATGTTCTATGGACATGGAAGTCAGTACTAAGCTCGTGGTGAAAAGCCATCATTTGAGTGTCTACAAACTGTGGTCAGTCAGATGGACACACACAATGTTTCGTGTGTTTAGCACACATTTTACAGCTGCGAAGTTTGAGAAGTTTAAGAAATTGTCCATCCAAATTGACAGCAAGAACGAAAGCACCAGAAGAGGAATTAAGAGGAGACGTGAAGTACTAGAGATAGAGATAACTTCTGCTGCTGACGGTGACAAGTACAAATTTTCACCAGTGCTACCATAGGTGCAGTATTAGTGTATAAGCAGTGAACGGAGAATACTCATAACGTCTTGAACATTATGAACAGCCTGTTTGGCTGTTTTGGTAATCTTCGATGTTTACTGTAAACTCCACTTGTTATTCTACGTATCAGGAGTCTAAATGCATTCACAAGTGAATGAAGTGCAGTTGCAATGATTTGAAATATGCACTGAGTTACGCACGACTCGCCAGGGAATTTTTCAAATTGTAGACGACATCATAGTCAAGCAGTGAGTGAGATTGTTACTCTAAGCCGCGCTTTTTTTAAAGTTGTCCGTAGACGGTCCGTGAAAGCTAACATAGGGGCACGAAAGCTAACACAGACGAGGAGCCTGACACGTTTTGTGGCGCCATAGTGTAGGAGAGATAATAAGGAGTATTAGCTGCCACTGTGCGACAGATATATTTAAGCACAAATATCAGATGGACTCTGCTAGTCTTACATTCGTATTGACACACAACTATTACTGTTTGTTTTACACTAGGAAGACACAGGTTGTTAAATGTGATGTAGGATGCTGGCAATCACGATGACAGTGTAAATATACGAGAGTATTTAAGTAAAATATGCAGACTGACATCAGCAACATATACGGGGTATTTATTTTAACGAGGCGCAACTAAATATCTCGAAAATTACGCAGTGTACGAAGAAAAAGTTCCAGATTTAAAATTAATATTTTCAAAGTGTACACCGTCTGTGCCAAAACAAGCCTCCCCCTAAAAACCCCACCATAGCCCGCCATGGGGGTTCAATTATTTATTTTCAAATTAGAATCCCCCTTTTTTATTTGAGACTCGAGTACTACGACAAAAAATACCAAGGTTTGTCTGAAAAAAAAAATTCCATTCGTGGTAGATGGCGCTGTAATCAGCGCGAGACTTACAGGGACCGTGCGGAGGATCACATGGAAATCAGTTATCTTGATGGTGAGATTCATCGAAATCAAGCGTCCTGGTGGCGTGGGGACTGTACGAAATTAACCCTCAAGGGAAGAGAAAACTGCACTACGTTAAAAGTCGCTTGTATGCCAAACTTCTGAGCTCTTCAATGTTTCAAGGTAAAAGTTTTACTGTATAAACAAAGTGACCAAACTAAGATACTTTCTTAACAATAATATTAATGCTTAGAAAAAAAAGTTCACATTTTTATCAGGAATGTAAAGTAGAATGAAATGCGTCAGTTCTCAATTGGAAAAGCCGGAAAAACTGAAATCTATCGATTACCGAGCCATCTACCACGAATGGGAAATAATGCTTTTGGTAAATCCTAAGTATTTTTGTTGGACAATACGAATCTACAATGAAATGTGGTGGGGGTTCCTACTTGAAAATAAGAAACTGAGTAGGTTGGCCAGTTTGAAGGAGTTGAAGGAGTGTGTGTGAAATCTTATGCGACTTAACTGCTAAGGTCATCAGTCCCTAATCTTTCACACTACTTAACATAAAGTATCCTAAGGACAAACACACACACCCATACCCGAGGGAGGACTCGAACCTCCACCAGATCAGCCGCACAGTCCATGACTGCAGCGCCTTAGACCACTCGGGTAATCCCGCGCTGCGGCCAGTTTGAGCACTGACAGGTGTCCCTGTATAATGTTCCCTAACGACTTCCACACTTGAACGAGTAGAAGAATTTAGTAGTGTTCTACTCTTTGAATGTTCCATTCCAGATCAGATGAAGAATTTCAACTCTTTAAGATTTGCGAAAATTTTTTTTAATTATTCAAATACGTTATCGGTGGAAACACCTCCACAAAATTCTTCACGATTTTTTCCTCACATACTTGAGAATCGGCAATAAAGTTTACGCAGATGTTTGAAGTACAATTGCTGCTATCTTCAGTTTGGCCTGGAATGTGTACCATCTGATGGGCTTCTCTTCGTTGTCTCGATCCACTGCTAGACTATGCTCTCCAGGAAAAAGTACGTGTTTGTCAAACACGTCACATCATCCCACCTGTTGTGTTTGGTCATACGACGAATCAGTCACTTCCTCTGGTCGTAAAGAGCGTCTCCGGAAAACACTGATGGATGCCTGGTATGCAGCTAACTTGTTACTGCTTCGGAATCCAGTGATTTCTTGGTATAGTGCTTGTATTCCGATGCCTGTCCGTGTAGGTGACTGCTTTCATGTTGCCTAATTGGAGCTACGGTAATATACTCGGAGATGTTCTGAAGTACTCAACATCTCCACCGAACAGTATCACGTCGCAATCACAATCAAGGCCAAATCCGAAAGAGGAGTCGTCGTTGAAGTTCAACACTTAGCATTGAAAGCAGGTTTATTATCAACGGCAACCGATGGAAGAAAATTGCTTCTATTCATACAAACATTACAAACATAAGTAATTTCGAGAACCTTCCGCAAATGATAAATATTAAACAACAAATAATTACAGATGACTGGGTTTGAACTGGCGACTTGCAGCACGCCAGCCGGCTACTGACACTAACTGCAACACCATACGCCGGCCGAAGTGGCCGTGCGGTTCTAGGCGCTACAGTCTGGAACCGCGCGACCGCTACGGACGCAGATTCGAATCCTGCCTCGGGCATGAATGTGTGTGATGTCCTTAGGTTAGTTAGATTTAAGTAGTTCCAAGTTCTAGGGGACTGATGACCTCAGAAGTTAAGTCCCATAGTGCTAAGAGCCACTTTTTGCAACACCATACAGCATGCAACGTAACTCGTGCTCTTGTGTCATCTTTATATTTCTGCAAAGGTACTTGTCATTTATAGTGTATTTAAGAAGTGAACTATAATAAAAAAAGCAAGTGAATAAACGACTTCATCTATTCGATACAGTGTACTTGATTTCGTAAGCCTCTATCCCTACTATATTCCCATTGCGATATACTCATTTTTCGAAGACTGCCATTGTTCGATGTGGCCATAAAATTGTGTTGTACATTTTCCATTTACTTCCCGTTCGTAGTTGCCGGCGTACGCGAACACTTGCATGGCCATCTCCAACACCACATGAATTTCCGTCAATCCTGTCAGTGCATGATAAAGTGAAGCTACTGGTTTGGATTGCTGCCGAGTCTGTGAGTCTATGAAGGGAATCTATGCAATCTCATAATGCTAAATGTGAAGTTGCCTGGCTGATTAAGTACTGACACCCGCGCTCCAGTCACCAAAGTCGCCCAATCAATGGGACTGTACAAAGATGATAGCCACGTGACATCTACTTTCTGTGATTTGTTTGCGAATATGTGTCTATGCAACAAACCCAACAGCCGCGTACGAAACTGAAACAGAACGAAGATTTTCGCCTAAACTCTAGGCCACTGGACGAGTGCTGTGTTCGTAGCGACCTCACGGTCGTTATACCCTGAAGGTTAAGCAAAACATTTGACTCCCCAGGGGCTACAAATAAGTACTTAAGTGTATTGCGTGGCTGATTCTTTACAGCCTACATTTGAGCCATGACGTCCCCTCACAGAAACTAATGGTCAGGTAGAAATTTTTTCATAAAAAGAGTTTATTTTTAATATTGAACCGTAGTTCTATGTCCCTAATTTTATTTTAGATTACATTTTACCAACGTAGTCGTATCCCTCCACCTGTCCATTTGTGTAGGAAACACGAGATTTACAGCCCTCTCTTGCTCTTTGCTTCTGGCCGCTAATAAATATATACATTTGTCATTCGTGATAGGCACCTTCATTTGTCTGGAAAGCACGAGGGACTTGTTCGCCTCCGAGCTTGCTGCACAAATGGAGAGATGAAAGAATACGACTACATTAGTAAAATGCGCTCACTACATCTCACTTGTTCTTTTGTCTTGGCTGCGAACATAAATATACATTCCTCACTTTTGATAGTAACCACGTTATATAATTTTCTAAAACCAGGAAAATACTATTAATTTTATTCTATCTGCAATTCTAGGCTATTTTTTATTTTGTAGTTTGCCGTTACTAATTCCGTGTCTCTGCTTAAATGTTCGCTGTTGTCACGTAGTATACGGTTCAGACAGAACCCTTCTTTTTCTGCTCATTCTGAAAGTTGGTCGTTTAACTCATCTCCCTCCCTTCTGGATGCTAGTCTTTTGATCTTCTCGTATTCTCTGCTACCTCTAATTTCATCGGTGGACTCCTATTTCAGTCGTTGTCGCTGTCTTCTCCCTCCAGTCATTGCTCCAAAAGGAATATCATCCTGCTATGAAGGAGCCGCGTTAGCTGTATTCAGTCTTTTATCAGATCACAATTGGTTTCATGGCACAAAAAACCACATCCTCTGGTGATATCTGCATAACAATGAATCATGCTAGATTAATATACCCTAAAATACCCCCCAATATAAAAAAAATACCACATAATTTTTAAAAACACTTAAAACAGAAAATTGTACTTACAAGTCATAATAGCTAGGTGGCTCGGAGCGTGGAACACAACATTCAATGTCAGACCAGATTAATAAACCGCTAAACGGCGGTACGAAACGAAGTAAAAGCAAATGGACTAACGCATCCTATTCTAAAATGGTGGGTGGGGTCTAAATAAATCACAACACAGTAATCCTCTTGTATCACCAAGTTACATTAAAAAGGCAAATAAAGACCTGAAAAACAGCTGGCTTAAGGAACAGTGTTGGAGCTTACAGCTAAGTGGGCCTATGTTCAAAAAACTAGATAATGTGTTTCAAACAAGTGGTTTATTAATGGAAAAGGAGATAAGAATAAAATAAACACATACCAAAATTCCAGGCTATGCATGACACCGCGAAAGTAAATACGGCCATTCCGCGGGGGACTTGCGCAACCGAAGAATTGGCGATCTTTGGGGGAACGCGTGAGTGATCAAGTAAGAACAAGGAATGTTGGGGTGTCCGAATACAATATTTTAAAATTTGTGTGGAAGATATACCAGTGACGTAACCGCATTAAATTATAATACCAACACGGCCATGCAGAGGTGCTAGCCTGAGATGATTAGCCATAGCTGCGATGTCTACAAGGCTTTCTCAAAAGAAATAGTAGTTCCCCCTAGTAGCGACAATTCTGAGTCGGCTCCTTATTTCACCTGCTCTTCTGAGCATTTTAGACTCTTTCAGTCAGTCTCCAACTTTTTTTTTTCTTTGGGTTCCGTACATTAATCGACAAGAACAGAACTCTTACAGAATCACATTGCTGCCCATCGGTCTGCCTATCTGTCCGACTCTTGATAACTCTTCTTCTCAGAAACAGGTGACCGTATCAGTATGAAATTACGTCGCATATTAAGTTCTATAGTCTGTTGGCAGTGTAATAAATTTAAGCTTCTAAGTGGTTGCAATCAAAAGATACGGCAGTTTATGTCACATTATGATACTCCCAGACGCCAAAACCTATAAGGTACTTCCCGTTGACGTAGAATCGTGCAGTTTTGTAAGAAGCAGTTTAACAGTACAAGTAAACCAAAAAAAAAAAAAGAAAAAATGCGTAAAACGTGAATCCT
Source organism: Schistocerca americana (assembly GCF_021461395.2). Taxonomy (NCBI): domain Eukaryota; kingdom Metazoa; phylum Arthropoda; class Insecta; order Orthoptera; family Acrididae; genus Schistocerca; species Schistocerca americana. The sequence continues at coordinate 8,904,827 of NC_060120.1, read as the reverse complement.
TAATTATATCACACGAAGAAACATTTCCTTTAACATTTGTCATTTGTCATCTGACTTCAAGATTAGAATTAAAATTGCATGGGGGCTTAATTAAATAAAATGAAAATGCAAATATTTTTGGTAACTGTATGTCTGATTACGCTGTGTCTCGTAAACGGTTGGCCCTGACTAGTATTATTACGCAATATGACTGCATAGAACAACAACAAAGAATGAAATGAAAATTTCCTGTTAACACAATTAATTAATTAAGTCACCAGCAACTATAAAACCTACGAAACCAAAGCACAAGTGTAATTGTTCTGTGTGTGGGAGTGTGACTCAACGTACACATCTGGCACGGTTCTTCTTCAACAAGACAAGAAATGTCAAATACCATTTATACTGACGTGATAAAAAAAAATTAGAAATACTATAATTGCGCAAGAAACCCAGAATTACACTCTAATACAAGAACACACGCCAGATGCTTTGTTGATTGAACCTGTAATGACGCATTATTCAGGACGCTGAAATAATGAGAGAAAAAAGAAATTTTTTTTTTTAGCTTCGTTTATATTGATGAAAAGCACTCTAAACATTACAATCTCTCCACACCGACTCGCTAATACCACATCTCAACAAGAACTTTTCAGTATCACACACCAGCAAGCACTCTCTGCTACGAGTTCTCAACAAGCACTTTTCACTAGCACATCTCAACAAGCACTGACTACTACGAGTTCTCCCCAAGCACTGCCAGTGGAGGCGGCTGAATAATACTCTTTGGCGCAATCTTTGGCGCTGCGGCTCAGTGTAGCCACCTTTCAAAATATTCTCGAAATTTATGGAATTCCCGGGGTCGATAACCTGCAGCATCAATGTTGATAACAGGCAAAACTCTTCGACATTCTCGATTCCCAGGATGGATGAAATAAATAAACTGAAGAGCCAAAGAAAGTGGTACACCTGCCTAACATCGTGTAGGCCCCACGCGAGCACGCAGAAGTACCGCAGCATGACGTAGCATGGAGCTGACTAATGTCCGAAGTAGTGCTGGACGGAACATAATGAATCCTGCAGGGCAGTCCATAAATCCGTAATAGTACGGAGAGAGGGGGGAGGTGGTGTAACCTCCCCTTCACTTATCGACCTTAATGACAGTGAAAAATTAAACCGCGTGTACCTAATGGAAATTTGGGAAAAGCAATCGTCACCGAAGTTAATCTGTCGGTAAAGAGGGAGGAAAGGGGTTACATGTAAATGAAAGGAAAAATGCAAATGAAATTGGTGGAAATTAATTTTGAGAAAAGGGTAAAATTAATAAAGAAAGTAAATGTGCGGTCGTTACGTTAACAAGTAACTGGTGTTAATTAGATATTTGGGGAAAATTATGGTCGCCAGTCCTATGGATTAATGCACATATAATTAGCACTAAAAGCGTGGCAACTAAAGGTTGACATGTGTTGTGTGAAAACTGAATGTTTGTCAGAAGTAATAAATTTCGCTACATTCTGACTTAATTTAGCAAACGAATTAATAAAACAGGAAAATTTAAAGTTTATTTAGTGACTGAAATTAATAGTGAACTTTGTTTCTGAAGCACCACGAAATTCAATAAAATAAGGTTAGTCTTGGGCCACCTCAACAATCATTTCAAAAGCTGCTTGAATCTCCGCAATTTAGAAATAGGAGATTTAACTTTGAACTTGAATTAAATGATTCTGAACAATTAACAATAGTAAAATTTAGTGCGTACCAAGCTGAGCGGCAGTCACAGGTAAGCTAAAATACGGTAACAAAACTCGCACTCTTAATTTGTGCTTGTGTAATCTAAATATTGTAGCGAGCTATGAATACTTTAACTGAACTTTGAAATTAAAGCAGTGAAATGGAATGATATTACTTTAATGCTGGCTTTTGAATTTCAACGACACTCGGGTTCATTCCGGAAAAGGGAGGGACCCTGCTCGGTAGCGCAATTGGGACAATAAGCAACAAAGGTTCATGCTATGTTGCTGTAATTTTGTGAGACAAATTCTACAGTTTGAAAAGCTGATGTCTGCCATAGAGTTCTAAAACTTTACGTGCTTCCAGTCTTTCTTGTTGGTTGATTGAAGGTTTGAAGCCGTCGATCGAGGAGGTGGCGACAGTCACTCATTGTCGGCCGTCGCTGCTGCAAAAGCTGGATGTTGGCGCGCCTTCTTCTCGACACAGTCACCAGGCGGAACGGGCTCTTGATGTGTGCCAGCTAATGCTTCCCGTCCGCAACACCGTGTCTGAAGCCATCTCAGCAAGTCGAGCACAATTACATGCTGCCAAACCCCGAAAGCGCGGCAACTCGCGGGAGCGTCACTCAACACACCTGCTCCGCCGCCCTACTCCAGCCAGACTCTGCTCTGCGCGCGCTCCATGCGGCAGACTTAACACTGCCAATGACCCTAAACACTTTGGTTCTCCACACGACCCATCGATGTAATCGTTCGATAGCACAGTTTTCCCTAGGCCAGACCCAGAGTAAAAATACACATAATATTTACAAAAGAAACCAATTATACATCGACATAAATGCATATATATATATAGTAAAACAATTACAATATATAAAGACACAGAAATGTCATATCTTCAGGTAACAAAATAAGGAAAAAAATTTATAGTGCAATAGATGGAAATAGGATATGAATTTCCGGCGTTACAGTGGGGGTGGGGGGAGTGGAGATCTCTTCTGAACAGCACGTTCCAAGGCATCGCAGAAATGTCCAATAATGTTCACGTCTGGGAAGTTTGGCGGCCAGCGGAAGAGCTTAAACAGAGATGAGTGTTCCTGGGGCCACTCTGTAGCGATTCAAGACGTGTGGGGGGTCACATTGTCCTGCTGGAATTACCCACGTCAATGCACAATGGACGTAAATCGATGCAGGTGATCAGACAAGATACGTGTCACCTGCCACAGTCGTATCTAGACGTATCAGGGGTACCAGATCACTGCAACTGCACACATCTCACATCATTATATAGCCTCCACTAGCCTGAACAATCCCCTACTGACATGCAGGAATCCATGTGGCTGTCTCCATACTCATACACGTCCATCCCCTCGACACAATATGGCCGGCCGAAGTGGCCGAGTGGTTCTAGGCGCTTCAGTCTCGAACCGCGCGACCGCTACGGTCACAGGTTCGAATCGTGCCTTGGGCACGGATGTGTGTGATGTCCTTATGTTAGTTAGGTTCAAATAGTTCTAAGTTCTAGGGAACTGGTGACTTCAGATGTTAAGTCCCATAGTGGTCAGAGCCATTTGAACCATTTGATACAATGTGAAACCAGTCTCGTCCGACCAGGCAACATGTTTCCAGTCATCAACAGTCCAATGTCGGTGTTGACAGGCTCAGGTGAGACGTAAAGTTTTGAGTCGTGCAGTCATCAAGGCTACATGAGTGGGCCTTCGGCTCCGAAAGCCCATATCGATGATGTTCGTTGAATGGTTCGCACGCTGACACTTGTTGATGGCCGAGCATTGAAATCTACAGTAACTTCTGGAACGATTGCACTTGTATCAGGTTGAACGATTCTCTTCAGTCATCGTTGTTCTCATTCTTACAGAATCTTTCTCCAAGCGCAGCGATGTCGGCGATTTGATGTTTTACCAGGTTTCTGATATTCACGGAACACTCGTGAAATGATTGTTCGGGAAAATCCCCATTTCATCGCTACTTCGGAGATGCTTTATCCCAACGCTCGTGCGTCGACTATAACACCATTCTGAAACCTACTTAAATCATGATAAGCTGCCATTGTAGCAGCAGTAACCGGTCTAACAACTACGTGAGACACTTATTGTCTTATATTGGCGTTGCCGACCGCAGCGCCGTATTCTGCCTGTTTACATATCTCTGTATTTGAACACTCATTCCTACACCAGTTTCTTAGTGGCTTCAGTGTACATATACATAATTAAGTTTGTACGGAACCTTAGAGTTCGAGTCCTTCTCACACCCGGCTATTTTTTTTTTTTTTCGAACGTCACATCTAGAAAGTTGGCAGTCTTTTCTTTTCCGGCTTCTTCATTGTCCAAATTTCTGCGTTGTACACGCATATGCTCTAAACGTAGCTGTTTCCGAATCCTTCCTCATTAGTGAAGGCGATACGGTTTGACGTCAATAGCGTTCCACTGTGGATACTTATTTTGCCGGAACCGATGACCGTCGCAGTCTGGTCCCTTTAATCCCCCCAAACCAACCAACCAACCAACTTATTTTGCCTGGACTATTCCAGCTCTAAAACCAACTGTGCTTCTATCATCCGCTGTGGTGCAGCTACAGAGGTACCTGAAGGAAGTCACGTGTGCGAGCTTTTCCCCTTCAGCGAGCATTTATCTTTCTCGTCTCTCTAAATCATTTTGGGTTAGTGCAGGGTTAGTTCTTTCGATAGCCCCTTAGTCTACACCTCTCCCACCTTTGTTCGGATGAAATAGCGCCTCAGTCTCAATCACTGCCAATACGATGTGCAATTTAAACAATACTTCTTTCAGTTTCTTTCTTCCACCTGCGTGTCTTTTAGTGGTACTGGTGTAACGGATCGAACCTGAAAAGAATCATTTAGTTGGATAGAATGAAAAAATGAATTACTTTTCAGGAAAAGTTTTGAAATTGCTTTTTACTGCAATGGATGAAGAATGTGGGTTATTGAGAGAGCTGAATGAAAGTCTGAAGTTCTGGATTTACTTATAGGGAGCGCTACCTGTTCCTCCAGTAGTCGTGCGGGTCGGAGCTGAACGTGCATCTCAGATCTGAGTTAGCGCCCTTTATGCCATTAAGAACCTTCGCCGCTGCTGCGATTGCATTAGAGGCGCAATTAATTCGAAGTCTTTGAATTATCCGCAGCGGCCGTAATGGCACCTAGATAAAATCGAAATAGGTCGAATTAGAATTTCGCCGTTTCTTTTCCTCGTCGCTAATTACGGACGGTCGGGCTCCCGCGCGACGTCGAGCGGTGTTGGGTAACGGCGGCTGACGTCTGCGGAGCGAGAGATACATAGACGAGCCGTGAGGCTGGTAGGCGGGCGGGGTAGCTAGCTAGCCTGCCGGCAGCTGGCTAACATTTCGAAGGCGGCCGCCGAGTGTCGCGAGATGCGGTCTGCAGATAGCCTCTGGAGGGCGTCAGTTTCGCAAGGCGGTGTGTCGTGGGAACCGAACGGAACACAACAGCGGGGGGGTAGGAGGTGCAGCCACGCCCAGTAGGCCTCCAGCAGCGCCTTGTGTGTGTGTGTGTGTGTGTGTGTGTTTGTGTGTGTGTGTGTGTCGAGGCACCTCTTCGCCCGCAGGAGGATGGCGCAACAGCAGCGTTCCGGGCGGAGAAAGTGCGCACCAAGCCGCACAGTGCCACGGGATGGACCAGAACGCCTCGGGCTACCGTAGAGCCTTTGCAAGGCGTATGGGGGCCCGAGAAAGTGCGATCCACAAGAAGCGCCTCGTTTTGTTGCTCCTCGTGCGGGACCTACTTTTCGTGGTACGTAATATTCGCCGCTCCTACGTGATTATATTTTAGCCGCTACGAAAGACGCGTACAGGAATAACCGCGGTGACGCGTCACTTTCTGTTAACTTCCGCTCGTGCGTCTCTCCTCGTTTTATACTCTCTGCTGTGTCGTGTTTAGCAGAAGAAAGCATGTTCGAACTTGAAGACACCTGGAACACAGAACTGATGTTTTAAGGCTACCATTGAACGTATATACGTGGGGAAACACAGTTTTTGTGCCGCGCGGGATTAGCCGAGCGGATGCCGGCACGGTAGCTCAGCGTGTTCGGTTAGAGGGTTAGCTGCCCTCTGTAATAAAAAAAACTGAGCGAATGGATCAATAACGAACTTCAACGGGCGTCAGGGGACGTCCGCCACGAACTATTGCAACGAACTATAACGAACAAAATGAACTACAAAAAAAAAAAAAGCTGTCTAAGGCACTGCAGTCATGTACTGTGCGGCTGGTCCCGGCGGAGGTTCGAGTACTCCCTCGGGCATGGGTGTGTGTGTTTGTCCTTAGGATAATTTATGTTAAGTAGTATGTAAGCTTAGGGACTGATGACCATAGAAGTTAAGTCCCATTAGATTTCACACACATTTGAACATTTTTTGAACAGTTTTTGTCTGAAAACATTTAGGGTTTCAAAACACCATATTATTTCCCATTCTTTTGTCTGCAACACCCCGTTTTTCAACATAATCTCCCCTGAAATGTGACGGCCTTACGCTACCTTACTAGCAGGGCCTCTGTGCTCGCATACTACCACTGTACTAACTCGACATCCAAGCCAACGTCTTGCTTTATCAAAAATGTTTCAAATGGCCCTGAGCACTATGGTACCTAAATGCTGAGGTCATCAGTCTCCTAGAACTTAGAACTACTTAAACCTAACTAACCTAAGGACAACACACATATCCACGCCCGAGGCAGGATTGAAACCTGTGACCGTAGCGGTCGCGCGGTTCCAGACTGTAGCACCTAGAACCGCTCAGCCGCGCCGGTCGGCCTTGCTTTATCAATAACCTCCCCATCATTCACGTATTGCTCCCTGCGGAGTGTATCCTTGAAGTCGATAGAGGTGGGATCCGGGCTGCAGGACGGATGAGGAAGTTTTGTGAGCCCCTCTCTGGTGTGCAGGTTTGTATGAGGCCTTGCGTTCTCATAGAGAAGGAGAACTTGTTTGGCTTTTATACGATGACCAACACGATGAAGTCGTTTCTTCAGTTTCCTCAGGCTAGCACAGTACACTGCAGAGTAGATAGTTGCATCGTGAGGGTAGACATGGAACGGAATAACGCTTTCAGAGTCGCAGAAGGCCGTTGCCTGACTGTACTATCGGAGGGTGTGGCTTTGAACTTTTCCTTCAGAGGAGAGGAGGGGTAGCACCTCTCCACGGATTGCCGTCTAGTTTGCGGTTCGAAGCTGCTTAAACATTTTTCATATTTGTCACTATCAGCCCCGCGACGAGCAAGACATTCTGCACAGACGATCCTCCGTTGCTCTTTATCGTCTTCTGTTAGGCGGTGAGGAACCCATCTACATCTACATCTACATGGATACTCTGCAAATGCCTGGCAGAGGGTTCATCGAACCACCTTCACAATTCTCTATTATTCGAATATCGTATAGCGCGCCGAAAGAACGAACACCTATATCTTTCCGTACGAGCTCTAATTTCCCTTATTTTATCGTGGCGATCGTTTCTCTCTATGTAGGTCGGTGTCAACAAAATCTTTACGCATTCGGAGGAGAAAGCTCGTGATTGGAATTTCGTGAGAAGATTCCGTCGCAACGAAAAACCCCTTTCTTTTAATGATTTCCAGCCCAAATCCTGTATCATTTCTGTGACACTCTCTCCCATATTTCTGCCCTTCTTTGAACTTTTTCGATGTACTCCGCCAGTCCTACCTGGTAAGGATCCCACACCTCGCAGCAGTATCCTAAAAGAGGACGGACACGCGTAGTGTTGGCAGTCTCCTTAGTAGGTCTGTTACATTTTCTAAGTGTCCTGCCAATAAAACGCAGTCTTTGGTTAGCTTTCCCCACAACATTTTCTATGTTTTCCTTCCAATTTAAGTTGTTCGTAATTGTAATTCCTAGGTATTTATTTGAATTTAAGGCTTTGAGATTTGACTGGTTCATCGTGTAACCCAAGTTTAACGAATTCCTTTTAACAGCCATGGGGATGACCTCACACTTTTCGTTGTTTAGGAACACACCTCTGAGTACCGCGACTGGTGGACGAGGGCGTCAGCACTACCAACAAAAACGTCCAGTTGTGCGCCTTTGATCCATCGGTCATCTCGAATGAGAGTGCGCGCACGATCCAATGTTGCAGGAGTCACAGGTATAAGCGACCAACCATCGTGCGGGAGATGGGACAGGTTTGTGCGACCTTGTTGTGACGATGAAAGACGTCTCTTCCAAAGACTCACACAGCTCTTGTTCACTACCAGGCCTCCGTAGACATTCTGGAAGTGCCTATGAATATCTGCGATCCTCTGGTTTTCGCCAAAAGAAACTCAATGACAGCTCTACGCTTGGAATGCACCTCTGTTACAGACGCCATTTTTAAGGCTACGTATGGGGGCGCCATCTATCGGAACTTCATGAAATCATAGGGATTGAAACTGGAATAATTCTTGATGTCCCACACACATTCCGGTTTCTTAATACTGAATTTGCTGCAGAGGAAAAAAATGTGTAGCGTCACTTATTGAACACCCATCGTTGTATCGAAATCCTTAGTAAAAATCAGTCACAGCCACCTCCTTCCGATGACTACCATGCCGTTTACTTTTTAGAAAGTTCCGGAAGGAACAGTTTCATACCAACAGGCGCCACCACTCTAATAGTGGGCTTGTGTGTTACTGCCACCACACAGACAAACCAGTTGCGTGGCGTCTCTCAGTTCGTAGTAGCAGTCCCCATGTGGAGCTCACAAACCCGGAACTCTTTGTACTTCCACGCCACTTCCTCCAGCGCGTCTTACGCATTCGCCTGTAATGTGGGCAGTACCTACGCTGAACTACATCGCTCACGTCCTGTACTGGCGCACACGGAAAACCTCCCGCCGCCACCCACCAAAGCAAGGCGTGCCACAGTCACTGACACAGCAACAAACCAGCTGTCAAACGGTTGACTTCAGTGCCTGTACGTCGGTGAGTACAATACTCTGCAGACTGACTTTCGAGACTCCATTGGCTATTTGCGGGGAACTAGTAGCAGTAGCTGAGTGTCTGCAAACATTACTACCAGTGATACAACAGCTATTATAGACAGCCAAGAGACAGCAAAGCTATTTGGGTGTAACTATATTCGGTTATGTCATCAAATGGCATGCATCAAACTGTACCGAAGTTAAGTAACATTTGTAACATATTTATTATTGTGTTGCGACATTTCTGTTACTGCACGCGCTGTCACACAGGTGTTTGGATAATCATAGATTGTAGTGTCTACCTTGAATGAACCAATGCACTTTTTTGCTTCTGTGAATGTTTGGGCTGAATTAATAGCAGCGTTCAGTTACTAAATCCGCAGTGTAGATTGCAGATATTCGTGGAGATGTGGCAGAAGCAGTTCAGAGCTGGAATAGCGGTAGAAGATGATTGTCGTGATGCAGCCTCAGAGTCAGAGAAAGTTTATGTCCTTGAAGAAATACTGGTTTGTTAAGATTTTGTCAAGTACCATTGATAGAGCAAGTGCTTATGTGGACCTGGAATATGTTTTGTGAACTTTTGAATGAACCATCAAACCTTGTAAGACGAAAAGAGGATCATAGAGTATTATGCGAGTGAAAGCCATTGATGTCACGTGGTAGTTTGAATAGTGTTAAGGAGAGAACGTCCATAAAATAAGTGAATATTTTCGTTGTGGTCAGGCAGTGTGTGACAGATTAGGATAAGTAAACGGTGTTTCAGTTGAGTGACTTTTTATCATTCCAGTACTATAGATAACCATTCGAAACAGTGAGTACTTCGGTTCAGGCACATGGTAAAAAATTCAATAGCCGTTGTAACGGTACTTGAATTACATAACCATTATGGTACCTCACCTGAACCTCTCGATACCAGTAATATTCTACTGTATTTCTGTTAACTAAAAAAATGGCTCTGAGCACTATGGGACTTAACTTCTGTGGTCATCAGTCCCCTAGAACTTAGAACTACTTAAACCTAACTAACCTAAGGACATCACACACATCCATGCCCGAGGCAGGATTCGAACCTGCGGCCGTAGCAGTCCCGCGGTTCCGGACTGCGCGCCTAGAACCACTAGACCACTGCGGCCGGCTTTCTGTTAACTACTTAACATATTTCTGAGACAACATTCATATTTGATTTCACTTTTGATGCATCGATATGTTTATATTGCAATGATATTATTCTTATGTTTATTCTTTCTTTTGTCACTATGATCTTTGACGTACTTGTAACTCTGATTCTTGGGCACGTAAGCGATGGTTAGTTAGTTGTTAAGTTGTTAGAGAGTCGGACTTTGAAAAGGTCAAGTCTTGTACTTCATGTTGGAAAGATGCATTTTGTAGTTGGCTTATAAAATGTGAGGAAGATGTTTTCAAGTATGTTTTGTATCGTGAAGTGATGTTTGTGTGTCACGTGATACTGCAATTAAAAGGAAGTGTAACTTAAATTCGGAGTGCTGATTATTTTTTTACATCACCATTGTCCAGTAAAAGTGTAATCGTCAAGAATGGTTTGTGAAGCGCTTCTACAAAACTTTTGAATATAGCAGAATAAAACCTAGGCCTCTTTGCATCCGAGCTTGGAATCATAACCACCTAGATTTTCAACGATTGAGCCACGATTTTACGACGAGACCAGCGTGGGAAACACAAAAAGATGAGCGCCTAGTTTTTTGATTATTACATGAAATGACTTTATTAACTGTTCTCTAATGACACCTGCCACATAATATGACTGTTGTTGCCCGAAAATGCAGTATTTAGCAGCGTGAGCAACACCACAATCGTTATTAAGTTCTGACCTTTGTTGTGGTAGGGTTGTTAGACCGTCTACGCACGTGGACGTAATCACCACTCATTTTACACGTCAGACTGCCGAAAAGAACTGTTAAAATAAGTGGAGGGGGAGAGGATGTTTTATCTCATATTCATTGCCTAATTAGCACACCGGCCAAACATTTGTTGTCCTCAGGAGACATAACACCGCCTATAGCCTTGGTAATGGCCTCAAGTTGGGAAGACAGTCCACAAGTTTTCAAAAATATTGCACATCCGGCTGCAATCACTCAGTGATGATTAGTTCCCGTAGTGGTATCAAACTGTGGGGATGGTGACTGCTCCCTTTCATCAGCGGTCCCAAACAGTCCCAGAGGTTTTCTACGACTTTACTATCTAGAAATTTGCCATGCCAGTCCATTTCCATTTGGTGCCTGAGTGTTCGTCACACCAGGTACATCTACCCGGTCCAGTTACATTAATCTGGCGACCGACTGCGTTCGATGTCAACATGGAATAACCACTCTCAGACGGCAGGTGGCAGCAGTAGCACTGGAGGGTACATGAAACGTGTCTGGGGAACGCCGACAGCTGTGCAGTCGCTGTCGTAATGTGCAAATGGTGCGGTTTATCAGACTTTCCAAAGGCCATGATCTCTGGCTTTTAGACCAAGGTTGGAAGTATTTATGAAACGACAAAGTTTCTAAACGATTCGCGTGCCGCCGTCAATATGTCGCTATCAAAAACCGGCGCCGAGGCCACTGGGGATAAATGAACGGGGGTGAACAATGGCTGTGGAAACGTGCACAGGCAAATAGAGGTGCAACAGGTGAGCTCTGACAGCCCAGGTGATACAAGGGGCTGTCAACAGCGTCTCTCGACGATCTTCCAGCGAACGTCGCTGCATAGGGACCTCCACAGGAGGCGCCTGGTACGTGCACCCCCGCTGACTACTGTCTATTGGCAACGAGGGCTGGAATTTGCAAGTCTGTACTGGAACTGGACGCCCACCGATTGGAGACTGGTGAGCTTTTCTGATTAATCACATTCTATGCTCCATCGGAAAGATGGTTCTTGGCGTGGTCGGCATGAAACGTCTGGGAGTAAACACCTTGCAACAATCGTCGGAGAGGTCCAGCCCGGAAGGCATTCCCTGGGTGATCCCGGTCATTCTCATCGGCACAGTGGATCAACACACGTGTGCATCTATTCTCGGCGACCATGTCCTCTCTTAAGCCGTCGCCACACGGACCGTGCTGTCGAACGTTAACGTAGAGCGTGCCAAGTTCAACGTGCTGCTGAACGCTCAGGAACGATGCGACTTGTGCATACGGTACGTGGGCCCCAGCGTGGTATACGTGACCGCAACGCACTCCAGTGGCAGCTGAGGGATGTTTCTAGTTCTTAAATCACACTGTTTACTCAACGAGCGCGCGTAAAATCCCCACGTTAGCTCTATTAAAACGCACATTTCCTCCATCGTCCACGAAAAGGAAAGTACCATGTCCAATCAGTAAGGACACAGGCTTATAAAAGTTCCATTACAAACAGTGCGGTACAAATTTGGAATACTTCTCCGTATAAGATATACATTATTTCATCATTCCCACATTTCAGTAAAACCCCAAGGTCAGTCTTACTTGATCAATGTTCCTACCTGTAGCAGAATCTTTGCAAACACGTGAATTACGAAGCGTAAAAGAAATAGCGCAAGCTGTCCTGTAGATTAAGCCAATCGAAGAAAGTCACCCCTCAAAAAAAGGTAAACCTATATTTACATAACATCAAATATTATAGTATATACTTATATTAAACTAATAATAAAGCATCAGAACCTAATAAAAACACGAATGCTAGGAAAAATAATTTGGTAGTGTCAAGGCGCGAACAAATTGTACCAAGAATAATGCGTTTTTGGTGGATCTTCAGTGTGTGGCTGCCTTCAAATAGCCTACTCTCATAATACGCAAGGTACAATAATTCTTTTGCCACAAATACGATGCTTCTCATTATTTTATTGGAACGAATCACACAGTTAACAACGGGTTTTCCAGTGATTCTCAATTTGCTGCTGCTCAGAAACGGCATATATACATACAAGCTTGAAATGAATGCCAATATGGCGCCTCACAATTCTGTACTGAAGGGAGACGGCGTGCGTGTGACGTAGGTGGCGTTGTGCCATCTCATTGGTCAACGCTCAGACGCACGCTCAGAATATCTGACATGCCAGATATTGCTCTGCACGTTCGGAAAGACTCCCGAACGTGCTATTCCACGCTATGACGTCAGAAGCTCGGCACGCTCAACGCTCAACGTTCGGTTGCACGGTCCGTGTGCCGATGGCTTTACGTGCAGTATTGTCTCTCTTCGTCACGCCGGCATCTAGCGACTGGACAATGCAACGTGAAACACGGCTCTCAGTGTACGTGCGTGGTTCAAAGCGCATCAGGATGGCTTTACCCCGCTCTATCTGACTGTAAAAACTCCCGTATTTAGACCCAGACGAGGATCTGTTGGACCATCTCGACAGGGCTGTTCCTCGCCATGGATCCTCAACGGAGAAATGTAGCGCAGGTGGCCACGGCGGTGGAGTCGGCATGGCTCCACATCCTTTCCAGTGCCTTCCTGAACCTCAGTGACTCTCTACCTGCTCGCCTCGCAACCCTGTGAAAGGTGGTTATTCTGGTTTTTGACAGGTGTTCACATTGATGTGAGTGGACAGTGTACATACAGCCCCATGCCTAGTCATCTTGGAGGGCGGAAGTATCCAGAGCATACTCATCAAAAATGCATTGTCGAAAGCGCAACACTTGGGCACCTAGAATGTTGGAGTAAACGTCCTGGTTCATCTTTATTCTAATTTGAATGAGTTGGCTGAGGTATTTGTACGGAAAACTCTCAATACACCACAAAACCACTGACAAATAGACAAGTGAATTAAACGCTTCATACGGCCGTCATTATACCTGACACCTCGAATAAAAGATAGTGACTCGTCGCTAAGAACTGCGTACGTCGAGTCGGCTACTGCCAGGATTGTGTGCATTTTGGAACATTAAAGACGTGCAGTTGTACGTGGCTCGGCGAGCAGTGACCTTTCTAAGGTACCTGACTCCAAATATTCCCATTCACGCACTTCCCTTCGCAATTTTCGGTTGTAGACCGATTGAGGTGAAGCTGCGTTTACTGACAGCTGCAATTCCTGCCAGGTTTGAAACAGATTAGGCGTTGACAACGCATGTCACTTATCTCCGGTCCCTGTGGGTTAGGATGTTTTTACGGCTAAGGTTTTTACGTCGCGTCAAAATGCTGCAAGTGGTATATCATTCCCTGTAGACACGTTCGTCTGTTAGCGCTGACGCACGAGCAAATTGGCAAACACTATTCACGGTACGATCAGGCGCTCGGCTAAACACGACTGCTGCTTTCCACGTCTCCACGTTGACGCACCTTACTTCACAGATTCATTACAACCGGCCAGCATCTGTACAAACTTCACAGCCATGACGTAGGTCAGCGGTGTAGACTCACTTAACCGGCTGGTACCAGTTCATCTCCATCTACAGCACTCCAAAGCGACCAGCGTGCTCTTTCAAGCGGATTAATATAGACTACTGGCCATTAAAATTGCTACACCACGAAGATGACGTGCTACTACAGACTTGAAATATAACCGACAGGAAGAGGATGCTGTGATATGCAAATTATTAGCTTTTCAGAGCATTCACACAAGGTTGGTGCCGGTGCCGACACCTACAACGTGCTGACATGAGGAAAGTTTCCAACCGATTTCTCATACACAAACAGCAGTTGCCGGCGTTTCCTGGTGAAACGTTGTTCTGATGCCTCGTGTAAGGACGAGAAATGCGTATCATCATGTATCCAACGTTGATAAGGGTCGGACTGTAGCCTATCGCGATTACGGTTTATCGTATCGCGACATTGCTGCTCGCGTTGGTCGAGATCCAATGACTGTTGGCAGAATATGCAATCGGTGGGTTCAGGAGGGTAATAAGGAACGCCGTGCTGGATCCCAACGGCCTCGTATCACTAGCAGTCGAGATGACAGGCATCTTATCCGCATGGCTGTAACGGATCGAGCAGCCACGTCTCGATCCCTGAGTCAACAGATGGGGACGTTTGCAAGACAACAACCATCAGCACGAACAGTTGGACGACGTTTGCAGCAGCATGGACTATCAGCTCGGAGACCATGGCTGCGGTTACACTTGACGCTGCGTCACAGACAGGAGCGCCTGCGATGGTGTACTCAACGACGAACTTGGGTGCACCAATGGCAGAATGTCTTTCGGATGAACCCAGGTTCTGTTTACAGCAACATGATGGTCGCATCCGTGTTTGGCGACATCGCGGTGAACGCACATTGGACGAGCGTACTCGTCATCGCCATACTGGCGTATCACCCGGCGTGATGGTATGTGGGATGCCATTGGTTACACGTCTCTGTCACCTCTTGTCCGCATTGACGGCACTTTGAACAGTGGACGCTACATTTCAGATGTGTTATGACCCGTGGCTCTACCCTTCATTGGATCCCTGTGAAACCCTATATTTCAGCAGTATAATGCACGACCGCATGTTGCAGATCTTGTGCGGGCCTTTCTGTATACACAAAATGTTCGTCTGCTGCCCTGGCCAGCACATTCTCCAGATCTCTCACCAATTGAAAACGTCTGGTCAATGGTGGCCGAGCAATTGGCTCGTCACAATAAGCCAGTCACTACTCTTGACGAACTGTGGTATCGTGTTGAAGCTGCATGGGCAGCTGTACCTGTACACGCCATCCAAGCTCTGTATGACTCAATTTCCAGGCGTACCAAGGCCGTTATTACGGCCAGAGGTGGTTGTTCTGGGTACTGGTTTCTCAGGCTCTATGCACCCAAATTGCGTGAAAATATAATCACATGTCAGTTCTAGTATAATATATTTGTCCAAAGAATACCCGTTTATCATCTGCATTTCTTCTTGGTGTAGCAATTTTAATGGCCAACAGTGTATTTTGTCCTGCGAGATCACGAAAGATACCTATCGTTGCTATTGGAGGTGAATTACATGGAGAGAAATGCTGTCTATAAGTTCGGCAAAAATCGCTCTACACGTAAGAGATCCAAAGAACATGGATGTGAGACCGTAGCAAGACAAGATTGAAGCCTATCCCACTATTAAATTGTATATTGTAATATTAGTAATTTTCGCCTCACAAACAATAATATAACCTCAATAGTAAACGCCTGATGACCTTAAGTTATCGAATAATTGTAAAATAAAAGAAATGAACCATCGCATAGCAGCGACAGAATCTATTCTTCATCCTTGCTGCTCTTGCGCGGTGCCTGTAAATCTCTATGTGCATGTATCGATTAATGATATAAAAAAGAATTCTGTTGTTTCAGGACAAATGAGGCACTGGGCGCCTCACCTTTTACTGTTTGTATTCCATGAAAGGCGGACGCGGACTTGCTGCGTTCCGCATCGGTATTTTATATTTTATGTGAAAATATTCAGTAAATATGCTAATTATTAATTTTTCCAATCAGAAAACATGTAGTTTCTTGTAACTAATTACGAACAGACGGCATCAAGAGGACATTTTGACTGTTATGTTTAAAGTATTGAACCACAATGCTCATCTACTGGAAAATTAATGTGAAAAGGTACGTAGCATTAAAATACGTGTGTTAAGGATAAGTGTGCTTGTTTTACTAAATTAACCTTGTTGATTTCCATCTCCTTATTTACTTAATTGATAATTATTTTGTGTTAGTTCATCACCAGAAATTACGATCACGCCGAATGCAGCATGAGGCAGAAGGAACATTATCGTTTCTCCTAGTACTTCTGAATCAGCTCTTTTTTTTAATTGTGTAGCGTTGCATTTCTTTTAAAGTCTATAAATCTTCTGGTCCCTTAGTGTTGTTCGGGGTATGACTACATCGCGACTATAGAAATGCTCAGAAATGATAATGTTTCTTCCGAACGATCTCAAATAAATCAATCTGCTGCTCTTGTTCAACGTAATCCAAGCAGGTATTTAATGCTCAGCCTATGTTATTATAATAGTGTAATCAATCTCTGATTCTGTTGCCAAGTGGCCCACCAAAATATTCACTTTCTTGACATTTTTCGAAAAATGTAAAAATAACAATTCTTTTTCTTTTCGCCTCCCACCCCGCCCCCTAAGAACATCGCTACAATGTAGAATGGTTCAAATGGCTCTGAGCACTATGCAACGTAACTTCTGAGGTCATCAGTCGCCTAGAACTTAGAACTAATTAAACCTAACAAACCTAAGGACATCACACACATCCATGTCCGAGGCAGGATTCGAACCTGCGACCGTAGCGGTCACTCGGCTCCAGACTGTAGCGCCTAGAACCGCACGGCCACTCCGGCCGGCTACAATGTAGAGCAAACAGTAATGGATGCTGAGGAAACATTTGTCTAAGGAATTAAATTTCAGGGAATAGAAATAAATGAATTAAAATCTCCGGGCCTGAAGGTACCAATTTCACTCCCGGATAGGGCTGGGGTTTTTCGTCGTTCCAGTGGCATATCGTTCCGTGATAGGTTACTTTCTTAAACAGTGTTGCTCACTTTTCTGTAGTGGCCCTTTCTTTGACCTAGTGCTCTGTCAAATTCATCTCGCAGTATCGTACTCCCATCTCATCTTCATCTCTCCTTCCTTTCTAGAGCGTTGAGTGTTGCCTTTATGTCTATTTGCTTGTAGAGCCTTTTCACGTATTCCTTCCACCTTCCACCCCTCCCATCTTCACTTAGAGCTAGCTTCCCGTCTGAGCTCTTGATATTCATAAGACATTTCTCTTTTCTCAAAGGCTTCTTTAACTTTCCTGTAGGCGACATCTATCTTGCTCCTAGTCAAGCATGGTTCTACACCTCTGAATTTTTCCTATATCCAAACCGCTTTTCCATTTTGCACTTGCCGGCTGGGGTGGCCGAGCGGTTCTAGGCGCTACAGTCTGGAACCGCGCGACCGCTACGGTCGCAGGTTCGAATCCTGCCTCGGGCATGGATGTGCGTGATGTCCTTAGGTTAGTTAGGATTAAGTAGTTCTAAGTTCTAGGGGACTGATGACCTCAGAAGTTAAGTCCTATAGTGCTCAGGGCCATTTGAACCATTTTGTACTTCCTGCCAGTCTCATTTTTAAACGTCTGTGTTCCCTTTTACCTGCTTCATTCGCTGCATTTTCATATTCTCTCGTTTCATCAATTAGATATCTCACGCGTTATCTAAAGATATCTACTGTCTTTTGTTTTTCTCCTCTGATGCGTGCACTATTCCCCAGGCTGCCCCTTCGCCTCCTGTTTTTTTCCTTACGCCGGTTTCAGTCAATAGCTGCCTGACGGTCGCTTTGGAACTTTAGACAACCTCTGGTTCTATCAACTTACCCCGATCCCATATCCTTAATTTCCTACTGTTCTGCAATTTCTTCACTTTTAATCTGGAGTTCACACAGTTCATAACCAACACACTATGGTCAGAATATTTATTTGCCCCTGGAATTCTTTTTCCGTTTAAAATTTAGTTTTAGAATCTCTGCTTTCCATTCTGTAATCTATCTAAAACCTTCTTGTGTCTCCAGGTCTATTATTTCACATTTCTAAACTGTTAGCTATAGTTAAATTATGCTCTGTGCAAAATTATGCCGTGCGGTTTCCTCTTCCATTTCTTCCATCCTCTTCCTGCTATCGAATTCTAGTCCCCCATCACAAAAAAACCGTCTCCATTAGGTACCCAAATTATTTCTTTTATCTCAATGTGCATTCTTCCAAACTATTCATCATCTGCGAAGCTAGTTCGCGCATAAAGTTGTACTACTATGGTGGGAGTTGGCCTCCTGTGTATCTTGATTTCTACTATGCATTCACGATGCTGTTCACAGTAACCTACCTGCATTCTTTTCATTATTAATTGTTAGGCATACTCCTCCATTAGACGCTATTTGATTTTGTATTTAAAACCTTATGTTTGCCTCATCGGAAGGCCTGTTTTTCCTTCCACTGCACTTCGCTAATTTCTTTTATATCCAACTGAAACGTCCCCTTAGAAAAATTGTAGATGACTGTGCTTAAACTGACACACAATATTTTTTAGCGCAACGCAATCTGATTTTTCAAAAATCCCTACAAAAGAATGGCCCTGACTAACATTAACCTATACGTTTCACAAATCACTTACCTCACAAAAATCTTCGTTACTCGAACTACTGCAATACAGCGAGCGCCACTACTGCCAGCTAAATAAAAGATTCAAACTACGGAAGGCACTAACTACTGATAGGCATAGTTAGCAAATGAAAGATTTTAATAGAGAACAAACAATGTATTTACCTTAATAGTCATCAGAAGTCATAATATATATAGCAGTTCATGACATCCAGTCTTACAAATTTCAAAACTCCGCCATTTCTCTCCCCACATCCACCACTGCTGGGGGCATACCTCCAACTGCGCAACGCTATGCGCTGTTCACATCCAGCTGCCGCTGCCCAACACTACAATGGCCAACAACAATGCAAACCAGCCACAGACCGCACACAGCACAGCCAGTGATTTTCATACAGAGCGCTACGTGGCGTTACCAATATAAAAACCTAAACAGCCTACTTACATAGCCCCCATGCTCCCCACAAAAAATTTTACAAATTGTTTTGAGCAGTGGCCAATAATGATTTGATAAAAATTTTCATAATTACAATAACAAAGATATCAAATGCACACACTTATTGATTGGTCAAAAGCTAAAATTTTCACACAGTCCATAAAGACAGTCCTGATCATTCATCACAGTAAAATTGCAGTGTTTTTCTCAAAGGCTGAGCAGCAAAAGAAAATGCACACGGAAGTAGTGGATTTCCATAGAGTCTTGAAGAAGTAGTGTTGTCCTTCCAACGGAAAGACAGTGCTGACTCTTGACATGCAGACAGGTAATGGGCCACACCAGAGCAAACCCACAGCAGAGTCAGTCGAAGTTGAAAAATATTGGTAGGTAGGTCATCACAGAACAGACCCACTGTAGTCCTGGTAGAGATTACGGTATTGGTGGGCCACCAGAGGTGCAGACCCACTGCAGTCCTTGTAGAAATAATGGTATTGATGGATCATCAAAGGTGTAGACCCACTGTAGTCCTTGTAGAAATAATGGTATTGGTGGGTCATCAAAGGTGTAGACCCACTGTAGTCCTTGTAGAGATGGCCTGCAGCCATCTGCTGCGAAGCCACAGACTGCACGCAGCACAGCCAGTGATTTTTTTACAGAGCGCTAAGTGGCGTTACCAATACAAAAACCTAAACAGCCTACTTACACAACTCCAGGCCATAAATTTACATTTTAGTTTCTCAACCCTACCTTCCCTTTTAAGGGACCTAATACTCCATGCTCCGACTCGTGGAATGGCAGTTTCGTTTTTCTTGATGATGATGTCCTCCTGTGCTATCCCTCCCCGGACACCCGAAAGGGGGACTGTTTTACCTCCAGAATATTTTACCTAAGAGGATGCCATCATCATTTAAGCGTACAGAAAAGATGCAGATCCTCGGGAAAAATAACGACTGTAGTTTCCGCTTTCTTTCAGCTGTTCGCAGTACCAGCACAGCAAGGCCATACTGGCATCAGATCGTTCAGCCGTCCAGAATTTTACTCCTGTATATACTGAAAAGGCGACTTAAATAACTTTTATTCGCACGTTTATATTTACAGAGTTTTCGAAACTCATAGAATTGGAACATGGTTGTCAGAAAGGTTAAAGTCGCCAAGTAAGATCGGCAAGCCTATGTGTGGGCTGTTCTCGTCACGCACCATCCACATGCGTCAGGTAGTTTGAATATACCTATCGTCGTCCAGAGGTAGGCGCCGTTACTGGCGGCAAAGTAGTACCCACATTAGCTGTACTACTGAGAACCAAGGCAAAACTTTAACACCGTTTTCTTTGTCAGAAATGTTTAGCGCCAATGTACGTGAGGAGGACTGCAAGCATCGTAAGAAAGTAATATTGTCTGAATCCTTAAATAAAAGTTCTCAAATGGAATGACAATAATAGAACGACCAGCTCCAAGTTCTATTACATCTGTGCAGTATGTATCGTTCTAACCAGTTAGTTTTGATTCCACAAGGTCCAGTCACATTAATGTGATCACCGGCTATGTTGGACGTCACCGTGCTGTAACATTTCGCCGACGGCAGGTGGCAGCATGAGAAGCGGAGCGTACATAAAGCGTGTCGGGGAGAAGTGGACAGAGTGCAATCGACATTCTAAAGCGGAAATGGAGTGATGTATCTGACGACCAAGAAGGGCACGGTCATTGGCTTTCGTGCCAAGAGTGGAAGCATTTCCGAAAAGGCTATGTTTATAAACTGTTCTCATACCGCCGTGTTAAAGCACACCATGCATGACAAAATGGCACTATCCAAAAGCCAGGGCCACGGTGAATGTGGTGGACCACGGGCCATTGATGACTGGTGAAAACGACGGCTGTAGAGATGTGTACGGATGAATAAACGTGCGACTGTTGAGCAACTGACCGCCAAATGAACCAAGGGACGACCAGTAGTGTCTCCCCAATGACCGACCAGCGAACATTGCTGCGTGTGGGCTTCTGGAGCAGGCGCCACGTTCGTCCACCTGTGGGGTTGTACATCGGCAACGAAGGCTGGAGTTTTCACGCCAGTCCCGGAACAGGACGACCACTGGGTGTCGGTAGGTGGTCTTGTCAGATGAATCACATTTTATGCTCCATCGGATAGATTACCGTTGGCGGGTCGGAATCGTCGGAATGGTCGAGGAATGAAGTGGTAGCGTTATGATCTGGAGAATGTTTTAGTAACATTCCCTGGATGCTCTCATCATTCTGGAAGGCCCAACGGATCAACACGAGTACTCGTCTATCCTTGGGAACCGTGTCCACCCCTACACGCAATTTGTGTTCTCCTCAGCACCACGGCATCTACTGGCAGGACTGTGCAGACGTGTCGCACACTTCGCAGGGTATCCCTGCCGTTCTCCCTTGGCTACCAACAAACTCCCCGGATTTAAAACGAATCGACAATCTGTTGGAACACATCGATCGGGCTGTTGGTGCCATGGATCCTCAACCGAGGAACCAGCGCAGCTGGCCATGGAGTAGGAGTAAGCATGTCCCCATACCCCTCTGTGTACCTTCCGGAACCTCATTGATTCTGAACCTGCGCGTCCGCGCTGCAAACCCCGGTCATTCTGACAGGTGATCACGTTAACGTGACTGGACCGCGTCGTTGTATCTCTACCAATTTTTATCCTAAATACCGACACTTCTCACGACATCCACTGCTCTTACCTTGTAACTACAGTGCTGCATCCTCTAGAAGCTTATTTCACCAAATGGATATTTCTTTCCTTTTTCTGTATATGAATTTACCTTTGCTCTATCGTTCCTATTGTTCTTCCTGAGCCGCTGCTACTATGTGTCATAAGATTTTACAACCTATGCTGTGCTCAAGTGTCGATTCTAAATGCAGGGAGAGAGTATTCAGCCAATTCTCTATGGGCAATTCATTTGCATTCAATGTACCGACTAGCATATAACAAGTAGTTGCACTTTCCGTGTTCTGTATCGGGTAATATTTAGAGATTTTAGAAAGTGTCCCGCATATCCACTTTGTGGTCAAATAGCAGTTTCTCTTTTCTGTGCCCACTCGGCAAAGAATAACTATCATGTGATGAACTCCAAACGCCAGTGGTAGTCAGTCGTGGCAATTGATGTGAAGTAGTTCTGTGGAAATCAGCTTTTTGTCAAATGCGATGTTCATTCGGTTGTAATATTTCCTGATATTAAAATTGCAAGCGAGGCAGAACGCAGGAATGTCCAATCACAGACGTCATAGGGACAAGGGGAGCGAAACTGTGATGTAATCACATTCTGATGACTACGGCCAAATGTAGCATACAATCAGAAATGCTAGTACGGCAATGTGAATAAACACTAAGTAGCTGTTTTATGCTCCTATGGAAAGGAGCTACAAAATTTCCGGTTACAATGAAGCTCTTACTAGGAATGACAGCTCTTGTAGAACTTTAAGTAAAGTAACAATAATTAGAATAACAATAAAAATAAAAGTAAATGCAAAACTTAATCAGACATCTTTGTAGGAGTAATACTTGGGGCACTCAAAAAAAGATGTTGTGTTTATGGGAACAATTTACCCAACATACTGACACATATTATGTTACAGGTATTCCCCGCCAATGTGTATGTACTTTTGCCATCTTTTTGGCAGTTCCCGTATTTGCATATCAAACCATTGTTTTGGGGCATCCTGGCATAGCTGGTGCACAACCGCATGAACTTCGTCTCTGCCAGCATCACCTCTTTTACGGCATCGAATACGGCATAGTCACTAGGAGCCAGACTTGGCGAATACGGAGGACGTGGCAGCACAGTAAGCGCCCTCCCTAGTTCACCCAAGGTGGCATACGGCCGCCTGCTCCATTTTTCGTGGTGGCGGTGTTGAATGCGTCGTCGAAGCAGGTGCAGTGAACTGCAGTACCTATCACTGTTGAGGACTGAATTTGGAGGGAGCCAATCCACCAGCAGCGTCCCTTCCTGATCCTAGAACGCAGTAGCTATTTGTTTTCGCACATTAAGTCCCGGACGTGACATTTTGGGACGAGGGCTCCCAGTAAACTTCCACTCCACAGACTGGCATTTCTTCTTTGGAGGCTCAAGGAAAAACCACGACTCCTCGACGGTGACGAGACACCGAAAGAATGCTGAATGGATCTACACTGTTGTTGCAGCAACTGTTGGCACATCTCCTCAAGCTTTTGTTTCTGTGCAGTGGTGATGGAATGGGTATCCTTTGTGCCCACACTTTCTTCATCTTTAGACCCTCGTAGATGATGATGTGACTTGTTTATTACGATACACTTGTTGCCTCCTCTAATTGATCAAACGTGATTCGCCAGTGTCCCATTATCAAGGCAATGGCAAGCTAATCATTAGTTGGTTTGCGTGCTGTTGATGGACGCCCAGTGCTTTTGCGTTTATCAACAAAGTCTCTGCCCATCTCTGAGGTTTGACACCCAATGGAACACGGACCTACGACTTGGTGATTTTTCTCCTCGTGTGGATACTAACCTCTTCTGGACGCCTGAAGCACTCCTATTTCCCTCCAGAGAAACTACACCGTCCACCACTGCCCATGCTTGGCGGATTCAACGTCGTTTTGTCGGTGTCTAGTGGTGTAATCGCAATGCAGAACATCAATCCCGCGTCCGGCCATCCTGATTTAGGTTTTCCGTGATTTCCCTAAATCATTCCAGGCAAATACCGGGATGGTTCCTCTGAAAGGGCACGGTCGACTTCCTTCCCCATCCTTCCCTAACCCGATGACACCGATGACCACGCTGTCTGGTCTCCTTCCCCAAACCAACCAACCAACCAACCAATCCAGAACAAGTGCTGCCGCAGTGTAGTACCTATCGGAAGCAGCGGCATCATTTGGTAGCAGTCGATGGTACTATAGTCTATCTTCACGCATACATAGATACACTTTTCAAACTACTACTTTGCATGAGTTAAAGAGGGCGTCACAGTCGTTGTAGTACGCACCAAATATTATGATACTCTAACCTTATTTTTTTATTGGCTGTTTCCTTTTAGCAGTCAGCTCAGTAGTTGTGATATATATATCTTATTTCTTTAATGAATTTATTTCGCGATCAGTGGGCCGGTGGAACTCAATGCAGTCGACCACAGATACAGTTTTTTGTTTGAGAAAAACGGCCTTTCGTAGATGCCATCGCTTCAACAGACAGAATACATTTCCTTACATGAAAATTTAATATTGCAAAGAGGCAGCTATTGCTTCCAAATAAATGTCAGTTTGCTTCCAAATAAATGTCAGTTATTACGGCAGATTTCGGCCGGGGTGGCCGAGCGGTTCTATGCGCTACAGTCTGGAACCGCGCGACCGCTACGGTCGCAGGTTCGAATTGTGCCTCGGACATGGATGTGTGTGATGTCCTCAGGTTAGTTAGGTTTAAGTAGTTATAAGTTCTAGGGGACTGATGACCTCAGAAGTTAAGTCCAATAGTGCTCAGAGCCATTTGAACCATTACGGCAGATTTATTATTAATTATATAGGCTGAATTACTACTTTGCAGACTAAATTACGAAGATTATTCAGGGCTATATTGTGAGTATTTTGGTGTAGCGAACACGTGGTATCAGATGTCTAGTCGCAGAGTAATAGCACTTCGCTTGATCTCTTGTACCTGTTTATTTCTGTACCTGTACTGCAGTATGCACTGCGTCTCATATTTGAAAACAAACTTTTTCCATTCACTCACGGTAACGCTAACTTAACTTTTCGTGTTCAATTTCGCTCTCTGTAATGCCCGGGTCGGTATCTGATTTGTTTACCCGGCGGTGTTAGTTGCACATTACCATTGAAACACAGTAATATGGACAGTTTCACTGAAGAAGAGTTGGTCGATATGATTTCGTGTATGGGTTAACTGAACCCAAAGGAAGAAGAGCGGCAGAACGTTGATCATCGTAGCGAACGGGATAAAAAGTAACTACATTATTGCTGCGTAACGAGCCATTGGAGACCACGGGCCCATTGTAACACAAAAATCCAATGCGCAACAAAATTAAAGTATCACTCCTTCGAAACCCCGTAATTGTCTCCCACTGCGGCGCATAGGTTTGAAATTCGGCTCAAGGGTGTATGCAGCCTTCTTCTGTGATGGTGAAAGAGTGGGATATACCCTGCGAAGTCACACTCAGCCTCGGGTACACTTCAAACAGCAAGGTGTCGGCGCATGCGAAAAAAGTTCGTGTGGGCTGTAAAGGGGTTAATGATGTCACATTAACACCAGATCACACCATAGTTCTCCCCGTCACCCCCTTGGACGTGACACGTGATGGGAAGGTCGTCACAGCCCCTCTTACAGACATTTCATCCCTTCTTTTGATGCCTCTGCGATGAAGGTCAGAACCGAGACACGCTGCGCCGAAAACACGTACTTTTCTCATGAGTGGCCGGGGAAAATATTTCAGACACATCGCGGCTCAGAATCGACACGGAAAGACCTCAGGATATGGCATAATGGGCGTCAATGACCACAGCTTTCAGTGCGGCGTCGATTCCCAATTCAAGGAGTGTCGGAGGGGTTGCTTACCCCTCAGGCGCTAGAGTAGCGGCGAGGCTGAAATGGTGTAGAAGTTTCTGAAAGGCACATTACGGCGTTCTCCACAAAGAAGTTGCATGGGTGGTGGCAGACAGCGATGCTGTAGAACTGGGGGGGGGGGGGGGGATGTTACAAGGAACATCTTGAGCTCGAGGTCGCAAGTCCTTATTAAGACTCATTTGAAAGTATTATGTTAACATTTAGGACAAGAAAAATATTTGCTGCTAATTTTGTGGATGAGGAGAGCGACAGAAAATTAGTGTCCGGGAGTTGCAGAGATTAACCGTATATGGGAAGTATGTATTACAGTTCACAAAATGGATGTCGACGACATTCAACAAATGTTCATAAGGAAACACTAATTGGCACCATGCACATCGAATGAAAAATGGCGCGCCCCAGTGATCATAAAGCTTCGCACCATCAAGATCGAAGACGACCTCCTTGGGAGTGCAGGACGATGAGCTAGATATTCAGTCTTAAAGAATACATGTAGGACCACATTGGTATTAATGGGTGATGAGAAATGATGGAATGTGATGACATGCAACCGTTGCGAAGCAGACTGTCGTGGAGATTATTATGAAACTGGCTTTACTTTCAGGTCTAGCTGCAGATAATGTTTCTTATAGGCACAGAAAAAAACAAACATCCAGAGGCTGAATTAAATTTGTCCAGTGGTTCCAGGTGGTAGATAGTGAAATGCCACACACTTTTCTGGAGAGATAGTTTACTCTAAAGGAGTATGGTTTTTATAAGAAGAAAAGAAATCAAGCCAAAGCAACTTATTTTGGCGACCTATTGGACAAAAGCACTGCTAATGCCATACCTGTGGTTCTCTTTTTCCCACTTTTTTTGCTGTGGTGCAAATATTCCCTGAGGCCCTTGCAAGATCACACACAGGAGAAAGAATAGTATTGGCATCTCCAACTCCTCGCAACAGAACAGATAACTTTCCAGTCAATTTACCATCTAGATTAACAGTCGACATAATTGTATACGAATGCGTTAAGGCATTAATATTAGCTAGTCTTTATACAGCTCTCTCGGTGCATCTAATTTCCAGGGTTCCTCTCATACGCATTTACTCTTCAACTCCCGACTGGTCGAAGTTGAGTATAAATTCCTTACTAAACATGAGATAAATTTGTTTACCACGACATTTACAAATTCTCGGGCTGATTTCGCAGTTTTCTGTGCATCGTCGACTTTACGTCTTCCAATTCTGTAGCACTGTTTGAAGTTATGCAACCATCCAGGCCTTCTCCTGCAATCACTGTAATCTACTTCGCGCGCAGTTTGATGTGCATGACATAGTAGCTCACTATGATGCACATTCTGTAAATTCTGCCGGGTATCCTTGAAGCGCTCCTACACCAGTTTTTGGAGCAAGTGCACCTTGTCCTCCATTGAATACGCAAAGTTTTTCTTTTGCACTACACGGCCGTATTGCTGCGGACTTACTCGAAATCTATTCATAACTGTTTTTCTACTTTGCTGATGTTACTTGTACAACGTTTGCCCTTTACTACGTTTCAATGGAGACGGGATTTGTGACTCTCCGCCCCACAAGGATGATGAGTTACACGGCTCGACACCTCTTCCAGTATGACTTCCACCTGTCAAGCATGTATCGTTTTCATTGTATTGGTAATTTACATCGTCCGCACAGTCGATCGCATACGACACCACACATTCTATTGACTTGTCTTGCAGAAACATTAATACACTACAAGCCATTAAAATTGCTACACCCAGAAAAAATGCAGATGATAAACGGGACAAATATATTATACTAGAACTGACATGTGATTATATTTTCACGCAGTTTGCGTGCATAGATCCTGAGAAATCAGTACCCAGAAAAACCAACTCTGCCCGTAGTAACGGCCTTGAAACGCCTGGGCATTGAGTCAAACAGAGCTTGGATGGCACGTAAGGATACAGCTGCCCATGCAGCTTCAACACGATACCACAGTTGATCAAGAGTAGTGACTGGCGTATTGTGACGAGCCAGTTGCTCGGCTACCATTGACCACGCGTTTTCAATTGGTGAGAGATCTGGAGAATGTGCTGGTCAGGGCAGCAGTCGAACATTTTCTGTATCCAGAAAGGCCCGTAAAAGACGTGCAACATGCGGTCGTGCATTATTCTGCTAAAATGCAGGATTTCGCAGGAATCGAATGAACGGTAGAGCGACGGGTCGTAACACATCTGAAATGTAGCGTCCACTGTTCAAAGTGCCGTCAATGCGAACAAGAGGTGACCGAGATGTGTAACCAATGGCACCCCATACCATTACGCCGGTGATACGCCAGTATGGCGATGACGAATACACGCTTCGAATGTGCGTTCACCGCGACGTAGCCAAACACGGATGTGACCATCATGATGCTGTTAACATAACCTGGACTCATCCGAAAAAATGACGTTTCGCCATTCGTGCACCCAGGTTCGTCGTTGAGCACATCACCGCATGCGCTCCTGTCTGTGATGCAACGTCAAGGGTAACCGCAGCCATGGTCTCCGAGCTGATAGTCCATGCTGCTGTAAACGTCGTCGAACTATTCGTGCAGATGGTTGTTGTCTTGCAAACGTCCCCATCGTTTGACTGAGGGATCGAGACGTGGCTGCACGATCCGTTACAGCCATGCGGATAAGATGCCTGTCATCTCAACTGCTAGCGATACGAGGCCATTGTGATCCAGCACGGCGTTCTGCGTTACCCTCCTGAACCAACGCGAGCAGCAATGTCGTGATACGATGAACCGCAATCGCGATAGGCTACAATCCGACCTTTATCAAAGTCAGAAACATGATGGTACGCATTTCTCCTACTTACACGAGGCATCACAACAACGTTTCACCAGGCAACGTCGGTCAACTGCTGTTTGTGTATGAGAAATCGGTTGGAAACTTTCCTCATGTCAGCACGTTGTAGGGGTCGCCACCGGCGCCAACCTTGTGTGAATGCTCTGAAAAGCTAATCATTTGCATATCACAGCATTTTATTCCTGTCGGTTAAATTTCGCGTCTGTAGCACGTCATCTTCGTGATGTAGCAAATTTAATGCCAGTAACGTATTTCATCTACTACTTCTTTCTGCCTGTGTGGGACTCCTTAGGCTCCTTTCCGACAAAATGTCAACTTCGACAACTGTTGTTGTAGATACAATGCTATGTTTGCTTTGTTTACCGTTGCCATTGCTTTGTTTTATTTCAACACCACTATCGCTGTAGCACTTTTGAGAGTTAATCGTCGACTAAGAAGTTCGCCTACGCTCCGCAGCCTTATGCTGTGTGTGATAAACCTTTTGCATTTCTTTAGTGTTTTCGACTTCTTTAAAGGCAAAGAGAAAAGATGAAACGGTAGCCCATCATAGAACCTATGCCTACCGTCAGGTATTTTTGATTTTCAGTTGCTAAAAAAGAGAGGAGTTTTCCTTGTACCAGTAGTAGGAAAGAAGTATTCGCTCTCAGCTAGTGAACGAGTGAGAAACACGCGATTTTAGCAAGTAATTATAGACCGCCATTTTGGGGTCGCTATGAATAAGTGAGGAGTAAATATTTCTTATGTGCACTGTTTAGAAAAATACAGTATTGTTTCATTAACAGAAAGGTCGTGTTGGTTGTTATTTCAAATAGTACGATAATTACAAGAACTGTAGCCCACCTGTGTACTTTGGAAAATTACGACGATCCGATAAGCTCAATGGGAAAACGGTCAAGACTTCTAAGGTGAACACGGTGACCAAACGTAGCATTATAAAGAATGGTAAGCACAAATCTACAGCGGAGAAAGAAACTACTTCGCCCTGCAAAATAATATGAACTAATATGAACTTATTTCCAGGCATAGCTCAGCTTATTGTGCTTGTCATTCATGCCGAAAAATTAATCTCACTAATTCAATACATTTTAAAAAGCCACGCATTTCAACATTTTATTTTCATATATTCCGTTATTTATTACATTAAATGTGCTTACCAGTGGGTAGCTGCACCGCTGCTCCCTGTTGCCAATGTCGTGGTTGCATGATAGATAAAACGTAGGGCGGCGAATGCCGGAAACATCATTGGCCCTTTGTGGACTTGCATTCATAGGGTTCCTTGTTAGAGGGACACTTTGCGGTTTTATTCACGCACACGTTAATGTTCCACCCCGCGGTGATCACGTCACAGGAGTGTGCGGAACTGGAGAGCTGAAGAAAGATGGGTTTGAACGATACGTAGTGGTTCGACTCTGGACGCCAGAAGAAATAATTGCGGTCGTCCTTGTAACAACTCCGATTTATTTATCTCGATCCGATCCGATCGAATAGCAGCCCAAATAAATATTAATTAATGTGACCGTGTACCTAATGGGGCTGGTAATCGGAATTGACTACTACGGAGTTGTTACATTCCATTTTGTCCTTCTCAAATGCTGTAATAATGAAATGTCTGGTAACCAGAAGAACAACAACACAGCTTCACTAATCAAGAACCTATATTCGTCGCAAAAACACAAAAAGAAGGAGACAGCCACTGCCTTCGTCATACATGTTTAATTACGGCTAATCTCAGCACAGGCTTCTTCGTTATTCATTATCGTCACACGCTAATACAATCACTACAGTCCAACACTGCAATCCAACACTGTAATCCAAAATGATGCCGGCGCGGTAGACGCGAAACCAAAATATCGGCACAGAAATATCACTGATCACTCTCGTAATTATACATCTTCACTTTCCCCGTATTATTCTAGCACAAAGGTGTTAAACCGCGGCGATGGCCACTCCCTTTGTCGGTAAAGCCTTGCATTACAGCAACAGGCCTCCACACGGCTCGGCCCGCAACCTGGGAACTGACTCAACTCTACACTCACTCTCGCAACACGACACTATCGATTGTTTGCCCTATCGACCTGCGCCGAGAGCAAACTGATAGTAAGGGCCTACGGACCCCTTACATCCCTGCCCTCGAAAACTTCTTTGGAGCCTCTGGCGTAAAGGAATCGGCAAGGGAATTAGACATTGCTACATCTGAACAAAACACACAGTGTAAATAATTAATGAAATTATAATTCACCAAATAATCCCTCGACTCCGGTAGTGGGCTACCTCCACAATAATTTCTACAAACGGTTATTACATCTCATAAACATGGCATTGTCCAAATTACAATTTTTTATCAAGCCGCAATAATCCTCTATTGTCCATATTGAATGAAACACACAACATACAATCAAAAATTATTACTTGAACACATGACATATGAATTATTATACTACAAATTAGTTGTTACAGGTTTTATACCCATTCTCGAGTAATCGTCGATGTGAAATATGCAATTCTAATTATAATACATCAGAAAATACAATGAAAATAAACGTTTCCCTTTTTGAAATGTCCGTTCAACAACTAAATGTCCTAAATATATCTTAGTAGGTTTGTTCGGGTCCTTGTAGCTCTCACTCTTGACCGGACCTCACCTGGAGTGTCATTCAGTTTTCCGGTCCCTCCACCTCTTCTATATGCACTGTGTCATTCATTCGTCTATCCCTTCCTCTCTCATGATCTCTTGGTTCTTCACTCCTTCCCCAATCATTTCTCCATTGCCGTTCACCACCATGGTTCGTATACCTATGGCCTCCACCTCTTCCTCTATGGAATATATACCGCAAGGATAGGATAAACGCCAATGGTGGAGGAGTATTTATAGCAGTAAAGAATTCAATAATATCCAGTGAAGTTATTAGCGAATGCGAATGTGAAATAATCTGGGTTAAGTTAAGTATCAAAGGTGGGTCAGATATGATAGTCGGATGCTTCTATAGACCACCTGCATCAGCAACCGTAGTAGTTGAGCGCCTCAGAGAGAACCTGCAGAACGTCGTGAAGAAGTTTCGTGATCATACTATTGTAATAGGGGGAGACTTCAATCTACCAGGTATAGAATAGGATAGTCACACAATCAGAACTGGAGCCAGGGACAGAGACTCTTGTGACATTATCCTGACTACCTTGTCCGAGAATTACTTCGAGCAGATAGTTAGAGAACCAACTCGTGAAGCTAACGTTTTAGACCTCATAGCAACAAATAGACCGGAACTTTTCGACTCCGTGAATGTAGAAGAGGGTATCAGTGATCATAAGTCAGTGGTTGCATCAATGACTACAAGTGTAATAAGAAATGCCAAGAAAGGAAGAAAAATATATTTGCTTAACAAGAGTGATAGGGCACAAATCGCAGAATATCTGAGTGACCACCATCAAACGTTCATTTCTGAGGAAGAGGATGTGGAACAAAAATGGAAAAAATTCAGAAACATCGTCCAGTACGCCTTAGATAAGTTCGTACCGACTAAGGTCCAAAGCGAGGGGAAAGATCCACCGTGGTATAACAATGATGTACGAAAGGTACTACGGAAACAAAGAAAGCTTCATCATAGGTTTAAGAGTAGTCGAATCATAGCTGATAAGGAAAAGCTGAACGAAGCGAAAAAGAGCGTAAAGAGAGCAATGAGAGAAGCATTCAACGAATTCGAACATAAAACATTGGCAAACAATCTAAACAAGAACCCTAAAAAGTTTTGGTCATATGTAAAATCGGTAAGCGGATCTAAATCCCCTATTCAGTCACTCGTTGACCACGATGGCACCGAAACAGAGGACGACAGAAGAAAGGCAGAAATACTGAATTTAGTGTTCCGAAACTGTTTCACTGCGGAAAATCGTAACACGGTCCCTGACTTCAGCCGTCGCACGGACGCCAAAATGGAAAATATTGAAATAAACGATATCGGAATTGAAAAACAACTGCTATCACTTAGTAGCGGAAAAGCATCCGGACCAGACGAGATACCCTTAAGATTCTACAGTGATTATGCTAAAGAACTTGCCCCCTTTCTATCAGCAATTTATCGCAGATCGCTGGAAGAACGTAA
Organism: Schistocerca americana; assembly: GCF_021461395.2. Taxonomy (NCBI): domain Eukaryota; kingdom Metazoa; phylum Arthropoda; class Insecta; order Orthoptera; family Acrididae; genus Schistocerca; species Schistocerca americana. Next base: position 8,872,201 of record NC_060120.1, on the reverse strand, counting down.
AGTACCTAGCGACTGGAAGAAAGCGCAGGTCGTTCCCATTTTCAAGAAGGGTCATAAATCAGATGCGAATAATTATAGGCCTATTTCGCTTACGTCAATCTGTTGTAGAATAATGGAACATGTTTTGTGTTATCGTATTATGACGTTCTTAGATAATACAAATCTCCTTCATCATAACCAACATGGATTCCGCAAACAGAGATCATGTGAAACTCAGCTCGCCCTATTTGCCCAAGAAATTCACAGTGCCGTAGACACTGGCGAGCAGATTGATGCCGTATTCCTGGACTTCAGGAAGGCATTTGATACGGTTCCGCACTTACGTTTAGTGAAAAAAATACGAGCTTACGGAATATCGGACCAGGTTTGTGATTGGATTCAGGATTTCCTAGAAGAAAGAACACAACATGTCATTCTTAACGGTTCAAACTCTGCAGATGTATAGGTAATTTCGGGAGTACCGCAGGGAAGCGTGATAGGACCTTTATTGTTTACAATATACATAAATGACTTAGTTGACAACATCGGTAGCTCCGTGAGGCTATTTGCAGATGACACGGTTGTCTACAAGAAAGTAGCAACATCAGAAGACTCGTACGTACTCCAGGAGGACCTGCAGAGGATTAATGCATGGTGCGACAGCTGGCAGCTTTCCCTAAACGTAGATAAATGTAATATAATGCGCATACATAGGGGCAGAAATCCATTCCAGTACGATTATGCCATAGGTGGTAAATCATTGGAAGCGGTAACGACCGTAAAATACTTAGGAGTTACTATCCGGAGCGATCTGAAGTGGAATGATCACATAAAACAAATAGTGGGAAAAGCAGGCGCCAGGTTGAGATTCATAGGAAGAATTCTAAGAAAATGTGACTCATCGACGAAAGAAGTAGCTTACAAAACGCTTGTTCGTCCGATTCTTGAGTATTGCTCATCAGTATGGGACCCTTACCAGGTTGGATTAATAGAAGAGATAGACATGATCCAGCGAAAAGCAGCGCGATTCGTCATGGGGACATTTAGTCAGCGCGAGAGCGTTACGGAGATGCTGAACAAGCTCCAGTGGCGGACACTTCAAGAAAGGCGTTACGCAATACGGAGAGGTTTATTATCGAAATTACGAGAGAGCACATTCCAGGAAGAGATGGGCAACATATTACTACCGCCCACATATATCTCGCGTAATGATCACAACGAAAAGATCCGAGAAATTAGAGCAAATACGGAGACTTACAAGCAGTCGTTCTTCCCACGCACAATTCGTGAATGGAACAGGGAAGGAGGGATCAGATAGTGGTACAATAAGTACCCTCCGCCACACACCGTAAGGTGGCTCGCGGAGTATAGATGTAGATGTAGATGATTCCTTTGGTCACTACTTCCCTCTCGGTTTTGATCATTAGCTTGATTGTGTTCCTGTGATCGAACAGATTCCAACTGTTCCAGTATCTCCATCAAGGCCTCCCTATCTTTAATTAGGCTCCCGGATACAGTTTCTTGCATTCTCCGGCTCATTCTTCTTTTTATCGCTGATATCATTACGTCATCACTGAGGGGTTGTTCCAAGGTCTCGTTCAATTCCCACAAATGTTCGGCAAACTCTCTCAACGTTCCTCTCCATGTACTAAGTGACTTGCGGTGAAGTAGGTCCTCAATCGCTGCACACTGATGACTTTTGGACCAGTATTTCTTCAAGAATTCCTCTTCAAACTGATCATAACTAGTAGTCCCTTCCTTCTTCCTGACTCCCCAAGTGAAGGCCTCATCTTCCATCCTATCTATTGCAAATTGAATCTTGTCTGAGTCTTTAAGATGTGCTGGGAAAACTCCTTTTAACCATTTCATAAATATCATTGGGTGCAACCCTCCTTTCGGTCTAAATTTCTGCCCTGTATTATTTTGGACGTACCGATTATCACTGCTCATCATGGTAACGACTCTACCTTCCCCAACAGTTAAAGTGGCATTGCTAATTCGTTTATCAATTTCTTCTGTCTTGCTCTCCAATTGGTGCACTCCCTGTTGTAATTGCCTGACCTCCATTGCAACCCTCTTGTTATCCTCTTCTCGTTGCACGGCTGTAGCATTTCTCAGATTGACAGTCAGTTGGTTTTGCCTATCTCCTTAACCGCATCATTGCAGTGTTTCTGCATCTGCGTCACCTCGGCGATTCGATGATTGCAATTTGTTTCCACTTCGTTGATTCTTTCTCCCAATTCGGCTTTCGTTTCTTCAATGTCGTCTTCTATCTTTTTTGTTAACTTTCCTTCCATCTTCTCCACGTCTCCCTGGACTTGGTCTATGCTCTTCTGTAGCTTCCTCTCTCTCTCGTCGATGTCCACCTTCACTGTTTCTTGTAACTCCTGCATTTCCTTTTTCAGATTAAATTCCATCTTCATTTGCGATGTTTTGATCTCTTGTACACCTTTCTCTAATGATGCGTTAATTTCTTGTAAACCTTTATCTAACGATTCTCTAGTTTCTTGTAAATCCTTCTTTAATGATTCTCTGAATTCTCGTAAACCCTCCTCTAATGATTTTCGTAAATCTTCCTTTAGTGATTCTCTAAATTCTTGTGAACCCTTCTCTAATGATTCTCGTAAATCTTCCTTTAGTGATGCGTTATTTTCTTGTAAACCTTTCTTTAATGATTCTCTGAAACCTTTCTCTAATGATGCATTATTTTCCTTTATCAAGTTTACCAACATTGACCACTTATCTGCATCTTCTGAAACTGACTTATTTCTCGTCGTTTGTCCCGGTGTCTTGGGATAACTAGTTGAGTCTGCTAATGGGCTATCTAATGACACTCCATAATCACTGATTCCCGAATCATCTCTGTCTTCCTGTCGTATCCCTTTGCTTTCAACTACTGCCTCACAAACCTGCTTATCTTCAGTAGACATGTTTGATTTATTTTTAATGCACAGGCAAGTAATTTAAAATAACCTCTAGCAACCCAAAACACTCCTAATTACCATGAAACTAACCAAACAGTACCTGCAGTCTTTTCAGTTAATCCCCAAACTGATACAACATGCATGAGTACTGAACATAACGACTCTCAAAACCTAACAACTTCAAATATCAATTTTCACATACACTGCTTATGTAAAATGTTCTAAATAAGATAAATCACACCACTCATAAAATCTAAAAATGTAAAATCCCCAAAAACAATGAGCATATCTGTATAATTACCATTTAGATTGCGCAAAATGCATCAATAAGTATGCTATATTTCAGAGTATGTTTCGCAAATTTTTCGGAAATTACTGTAATTTGGCACTTTTCCAAATGTGAAACTCAGTTTAAAATTGTTTATTTACCATGAAGACTGCACACTACAATTTAATGTTATGCCAACCAGTCACCTTCACTCACCCACTGACATTACCACGAGTCGCGATGTTTTGACGTTTGAAGTGGGCATGGCGCTGTACTGCCGCCGGAGCCGCGTGAAGTCGCGCTGAAGATCTGTGGCGAGTCATCGTAGTTCTCCGTCGGCCGCTCAGTGGCGCTGCAGGCGGGCATAGTTTGTTGTTCGGCCACTAGATGCCGGGTCGGCGCTCAGTGTCTCGAATTCGCGCTGCTCGCTGTGGCGGGACGTCGTAGTTCTCAGCCGGCCACTCCGTGGCGCTGCAGGTGGGCGTAGTTTGTAGTTCGGTCGCCAGATACTGGGTCGGCGCTCGGTGTCTCGAAGTCGCGCTGAAGACCATGAGTGTAGTACGTCTGTGCTTGACCTACTCCTTGCACAAGTAGTTGGGATGACGTGTGGAATCACCTCGCAGATCGAAGCTCTTTGGCGCAGCAGCTACACGGGTCTGCGTGACGTCACTCAATAATTGCATCGCCACAGTACATTGTCGTCCGCGTAACAGTTTATGGGTCCACATGAAGCTGTCCGATTTTCACTATTCAAAAAGCAATTTCGGTCATAATATTACCACTAAACACTTCTTTAAAGCTTTCATGACGAATTCTTAGTTCGTTTGCTGTAGTAATGTTCACACGTGTCTTTCTTTGGTGTTCACTTTTCACAGTTTTTCGCGCGGACTTACGCGTTTGCACATTATAACACAGTTCATTGACACTATTATACTTATCTAATATGGTAAGAAAAAAAGTTCAGTCACAATCGTAAGATGCTATTACTTCGTATTGTTCAAAAATGCACTGATTCTTGTCGCGACTTGAAAGTTTATGCTCTGTCTCGATCCGACATTGAAAAAATATTTTCTCGCATTAAGCAAGATAAAATTACCTATTGTTCTTACTATTCGTCCGAAAATTGGACTTGTCCTTTCACGGTAACCCAAGGGTGTAACACCTCCGATTTATTTATCTCGATCCGATCCGATCGAATAGCAGCCCAAATAAATATTAATTAATGTGACCGTGTACCTAATGGGGCTGGTAATCGGAATTGACTGCTACGGAGTTGTTACATTCCATTTTGTCCTTCTCAAATGCTGTAATAATGAAAGGTCTGGTAACAAGAAGAACAACAACACAGCTTCACTAATCAAGAACCTATATTCGTCGCAAGAACACCAAAAGAAGGTGGCAGCCACTGCCTTCGTCATACATATTTAATTACGGCTAATCTCAGCACAGGCTTCTTCGGTATTCATTATCGTCACACGCTAATACAATCACTACAGTCCAACACTGCAATCCAACACTGTAATCCAAAATGATGCCGGCGCGGTAGACGCGAAACCAAAATATCGGCACAGAAATATCACTGATGACTCTCGTAATTATACATCTTCACTTTCCCCGTATTATTCTAGCACAAAGGGGTTAAACCGCGGCGATGGCCACTCCCTTTGTCGGTAAAGCCTTGCATTACAGCAACAGGCCTCCACACGGCTCGGCTCGCAACCTGGGAACTGACTCAACTCTACACTCGCTCTCGCAACACGACACTATCGATTGTTTGCCCTATCGACCTGTGCCGAGTGCAAACTGATAGTAAGGACCTACGGACCCCTTACATCCTGCAGAGGTTCAATGTGTAACGCATTTTAAGTATTACGGAGGAAGATTGTAGGTACTTCTCAGCCAAATTTCAAACTTATACCTCGGAATGGGAGACAGTTATGGGATTTCGAAAGAGTGATCCGGTTACTTTTGTCGCGCAGTGTACTTAACGAAATTTGTCAGTGGAACTCGGTCTCTTACCAACTATGTCTTATACTGTTGCTCCACTACAGATTCGCTGCACGTCTTTACTCTATTTTGCAGTGTTACCTATCCTTTTAATTATTATTTTCAATATTTTCGAAGCTCGTGATTCGTTCAGTAACGCACTTGGAACAATGACAGCTGTTTCCATTAGCATTGCTTCTCCTGCCATTGTTCCTTTTACAAGTTCCGCTTGTGTTCTACATCCCGTTCGTACTTCAGGTACATGTTAGGGAACACCTCTCGCTGATATATGATATCCGTCCTTAGGAGTCTCAGCACAAGATATATGCGCCTTCTTCGTCTGATCACTGAATTATGCATCCCTATGCAATAATATATGGGTTCTCATTTCGCCATCCTCACATCAGTGACCCCAGCCGGCGGTATTACAATGCGATGAAAGGCGGCCGTGCTATGGCTGTACAGGCTGCACGCAAAGCGGCCTCTAATGTCGGCACTGAAATGAGGGCGTATCAAGTGGCCCCCGCGTTTCGTGCTCCCTCGCATATCCTCAACAAGTTTGGTACTGTGCTGTAGTAAGGAGTGTGGAGAGTCCTTAGAACTATTACTGCACAGATATGCACTATACCTACCAGTGTGGGCGATCTGAAATATGGCATCGCAGCTTGCTAAACTCTGCGAAATAGTCATCTGAGTCAATATACGTGAAGATGCGATACTGGATCCAATCGTGTGTTGTCCTCGAGGCAAGTTAGTACCGTGCATCTACGCCCTAGAGCAGTGTTTCCCAACGTTTCTGATACCATTATCCTAGAGAGTAATCTACATCCACATCCATACTCCGCAAGCCACCTTATGATGTGTGGCCGAGGGTAACTTGAGTACCTCTATCGGTTCTCCCTTCTATTCCAGTCTCGTATTGTTCGTGGAAAGAAAGATTGTCGGTATGCCTCTGTGTGGGCTCTAATCTCTTTGATTTTATCCTCATGGTCTCTTCGCGAGATATACGTAGGAGGGAGCAATATACTGCTTGACTCCTCGGTGAAGGTATGTTCTCGAAACTTCAACAAAAGCCCGTACCGAGCTACTGAGCGTCTCTCCTGCAGAGTCTTCCACTGGAGTTTATCTATCATCTCCGTAACGCTTTCGCGATTACTAAATGATCCTGTAACGAAGCGCGCTGCTCTCCGTTGAATCTTCTCTATCTCTTCAGTCAACCCTATCTGGTACGGATCCCACACTGGTGAGCAGTATTCAAGCAGTGGGCGGACAAGTGTACTGTAACCTACTTCCTTTGTTTTCGGATTGCATTGCCTTAGGATTCTTCCAATGAATCTCAGTCTGGCATCTGGTTTACCTACGATCAACTTTATATGATCATTTCATTTTAAATCACTCCTAATGCCTACTCCCAGATAATTTATGGAATTAACTGCTTCCAGTTGCTGACCTGCTATACTGTAGCTAAATGATAAGGGATCTTTCTTTCTATGTATTCGCAGCACATTACACTGGTCTACATTGAGATTCAATTGCCTTTCCCTGCACCATGCGTCAATTCGCACCAGATCCTCTTGCATTTCAGTACAATTTTCCATTGTTACAACCTCTCGATATACCACAGCATCATCCGCAAAAAGCCTCATTGAACTTCCGATGTTATTCACAAGGTCATTTATGTATATTGTGAATCGCAACGGTCCTACGACACTCCTCTGCGGCACACCTGAAACCACTCTTACTTCGGAAGACTTCTCTCCATTGAGAATGACATGCTGCGTTCTGTTATCTAGGAACTCTTCAATCCAATCACACAATTGGTCTGATATTCCATATGCTCTTACTTTGTTCATTAAACGACTGTGAGGAACTGTATCGAATGCCTTACGGAAGTCAACAAACACGGCATCTTCCTGGGAACCCGTGTGTATGCCCCTCTGAGTCTCGTGGGCGAATAGCGCGAGCTGGGTTTCACACGACCGTCTTTTACGAAACCCATGCTGATTCTTACAGAGTAGATTTCTAGTCTCCAGAAAAGTCATTATACTCGAACTTAATACGTGTTCCAAAACCATACAACTGATTGGCGTTAGAGATATAGGTCTTCAGTTCTGCACATCTGTTCGACGTCCCTTCTTCAAAACGGGGATGACCTGTGCTCCTTTCCAATCCTTTGGAACGCTACGCTCTTCTAGAGACCTACGGTACACCGCTGCAAAAAGGGGGGAAAATTCCTTCACGTACTCTGTGTAAAATCGAACTGGTATCCCATCAGGTCCAGCGACCTTTCCTCTTTTGAGAGATTTTAATTGTTCTCTATCCCTCTGTCGTCTATTTCGATATCTACCATTTTGTCATCTGTGGGACAGTCAGAAATTTTCTAGTACCCCGTCTCACCCCATCTACAACATTATTGCCTACTTAAACTTTGGAATGAAAAAGAAGTTTCTCTTAAAACTTTTATTTTTAAAAATACGAAATATAAATGATACTTGGTGTTCGTAGATGTTTTATTAAACCACGAATTTATAAAACAAACGGTACTACATAATCCTAACAACCATTTATATAGAATGATGAAGCAATTTTCGGTCCATTGCGAGTATTACCTGGAACTCCTTCTATGGAAAGAAAGCTATGTAGCCACAATGAGCGCAGTTACATGTTACGAAATGTGCTTCCTCAGACTACTATTCTGTCGTGCGGCTCACGATTCATCGCCCGTTTAAAATCAACCCGTTAAAAATGTGAGTACTATACTTATTTTCTGTGAGTCACTTTGTTACTGAACTCCCAATTACTGTCAGTTTAGAAGTAAGAAGACTTGAGGCTGCCAAAGCTTTGTGTCTTGCCACTGCCATGCTGGTAGCCATTCAGTAGTTACTGTTGTGACGTGCTACCAGTTAGACCGTATATCTGTTACGAAGTGAATAAAGAAGCATTTTCTCGTCCATGACAGGAACTACCTACAGCTCAAAAAAGCCATATTCAAGAGATATTTAAACATATGTGACATGTCTCAATTTTACTGTCATCAATGCATGGTACAAAGTATGTGTGTAGCGGGTGGATTATGTCAAGAAGACGTTTCTCATTCCTTTGTTTCACAAGCTGTGACCACCACCGGGCATTGTGTTACGTGGTAATGTTAGTATTTTAAAGAAAGTAATTATTGGTAACATACGTAATCAGTAATGTAGTTTTATGAAATAGCGATAATAGTAGTGATACTTTAAAATAATTTAATTTCGTGACCGAAACACAGACGAAGCCTTTCATTTTTATCCCTCAGGGCGAAATTACCCCCAGCATGGTAGCTACTGCAAAAAAAAAAAAAAAAAAAAAAAAAAAAATACGCATTGACCATTACCATGAGTACTAGATGTAATAAATTCATTGTGTACTGCAGTGACGTCGATCCGCGTATTTGGATAAAATTCAGAGATTAGCGGTCAACCAGAAAATTACTGACTTGCGGGTGCATCGACTTCAGAACGATGTCACGAGTTAAGCACTATTAGACAGTTACTTCAGTGGGTCAGTTAAATCAACGTCCTTCCATTTCAATCTGTAGTACGCTTGTGATGGAGGGGTAGCCTCTTTGCTCTAAATAAAAAACTTCATCAATGGCGGCCGCAGATTCCGGCATAAGAAGTCACCCTCGTTCTGTCAACGGCCTTGTCAAAAAGGGCGGAGGAACGGACAAAGGCTCAGGGTAATCGCTTGTTCTTGGGGCGGGAATCTGTCCCTAAAAGGCGGAAGACTCAGCAGTGATCAACTGTGGGAGGATGCAGAAGGCAATGGAAACCATCGTGTTAAAGACACATAATGTGTATCCAGAGGACATGTGGCCTGTAATTGAAAAAGTGTCATGATGATCTCTCCACTAGAAAAAGTTTCTTGACTAGTCCCTCATTCGGATCTCCGGGAGCTGATTGCCCAAAGGAAAAGTGACCATTAGAAAAATACTTAATAACCAAAGAAAGAGTAACGTCCTACGAATCGGGGCGTGGAATCTCAGAATTTCAAACGTGGCAAGCAAGCTAAAAAATCTTTAAAGGAAAATGCTAACGTTCACTCTACTTGTGGGGTTCAGAGAAGTTAAGTGGGAAAAAGACAAGGATTTCTGGGCAGACAAGTATGGGCTAAAATTAACAGTGGCAGAAAATGGAACAATGGGAGTAGGATTCGTCATGAATACTAAGTTAGGGCAGAGAATGAGTTATTGTGAACAGATCGCAATTTTGTAGTGGTGAACAGTAGGCTTAGGATTAAGCGACTAGTCAGGAAGAATCAATGCGCAAAGAAGTGTGATACGGAAGTGTTAAGGAATGAAGAGGTATGCTTGAAGTTCTCTGAGGCTATAAATACTGCGGTAGTAAACAATTCGATTGGTTGTTCAAGTGATAAGGAAAGGACAGCTGTAAAAAGGATAATCACATAATACTGAAAGAAAGACATAGGCACAACGAACGTAACTGCGAAGAAACCACGCGTGACAGACGAAATACTTCACTTGTTCGACGAAAGACGAAATTACAGAAGTGTGCTGGGAAATTCGGGAATACACAGATAGAAGTGATCTAATAATGAAATAAATAGGAAGTGTACGGAAGCTAAGGCGAAACGGCTGCACGAAAAGTGTGAAGAAATCTAAAAAAAAAAATGATTGTCAGAAGGTCTGACTCGGCTTATAGAAAAGTCAAAACAACGTTTAGTTAAATTAGAAACGGGGAAGGTAATGTTAACAAGGCAATGGGAATTCTACTGTTAAATGCAGAGAAGAGAGTGAAGAGGTGGAAAGAGAGCATCGAAAGCCTTCATGAGAAAGAGGACTTATCTGAAGACGTGATGGAAGAAGAAGCAGGTGTTGTCACCGAAGAGACAGGGGATCCAATATGAGAATCAGAAATTTTAAGAGCTTTGGACGACCTAAGATCAGGTAAGACAGGAGGGATAGGTAACAATCTATTAGAATTTTTAAAATCATTGGGGAAAATGGCAAAAAAGGATGATTTAGGTTGGCGTGTACAATCCATGACATTTGCGACGTACAATCAGACTTTCGGAAAAACGTCATCCACACACTTCCGACGACATAAAGAGCCGACAAGCGCGAGAGGGTATGGCACGGTCAGTTACATTCGCCAATTCTGATGTTATTAAAGCTGTGCGTTGAGCGGCATAGGAAAAACGAAGGATAAATGAGGAAAATGAATTAAAATTCAGGGCGAAGAAACCAAAACGTTAAGGTTTGACGATTGTAGTGTAACGACGTACGTTTTATATAAATGATTTTCTTTTGACATATGACCATGTGCAGACTTCGTCACCTACGTCAGTTACAAAACACTTCAAAATTATTTAAATTCTTTTTAAAGTTGTCTCTGAATGGTTCTTGATCGAAACTGTAATTAAAACATCATCATTTGAGTCGTATGCGCAGAATTACGTCACTCAGTCCAATTGGTTCGCACAAACTTTTTTCAATTTAGATGTCGTTTGTTTCTTCTCAGACATTATATTAATGCAAGTTATCTGCTTTAATAAATATTAAAACCACATCGAATAAACTTTTAAGACTCAAAATCGCGATGAACGTTGTCAAAATTAATAATCTTGTCAAATAAATCAGTAATGCTTCTTCCTGAATATAATTCTTCATAAACAAATTCTCGGAACACGTATTTAAACTTTTGTAGTATACACTAGTTTATTATCTTCCTATACACTACATATAGACGTGAACCTGAGCCTTGACAAAACGGAACTGAACATTTACAACATGATTAAACTTTCTATGACGTCATTGTTGTAGTAAAATTACAAATTCTTATTTTTTTCAGTTTTTAGAAGCACGACGCAACAACTCGGTTTCAGGATCTTCTGTTGCTCTTTGGCTGTCGACCCACGACGTATAGTGGCCAGCAATTTTCTCTCTGGTCCCGGCAGTGAAGATGCTGTCTCCGTTCGTTGCGCCGCCCTCTCCGTACATGAAACATAAAAATAAATACAAAACTTTAGATAATTCACAACCATTACAAATATTACAAAATACATAAACAAAACACTGAATTAAACTTATATTCACCTGCAAACTGGGCTGACACTGGTGGATGGGTGACGCTTCAGTTTCGCGTCCCACTACACGATGACGTTGTAATCCTGTCAGAGACGGCAAAGGACTTGGAAGGACAATTCAACGGAATGGATTGTGTCTTGAAGAGAGATTATACCATGAACATAAACACAAGTAATTCATTTTCCATAAATGATGTATTCAGCCAATCGGTTGAACGAAGCTTATTTTTATGTCTTGACTAGATTTCAGTACCACCAGAGGTGTCTTCTCCACAAGGAATAAAGTCACGGCACTTATATTACGTTAACATTGGATCATACGTTATGAGTTATAATCTACGCTTATAATTTTAGCGTAATCTAAGTTATGTGGCTTTCTTCCTTCTGAGTAAGGTACCTCTAGCGGTATTGAAACCTGGTGAAGACTTATTATAACGTACTTTACGCAACCAAATCGTTGTATTCATAATTTATTGAAAGTTTATTTACGACTGTTGCTGTGAACCATGTTTAAAATTCTGAAAAGTAAATCAGGGGCTTTGGAGTTTAATCGCATTAAATCAGGCGGCAATGAAAGAATTAGATTACCAAATGTGACAATAAAACTAGCAGATGAGTTTTGTTATTTAAGCAGTAAAGTAAAGAATGATGGTCGAAGCAGAGATGACACAAAATGCACAATAGCAATAGCAAGAAAAACATTTCTGAAAAGGAAGAAATTTTTAACATCTAATATCCATTTCAGTGTTACACGGTCTTTTCTGAAGACATTTATATAGAGCGTAGCCCTGTAAGAATGTGAGTCGTGGACGATAATCAGTTTCGACAAGAACAGAATAGAACGTTTCGGAATGTGGTGGCGCAGAAACAACGCTACATGTTAGAGACGTAGATCACGTAACTAAGACGACGTGCTGAATCTACACTATGTGATCATAAGTATCCGGACATCTATCTGAAAATGACTTACAAGTTCGTGGTGCCCTCCATCGGTAATGCTGGAATTCAGTACGTTGTTGGCCCACCCTTAGCCTTGATGACAGATTCCACTCTCGCAGGCATACGTTCAGTCACGAGCTGGAGGGTTTCTTGGGGAGTGGCAGTCCGTTCTTCACGGAGTGTTGCACTGAGGAGAGGTATCGATGTCGGTCGGTGAGGCCTGTCGCGAAGTCGGCGTTCCAAAATATCCCAAAGGTGTTCTACAGGATTCAGGTTAGGACTCTGTGCAGGCCAGTCCATTACAGGGATGATGTTGTTGTGTAACCACTCCACCACAGGCCGTGCATTATGAAGAGGTGCTCGATAGTGTTGAAAGATGCAATCGCAGTCCCCGAATTGCTCTTCAACAGTGGGAAGCAAGAAGGTGCTTAAAACATCAACGTAGGCCTGTGCTGTGCTAGTGCCACGCAAAACAAGAAGGGCTGCAAGCCCCCTCCATGAAAACACGATCACACCATAACACCACCGCCTCCGAATTTTACTATTGGCACTACACATGCTGGCAGATGACGTTCAACGGACATTCATGCCCACACCCTGCCATCGGATCGCCACATTGTGTACCGTGATTCGTCACTCCACACAACGTTTTTCCATTGTTCAATCGTCCAATGTTTATCCTCCTTACACCACGCGAGGCGTCGTTTGGCATTTACTGGCATGATGTGTGGCTTATGAGCAGCCGCTCGAGCATGAAATCCCAGTTTTCTCACCAACCGCCTAACTGTCATACTACTTGCGGTGGATCCTGATGCAGTTTGGGAATCCTGTGCCGCTAAAGCAGAGTTACTGAACGCAGTTTTCCGAAATTCCTTCACCAGGGAAGACGAATGGAATATTCCACTATTTGAAACACGAACAGCTGCTAGCATGAGTTTCTTAGAAGTAGATACCTTAGGGGTTGCGAAGCAACTCAAATCGCTTGATACGGGCAAGTCTTCAGGTCCAGATTGTATACCGATTAGGTTCCTTTCAGATTACCCTGATACAATAGCTCCCTACTTAGCAATCATACACAACCGCTCGCTCACCGATAGATCTGTACCTACAGATTGGAAAATTGCGCAGGTCGCACCAGTGTTTAAGAAGGGTAGTAGGAGTAATCCATTTAACTACAGACCTATATCATTGACGCCGGTTTGCAGTAGGGTTTTGGAGCATATACTGTATTCAAACATTATGAATCACCTCGAAGGGAACGATCTATTGATACGTAATCAGCACGGTTTCAGAAAACATCGTTCCTTGTGCAACTCTTTATTCGCACGAAGTAATGGTCGCTATCGACAGGGGATCTCAAGTCGATTCCGTATTTCTAGATTTCCGGAAAGCTTTTGACACTGTTCCTCACAAGCGACTTCTTATCAAGCTGCGGGCCTATGGGGTATCGTCTCAGTTGTGCGACTGGATTCGTGATTTCCTGTCAGGAAGGTCGCAGTTCGTAGTAATAGACGGCAAATCATCGAGTACAACTGAAGTGATATCAGGTGTTCCCCAGGGAAGCGTCCTGGAACCTCTGCTGTTCCTGATCTATACAAATGACCTGGGTGACCATCTGAGCAGTTCTCTTAGGTTGTTCGCAGATGATGCTGTAATTTACCGTCTAGTAAGGTCAACCGAAGACCAGTATCAGTTGCAAAGCGATTTAGAAAAGATTGCTGTTTGGTGTGGCAGGTGGCAGTTGACGCTAAATAACGAAAAGTGTGAGGTGATCCACATCAGTTCCAAAAGAAATCAGTTGGAATTAGATTACTCGATAAATAGTACAATTCTGAAGGCTGTCGATTCAACTAAGTAGCTGGGTGTTAAAATTACGAGCAACTTCAGTTGGAAAGACCACATAGATAATATTGTGGGGAAGGCGAGCCAAAGGTTGCGTTTCATTGACAGGACACTTAGAAGATGCAACAAGTCCACTAAAGAGACAGCGTACACTACACTCGTTCGTCCTCTGTTAGAATATTGCTGCGCGGTGTGGGATCCTTACCAGGTGGGATTGACGGAGGATATCGAAAGGGTGCAAAAAAAGGGCAGCTCGTTTTGTATTATCACGTAATAGGGGAGAGAGTGTGGCAGATATGATACGAGAGTTGGGATGGAAGTCATTAAAGCAAAGACGTTTTTCGTCGCTGCGAGATCTATTTACGAAATTTCAGTCACCAACTTTCTTTTCCGACTGCGAAAATATTTTGTTGAGCCCAACCTACATAGGTAGGAATGATCATCAAAATAAAATAAGAGAAATCAGAGCTCGAACAGAAAGGTTTAGGTGTTCGTTTTTTCCGCGCGCTGTTCGGGAGTGGAATGGTAAAGAGATAGTATGATTGTGGTTCGATGAACCCTCTGCCAAGCACTTAAATGTGAATTGCAGAGTAGTCATGTAGATGTACATGTAGATGTCTGGATCGATTTGTATCTGCTACATCCTGTATTTGTTGTCACAATAAACACGGACACGCAGTTTTCTTGAACAGTTATGTCAAATTCCCTAGCATTGCGACTTGGACGATATGTTAAGGGCAAAAGTGAAACGATTGGCATTCTTTGTCGATCGGTGCTCTTATTTGTCCAGCCGGCCATCGTGTGATGAATGAAGAAGAGAAATGGGGGAAAGTGAACGAGCGTCGGCGGCTCGAAGAGTCGTGACTGTCCCGAAACCAATTTGTATCGGTGCCGTCCATTAGTGGAACGCACGCTGCGTTGCGGCTTGCGCAAGACTGCTCCGTTGCGCAGCCGTGCACCGGGCAGCCAACCAGAGCGGATCAGCAGGCGGACGTCTGGTGGGTTCTGCGGCTGCGGGGTCGCGGCCTCGCGTGATAGCCGCTGTCGCAAGGCGCGGGGATTCGCCACCGCCTCGCCACAACAATGCAGCAAAGCCGCACTATTGTGTATCTCTGTGCGGTCAACAGGCATCTCTGCTGCTGCCGGTACAGTACAGGGGCCACTGGCTGGAGACGTGAGAGAGCCTATGATTGGCTGCCCCACATCTACCACGGAACATTTTTTTTCCCTTTTTGGCTCATCAGTCACCTTGTGAGCGTGGGGTTGATCTGAGATTCTGTTATTCTGCGCAACGGATTAATCTGAGATGTACCCTTTACCCTGTGGCTCCTGCAAGATGCAATTCCTACCCGCACACTACTACAGTAGTCAGACAGACGCTCCTAACGTTCTAAAGAGAAATGCCTGAAATACTTTCAGCAATAAATATCTTCTGCAGTCGTCTGCTGTAAGGAAATCACACAAAAATTAATAAAATGTCTTAAGTAACTAGTGGGATACTTGGGTACTGGAGTAGTGCTAGTTAGTGTAAGAAAAACATGAACCTAACGAAAGTTATTATTTATTTTGCAAAAATTCTGAGAAATCACAATGGCACTTTTAGTTATGAATTGAACAAGTTATATCGTGGTTCTTTTCGGAATGTGAAGTTACCTCTCAAGATAGGATTCGCTAATGAAATTTCAATACTGAGTTTAAGATGGTTGTTGACTTGGCAGAATGGCTGAGAGGCACGCCTACTCAACTTGAATAATTATCCTTTAGAACGTTGCTAGGTACAGTCGAGGCTGTCGCATGTGAAATGCAGTGAAGTTTACTGTTGTGGAGGAAATATGGGGCTCGCAATAGCTGTAGCGCACAATACCGTAAGCTGCGATGACTGCTGTCTGCGCCACTCGCTGCTCACAGATAATATAACTCTCGTTCTATCTGGATTGACCTTCGCCAATCAAACTCTCCCTACGCCTTGATGAAGTCAAGGACTCCTATTAGCCCCTAGTCTAACTATTGGCGTGTTACACTGGTCAGATAACCAGTCCACCGCGATGTCACTCAAAAATTTGCTCACAGGCATTTAACTATAACTCTGTCCGTTCACACAGCGCAATAAGTGTGTCGGCCAACACAGTGAACAACGCTTAATCGCAAGGACTCAATATAGACAGTCGCACTTCAATTCGCTCTCGACCGAGGTGCTCTCCCAGTGAAGTACTGAGGAGAGACTTGTTCCTCGCTCCAAGAGCGACAACGGAATGGCGCCTCTCCACGCCAGACGTGAAGGGGTATACCTTTCGGTCTCTTCCATTACTCCTTCAGCTGAAGACGTCAGAAATATCGTCTGCCAATCAGCATTGCTCTTCTATAAAGGGAGAATGACTTTTCGTTTAAGGCGACCAATCCGGAAATCCGTAGCATCGGCGTTTGGCGTTTGCTGTCTCCCTGTGAAAATCTCTGAAACTGTGTGCTATGTGTAAAGTATGCGTAGGCTGGCCGCTCCCACACAATGTAGCGGAATTTGCTTTTAAGCTGACACTGGGTCGTTCTCCCTTTCACTCGGGCCCACGCTGTCTGCTCCACGGGCAATCACCGGCCGACATAGGCTGGGTCGTCCTCTGAAGGGACCAGCGTCCTGTTGTGTGGTTTCTCTCCCGAACTAAAAGCTCCTGTGCCCGTCGTGTATGGAATGTATGTGTGTACGCCAGCCTCGAGTATTTCAACCACGGTGCGCTTACTTGTTATTTGCATATCGTTTACATGAATTCATACAACATTGACTTTATCTTATCGAGTTTGGGATCGAATGGAGCATCTTGATGTGCGGAATATGATTGTGAGGGCGGAATATGTAACCAATAAAGGTCAGGAGACCACGACGTCTTACAACCTGACCGGTTTTACATTCCCTGCACCCATTTTCTGCGCCAATCTCTTCATGTCAAAATGCCACTTACACCTAGAGTCCTCAGTTTGATGCGCAATAAAGTACGTGGATAGCTACGTGATGTCGTTAAATGGTTGTCTTCTTAGTCCACCGAACGTATCAGGTCAGAAACGTGCGAAATTGGAAGCAGATCACGGCAGAGACAGCATCAAGCGAGTGCAGATGTTATGCCTTACAACAGCCATCATTGCGAAACGAGCTCTCCACGCAAGATGTGGGATAGTGACACGGCAGCACTGGAAGGAGATGGGATTCTTTCCACACCAGCGACCGAGAGGCATAGCAAAGCCCAAGCAAGTGCTGCCTGTGAGCGTGTGTACACCTAGCCACTCTTGTACAGAAATCATCTTTTGTTAGTATCTCAGCACTGCCAACATAGAGCTGTGACACTTGTCACGCTATCCAGCATGAAACGGAATGATCGTATGGGATTTGTGGCCAGAAGTCTCCACGTGGGGAAGTTCGGACGCCGAGCTGCAAATCTTTTTCAGTTGGCACCTATAACGGTAGTTTGCGCGCAGGCGTGTCAATTAGCACCATACTAATTAAAATCGGGGAAGAATTAAAAAGGGGAAAGTAATAGGAAACTTTAATAACTGCAGAGTATTACTAAGGATCAATATAATGAAAAGTAATAAAAAGCAAAGTAGCAAAGACCAAGTGGGACAGAAAGATATAGGGGCGCGTTTGTTTTTTAATACATATAAAAGAACATGTAACACATTATTGGGCTCTCTACCTTCAGTTACCGCGATTGGGCTAGTCGATGAAAAAGTGGTACGCAACTGCGAAATTCGTTAAGGAGATTATTTAAAGACTCTTCAAGCACGTTTAAAATACATTACGTGTGGCGAAGTGATCAGAGACGTTTATTGTCGAGTGAAGTGAAAATGAATCCGACAATATAATTCGAATTCTGTGTTAGCTGGGAAAAATACTCTTGGTAAACTATTATGGTTGTGGAACCCACGAAAATTGTGCGCAACGGAAAGCTATAGTTTACGCAATTCTGCATTTTATAAAATGGTGAAACGCGTGTGCGCGGAACTTTAATAGAATCTTATCCTTGGACGGTTGCGGGGGGTAACTGATTCAAACAACGCGCCAGCATAAAAAATATTTCTCTTATTAACTACCAGATATTAATTAACGGGGACCTAAAATACTAAAAAAGAAGGATAGGATCATCACCTCCAATCCCGATTCATATTTCATATTTAATTAGTGAAAAGAAAAGTGTTAATAAACAAACTACATTTCAATTTTATCCACGATTTTGGCTTCATTACATAGTCTTTACTACATGATAAACAATATCTGTGGAAGTTGTATGCAGCGTATCGTCATAATATTTAGCCAACCAATTTTGTGGGACACAGAAAATGTAAATGGATGAAATTGTTCTTACAGCGGGTGTATAATGTGTGAGTACGACGAACTATATTGAGAAACTGAACATCCATTACGTACTTGCATGTTTATTTGCGAAAATGGTCCTTGTCGGTACATCAACACAGAGTTCGAATAGAATGGCTGGAACATTGCAAACCATTCAGATTAATCGAACATCTAAATACGGATAATGCTGGTACCACCAGTATGTGTTCTTTCTCCTCACCCCCGTGGCAGTAACTGAATTAAGAGTCAGCCGCGAAATACATTTAAATCAATTGACGACCACTGAGCTAGCGTCACGAATTTTCAAACGTCCACTGCCATGTATGAAGGCGAGTGACGCCACGAGTGCTAACGTCTATCGAGGAGTGTCGTC
The DNA here is from genome assembly GCF_021461395.2 of Schistocerca americana. NCBI lineage: Eukaryota > Metazoa > Arthropoda > Insecta > Orthoptera > Acrididae > Schistocerca > Schistocerca americana. The sequence goes on along the minus strand of NC_060120.1, from coordinate 8,853,470 downwards.
GTGACCGTATTGAATGACATTGAGCGGTTACACACCTCACTGGACGACCTGCGTGCCGATGATTATGAAATGATGATGAGGACAATACAAAACACAATCCCTGAACGGAGAAAATCTCCGACCCGGCCAGGAGCCGAAGCTCGGCCCATTGCACGACAGTAAGACGCACTGACCTCTCAGCTATGGGAGCGGACGCCATCTACAGCGCTGTACGAGGTCTACCATTCGGTTCCATATCAGGTCTGAGACACAAGCTGCAGAGCAGTCCTGGGACACAGTATGCTGGCCACAGTTCATTTAGAGTGGATCACGGTCACACTGTCACCCAGTGCCACGAGCTGGGCAGCGCTTTGTAGGCATCAGCCGCTCCTCACCCACCACCACATTAGCTGCCGATTCTGGAGACGTCGCAGACAGAAGCAGTGGCGTTACGCCACTGCTCGGCCATTCTGCATTCTGTCAGCATTGCTGGACGGGATGCACACACACACACACACACACGAGAGGCAGCTCAATCCCTCGGCCACACTACCGCTGCCTCTAATGAAACACATTGGATATAATAACGGAATTTGAAAAGCACAAAACAATCTTTAACACTTTGACCTTTTTCACTTTAATACAGAGGCGCAGTCTTCTGGTTCAAATGGCTCTGAGCACTGTGGGACTTAACTGCGTAGTTCATCAGGCCCCTAGAACTTAGAACTACTTAAACCTAAATAACCTAATGACATCACACACATTTATGCCCGAGGCAGGATTCGAACCTGCGACCGTACCGATCGTGCGGTCCCAGACTGTATCGCCTAGAACCGCTCGGCCACAGTCTTCTGGTTATCATCAGTTTTATACTGGAGAACATACACAGAGTTCCCCTGTTTAAGATCCCATCGAAACCTGTGTTGTTTATTCCAATATCCTGCACAAACGTACTTTTTGCGAATGTGCTGCTGTTGTGTGTGCATTGCACCAAACACACTCCATGGTGGAAGTCCGTCAAGTCAACACCAAATCGATAACCTTCATTCCATAAATTCACACAATTATGTCGGCTCCACAGAGCACCAGGTTGTCCAAAGATGGGATTTCTGTGCAGTATCCAGCCTTAAACCACCTTTCCTATTGATCAGCTTTTCAGATAGTCGTGTTTCCACTGGTTCCGTAACGACAGTCATAAAAATTCTAGGTATGGGCTACAATTTTCATTACAGTATAATTAATCGAATGACCAGTAGAAAACCAGCGTTCCGCAATAGCGGATTCGGTGATACTTGTGCTCCACTATGCGATCCTGAACAGCGCGCGTGGTTCGCCCTGTATCAGATTTGCAGCAGACGCACAGAATCCACTTACAGCAGAAGTGCAGAGTATCGCCTGCAGAGTGAAATTCGAGTACAGCGCACGATCACCAGCTTATACTTGCATGTGAGAGATCAGTGTATTTTTGTCAGTACACACCTGAAGAAGGCTAGCAGATTTTGCACCGATATATCATAGCAAGAGATCACAGATACCCAGCAGTTCATTCGAAATTTCAGCGAAAAACCTGTTGATTGTGTTGTGATCTTCAGTTCGATGACTCGTTTGAAGCAGCCTCACACGACAGACTGTCCTATGAAAGCCTCAGAATATCCGCGACCTATATCCATTTGAATCTAGTTGCTCTTATCAACCCTTGTTCCCCCTCTGCGATTTCACCGCTACAGTCTCGTAAAATACCTAATTGACGATTCCTTGATAACTCAGAATGTGTCCAATCTACCTGTGCCTTCTTTTACTCAAACTGCATCATAAATAATTTTCTCTCCAATTAGACTATGTGGTCAAGAGTATCCGAACATCTCAAAAACCGTAAGTTTTCCATATTACGTGCATTGTGCTGCTACCTACTGCCAGGCGCTCCACATCAGCGACCTCAGCAGTCATCAGACATCGTGAGAGAGCAGAATGGGGCGCTCTGCGGAACTCACGGACTTCGAACCTGGTGTCACTTCTTTCATACGTGTGTACGCGAGATTTCCACACTTCTAAACATCCCTAAGTCCACTGTTTCCGATGTGATAGTGAAGTGGAAACGTGAAGGGACACGTGCAGCACAAAGGCGTACAGGCCGATCTCGTCTGTTGACTGACAGAGACCGCCGACAGTTGAAGAGGGCCGTAATGTATAATATCCAGGACGTCTGCATCGTTTTCCTTGGGTGCATTTTCCATATCTCCATAATGAGACTGTAAAAGAGCCGCAATATTTGCATCAATGCATGTCAATGAAAGACCTTTTTTCGATTATTAAAATAAATAAGGCAGGATTACGTGTCAGAGTGAGTGCGGAAATCTGTGAAACTGTCTGTGTCTAGCTGCATGTACCAGATAAAAGTTGTATTAAGTCTCCAGCGCCTTAAAAATTGTTAAATAATGCTGGAAATGTGTTTCGGTGTTAACTACGTCGTTGAGAAATGTGAAGTATAAAATCAAGACGCAAGCAGCGGGAATGCATTGCCATTTAAATGTGACGCGTTCGCAGTCCCTCCACCCCCTCTCGCTCAGACAGCGTGGCGCGGCAGTGGGGGGAAGTGTGCAGCCAGGCAGTGGCAAAAGGCACTTCTGCCAGGACATGGCTCGTGAGCCGAATCCTGGGCCGCCTCTGGTCTGGACGATTACGAAATTAGGTGGTCAAACACGGTTCTAATCATATAAATCACTGTGCCCCACTTTCAGCTTGGCCGGCCGGAGTGGCCGAGCGGCTCTAGACGCTACAGTCTGGAACCGCGCTACCGCTACGGTCGCAAGTTCAAATCCTGCCTCGGGCAGGGATGTGTGTGATGTCCTTAGGTTAGTTAAGTTTAAGTAGTTCTAAGTGCTAGGGGACTGATGACCTCAGAAGTTAAGTCCCATAATGCTCAGAGCCATTTTGAACTTTCATCTTACTGGGATACACACACACACACACACACACACACACACACACACACACACACACACAAATCAGGATAACGTTGTAGGGTTTAAGGCGTTACGGATGTATTCGAATTCGAATCTTAAGGAAACGAAAGGGGTGTACTTGGTCTACAAGGCACAGTGAATAAGTTGGGAAAACAGGCAGCGCGTTTACGCCGAATCAGCTGATTACTAACCGACCGCGACTATCTCTTCTACAGTTACTATACAAATGCTGTTGAAAAACATTTGTTTCGCAAAGGCGGGATGCTACGAAGCGTTTTACAAGTGAAATGGAAGAAAGTTCTTATTCATTGTGAGTGCTCCACAACGAGTTTCCTGGTGGGGAAGGAAATTCACGGAATTCTCGTATCAAATATGTGTTGTCACCGCCAGACACCACACTTGCTAGGTGGTAGCCTTTAAATCGGCCGCGGTCCGGTAGTATACGTCGGACCCGCGTGTCGCCACTATCAGTGATTGCAGACCGAGCGCCGCCACACGGCAGGTCTAGTATAGAGAGACTCCCTAGCACTCGCCTCAGTTGGACAGCCGACTTTGCTAGCAATGGTTCACTGATTACATACGCTCTCATTTGCAGAGACGACAGTTTAGCATAGCCTTCAGCTACGTCATTTGCTACGACCTAGCAATTCGCCGTATTCTTCAAGAATGTATTCTGAACTGATAATATTGTGAATCATGTACCGTCAAGACCGACGCTCATCATTAATGGATTAAAGTTATGTATCAAACTAATTACGTCCGCTTTCTGAATTCTAATCCCTTGTCATGTTCCATACCTCACGTCAGTATAGTTCTTCCCTCCTCACGCCAGCTTGCGTGAGCTAAACGCGTGCGTTTCGGCCTCCTCTAGTAACAAGGTGTTGGCTCTTCTGCCAACACAACAAAATACATTACTCCAACTCGACCGCTGTTGTCCTCTCACACAAATGCAGTAATCAGTGACTGCAGATTAGAGAAACTGTGCGTATACTCTGCCACAGAGATAAAGTATTCTTACATGATGTATTCGCTTTTGGAACGAAGAAACGGTGCATGTTGGTGAGAGCTTTGGGAGTGGGGAAGGGGTATTGCGGGATTAGTTTAGGCGTTTTTAGAGGTGATCACATATGGAGTCTCACATGACTGTTTCACATGACGTTGCTTAATATACATCTTAGCCACCATCATCGTCATTGGACCATCGACTTCAGGAATTCGATCATCTGATGTGTTACGTATCATCGGCCCACTACGTTTCCCAACGGCTCAACAATGCGTATATAATTTAGGTAGTGAACACTAAACAGAAATGGATATTTTGACTTTACTGCATTGTATGACTGATAGCTCACAAGATGCCCCTAAGTGAGTAGTTAATCTATAGTCATTGTGTTGAAAGCCATACAAGTTGGCTACCCCCTGCTAGTCCAAATATGAAAGCTTGGTCAATGGACGTCATGCACCACAGAAGTACGTTTTATGCCTGCTTGACCATTTTGAGGGAGCAGACCATCGAGAATGACGCATGCTCATCAGTGTAAATAAAAATCTGCAAAGGGTGGAGGACGTAATCCACCTTAGTGTAAATCACTGGCCAGGCAGCTTTTCAGCGAGAACACGTAGGCAACCATACGCCATCCGAAAAGACACGACATTCCTGATCCACACGAATTATCAGTGATCAATTTAAAAACGAAAATCTCCATATTTGGAGTGTGTGATTGGATATTCGTATGATTGAAATGGCTATGAGCACTATGGGACTTAACATCTGAGGTCATCAGTACCCTAAAACTTGGAACTACTTAAACCTAACTAACCTAAGGACATCACACACATCCATGCCAGAGGCTGGATTCGAACCTGCGACCGTAGCGGTCGCGCGGTTCCAGACTGAAGCGCCTATAACCGCTCGGCCACACCGACCAGCTGTTGCACGCTATAATTCTTCTTTCACTTAATATAATAATTAAAAGTAAATTATCTGTTGACTGGCAAAAGAGAAAGCGAAATTACGTTAATGACGCAAGCTAGGGAAAAAATTGGTGTAATGAGTAGTCGCTGATTCGCTTCCAATACGGTGACGCGCGACCGTGAATCGGTATTTCAATACCTGTAAGGGCTTTGTAATCCAATAATTCTTTATAAGACATCAGACTTTGTGTAACATTTTTACACTAAGTGCAAGTTCTATTACTGACCATGCGACATGCATTTATGGCTGCTGTAGCGGCGAACGGACAATGGCATCGCCTTCTTAGCAATGACCAGCTTAAACATTTAAAAATCGATGTTAAGATGACGAATAATAGTAATATTAGACAAAAACTCATCTCTTTCAAGATTTTGTTGTTAATCTAAGAAACTCGAAAGTATAATATCTCCACCTTATATTGACCGTAGTCCGACCCCGGTAGCTAAATGGTCAGCGCGACGGATTGTCAGTCCTCTGGGCCCGGGTTTGACTCCCAGCTGGGGCGGGGAATTTTCTCCGCCCAGAGACTGGGTGTTGTGCTGTCCTCATCACCATTCTATCACCCTCATCGACTGCAGGTCGCCGAAGTGGCGTCAGATTGAAACACCGGCACCCGGCGAACGGTCTGCCCGACGGGGGGTCCAACATACAATTAAATAAAATAAATATTGACATTGTAGTAGGTGGCGCGCGAAAAAGAACGAGTGATACAGGAAGCTGAATCTGATTCCTCAATCAATTTTTTAGAAAAGTCCAAACGATTATCCCAAGTTTATATACTTTACCTTAAAGTGAGCGTTCTACAAGGAGGCGCGCGAAATAAAAGTGATACCGGAAGTTGAATCTGGTTCCTTCATTAATGGTTTTTAAACAAAACCCAAACGATTATTCAGCGTTTATATACCTTACCTTATAATGGCCGTTCTAAAAGGAGGCGCACGAAAGAAAAGTGATACCGGAAGTTGAATCAGATTCCTCAATCAATGCTTTTCAAATAAATTCCACACCATTACTCAGAGTTTACGTTCTTTACAAGTGGTCGTGATTACATGTGCTATCTCTCTCTCTCTCAGTGCTTTCGTGCCATTAGGACTGTACCAATTTCCGAAATTCATTTTGGTTTCCTCTGCCCCTCCACTCTCGTAAAATCTCTACTCTGTGTCATCGAGTTTCAAATGGTTCAAATGGCTCTGAGCACTATGGGACTTAACATCTGAGGTCATCAGTCCCCTAGACTTAGAACTACTTAAACTTAACTAACCTAAGGACATCACACACATCCATGCCCGAGGCAGGATTCGAACCTGCGACCGTAGCGGTCGCGCGGTTCCAGACTGTAGCGCCTAGAACCGCTCGGTCACCCCCCCCCCCCTCCCCCCCCCCCCGGCCGGCTCATCGAGTTACTTCGTCTCTTCTTCACACTTGTCTTCTATAATACACTATGTGATCAACAGTATCCAGACACTCCCAAAAACACACGCGACATAGTACTAGGTGCCATCAATGCTCTAGCAGCCTACCACACATGACCGCTAGGAGAGAAGTGAAATAAATACCAAGTTCTTGCCAGCCAAAGCTAAATGGATGCAGCTGTGTAGAACCGAGAAAGCAATGTACGTTGGAGGATTTGTACTGCGTATAGAAAAGTCAGGATAGTCTCCGGTGACATTAAAAGCAAGGGTGGTAACTTGACGAGTGCAGCTAGAATTCCACTTTCAAATGCAGAGGAAAGAGCCGATAAATGGAAAGGATACACTGAAAGCCTCTATGACGGGGAGCACATTTCTGATGGTGTGTTAGAAGAAGAAATTGGAGCCGACATGGATAACATAGTGATTTTCAGAATTTCACAGAGAAACTTGAGATCAAACAATGCCAAAGGTATAGATAACATTTCGTTAGAATTTCTAGAAACAATGGAGAAGTAGCGAACAAACAACTATGTGGTGGGAAAAGTGGCAATTGGCACTAAACAAAGAAAAGTGCGAGGTCATCCACATGGGTACCAAAATAAATCCGATCAATTTTGTGTATACGATAAATCGCACAAATCTAAGGGCTGTCAATTCGACTAAACACCTAGGAAATACAATTACGAGCAATTAAATTGGAAGACCACATAGATAATATTGTGGGGAAGGTGAAACAGAGACTGCGCTTTGTTGGCAGAACACTTAGAAGATGCGACAAACCCACTAAAGAGACAGCCTACATTACACTTGTCCGTCGTCTGCTTGAATATTGCTGCGCGTTATGGGATCCTTACCAGCTAGTATTGACGAATGAGATCAGAAAAGTGCAGATAAAATGTGTGTGAAATCTTATAGGGCTTAAATGCTACGGTCATCAGTCCCTAAGCTTACACACTACGTAGCCTAAATTATCCTAAGGACAAACACACACACCCATGCCCGCGTGAGGACTCGAACCTCCGCAGGGACCAGCCGCCCAGTCCATGACTGCAGCGCCCAGACCGCTCGGCTAATCCCGCGCGGCTGCAAAGAAGGGCAGCTCGTTTGTGTTATCCCGCAATAGGGGTGAGAGTGTCGCTGATGTGATGCGCGAGTTGGGGTGGCAGTCACTGAAACAAAGGCGGTTTTCCTTGCGGCGAGATCTATTTACGAAATTTCAATCACCAACTTTCTCTTCTGAATGCGTAAATATTGTTTTGAAACCCACCTACGTAGGAAGAAATGATCATCATAACAAAATAAGAGAAATCAGAGCTCGAACGGAAAGGTTTAGGTGTTCCTTTTTCCCACGCGCCATTCGAGAGTGGTATGGTAGAGAAGTAGTATGAAAATGGTTCGATGAACCCTCTCCCAGGCACTTACGTGTGAATTGCAGAGCAACCATGTAGATGTAGATGTAGACGTATATATCGTGTATAATATATGATACTGTCGATGTTCCATCAGAAAAAAAAAAATGTTGAAATGTGTGTGAAATCTTATGAGGACTTAACTGCTAAGGTCATCAGTCCCTAAGCTTACACACTACTTAACCTAAGTTATCCTAAGGCGAAACACACACACCCATGCCCGAGGGCAGACTCGAACGTCCGCCGGGACCAGCCGCATAGTCCGTGACTGCAGCGCCCTAGACAGCTCGGCTAATCCCGTCCGACTTTCCACCGGGGGAAAAATATCTAAGTAATTCCGAAGAATGCAACGACAGATAAGTGCGAAAACTGCCACACAATTAGCTTGACATACAACCGAGAAAACATGCGTGCACTAAATTGGGACGGAGGATACGAACTGCGCTGACACAAAGACTAAACTGAATTATTTATCAGCAGAAGTATCAGTTTCAAACAGCATCTGATTCTGTTAAAAGCCAAACCCTACAAGGCGCCCCTGATTTAAAAGGCAAATTACTTTAGATAGAGAAATACAGCTTAAAGCTTGAAACCCACCTGTAATGCTTTAGAAAGGATTACAAAATGACTATTTTTCATGATATGTAAATGGAAACCGTGTGTTTCAAAAAGCCATGGTGATACACTCGACTAGTCGAACATTATCTGTACCAGTGGATACAGGAGTACACCTGGCACGGAGAATTCGCAGGATATAATTTCTGTTAGCCCCATTTTCTCTGTAACTACAAGTTTTACAAAATCTAGGCTTCTCCAAGACAAATTGCTTCGAGTCGCGACAAAACAGTTTAGGTGACTGATCTGCAAAGTCAAATTACCCTGAAGATAACTGCTTCGTCTGTAATCTTCCAATTCATTAGTCATGTATGCCTGTAATAATTTAAGTTATGCATCTGCAGAAAGATGCAATCGATTTAACACCTGTGTTTTGAATGTCAGGGATTGGCAGAATTTAGATGTTTGTTAATGGCTTACCTTAAGGCTGCCGCGCTATTACTAAGTTTCAAGGCGTTCTTACGATCTTACTGACTGGGAACGACCCATTCGCATTACTAGTTAATCGCCTCGCCTCAAACTGTTGCTAAGCAACGGTGTCGGCCACAGCAGGAACACTGTATTGTTGGGAACTACGTCACGTCCTCATATGTTTTTGTTTTAACTCCCAAAGGCCCTGTAAACGATCAAACAATTTGTCCAACTTTATTTATTTTGTTAAATCTTTTGCAGTGCGTGGCTTTGATCGATGTGTTTGTCAAACATGATACGTGTCTGACGTGTTAGAAGGGAATTTTGGGTGATTTCAAATTTTGACAAGATGGCGGACGTTGTTGGTGTTGATGTTTTCGCAGCGTATGTTTAGGGGAGGAAGAGTTTTTCTCACTATATGTTTCCAAAAATGCGAAAGATGTAAGATGATAATCAATATTTTACGCACAGCTTAGAAGCGAGAGTGCAATAAAATGAAGTGATCGAAGCTCCCCGGTTCTTCTACTGGCTGTTTCACAGAGGAAGATTGCACTGTAGTTCCTTCTCTAGATTGTCGCACGGATGTCAAAATGTTAGATATCGAAATAGATGATAGAGGGATAGAAAAACAATTAAAATCGCTCAAAAGAGGAAAGGCCGCTGGACCTGATGGGATACCTGTTCGATTTTACACAGAGTACGCGAAGGAACTTGCCCCCCTTCTTGCAGCGGTGTACCGTAGGTCTGTAGTAGAGCGTAGCGTTCCAAAAGACTGGAAATGGGCACAGGTCTTCCCAGTTTTCAAGAAGGGACGTCGAACAGATGTGCAGAACTATAGACCTATATCTCTACCGCATTATGTTCGAGTATAATGACTTTTCTGGAGACTAGAAATCTACTCTGTAGGAATCAGCATGGGTTTCGAAAAAGACGATCGTGTGAAACCCAGCTCGCGCTATTCGTCCACGAGACTCAGAGGGCCATAGACACGGGTTCCCAGGAAGATGCCGTGTTCTTGACTTCCGCAAGGCGTTTGATACAGTTCCCCACAGTCGTTTGATGAAGAAAGTAAGAGCACATGGCATATCAGACCAGTTGTGCGATTGGGTTGAAGAGTTCCTAGATAACAGAACGCAGAATGTCATTCTGAATGGAAAGAAGTCTTCCGAAGTAAGAGTGATTTCAGGTGTGCACAGGGGAGTGTTGTAGGACCGTTGCTATTCACAATATATATAAATGACCTTGTCGAGAACATCGGAAGTTCACTGAGGCTTTTTGCGGACGATGCTGTAGTATAGCAGTAGGTTGTAACAATGGAAAATTGAACTGAAATGCAGGAGGATCTGCAGCGAATTGATGCATGGTGCAGGGTATGGTAATTGAATCTCAATGTAGACAAGTGTAATGTGCTGCAAATACATAGAAAGAAATGTCCTTTATCATTTAGCTACAATATAGCAGGTCAGCAACTGGAAGCAGTTAATTCCATAAATTATCTGGGAGTAGGCATTAGGAGTGATTTAAAATGGAATGACCATAAAAATTAATCGTCGGTAAAGCAGATGCTAGACTGAGATTCATTGGAAGAATCCTAAATAATGCAGTCCGAAAACAAAGGAAGTAGGTTACAGTACACTTGTTCGCCCCTCTGCTTGAATACTGCTCACCGGTGTGGGATCCGTTCCAGATAGGGTTGACAGAAGAGATAGAGAAGATCCAACGGAGAGCAGCGCGCTTCGTTACAGGATCATTCAGTAATCACGAAAGCATTACGGAGATGATAGATAAGCTCCAGTGGAAGACTTTGCAAGAGAGACGCTCAGTAGCTCGGTATGGGCTTTTGTTAAAGTTTCGAGAACATACCTTCAACGAGGAGTCAAGCAGTATATTGCTCCCTCCTACATACTCGTATATCTCGCGAAGAGACCATGAAGATAAAATCTGAGAGATTAGAGCCCAAAAGGAGGCATACCGACAACCTTTCTTTCCACGAACAATACGAGACTGGAATAGAAGGGAGAACCGATAGAGATACTCAAAGTACCCTCTGCCACACACCGTCAGGTGGCTTGCGGAGTATGGATGTAGATGTAGATGTAGACATATACACTGATGACCCAAAACGTTACGACTACCTGCTTAAGAGCTTGTTTTTGCCTCTTCGAAACGAAATACATCACTGATTCTGCGTTACAGGGGTCCGTCAGTTTGTTGGTACGTTCGTGGGGCTGTGTGACATTAGAAATCTACGTACGGTTCAAGTAACTCTGGTAAACAACGGGCTGCTGATCTGCGTACGCGGTAGTTGAGTCCGATAGCGACTGAGATGGGTTCCATAGGATTTCCAATCATGAGAATTTGGTTGGCTCTGAGCACTATGGGACTTAACATCTATGGTCATCAGTCCCCTAGAACTTAGAACTACTTAAACCTAACTAAACTAAGGACAGCACACAACACCCAGCCATCACGAGGCAGAGAAAATCCCTGACCCCGCCGGGAATCGAACCCGGGAACCCGGGCGTGGGAAGCGAGAACGCTACCGCACGACCACGAGATGCGGGCCGAGAATTTGGTCGACGAACAATAACGTGAGTCGTGCACTGTAAGTCTTCTCGGTTTTGAATTTTGAAACAACTAAGAGTCTCCAGCCTCTGTTATTGTTACCAGCGGTAGAAGGCCTCGGATCATGGATTGATACCCGTGTGACAAAAATCATGAAAAGGGGGGGGGGGTACCTTCATCGTATGATCAGTGTAAGTACTGCCTGTGGGGCTACATCCATCACATGTGTGTAGACATCTGGAGAAATCACGCTTAGCAGCAAATTTTAACGGGTAATGAAATGCAGGACTTCTATGGCTGCTTTACTGTGGCTCGTACATACGGTTGTTGAGCTCTGCAAATTACGTATAAGAGAGGGAAAAATTTTCTACTGTAGTGTCGTTTGCGCCGAAGGTAGGGCAGTGTTTAGATACACGATTCACGTCCGGGAGCACACGGTTAAGATCCCCGTCTTCTGTAGTTTCCCTAAATCGCAAGGACAACAATGGCTGGCACGGTTTCTTTGAAAATAATGAAGCTGATTTCGTTTCATATTCTAACAAAACTCTACCATCTAGTGAGCAATATGTATGAGACGAGCGCAATACCCTCAGACTTCATGAAGAATATAATAATACCAATCGCAAAGAAAGCAGGTGTTGACAGACGTGAAAATTGCCGAACTATCAGTTTAATAAGCGACGGCTGGATGATACTAACACGAATTCTTTACAGACGAATTGAAAAACTGGTAGAAGCCGACCTCGGGGAAGATCATTTGGATTCCGTAGAAATTTTAGAACACGTGAGGGAATACTGACCCTACGACTTATCTTAGAAAATAGATTAAGGAAGGGCAAACCTACGTTTATAGCATTTGTAGACTTGGCGAAAGCTTTTGTCAATGTTGACTGGAATACTCTCTTTCAAATTCTGAAGGTGGCAAGGGTAAGATGCAGGGAGCGAAGGGCTATTTACAATTTGTACAGAAACCAGATGGCAATTGTAAGAGTCTAGGGGCATGAAAGGGAAGGAGTGCTTGGGAAGGGAATGAGACAGGGTTGTAGCCTATCCCCGATGTTATTCAATCTGCATACTGAGCAAGCAGTGAAGGAAACAAAAGAAAAATTCGTAGTAGGAATTGAAATCCATGCAGAAGAAATAAGAATTTTGAGGTTCGCCGATGACATTGTAATTCTGTCAGAGACAGCAAAGGATCTGGAAGAGCAGTTCAACAGAATGGACACTGTCTTGAAAGGAGGATATAAGGTGAACATCAACAAAAGCAAAACGAGAATAATGGAATGTAGTCGAATTCAATCGGCCGGTCGGAGTGACCGAACGGTTCTAGGCGCAACAGTCTGGAGCCGCGCTACCACTACGGTCGCAGGTTCGAATGCTGCTTCGGGCATGGATGTGTGTGTTGTCCTTAGGTTAGTTAGGTTTAAGTAGTTGTAAGTTCTAGGGGACTGATGACCTCAGCAGTTAAGTCCCATAGTGCTCAGAGCCATTTGAACCATTTTTGAATTAAATCGGGTGATGCTGAGGGTATTAGATTAGGAGATGAGACACTTAGAGTAGTAAATGAGTTTTGCTATTTGCGGAGTAAAATAACTGATGATGGTCGAAGTAGAGATTATATAAAATGTGGACTGGCAATGGCAAGGAAAGCGTTTCTGAAGAAGAGAAATTTCTTGACATTGAGTATAGATTTAAGTGTCAGGAAGTCGTTTCCGAAAGTATTTGTATGGAGTGTAGCCATGTATGGAAGTGAAACATGGACGATAAATAGTTTAGACAAGAGGAGAATAGAAGCTTTCGAAATGTGGTGCTGCAGAAGAATGCTGAAGATTAGGTGGGTGGATGAGATAACTAATGAGGAGGTATTCAAATGGTTCAAATGGCTCTGAGCACTATGGGAAGCAACTTCTGTGTTCATTAGTCCCCTAGAACTTAGAACTACTTAAACCTAACTAACCTAAGGACATCACACACACCCATGCCCGAGGCAGGATTCGAACCTGCGACCGTAGCAGCAGCGCGGCTCCGGACTGGAGCGCCTAGAACCGCACGGCCACCGTGGCCGGCGAGGAGGTATTGAACAGAATTGGAGAGAAGAGGAGTTTGCGGCACAACGTGACTAGAAGAAGGGATCGGTTGGTAGGACATGTTCTGAGGCATCAAGGGATCACAAATTTAGCATTGGAGGGCAGCGTGGAGGGTAAAAATCGTAGAGGGAGACCAAGAGATGAATACACTAAGCAGCTTAAGAAGGATGTAGGTTGTAGTAGGTACTGGGATATGAAGAAACTTGCACAGGATAGAGTAGCATGGAGAGCTGCATCAAACCAGTCTCTGGACTGAAGACCACAACAACAACATTCTCTCCCAGTCCTAGCTCACGCGCAAACTACAATGACCCCATTGTGGACGAAATGTTACCCCTTAATCATTTTCTTTCCTCGTTTTAGATTATCTTTGGAGTGCCACACAACTGATTTCCTAGACCGGAACTGACAGTAGGTCATAACGGAGAACATGCTATACTGGGTAGGAAGTTTCACCAATGCTTTCTAAACCCAACGAGCGGTCGCAAAAGGAAGCCTGTTCTCCTCTGCTGCCGCTATTTAGCCTGTCTACGGCTGGGGTAATAAGCACGTCGCCACCTCGTGTCTCGTCGTAGCGACTGCGAACGCCGCTACGACACCGACAGGGCAGATTAGCGCATCCGGTATGGTGCCGCTGAGCGATCGGCGACCACTGAACTTCGGGTTGACGTTCCAGAGCGTGCGAGGAAATTTTACGACCAAAAAGGAAAATAGACCCAATGGAACGTTGCCACCTTTTGCAGATCTGCGCAATTTTCCTCCGATGTCGCCACAGGTAAGGGGAGAGGTCACCTGGAGGGGCGTGTCCCGGGCTCGCGCTGGCTGCCCGTGTCCCCGGCGCCCAGCGTCTTCCGGGTAGGCCGGCCGCAGCAGGTGACGTGATTTCCCCGCGGCCGCGCAGCGACAGGCCAGGCCACGCCGACACGGGACGCGGGCAGCGGGACACGCCCAGGCCCGGCCTATGGCGGGGGCGGGGGTCAGCGCGTGACCGCCACGCCCCACGGCGCCCCGGCCGCCCGCGGCGCCGGCACGGGGGCCGCTCCAGCGGCCGTCAGCCGCACAGTGGGGCGCGGCCCGAGGACTGCTTGGTCTGTCTGAACGTAACCACGACGTGGCAGGCCAACCAACAAAAATACTCTACCTGACCAAAAGTGTCCTGACACCTGGTTGAAAACGACTTACAAGTTCGTGGCGCCCTCCGTCGGTAATGTTGGAATTCAATGTGGTGTTGGCCCACCCTTAAGCCCTCGGCACACGGACCGTGCATCCGAACGTTAAGCGTTGAACGTGCCGAGTTTCTGACGTCATAGCGTGGAATAGCACGTTCGGGAGTCTTTCAGAACGTGCAGAGCAATATCTGGCATGTCATATATTCAGAGCGTGCGTCTCAGCGTTGACCAATGAGATGGCACAACGCCACGTACGTCACACGCACGCCGTCTCCCCTCAGCACAGAGTTGTGAGGCGCCATATTGGCATTCATTTCAACCCTATACATATATATATATATATATATATATATATATATATATATATATATATATATATATATATATATACAGGTTGTTACAAAAAGATACGGCCAAACTTTCAGGAAACATTCCTCACACACAAAGAAAGAAAATATGTTATGTGGACATGTGTCCGGAAACGCTTACTTTCCATGTTAGAGCTCATTTTAATACTTCACTTCAAATCACATTAATCATGGAATGGAAACACACAGCAACAGAACGTACCAGCGTGACGTCAAGCACTTCCTTACAGGAAATATTCAAAATGTCCTCCATTAGCGAGGATACATGCATCCACCCTCCGTCGCATGGAATCCCTGATGCGCTGATGCAACCCTGGAGAATGGCGTATTATATCACAGCCCTCCACAATACGAGCACGAAGAGTCTCTACATTTGCTACCGGGGTTGCGTAGACAAGATCTTTCAAATGCCCCCATAAATGATAGTCAAGAGGGTTGAGGTCAGGAGAGCGTGGAGGCCATGGAATTGGTCCGCCTCTACCAATCCATCGGTCACCGAATCTGTTGTTGAAATGTGCAGGAGCTCCATCGTGCATGAACCACATGTTGTGTCGTACTTGTAAAGGCACAGGTTCTAGCAGCACAGGTAGAGTATCCCGTATGAAATCATGGCGGTGAATCGAGAAAGTACAGTACGTACTGACGAAACTAAAATGAGCTCTAACATGGAAATTAAGCGTTTCCGGACACATGTCCACATAACATCTTTTCTTTATTTGTCTGTGAGGAATGTTTCCTGAAAGTTTTCCGGTACCTTTTTGTAACACCCTGTACACATGCCGTTTCTGAGCTCCAGCAAATCGAGAATGACTGGAGAACCCGTTGTTAGTTGTGCGATTCGTTCCAATAAAATAATGAGAAACACCATATTCGGGACAAAAGAATTATTGTAACTTTCGTATTATGAGAGTAGGCTATTTGAAGGTAGCGACACACTGAATACCCACCCAAAATGCATTGTTCTTGGTACAATTTGTTATAATTAAATTTCAATTAGTAACATTATTATCTACGATTAACTTGCTTAGCAAACGATAAGACAATATGATTAAGCACGAAGAGTCTGTTGTTGGTTTAGCGTCGCCGGCACGGTAGCTCAGCGTGTTGGGAGAGAGGGGTAACTACCCTCTGTAATAAAAAAAAAACTGAGTTAATGGATCAACCACGAACTGAAACGGGTGTCTTGCGACATCCACCCCGAGCAAATGCAACGAAGGAAAACTAACGAAATGAGATTTTTTTTAAAAAAAAAAGAAAAGCGTAATGAGTAGCGTCTCTGTCTAGAAATAAGTCCTTGTGGGGGCGGTGGTTCGCATCGTAACATTTCCAATTGTTTTCCCTAACATTCACGTATTTATTAGGTTCTGATATTTTATTATTACTTTAATATAGGTATATGCTATAATATTTGATGTTATGTAAGTATGTTTTCACCTTTTTTTGACTTTGTTCGATCGGCTTAATCTACAGGACAGCTTGCGCTACTTGTATAAAGATATTTTGCTCCTTTTTCTTTTACGCTTCGTAATTCACATGTTGCAAAGATTCTGTTACTGGGTAGGAACAGTGATCAAGTAAGACTGACCTTGGGGTTTTACTAAAATGTGCGAATGATCATATAATGTTTGTCTTATGCGGAGAAGTAGTCCAAATTTGTACCGCACTGTTTGTAATGGAACATTTGTAAGCCTGTGTCCTTATTGATTGGAAACGGTACTTTCCCGTTCGTGAACGATGGAGGAAATGTGCGTTTTAACAGTGCTAACGTGGGAATTTTACGCGCGTCCGTTGAGTAAACAGTGTGATTTACGGATTATAAACATCCCTCAACTGCCGCTGGAGTGCGTTGCGATCGCGTATACCACGTTGGGGCCCACGTACCGTATGCACAAGTCGCATCGCTCCTGAGCGTTCAGCAGCACGTTGAACTTGGCACGCTCAACGTTAACGTTCGACAGCACGGTCCGTGTGCCGACGACTTGAGCCTCGACGACAGCTTCCACTCTCGCAGGCATACGTTCAATCAGGTACTGCAAGGTTTCTTGGGGAGTGGCAGCTCGTTCTTCACGGAGTGCTGTACTGAGGAGAGGTATCGATGTCGGTCGGTCAGGCCTGGCACGAAGTGGGCGTTCGGAAACATCCCGAAGGTGTTCTACAGGGTTCAGGTCAGGACTCTGTGCTGGACAGTCCGTTACAGGGATGTTACTGTCGTGTAACCACCCCGCCACAGTACGTGCATTATGAAGAGGTGCCCGATCGTGTTGATAGATATCTTTAACATCGGTTTGTTGCAGGATTCTCGAACATATACTCAGTTCGTATATAATGAATTTCCTTGAGACAGAGAAGTTGCTGTCCAGGCATCAGCACGGCTTTAGAAAGCATCGCTCCTGCGAAACGCAACTCGCCCTTTTTTCACATGATATCTTGGGAACCATGGATGAAGGGTATCAGACGGATGCCATATTCCTTGACTTCCGGAAAGCGTTTGACTCGGTGCCCCACTGCAGACTCCTATCCGAGGTACGAGCGTATGGGATTGGTTCCTAAATATATAGAACCCAGTACGTTGTCCTCGAGGGTGAGTGTTCATCGGAGGTGAGGGTATCTTCTGGAGTGCCCCAGGGAAGTGTGGCAGGTCCGCTGTTGTTTTCTATCTACATAAATGATCTTTTGGATAGGGTGGATAGCAATGTACGGCTGTTTTCTGATGATGTTATGGTGTACGGGAAGGTGTCGTCGTTGAGTGACTGTAGGAAGATACAAGATGAGTTGGACAGGATTAGTGATTGGTGTAAAGAATGGCAGCTAACTCTAAATATAGATAAATGTAAATTAATGGAGATGAATAGGAAAAAGAATCCTGTAATGTTTGAATACTCCATTAGTAGTGTAGCGCTTGACACAGTCACGTCGATTAAATGTTTGGGCGCAACATTGCAGAGCGATATGAAGTGGGACAAGCATGTAATAGCAGAAAAATGGCTCCGAGCACTATGGGACTTAACATCTATGGTCATCAGTCCCCTAGAACTTAGAACTACTTAAACCTAACTAAACTAAGGACAGCACACAACACCCAGCCATCACGAGGCAGAGAGAATCCGTGACCCCGCCGGGAATCGAACCCGGGAACCCGGGCGTGGGAAGCAAGAACGCTACCGCACGACCACGAGATGCGGGCCAGGCAATAGCAGTTGTGGGGAAGGCGGATTGTCGTCTTCGGTTCATTGGTAGAATTTTGGGAAGATGTGGTTCATCTCAAAAGCAGACCGCTTATAAAACACTAATACGACCTATTCTTGAGTGCTACTCGAGCGTTTGGGATCCCTATCAGGTCGGATTGAGGGAGGACATAGAAGCAATACAGAGGCGGGCTTCTAGATTTGTTACTGGTAGGTTTGATCATCGCGCGAGTGTTACGGAAATGCTTCAGGAACTCGGGTCGGAGTCTCTAGAAGAAAGGAGGCGTTCTTTACGTGAATCGCTACTGAGGAAATTTAGACAACCAGCATTTGAGGCTGACTGCAGTACAATTTTACTGCCGCGAACTTACATTTCGCGGAAAGACCAGAAAGATAAAACAGATTAGGGCTCGTACAGAGGCATACAGGCAGTCATTTTTCCCTCGATCTGTTTGGGAGTAGAACAGGGAGAGAAGATGCTAGTTGTGGTACGAGGTACCCTGCGCCACGCACCGTGTGGTGGATTGCGCAGTATGTATGCAGATGTATATATTGAAAGATGTAGTCGCAATCCCCGAATTGCTCTTCAACAGTGGGAAGCAAGAAGGTGCTTAAAACACCAATGTAGGCCTATGCTATGATACTGCCACGCAAAACAACAAGGAGTGGAAGCCACGTCCATGAAGAACACGACCACACCATGACACCACCGCCTCCGAAATATACTGTTGGCACTACACGAGCTGGCAGATGACGTTCACCGGGCATTTTCCGTACCCACACCCTGCCATCGGATCGTCACATTGTATACCGCGATTCGTATCTCCACACAACGTTTTTCCACTGCTCAAGCATCCGATGTTTATCCTCCTTACACCACGCGAGGCGTCGTTTGGCATTTACCGGCGTGATGTGTGGCTTATGAGCAGCCGCTCGACCATAAAACTCAAGTTTTCTCACTTCTAGCCTAACTGTCATACTACTTGCAGTGGATCCTGGTGCAGTTTCGAATTCCTGTGTTATGGTCTGGATAGATGTCTACCTATTACACATTACGGCCCTCTTCGACTGTCCGCTGTTCAAATGTTTCAAATGGCTCTGAGCACTATGGGACTTAACTTCTGAGGCCATCAGTCCCCTAGAACTTAGAACTACTTAAACCTAACTAACCTAATGACATCACACACATCCATGCCAGAGGCTGGATTCGAACCTGCGACCGTAGCGGTCACGCGGTTCGAGACTGTAGCGCCTAGAACCGCTCGGCCACTCCGGCCGCCTGTCCGCTGTCTCTGTCAGTCAACAGACGAGGTCGGGCTGTAAGCTTTTGTGCTGTACGCGTCCGTTCACGTTTCCACTTCACTATCACATCGGAAACAGCGGACCTAGGGACGTTTAGGGGTGCGGAAAACTCGCGTGCAGACGTATGACACAAGTGACACCCAATCACCTGACCACGTTCGAAGTCCGTGAGTTGCGCACAGTGCCCCATTCTCTTCTCTCATGATGTCTATTGACTGCTGAGGTCGCTGATGTGGAGTAACTGGCAGTAGGTGGCAGCACAAAGCGCCTAATATGACAAACGTATGTTTTGGGGGGTGTTAGGATACTCTTGATCACATTGTGTACTGTCTACATTCCTTGAGACCTTCCCGACGAACTAGTTGTAACTGTAGTTCTCGAGTGAGACGTTGGACGTCGTCGTAAAATTTCCACAATATTTCGTCGGCGCAACTGGCCAGAATCTTCAGATGTGGCAAACACTCTGCAGAGGCTGTGAACGAAGCCTCCTTTTATGCCAGTCTGAGAAGAAACTGCGCAGGCGACAATGCGCCAAATTCGGTGACCAATAGCGGACATATCGTTAACGTTGCCGCGACGGACAACTACGTCACTCGTTGGTCAATGAACCAACAATTTTTACGCCTGCGCAGTTTCTTCTCACAAGACATCCTTTGAGTGCAAGGTCGCAAAGTCAGTCTTTAGTACAACTCATTTAAAAGTGTTTTTTTAACAATTGTAACGGGAAATATATTAGCTGCTAATGACTCATCACGTGCATGAGGAGGCGACAGAAAATCATTCTCCAGAACGTGCTCAGATAAATCTTCTATGGGATGTATTACAGTTTACAAAATGGACATCGTCGACGTTCAGGAAATGTACGAAACAAACCAATAACTTGCACCATGAACACCGAATGCAGAATAGTGTGTCACAGTGATTACAAAGGTTTGCACCATCAAGATCGAACTCCTTGAGATTTACAAACTGTGCAGGACGTTCAGCTAGTTATCTACCCTTAAAAGAATGCCCATAGAATCATGTTGGCGTAAGGGGGTGGTGAGACGTGGTGGGACACGATGGCTTGCAAACGAAACAGTCTGTCGTGTAGCTTATCGTGGAATCGGTTATCATTTAAGTTATTGCCGCAGACAGTGGCAAAATAAGTTTTACAGGCGTGGGAAAAGCGAACATCCAGAAGCTGAATTTGTCCACTGGTCTCAGGTGGTATGAATTGCAATGTTACACACTTCAGGAGGAGTAGTATGCTCTGAAATGGTATGATTTTTGTACGCAGAATCAACCGAAAGAAAGTTATTGTGATCAGCCATAGGCCAAAAGCAGTAATCATTCCACAGCTGTCGTTCTCTTACACCCATTTTCCCACTCTGGCTTGTTGTGACGTTAAAATTCCATATTGCTTAGAAGACCACAAAGATCGCAGGGGTCAGAGCACCTCCAACTTTTAGTACCACAATAAATAACTTTTCAGCCAATTTACAATACAGATTAACAGTTGACATAATTGTATACGAATCTCAGTTGGTCTTGATATTACTCTGTTGGTAACTTTTATCTCTAAGTTTCCTTTCATATGCTTTTCCTCTTCAAATCCCAGTTATGTTTTGCACGTCCTGTAAATTGTATCGAACATTCCTGAAACGTGCAAACAACCAGTTTTTGTGTCCGCCCCATTAGTGCCGGTAGTTCAGCGTGTTCGGTGAGAGGGCTAGCTACCCTCTGTAACAAAAAAACTGAGTCAATGGATCGCCGCGCGGGACTAGCCGAGCGGTCTAAGGCGCTGCAGTCAAGGACTGTGCGGCTGGTACCGGCGGAAGTTCGAATTCTCCCTCGGGCATGAGTGTGTGTGTTTGTCCTTAGGATAATTTAGGTTGAATAGTGTGTAAGCTTAGGGACTGATGACCTTAGCAGTTAAGTCCCTTAAGATTTCACACACATTTGAACATTCGAGTGAATGGATCAATGAAGAACCTAAATGGGTGTCCTCTCAGCAACTGGGTTTTATGTTATCCTCATCATCATTTCATCCCCATTGTCGACGCGCAGGTCGCCCAATGTGGCGTCGCACTCAATAAGACCTGCGCTCCCAGTCACTGACGTCAGACAATCATTTCCATATCCAATCACTTTTTGTAACAATTGCGCCTTGTCCTACCTTCAGTACCCGTAGTTTCTTTTATGCATCTCACGGTCATACTGCTGCGGACTTATTCAAAACTTCACAGTATTTTTTTATTTTTTTTATTTTTTGCAATGCTGGTTCATGGGGTGGGTTCCTGTTGTCATATCCTAGTTCATTCATGAACCACAGGCAACGTAAGAGTGGCCAAGTAAGTAGTCCTGACACTCGGGATACCAGTTACTTTGGAATAAGGTACGGCATCTCGGACATACTCTGAGTCGTGGTCACCTTTGTGCTCAGACGGCAAAGACTACCAAATCCACCGGTTAGTCCCTCAGCCGTTAGGGGTAAAACCCAATGGGACTCGGGGCAAGTAAGGCTAGCAACCTGCTTCCGTGGTACTTTAAATATGATGCTGGCAACAATCAGAGCAAAATGCCTCGGACCTTTGGAGGTGACGGAGCCCCACCTCCAATTGACAAACCAGGGACTCCTAAGATACGACTCGGCAAATGAATGGTAACGAGATGGGGAGCTATTAATATCAATAGGGCCTACTCTGGGAAGAAGGTAGAGCTGGCAGAGGCTGCAAGTAAGATGGGACTGGACGTTTTAGCTGTTAGTGACATTCGGATAAGCGGTGAGAAAGAAGAGGAAGTGGGAGAATACAAGGTCTATCTGTCAGGAGTCAAAGCAGGAATAGCACAATGGGGTGTAGGGCTTTACATCAGGAAAGAAATGGAACCCAGCGTAGTTGCAATAAGGTATGTAAACGAACGACTGATGTGGATAGATTTGACGGTGTCTAGCAAGAAAATTAGGATTGTGTCAGTATATTCGCATTGTGATGGAACAGATAAAGATAAGATGGATAGTTTTTATGACGCACTCAGTGATGTAGTTGTTAGAGTAAAGGACAAGGACAGTGTTCTGCTCATGGGTGATTTTAATGCCAAGATTGGAAATCGAACAGAAGGGTATGAAAAGGTTATGGGTAAATTTGGAGAGGATATGGAGGCCAACAGGAACGGGAAACAACTCTTGGATTTCTGTGCCAGTATGGGCTTAGTAATCACAAACTCATTTTTTAAACATGAGAACATTCACCGGTGTACTTGGGAAGGCAGGGGAACCAGATCTGTCATTGACTATATAATAACAGATCAGGAATTCAGGAAGGCTGTGAGGGACACGCGTGTATTCAGGGGATTCTTTGATGACACTGATCATTATTTAATCTGCAGTGAAATTGGTATTGTGAGGCCGAAAGTGCAGGAGGTCAGGCAGGATAACGAAATCAGGCACAAGTACATAACAGCGAACTCAGAAAGGTACCAGTTAGTTGAATGTAGTCAATTACAGTCATTGGTAAAGGAATCGACAAGGTACTGGGACTCAGTAGTAGAAGTGGCAAAAGGATGTCTGGGGACAGTAGTGTGTAAAGGTAGGATGAAGCAAACAGCTCGGTGAAATGACACAGTCAAGGCAGCCCGTAAAAGGAAAAAGAAGGTGTATCAAAAATGGCTACATACTAGAACTCAGGTAGACAGAGAAAGTTATGTTGAAGAAAGAAACAAAGCAAAACAGATAATTGCAGCATCCAAGAATAAATCTTAGGAAGACTTTGGAAACAGGTTGGAGACTTTGGGTAAAGATGCTGGAAAACCATTCTGGAGTGTAATTAGCAGTCTTCTAAAGAGAGGTAAGAAGGAAATGACAAGTATTTTGGACAGGTCAGGAAAACTGCTGGTGAATCCTGTTGATGCCTTGGGCAGATGGAGGGAATATTTTGAAGAGTTGCTCAATGTAGGTGAAAATACGATCAGTAATGTTTCAGATTTCGATGTACAATGGGATAGGAATGATGATGGAAATAGGATCACATTTGAGGAGAAAATGTTCAGTAGATTGCAGTGCAATAAAGCGGCTGGGGTGGATGAAATTAAGTCGGAACTCATCAAATACAATGGAATGTCAGGTCTTATATGGCTACACAGGATAATTGAAATGGCCTGGGAGTCGGGACAGGTAACATCAGACTGGACGAAAGCAGTATTCACACCAATCTTTAAACATGGAAACAGAAAAGATTCTAACAACTACAGAGGTATCTCTTTAATCAGCGTTGTGGGTAAAATCTTCTCAGGTATTGTTGAAAGGAAAGTGCGAGTATTAGTTGAGGACCAATTGGATGAAAATCAGTGTGGGTTTAGGCCTCTTAGAGGTTGTCAGGACCAGATCTTTAGCTTACGGCAAATAATGGAGAAGTGTTACGAGTGGAACAGGGAATTGTATCTATGCTTTATAGATCTAGAAAAGGCATATGACCGGGTTCCTAGGAGGAAGTTATTGTATGTTCTACGAGATTATGGAATAGGAGGCAAACTTTTGCAAGCAATTAAAGGTCTTTACATGGATAGTCAGGCAGCAGTTAGAGTTGACGGTAAATTGAGTTCATGGTTGAGAGTAGTTTTAGGAGTAAGACAAGGCTGCAACCTGTCTCCACTGTTGTTCATATTATTTATGGATCATATGTTAAAAACAATAGACTGGCTGTGTGAGATTAAGATATGTGAACACAACATAAGCAGTCTCGCATATGCGGATGACTTAGTTGTAATGGCAGATTCGATTGAAAGTTCGCAAAGTAATATTTCAGAGCTAGATCAGAAATGTAAGGACTATGGTATGAAGATTAGCATCTCCAAAACGAAAGTAATGTCAGTGGAAAAGAGATATAAACGGATTGAGTTCCAAATAAGAGGAACAAAGTTAGAACAGGTGGACGGTTTCAAGTACTTAGGATGCATATTCTCACAGGATGGCAACATAGTGAAAGAACTGGAAGCGAGATGTAGCAAAGCTAATGCAATGAGCGCTCAGCTACGATCTACTCTCTTCTGCAAGAAGGAAATCAGTACCAAGACTAAGTTATCTGTGCACCGTTCAGTCTTTCGACCAACTTTGTCGTATGGGAGCGAAAGCTGGGTGGATTCAGGTTACCTTATCAACAAGGTTGAGGTTACGGATATGAAAGTAGCTAGGATGATTGCAGGTACTAGTAGATGGGAACAATGGCAGGAGGGTGTCCACAATGAGTAAATCAAAGAAAAACTGCTGCGGACTTAGTTGTGATGGCAGATTCGATTGAAAGTTCGCAAAGTAATATTTCAGAGCTAGATCAGAAATGTAAGGACTAGATGTAGCAGTGAGGGTGAACAGGCTTACATGGTGGGGTCATGTTACACGCATGGGAGAAGTAAGGTTACCCAAGAGACTCATGGGTTCAGCGGTAGAGGGTGGGAGGAGTCGGGGTAGACCAAGGAGAAGGTACCTGGATTCGGTTAAGAATGATTTTGAAGTAATAGGCTTAACATCAGAAGAGGCACCAATGTTAGCACTGAATAGGGGATCATGGAAGAATTTTATAAGGGGGACTATGCTCCAGACTGAACGCTGAAAGGCATAATCAGTCTTAGATGATGATTATGATGATGATGATGATGATGATGATCATGGTGATGCGGTTGATCTTCCATATACGTAATTATGTTTAGTACCCGCTCGTTGGACAACTATTGTCTTTTATTGCGTTTCACTCGGGATTTGTGGCTTTATGTCCGACAAGGATATGTCAATATCACTTTCACTTGTTAAGCATGTATCGTCATAGCTGCATTCTTCATGTATATTGTCCCCACTGTCGAGCGTATGCGACACCACGCGTTCCACTGACTCATCTCGCAGAAACACCAGTATTTCATCTGCTACTTGCTTCTCGCTATGCAAAATTCCATGGGTTCCTTCCTGACAAAATGTCACCTTCGACAACTGTTGTTGTAGACATAACACGACGTTTGCTTTGTTTAACGTTGCCGTTGCTCTGCTTCGTATCAACACCGATAGCACTGTAATGCTGTCGTGAGTTACTCTTTGACTAAGCAGTTCAGGTACACACCGTAGCCTCATAGTGTGCTCATCATTGGATCAGCCAATATTGTCGTTTCGTGGTAGCCAACATGCAACATGAGGGCGGGGGGTGGAATGCCGTAAACATCGTTGGCCTTTGGCCACATCGCACACAAGGAGTTCCTTTTCAGACTGTTTAATGAGCCCGTTCTCTGAATTCAGTTCTATACAACATTTTAAAATCTTATTATTATGTTAAATACGTATTGGTATTATTATGCAGTGAAACTGTCTATATGTGGGGTAATATTGCTGTAATTGATGAAACAGTAAAAACAATCTAGCAACGATATGCAAATTCTAAGCCACATACTATCGATATCTAACGAACACATTAAAACACAACCAAATGCACCTTGATAATTGTTCGTGAAAATAAATATGTTTTTAGCAATCACGTTAATATAATGTGCACCCCTTGTAACGAAAGTCGTCCTCCTTTGCATGTAGTACAGGCCAGGGAATAATTCCACACAATACCTTAAAATGAATGGCAAATCCGTCATTAAACAGCCTGGTACAGGTCTCCAGCTTTACTGGAAGAAATGTTATTAAATAGTCTGCGTAGGTACTGACGCGCCTGTAAAATAATAACGTAAATTTTAAAAGTGCCGCGTAATGGCGGTGGACTGTAGCGCTGCAGCAAATGCTGTTTCCGCACCGCTGCTGTCAAGGCTATAATTTTGAAACCTGGAATTATTTGCCATAGGTTTAACACTTCCTCAAATGAAACTCAACTCAAACTGAATTTGGCATCAGCTCAGTAAATTACATTACATTACATTACTGGCCTGGATAAGCAGAGTTCGCAATAATACTTCGGAAGACCACCACTACACACACACACACACACACACACACACACACACACACACACACAGAGAGAGAGAGAGAGAGAGAGAGAGAGAGAGAAAGAGAAATAGAGATGGGGGGGATCTTTGCATACAAAAGAAATGGTTCAAATGGCTCTGAGCACTATGGGACTTAACATCTGAGGTCATCTGTCCCCTAGGACTTAGAACTACTTAAACGTAACTAACCTAAGGACATCACACACATCCATGCCCGAGGCAGGATTCGAACCTGCGACCGTAGCGGTCGCGCGGCTCCAGACTAAAGCGCCTAGAACCGCTCGGCCACATCGGCCGCAGACGAACACTTATTAGTATAATGATAACGTTTATTTTTCATGTGTATTATTACTGTCTTTGTTTTTTGAGCTATTATTTTCGTAATTGTTCACTTGAAATACTGTCCTTACGCATCTCATAGTCAAACGAGTTTTTTATAGTTTTTCAGCGTCTCACTTCACAAACAAAAATATATTATTACATGTGGTATACGGACGCTATAACCGGCATAAATATGAAGCTTCGGTCAAAGTCTCATCCGTCTGTTCTCCCCATCTGAAGATGTCGGTCAGCTGCGCCGAAGAAATATTGAGGAAATTTCACAACTTCATCCGACGTCGCGCAAGAGAACCGTGTTGACAAATACATTGACTGCTATATGGAATCTACTCCCTTATTAATCTACATCTGCACTACCTGACCAAAAGTATCCGTACAACTGTGTTCTCAGAAATTTTTTGGGGACACGTTCATGAGCCACCTGAATGTCCGTGAATGAATGGCAACCCAGTCTTCCTCAACGGAAAAAATTAGATAAGGTAATGATGTTCGATACTAGTTTGTAGCGAAGTCCGTGTTCTAATTCATCCCAAAGGCGTTCAATTTGCTTCAGGTCCAGGGTGTGGGCAGGCCAGCACCCTTCAGGAATGTTGCTGTCCAGAAATCATTGCCTCACAGACGTTGCTTTATAACAAGGGGCGTTGCTGCGCTTATACAAGGAATGATCGTCTCCGAACCGTTCCTCTGCTGTATGCGGTACACAATGCCTCCAAAATGTGTTCACATCCTTCTGCATTTTGCACTTTATTAGGTGCAGTATGGAAATCTCGTTATAACCAAGGAAAAAAAAAAAACAATATGCTACCGCGTGGGATTAGTCGAGCGGTCTAGGGCGCTGCAGTCATGAACTGTGCGGGTGGTCCCGGCGGAGGTTCGAGTCCAAAGAAATAAACATGCCAAATTTAAACAGACGCAAAATCCCCAAGATTGGCGATCTTTTGCAGAGGCTCGACATGTAGCACGGACTCCTATACGAGATGCCTATAACAGTCAATACAACGAAACTTTGTCTCGAAACCTGGCAGAAAATCCAAAGAGTTTCTGGTCGTATGTAAAGTATGTTAACGGCAAGAAACAATCAATGACTTCTCTGCGCCGGCCACGGTGGTCTCGCGGTTCTAGGCGCGCAGTCCGGAACCGTGCGACTGCTGCGGTCGCAGGTTCGAATCCTGTCTCGGGCATGAATGTGTGTGATGTCCTTAGGTTAGTTAGGTTTAAGTAGTTCTAAGTTCTAGGGGACTTATGACCACAGCAGTTGAGTCCCATAGTGCTCAGAGCCATTTGAACCATTTTTTTGACTTCTCTGCGCGATAGCAATGGAGATACTGTTGAAGAAAAAGATGGTTCAAATGGCTCTGAGCACTATGGGACTTAACATCTGAAGTCATCAGTCCCCTAGAACTTAGAACTACTTAAACCTAACTAACCTAAGCACATCACACACATCCATGCCCGAGGCAGGCTTCGAACCTGCGACCGTAGCAGTCGCGCGGTTCCGGACTGAAGCCCCTAGAACCGCTTGGCCACTACGGCCGGCTACTATTGAAGACAATGCTGCCAAAGCAGAGTTACTAATCACAGCCTTCCGAAATGCCTTCACAAAAGAAGATGAAGTAAATACACCAGAATTCGAATCGAGAACAGCTGACAACATGAGTAACGTAGAAGTAAATATCCTCGGAGTGGTGAAGCAACTTAAATCACTTAATAAAAGCAAGTCTTCTGGTCCAGACAGTGTACCAATTAGATTCCTTTCGGAGTATTCTGATGCATTAGCTCTATACTTAATCATATACAACCGTTCGCTCGACGAAACATCCGTACCCAAAGACTGGAAAGTTGCACAGGTCACACCAATATTCTAGAAAGGTAGTAGGAGTAATCCACTAAATTACAGACCCATATCGTTAACGTCGATATGCAGTAGGATTTTAGAGCATATATTGTTTTCGAACATTATGAATTACCTCGAAGGAAACGGTCTACTGACACACAGTCAACACGGGTTTAGATAACATCATACCTGTGAAACACAATTAGCTCTTTATTCACATGAAGTGTTGAGTGGTATTGACAAGGGATTTCAGATCGACTCCTTATTTCTGGATTTGCGGAAGGCTTTTGACACTGTACCACAAAAGCGGCTCGTAGTGAAATTGCGTGCTTATGGAATATCGTCTCAGTTATGTGACTGGATTTGTGATTTCCTGTCAGAGAGGTCACAGTTCGTAGTAATTGACGGGAAGTCATCGAGTAAAACAGACGTAATTTCTGGCGTTTCCCAACATAGTGTTACAGGCCCTTTCCTGTTCCTAATCTATATAAACGATTTAGGAGACAATCTGGGCAGACGTCTTCGGTTGTTTGCAGATGAAGCTGTCGTTTATCGACTAATAAAGTCATCGGAAGATCGAAACAAAATGCAAAACGATTTATAAAAGATATCTGAATGGTGCGAAAAGTGGCTGTTGACCCCAAATAACGAAAAGTGTGAGGTCATCCACATGAGTGCTAAACGGAACTCGTTAAACTTCGGTTATACGATAAATCAGTCTAATCTAAAAACCGTAAATTCAAATAAATACCTAGGTATTACAATTACGAACAACTGAAATTGGAAGGAACACTTAGAAAACATTGTCGGGAAGGTTAACCAAAGACTGCGTGTTATTGGCAGGACACTTAGAAAATGTAACAGACCTACTACGGAGACTGCCTACACTACGCTTGTCCGTCCTCTTTTAGAATACTGCTGCGTGGTGTGGGATCCTTACCAGATAGGATTGACGGAGCCCATCGAAAAAGTTGAATGAAAGGCAGCACGTTTTGTATTATCGCGAAATATGGGAGAGAGTGTCACAGAAATAATACAGGATTTGGCCTGGAAATCATTAAAAGAAAGGCGTTTTTCACTGCAACGGAATCTTCTCACGAAATTCCAATCACCAACTTTCTCCTCCGAATGCGAAAATATTTTGTTGACACCGACCTACATCGGGAGGAACGATCACCACGATAATATAAAAAAGATCAGAGCTCGTACGGAAAGATATAGGTGTTCACTCATTCCGCATGCTACACGAGGTTGGAATAATTGAGAATTTTGAAGGTAGTTCGATGAGCCCTCTGCCAGGCACTTGCATATGATTTACAGAGTGTCCATGTAGATGTAGATGTATCGATAGCCGCACCAAACGGACTGCGAATTTCCTGTCCGATATTCTCCCGTTAGCACAGACGGCATACTACGGTAACGTAAGTCGCTGTTCAGAGGAATAAATTAACTCCGCATTATTCCATGCACGAGGGGAGTTCAACTTGCCGAGAAGGTGGATGTCAGATGGTGTAAGAGCAGAACTTCCGGATCAGAGTCACCCATGTCTGTGCGACCTTGGTCAATTTGTTGGCACCTTTTTAGTACGATTTGACGCGACATTGCATTTGGTCAGTGTATTGCCAGAATTTCAGGGCGAACCTGTGTGCAGTCAAGACGTTTTGCGCACAAAGGTCGTACTGTCCTGCGCACTTCAGATCTTTAGCACGTTTCGAGTTGCCGCGTCACTTTACTCGCACACTGTGATACTCGGGTTAATCGCAGCAGCAGAACTGTGTCTACGGAGAACCAAGAACATTAACTCTGTTACGACAATGCGCCATTGTTGTTGTTTAATGGTCGCAGCGTGGCATGATTTTGTGTAACTCAGTTTCTGAATCCCCTACGTAATACATCACAATTACGTCACATTGCATGATCGAGAGGGATTTATACCGAAAGATTTTGGTGGAACGATTTTTCGTGAATAGATCTTCAGCAAGGCTACAACGTTTCTAGTAAGATACAACTTTAAAAATGTAACGTAAAATATCTAATGTATGAATCTGCAACAGTATGAAAGGTTAACACACGCAGTGTAAAACATTGTTTGAAGATGCATAAGTTTATTTCGGGAACTGTGTTGCTTTTAACTAAACTAAAATTACACCAGTCGATAAAAGAAGTCATGATCAGGCATAATTGAAAGAAATGTAACGTTTAAAACTTCAATTGTCCTGTTCTCTTAGCGATGGGTGTGCGGGAAGAACCAATAGTTGGTAAGCGTGCGCGTCATCTAGAATGTCTCTAATTACTTTCTTTCACGGTTTTTCGCAGTAGCACGAAGCAGGACCGCCCTTTTTTGAAATTTTGATAGTGAACTGCGCCGTGGCTCACGACACCTCTCTTGTACCGTCTGCCACTATACCTGGATAAGCATGTCTGTGATGATTTGGTGCTTGCTAAATGAGGCTGCGACGAAACGAGGAACTCTTCTTAGCATCTTCTCTGTTTCTGCTATGGGTCTGAAGCTGACGAGTAACACTTAAGTATCGGTCGAACGAGAATTTAACAGACTACAACTTTTGTGGGTCGATTAACACTTCTGAAGACTCTCTCCACGAATTTAAATCTGGCATTGGCTTTTTTACGATTTTTTATGTAGTTGTACCACTTTAAAATTCTCCGTACGTTATCTCCCAGACACTTAATACCAGTGACCACCTCCAGTGCTTGTTCGCTGAATGTGTATTCATGCGATAAAAGGATTCTCGGTCTGATTATGCACAGGACGTTTCATTTGTTTATGACCTTTTTTGTTTTCTTCTTTATTTAATTTATTGGCTTTCGGGGCTTGCCCTTACAATCATGGCAGTAGTGGACGGGCAATTATCACGATACGAACATGAGGACAACACAACACCCACTACCCGAATGGAGAAAATCTCTGACCCTGCCGGGAACTGAACCCGGACCCCTTCAGTTAGCAAACCACCGTCGTTGTTTATGTTGAGGGACACTGCCAGTCCCTTCATGCAAAATTCAAATGGCTCTGAGCACTATGGGACGTAATATCTGTGGTCATCAGTCCCCTAGAACTTAGAACTACTTAAACCTATCTAAACTAAGGACATCACACACATCCATGCCCGAGGCAGGATTCGAACCTGCGACTGCAGCGGTCACGCGTTTCCATACTGAAGCGCCTAGAACCGCACGGCCACACCGGCCGGCCCCTTCATGCAGCGTGAGCCTTCATCCACCAGACCCTTCTTATACAGGATGGACAGAAAGAGTCTGATAAGCTTGTAGGGGAGTTCCAGAATAGGTTATGCTGAGAAACAATTGCTAAGAAAAAAAATTTCGATACGTTACGACGTTTCCGAGTTGATTATCATTGAAGTTAGCCAATCAGGCAATTTCGCGCTGATATTCAAGGGTGTCGCCAAACGTTTTCTTCTTTTGGTTTCCTACAACCAAAGAAGGGAACGATACAAAAATTTGACATGGGACGGTAGTAGGAATCGAAACGGACCCAAAGGCTATGTAGTCTTGTGCGCTATCATCTGCACTATGAAAACAACTGACGTTAATTGTATCTAATCGAAATTGCGCTCTCAACGGAGTGGTTTGCTAACTTCACTGCCAGTTAACTCGGAAATGGTGCCACGTATCGAATTTCGTTCCTAACAGTTGTTTCCATCACAGCCTACCCTGAAACAACACCCTCACAATCTTTTCAGACTTTAATGATCATACAATACTGATGCGGCGTTGGAAGCAGTTAATTTTATCTTTCCTTTTTTCATAATCGCTCACAGTCTTCCACAAACTGAAGTTCGATAAATTTCTACCTTTCTAAAGTTGTCGCAATTAGATCGTTGACGCACTGGCGCTCTACAGTCTTTGATGCAACTACGTGTAATATCTAACCTTGTGCTGTACACTCCTGCAAAAATGAACACTATCACCATCCCCTCGCTGTTACATCTTTCTGTTCTGACTGCGATTCAGGCATCTTCCTCTCGTGCTTGCCTCTAGCTTAATGGCAGTGATCGTGATACATCTTCTTCCAGAAATTAAGATGGGGGAGGGGGGAGGGGCGGGGGGGAGTTTCCAGACTGGAATTTTCACTGCGCAGCGGAGTGTGCGCTGATTTGAAACTTCCTGGTAGATTAAAACTGTGGCCGGACCGAAACTCGAACTCGGGACCTTTGCCTTTCGCGTGCAAGTGCTCTACCAACTGAGCTACCCAAGCACGACTCAAGCCCCGTCCTCACAGCTTTACTTCTATCAGTACCTCGTCTCCTACGTTCCAAACTTTACAGAAGCTCTCCTGCGAACCTTGCAGAACTAGCACTCCTGAAAGAAAGGATATTGCGGAGACATGGCTTAGCCACAGCCTGGGGGATGTTTCCAGAATGAGATTTTCACTCTGCAGCGGAGTGTAGAGCTCTTGCCCGAGAAAGGCAAAGGCCCCGAGTTCGAGTCTCGATCCGGCACACAGTTTTAATCTGCCAGGAAGTTTCATATCAGCGCACACTCCACTGCAGAGTGAAAATCTCATTCTGGAAATATCCCCCAGGCTGTGGCTAAGCCATGTCTCCGCAGTATCCTTTCCTTCAGGAGTGCTAGTTCTGCATGGTTCGCAGGAGAGCTTCTGTAAAGTTTGGAAGGTAGGAGACGAGGTACTGGCAGAAGTAAAGCTGTGAGGACGGGGCGTGAGTCGTGTTTGGGTAGCTCAGTTGGTAGAGCACTTGCCCGCGAAAGGCATAGGTGTGGAGATTAGCAAGCCACGTAGATAAAATTCGTAGACCGACTCAAAGTAACAGTTATATTGAGTAAGACACTGATATGGGCATAGAAGAAACTCAGTTAAACAACGTATTTGATAGCGCTGATATGAGTGGTAATGTGCGTTTAACAGTTCGATGTTCACCTGTTACTGGGTCGACAATCACTGCTCGGTCAACAGGAGAAAATCGCACACACAGTAAATGCTGAAATATGCGAGAGATGATGGCGTGACAGAGATCCTGTCAAATGACGCCACGGCGGCGGTAGAAATTTTTGCGTTACGTAAGCGCCAGCATGTATAACTCCGAGATTTTCTTGCGGCCGTACGAGGTACTTTCTAGCTATCACTGCAATAAGTATTAATCATGTTGTTAGTATGAATGAGCAACAAGATGTTTAAGACTTCTGCTCGTTGAAAACTACCAGCCTTTCCATAAACTTCTGAGGCTTCGGCACCCAGGTGCGCTGCTACAACATGGCGTCCAAGCTGTTGGCCCGTGTGATCCGGAGGCTAAATAAACCCATCGTAAGAGCGCGTGTTGACTTCTTAACAGAGGTCCAAACGGTGAGCAGCTAGACATCCCGAACCTCGTCTACAGGTGCGAGAATGTTTACGTGAGCACTTATACTAGCATAGTTGCACAGTTGCCGCCCCTTATCCAACTCCTGCGGCCATTCTTCGAAAGGACCATCCTGCCACTCGGAAGGCTACAATTTGATCCGTTTCAAACTCGCTCAGCTGGCTGTAGGAACCACGAGTGCATCTTCGAGTCATGGTTGCCTTCTTGCTTCTCATGTTTGCATCGCTCTGAGCCTTCTCGTTACGAGTATTCCCTACCAAAGGGTAGACACAGAGGGTGCTGTGTTAGCTGTTCCACTACGGTATCTGTTGGCGTTTACTTTTAAAGTGTTATGAGAACATGTACTGTCCCCAGGTGGTAGCACATGCCATCATCGGATCAAAACCGACATCGTCTTTCCAGTCGTACTAATTTTTTTTTTTCCGACAGTGAATTTATAATTCTTGCTTGTGTGTATCGATATTCCGATAAGGATATTTTGTACATGTAATTTCTAATATAAATTTCGCGGTTCTTGCTGTCGCTACGTGGAGCTCTTGTAATTTGAATCTGGTACAATAAATGTTCCGGTACTCAGACACTTTGACAATCTGATTTATGTCCACTTAATATGCTCCTTGTGTTTTCTAATCACGCACCATACTAGGTGTTTTCAAAAATTAACAGCAATTAATGTTTTCTGGGACGAACTTCATTTGAAGGACTTATTTCAATAGTGATACAGGTCCATTACCTCCACTTTCCTGCCTATAATGCTTCTGAAATTAATGATTCAAACAAACAGAAAGAAAGGTTCATCTATAGCAAAAATCCATATGCTTAAATGTTTCTGGTATCTCAACTCCAGATTTTTCAACGCTCATTTAACTATAGGACTCTGTATCTCAAAATGAACAAATATGGAATTGTACCACTACTGAAACAAGTCCTTCATTTACTCTTCTACATCAACGCTTTTCCCTTGTAACTAGTCCCCATTCTATATCATACACCTCTGCCAAACTTTTCCCAATCCTCGAACCCTTCTTGTACCTCAATTTTTTGTATAGCTTTTAGCTCTCAGCGATGCTTTTTTAATCTCACCTGTGCTTGTAAAACAACTGACGTATAAGGTTTCCTTTTTCTGGAGAGGAGAGGGCCAAGGAGGGAAAAAAGTTGCATGGCTGGCGAATATGGAGGTGTGGCGGACATCATTGCAATCGAGCAGCAAATTCCATGATTGCTTCGCTACAAATCTGGGTGTTTCTTTCTTTCGGGTTGCTTCACGCAGACGGACATCTATTTGTAAGTAGCACTCTCCATGGTGATTGTTCAGTCTTGTGGCAAGCACTCATGCAGTATGCCGTTAATATCGGAGAACACAGTGGACAGAACCTTCGCATTTGAACGCTCTTGTCAAGTTTCTTACGTTATCGCGATCCGGAATTCTTCCACTGGGGCGAGTAAGCCTTAATTTCGACGTCGAATCCGTAAATTCATGTTCCATCGCCTATTACGAAAGGTTTCAGTAGGTCTGCATCGTTATGGACTTCATCTATGGAACCTTAAGCAAATTAATTTTGTAGTGGACTGGAGGCGTCCACTTCAATTAAAACCTCGCTGCCATTCAAACGTTAATGAAGGTGTCTTGATAGGAGTGATGTGCAGATACTAGGGCAGCACACACGCAATGAAAGTAACGCAGAACAGTGAATAGTAAAATATATTACTCAACTTCGGTAACACTGGTTACAGCAAATGTAAAACGCAGGTTTAGCCTACTGGTCGTTCGTTGACTACAGTTCCATGACCATAAACTAAATAAAGGTGTCTGAATTAAAGTCGGAGGAAACTAGTCTTCTGCCTCGTTGTACTGTTTGAAGAACAGTTGCAAACTAACAGCACTCAGTTGAATCTGCAGGCAGGCGGTCTCTGTCCACACGTATAATTCTATTGACAGTTCTGTTTCAACTGAAGACTAACCACTGTCCATCTAACGGCCACCACATCTATCTCATTCGACAACTTGAAGGCTTAGAGACACGACAAACGATCTGTAGGAAAGCCCTAGCAAGATTCGGACTTACTTTCAGCTTGCAACTGATAACTTCGGCTCGTGCACGATTTCACGAGCTTGCGTCTCCCTTCCTCGTGGCGCTGCCGCTCCAGGGGGCGTGGTTCTCGCGGGCGGTGTGAGAGGTTTGCTCGCAGTGATACTGCTGATGCGGACAGACGTCCACAGTCTTTCTAGTAACAACTGTCGCAAACTCTTCTTGTGTGGTGTCTCAGAATTCCATGACCGCAGTTATTGTTCGAAATTTAGTTTTTGATAAAATTTCACTATCCTATATTTCATACCCAAAATATAAAAAAAAAAAAAAAAAAAGGTCATGGCATGAGCCAGTGGATACTGCCAACGTCAGCAGCGTCTTCTCTGATTGTAATTCGGTGACTTTCATAATCATTTTTTTCACTTCTTCCATGCTTTCATCTGTTGATGATATGGTGGGGCGTTCAGAGTGCTTATTATCTTCGAAATCTTCACGGCCTTCTTAGAAATACTTTATCACTTGTAAACCTTTCTTTTGCTCACAGCAATGTGACGAAAAGCGGTGTTTAACATTTACAAAATTTTGCCACTTTTACTCCTTTCTTATAGCAAAAACTAGTACAAATTCTCTGATCCATTTCTGTACTTAATGAATAATCGTCGATACTGCTAAAACACTTTTAACCTAAATACCCGATAACTGTGTTACTGCACAGAAAATTTCAGACATGCTTCCAACACAATTGCGATAAAAAATTCGCATGTCTCGGACTGATACAACACACCAAATTATAAAATACCCATTATCTTTTGGACATACCTCACACATGTAACTATATTAAAGGTAGAGCCTCACCTTACGCACGTGCGATACGCTGAGGACAGAACAGAGAAGTTCCTGATTCAGGGCAATAAAGCACAAAGATCAATAACACCATCGCGTATCACGAAAAATAGGGACAACAATTCGTCTTGCACGGTTCCCCCCGTCGGAGGTTCGAGTCCTCCCTCGGGCAAGGGTGTGTATGTGTTGTCCTTAGCGTAAGTTAGTTTAAGTTAGAGTAAGTGGTGCGTAAGCTTAGGGACCGATGCCCTCCGCAGTTTGGTTCCACAAGCCCTTACCACAAATTTCCAATTACTATTCGTCGTAAAATGGTCCCCCACGAACGGAATCATCATTTCTCCTACTCAGTACCTGCCTATCCCAGGGAATTTCTACAGCCATTGTCAGTCGCCATATCTACTGCAATAATTTTTCTCGTACCACAGCTTTTAGCGTGACCAGGTATCAGCAAGTCAGACGCTTTGGGGTACAGTTAAAGTTCAGCCTTCTGTTTCGTTGCCTATATACATCCTGCTGTCTTGTGTTATCTCAGGCAATACACCACCCATAATCACTGTATGAGAAGATATAGGAGGCCTGGGAGCCGATGAAACCCGCAGTTTTCTTTTCTATCACTTTTTTTAAGGTCTAGGTTTCAATGTAGTGCACTGGGACGAAGTAAGAGAGTTGACCGGAGAATATGAGCTACGAACATCGGTGGAAGAACGTATTTCAGAAGAACAGCGCAAAAATGGACGAAAACTGGTGTCCCAGACGGTCCGGTAGAGGGGAGGCAAACAATTAAAAGGACGTAATTATATTACAACATGTCTGATGTTGCTTATCGCTGATAAATGACTTTCCCATCGTCTTGGCTGACATGGTTCGAATGGCTCTGAGCACTATGGGACTTAACATCTGAGGTCATCAGTCCCTTAGAACTTAGAACTACTTAAACCTAACTAACCTAAGGACATCACACACATCCATGCGCGAAGCAGGATTCGAACCTGCGACCGTAGCAGTCGCGCGGTGTCGGACTGAAGCGCCTAGAACCGCTCGGCCACCTTGGCCGGCTGGCTGACATGTCTCGAGCCGACTAATGGTAGGTAACTGCAGATACATCGGAACTCTGAATTGCTGGTGAGCTAAACACTAATATCTTTGAAACCTAAACGAAGTGGACAAGGCAACGTGCTTGCGCCGTGAAAGGAGAACGCTCCCTTTTCTTTAGGGACAATACACCGCAGCACGTAACTTAATTCAGGGTAATAAATAGAAATGAACCTTCCGCGCAAGCCAATAGGGTATGTATTTTCCGGAAATCGTATTAAACGATTAATAACCTTACTTTATACTCATACCCTTCCTTTTTTCCTAACGAAATGCAGTATTATTTTTAAAAAAAGTAACGGAAATGAAGTTCAAATAATCTGAAAGCCCTCTTAAGTTCTCCATTTGGGTCACGTGATGCCGGTGACGTCACTGGATACCACAGTGCTCGTACCGTCGTAAAGGCCATTCACAGTGACATGTTAATTTGGAATTTAGGTTTCTGGAAACTGGTTACAAATGGTATAAAAACACACCTATGAAAATTTCTGTAAGCTATGTTTGAGTGTTCCAAATGATGAGAAGATGCTTAAAATGTGGCAGCAACTTGCTCGGAAAGATCCAAAACCGATAGTGGTCACTACTTGTGTTTATTTCTGTGATAATCATTTTGATATAAGTAAACAACACATATAAACTTGTCGCTTGTAGCGTAATAGGTGCCGTGCTCGACCTCTGATGAAAGTCCACAAAATTGATCCTCATTCAAAGCAAGATTTTTTTCCTCTCTCTTCGCTTAAAAATTCTGTCTTCTTAAGTTTACTTTATTCATAATACAGTTACGTAAGAGCTTTAAATTCTGCATCACGTTACATTCTAACATCTATTTGCGTTTATTAGCTTCGTTTCATATCCCATCAGTTCGAGATGACTCACAGGGATGATGTTAAGAAAAGATATTTTTGATGCCTAATGTAGCGGCATCCAACTATCTCCACTGAGCATGTTGTAAAACTGTACGATATTGACACAGGGAAAAAATGAGTACTCCTTGGAAGCTACGAGGAAATACAATGAGGCCAGGTCATTACAATGAAAATCAGTCATGCTTAAACACTTTTAAATCACAGTGTTTCAGCAGTAGAGCAAAGGATATTTTAAGGTTCTGCTGCTATATTTTATAGACATAATTTTCTGGTGGTTGGAATTAATGAACTGGAGGAACAGAAAAACTGTGGTGCGTAAACCTGTAGAAGCCAAACACGATAATACTCTGCAGTTCCTCACGTGTATTATTACACTGTCTAAAAATCTGAAAATTGAGAAAGGAAGTACCTGGTGACAGTAGTGGTTCTGGCAACAACCACTGCAATCACCAGTCAGAAATATCTTCTGAATTAAATATTTTCCACGTTGTTTCATTGTGCAGCCTTTCACTAGTCGCTCTGGAGAACCTTTTCAGCATAGTCCAGAGTCCCTCAATTTTAAGACTATGCTGCGACTTATTGGTGTGTTACAGTACTTCCACTCCAATCTCCATCCAATGCAGTTTTTGTGTTTCATATTTTCTAAGCCTTAGAACCTGGGTCGTATTTGATATACGAAGAGCCCATAAACTCATCATCCTTCGGAAGATTTACACTATCAACCTTCACAAAATTCCTTTATATAGTTACTTTCAAGCCGTAATTCGTTTTTCATCACTAAAGAACTGAACTGACTGCAGAAAAAAGTACGGAAAGGCACTAACTTCGGCTAGAACTCCTGTACCGCACGTGTAGCTTCGTCTTACTCCTAACGTGTAACGTTACGAGAGCTTCAGCCAACGACAACGCGTTTTCGATCACGTGATCAAATATTGAAATTTAGTGATTATTAAGCTTTAATTAATTGTTTGAGAATATAGACCGTATATGACATTTAGATGTTATAATGACTTAGAATAACACTCCAAACCATATTTTTTGCATGGGAAAGTAGCCTTTTGCTCCTTTGGGCGACTGTTTAATGACTGTGTCTCATTGAAAATACAACTTAATGAGCATTAGTGTGCCTTAAAGTATGTTGTTCCATCATTGGACAATTTTCTGTGTGAAAGGTAACATTCTCCCCCAAATCCACGTCTCAGATGCTTCATTTCTTCTTTCCTCCTTTTTCCTCAGTACCCATGTCTCAGCTCCGTGTAATGTCACGCTTCAAATAAATCACTTCTCCAGTCTCTTCCTCATATCCCTGTCGATGCACCCACATAGAATCCTCCTCTTGTTATTAATTGGTTTCTTGCCAATTGTTATATGTGGTTTCATCTCGTTATTACATGTCATGTCGTCTGTGAGTATACTTCCCAGATAGATCTGAAACCACTATCTTGTTCTGTATCTTCCTGTTCTAACTTTATATTTATTTTTACTTTTCTTGCATTTGTCACCATACATTTTGTCTTTTTCTTATTAAATTTCATTCTGAATTCCTCGCAGGTCTTATTTAATTCTCGTAATATTCAAGTCATACTTTTTTCGCTCTCTGCTAATAACACCATAGCATCCACAGATCACATACATTCTGTCCTACCACGGTCCCGTACTCTTCTGCAACATTTCAGACATCAAGAAAAGTTCTGCATCACCCCCGTTCCCAGAACTCCTGAAGACAGACGTTGACTGTGGATACTGTATCACAGACACAGTCCCTTTGACTGCTCAGCCGTCACTAAAGCCGCCCAAAGAAGTAAACAACCATGCATCAGCAGCGCCTGTTAGACGGAGAGGGTCCGACAGCCGATCAGTTCCAGTCATTCCACCAGGAAGCAGGTACACGGCTCGTGTTGTCTGTAGTTCAACCACGGCTAGACGGTCAGTACCGCGGTTCGATCGCGTCCGCAGGTCTCTCAACGAAGCAAGTGTCCAGGCGTCTCGGAGTGAACCAAAGCCATGTTGTTCGGACGTGGAGGAGATACAGAGAGACAGGAACTGTCGATGGCATGCCTCGCTCAGGCCGCCCAAGGGCTACTGCGGATTATTGCTGGGAGGAACCGTGGCAGCAACGCCACCACGTTGAATAATGCTTTTCGTGCAGCCACAGGACGTCGTGTTACGACTCAAACTGTGCGCAATAGATTGCATGATACCCAGCTTCACCTCCGACGTCCATGGCGAGGTCCATCTTTGCAACAATACACCATGCAGCGCGGAACAGATGGGCCCAACAACATGCCGAATGGATTGGCATCACGTTCTCTTCACCGATGAGTGTCGTGTATGCCTTCATCCTGAAAATCGTCGGAGACGTGTTTGGAGGCAACCCGGTTAGACTGACGCCTTAGATACACTATCCAGCGAGTGCAGCAAGGTGGAGGTTCCCTGCTGTTATGGGGTATCATTATGTGAGACATGTGTGCGCCGCTGGTGGTGATGGAAGGTGCCGTAACGGCTATACGATACGTGAATGCCATCCTCCAACTAACAGTGCAACCATATCGGCAGAATATTGGCGAGGTATTCGTCTCCATCGAGGACAGTTCGCGCCCCCATTACGTACACCTTTGAATGACTTCTGTCAGGATAACGACATCGCGCGACTAGTGTGTCCAGCGTGTTCTCCAGACATGAACCCTGTCGTACATGCCAGGGATAGATTGAAAAGGGCTGTTTACATACGACGTGACCTACAAACTGCTCTAAGGGATCTACGCCAAATCGCCGTTGAGGAGTGGAACAATCTGGACCAACAGTGTCTTGATGAACTTGTGGATAGTATGCCACGACGAATACAGACATGCATCAATGCAAGAGGACGTGCTACTGGGTATTAGAGGTACCGGTGTGTCCAGCAATCTGGACCACCACCTCTGAAGGTCTCGCTGTATGGTGGTACAACATGCAATGTATGGGTTTCATGAGCAGTAAAGAGGGTGGAAATGATGTTTATGTTGATCTCAATTCCAATTTTTTCTACTGGCTCCGGAACTCTCGGAACCGAGGTAATGCAAAACTTTTTTTGAGGTGTGTATGATAAACAGTGTCGGACAGACACAGCTGCGTTCCCTCATCGCCATTCTAATTCTGCTTTCCTCTGCGATCCCATTCCCAGTCTCTACCCATGGTTTCTATCGTAGGTATAGGTTCTTAAGCAGTCTTCTATTCCTCCAGTCGACACCATTCTTCCTTAGAGTGTCAATTAATTTATTCCACTATACTGTATCGAAGGCTTTCTCCAAGAGATTGAAAACAGTGTAACATCTCTTCCTCTTTCACTGTATCTCTCTCGTATAAGTATCAGCACTCCAGTTTCATCTCTTGCACCTTTCCATATTCCAAATCAATACTGTTCCTCGTGTAACAGAACAGTGGCATATATAAAATTTACTGCAATGATTGTGGTGATGGATACATCGAACACATGGGAAGAAATACTTATGCGCGATCCAAGAACACACGGATTTAAAAAGAAAAGACATGGAAAGTAAACCTACCTATGCAGTTAACCTCATACAAGAGACTCACATGGCGCACAGTATCGAAAACAACCTTGTAATTCCACGTATAATGAGGAAGGGCTACTTAATAGAGTTATGTGATGAAGAATTAGAGGCCGGCAGGAGTGGCCGAGCGATTCTGGGCGCTGCAGTCAGGAACCGCGCGACCGCTTCGGTCGCAGGTTCGAATCCTGCCTCGGGCATGGATGTGAGTAATGTCCTTAGGTTAGTTAGGTTTCAGTAGTTCTAAGTTCTAGGGGACTGATGACCTCAGAAGTTAAGTCCCATAGTGCTTAGAGCCATTTGCACCGTTTGAAGAATTAGAAATTTACGTCCGAAAAAATCCAAGGAAAAGACCCTCAATGAATAATGTACTCACAAAAACGCATGTTTTCTGGACATCTGCCGTCCCGTTGTTGAAAACTGCCTATAAAATTATTCTGCGAATCCGTAGCTGTATTTAGACTGTTTCGTAAAAACGCTCTGTAGGTAGTCAACGATGAGTCCAAGCTTCGATAACGATCTCTGCCGTTTCCCTTGCTTCAATTCTCTCGCTCTAGGACACGTAAGGACGTAAGAGGTCTAAAACATATTTTTAGCCTTTTGTTTATCAAAGATTAAACTCGGAATTTTGGAAAGTGTCAAAACACTAATCCTCTTAAACCCAAAGAATACCTTAAATGTAATGAATTGTACTCACGAGATCATTGGTCATGTAACATTTTAGATCCAACTCGCTTGCCCTTCTATCAGTTGGCCATTTTGTACAGCACACAGTAAATTTTATATTCTAT
The DNA here is from genome assembly GCF_021461395.2 of Schistocerca americana. Classification (NCBI taxonomy): domain Eukaryota; kingdom Metazoa; phylum Arthropoda; class Insecta; order Orthoptera; family Acrididae; genus Schistocerca; species Schistocerca americana. The sequence goes on along the minus strand of NC_060120.1, from coordinate 8,810,382 downwards.
CTGTACTTATATTACACATATGTAATCCATATTTATTCACCTTCTAGTATATGTTATGATTATACGTCTACCATAATTATGACAGTTTTCAGAATCACTTCGAAATGGCCTAATATGGAAGTCCGAAATCAGTAGTGAATTCCTGAAGTTCTCAACAGTAACTGAAGCGGGTTTTCATTAATTAAACACAGTTGTGGAGTCACGTCACGGGAAACTAATTTTACAGCTTCTCAACAAATGTTAGGAAAATATCCAAATATTTCGCTCTTGGTAAACAGCTCTAGTGCAAAAAATTATTCGAAAGGGGAGTTCGCAAAAAATGTGAAAATTGTAATGGATTAGTCTCATAAATATTGTGTATCAAGTAGGTTCTAATATAATAAAGAAGAGATTAAAATTATTATTGGTTGTCTGCCACGGGAAGAGCAAAGTGGGTTTTGGAAAGGGAGATAGTCCTTGGATAATGTCTTCAACATTAGTTAAATTATGTACCAATGCTGAGGTAATAATTTTGGGGCCGTCTCGCTTTTATAAATTTTCATAATGTTTTGAATGGTAAATCGAAGAAAATTGTGAAAAATACTAGAAAATGAGGTGTATCCATCACACCCAATTTTGGCAATAAGGAGTCTGTATGGAAATAATAATACTATCATAAACATGGGAATTAAAGGAAATGAATGGATCCCAGCAAATATGGGGCTCAAACGAGAGCATAGCTTATCACCCAACTTTTTCTGCTATACACATTGACGACTTTTTAAGGAAATGGAAATTGCTGGTAGATCCACGAATTAATTATAAAACACTGTCTATTCAAACATTCCTCCACTTACAGACGATCAAACAGTGATTGAAGTAAATTAGACACTCTTGTAGAAATATATGTAGTTTTTAAATAAGTATGTGCATCTTATATTTTTATAATTTTATTGCATGGAAGGATATTCATTGTCTTGAGAGAAAAGGATCCAATCCGCTCAAAGACTGTGCTAGAAAATATCACTATAGAACAAATTTTAAACATCTTGACCATGCCACAGGACTTTGTAATGACGATACTGAGTAAACGGTTAGAAAATTTCAAAAGGTATGAGGGACAATTCGAAGAACTTTTAAAATAAAGTTACTGAAAAAAAACAGAGTGTAGTTCTATACGGTAATGGCTTTACCTACAATGCATTTTTGCAGCGGAGCTTGAGTGTCGACTCTGAAGTAACTGGGTAAAATACATTCAGTAGATTGAAATTCTGAAGGATTACTAAAGAAAAAATAACATACAAAATAAAGATACTAAAAAATAATTAAATACAGAGTCAGTCCACAATAAAATGTTAAATAAAAGAGAATACTGGACCGATCACTTACAAGGAATGGAAAATATTAGACTTCCTAAAGCAGCATTGGATTACATAACGGGAGGAAAAAGAGATCAAGGACGATCCAAAACGCTATGAAAGATAATTGTGTGACAGGAAGGGACAAAAATACCTAATCCATCAAGTGTTGAAGAAAATGAAGAAGAAGAAGCTGTTTTCAGAATGCTACCCCTCGTCATCCTGCTTCCGGCAAACCAACTTCTTTGTGAAACACTATGCCGACAAGTATGAGAAAGTTCTTTGCACAACCACCGAAAGCCATCGCTTCCATTTTTTTCTCGCTACAAGTTTCATTGACCGAGAACATTGACTTCTATGAAAAAACATGCTTTTCACAATGAAACCTTAATCCATGCACCATTTCACTACCTCGTCCTGGTAATTACAACAACTGCATTGGAATGCGAAACAATATCACTAGAAATTCTGTGATATTTCGAGAAACATAAGAAATAAATACGAAAATCACCAACCAACCTCATAATCCATAATAGCCGGATCGATACTCTTCAATCTCTAGCTCTCCATTTAGAAAACAAAAGTAATGAAATCGTTTCATCCGCCAAAACAAATTACTAGACTCACGTCTTTCTCATTGGCTACCGTATACTATCACACGATTGGCTGCAACCATCGAAACAATTCGCCAGCAGCACATAGCGGAAAAGTTTGATACCCTGTAAGGTATGCACGTAGTACAGTTTCGATGAAGACACAAAATTGTACTTACGTTTGGAAAGCAGTGCGGATTTTCCTGTGCATTTGTTCCTTAACATTTAACTTAATGCTGTTTTGCCGAAATCTGTGGTCAGAACCATTCCATGTTTGTGTATGTGTGTGTGTGGGGGGGGGGGGGGGGGGGGGGGGGGGAGACGGTGGTGCTCTACGCTCTGAGCATATTTGTAAATAAAAGAGTACTTTTTGTGTTTTTATATATTTTGTGAACACAAGCAGTCAACAGCGCAGTACAATGACGCGAGAATGTCTATAGCACCTTCATCTCAAGGAATTTTCGCCACAGATGGAAGAAAACAGACAAATTTCTTCGAATACACTATTCTTTGACACAATGATTTCATTATTTCATATCTGTCCTATATTTTAGGACAGCTTTTTGCGTTCAGAAGGAAAAATTCTTGAGAAGGAAAAGATTTATGCAACCGTAATCTAACAATGTCATATCATTAGGTACACTCTCTATGCAATTCGTAGCAATTAATATCGAATTTGCCGGAAGGAAACCATCCGGCCTTACACTATTTACTAGATGGAGAAGAATTTTGTAGGTACATGTGTAACGATTTTTCTTCCTGTTACACTGAAATGCGTCCATTAATTTGCAGAATCCATTTTAAATAAATTTCCAAAAGAAATGGAAAAGGTGTACAAAAAACCTAAGATTAACTCGATTTCTTTCATGCATGAGTACCTCACAGGGGATTACAGGCTTTCGCTGCAATCTATCTGTATTCGGTTCTCGTATTTTTCTTTCTTAATCTTTCTGTGAACTTCTTCTGCAGTTATCAGTTGCATGTTAAAATTACTTTGTATCAAACTAGTATGCAGAATATATCAAACATGGATAGAGCAACATGATAAATTTCTGCTTCTGAAAACGAGAGTTTCTCACTTGTCCATTACCCATCAGTTTAAATTTTGGGCCGTTTCTGCACCATTCTGGTAGATTGAGGGGGCCTTTCAAAAAGCCTGTATGAAATGCAAAATCCGAAAGCAAACAGATGTTAAAACCATAAACAGAGTACGATTTTTGCCGTTTTACTCTCCAAACGTCTGTGTGTTACAATATCTTTATGAGGTCAGAGAACGTTTAAACCTGAAAATAAGCAAAGACTTCATGCGACGGCAAAAGCTATTATGAATTAGTAAAGGCTCAATCGAACGAATGACTTTTGATGAGTGATACCAGATGGCGTATGATGCGTGCTGCAAGGTCTTTAAAGATCATACTGACTACAAAAGCCTTATGAATTGAAATAAGCATCACCTTGAAACAGTTTATTCAATAACGTGTGTGACCAAAGAAAAAATTTGACGACGTATGCTGCCCTATACACACGCACATACACACACACACACACACACACACACACACACACACGTACTTACAGTTCTGTTCTGTGAACAACAGCTGTTGTTCACCGTAGATAAATATAAGATAACGGACATTAACGGAGTAAGGCTGCCATACAGAGTTCGATTACTGCACTATTACCGCGCCGCCAAAGCAGCCAGATACATTGGAGGTGCTGTGCGAATATACGAGATGGGGTGAACCGCGTTCACCTCTGGAACACGCCGCTCATAATGTACGTGAAAGTACTCCGAGCGCTGCTCTCAGAGTTTTGAAATTGTACTTTGGGATCGTAACCGATGCAAACCACCGCGTCGTTCTACCTTACCTCGCAGCTGACCCTCAGTATTACGTTTGGCTACGATTTGTACTGCATTTACCTAAGAATATTCAACCCGAAAGGTGAATTTAAAAGTACAGTGAAAATCATTTAACAAGAAGTGCTTAATTAGAAAATCTGTGAACACGAAAAAATACAGGCTGATCAGTTTGATATGTCAGAAAAGCGTAACTTCATATTTATTAAGTTAACATATACCTCAGAGCAGTTTTCTGTAATGCAAGTCAAAATGATGGGAGTTAATAAAGAGTGACCATGCTCTGGGCGGCAAGTCAGCAGCGTGTAATTCACAGCGCAAACAGCAGCTGTCAGAAACATATTATAGAGGAGTGGTATAAGTTAGCATGGTCACCGTGTGTCGAGTGTTAACACTCAGACACCCAGATTTTGCCTGCCCCCTCGAACGCCCAGGGGGGTTGTTTTGACCCCTACAATTAAAAAAAAAGTTTTCTGAACTATTATTTCGAAATTTTAAGCATTTATTATATTTAAATGTTTACAAGATTTATAGCTATTTCAGAAACAGGGTTGTGAATAAAAAGAACGGATAAAAATTATATTATTTATTGACATATAAACAAATTTCACTGAACCTGGTAACACCCAGTGTTAGCAAGTGACAGGCTATTCTTTGTTCTAAATTCGTAAAATAATGAACTCTTCCTGTGTGCAGAAATTTCAGCTACTTCACTGTTTTACACAATTGACACATTTGTATTTAGTTTTCTTTGTACATTTTCCACAAACCAACTTGTTACAAACACTGCACTGGGAGCTAGCTTTTTTTACATTTGCAGAATTAGAGAACTTGACATTTAAGGCACTTCTGTGGCATTTCGTCTTCATCCTAATTTTCATTTTTCTATACTTGTCTGTGGTCATACGAGGAAAGCGACTCTTCGTGTACTCAGAGCATAGTTCATCTGAAAGCTGCTGAATAAAATGTATTCTTTTGATCTTCTTCTCAGCAACAGTGCCAAATACTAAATTTGCATTTATTCCTGTTGTGTCAAGCATATTGTAGAAGGAGTGCACTGGCCATCTTCTTGAGGAAGGTTTCATTGAATACTGACTCGCCATTTTGTCTACTATGTCACCGCAAATTTTGTTTTGTTGTAATAACATAAAGTTTGTGGAGTTCTTTTTTCGTTTGCATTTATGGTAACACTGGGATGACATTTCTAGCAGTAATGATAATATACTTACTAGACTGTGAACTTCCATTATCTGTCTGTGAAGAACCAGAATCATTAGTATTAGATGATTCATCTTCTCTAAATTTCTGCAGTAAAAACTCTTCATCTACATCTATACTCCGCGAGCCACCTTGCGGTGTGTGGCGGAGGGTACTTATTGTACCACTATCTGATCCCCCCTTCCCTGTTCCATTCACGAATTGTGCGTGGGAAGAACGACTGCTTGTAAGTCTCCGTATTTCCTCTAATTTCTCGGATCTTTTCCTTGTGATCATTACGCGAGATATATGTGGGCGGTAGTAATATGTTGCCCATCTCTTCCCGGAATGTGTTCTCTCGTAATTTCGATAATAAACCTCTCCGTATTGCGTAACGCCTTTCTTGAAGTGTCCGCCACTGGAGCTTGTTCAGCATCTCCGTAACGCTCTCGCGCTGACTAAATGTCCCCATGACGAATCGCGCTGCTTTTCGCTGGATCATGTCTATCTCTTCTATTAATCCAACCTGATAAGGGTCCCATACTGATGAGCAATACTCAAGAATCGGACGAACAAGCGTTTTGTAAGCTACTTCTTTCGTCGATGAGTCACATTTTCTTAGAATTCTTCCTATGAATCTCAACCTGGCGCCTGCTTTTCCCACTATTTGTTTTATGTGATCATTCCACTTCAGATCGCTCCGGATAGTAATTCCTAAGTATTTTACGGTCGTTACCGCTTCCAATGATTTACCACCTATGGCATAATCGTACTGGAATGGATTTCTGCCCCTATGTATGCGCATTATATTACATTTATCTACGTTTAGGGAAAGCTGCCAGCTGTCGCACCATGCATTAATCCTCTGCAGGTCCTCCTGGAGTACGTACGAGTCTTCTGATGTTGCTACTTTCTTGTAGACAACCGTGTCATCTGCAAATAGCCTCACGGAGCTACCGATGTTGTCAACTAAGTCATTTATGTATATTGTAAACAATAAAGGTCCTATCACGCTTCCCTGCGGTACTCCCGAAATTACCTCTACATCTGCAGATTTTGAACCGTTAAGAATGACATGTTGTGTTCTTTCTTCTAGGAAATCCTGAATCCAATCACAAACCTGGTCCGATATTCCGTAAGCTCGTATTTTTTTCACTAAACGTAAGTGCGGAACCGTATCAAATGCCTTCCTGAAGTCCAGGAATACGGCATCAATCTGCTCGCCAGTGTCTACGGCACTGTGAATTTCTTGGGCAAATAGGGCGAGCTGAGTTTCACATGATCTCTGTTTGCGGAATCCATGTTGGTTATGATGAAGGAGATTTGTATTATCTAAGAACGTCATAATACGAGAACACAAAACATGTTCCATTATTCTACAACAGATTGACGTAAGCGAAATAGGCCTATAATTATTCGCATCTGATTTATGACCCTTCTTGAAAATGGGAACGACCTGCGCTTTCTTCCAGTCGCTAGGTACTTTACGTTCTTCCAGCGATCTACGATAAATTGCTGATAGAAAGGGGGCAAGTTCTTTAGCATAATCACTGTAGAATCTTAAGGGTATCTCGTCTGGTCCGGATGCTTTTCCGCTACTAAGTGATAGCAGTTGTTTTTCAATTCCGATATCGTTTATTTCAATATTTTCCATTTTGGTGTCCGTGCGACGGCTGAAGTCAGGGACCGTGTTACGATTTTCCGCAGTGAAACAGTTTCGGAACACTGAATTCAGTATTTCTGCCTTTCTTCGGTCGTCCTCTGTTTCGGTGCCATCGTGGTCAACGAGTGACTGAATAGGGGATTTAGATCCGCTTACCGATTTTACATATGACCAAAACTTTTTAGGGTTCTTGTTTAGATTGTTTGCCAATGTTTCCTCTGAATCGTCAGAAAAAAGCTCACGACCATCTGAATCACACTCCATAATTCTTTCTAGCTCTGCAAGCATCTCTTCATCTCGTAAATACTCTTTCCGATTCATTTCTATCTTCAGCTCACAATCACCTTCGGAAGACTGATTCTTACAAGGGAACGACGAACAATGGTGAGCCGAATCCATTATTGTCATTTCATACGGCAGTAACATGAACGAATGTAAATTATTGCACAACATGGTAAAATAGCCAAGGCTTGAGAATGCATCTGAAAAATGTATGGCATAACTACAAAAACAATTATAGCTTTTTCCTAAAGGGGTCAATATGACCCCTCTGGGCGTTAAAGGTATAACTGAAAAGAAGTGATAGTCAATTGGGCGAAATGCACTGTTTTTTAATACAATGAAAGTGCATGCCAAATAAATAAATGTCCCTTGAATAATTCTTCAAAACGTAGCTAGCACTTAAAAAACCGAAACGGGTTATTTTGACCCCTCTGGGTGTTCGAGTGTGTGAATATGGTTGCTACGCCACAACAATGCGCTCAGTGTGTCGTATGGTACCTGAACATGGATTCATGCCGCATTCAGTGCACGTACACACTGATACAGCTGAATTATGGAGTTCGACTCCAATTTGTTATGACCATGTGTAAGCAGTTGAAAGCGGACAATCAATGGTTAAATCAAAGGATGTTCTAGAACGAAACCACGTTTCATATAAACGGCCGAGTGAAACATGAAAACTGCGTTAGTTTGGGAACCGAGAATTCACATGTCTCACACGAACTGTAAACGGCCAGCGTCAACGTGAATGTGTGTTGCCGAGGAATCCATGAGAATGTCTTCGGCCGATTCTTTTTTCCAGAGGAGACTCTTCGTGCCGTCAGTTACTTTAAAGTGATCGAGCAGAATGTGGTCCCTCAATTCAGAAAGATGGGACACTAGACACCACTATCTATCAACAGGACATCGCTCCACTGCATTGGGCTCTCATATTGTGCGAACAATTAAACCACGTATTCAACGATTGATGATGAGTCCATCTTGGACCTAGCTCATTGTCTCCAGGTAGCCCCGATCTAACCCTTGCATGTTTTTTGTGTGGGGATACGTGACGTCCATAGTATATGTTCAACGACCACAGTATCTGGCCGATCTGCGGAGCCAGATTATAGCAACCTTCCACCAAATTACTCTAGAAAGGTTGCGCGCCACCTATGAAGTTTTACTTTTCTGACATCTGAAACGGATTATCCTGTACTGTGGCCCCGACAAAATACTATGTAACTTTGAAAGCTGCCACTATCTTATACGTTTAACCTGTGAATGCATAGCGTATTATGCTCCCGGTATCAACGCCCTGAAAATATTCCCCTTTGCATGAAATTCGACTCACGAACGAATAAAAACTACTTTTAGTTAACCTTGAGGTAGTGAACCAACTTGCAGAGTGCAACGTAACAATAAATGGGTCTTTAACAGAAGTTAAATGAAGCTAAATTGTAACGAAGAGCTTCAACTGTGCTAATACCACATAATACAGATAATAATAGGATTTTTGTGTCTCACTGAGTAGCTCTGGGATCATAAATGCCCCAAGTTACCTACATCGGACATTTTGACAGTATTTTAATGCCATATATTGCACTTCCTCAGAATAACAGTAATGAATCTCTTTTCATTAATCTTACATTCATGAAACAGAAATTTAGTTTGGGGTCATACTGACCCCGGTGGTATATAACGTAGAAAATCATGAATGAATTTGAATAATTTGTAAACATAGAAGTAAACGAAACATCATTGGATACAATTTACTCACCGACAGAAAGTCACATATCTGGAAAAAATAAAGGCTGTGAGAACAAGAGAGAGACATGATTTTCTAATGTACTTATGGGACCATATTGACCTCAGTGGTACTAGGAAGGGTATAGCAATAGCTGATGAAAGAACCCTAACAATGGGTACAAAAATAAGTGGGAAATAATATTTTCGATGTTGCCAGTATTTAGTGACAGCTCTTCAACAAGATATTCAATATGCTGGTTTCATAATTATTGCATTGAAGAAAGAAACAAACAGTTTAGCTTGGGGTCATGTTGACCCTAGTTGTACTTAGTGCAATACCCATGAGTAAATTGCAATGTGTTGTAAGTATAAAAATTAACGCAATACGAATGTAAACAATTGACTCAGAGAGATAGACAGAGAGAGAGAGTCACATATTTTGAAAATATTAGTTTTGAAAACAAGAAAGATATATATACTTCTAATGTGCTTGTAGGATCATATTGACTCCAATGGTACTAGGATGGTTAATAGTGTTAGTGTAGCACTCCTAATTGTAGAGATCCGTGATACGTGTAATGCAGATATAACTGCATACGCTATGTTCTGATACCTAACGAATGGAAAATAACTCATTCGAAAGGAAAGTCTCGAAGCATTCCTTGCTGCATGACGTAGCTTGAAGATAACTGCGACTGACTCTTACCTTAGAAAGGCAAAAATGTACATACATTAGGAAGTAATATCACTGAAAGCTGTTTTTAGAAATGCTATTTCTGCTGAGGGCAGACCACAAACCATTTCAACTAGAATGCACATTAACCTCTTGCATTTATGAACAAAGCTTAAATGAGAATATATGCTTAGAAACATGAGGTCGAAGAAGTGAAAACGATTTCGCAAGGAAAGTAATTCATGAGATAATTGAATTTAAATTCAGTTGTAATTCAGGAGGCAGACACATAATTCATGAGTAATACATAAAAACCTCATCTTACGGACCACGTGGCATTACCAAACATTACCAAACATTTGGAAAAGACTGAAAAAACCGTACTTATGATAGTGCCTGTAGTATTACTTAAAGAGTTGGGAAGTAGCGACTGAAATGCTCAGATGACCCAATTGTAAATAGCCTTTCGCTCCCTGTATTTTACCCCTGCCGCCGTTAGAATTTGAAAGAGAGTATTCCAGTCAACATTGTCAAAAGGTTTCTCTAAGTCTACAAATCCTAGAAAGTAGGTTTGCCTTTCCTTAATCTAGCTTCTAAGAACAACAACACGATTGTTCACGTGGACACAAAATTACAAATCAGGAGATATACAAATTATGTAACATAGAATTACGCCAGTGTAGCACGAGCAAGCAACAGTCTCACCAGTAATATTTCAAGGCGTAGTTTCAATATTCCCATGTCGGCATCTAATAAGTCGGCGGCAAGATTGGAAAAGGGAACAGACCACCCGCGTTTTCAAGAAGGGATGTCGAACAGATGTGCAGAACTATAGACCTATATCACTAACGTCCATCAGTTGCAGAATTTTGCAACACGTATTATGTTCGAGTATAATGACTTTTCTGGAGACTAGAAATCTACTCTGTAGGAATCAGCATGGGTTTCGAAAAAGACGATTGTGTGAAACCCACCTCGAGCTAATCGTCAACGAGACTCAGAGGGCCATAGACACGGGTTCCCAGGTAGATGCCGTGTTTCTTGACTTCCGCAAGGCGTTTGATACAGTTCCCCACAGTCGTTTAATGAACAAAGTAAGTGCATATGGACTATCAGACCAATTGTGTGATTGGATTGAAGAGTTCCTAGATAACAGAACGCAGCATGTCATTCTCAATGGAGAGAAGTCTTCCGAAGTAAGAGTGATTTCAGGTGTGCCGCAGGGGAGTGCCGTAGGACCGTTGCTATTTACAATATATATAAATGACCTTGTGGATAACATCGGAAGTTCACTGAGGCTTTTTGCGGACGATGCTGTGGTATATCGTGAGGTTGTAACAATGAAAAATTGTACTGAAATGCAGGGGGATCTGCAGCGAATTGATGCATGGTCCAGGGAATGATAATCGAATCTCAAAGTTGGCAAGTGTAATGTGCTGCGAATACATAGAAAGAAAGATCCTTTATCATTTGGCTACAATATAGGAGACCAGCAACTGGAAGCAGTTAATTCTATAAATTATCTGGGAGTAGGCATTAGGAGTGATTTAAAATGGAATGACCTTATAGAAATAATCGTCGGTGAAGAGGATGCCACACTGAGATTCATTGGAAGAATCCTAAGGAAATGCAATTCGAAAACAAAGGAAGTAGGTTACAGTACATTTGTTCGCCCACTGGTTGAATACTGCTCACCGGTGTGCGATCCGTAAAAAGATAGTGTTGATAGAAGAGTAAGAGAAGATCCAACGGAGAGCAGCGCGTTTCGTTACAAGATCATTTAGTAATTGCGAAAGCGTTACGGAGGTGATAGATAAACTCCAGTGGAAGACTCTGCAGGAGAGACGCTCAGTATCTCTGCACGGGCTTTTGTTGAAGTTTCGAGAACATACCTTCACCGCGGAGTCAAGCGATATATTGCTAACTCCCCTGTATATCTCGCGAAGAGACCATGAGGATAAAATCAGAGTGATTAGAGCCCGCACAGAGGCACACCGAGAATCTTTCTTTCCACGAACAATACGAGACTGGAATAGAAGGGAGAACCGATAGAGGTAGTCAAAGTACCCTCCGCCACACACCGTCAGGTGTATGTAGATGTAGATGCTCTCAGATTCAGGCGGAAATTAAAAGAGTGCTTTGTTTTGCCGGACCACATTGCCTTACCAAACTCGATACTCGGCACCAAGCAATATGATACAGTCAGCTAGACTCTACGTTAAGAAATACTGGCTAAAGACATGGCTTGTACTACTCATCCAAAGCTGTAGATACTCTAGCAGATGGAAACATCAACTATAGAATCTTTTGGTCATACGAGTGCTGAGGTATAAAATCCGCAACGACGTACGCGAGATGCTTCCTGAAGACAATGCAGTGCCCGTGTACTGAGGTCATTATAGAGCTGCGTATGGAACAGTGTTGCCCCAGTCTGTGACCTTCAACTTAAAGCAGTCAACATCATAGTGTAGGGCCGGTGAGTAGTTAAAGTTTCAGATGGACTTGTGCCGTTGTAAATGTTGCATTTTGTACTGCACGAGAGCGGTTCATTGGCACGTGCATTAAGTGATCCTTTCATAGAGACTGACTGTTGTAAATTATTCAGTACTCCTGTGATAAAGAACTATGTCAAAGCTAAGTAAATCTCTCATTCGTTTAGGTAATAAAGTGGACTAATACATCATGTATACTGGTTTGATGAGCCTTCTTCCAAAGCAATCAAAAAACCGAGAGACAAAGTTAGTTTCGCCTAGTCACAACATGTGTTTCACGTGGAACGTGAAAGTCGTTTATTAAACATCACTTTCAGCCTATACAAGAATCGTCTAACATGGAAAAATTATTCTTCTCGGATGAACAGATCCACCTGCTCCCTGTAACTGCGACGTCAGCCAGTATAATAGTTGCTACTCTCCACGTATCTTTAAAATCTCTCGATATCAAGACAGTTCTGAAATTTCGTAATCGTTTATGGATGTGCCTAAATCAGTGAATTGTATGTAAATATCTTTTCGTGTTTTCCGTTTTTTTATAGAGATACTGAAAATTTATTATTTTTTGTTCAACGACGGAGAAACTGGGAAGGATTCTACATTATAACGCTGTCCTGCAGTGTAAGGTGGCAGGGTACTTTACTAAGACACATGTGATTCACCACGACATGCCGATTTGATAGATACGACACATGCCATACTTTCAACGTACATTGCTTAGTTTGCATAATGAGGAGTGCGAAGAGCACTTCGTACTTTCGTGTACATGGTATTAACAGCCCCTTCCTAATCTGCAAGGAGATAAATGCGCAAATTTTTATAGTAACTTGGAGCTGAAGTCAAAGGGGGCAGTCGCTCAGGTAACGATGCATAAGCGCGGCATGGAAATCCACTTTAGGAACATTAGCTAGGCACGACAAACCGAACCTCACTCAGGCAAACAGTTTAGGACCACAATGGTCAGGGCCCGCTTCCCTGGCATCTTTCTAAGACAGGTGGAAAAAAAACTCTCTGCGTCGCAGTTTTAGTATATACTCGTATTATGTGATTATGCCTTGAATAGCACGTGAGCTTCACATGTAAAGACACCTGCTTCGGCGAAGAACACAATGTCAAAACCCGGGCTCTGATTGAACGAAAGGAAGACAAGGAGAGAGAAGGCGAAGTTACTGCAACACAAAAGTTTCCTAGGAAAATTCTGATTGGCTCGAACAAGAAAGTGTAAAACGTACAGTGTTGGTGCGGGGCAAGGCTTCGGTACAGTGGGGGATATTCATGACAATATAGTGAACAATTGAGGCTGTCTTGCCTCAAGAGTTGTCGAGTGTAGCATGGGCGATTAAAGCCCCTTGGTGACGCAGAGAAACGTTTCCTCTGTTTCAGCGATAGTTGTGCTCAATTCCTCGTAGATTTTGAAAGCGGAGAAAAACAGACGAGTCGTTCTAATTAGCATTCTTGTGAGACCTTTCAGGCGATATTGCACACGTCGCCCAGCAATATTGCGCACGTTGCCAGCGTTGGCGAGTGTGCAAAGCCACTTTATTTTGGCCTAGGCACACATAAAGTCTTCCACTCCACGGAAACTTACGGACGTTGTCGACTGGATAAATTTAGTCACAGGCCAGCTCAGTGTTGTTAGGTTGACTGGTGCAAGCCACAGCACAGCAGCAGCCGGTCACCGCCGTCAATGCCGTAGCACACTTAGAAAGGTAAAAGACGGATTGCTGAGGCACTAAATGTTCAATCCACTGTCGTGGTTTCACTTTGGGAGAGTGTGAGCTTGGAGTAGCAGCCAGAATTCCCTCATGTTCATCACGGCCAAGTCATCCCGAGGTTTAAATCTGGATAAGTCACACATGCGACGGAGACGTGGTCCCAGCTACAGTGGCTTAGTTTAAGTTGTCAGAGTAAATATTTAAAGAATTTCTTGGTTTTTAGGACTTATGCATTTTTACAAAAAAATCATTTGGATTGATATTTGGCAACAGTTGCTTGAGTGTTCTCAGTAGCAAAAGCACGCTATGGCTGTGAGAGCAGCAAGCAGAAGAAGAATTCTACGATTTAGAAACAGTTTTGTTAGAAGCCCCCATATTGGCACACGTTCTGTTTGGGAACTGACAGTGCAAAACTGAACTGAGAATGGTGTTGTTTCAACAGTGCTGACAGGCAGGCCAAACGACTTATGAGGCCACTGAGTTGGCAAATTGGGTCCTAACTAAGAGTGACAGAAATTACACTGTCACTGAGTTGGAGGCCTTAGCTGTTTTATGGGGTTTCAAAGGTTCCGATATTTTCTTTTTGGGAGGAAGACAAAAGTATTTACAGATCATAAGGTTTTGGAGTTTCTATTAACTGCTAAATCGACCCACAGTAGATTTGCCCCAGGATATTACTCCTGCAGGAATATGATTTCACAATGGTTTATGTAACAGGAGCAGCAAAAATATTGACCGATGCTCTTTCAAGGATGAGGTTCTGCTAACAACACTATAATAAGTACTGAGGAGGAACAGTTCATAATTTATTATATTAAAAATTTTCCATTTGAGAATTATATCACCTTAGCATTTAAACAAATAGCAAAGAAGTGAAATAGGGATCCTGGAATTTTGAGCATCAAACGTAAGTGCTGGGATAGAGACTCCATTGAAATCTGGCAGCATTATCTGCTCAGGGACGACATCTTATTCTGTAGATGCAACGTAAATACCAGTTCATGGGTGGTGTGCACACCGCATGAACTGATAAATAAATACATTCAGTACACGTACCTCAGTAATGGTTATTTTGGGCCAAAAAAGTGCTTTTTAAAGTTGAAGCAGTCAGGTCACTTCCCAAACATGGAAAGTCGAATTAGAAAAGTTTTAGCCAGATTTAATGATTGTCAGCTTCCTAAACATGTGATGATTCATACTAGACTACCCATGTTCAGAATAGTTCCAGAGAATCTAAGACACATCACTGCAACCGGTTTTATGGGTCCTTTGCCATATACAAAGAAAGGTGATATGTTCATTTACGTAGTGACAGATTTTTTTTTCTAAGTGTATCACTCACAACTGGGTTGAGTGTCAGTAAGGCCCTCTAACAAGATACTACATTAATGTCACCAATTATAGTGTTAAAGAATAATCTAGCTACAGATAAGATTAGGGAGCTCATAAAATTTTCTCTGATTCCGAGAGAACAACACCAGCATAAAGCTGCAGCGTGCTAAACAACATTTGTTGTGCAGCCATAAAGAAAAAGAGCAGAGCTGACAAAAACATCAGCAGTTGGAAATTCACAACACAATGAGCAGTCCTTTTGAAAATACACTATTTGTCTACTAAACAAGGATAACTATGGCATAAATTCTTTGTGCCATCAAAAGGCAAAGCGGGAATCAGCAGAACTGTCCACACAAATGCAGTGGAACTGGTCAACCCAGAGAGAGGGGAATTACTGAGTGTGCACCACATAAAGCTACTTGAATGCTTATGAGAGATAAGGTCATAGGGTAAGGTAAAATCCATTGAATAAATTAATAAATGGATAATGGGTCAAAAATCAATTTAGGCCAGATATTTACCTATAGAGGGAGAAAACAAAAGGGATGGCTAGCTTTTAACCTGAATGGAACGATTTACCAGCAATATAGTAGTTCTTACTAGAATGGTACTCGGAGCTGCATAGAAAGAGAACAAGGGTATTTTAATTTGTAGTGTTAAAGATGATGGTACTGAACAACTATTTTGTCCTGTCTATATGAGACATAAAAGGAGAAGTAAGTAGTGCAAAGGGTAGCGAAGAAAATGTGTACATGCAGGTATGTTTAAATCAAGAATTATACTCAACTGCAGAAGAGAGACATTGCTATACGACTCCATTGTGAATTGATTAAAGGTTGTAGTAAACGAAACACCAAAGTAGTCTATTAAGCTAATGTTGAAAGCTCTCCTATCGAAGGACAGGGCATGTCGTCTTCGTGGTTGGTAGACCTTAGGTCCACAAAGTTTAAATTGAAAAAATTGTAGGGTGAGGTTCTGTGCCCAGTCATTAAATATATTTGGGCTCATAGTAAATGGGCTTGAGATCCCAAGATTTTGTAGGATTCGACAAAGATATGAAGACCTATGATGATGATTAACATATTTAACAGGGAGGGCTGTATGCGGTATTTTTGGACTGGCGTCTGGGAAGGAAAGTCTGGCGATTCGACGAAAAATAGCTCGTCACATGGGGCACAGAGGTTGACTAAGGAGGTGTAAGCCAACGACGGTTTAAATTCCATCTAGCATTAAGAAGTCTTTGTAAAGCAGGTGAAAAAAATAATAGTCATTAACAAGAAGCAATGAAACTACCTGGACACTGGCAAATACATATATCGGAAAAAAGATGCTATAGAGAAGATGGCACAGTGAATAAATCACAGATATTCCAGTGATACCAGAATGAGATTTTCACTCCGCAGCGGAGTGTGCGCTGATATGAAACTTCCTGCCAGATTAAAACTGTGTGCCGGACAGAGACTCGAACTCGGGACTTTTGCCTTTCGCGGACAAGTGCTCTACCAACTGAGCTACCCAAACACGATTCAGGCCTCGTCACTGGCAGAAGCGAAGCTGTGAGGATGGGGCGTGAGTCGTACTTGGGTAGCTCAGTTGGTAGAGCACTTGCCCGCGAAAGGCAAAGGTCCCGAGTTCGAGTCTCGGTCCGGCACACAGTTTTAATCTGCCAGGAAGTTTCATTCCAGTGAAAATTTGAATAACAATTTTGAGATACCTACTGAGTGAATAAAGAGTCTAATCGATAGCATAAAACGGCCATGGTTCGAAGATCTATCTCTCAGGGACCAACAAGAAAGATTACTGACAGGAAAGTGGAATGCTATTATAGAAGCAAAGCCAAACCAATAATAAAAATTATGCTACTAGGTATGATCGTATTAACCTTTTCATAGATTTAGATTATATGCTGAAGGAAAAGTAAAGATGGGGAACGAACCGCAAGATATGACTAACCTTCCACATCGTGCATCATCATTGTTTCGTACCTATACTTTCTCAATGAAGCTGAGGTAACTTATAAGATTTGGATAAAGAAAGTGATGTTGCCACTTGGATGCAACATCCGAAACATGTATTTTATGAGTTAATATTAATTGCTTTTGCTGTAATTTAAATTTATATTGGGTACATATGTCTATTGTATAGGCCATGTAAAGGTGGAATTAAATTATTGTAGAGTAGAGCTTAAGGAAGACAAACATTGCAAGCACAGGAGGCTGACACTCAACACAACACATTGGACTACGATCCAGGGGCAGCATGAATTTCCAACATCGGTAGGTATGGCAGGGTAGAGACGACAGAAAAAGACAGGAAGAGTGAGCAAATATGCAAAAGTAAGCAGCGCTCATATTTTCACAGTAGCAGACAATTTTAAGAAAGGCAGATAGCAGAGGCAGTGGAATGCGAAAGCGATACCAGGCATCTGGCTTATGCAGTGGCGGCAAGAGTTTGTAAGAGCTGTTCGGCAGGCAGCGTACACCTGATCAGCGAAGCAGCCTGGGGTCATAAGGGCGTCAAGAGGGTCAGTGGCCACGACAAACTGTAGGTTCTACCTCGGGAAGCTGGCCGAGAGAGCGATTACATTAACAAGCCTCTCAAGAAGAATGAAATTCGGCGACTACATCATGTATTGGAAGCGCGGAACGGACTACTAAAAGAATGTGTTTAGGCAAATGTGTCGTAACAAATTACCATACCACGTACCAAATCCCGATATAAAAAATATCCTGGTAAATAAAATTCAAAATTTCTGTATTTTAATAGATTTCTCCACATCCCAACATAAAGAAGAAAGAAAACACAAGAGAGAGGAGGTGAATCTTCAGCAGGAGCAGAACAGAAGACCATCAAGAAAGGAGGAAGAAAGAAGATGGGCTACAAGCATGAATAATTTACCTTCCCAAATGCCATACTAGATTTTTAATCATTAGTATGAGGCCAGGATCACTAAGCTACATTGGAACAATTTACCTAATTGTCTTATCCATACTGACAGCACATTTTTTCTTGGAAATCTACATAGCAATGTCCGATGTAATCAGCTCCAATATTAAGTTGCTGTAACTGCTATGGGGAGACACCAGTTGATGTCTATGACCAACACAAGAGGCAAATTGATGCTCTGCTGAACCAGTCTGCTAATGAAGATCGTTTCTCGTTGCACTATCCATGGAGGCCAACAAAACATCTTCTTAGTACCCACTCAAATCCGTATTGGTTTTATGTGACCGTGAATCACAGCCAGTTAATGAAAAGCAAAAATGTTCAAAATATTGCGTCGTGAACAGTGCAATACAATGTGACTGTCGCCAAAAAGTTAAATTCTTGCTTTCAACAATTAAAAAGAGTTTTATATCTGAACTGCGTAGAACATATCTTGTGCGCATGTGACTCTGAATTTATATATGTACGAGTATAGTTTTACTTGACTTTGTAGTCCTTGAAAATATTTCTGAGCTAAATTTATTTTGAATTCACGTGACCTAACGTTCCATACATATGTAGTTCATGTGTATTCACTGTAAACAAGATATTTATATATTTTGTATTTGTGTATGCTTATATATGGTAATAATTGACATAATTACGTTTCTAATAAGGTTGGCATACGTCAACAACATCGATAAGGTTGGCTGAGGATAGATCTAAGACAACGTACATTAAGAGAAGCTTTCCTCATCTTCTCTCATTACCTTCACCAAACTTAATTTAAGTAAGCAGTAAGGTAGCATTATTATCACAAAAATTTTTAATTTAAATTTTGATTTCACTAATGGAGTTAGTCTCCAATTTTGCAGACGTTTCTACCATTTTTCAAACTTGAACACAGTAGTGCAGATAGTCCCCAGTATTTAAGAAACATAATGTAAATAGAATTTGTTAATTTCAGTCATAGCCATAACAATTTTCAAATCGTAATTTTGGCTTAAATAATTTGTCTACTTTAAGGGGTACGTGGTTGCAGATGACAAACTATGTAACAGAACTGTCACTGTAAAAACATAATACAGCGGGAAAACCATACCATGTGGTAAAAAGGTATGAATTCATAATTTTATGTGTTTCTTCGAAAATCTGTAATTACGATTTAAAAAATAATATTTACATGTAGACAAACAGTAAAGAACATTCTTTAACAGCCATAAAATAAAAGCCCACCGAAGATGCCACAAATGCAGTGAAACATGTTTGGGTTAAAAAACAAAACTGTGTTTTGCTAAAGGCGGACCCTATCCAAAAACATATGTATTCATTCAGTATATTTACACAATTAGAGCACATGTCTCCGCCTGTTCAGTTGATGAGTAAATATGTAGCACATTCAATCAAAGTACGTGTAATTGTGTGTAGAATATAGCATTATTTGTCATTAAGAGTCCTAGTATTCTACTACTCTACTTTCCCCTTTAAATAGATCATCTGATGATGACTTGATAATACGTTAAAACCGGTAATGATACCATTTGTCTGATCTGAGGCAGAAATATGAATCGAAAATATTCGAGTATGTTGTGTAATGTGAATTGCTCTGTATTAAGCGCAACACATTTCCGTTAAAGGGACATTGTCTCTGGAGGACAATAAAACCTCTAGGGAGGGTGAATACGAGCAAAGTAGTCACGAGATAGTCCAGTGGTATTTAGGTGGAAGCCAAGACACAATTATTGTCGAGCCGCTCACAGGCGCATTGCCAGGGAAGTGTAACCGGTCTCCATTTCTATGCAAATGCTGTCGAACTGGTCGGATTTTCTCGAGGAGCCAGTTCAGTGCTTCCTTGTAGAAAAGCCACTTTGTAATTGCCGTACAGAGACAAATCAGCGGCGTACTCTCGAACAGTAGCACCAGAAGGCGAAGAGCCTTGTGCCGATTTTCTGTTCACTGCAAGTTACCGCCTCTTCCCTTTAACGCTGCAATCTCGTTTAGCCTGGCAGTTATCGCTACAGTAGCAGGATCCTTCGAACTTCGAGTTAATAACTACACAACATATAACAAGTATTTATACAATTGAGTGTTGAGATACTACATACACCTATCCCATGTGTTATTACTAAACGTAACAAAAATCTCTGATGTTCACTTTTATAGAGAAAATACGTAATTAATGAAATTAAATCGAGAATTAAACGTCGCACTTTTGCTATATGGAGAAAATGTAGTAATAGTATTAATGATATTAAAATGGAATACAGTAAAATGAATAAAGAGCAAAATAAGTGTTAGTATTCAGTAGGTGATATATTTTTTATATATAGTTGGTATTCCTCAGACCTATTTATTCTCGCTTTTATCTGTATAAAGGCGAGCTATTACTTGCACCCTCGGTACTGTTCGTGATTCACATTACTGCTGATCTGCCAATGCAAAGATAGTAATATTATTAATCGTAATCGTGTCGTCGGCATAGTGTCCGTGCCGTCAACTTTCACTACAGAAATCCATTGTTGCACTGCACTGTAACTAAAATATAAAAATAGTAGCTGGAATGAGATAGGACAGAGGGGAAAGAACCTGGTGATTCCGCACCTGTAGATGTTAATGATGAAATGAAGGAACAGCCTTTTCAAAAATCTCAAATACTCAAAGGTGTTAAACTCCAAACTTTTATGTACTCAATGTTATTTGCCTCAGGTACCATCTTCATAAATTTAACAACCTCTGTTGAAACAGGCCACTTCTTCAAGTAGTACAGTCTTCAGTTGGATGCGTCCATGTTGGTCACCCACGTTCTCTAATGTTCTTCGTGGTGCATTTCTTCTTATCTTTTGGAATCCAGCAAAGAACTTTCATAGCCCACCTACCGTCCTTACACCCTCTGAACTTCATTTTCGTTTCAGTCATGATAACGTTTTCTAGTGCAGTCTGTGTCCTAGTATGTTTGTTTGTTACCTTTTTGCTTCCATTAATTCCCATCAGGCATCTCTCCATTACTCACAGAGTTTTCTCATTCAAATTTCATTTCTCACTGTCGTAAATCAAAATATGCAATATACAATAATCTCAAATGTATCTTTCAGGTCGTTGAAAACTTAACTATGGAAGCTCTGTTTAGTTTACCGAAAGCGCTCCATGACACTTTACTTATTCATAAATCTGTACAGCTGGAAGTTTGTATAAATTGTCAATAATAAAATGTCACAAAAAACCGGTGCTAGAGTGTATACAAAACGATGTAGCAGTGGCGGCTTTAGTTTTGACGGGCATATCACTCCGCTGGCGTCACTAACTACTTGGGCTGCCAATGTCGATCTTAATCATATGTCGCGAGCTAGGGTCTTTGGTCGAGACGTGTGTCGTTGGATTTTGGAGAGCCCTGGTACGGACAGTTTGCTGTAGCGCACGTGGCTGGCAAGTTGTTGGTTATGGGGAATTTCTGCTGTCCCGTACCGGCCTCTAGAAGCCGCGAGTGGTTAAATCGATCACAGGAAAGCTTTGCAGCTGGATTAAGGATTGACAGTGGTGAGATGCGGAAAAAGCAGCGGATGCCGTGTGCAATTTGGTCAGTAAGTTCCGGGATATAACTCTGAAAGCTTAAATTTTACAGCACCTGGAAGATCACCTATGCGGATTGCAGGCAATAACACCCCTGCGTGGAATCCTGAAAGCCTCAGCTCCTTCACACCTGACTGAAGGCCGTATTCTGTGCAAGTGTAATGGCATTCTCTGTTGTAAACTGAACCGACGAAACGGAAATAGTAACACAGTCTATGTCGAAGGCAAGACAAATTTTATAGATGAGCATGCTCTAGTAATTTGGTTTGCAGGTACTGATATTTCACCTTGTTAATTTTCAAGTAATTTTAAGAGGTGTTAACCTTGTAACTTATAAGAGACTCACTTGCGGCTACATCCTAGATGTTCTCGTTTGAAGCCTTACTTGTGCGGATTACTTTTCTGTTTTGATGTGTGTTCGGAGGGTTGTTCTGGCAGTGGACGACGAGTTCGTTTGCTGGGCCCAGAGCAGAGACGACTTCCGTCGTTGCTCGACGTCTAGGTTGGCCCACAATCAGGTGCCGCTGTCAGCTGCGTCGTGTTCACTCGAGTTAAGTAAATTTGATCGTCTGAATCGTGCCCCAGTGGAGAGTCGCCATTAAATTGAGGAACTCTCGATCTATTCAATACTGTGAATTCAGCAAGCACGTAAGCTTCAAAGTGTGTTCTGCAAGTCCAAAATTCCTTGTCGCTATGTTTGCTCTTTAAATACTTGTTTGAACCTTACGCCTTATTGCTGGTTCTGGAACATGTTAAGTTTTAAAACCCTTTTGCTTATGAGTATGAACTGTTGAGAATTTTTTCCTTTTTTTTCCCCTCAGCCATTAGCTGACTCCATTGGTTGTAAAAGTTGCCTGCTTGTTGCCTGTTGTTTGTGATAGCCTTCTGCTGTAATTTACCACTTTTCTTATATCTAGGGGGACTGCATGTTTATTTAAGGCTCATTGTTTATGATTCTGCTGGTGTGCACTAGTTGGGGGTTACATTTATATTGCATGCCTTCTCGGCTTTTCTTGTATTTTGGGGGACTGTGTAATTTATTGCTTAAGGTATTTAACTTCCAACAGCCCCAATCAGTGGCGTGACTTGTTATCCTCTCTGCGTTGCCTGTTTTAGGTGCTATCCATGCTTGGGATTTGTTAGTACCTTTAGTGGCAGTCATTTGTAATTCGTTTTACTGGTAAAACTCAGTTTGATGAACCAGCTGTCGGTCACACCGAGTTGGTGTGACTTCTTACTCGTATTTGAGGACTTGCGTATATTACTGGTTTCAAGCCCTGTTCTTAATGGTATAGATTGTTAAAGTCTGTTATTAACCCTGCGGCAGACGCGCTTAAGATTGTTGCGTCAGCGGGCGCGTGCGTCACTCAGTGCCGCCTACATTTAAATGCATAAAAAAGCAGTTTTTCTTAAATGTTTTGTTGGAATTAATTATTTATTGTTTGTAACATCATTCTTAACAGCAACTTTTAATATGATCTGTATACATATATCCAAGGTGCATGGGAAAATTAAAATTTTTACAGAATATCTGACATGAGTTTCCAGGATATTTCCTAAGTGCTACTTTAATAACAAATTCTAAATAAATTATAACCACAGATATGATTCGATCGCTTACTATGGTTAAAGCAAGTTTTACAAAAACTTGCAATATATATAAAAACTTTGTAGTAATAATAAAAAATAAGACAGTCGGTAAATACATATCAAGAATCACACACTTTCTTCCTCCGGAGAAGCGCTGCAATCATTACATGTGACAATATTGTGGCAATGCTGCTTGCAAACAAATCTTTTGCAGCTATTGAAAGTGACAGTATTTTTATTATTTTTTTACCGCCACGAAGATGGCACCTCCCACACCTTCTTACAGTCCCATGTAATTGGCGGGAGTCGATTGATGAGGTGACAGAAATCCTTGAATATCTCGTGGTAGAGTAGAGAGCTGAGCCCTTTCTTTCAAATGGCAGTCCATCAGAGCCAAGGCCAGGTTTGTTAGGTAGGTTCTTCTTCTGAATCTTTTCTGTGGATTGTTTGCAAAACACAAGACCTGAGAATTTATCCCAGCAATATTCAGATAACGAAAAAGCAATGCTAAGGGCCATCTTCTTGTAGTCCTTTGTGTAGAGTAGGATGTACACATATAATCCACAGTATCGACTCCACCTTTTGTTGCATCGTAGTCCAAATTTACAATAGACTTGCCTGTAGTGGTGTCCATTTCAGCAGTTTCATGCATTGACGACAGGAAAAGCACAGCCTTGTTCCTTTTTATTTGGCACAAGACAGAAGTCATCCTGAAATTCGAAAAGACAATTTCCAATTTCTCGCGATCTGTTGGGCAAAAATTCTGGAGGAATTTCCCTCTTGTTCTTTTTCAGTGTTCCAATGAACGTTAGCTCATTTTCTAAAAGATGCCGGGCTACAGGGTAGCTACTGTAGTAGTTGCCAGTAGTTACATTCCTGTGAGTTCCCTTGATTGGTTCAACCAATCTCTTCACAATATCCATTGGCTGGTTAGTTGCAACATATGATCCAGGATTCTGTCTGCCGCAGTATACTTCAAAATTAAAAGTATAAAATGTCTTGCTATGCACAATGCATACAACTTCAATCCATACTTAGCGGGCTTATTGGGCATGTACTGAACAAGATTAGATTTAGATTAGATTAGATTAGATTTACTTTCATTCCAATTGATCCGTAGTGAGGAGGTCCTCCAGGATGTGGAACATGTCAGAAAAACAACAATACATGACAAATATTTACAACTAAAACAAATAAGCTAATGTACCATTCCACAGGTCCCAAGTGGAATGATCGTCATTTTTTAATGAACACTAAGAGTCATTTTACAAATACTATTGCACTGAATTTAAAATAAAAAAGTTTTTTATTTATTTATAAGGTAAGAAACATGTAATACAACTACTGTAATACTTATTTACAATGAACACATTACTGCACTGAAATTGTGCAGAAGTTATGTTGTACTTATATACAAATCAGTTGGTTTTCCTAAGAAATTCATCAATGGAGTAGAAGGAGTTGGCCACCAATAAATCCTTTAGGCTTCTCTTAAACTGAATTTCATTGGTTGTTAAGCTTTTTATGGCTGCTGGCAAGTTATTGAAAATGTGTGTTCCTGAATAATGCACACCTTTTTGTACAAGACTAAGTGACTTTAAATCCTTGTGAAGATTATTCTTATTTCTAGTATTGATTCCATGAATTGAGCTGTTGGTTTGAAAAAGTGATATATTTTTAATGACAAATTTCATTAAGGAATAAATATATTGGGAAGCTGTAGTTAGTATCCCTAGTTCCCTAAACAGGCTTCTGCAGGATGTTCTTGAGTTCACACCACATATAATTCTTACTGCACGTTTTTGTGCCCGGAAAACTTTAGCTTGGCTTGATGAATTACCCCAGAAAATAATCCCATATGACATTATGGAATGAAAGTAAGCATAGTATGCCAGCTTTTTCATTTTTATATCCCCTATGCCTGACAAAATTCGCATTGCAAACAGAGATTTGTTAAGACGCTTCAGCAGTTCTGTGGTGTGCTCCTCCCAGTTGAATTTATTATCAAGCTGTAATCCCAAGAATTTAACACCGTCCACTTCTTCTATCTTCTTGTCATCATATGTTAGACATATACTCTTGGGACACCCCTTACAAGTTCTGAACTGCATGTAGTGTGTTTTTTCAAAGTTTAGTGACAAAGAATTGGCTAGGAACCAGTGATTAATGTCCACAAATATTTTATTGGCTGATCTTTCTAAGACTACACTTGATTTGCTATTTATTGCAATGTTTGTATCATCAGCAAACAAAACAAACTTGGCATCTGGTAATGTTACTGATGAAAGGTCATTGATATACACAAGAAAAAGTAAGGGCCCCAAAATGGAACCTTGTGGGACCCCACATGTAATTAGTTCCCAGTTGGATGATGCCTGATAGCTTGATACATGTCTCTTTCCTAATAACACCCTTTGTTTCCTGCCAGAGATATAAGATTTGAACCATTTTGCAGCATTTCCTGTTACACTATAATATTCTAGTTTACTTAAAAGGATATTGTGATTTACACAGTCAAATGCCTTTGACAGATCACAAAATATACCAGTTGCCTGCAATTTTTTGTCTAATGAATTAAGTACATTTTCACTGTAAGTGTAGATAGCCTTCTCAATATCAGAACCTTTTAGAAATCCAAACTGTGACTTTGACAGTATGTTATTTGAGATAAGATGGTTATAAAGACGACTGTACATTACTTTTTCGAAAATTTTTGAGAATGCTGGCAACAGTGAAATTGGACGGAAATTTGATGCTATTTCTTTATCTCCCTTCTTAAACAGTGGCTTAACTTCAGCATATTTCAGCCATTCGGGAAATATTCCACTGATAAACGACTGGTTACACAGATAGCTTAATATGTTACTTAGCTCAGAATCACATTCTTTAATTAACTTTGTTGATATTTCATCATACCCACTAGATGTTTTTGATTTTAAAGATTTTATGATGGACGTTATTTCTGTTGGGGTAGTGAGGGTCAAATTCATATTATGGAAGTTACTTGAAATGTCTGGTCTAAGGTAATCCATAGCAGCATCTACCGAACCTGACAACCCCATCTTTTCAGTAACAGTTATAAAATATTTGTTAAAAAGTTCTGCAACACTATACACATCTGTCACCAATGCATCTTTTACTCTTAATGCTATTTGTTCCTCTTCATGTCTGGTTCTACCGGTCTCCTCCTTCACTATATCCCATATTGTCTTTATTTTGTTATCTGATATGACTATCTTTTCATTGTAATATATTTGCTTTTACATCCGTATTACAGTCTTTAATATTTTGCAGTATTTCTTATAATGTGCTATAGCATCAACATTGGAAATGTTTCGGATTGACAGATACAGTTTTCTTTTTGTCTTACAAGATACCCCTATTCCTCGAGTAATCCATGGCTTCTTTGTAGACTTTGCTCTAACCTTGGTAAGTTTTGGGGGAAAGCAGTGTTCAAATAAGGTAAGCACTTTCTTAGCAAAAATGTTATATTTTTCATTCATGCCATGAGCACTGTAAACATCAGTCCAGTGAATGTCTCTGAGGAGTGTCCTAAAATAATCAATTTTTGGCTTACTGATTACCCTCTTGAGCTCAGATTTAACAGATTTTATATCCTGTTCAGTATTAACATTTAACAGAAGGAACTGCATGTCATGGTCTGAGAGGCCATTGGCTATTGGTTTTGTAATATAATTTTGTTCATTTGACTTTTCTATAAAGATATTATCAATGGCTGTTTGTGAGCAAGTGGTTATCCTAGTGGGGAACTTTACTGTGGGAATTAAGTTGAATGATAGTGTTACTAACTCAAATAGGTTCTTATTGGGAGAGTCTTTAAGGAAATCTACATTGAAATCACCAGCAACCACTATTTCTTTGTTTTTGGTTGTTAAATGGGCCAGTACAGCTTCAAGGTGGTTTACAAATAGATTAAAGTTACCTGCAGGTGCTCGATATACACTTAATATTATGAAAGATTTTTTGTGAAAATCTAATTCTGTTGCACATGCTTCCATATGCTGTTCTAGGCAAAATTTATGAATGTCTATGTTCTTAAATTTATGACAGTTCCTGATGAATGTGGCAACTCCTCCTTTCTCCATTTCTGATCTACAAAAATGAGATGCTAACCTAAACCCTGTAACACTTAAAAGTTCTATACCAGTGGTCACATGATGTTCAGAGAGGCAGATTATATCAGCTGGGTTTGAAGACTCTAATTCATTTATGCAGATAGTTAATTCATTAATTTTATTTCTCAGTCCTCGAATATTTTGATGCAATAAAGATAGCTGACATTTCACATTGACTGACTTAAAATTGGGTGGAGTTAAAATATCTGCTGACAGTTGAAAATTCTTAACCAATGGCTGTTTATGTTGATGTAATAAGCTGGAATTATGTTTTTTGATTTCTTTCTCAAACTGAAGGTTTGTCTCAGTTCTAACCTCTCTTAAAATTTGTTTTCTTTCTGTCCTCCCTACCACAACGTCTGCGAAATGGGACAAGCATTTCGTCTATGGTTGTGAACTCCCCTGCAGTTTCTGCAGTTGTTCGGAAATGCTGAGTTGAGATTGCGGATGGCAGCAAGTCTATTAGTTGCTAGTCGTTGTTTTCTTGTAGAAGTATCGTCATAACTGAGCGACCGGAGGAAGAACAGAAAGCGCTTGTAGCTAAATGCTGCCCTTAGAATAATCATTCCTGTTCCATTTGATGCCCACAGTTCTAAAACATTTGTGCGTCCTCCTTTTTGTACAGCAATGAGAAACAGTGCTCCTAAAAGAGCCGTTATTTCAGAAGCAGAAGTAGTTTTGCAACTTCTAGCCCTTGAGTAATTCACAGATGAGCTCTTGTTATTTATGTAGTTATTTGTGTTTGCAACGACATAATCAATTATCTCAGCATCAAACAATTTGAGAAAACTTTCAACTTCAGTTTTAGCTTCTCTGCCATTGCGTTTCGGGCCAGGTAGGACTTTGATTATATTCTTACGTTTTGGTTTCCCCGGTAGTGCTAACGGATTATTTATCCACAAAGTTTCTTGGTCCTTACCAATATAAAAATGGCAGTCATCATGTGGCATTCCTTTCACTTCAGTCCCGTCAACGCATGACTGCTCAGATTCGCTGGAATGATCTGCAGTTTCAATTATTTATGCTTCCTCATCGCTGTCAGAGAAATCTGCGTCATCTTTTTCTTCAGATGATTGCAGAAGAAGACGCTCAATTTCTTCTGGTGTTAGTCCTTTCCTTTGTGCGGACCTGGGAGACAATAAAATGATTGTAAAACCAAAGCAATGTTAATAACTAAATCATCATTCACCCACAGAGTTGTAAAACAAAGCTTCTAATCATCAAAACATTCGACAGTGGCACGGCTACATGTACTTACATTACCGGGCGCGTGCGGTACGCAGTGCCGTCTCGGTGCAGTCGTCCACTTCACAGGAGAGTCACAGCTGTTACGGTGGGTATAATGACGGCGGAGTAATCCAGTCTGGCGCGTGACTAAACAACCGAAGCATATCTAGCACCACTGTTGTGTGCTCGTCGCGCTGACGTAATTATTGAACGAAAACAAAATTGGCGGCACTGTATGCCGCCACGCGCCCGCCGCAGGGTTAATGAATTGATTCCGTTCAATTTCTTTAAATTATTGTGAGCGTTGTTATTCTGTTTCACAATGTTTTAATTTGTAGTCGTAATAATTGTTGTTAAGCAATAAAGTGTATTCTATGAAATGGCAAATAACGAAATATGTAGGTGTACGTTCCATGCGTTTCTCCTTAAAATTATCCCACTCATTGTTGTGGGATATCAACTGGTAAACGTAGAGTGTAATTACATTGTGTTTGGCAAGGGGGTTACAGTTGTCAACCCCTTGACGTCATTTATCGTTTGTTGTGACTATTGTGGCAAAGTATTTCTCCTTTTCAAGGTATTGTACTCATACATTGCCATTGTTTTCTGGGGACCGTTACTTATGATGGATCCAGGGGAGTCCCGGAATTTCGCAACTAAAAAGGGAGTTCTTGCAGTATGAATTGAAAATCTGTCAGCTCCCAGCCGAAGGTAGCGTTCCAGGATTGATCACGTTGCGTCCGGCACTGGACAGCCTGCCTAGTCATTTGGTGGGTATCATCGGGGACGTAGGTGCTTCTCTTCACAACATTTCAGCTGCGTTAATGAGGTGCAGCGACATCTCTCTTTCTGGCGCACATCCAACCCACAACTAGGAAGGTCACCACGATTCAAGCGGATCTGGTGCATTTAGGGAATCGCTTGTTGGCCTTGAGCCATGTTGAGCTTAACGATCACGACGGACTGGAAGTTAAGCAGATGAGTGATTGTGCAAGAGATTTGCAGCTTAGGATGGCGTCAAAGGGTTTAGAAAGCAAAGGATGCGTGCTCGGGGCAGGAAATTTTAAGCCGTAGTCAACTCAGTGACGATAAGCGCTCCGAGGATCGAAGTCGAGGCAGTTTGCCCTCCGATCACTTTGCTGAGTCACCCAACCAGCTCAGGGCTCTTTTTATAGGCAGAAAGTTGTGGCGCGTATGCGCAAATGAGCTCGAGTGAAAGTATTATTGGCAGGTTCAGACATCGTCGGAGACGTTGAGCCAATACGTGGGAGCGAATGAACACGGCTGTGCTATCTCTTGCTATGTCCGTTACCACGTGTGATAGAATTTCTAACAGTTTAGTGGGCATGCGCCCCGAGGATCGACCACATCTGGTGTTTGCTCGCCGTCGCACCTACTCTGATGAATTGCAATAACTAGTAGATTCTACTGAGGCCCTCAGTTTTGCTGACGAGCAGCGTAGGGTAGATGTAGGTTCCACACCGGTGCCTTCAGTTTCCAGGGGTGACAAACCCTCTTGATTCATTCGCGTGCAGGCATTGTATTCCTCGTGGCGTGCACGACCGTCTTGTACGCGAGTTTCTGGCTATGCGGGCCCCGAGGTCTAACTGCTGTGGAGGCATAGGGGGAGGGGGTAGAAGGGTTCGGACATGTCAGAAAAGGTTATTCCCTTGGTGTGCACCTATTCATGCTGCGACAAGATCGTCCCACCCTTACATTTCTGCCCGTGTCGGACAGGAACCTCTGTGCACTACAAGTGGTATTAGGTGTTTGGACATTTGTGTAAAATATCTCTCCTTGCCCTCTGAGATGTCGTGTAGCCAATGGGCAAGAGTTGCATCTGGTTGGGGATGTGCATGGAAACTTGTCAGTTGGCAATATCTCCTGGCCAGTTACTCTCCTGGTTGTAAAGGATCTAACAGTAAATCTGTTGCTTGGCTGCAGTTTTATTCAAAGAACTCGGATATTGTTGGGTGTAGAAAAATATCCGCTACCAGTCACAATAAAAGGTTATTTATTTGTCACACGACTGGTTTCGGGCTTGCGCCCATCTTCAGGTGTTTATACATTCATTTACATGTTTGTACTTTTGGAGATCAATATAGATGAAGATGGGGCAAGCCCGAAACCGGTCGTGTGGCAAATAAATAACCTTTTATTGCGACTGGTAGCGGATATTTTTCTACACCCCATAAAGGAACAGTCACGGAATTCGACAGCATCCACTATGGATAAAATTCATTCGGTTATTGTTGCTTTATTTTCCAAGTCGTCTTCTTTAAATACCCGCCAGGTGAGAAGATAGGCCTCTGTTCTTCTCGCCATCCAAGCGGGACTAAGTCTATAAGTTGCAGGGCCAGGAAATTCGACGTGGCTCATCTTCAATAAGAGAAGGCCATTCATTTGTTGAGTCTGTTTGGGGAATTTTCTGGTATTTTGTCTGATAAGCTAGGAGTGACTGGTATGATCCATTATGATATAGGTCTGACTGATGATGTACCTGTTCAGCAGTCTCCTTATCAGCTTTCATCCCCTAAAATGAAAATCTTGAGGCACAAGCTGGCTAATATGTTGCATGATGGGTGATCAGGCCTTCTCCTTATACCTCGCCGATTTTTCTTGTCCCTAAGGTCCTTAGTCAGGGCTATCGACCAGTCGTAGATTACAGGCTGCTAAATTAAAATGTTGTTTTAGAGTCAGTACCCTTGCCCGATCTCCACAACTGTTTCTCATGGTTCTCTGGGGATAAGTGGTTCACTGTCCATGATTTGAAGCATGCCTATTATCAAATCTTTCTCACCGAAAAATCTAAGTACGTCACGGCCTTTTGCACCGACTGGAATCTCTACGAGTTCAATTGGGTGCTGTTTGGATTGGTCACCAGAGCAGCTGTTCTCTCTCGTTCGTTGGAGCCTATCTTGGGGTATTTGAAATGCGTCTGTGTATTTAACTACATAGATGCTTTGGTCGTTTATAGTGGTTAGTTTGAGGAACGCCTTTCCCATTGTAGACAAGTGTTGTTGAAATTTCACGATGGTGGGTTAACTGTCAAGCCGTCTAAGTTTATTCTCCCAAGGCAACAGGTCTCATTTTTGGGTCGTCTGGTTGCTGGGGACGGCGTTAGTATCGACCAAGAGTTAACGAAGGACTTGAAGAAGGTCCCTAAACCTAGAAGTGGAATGGAGGTAGGAGCTACATTTATTGGTTGGCCAAGTATTGCCTCAGTTTCATCCCAAATTTTACTCAGCTTGCTACCCATCTTAATAAGGAACGGAGATAATTTTGTATGGGGCAAAAGCCAGCAGTGTGGCTGTGAACACTTTCTCTGCAGCTGTTAACTTATATGCATCCAAAATACCCTTGTGATCAACCTCAACCACAGGTGGTTCATGACTTGATGAAAGCTATTTCTGACACCACTAGAGCGACTTCCATGTCATGTATGTTGAGTGTAACAGTCTCATCAATATGACTATAACGAGTATGTGTGAAGTGTGGTGGACAGAGACAGGATTGTAGTCTATCCTCGATGTTACTGAATGTGTAGCCTGAGCAAGCACTAAAGGAAACCAAGGAGAATTTTGGAAGGGAGAAGAAATAAGAACTTTGAGGTTTATTGTCGACATTATAAATATGTCGGTGTCGCCAAAGGCATTTTATGAGCAGTTGAATGGAATGTAGAGTGTCTTGAAAACGGCGGTATAAAGTCAGTAACAATAAAAACAAGTCTAGGACATATAAAGAACTAGAATTAAATTAGGTGATGCTGAGGAAATTAGATATGTGAAACATAGTAGTAATCGAGTTTTGTAATTTGGTCAGCAACGTAAGTGGCGACGGTCGAAGTAGAAAGGACAGCAAATGTAAATTTCTTGAAAGAGAGAAATTTGTTAACTTACAATATGAATTCAACTTTTACGAACTCGTTTCTCTAGGTATTAGTTTCGTGTGGAAGTGCAACGTAGACGATAGACAGTCCAGACAAGAGAATAGTTTTCGAATTACAGCGCTACAGAAGGTTACTGAATATTTAAGCAGGTTGAATAATTAATGAGAATTGAATAAAACTAGCACAACTTGACTAAAAGAAAAGATCTTTGGGTAGGCTACAGCCTGAGGGATTAAAGAATCGTCAAGTTGGTAGTGGAGAGAAGTGTGATAGGTAAAACTGGAGGGGGAGATCAAGGTGTGACTACAATTAGCAGGTGCAAATGAATATAAGCTGCATTAGTTCTACAGTGATGAATAGGCTTGCACTGGAGAGACTAGCGTGGAGAGGTATATCAACCCAATTTTCGTACTGAACACCACAATAAAATTTTTTTCTTCTTACTTCACGACTCAATGTTCGCTGCATTGTTTCCACCAGACTTTTTAATGGCTGTTGATATACTTTCCGGGATGTGAGGTCGTGGTCCATGAACTTTTCTGCTCCTTACGTTTCGTTCAGAACTGCGCTGGACTTCCTCAGAGGTGCTGCTCCGCTGAGTCTTGCCGACTGACTGGTCGGGTGTCTGAGAGCGACTTATATATTGTGAGAAAGGGGGGCGTGGTTCAGGTGACACGTGATGAGCAGTGATAATCCATAGCAAAGATAAGGTTGACTATCGATTACCACCTTGTCAAAGATAAAAATTGTTAGCAATTTTGTAGAGCCACTGATAATCCATAGCAAAGATAAGGTTGACTATCGATTACCACCTTGTCCAAGATAAAAATTGTTAGCAATTTTGTAGAGCCACTGTCCATATATCGCTAAGTATCATAGCCTCCTCTTTCCTATTGAAATTATCGTGATGTTTATAGATTTCGATAGCTTCTCTATATAGCCGTGGATAGTATTTTAACATTGTAGATAAAACTTCGGTATCCGAAAACTTCACTTGGTGGTTGCCTGGTTGAAGAGCATGTTCCGCTACAGCTGACTTTTCTATTTTTACAAGTCGACAAAGACTTTTATGCTCTTTCAGTCGCGTGTTTACGCTTCTTTTGGTAGTACCAATGTAAATTTTACCACAGGTACATGGAATTTTATACACACCACATGTCGACAGGGGAGGGCGTTTATCCTTCACAGATCGTAGTACTTGACTTATTTTCTTTGTTGGTTTAAAGATCGGTTTTATGTCATGTTTTCGTAAAATCTTACCGATCCGATCTGTTACTTTTTTAATAAAAGGGAGAACTACTGTATTTTTCTGTCGTTGTGGTTCATTCTTATCTTTTGGGTTTCTGTTCCTTGGACGCAAAATTCTATCTATCTCTTTCCTTGAGTAGCCGTTTTTTTCAAAAGCCTGCTTCAGATGTTTCACTTCAGCATCCAAATGTTCAGGTGTACATATCCGTTCCGCTCGATCGACAAGACTTTTTATGACACCTCTTTTTTGTTGAGCATGATGATTAGAATTTTTATGTAAATATCTGTGGTATATATTTGTGGTTTGGTCCCATGGCAGAAAGGCCTTGGACGATTTCTTTGATTATGTGTTGCCTTCCGAAAAACTTTATATTCCAAGCTTCTATCGGACCGTCTCATAACTAAGACATCCAAGAAAGATATTCTGTTATCCTTTTCTATTTCCATAGTAAACTGTATTTTTGGTTGAATTTTATTTAGATGATCAAAGAAATCGTCCAAGGCCATGGGACCATACCACAAATGTGTCATCTACATATCGATACCAACGAGATGGTTTGTTATTAGCTTTGTCTAGGGCTGATTGTTCAAACTTCTCCATATAAAGATTGGCAATCGCAGGGCCTAATGGATTACCCATTGCTACTCCATCAAGTTGTTCATAAAATTCACTATCCCACTGGAACTGACTTGATGTAAGACAATGTCTAAAAAGAACGGTCAAATCTACTGGAAAAATATCCGCTATGAAAATCATAACTTCGTTAACAGGAATCATTGTGAATAAGGACACAATGTCAAAACTTACAAGAATATCTTCAGGGGCCAGAGTTAGTCCCTCTGGTTTTTCAATAAAATGACGCGAGTCTTTTATATATGAGTCACTTTTTCCAATGACTTGTTGTAAACAAGTTGTTATATCTTGCTTGTCCCATCCACATTCGTACACAGTGTAGGATTGTGTAATAAAACTCCGATAGGCCGTTTGCGAAAGCCAAAATATAGTCACATGGTGATTTTTATTGTAGGCCTGAGTTACATATTGATCCTAAATGATTTTTCAACGAGAGACAAACGATAAATTAGGTACAGTCACAAACTAACCGATTTCTAAGAAAAAAATATGTATTGCTGGCCAGAAAGTAATTTCTGTGTAGTCTTGGTAATACAACAGGCTTTTAACTCTCACGTAATAACTGAAACACAGTTTTTGCTTGTTTTTTCATTGTAATACGAATGAATAATCTTAAATAAAATAAATTTTCATTTAATATTTTATAAAGAAATTGTTGTAGACTTGAAGTCATGTAAGGGATTGTGTTTTATAATTTTATTGATGATTACTTGATGAATACAGATATTGATACTAAAGTAGTTTTAAAAAGGTTGTACTGAATTATGACTTACGGCAGCAAACAGAAAATCAAATGCCTAAATAAATGGATTTGATAACGTATTTACCAGACATATAACTGTGGATCAGCAAAATATTGTTGTTGGCGAGATCGAAATACACTATATCTTGAAACCTGGTGCTGACGTCCCAATATCTTTTACCACCGGTAACTGTCATACTGATTTAGCTTGGTTCAAAATAAACAACCCTTAATCCATCTAACTATGGTACCATCAGAGGGAAACAAACAGGGCTGGACACATTCTGCTTGTAAATTTGACAACTGTAACGATAATCTGATACAAATATTTTAAACCGCCGCCTTGCCCAATATGAGACCAGAGTCCTACCACTGCACAACGGTGTTCAGTTTTTGATGCTAAAATATCTTGCGAATTCAGTTTCATTTCTTATTAGAACATCGGTTATCTTGCTGAAAACAGGTTTCCAAGAAGTGATGATTTGAAAAATTCACATGACAGGCTTTTGAGTTGTATCAAATACACGATTTCCTCTATTTTTATACTTTAATGTTATTTAATCTTCTTTTTAAAATGTTGTAAAAACTAATTCCATTCATGCAGGTAACTTTAGTGTGTGATCCTACCGTTCGAAAAGTGGATAAAATGGCTGTGAGATTAGATGTTACGACAACCGGCTGGACCGAACAAGTATCTACCCGTGTTGCAAAGGAAAGTATCAAAGTTAAACCTGAATTTGTGTTAAGAAATGCTGTCGGATATAGTCTCAGTGTACACTGAAATAAATCAGTAAAGAAAGCCTGTCATGAACCAAAACGCTTAATTTATTGTGGATCGGTGTAACACGAGTCGTGACAGAAACTTCGTCTTAGGCTTCATTATCTAAGAGTGACGTTACATGTGCAACAGACACCTTATTATGACCCGCACACGATTGGAAGGCACGGGTAGCATCGTTCTAAAAGCTTTCTGGTTTTCAACGACATTAGATAACGTGGCAGACAAATACGATGATGCAATGTCAAAAATTCAGAAGTGGCGTGCGCATTAAAATCAGCCCCGATTTTAGATACTGTGAGCAAACTTTCATAATTAATTCCCTCCGAAGAAATTAAAATTACACTTCGCTCATGTACTGACCGGATCATAGATCCTTAGACATAGACGCAACTCAGCTTGTAAATGAAAAAAAATTTAAAGAAGTAGTGCTCAAGAAAGATTATCTATAATCCGAAATCAGTAGTATTTTAATTGGCTATCCGATCGGAGACCGTTAAATAAGAAAGCGATTACTTGTATATCAAAATAACAACGCACGTTGACAGTGCCGTAAATAGAAATGCTATATTGAACAGACACCACTATACAGTCAGAACCACACAGAAACATACATCATAACAAACTTATAGCAAAACAATTGCTTGAATTTCGAGGTAATAAATTATAAGTACGTAATGACGCAATATCTAAAAATATTGCGCTTTCATGCAATATAACAGCGTTTTCTCTTTCCAATAAACTTTTAGTGACACTGAACCCTTAAATTCTTTTGCAGTCTGTCTGTTATTCTTTGTACTTTGATTTCGGTAATAACTGTTTTAAATATCGAACCCCCAAAACTTCAGTACTTTGATTAATTACATTACTGGCCATTAAAATTGCTACACCACGAAGATGACGTGCAACAGACGCGAAATTGAACCGACAGGCAGAAGATGCTGTCATATGCAAATATTTTGGCTTTTCAGAGCATTCACACAAGGTTGGCACCGTTCGCGAGACCTACAACGTGCTGACATGAGGAACGTTCCCAACCGATTTCTCACACACAAACAGCAATTGACCTCCGTTGCCTGGTGAAACGTTGTTGTGATGCCTCGTGTAAGGAGAAGAGATGCGTACCATCACGTTTCCGACTTTGATAAAGGTCGGATTGTAGCCTATCGCGATTGCGATTTATCGTATCGCGTCATTGCTGCTCGCATTGGTCTAGATCCAATGACTGTTAGCAGAATATGGTATCGGTGGCTTCAGGAGGGTAATACGGAACGCCGTGCTGGATCCCAACGGCCTAGTATCACGAACAGTCGAGATCTACATCTACATCTACATTGATACTCCGCAAGCCACCCAACGGTGTGTGGCGGAGGGCACTTTACGTGCCACTGTCATTACCTCCCTTTCCTGTTCCAGTCGCGTATGGTTCGCGGGAAGAACGACTGTCTGAAAGCCTCCGTGCGCGCTCTAATCTCTCTAATTTTACATTCGTGATCTCCTCGGGAAGTATAAGTAGGGGGAAGCAATATATTCGATACCTCATCCAGAAACGCACCCTCTCGAAACCTGGCGAGCAAGCTACACCGCGATGCAGAGCGCCTCTCTTGCAGAGTCTGCCACTTGAGTTTATTAAACATCTCCGTAACGCTATCACGGTTACCAAATAACCCAGTGACGAAACGCGCCGCTCTTCTTTGGATCTTCTCTATCTCCTCCGTCAACCCGACCTGGTACGGATCCCACACTGATGAGCAATACTCAAGTATAGGTCGAACGAGTGTTTTGTAAGCCACCTCCTTTGTTGATGGACTACATTTTCTAAGCACTCTCCCAATGAATCTCAACCTGGTACCCGCCTTACCAACAATTAGTTTTATATGATCATTCCACTTCAAATCGTTCCGTACGCATACTCCCAGATATTTTACAGAAGTAACTGCTACCAGTGTTTGTTCCACTATCATATAATCATACAATAAAGGATCTTAACCGCATGGCTGTAACGGATCGTGCAGGCACGTCTCGATCCCTGAGTCAACAGATGGGGATGTTTGCAAGACAACAACCATCTGCACGAACAGTCCGACGACGTTTGCAGCAGCATGGACTATCAGCTCGGATACCATGGCTGCAGTTACCCTTGACGCTGCATCACAGACAGGAGCGCCTGCGATGGTGTACTCAACGACGAACCTGGGTGCACGAATGGCAAAACGTCATTTTTTCGGATGAATCCAGGTTCTGTTTACAGCATCAAAATGGTCGCATCCGTGCCTGGCGACATCGCGGTGAACGCACATTGGAAGAATGTATTCGTCATCGCCATACTGGCATATCGCTCGGCGTGATGGTATGGGGTGCCATTGGTTACACGTCTCGGTCACCTCTTGTTCGCATTGACGGCACTTTGAACAGTGGACGTTACATTTCAGATGTGTTACGACTCGTGGCTCTACCCTCCATTCTATCCCTTCGAAACCCTGCGTTTCAGCAGGATAATGCACGACCGCATGTTGCAGGTCCTGTACGGGCTTTTCTGGATACAGAAAATGTTCGACTGCTGCCCTGGACAGCACATTCTCTAGATATCCCACCAATTTAAAATGTTTGGTATATGGTGGCCGAGCAACTGGCTCGTCATAATACGCCAGTCACTACTCTTGATGAACTGTGGTATCGTGTTGAAGCTGCATGGGCAGCTGTACCTGTACACGCCATCCAAGCTCTGTTTGACTCAATGCCCAGGCGTATTGCGGCCAGAGGTGGTTGATGTGGGTACTGATTTCTCAGGATCTATGCACCCAAACTGCGTGAAAATGTAATCACATGTCAGTTCCAGTATAATATATTTGTCCCGTTTATCATCTGCATTTCTTCTTGGTGTAGCAATTTTAACGGCCAGTAGTGTATGTTAAAACGCAGCATCGATTTACGTGATTAGTATTCTTTCCTTGTACTTAATCATAAAACAGATGCTAAAAAAAAAAAAAAGAAACAAAAAACTTGAAAATTGTTAAGAATCGTACAGCGGATCTCGCTAAAATTGGAACTGGGTAAATAAAAACATTGGAATAAAGCGAGGTCCAGCAATTCTTAAATCGTAGAAGTTACAGGGTAAGTTTTCATTTTATGGACCAGTTCGTAGAGTAACTTAAAACGCCCTTGCTCACAAAGCGTATGATAATTTTGCCTTCAAGACTATACGTAACCAGGATTAGTTCTCTGTAGGAATACTTAATGGGATCACACAATGTAGCGTCGGTAATATCAATTAAACAGCATATTACGACGAGATCGAGGTACAGGGAGTTCTCCCTCTCACGACATTAATGTAGGATTCTTAAATAATTAAAGAAGGGAAAAACCTGCTCACAAATCATTTTCATTTTGATGTCTGTGGAAATGGCTTTTATATTGTTAATACTTGAAGTGACGCAGCTATCTTCTAATATACACATACTTTATTTGCACAGCAGTTTAAGTGCTCGTCTTTTGTTATATCCGTATTTCCTAAGGAGTAATTTTAACGAATTTCTGTATTGGTTGGAGGACGAGAAAAGGATTCACCAGAATGTGGGCTACTTGACGTGCTGTGACACTAGCTTTTGAGCTAGTAGGTTTCAGTTTGTCATATGATGTTGGTCTAGTCTTTACCTTACTTTAAAAGTACTTTGTCGGCAAATGAACATACCAGTTATCATTTTTGTGCTCTAGAAACGCTTTCCATTTCAAAATTAGTTCACAGGATTTGGTACGTAGGACATCCGCAGCTGAGAGGCATGATAATTAATTTAGAGAAATCCGCTTCAGTTGTGATAATATTTATTTAAAAGTTACTGGCACCAGTAAAGCTGTGGGGACGGCGTGTGAGTCGTGCTTGGGTAGCTCAGTTGGTAGAGCACTTGCCCGCAAAAGACAAAAGTCCCGAGTTCGGGTCTCGGTCCGGCACACAATTTTAATCTGCCAGGAAGTTTCATATCAGCGCACACTCCGCTGCAGAGTGAAAACCTCATTCTGGGAACGTTTATTTAAACCACGACCGGTTTAGAGATTTTAAAATCACATCTTCAGGTTCACGGAAACTGTTCCGCCGCTGGGCAGCAGCACGGTAGGAACGCCAACCACTACAGTAGCGGTACAGTTCTCGTACTCCTGAAGATGGGATTTTAAAATCTCGAAAGCGATCGTGATTTAAATAAATGTTATCACAACTGAAGCGGATCTCTGTAAGTTAATTATGAATATTAGTTATTCATTAAGTAGTAGTATGTCACATTCGTATACAATTTATTAATTTTTTAAGAACTAAGTACTAGAGTAATCTGGAAAAGAATAAAGAAACTAACGTGCACTACAAATTAACATTTTCATAGAAACTGGTCTGCGTACTTTTTCTGAAACTTCGACACAAATATAATTTTTTTATTTGGCTGGTTATGTTGCAATTCATGGTCGCAGTATTATGAGGACTGCACGTGTTCTGATGCTGAAACTGAAGAGATTCTCCGGATACTTCGGAGGGAAAAATTAAGATGTACGCCGGAAGTACTATTTGATTTTCTCTACGCAGTAGCCTATTTACGCACCGAAATTAGACTTCTGCCCACATGTCTGTCAAATATTTCAGCAGATTCATGTCCTCTCAAATAGCACGAATAATAATTAGACGAAAGAATAACTGAATAATATATCTGTTCAGACGTTAGTAGAGAATACAGTGGAACGTCGCCTGCTCTCTGCGTCTGCTGTTAGTAACCTACTTTACGGTGCGAAATAGACAAAGCGATTTTACTCAATCTATGAGCATTGTTGTTCTAAACCTCTTTCGGTGGCGGGGGAAATTCTCCCCCCGGCGAACTTTATAATGGCGGGGCACGAAACACCTGGGCTAGCCAGCGGCAGATATGTGTCGACCGCTTTTACCTGCAATCTTGTCGACGGGATACTATCATCTTTCATGTTGTTTCAAAATCTTTAAGTACAGTTTGGTCACGAGATCAATGATAGACATTAGACGTCGATGGCGCTGTTTCGTTAGCATAATCTGCGCAGCGTGATGTCGAGCAAACATATGTTTCCGTAGTTTTATTCCTTTTGCATGCCGTCAGGTTAACGGTACAAGTGACACTCTACATACGTTCTCTGTGTCAGTGAACAGAAGCTTGCAAGTTCCTACGAAACTTACTTACTTGGAAAGTTATGATACGCATGTATTGCCACGTAATAAGTAGTTCTGTTATTTCACGTTCCGCTTGGTGTATCTTGAGTATACTATCACAGTTATTTGTTATTTCTCACCTCCAGAGTCGGAATGACACTGGAGGTGAGAAATAACTATGAAAATACTCTGGAAATACTCTGAAAAAGATGAGGCATGTTACTACTCTCCAAGAAACAAATGATAGGTTCTTCAAGCTTCACGAAAAAACTTTTCGTACTTCTACAGTGGGTACACTAAGCTGCGGAATGGCAATGTGGGAAGAGGTGACACCCCATTACGATACCACGGGGTGTGTCTACAGTAGTCCACGTGGGCAGAGGTCTTATGTATAGACTATACAGTTTCCGACTGCGTGCTATGGGTGTTCTGCGCAAATTCCTTTATTCTCTTCAAATGACGATACAATGATTCTTGTTCCTTAGACTCAAGCAATATAGCAATATTAGACCGACAAATAAAAGATGCACGTTTAAAATTATGACATATTACGAAAAGTATATCGCTATTTAAATTATTTCATTGACTGAACACCACGTTTTGTCACTGACCATAAATAAATTATGTCTGGAGAATCTCATTACCGCTACAGAATTTGAGTGAGACAACACATCATATTTCTATTGTAGGGTAATCCTTGGTAATTTCGTGACGATTTCTGTATTAAGTTAATTTAAAGTACATAAAATATTTTAAAAGCCTGCTGAATTACAAATGTAAGCCCGTCCTTAAATGCATTACTCAATATGCACGATGATTAATGCACGATGATTAATTGATTCTACATTCTCTCCCTTATGATTTCATCAACTAAGAATTTTGTAGGTTATTTCGTGATACCCCTTGGTAAGTTCGTGACATTACTTGGGTAATTTCGTGATAATGCATTAATTAAATAATGAAAGCATTGTATTTCTAGAAAAGATTTTATTTGGCATTTTACGACATTGAGGGTTATTTGTGATAATAATGGTAAATTACTGACTAAGTAATGTGCAAAAACACTGAATTGAATTTACTGATTAAATGAAAGCCTCATTTTAGTCTTCATCAGAAATGTTTTGACACTTGTTGTACATAAAAATATTGTCACTCTTTTCAAAAGTATGTTGACACTTCGAATGGCAACACATTAAACAAAAACTACACTGAATCCATAGTGCCACTGATTTTTCCCTCCTGTCTTCTAAATAACTGTGGCCACAGGATCCACATTTATTGTAATCATTCGCCCTCTTCTTTGTCACTCCAGAGGTGGTTGGTTGTCGATTTAATGTATCTTCCTTTCGTGGCCTACCTATAACTCCATAAATTTCATTAAAATAAATAAAGAACAACTCAAAGGAACAACTGTCAAGTCTGTTAATGAAGCACGTGAGATAATATTTTTGAAAATGCATAGGTTCTTCTGGGAGCTGCTTCTTGAATTTGAATCTGACATTTTCCCTTGCTATCTGTGTTTCTCCTCCACTTGCATTTGTTCCCATCACCAGTTAAGACAGGCAGAGCAAGAATATCATTCACCTCTGAATAGCTTTCTGAGTCATCTAATGCTGGTTCCAGATTGTCGTCTGCAGGTTTCTCAGCTTCGATGATGCTGTTGCCTCATCAGTCACAGTGGCAGGATTAAATGTACACATCGCAGTCTTCCT
Organism: Schistocerca americana; assembly: GCF_021461395.2. Classification (NCBI taxonomy): domain Eukaryota; kingdom Metazoa; phylum Arthropoda; class Insecta; order Orthoptera; family Acrididae; genus Schistocerca; species Schistocerca americana. The sequence continues at coordinate 8,767,903 of NC_060120.1, read as the reverse complement.
AAAAGCTGATATGATGGTCTCAGGACTGAAAGTACTGTAGTAAGCACGTTTCAGTTGTGGATCTGAGATCTGGATTCTTGGCCATGTAGTTATTTAAAGATTTTCCCCATGACCTTTTAAGTTGCCTATATACCCCTACATCCAATGATTGCAGAATGTGAGTAGTGTGAGAGGGAAATGTCAGAAGAAAGATATGGTTCTTCTTGGCCAGATCAATGACCTCCTGTGAAATATGGGATCCATGGGAATCCATTACTAAAATTATAGGTCTTGCGGGAGGTATACATTGTATGAAATGATTGAACCATTCCAGAAAAAGTTCTAAATTTATCCACCCTTTTGGTCATAGTTTCACAATGGTGCCAGGAATTACGTCTTTCAGAAGATCTTCTGACATTAGGACACCCTTAAATATCACCGTAGGTGGTATCCACTGACCACTGGCATTGACACGGGCAAGCAATGTATGATTTTCACCTCTATCAGCAAACGTTCTGCTATTTTCATACTTTTTGCCAATTGCTGTTACGATCTTGGGTGCTTTCACCACATATGAGAGCCCTGTCTCGTCGCGATTCCATACTAGATCTGGACGATTTTGAACTCCTAGGTCTGTGACTAACGCTTCTAATTTTTGATAAAAGTGAGTAATTACTGACCTATTTCCCATTGAAGACCTATAAGCAGCTATATTTTCAGGCATTCTTAAGGTAAGCCCATAACGTGTTTTAAAATCTTTCCACCCTGTAGCTTGTTCTTCTTCATTGAAGGGATGTTTCCTTCCAGTTGCTGTAGCTAGCTTATATGTCAGTTTCCGAATCCGAATTACAGTCAATCCGAATCGTAATTCCTGCATTGAAAGTATGTAATTGCATATTCTTTGTTCCATTTGTACAGGTAAAGCAAACGGTTTCCCTAATTTAGGTAGTTATTTCACGTGGAGTTATCGGAAGCACAGTCCGTGATACGGCATTTCATGTCTTAGGGAGTCGTCTGTGTTTCCTATTAGACCTCTTATTCCAGTATTCGTCACAGACAAAACGTGTTAATGTTCGTGAATATCCAGACCATTTTGTATTTCCTGAATGACAGTTCCAGCGCTCTTCAAACGTTCTCTTAAGACGGTCTGTCATTACGTGTGCGGAATGGGAGGGACGTCTGTCATGTTGGTACAACACTGACTGCCTTATGTCCAGTGGGATGTCTTCTGATACCTAAGTCAGCAGCATTTCTCAGGAACTGGAAATAGCAGAGTGTATATACGTTAGATTCCCAGCATTGAAGCAGGGACTAATGATGTGGGTCTTGAATAACACGATCCAAACATTGATAGACGAAAAGCGTTGTTTTTATTCATTTCTTAGAATCAGCATCAATTTTCGACTAACGGTTAAAGCTTATTGCGCAGAATGACTTGCTCTTGATTTGGAAACGATGCCTCTGCCTTAAACAAAATTTTCCACGGAAATGTCACATCATTTCGCACTTTTCGTATTAATAGATAACATTCGGAAACCTTTAACCAGTTTTGGAAGAGATTGCCATGAAACTGTAGAGGCAGATATATGTGAAGAGGATGAAATTCGATAGAACGCAGCGTCGGCAGAACACTCGTTTCTTTGCCCCATCTCGTACTTCGGATGCATCTTAGTGACATCTGCATTTCGTGTTACTGCTGCTAAAATGTTAGTTTCTTTTGGATCACGGGTTGCTCTTTTCTTCCTTGGTGTATGTTGTTCTCCACATTTCCAGTTTTTTTATTTTTTTTTTTTTACAATGTTTGCAAAGACAGGCCGTGAGTGATTGCCACGGTCTGCATAGTCTTCAACATACATCCGCACCGCTGCCTTAGTAGTCTGACTTGTTCACCATTAACGGTATTAACTTTTTGGACTGCCGTATACACTGTGAACGTCTCAATAGCTTTACGAGTAACTTACCTGATGGATACAAAAGCGGAACACAGACGGATGGGATTCAAGAGCTTAGGTAAACACAATAACTATTCCTCGTTACAGGTTTCCTAACAATTGTTTTATAGTGCACACATTGGTTAAAACCCTGCTGATGGGGTGGTGGTGGGGGGTTGAGATGGGGGGGGGGGGCTACAGTTGTTTGCGATGCTGTTATCGTGATACTATTTAATCAAGTCCCATATGCCGGTATGTTATGTTACCGAAGTTCTGTTAGAAGCTATTTCCAAATACCATAGAAAAAACAATATAGTTCCATCAGGAAAAGGAAATAAGTTGGTGTCGTATCCATGATCAATAACAATTTGTTGCGAGCGTCAGGAAATTCACTGTATTGTACGCTAGAGCTTGGCGGAAACATCGCTTCGATATATTTATTCATTCTGGATACACAGTCTTTGGAATGACCTGTCTTACCTACCTCTGTTTGTATTCCTGGTGCCTTTAGACACAGGTTGTCTTTAACGGAACACAGCATTGTTTGCACTCGCGCTGCAGGGAGAAAAACGCATTATATTTAATGTTCCACAACAGCCTGCCGATCTTGAAGAGCACCAATATGGGGCTGAAAAACCATCCTCATGGAGATCTCCGTGTCTCTTGACTGGCCGCGCGGTTCGAGGCGTCGTGTCACGGATTGCGCCGCACCTCCCGTCGGAGGTTCGAGTCCTCACTCGGGCATAGGTGCTGTGTGTGTGTGTGTGTGTGTGTGTGTGTGTGTGTGTGTGTGTGTGTGTGTGTGTGCTGTTCTTAGCGTAAGTTAGTTTAAGTAGTGTGCAAGTCTAGGGACCGTTGACCTCAGCAGTTTTCCTCCCTTAGGAACTCTCACATTTTCTTCTAGCTGTTACCAGCAGTTAGTGCTTGCTGATTGAAATGTTATCGGAGTACCAGTTCTAGATAAACACAGAGTGAAGACGGCTAAGCTCTGATGGTAAGATCTCTCAATCTGAGATAATTACAGCAAAGAGTTGCCAAAACTGTTTCCTGCGGGAAGTGAATAAGTGCAACTCGAAAAAGTATTAATAACGTGACATTGTTTTACGACATTTTGACTAGCAATGATTTAAATCTGAAATATTCCGTGAATGAAACAAATTTATCTGATTTCTTATAGTTTCAGTATCCTTCGAAAGAAACGCACTGCGAACGTGCAGTATTAAAGTAATCCCTCCCAAATAAGCCCCGCTGGTACAGCCTTGCGATGTTTATTTTTACATACAGGCAAAGGACATTATAAAACGACTACAAAATGGCGCGTACTTCATCGAACAGAACATAGAGATAGCTTCGAGGAAAAAATGCATAAAAATTGAATCAATCGTACGCTATCAGTGGTCTGTACCAGTATTCGGAGACTTGCTTCGAGACGTGTGATATGCCACAAAATTGTGTGATGACCGACAACCGTTTGTAAATGCAAGCCGAGCATGTTTTGCAACAGATACACTGAAATAACATCCACACTCAAAAATTCGGTGTTCATCAGACGTGCTATAGTTTGCAACAATTACTATTTTCCAGTGTCCTTACAAAAAATTTTTTTTTTTCAGGACAGATATTATGTAGAGAAGAAGCCGGTCATTAAATTTTGATAATATCCTCAGTCATAATAAATCTCTTGTTACATTTACAAGGGAATGGAAGAAAATAAGAGTAGCGTGTTTCGATCCTGCGATATCGTGCTTGAACTGCTTGATATAAGCACACCTAAAATATTAAAACTCGATCTTGTCGAAAATGGCTGCGAGTTGTGTCTTCCTATTTACATATGTTGAAGTCATTGTGCTCTACACACGATGTCAGTATGGATCAAATCGGCGAAGGGAAGTTCCTAAGGTCCGATTGTAAGCACGCCTCACAGTGTTATAAATCACGCACAGCGCTCCATTGAAGTCAACGACGGTCATTTCAGGGACCTTCTCTCAAAAGCAATTACAGTATGCTGTTCATTAACTAGGGTACGGTATCGTTTTTCGTATCAGATTTATGAGTATTTAACGAGCCAGCTCTATCTGGGAACTCTCTGTTCAGAAGGAAAGATGGTAATTCCTGCACATACCGAGAACCATGTCTATTGCGCCGTGGGATCGACCCTCAAGATATCTGAGCCAATAAGCCTTTGTGTCAGTCCAATCAAGTATCTCTGTGAAACTATCAGCCCTATACAGGAAAATATTTTGCCTCTTCGTTCGAGACTGTCTACAGGGTGTTTTACAGTTCATGTTACACACTTCTAGAGGTTGTAGAAGAGTACGATGTGGAAACTGTTTTCAGGCAAACCAGGAAAATAAAAGAATGTTTAAGATCAGCAAGAGATAAACGACATCATCTGGCTACACCAGGTGTCTATAAAATTCCGTGCAGTTGTGGAAAGACCTATATAGGCACAGCAAAAAGAAGCGTCAACACCGGTCTGGTTGAATATAAAAGGAACTGCCGCCTCGGGCATGTTGATAAATCGGCTGTAGCGGAACATGTGTTTCAGGAAGGTGATCATGAAATAAAGTTTAGTAAAACGACCGTCATAGCAGAGACGTCGCATTATTATGCGCGAATGTACAGAAAGACCATTGAGATTGCCAAACACTGCAATAATTTTAATAGAAAAGATGAAGGCATGAAGCTGGATAAGACATGGATGTCAACACTGTAGCACCAGAGTGACAATCGATTAATTTCAATTGAGAAAGTGGCAATATCAGAGATCATAGAACAGCCGACGTCACGTGATTGACAGCAGCGCCCTCTGGATGACATATATATATATATATATTATTATTATTCACGTTTGGGCCCTACTGGACCACGCGAAGTACAATCACGGGGCATTCAGTTATTTTCTTTTAGACTTTCTCTCTGCCCAAATTGTTTTCATTCTCTCGGAATGAGCTCTTTTCCTTTCATCAGACCATGTGGTTCCAGTTTTCTTTGGTTTTTCAGCTTGACCAACTACCCAGTCATGAATTTTTTGCCTAAATAATTTTCTGTCTTGAATTTCATCTTGTTTTATATCTGCCTCTTTCATGTCCTCTTTTATAGCAGCAATCCATTTTATTGTCTCAAATTTAGCTTTACTTCGATTTTCGTAGAATTCCACTACTTGTTTAGTTAGTCTGGTAGCATCCATTCTTTTAATATGCCCATAAAATTTTAATCTGCGTTTCTTCATATCCGAATATATGCTGGTGTATTGTTGAATTTCACTATTTGCTCTTAGCCTGTATGTTCCTTCTTCAGTATATTTTGGACCTAGAATTTTTCTGATTACTTTTCTTTCTCTTTTTTGGATTTCTTGAATGTCCTTTTTTCTGTTTAAAATTAGCGTTTCAGCCCCATAAAGGCACTCTGGTTTTATGACCGTGTTGTAATGTCTCAATTTAGAGTACCTCGAGAGACATTTTTTGTTGTAGATGTCTTTTGTAAGTCTAAAAGCTGTCTCCATCTTTTGACAACGAATTTCATTTCCAATTTTTTCTAGACCAGTCTCTGAGATTGTTTCACCTAAATATTTGAATTGCGAAACTCTTTTGATTTTTCCATACTTAGTTTCCAAAAGTTTGGGTGCCAGTTTGTTGCTAGTCATATACTGTGTTTTTTCAAATGAGATTTGGAGACCTACTCTTTCTGCTGTTTCTTTAAGAATTTCTATTTGTTTCTGAGCAATTTGGATGTCCTGCGTTGGAATAACCAAGTCGTCTGCAAAGGCCAAACAGTCTATTCGAATATTTGGTCGTCCTAATTTCACTGGTTGGTCAATTTTGAACTCCAATTTTCGTTCACGCCACTCTTGTATTACTTTTTCTAGAACGCAGTTAAATAGCAACGGAGAGAGTCCATCACCTTGCCTCACGCCTGTTTTTATTTCAAAGGATTCTGAAATTTCTCCTCTGAACTTTACTTTTGATTTTGTACCAGTTCGCGTGTCTCTGATAATTGCCGTGGTTTTAGGATCCAGGCCTTGTTCTTTCACAATTTGGAAAAGAGATTCACGATCCACTGAGTCATAAGCCTTTCTAAAATCTACAAAGGTACATACTAGTTTTTTATTGTAAATTTTTTGATGTCTGAGAATTAGTTTGAGGACTAAAATCTGTTCTGGGCAAGATCTATTTGGCCTGAAACCTGCTTGATATTCGCCAATTTTCCATTCAAGTTGTTGTTGTGCTCGGTTCAGAAGACATTGAGAGAGGATTTTGTATGTGACTGGAAGAAGAGAAATTCCTCTGTAATTATTAACATCAGTTTTGTCTCCCTTCTTATGAAGTGGATGAATCAAGGCGGTTTTCCATTCATCAGGAATTTTTTCAGTTTGTCAAATGTTTTGCATGATTGAAGTAATATCTTTAACGGTTTTTGGACCAGCTGCCTTTAAAAGTTCTGCAACAATTCCATCTTCACCAGATGCTTTGTTGTTTTTCAACCTATGAATTTCTTTAATGATTTCCTCTTCATTTGGTGCAAGTGAAACTGGATTGCATTGTTGGGGAATTTTTGGTGGAAATCTTTCTGTGGGCTCGGGGCAATTTAGAAGATTCTTAAAATATTTAGAAAGTTCTTTGCAATTTTCTTGGTTGTTAAGAGCCAACTGTCCATTTTCCTTCTTGAAGCAAAGATTCTGGGGTTGGTACCCATTTATTTTGGTTTTAAAAGTTTTATAAAAATTTCTGGTATTGTATTTCTGAAAATCTTCTTCAATTTCTAAGAGTTGACTATTCTCATATTGTCTTTTTGTTTGTCTAATTAGTTTTGAAGTGTCTTTTCTAGTTGTCAGGAATGTATCATATATATATATCCTGAGACTGGTTTGATGCAGCTCTCCATGCTACTCTATCCTGGGCAAGCTTCTTCATCTCCCAGTACCTACTGCAGCCTACATCCTACTGAATCTGCTTAGTGTATTCATCTCTTGGCCTCCCTCTATGATTTTTACCCTCCTCGTTGCCCTCCAATGCTAAATTTGTGATCCCTTGATGCCTCAGAACATGTCTTACCAACTGGTTCCTTCTTATTGACAAGTTGTGCCACAAACCCCTTTTCTCCCCAATTCTATTCAATACCTTCTCATTAGTTATGTGATCTACCCACCTAATCTTCAGCATTCTTCTGTAGCACCACATTTCGAAAGCTTCTATTCTCTTCTTGTCCAAACTCCAAACTAGTTATCGTCCATGTTTCACTTCCATACATGGCATATATATATATATATATATATATATATATATATATATATATATATATATATATATACGGCGTTAAATCGTGCTCTCGTTGCAGTTCGCCGATTGTCCTCGGAGGATGCCTTTCGCAGTCGAAGGCGAAACGTCAGGGGAGAGTCTTATGTATGGACCACGGCATCTCAGCCCGGAAGTGTTAAGTGATGACAACACCTGCCATGAAAACCTTCATTCTATTTACAAATTGTTTCCGTAATGTTAAAAACATTTTATGATGTTGGAGAAGGAAAAGGGCATGAGTTTGAGGTAAGGATCCTTGTACCAGAACCGAAAGAGTCGAAAATTATAAGGGAAAACCGTTCTGCTACCCCTGACAGTGGAACACATGTACTGGTAGTGCTGTTACGAAGACTGTAGGGCAAGAAACTTTCAGTGATGGTAGTATGGACCAAAACAAAAAAAAAGAAAAAGTCCAGTAAACATCAGTTCTGAAATGCAAACATGAGGAGCTATGAGCACTTTTTGATCTTCGGTACTGTGAAGCACATCTGCTCTATTGAACGAGTGGTCATAGCTCTTAAGGGATGCATTTTAGAGCCCTTGTTTACTAGACGTTTCTTCTTGTTTTGGTCCATACTACCACCTCTGAGAATTGCCTGTCCTCGAACCTTAGCAACAACAGTACCAGGAGATGTACGAGGCGTTTTTTTTTAAGTACGTACCGTTTTGAAGTAAAAAAGAGGTGATAAGATATCTCAATAATTTTATTTTTAAATGAAAGCCTGTACCTTAATCTACTTTTCTACATAATTTGCGTCAATATTGAGGCACTTGTCATAATGTTGTTTCAGTTTTTGAATACCGTCCTCATATACATCTGCCACCTGACTTGTTAACCACTGCATCATCTTTGTTTTGACATCGTCATCGTCTTGAAGACGCTGACTGCCCAGGTGTTTCTTCAAGCACAGGAACAGATGGTAGTCACTGGGCGCAAGATCGGGGCTGTGCAGAGGGTGATCTAGAGTTTCCCATCGAAAAGATGGACTGTTGCTTTGATTCTGGTGTGACATTGGCCACCCATGTTTCATCGCCCGTAACAATTTGGCTTAAGAAATCATCACCGTCTTTGTGGTACCGCTTAAGGAGTGTCAATGCACTGTCTAAACGTTTGGTTTTGTGCACATCCATCAACATTTGCCGTACCCAACGTGCGCATAATTTCCGGTAATTCAAGTGCTCGGTCACAATGTCGCACGTAACACTACGAGAAACATTAGGAAAGTCACCCCACAAGGAGGATATCGTAAAGCGTCTGTTATCTCCCACCTTATTGTCCACTCTCTGCACCAAACTTTCATTAACAACCGAAGGACGCCCACTCCGTTGTTCATCCTGCACATTTGTGCGGCCATCTTTAAATGCTCTCACCCACTTTCTTACCATTCCATCACTCATAAAGTTTTCTTCGTAAAATGCACAAATCTCACGATGAATATCGATCACTTTTAGGCCTTTAGCACTAAGAAATCTTACAACAGCCCGTACTTCACAGTCGGCGGGACTCACGATTATCGGAGGCATCTTAAACACTCGGTACACAACGTAAACAAGGAATAATCAGACTGTAATGGCGACAGTGCGTAGACAACAGATGCAGATACGCAGAGCGCATGCGCAGAACGCCGACCGCAGCGCTGCGGCCGCGGTGTGGCAAATCGGTACTTACTTAAAAAACGCGCCTCGTATTCCACTGTGAGAAGAATCAGAACAGTTTCGCCTATAGCTTTCGACTCGTTCGTTTTCCGTACAGGGACCATTACCTCAGACTGATACATTTATCCTTTTCCGTCATCCTATAAAGTTTGTAACATCACCACGGAATCACTCAGTGATGCATACATTTACACACGCCTGCGCCTACAACTCCGACGCTCTGCAACGTCGTGGGATGTCTTTTCCGGGCAGGGACTCCTATACAGGGTGGTCCATTTATCGTGACCGGGCCAAATATCTCACGAAATAAGCGTCAAACGAAAAAACTACAAAGAACGAAAATCGTCTAGCTTGAAGGGGAAACCAGATGGCGCTATGATTGACCCGCTAGATGGCGCTGCCATAGGTCAAACGGATATTAACTGCGTTTTTTAAAAATAGGAACCCTCATTTTTATTACATATTCGTGTAGTTCGTAAAGAAATATGAATGTTTTAGTAGGACCACATTTTCGCTTTGTGATAGATGGCACTGTAATAGTCACAAACATATGGATCACAATTTTAGACGAACAGTTGGTAAGAAGTGGGTTTTTTAAATTAAAATACAGAACGGAGGTACGTTTTAACATTTTATTTCGGTTGTTCCAATGTGATACATGTACCTTTGTGAACTTATCATTTCTTAGAGCGCATGCTGTTACAGTGTGATTACCAATAAATACCACATTAATGCATTAAATGCTCAAAATGATGTCCGCCAACCTCAATGCATTTGGCAATACGTTAACGATATTCCTCTCAACAGCGAGTAGTTCGCCTTCCGTAATGTTCGCACATGCATTGACAATGCGCTGACGCATGTTGTCAGGCGTTGTCAGTAGATCACGATAGCAAATATCCTTCAACTTTCCCCACAGAAGTAAATCCAGGGACGTCAGATCCGGTGAACGTGCGGGCCATGGTATGGTGCTTCGACGACCAATCCACCTGAAATATGCTATTCGGTACCACCTCTACCGCACGCGAGCTATACGCCGGACATTCATCGTGTTGGAAGTACATCGTCATTCTGTCATGCAGTGAAGCATCCTGTAGTAACATCGGTAGAACATTACGTAGGAAATCAGCATACACACCACCATTTACATTACCATCGATGAAATGGGGGCCAATTATCCTTCCTCCCATAATGCCGCACCATACATTAACCCGCCAAGGTCGTTGATGTTCCACTTGTCGCAGCCATCGTGGATTTTCCGTTGCCCAATGGTGCAAATTATGCCGGCTTTCGTTACCGATGTTGGTGAATGACGCTTCGTCGCTAAATAGAACGCGTGCAAAAAATCTGTCACCGTCCCGTAATTTCTCTTGTGCCCAGAGGCAGAACTGTACACGACGTTCAAAGTCGTCGCCATGCAATTCCTGGTGCATAGAAATATGGTACGGGTACAATCGATGTTGATGTAGCATTCTCAAGAGCGACGATTTTGAGATTCCCGATTCTCGCGCAATTTGTCTGCTACTGATGTGCGGATTAGCCGCGACAGCAGCTAAATCACCTACTGGGGCATCATCATCTGTTGCAGGTCGTGGTTGACGTTTCACATATGGCTGAACACTTCCTGTTTCCTTCAATAACGTAACTATGCGGCGAACGGTCCGGAGACTTGGATGATGTCGTCCAGGATACCAAGCAGCACAACAGCCCACGCCCGTTGGGCATTTTGATAACAATAGCCATACATCAACCCGATATAGACCTTTTCCGCAATTGGGAAATGTATCACGAAGAAAATACCGTTCGCACTGGCGGAATCTTACGTGATACGACGTACTTACACGTTTCCGAGTATTACAGCGCCATCTATCACAAAGCGAAAAAAGTGGTCCAACTAAAACATTCGTATTTCTTTACGTACTACACGAATATGTAATAAAAAATGGGGGTTCGTATTGAAAGAAACGCAGTTGATATCCGTTTGACCTATGGCAGCGCCACCTAGCGGGCCAACCATAGCGCCATCTGGATTCCCCCTTCAAGCAAGTCATGTTTCGTTCTTTGCAGTTTTTTCGTTTGACGCTTATTTCGTGAGATATTTGTCCCGGTCACTATCAATGGACCACCCCGTAAAAAACGTGATCTACTAAGTCCCCTCTTCAGTCTCTCGAACGTGAAAGATAACTTGTGAAACGCGCTGTTTATGAGTAATGCACATCGAATTTCGTGACTTTCACTGTTCTACTCTGGCTGCTGGCTCGTCGTGGATCCGCTTGGGCTCCTCGTCGTTCCGGAACGTCCCCGGCGCACTGGCGCACGGCAGACCCGTGTTTACGGCGGGCCGCCGCCTCGCCCGCTGCCTTCGTATCCGTCTCGTGATGCATACGCGCCGCGGCCGCCGCTGAGTTATTAACGAGCGGACGTGCCGACGTATCAGCGGCAGTATCGGCGTCGTTCGGCCGGCCTTGGTAACTCCCCGGCTGCTGACGTCAGCTCCCCCGCCTGGAATGGGACGCGGCGGTGCGCGGGGCGGCCGAGCAGCCGCGGCGAGCACCGGCCGCACGCGAACACGGCCTAGTTATCGTGTTTACACGATTTCCGTTTTCCGCTACAGAGTGAGCGTGTAGAGCGGACAGGGCGGGGTGATTTAGGCTCTCGGCGGCGAGGGCTCCGACGTGGGAGTACGGCTGCGACACTCGCTGCGCCGAAGCCAACAGCGCAACCTCGCAGGCGTTACACACCCGGCGCGGTGCAGTCACTGTACACCTTGTTTTGCGCAAACTATTAGAGACAAAAAAAATAATTCAGGTATTTTGTAAATGACATGATGCAAAATAAACATTATCCTTGCGACGCATCTAACGTTCTCCTTTCTCGCTGCTTACAAGGGAACCTCCCCATCGCACCCCCCCTCAGATTTAGTTATAAGTTGGCACAGTGGATAGGCCTTGAAAAACTGAACACAGATCAATCGAGAAAACAGGAAGAAGTTGTGTGGAACTATGAAAAAAATAAGCAAACTATTTAGTCCATGTGCAAGATAGGCAACATCAAGGAGAGCGTGAGGTCAGGAGCGCCGTGGTCCGTGGTTAGCGTGAGCAGCTGCGGAACGAGAGGTCCTTAGTTCCAGTCTTCCCTCGAGTGAAAAGTTTAATTTTTTATTTTCAGACAATTATCAAAGTTCAGGCACTCACACATAATCAAATTCGCTCTCCAAAATTCCAGGACATGTTCAGCTTTGCTTGGACATATGCAGGATGTGACGGTCTACACACGGAAAAATTTGAAAACGTTAAAAACATATGTTTTGACAGAGCACAGGGAAAACTGTGCTACTGTGAAACTGTTGCATTCATTTGTTGCACTTTATGTGACAAACTCTTAAGTTTTCATAACTTTTTTGGGAGTGATTATCACATCCACAAGAAAACCTAAATCGGGCAAGGTAGAAGAATCTTTTTACCCATTCGCCAAGTGTACAAGTTAGGTGGGTCGACAAAATATTCCTGTCATGTGACGCACATTCCGTCACCAGTGTCGTATAGAATATATCAGACGTGTTTTCCTGTGGGGGGATCGGTTGACCTATGACCTTGCGATCAAATGTTTTCGGTTCCCATTCGAGAGGCACGTCCTTTCGTCTACCAATAGCATGGTTTTGCGGTGCGGTCGCAAAAGACGGACACTAAACGTATTACAGTGAACAGCAATGAACGAACGGACAGATCATAACTTTGCGAAAATGAAGAAAGTGAACTTTTCGCTCGAGGGAAGACTTGAACCAAGGACCTCTCACTCCGCAGCTGCCCACGCTAAACACGGGACCACGGCGCTCCTAAGATATTGCCTATCTTGCGCATGGACTACTCAGTTTGTATATTTTGCTTATTTTTTTCACAGTTCCACATAACTTCTTCCTGTTTTCTCGACTGATCTGTGTTCAGTTTTTCAAGGCCTGTCCACTGTGCCAACTTCAACTAAATCTGAGGGGGGGGGGGGGGGGGGGTGCGATGAGGCGGTTCCCTTGTTAGAGCGCTAGTGTCGCTCCAGCTGTCAAATGGTAACAACTTTTACAGCAGTGAGTGTCACGACTGTTCTATTAGACTTTGGCTTTACTTAATGTAGTAGTCTCTCGAGTTTAGTATTGAGCTCACTGGCCTGTGCCCACTTCAACTTGTGTCCATCCTGCAGGTAGCCAAGGCTGAAACTCTACTCATTATTCAGTAACTTGATGGCTAACGCCTTGTAATGCAAGTTGTCTGTTTTGTATGTACGGCATGAGTACTCTTCCTTGACATACCATGAATTTTTTGTGTTGTGGAGCAAAACCAACTCTTTATTGAATCTGAACTAAGACCATGCCATCACAAAAAGAAGATGGAAGACAAAAATATTTCATGTGTTGCGAATGTGAAGAAAGGTATGATTATAACAAGAACTTGAGAAAAGTGTTATAGATATATCCAGGAACTCAAGTGTATCGCTCAACAGGTAAGAGTTTGTGGGAACACTATCCACAATAAGAACAGTATAGAAATTCCAGAGGCCAAATACTGCATAATTGCAAAAGTTATAGCAGAAAACAACATATGTTCATTTGAGCAGCAGCCTCATGCGTATGCGTACATCTGAAGTCAAGTTTGAATGGTGCCTTAGTTAGTTACTAGTTACATAGACCAAATTCCTGATAAATGTTGTAATGTGAATTGTGTCAACAGAACAAACATAGATTCTGGGTACTTGGACTGTTGTGCTTGCTGTTTGGAACAGCGAGTAGCAAGAATAAGTAAGTACATAAACAACATAAAGAGGCCATCTATGTGACAACATTCTGGATGGCAGCAATAAGCAATACTGGCCACCATATTTTGTAATGTCAAGTACATCTAACACTGAAGGTGGGAAGAAGCAACAGGCGTTGAAAAATCACATGTTTTTGGGATCAAAATATAGTTTAAAAGTATTTTTGTTGATCATAAATCATGAAATATCCACCTGCGTGGTGCAGTCACTCTGGACCTTGTTTTGAATTATTTCGAAGGTCGTAATTCGGTACCACTGGGGAATTTTCGGTGGCTTAGTTACTGCAACCGCTCATTGCCGCACTGAAATCATGCAAAACAAACAATTTTCTTTTTATAAACAGTGCTCCAGGTAATATCAGAAATGCATCTCCGTAAACAGAATACTGAAATACACTCTAAGACAAGGAAAGAGACACGACATGAAGGAAGTACCTGAATGCAGTGTAAATAGGTAGATGTGATACACACGTAGACACAAACAAATGACTACAATTTCGGAAATAATGGATGATCTATTCTAGAGAAACGGAGCAAGTCAGTAACGCGATGGTCAGCTTCCGGCTCTTGTGCAAGCAATTTTTCGGTTTTGCATCTAAATCTACATCTACATCTACATGGGTACCCTGCAAATCACATTTAAGTGCCTGGCAGATGGTTCATCGAACCACCTTCACGATTATGTATTATTTCAATCTCGTATGCCGCGCGGAAACAACGAACACCTATGTCTTTCGGTACGAGCTCTGATTTTCCTTATTTTATCTTGCTGATCGTTCCGACCTATGTAGGTCGGTGTCAACAAAACATTTTCGCATTCGGAGGAGACAGTTGGTGATTGGAATTTCGCGAGAAGATTGCGTCGCAACGAGAAACGCCTTGCTTTTAATTATTTCCAGCCCAAATCCTGTATCATTTCTGTGACACTCTCTCCCATTTTTCGCGATAATACAAAACGTGCTGCCTTTCTTTGAAATTTTTCGATGTACTCCGTCGATCCTATATGGAAAGGATACCACACCGCGCAGCAGTATTCTAAAAGAGTACGGAAAAGGGTAGTGTAGGCAGTCTCCTAAGTAGGTCTGTTACATTTTCTAAGTGTCCTGCCAATACAACGCAGACTTTGGTTAGCCTTCCCCACAACATTGTCTATGTGTTCCTTCCAATTTAAGTTTTTCGTAATTGGAATATCTAGGTATATAGTTGAATTTACGGCTTTGAGATTAGACTGATTTGTCGTGTAACTGAAGTTTGACGAATTCCTTTTAGCACTCACGTGGATGACCTCACACTTTTCGTTATTTAGGGTCAACTGCCATTTTTTGCACTATTCAGATATTTTTTTCTAAATCGTTTTGCAGTTTGTTTTGATCTTCTGATGACTTTATTAGTCGATAAACGACAGCGTCATCTGCAAACAACCGAAGACGGCTGCTCACATTTGTTCAAATGGCTCTGAGCACTATGGGACTTAACTTCCGAGGTCATCTGTCCCCTAGAACTTAGAACTACTTAAACCTAACTAATCTAAGGACATCACACACATCCATGCCCGAGGCAGGATTCGAACCTGCGACCGTAGCGGTCGCTCGGTTCCAGACTGTAGCACCTAGAACCGCTCGGCCACTCCGGCCGGCGCTGCCCACATTGTCTCCCAAATCATTTATATAGATAAGAAACAGCAAAGGGCGTATAACACTACCTTGGGGAATCCCTGAAATCACTTCTGTTTTACTCGATGACTTTCCGTCAATTACTACGAACTGTGACCTCTCTGACAGGAAACCGTAAATCCAGTCAGAAACTGAGACGATATTCCATAAGCACGCAATTTCGCTACGAGCCACTTGTGTGGTACAGTGTCAAAAGCCTTCCGGAAATCCAGAAATAAGGAATCGATCTGAACTCCCTTGTCAACAGCACTCAGCACTTCATGTGAATAAAGAGCCCGTGTTGACTGTGTGTCAATAGACCGTTTCCTTCGAGGTAATTCATAATGTTCGAACACAACATGTGTTCTAAAATGCTGCTGCATATGGACGTTAACGATATGAGGCTGTAATTTAGTGGATGACTCCTACTACCTTTCTTGAATATTCGTGTGACCTGTGCAACTTTCGAGTCTTTAGGTACGGATCGTTCGTTGAGCGAACGGTTGTATATGATTGTTAAGTATGGGGCTAATCCATCAGCATACTCCGAAATGAACCTAATTGGTAGCGAGTCTGGACCAGAAGATTTGCCTTTATTAAGTGGTTGAAGTTGATCACTACTGCGAGGATATGGACTTCTACGTTACTCATGTTGGCAGCTGTCCTCGATTCGAACTCTGGAATATTTACATCGTCTTCCTTTGTGATTTAGTTGAAGTGTAGCGTGTCAAATTCTGTCCAACTGGCGCTTTAGTTCGTTAAAATCCCGAGCTGGCTGGAGAATCCTGCCCATAACGCTCCAAAGGTGCTAAATTGGAGAGAAATCAGGCTACTTAGCAGGCCAAGGTATGTCTGGTAAGCACGAAGACAAGAACTAGAAACTCTCGCCATTTGCAGGCTGGCATTATCTCTGTGAAGCGCAGGATGGCTCGCGATGAAGGACAGCAGAACTGGGCGTAGAACATCGTCGACGTACCTCTGTGCTGGAAGGGTGCCTCGGATGACAATGAAATGAAATGCCACCCCAGACCACCATTCCTGGTTGGCGGGCGACTGTCAGGTGGGTACATAACCGATGTCTAGGGCGTGTCTCCGCTGGTCGTCGATGCTCGGTTAGGAGCGGGACTCCACACTGAAGACAATCCACTCCAGTCAGTGAGGTCCCAGGCCGAAAACGAGTCTGAAGACGCCCCAGACAGCCGTGTGTTGCGAGTTGGAGTGTCGCTCGCCGTAGGACCAGACAGCCAGGAGTGATGATGGTCTGGGATGCTATTTCCTTCCATAGCAGGAGCCCTTTGGTTGACCTCCGCGACAGCCTTACGTCACAGCGGTACGTCGACAATATTCTATGTCCCATTTTGTTGCCCTTTATTGTAAGCCGTCATGGGCTTATATTTCAGCAAGATAATGCCCTCCCACACACGGCGAGAATTTCTGCCTGCTTGTCGCCCTGATTGGAAAATCCTAAATTGGCCTGTAAGGTCGCCAGATCTCTCTAAAATTCAGAACTTTGGAGTATTATGGGCAGGGATGTCCCACAATCTCAGCGTTTTGACGACTGGATAGAATTTCGCACAATGTCCCTCAGGATATCAGGCAACAATTAACTCTATGAATCAATGCTAAGCCGAGCAAGCGCTTTCACAAAGGCCAGAGGTGGACTAAAGAGTTACTGACTTGCTAACTTGCGAAGCTCTTTCTCTTGGCATCCAGACTTTCTGAAATTGTAACAATTTGTTTGTCGGTATATGTCCCATCACTAGAATTGATTTCCGTCCTATTGGCATAATTCCTTTGTGGTACATCGCGTTTTTTTATCTTACAATGAACGAATGACTCCCTAATTTGGTGTCCACTTCCGGGACTAATATATCGGCGTTCTCTGAGTGCCACACAGACTACCTGGGTTCGTTATGGTGTCTACCCAGTCCCAAGACGCCTGCTCAATATTTCCTTCAAGATCTTAGATGCAGATTTTATTTTTATATGGAAAGCGTGTATTGTTACTTATTGCCACCATCAAATCAAAATGAAACATGCAAGGATTCAACAACAAAATTGAACATGGATCTGGCATGAGAAACTGTGCTTGTAACTTCAAAGCCCTGCACTTAAGTCCGGAAGCACCGGAGCCGACAACATGTTTCTCAAGCGCTTTCAGTGTTACGATAAAGCGGAGAGTGGAGCATCCGACCCTAGACAGGCAAGAGACATACGTTGCTTGACACAAATGAATCGATACTGACAATGTGAATTTGTGTACCTATTAAATCCCCTGAAAAACCAAGAAAGCTGGTACAACTGCCTAATATCGTGTAGGGTCCCAGCGAGAACGCAGAAGTGCCGCAACACGACGTGGCATGGACTCGACTAATGACTGAAGTTGTGCTAGAGGGCACTGACACCACGAATCCTGCAGCGCTGTCCACAAATCCGTAAGAGTACACTTATGGCATGTCGCATTGTCCTGCTGGAATTGTCCAAGTCCGTCGGAATGCACATTGGACATCAATGGATGCAGGTGATCAGACAAGATGCTCACTTACGTGTCACCTGTCAGAGTCGTATCTAGACGTGTCAGGGGTCCCATATTACTCTAACTGCAGACGCCCCACACCATTATAGAGTCTCCACGAACATGAACAGTCCCCTGCTGACGTCCATAGATTCGTGAGGTTGTGCCCATACCCGCACACATACATCCGCCCGATAAAATGTGAAACGAAACTCGTCCGAGCAGGCAACATGTTCCCAGTCATCTACAGTCCAATGTCGGTGTGAACGGGTCCAGCGAGGGGAAAATCTTTGTGTCGTGCAGTCATCAAGGACACACGATTGGGCCTTCGGCTCCGAAAGCCCATATCGATGATGTTTCGTTGAGTGGTTCGCACTCTGATGCTCCTGATGGCCCAGCATTGAAATCTGAAGAAACTTGCTGAAGGATTGCATTTCTGTCACGGTGAACGATTCTCGTAAGTCACCGTTGAATGCGTCCTTGCAAGATCTTTTCCGGCCGCAGCGATGTCGGAGATCTGATGTTTTACCGGATTCCTGATACTCACGGTACACTCGTGAAATGGTCGTACGGAAAAATCCCCACTTTGTCGCTACCTCGGAGATACTGTGTCCCATTGCACGTACGCCGACTATAACACCACGTTCAAAGTCACTCAGATCTTGATAAGCTGCGATTGTAGCAGGAGTAACCGATCCAACAACTGGGCCAGACATTTGTTGTCTTAAGTAGGCGCCAGCCGGAGTGGCCGTGCGGTTCTAGGCGGTACAGTCTGGAACCGAGCGACTGCTACGGTCGCAGGTTCGACTCCTGCCTCGGGCATGGATGTGTGCGATGTCCTTAGGTTAGTTAGGTTTAATTAGTTCTAAGTTCTAGGTGACTGATGACCTCAGAAGTTAAGTCGCATAGTGCTCAGAGCCATTTGAACCATTTGATTTCTTAAGTAGGCGTTGCTGACCGCAGCACCATATTCTGCCTGTTTACTTATCTCTGTATTTGAACATGCATGCCTGTACCAGTTTCTTTGGCGCTTCAGTGTATGCTCAGTTAACAGAAGTCGTCTTTAAAGTAGCGGCCCTGTTGAGCCTATTCACGTTCGCATTCGCTCCTTCCGTTAATGAAAACATTTCTGCTACAAAGTTTTTCCTTGTGACTATACAGGAGCCCGGAAATACTACATAAATCACTCGGTACCAAGCTACATGACTTAGGTGGATGTTCCAGAAACTTAACGCTCTTACGAACCGGAAGTTGCGTCACTGATCAGACGTTGTGACAGGACGAATTGACCTGATGCAAGAATCACCCGTTGTTGCACAACGGGCGGCCGTTCTAGCTCAAACGTTAACGAGATGTTTTGAAAAGTGCTTTATGCTATGTTTCATTTATCTTCTGATAACTATATACCCCTTCAATGATAATGATGCTCTTCACATCCAAGAAACCAAACGCATTGCTTACAGCTACGTTGTTTACTGCCAGCAGCATGGCACATGTCATGTAATGACAATGTAATAATAGTATTGACTCAGAATGCAGTTGTACTTGATGGTGTTTTATTCCTGTACATTCTACAACAGAAGATAACCTGAAAATGGCCAAGAGATGAGATAGGCCTACTGCTACTGTAAAATCTACAGCAATAAAACATCAGTTACACCAGCATCTGCTTCAGTAACACTATTACAAAGTCAATATAAGGTATTGCTTAGAGCTTCGATCGAATAGTACTTGTTTTCTGCTTGTAGGGGAGAAGGTAGGAAAATGCATGGATTGCTTTTCATTATGTTTCTGAAAGGTATATGAAAATCTATGTGATATCACCCTTTTAGAAAGCTGCTATACTAGTTAACGTGTTCTAAAATATACGTAATATCACTCCAAAAATATCTGTTATTTAACAATGTCTTGTAAAAGGTTAGTACTAACTTTCTCCCTTTTGCCTGTCAGACAATTTTTGGCAGACACATTCCTTATGTTCAATACTTCTTCTTCTTTCGAATAACCCATTTGGAGGGTACGATGAATCAACTTTGGCTACTCTTCGTTGTATTAGATTAACTTAGTTTCCAAATTTCCTTCATCCTTTTAGAGTGTTGATCCCTTTCTTCTTGAGTCCACTTTCCTCTAGTTGTTTTCTTTCTCACCTGAAATTCTGCCTTTTGAACTGCTTTTCTGAAATGTGTTCCGTTTTCTATTGTGTCTATTCCAGCGTTTTCCAGGTCCTTTTCAGTCTCCGTGAACCATGCGGGTTTGATTTTGTAGCTATTGAGTAATGTGAATATCAGCTTGGTTAGCCTGTTGCTATCCATTCTGAATATATGTCCAAAAAACTGTAGTCTTCTCTCCCTACATCAGTTAGTTTTACAGTTTTCAAGTATAGCTTTCTGTTTGGTCTTTACCTGTATTCAACATTATCGTTTCTTTTAGCTCCCAATATTTTCGACCTTCTCTAGTTTCTCAAGGTCTCCATTTCTTGTTAGTTTGTTTCTGCCGCATACAGAGCTTCAGGTCTGGCCACTGCTTGATAATGTCTTAATTACGTGTTCCAGGACAAGGATTTTTTGTTTAAAATGTTTTTGGTTATATGAAACACTCTTTCCATTTTGTGCACTCTAGTTTCTATAGCTGTCTTTTCTTTTGAATTGTATGTAATCCACTCTCCTAGGCATTTAAAGGAATCTGTTTGTCATTGTATTCTTGTTAACTGAAATATTTTGAGAAGCATCACAGATGTCCGTCACGAACTTTGTTTTTCAAAGGATATTTGAAGTCCTACTTCGGCTGATTGTTTTTGCAGTTCTCTTATTTGTTCTTGGACATTATCTAGGGAATCTGTAATCAATGCCATGTCATCTGCGAAGGCTAAGCAGTCGACAGTGATCTTGTCTGGATTTCTTCCTAGTTGAATCCCTTTATTATTGATGACCTTCCTCCATTCCGAACTACCTTCTCTTAACACGTAATTGAAAAGCAGAATTGACAAACCATCTCCATGTCGAACACCTGACTTTATTTTAAACGATTTTGAGAGCTCTCCCCTAAATTTTGTATTTGTCAAAGTTACTTTAATTATTTCAGTTGTTTTAGTATCGAGTCCCAATTCTTTTAAGATATCAATCAGTGTATTTCTGTCAATTGAATCATAGGCTTTTTTAAAATGCATAAAAGTAATTACAAATTTTAAATTCTTGATTTTCCTCATTTCTGTTATGTTCTTTAAGTTTAATATTTGTTCTGCACATGACCTCTCGTTCCTAAACCCAGCCTGATACTCTCCTAGCTGTTTGTCGAGTATTTCCTCTGCTCTATAAAAGCTCCTTAGACAAGATCTTATAGGTCACTGGTAAGAGGGAGATTCACCTATAATTGCTAGGGTCTGTTTTCTTCCCTTTTTTATGTAGTGGCTGTATTAGTGCAGATGTCAATTCTGGTGGTGAGCTGTGCGTTGTCTAGATTTCTTTGAGTATTTCTGATAGTGTATCATGTTGTCAAGAGTACTTCCCTAGTTCAGCAACTATATTATCCTCTCCAGATGCTTTATTACTTTAAGGTTTTTTATGATTTCTTTTATTTCGTCTGTGGTTGGCGGCATTGAGTCCGGTGGTGTTGGCTTTACAACATCGCAATTAAATTTTTCTTTCGGTGGATCACAGTTATGTAGTTCTTCGAAGTATTCCACAAGTATTCTACAGTTCCCTATGCTATTGTATGCCGTTTTCTGAGTTTTTGGGTCCGTGAAAAATAGACTAGGTGGAGTGTATTTCTTTAAGTTTCTTTTGAAAGTTTTGTAAAGTCCGTAGCATTGTTCTGTTTGAAGTTGGAGTCTATTGACGCTAGTTGGTCTTTCATGTATTGTACTTTGATCTTTTTAAGGCCTTTTGATGCTTGATTCCGGGCTACTTTCAGCGAGTTCCTATTTTTATCGTTTTTATTTGCATTCCATATGTTTCAAGCTCCTTGTCTTGTTAGGATTAGTTTGTCACAGTCATCATTCCACCGGGCATGTTGCCATTTTTTGGTAACGAGAATGGTTTCTTCTGCTGTCTGTGCTATGTCATTTTGAAGTTGTTCCGATTTTTTAGGTGTTCTCTTTTCCAAAAGTGTCCTGAAATTATCTTCCTTAGTTAATTTCTGAGTGTCAAACTTTTTAGGTTGATATTGGCTCTTTCTTTTATATATTGTCCCAATTTTCAGTTTAACGATAGATAGATAGTGATATGAATCTAATCCTGCACTCTTAGCAACTTTTTACATTGAGTATCTCTGATGTAGACCGTCTGCTTATAGCAACATGGTCAAGACTGGATTCGGGGATACCCATGTAGCTTGTTTCCTAGCGAGTTTTTTGAAATATGCGGACTTTAGAACTATGTCATGTTCTCTGCGTTAACTAATAATTATTTCTCCATTTGCACTGGTTCTTTTATGTGCAGGGAATTTGCGTACTATGGATCGGTGATGACGTTCTTTGCAGATCTGAGCATTAAAGTCTCCCAGAAATATTATTGTGTTTTTGGATGAAATCTGGTCTAAGGTAAAAAAATCTGTTTCTCCTTTTTTTGTTCTGTTTTTCTCATTTGTTGGTTCATGTGTATTTACAATGCTATACAGTTTGATTACTGATTTGAAGGTTAATGTTGAAAGTCTTTCATTGATATATTTAAGTTCTACTGTCGAGTTTAATGTATTTTGATTTACAATGAATCCTGTTCCAAATTGGGGTGCATTCTTCACAACTCTTTTTTTTCAGGCTTCCCTTTAAAGATTCTGAATCCCTCTGAATCAAATGTTCATCAGTATACATTGTTTCTTGGAGTGCTGTTATCATTATATTTTTCTGTTTTATAAAATTTATTAACGTTTTAAGTTTTCCTGCTTTTAGAAGTGAGTTTACGTTGAAAGTTGTCAAATAGTTTATATCTTTGTGTTTAATAATTATTTGTTGCTGCTGTAATGTCACCTAGCAAACCACATATTATATGTGGTAAAAAAGGAGAAAAGAATAATTGAACTGGATGATTGTAATTGAGTGGAGAACGATTGTGTGAACTTTATGTAATAAAGTCATGTTTTATACTCGTATAGCATTATGTACCGATTTTTTTAAAGATAATATCTGTGTCGGCGAGTACTGAAACCGCCACAGACGATACTTATTAAATATCAAACAAAGATGAGAATATGTCACAACGAGTATAAATAGTCGTGACCGAGCATTAATTTCTCTGCCGTCTTCTTGGAGTTACTTGAGTAGGAAGAGCCTGTGACGTTATATTGTATGCTTCTGTAGCATTCTTTTGTCAAGATTGAGAGAAGGGCTCCATTAGGTATTGATTTGTAAAGGTGTGTGATAATTTAATCTGTCTAAATGTTTTGAATAGAGTTACTAAGTGAAAACTTGATTTATGATTTGTAATAACCTTGCCTGGTATTTTATCCCATCCTTTTAAGACATTTTCAGCTATTTAAATATTATTCGTGGTGCAGAGCTGCGCTACGAACGAACGAGCCGCTGCCGCGGCGCATTCAAACTGCATTAAATGAAACCAATCATACCGCGAAGAAGCGGACAGGTCATAGTGAACTAAAATTATTTCTTTCAGCTTTCGGGATAGCAGGGCTGAGCAGCAGATTTTATTTTACAGGTGGATGTGGGATGCGGATGATTTACAGTGCAAAACGATAATTTACCTTCACAACATAAAAGAAATCTTGCTGTTCGTGGTTCTGGTCTGGCAAACATTATAGTAAAAACATCTTTTTCTCTGATAATAGTCTCATGTTCTCGTGCAAGTCGTGGTACTTATTGCTGTTTTACTGTTAACAAAAATCCACTGCAAAATTTTGATGTTGAACATAGAGTACTGTAACATCAGTATTGATAACGAAATAATTTTCGGTAACCTTTCCAACAACTGTAAAGTAAGGGAGATATGTTGAACTTTATAGCGAGTTACAGTAACGAAACAATGTTCCTTTAATAGAAAGAAAGATCCACAATAATAAGAACATAATATATTTTGTTTTGTTGAAAATTAATGACCCAAAGAAAGTCACGGCACAGCATCCCTAAAAAGTATTTCAGGGCTCTTTTCGTAGCAACATATTTTATCTCATATATTAGTTGTTACGCGAGCAATAACAAGCAAAGAGAGCCAGCGAAACTGCTTAAGGCAAGTTTCAGGATGCTCCGACTCATCCTTCGCACATTTTTGTAGGCCCACAGAATGCGAACACTTCTGTTAAAAATGTATGTCCATAATAACCGTTGTTTCCGTATCGCGCGCGCTCAGTGTTGGGTTTTGCCCCCTATCGCTTCGCTAGCTTTTGCTATATTTTGGTCGGATTTTGATGTCAGTGGTCGACAGAGTTGTTCGTCGTTCTACGCAAAAATCGCCGCCCTCAGAGGACTGTCTGATAAAAAGTATGCCGAAATATCACTACGCAGTGAGGAATTCACCATTAGATGTGGGAAGGGACGGACCCACCAGTATAAAATGAGGCGCTGAGTAGCGTCTGGTCATTAGAGAAGATATAACAGCAGACTGGGTCTTTTGGGAGAACTCAGTGATTTCGAACGTGGCCTGGGCAATGGATATCATATGAGTAATAACTCCGTTAGAGACATTTCAAGCTTTCTAAAGCTACCCAGATAGAGGGTTGGGGAAGCGAAACTGAAGTTGAAACGTGGAAGAGCGACCACAACTAAACGGAGACGAGGCAGGTCTCACGTATTGACGGACGGCACCGTAACGCACTGTGTGTGTGGTTAAACAAGTCGCTTGACATTGGCGAAATTTATCACTCGTGACTTCCAAAGGGCTATCGGCTGTACAGATACAACAGCAACAACGCTTAGGGAGTTAAAAGGAAAAGGGTGCAATACCCGAGCAGCTTCTCATAAGCTGCAGTCAGTGGTAGGCGTCGCGTGAGGTTTTTAATAGAGTGACACCACTATATGGTGGGTGACTGGAAACGAGTGATCTGGAGTGGTGAACCACGCTATATGTTGTTGGAATCCGATGGAATGGCGAATGCTTTGAGAGCGTCACCTGCCGTCATGCTAGTGCCAACAGTGAAGCATGGAGGAGGTGGTGTTACAGTGTGGCGCATTTTTTCGCTGTTAGGGCGTGGTCTACTTATTGCGCTTAAGAAAACGCCAAAAAAACGGAAGGGTACGAACACGTGTTGCTGCTGTGGTTACTGCATATAGTGGAGGAGCGGTGAGAGGGCGATTATTATTTGTATCGACATGACAATGTACTCTCTCATAAGCCATCATCTGGTATGTGGACAATAAAGTTCCTGAAAAGGACTGGCCTGCCCAGGGTCCCGACCTTAACTAAATGTAACACATCTGGGATGAGTTGGAACGTCGAGTTTGCTACGGATCCCTGTGTCCTGTATCACTGTATCCTCTGCGTTCGGCTCCTGAGGAATAATGGGCTGCCATTCCTCCACAAACATTTAGGCACAACATTAGGACTCAAGCCATCATAATGGCGAAGGATCGCCACACATCATATTAATGTGCCCTGATATTTCTCTCCAGATAGCGTACGCTGTTTAGTTACACGCGATTGTTACACTCACTTTGACAACTTTCACGAGAAGACGCTTGTTGTACATTTCTAGGACGTATCTGTAGTACCTATGCAAGTACACTCGTTGTCCACTATTGCTGATTTGATTGACTAAAGTGAATTTTGCTATAAAGTAAATACACTGTTCAAGTCTCAGACTAATAAGCTACTACAATCCGATCCATAGTGATGCATTTGCTTTTTTTATTTTTTTTATTTTTTCCTGATCTCATACAACGGAGATGTAAGAGTTTATAACTGTAGCCAATTGATCCTGGATCAGTCATAACAGTGGAACCAGCATATGTCAGTGCTATCCCTCTTCCCTAAATGATAGGGCAAACACATAATCGTCACACATACTACGGGATTTTGACAGGGGCAGGTTATATTTATCAAGTAAACACGGATATCAGAAAAATCCATTTATTATGATAAAAATAACGTCTAAAAGAAACTTCTACTATCACACTAACTAAAACTGCTGATTCATTTCATTCAGCATGCGGAAACAGTTTTATCAGTTCTGAATGATAATACAGTTGACGGGATTCTAACCATTAACGTAAGTGACGTTTCTCAAATCCTCATTACCAAACTCAAATATACACACCGAGTGGGGAAGCGAAGTGATAAGGCACTGGACTTGTATTTGGGAGGGTAGCAGTTCAAATGTTTCTCTGACCATCCAGATTTACGTTTCCCGCGATTACCCTGAATCTCTTCTAGCGAATTCCTTGATGGCTCGGTTCAAGGACACGATTGATTTCCTTTGCCATACTTTCCCAGTCCGAGCTTGTACTCCTTCACTAATGACCTTCTTGTCGACGGGACATTAAATCTTAATTTTCCTCCCTTCGACTCCGTTATTCGGCACTCGTCGTGTGTGATCTTGACATAAGTCATTAATAAATATATATCAAAAATTCTTCACAGAACAGAACAGATTCTAAATTTTTGCTATCGCTTTCAAAAATGGTTCAAATGACTCTGAGCACTATGGGACTTAACATCTGAGGTCATCAGTCCCCTATAACCTAGAACTACGTAAACCTAACTAACCTAAGGATATCACACACATGCATGCCCGAGGCAGGATTCGAACCTGTGACCGTAGCAGTCGCGCGGTTCCGGACTGAAGTGCCTAGGACCGCTCGGCCAATCGTTTTCAGATATCAGCATTATGTTAAGAATTCGAATAAACTTATGCTGTTAACCTTATGCCCCGGAAATCTTACACAAATCCCTTAGAAAGTTGATTGCTTGTCAGTCGTAGCTCACAGAGGGGATTGCAGATTAGCCTTGGTACGGTAACGGGTGGTTCAAATTTAACAAATGTGACGAAGCAGTGAGTACGAATCAATTATGCAGCGGTGACTCAAAATAAATAAATAATAGTTTTCTATAGAAATTAGTTAAATATAACATAAACCGAAATGTCTGTAAACTTCTAAAGTGCATGAGTGATATAAAGGATAGTCCACAGCCTCTCATTACATCATATACTTGCACGTCAGTGTAGCTGCTTATAAGTAGCTACTCGAGTAACTTCATAGAATGGTCTATTTGCCAATCGACACGTCTCCAATCCAAAAAGGGATCAACGGGAATCGGGGTGCCACCTACACAGTGCTAGTAAGTAATGCTAATTGCTACACGGAAGAAAGTTGCAAGGAATGTGCCATTAATAATAATTTGTTTCATCTTTATTAGTTTTTAACTGCCGTTCACATTTTACCCTACCGTTCTCTTAAAAGAATTATGCATTGTATGCACTAAAGAGTTTACACTTCTACTACAGCTTCTGTAAACTTCTGTTCCGGTCGGATATGTTCGAAATGTGACACGAAATTAAAAGAAAAAGGAGTCATTTCGATATTATTCCAGTGCCCGGTTTCAAAAGCAATCTTATTCCCAGTACCTACGGTTTCTAATTGTCTTTCTTTGTTGATACGTGCAAAATCTGACTATAGAAATGATGCTACTCCATTCGACGATTGTGTATTATACTGTTCCAGAATTTCGTCGTTTACCACTGAATGTCTGCGGGCGAGCTGAAGTTATGTGCGACAACAAATTCTGTTGTAAGGACGATTCCGCGGAAAAGATTGGTATGAAACATTGAGTTACTCGAACTAAAAGCTTTATAAAGAAATTATTTTTCAAAATTTTAATTGTAAAATCTTCTAGATATAGAGTAATCAGTTATATCACAAAAGAAGTTCCCATACTTACAGTTTGCCTCTCATCAGCGTCAGTGACATGTTGGCATACTCGGAAGAGTATGAGAGCTCTATCATTGAAACTAGCTGATACACGTGTCGACTTCGTTCTACTTACTGTTTAAATTACACATGTAAGACTTACGCTTACCAGTAAGAAACTACAAATCGTCCATGCGTAATGCTGTAACGTAATGTAACTAGAGTTGTAAAAGTACTGTAGGATACCGTAGAGTATTGCAAGCCAGTGTAGAGTAGAGTAGTTCCCCTAGAAGCATTGGTCACTTAAGGTTGTAACCGCGTTGTCTGTACGTTAGGTGTGTTGCATACCTATTGGACGTTGCGTCACTTCGATCGCCTTGTTTGCGTGTGCGACCACTCTCTCACTAGACTCGCCTTGAAAATGGGAGCGGTGAATTGTTTAGAAACTAGACGACGATACATAAATGACTGTGTAACTTAACAAACATTTTTGTTCTAAGTAGTTATCCTCCTGTCTGTTACTTAAAAATAAATACCATTTATTGCAAAATTGAAATTGTCAATCTTTAACTTCAAACAGAGCAATGTTGTGAAAATAACGAAAGGTACAGATTTATGACATAGCGCAAGAACACGCAATTTCCTCAAGAAAGGTAAAATAAAAAACAAGTTAAAAACACATATCAAACATCGTTTCACAAAGAAATCTTATGGGACAGTCGATACTGTATAAGTACATTTTGTAAAATGAAGCAACATCTGTTATGCGGTTACTTCCTTTTACAAAACAAACATCGCTTCAGTACTTCAGTACATACATTGTATGTATTGCCTTACAGGGGAGATATGTTAGTTAAAAGTCGCATGCCAGGCGTTGGTGGATAAGTAGTATTTTGCATGACCTGCTTTGTTAAGAATTACGGTAGAGCTGTTCCATCGGTCATGAATGCATGTCGGATTGAACACTGCATCGTACTAATGAACAACATAGGCACTACACTATAGTATTTGTAACAGCTTTTCAATTGCTTCTTGGCGAAGAGAAGTCTACTTCTATCAAAATGGGTCTTAGTTTCAGGAAGAATGTAAGTCTGAAGCACAACATGATAATGAGACATGGACTTTGGGAAAACCAGAGGAGAAGAGAATCGAAGGAATTTAGGTAGCTGCTCCAGAATAACGTAGAAAATTCGGTGAACTGACAAGGTAAGGAATGAGTCCTTTCTCCACAGAATCGGCGAGGAAAGGAATGTGGATAATACTGAGAAGAAGAAAGTACAGGATGACAGGACATCTGTTAAAACGTCAGGGAATAGGTTCCATGGTATTAGAGGGAGCTTTATAAGGTAAAATATGGAGATTACAATACATCCAGTAAGTGTACGTAGGCTACAACTGTTACTCTGAGACGTAAAGATTGACACAGGAAAGGAATTCGCGGCGGACTGTATGAAACCAGTCAGAAGACTGATGATTTATCTTTTTCCCTCAGTCTTCTGAGTGATTTGATGTGCCCTGCCACGGATTACTCTCCTATGTCAACCTCTTCGTTTCAGGGTAGCTCCTACGTTCTTAATTATTTTCTGGATATATTCCAGTGTCTGCCTTCCTCTACAGGTTTTACCCTCTACAACTCCCTCTAGTAATGGAAGTTATTCACCGATGTGTTAACAGATGTCATCCCGTCCCTTCTTCTTGGCTGTGTTATCCATATTCCTTTCCTCCCCGATTCTGTGCAGAACCTCCTCATTCCTTACCTCACCAATCCCCCTAATTTTCAACATTCGTCTTTAGCAAAGCATCTCAAATGCCTCGATTCTCTACTGTACCGGTTTTTCTACAGTTCATTTTTCACTACCGTATAAATCTGTGCTCTAAACGTACAGTGTCAGAAGCACGGCTTTAATTTGAGAAATAAATTCTCAGAAATTTGTTCCCCAGATTAAGGCCAGTGTCTGATAACAGTAGACTTCTTTTGGACAGGAATGCCCTGTTTGCGAGTGCTAGACTGCTTTTGATGTCCTCCTTGCTCCGTCCGTCATTGGTTATTTTACTGCCTGGATTCTAGAATTCCTTAACTCCATCTAATTCATGATCTTCAATCTTGATGTTAAGTTTCTCTGCCTCCTCTCATTACTTTCGTCTTCCTTCGTTTAACCCTCAATCCATATTCTGTGCTCATTCGACTGTTCATTCTCTTCAGTGGTTCATGTAAATCTTGTTCACGTTCACTGAGGACAGCAATGTCGTCAGTAAATGTTACCATTGATATCCCTACACTTCGCGTTTTAAATGAACTCTTGAATCTTTCTTTTATTTCTTAGATTGGCACTTCGATATATAGCTTGAACTGTAGGGGTGAAAGACGACGTGCCTGTCTTACACCGTTTTTAATGCTTGCACTTAGTTCGTGGTATTCCAGTTTTATTGCTCCCTCTTGGTTGCTGTACATATTGTATATTATCCGTCATTGCCTATAGCTTAGCCCTCTTTTCTCAGAATTTCGAACATATTGCACAATCTGACACTGTCGAAGGTCTTTTTCAGGTCGACAGATCCCATGAACGTATCTTTCTTTTTATTTAGTCTTGCTTCCGTTACCAACATTAAAGTCAGAACAGCCTCTCTGGTGCCTTTAACTTTCCTAAAGCGAAACTTGTCGCCATTTAACACATCTTCAGTTTTCCTTTCCGTTCTTCTGTACATTACTCTTGTCAGTAACTTTGATGCATGAGCTGTTAAGGTGGTAATTCTCGCACTTATCAGCTTTTGCAGTCTTCGGAATTGTGAGCATGATACATTTCCGAATGTGAATAGTCGTTTTGTTGCCACTTCTCGCAACGATTTTAGAGAGCTCTCAGGCGCTGAGCACTCGTTTTCTGAGTACGGACTTGGCAGCCCCGGGGTTCCTGGGCTGGGGGACTGGTCAGCACCGCCAGTCCTCTATCACTGTATGCTCTGGATATCTGGACATGCTTCAGAGACCCCCGTGCGGTGCGGCGGTGGAATGTTGTGTGTGACATGACCGCCCGGATCGCGAGGATGGTAACAACCTCTGAAACAACGTCAACCTCAAGGTGTGCTACATGCTGATGATATGCATGGCTATTGAGATGGACCAGTCGGTAGCGGGCAACATCTGGGGAATATGCCGCACATCAACTGTATAGGACTTAGTCAGGCAAGTAGGGGTCTGTCTGATTTAACCCTTATATCTGCTAGTGGCATCGAAATGGATCCTCCGAAATTTTCTTTTCCAATTCCCAGAGGGGAGAGTGTACCGCTGGAGGATATTGACACCCAGTCCTTCTGTTCATAAGTTCATTCGAAAAGTACAATCTCTTGTAACAGAATGCGCGCTGGTCCTCAGAATGCGTTTTTAGCAGTGAAACGGAACGAGGCTCGTTTCGGAGAGGAGGCCGGTTCGAATCCAGCCTCGGGCATGAATGTGTCTTATGTCCTTAGGTTAGTTAGGTTTAAGTAGTTCTAAGTCTAGGGGATTGATGACCTCAGATGTTAAGTCCAAAAGCGCTTACAGCCAACTGAACCATTTCTTTCGGAAAGATTTCGCCCTTCTATACGCAAAAGGGTTCAGAGGGAATTAGTGACTCCTTGAAATCAGGAAGGCGTTTGCGCAATGGCACTCCGCTGGTGGAAACTTCAAATTCCTAGCAAGTCACGAACCTAAAAACTGATAAATGCCTTGGGCTCCAGAATGCCTTGGCCTCCAGTCGATACGCAGAATATCATGAAAAGGGTGGATGGGGATCTTACCAAATCCGTTAGCGTGACGCCTTATTTTTCAAACCCAATGCGGAGCGTTTTGGGCATACAACCCTAGGGTGCAAGGGAGAAGCGATGTGTCACAACTGTTGTGAGACAGCTCATGAAGGAGCTGGTTGCTCGTCTCTTGCCAAATGTATCAACTGCTCTAGAAACCACCCAATTGGGAGTAGGGACCGCCGAGTCCTTCTAGAGCCAAGCGGATCCTCTATGGTGAGCCAAAAAAGATCTACAAGTCCATGCGGCCTCCCACATTTGCTACATCTTTTCATCAATGCCTCACAAGCCTAATCCAAAATCTGATGCCTGTACACAAACAGAGGTGGCGAGTGTCAGCACTAACACGTGCAAGTCTCCGTGCGCTTGCAAGGCAGCAAGTGTTTCAGAGCCTGTAGCACCCCCCTAGAACAGCAGACAAAGATGCAGTGGCCAACATGGGAGAGCCCCAGGCACTTCAAACGGATAGGGGTGTTCAGAAGCCCAGCACGGCCATTACCACACCTGAGCACTATGGGACTTAACAGCTGTGGTCATCAGTCCCCTAGAACTTAGAACTAGTTAAACCTAACTAACCTAAGGACATCACACAAATCCATGCCCGAGGCAGGATTCGAACCTGCGACCGTAGCAGTCGCGCGGTTCCGGACTGAAGCGCCTGGAACCGCGAGACCACCGCGGCCGGCCAGCAGAGAGACATGATGAAGGTGCTGCCCCTGTGTTAGACGACTCCCATGCTCCAGTGGAACATTCAGGGGCTCAGGACGCATCTGGAGGAACTTCGTCTACTATCTCAGGGTAGACCAATGTGTCTGTGTCTCCAGGAGACTAATTTCAAACACTTGTACACCCCTGAGCTCCGAGGCTTGCGACGTGGCGGTTTTAAAAAAAAAAGGATTCGCTAGTACTGAGTGAAGCAAGCTGCAAATTAATGTACACCTACCTCAGTACAGCGTTCGTTCACCATCCGTTGCTCTGCATTCGTACGTACTGTGTAGACGATGTTAAAAGCAGCGTTGAAGAAAACCATCGTCCATACTTACGACTACATAGTCCGAGTAACTCAGGTAACAAAATAAACCTATAAATCTCTAGTAATAATGGGCAAAAGTGGATGCTTCCTTCCTTCATTGAAAATGTCCGCTTCTCGATACTAACGTTTTTTATTGTCTTTCAGTTGTGGTGTCAACAAGCCCACATTTACGCCGATAGCACATCTACTACTAGTTCGTGCAGCTTATATCACACGCAAGACAGCCAGAAATGTACTAATTCCAACCCGAAATATTACGAGATTAATACAGTCAATACTCAGCTAAGAAATGAGTTTCACGTTCTGACCTTTTCAGTGGATTCTTTCAAGGAAGATGATCGCCAAAAAATGTTCTGTAAACGCAGAATTCTTCACAAAGGCGGATAGTTTCACACGCTGTTTCCCCTACAACAAACACTCCTGAGTCTCCCAAACTTCACAGAACTGTCCGTAAATGCATTTGCTTGCGCGGCGATGTAAACCGAACGTGAAATAACATTCACTTCTTCATTTTACAAATAACTTTTTCGGACACATCTAACATGACCTTCTCGTCCGGAAGCTAGTCGACGACTCTTCTCAATGTCGCTGCTCACATCGCATATACTGCTTGATAGAGCGCAGGAAAGACTTCACTCTGATTGGTTGATAAAATGAACAGCGAATCAGATCAATTTTTGAAGACCATATTCGCGCCTAAACTGTTTTACTCCAATCAACATTAACAGATGCATTTACGTCATTTTATGCTGTAAATATTAATAAAATGTTCCACCAAATCAAACCAAACTACACTCCTGGAAATGGAAAAAAGAACACATTGACACCGGTGTGTCAGACCCACCATACTTGCTCCGGACACTGCGAGAGGGCTGTACAAGCAATGATCACACGCACGGCACAGCGGACATACCAGGAACCGCGGTGTTGGCCGTCGAATGGCACTAGCTGCGCAGCATTTGTGCACCGCCGCCGTCAGTGTCAGCCAGTTTGCCGTGGTATACGGAGCTCCATCGCAGTCTTTAACACTGGTAGCATGCCGTGACAGCGTGGACGTGAACCGTATGTTCAGTTGACGGACTTTGAGCGAGGGCGTATAGTGGGCATGCGGGAGGCCGGGTGGACGTACCGCCGAATTGCTCAACACGTGGGGCGTGAGGTCTCCACAGTACATCGATGTTGTCGCCAGTGGTCAGCGGAAGGTGCACGTGCCCGTCGACCTGGGACCGGACCGCAGCGACGCACGGATGCACGCCAAGACCGTAGGATCCTACGCAGTGCCGTAGGGGACCGCACCGCCACTTCCCAGCAAATTAGGGACACTGTTGCTCCTGGGGTATCGGCGAGGACCATTCGCAACCGTCTCCATGAAGCTGGGCTACGGTCCCGCACACCGTTAGGCCGTCTTCCGCTCACGCCCCAACATCGTGCAGCCCACCTCCAGTGGTGTCGCGACAGGCGTGAATGGAGGGACGAATGGAGACGTGTCGTCTTCAGCGATGAGAGTCGCTTCTGCCTTGGTGCCAATGATGGTCGTATGCGTGTTTGGCGCCGTGCAGGTGAGCGCCACAATCAGGACTGCATACGACCGAGGCACACAGGGCCAACACCCGGCATCATGGTGTGGGGAGCGATCTCCTACACTGGCCGTACACCACTGGTGATCGTCGAGGGGACACTGAATAGTGCACGGTACATCCAAACCGTCATCGAACCCATCGTTCTACCATTCCTAGACCGGCAAGGCAACTTGCTGTTCCAACAGGACAATGCACGTCCGCATGTATCCCGTGCCACCGAACGTGCTCTAGAAGGTGTAAGTCAACTACCCTGGCCAGCAAGATCTCCGGATCTGTCCCCCATTGAGCATGTTTGGGACTGGATGAAGCGTCGTCTCACGCGGTCTGCACGTCCAGCACGAACGCTGGTCCAACTGAGGCGCCAGGTGGAAGTGGCATGGCAAGCCGTTCCACAGGACTACATCCAGCATCTCTACGATCGTCTCCATGGGAGAATAGCAGCCTGCATTGCTGCGAAAGGTGGATATACACTGTACTAGTGCCGACATTGTGCATGCTCTGTTGCCTGTGTCTATGTGCCTGTGGTTCTGTCAGTGTGATCATGTGATGTATCTGACCTCAGGAATGTGTCAATAAAGTTTCCCCTTCCTGGGACAATGAATTCACGGTGTTCTTATTTCAATTTCCAGGAGTGTAAAACTAATCTTGAACTAACTTTAGGAAAACATTACTCTAGAAATAACTATTCTGGCTGTCTTCTTACAAAAAAAAGTACGCTTGGACATACGTCATCAGCAATGTGGGTACAAAAATCTTTCCCACGCTATGATTGCGTAATGGATTACGCGGAATTAATCTTGAAATTTAACGTATGTCCCACATACACACTCTCACTGACTCTCATTTACTCCCACAACGACATAAGACACATATAATAATTTTGTCTGAATTTTATATTACGAAAATGGAAATTAAAGTTTCAATATGGAAATCTTAGTTAATTAATTCTGCACATTGAGAGTTCTGTTTATGTTTTCAAATAATACCAAAAGATAAACTGTTATAGTTCCTAACTGAATTTAATTCCCTAAGTGTCGGTTTTTTACTTTTTTAATGTTTTTTTATATCTCCCAAACCATTATAGGTAGCGGTATCAAATTTTGACACAAAGTTCGTCTGAATAACAAAAGGTCGTACACCAAATTTGGAATAAAACATATTTAACATAAATATCTAACATACATATTTAACATACTTATTTAGTTTCTTAGTTGAGGTAAGTGATTTTAGTACGCACCACAGTGAGCATTCTCACGGTCAGCTTAAGCGACAGTTGTGGCTATGGCGCATACGGCAGGCCACAAGTCGGCCGCCGAAGAATGCTACTATACTGCAGGTTTCCAAAACAGCTTGTCATAACATAACAAGACTCACTGCAAAAACCTGCATTCGCGTAATAGCTGCAACGCTACAGGCTATGTACTCCACAAAATGGACGACCTGAGTGGAAAGAGAACTAGAGGAGGACTAGGTATTATCGTCAGTACCGACTACCACTCTTCACCTCTCCCACATAGAACGAATTTAGAAGCAGTTGCCGTATCGGTCCACGTGCATCTTCCATTGACAACGTGTTCCCTTTACCTGCCGACACATGATGCGCTACATGAACAGGCTCTGAACGACCTTCTAACAAAACTCCCCCACTTCTTCATCCTCTGTGGTGATTTTAGTGCACGCAATGTGCTTTGGGGCTCTGCAGCTATCATTCCCAGGGGTAGGGCAACTGTGAGACTTCTCCTGTCATCATGTACATATTTGCTGAATACGGGACAGAACACGCATTTCTCCACTGCAACAGGTTCGTTATCAGCCATCGATCTCTAGCTTTGCTCTCCGGTCCTTGCTCACACTGTTCAATGGGAAGGGGTCGACGACTTGCTTTTCACTTCCCCGTCTGCATTCACCTGCCAGGTTACGTGGAACCCGAAAGGAAACCACCGTTATGGGTGCTCAGTAGAGCAGACTGGACACTTTACAGGCAGGCAGCCCAGTCTGACCATCGTGTCAATGTTAACGAATGAGTGGATCATTTTACCAGAATTATCCATCACGCCGCTGCAGCATCCATTCCATAGTCCACAGGAAATCTGAAGAGGCAGGTGGAGGACGAATGCCGCTCTGGAATCAGGACAAGGCGTGCGGCTCTGCGTCGGTTCAAATGCCGGCAAATTGCAGAGAATCTCGCCGCCTTTCGGGTGGTGAAGGCGAAATGTCGCCGGATCATTAGAGAGAGCAAGAAGAGGTCGTGTCAACAGTTCCTGAACACTATTACATCTATATCCACATCCATACTCCGCAAGCCACCTGACGGTGTGTTGCGGAGGGTACTTTGAGTACCTCTATCAGTTCTCCCTTCTATTCCAGTCTCGTATTGTTCGTGGAAAGAAAGATTGTCGGTATGCCTCAATGTGGGCTCTAATCTCTCTGATTTTCTCCTCATGGTCTCTTCGTGAGATATACGTAGGAGGGAGCAATATACTGCATGTCTCCTCGGTGAAGGTATGTTCTCGAAACTTCAACAAAAGCCCGTACCGAGCTACTGAGCGTCTCTCTTGAGAAATTCAATTGCCGTCCGCTGCACCACGCGTCAATTCGTTGCAGATCCTCCTGCATTTCAGTACAATTTTCCATTGTTACAACCTCTAGATATACTACAGCATCATCCGCAAAAAACCTCAGTGAACCTCCGACGTTATCCACAAGGTCATTTACGTATATTGTGAATAGCAACGGTCCTGCGAGACTCCCCTGCGGCA
Source organism: Schistocerca americana (assembly GCF_021461395.2). Taxonomy (NCBI): domain Eukaryota; kingdom Metazoa; phylum Arthropoda; class Insecta; order Orthoptera; family Acrididae; genus Schistocerca; species Schistocerca americana. The sequence continues at coordinate 8,731,129 of NC_060120.1, read as the reverse complement.
CACCTGAAATCGCTCTTACTTCGGAAGACTTCTCTCCATTGAGAATGACATGCTGCTTTCTGTTATCTAGGAACTCTTCGTGCCACGAAGAGTTCTGCTGTATGAGGGACCATCAGAAGAATTTCTTGGAGAGGAAGGAGGTACCCCATGGCTGCTGTAATTGGGAACGGTGCTTTCCTAACCAATCCACGAAACATTGCCTAGACTATGGTGGTCTATTTTTCCGTAGTTACTGCAACCATCGATCAGGATGCAGGTTTCAAGCGCCACAGAGCAGTTATTGAGAGGATCAGTTTGGAATTCCGGTGCACCGCTGATAAAAATTACAACTGCCCATTTTCCACGTGGAAGCTGGAGCTACCTCACAGGAGACGTCAGGGGCTGTTTTGGCACCACCGACCCCATCAGGAGTGCAGGGCTCAGCAACCGATAGACTTGTTTCAGGGTGAGGATGTGAGCGTGGGTTTGATCAGACATTCTGTTATTCTGCGCAACAGATTAATCTAAGATATACCGTTTACCCTGTGGCTCCTGCAAGGTGCAATTTCCACCCCCACACCACTACAGAAGTCAGACAGATGCTCCTAATGGTCTAAAGAGAAATGCCTGAAAAACTTTCAGCAATAAATATCTTCTGGAGTCGTCTGCTGTAAGAAAATGACACAAAACTTCACAAAATTTCTTACGTAACTAGTGGGATACTTGGGTACTGGAGTAGTGCTAGTTAGTGTAAAAAAACATGTAAGTAACGAAAGTTATTATTTATTTTGCAAAAATTCTGAGAAATCACAATGGCATGTTTAGTTATGTATTAAACAAGTTATTACCTGGTTCTTTCCAGATTGTGAAGTTACCTCTCTAAGGATAGGATTCGCCAATGAAATATCTCTACAAAGTTAGTTTAACATTGTTGTTGACTTGGCAGAATGGCTGAGAGGCGCACCTACTCAACTTGAATAATTATCCTTTACAATGTTGCTAGGTATGGTCGAGGCTGTCACATGTGAAATGCAGTGAAGTGTACTGTTGTGGAGGAAATATGGGGTTCGCAATAGCTGTAGCGCACAATACCGTAAGCTGCGATGACTGCTGTCTGCGCCGCTCGCTGATGACAAATAAGATAATTCTCGTTCTATCTGGATTGACCTTCGCCAATCAAACTCTCCCTACGCCTTGATGAAGTCAAGGACTCCTATTCGCCCCTAGTCTAGCTATTGGCGTGGTACACCGGTCAGATAACCAGTCCACCGCGATGCCCCTCAAAAATTCGCTCGCAGGCATTTAACTACAGCTCTGTCCGTTCACACCACACAATAAGTGTGTTGGCCAACACAGTGAACAATGCTTAATCGCAAGGACTCAATATAGAGCCGCCCTTTGATTCGCTCTCACCAGAGGTGCTCTCCCAGTGAAGTACTGAGGAGAGACTTGTTCTTCACTCCCAGAGCGACAACGGAACAGCGCCTCTCCACGCCAGACGTGAAGGGGTGTATCTTTTGGTCTCTTCCATTACTCCTTCAGCTCAAGGCGTCAGAAATATCGTCTGCCAATCAGCATTGCTCTTCTAAAACGGGAGAATGACGTTTCGTTTAAGGCGACCAATCAGGAAACCTGTAGCATTGGCGTTTGGCGTTTGCTGTCTCCCTGTGAAACTCTCTGAAACTGCGTGCTATGTGTAAAGAATGCGTAGGCTGGCCGCTCCCACACAATGTAGCGGAATTTGCTTTTAAGCCGAACACGGGGTCGTTCCCCCTTTTCACTCGGGCCCACGCTGTCCGCTCCACGGGCGGTCACCTCGGCGTTTGGCGTTAACTCGTCCCGTGAAGGGACCGGCGTCCCATTGTGCGGGCTCTCTCTCGAACTAAAAGCTCCTGTGACCATTGTGTCTGGAATGTATGTGTGTATGCGAGCCTCGAGTATTTCAACCACGATGCGCTTACTTGTTACTTGCATATCGTTTACATAAATTCGTACAACATTGTCTTTATCTTATCGAGTTTGGGTTCGAATTAAGCGTTTTGATGTGCGAAATATGATTGTGAGGGCGGACTATGTAAGCAATGAAGGTCAGGAGACCACGACGTCTTCCAAGGAGAAGACCATTCCGAATCTTTACCACCCATGTACGACGTCTCTCACGTTACACTGCGGATACTGATGGCTTGGCAACAGTTTCGGGACTTCGTTGCGAGGGTAATGCCGGAAATTCAGGAGCAGTAAGTTGCGCATCCCTGTATTGTTCCATTTCACCCGGGGAAGTCGTGGCATGAATCTCGCAAACGGAAATACGAGATCAGCTAACTTCAATTTTCGATGCGTTTAAAATGAGGACTTCAATATAAATGTCTACGAAAAGTAGTTACATCTAAGATGGCCACTTTCATTGCAGAGAAAGACCGTCCACACTCGGTCACTGTACGTTACATGAATGCAGTGACGACAGACCTGTAAAGGGAGAGGAACGTTACATTTCAATACAATCTCCACTGAACAGATACTCCTAAATCATTGCAACCGGTGTTGAGTGGACCAGCGTTCGTGTTGTACGTCTCTCCCATCACCATCAGGGAGAAAGCCCTCCTTAAGTAAACTGTCGTCAGCCTCCGGCAGGAGATTGAACACTCGGACATTTATATAATCCACGTTAGCAAGATATACCATACTTACAGAACCATCATGATGCCTGAAGAGAAGTTGAGAATCATGACGCAAAAGCATCCTATCTACTTGTAAGGGATCCAAAATCTTAACGAAAAAGATGTGATTATCAGAGTAAAAACAGGAAGTACGAACCTGATCAGACGTTACAATAAGGTATCGACGAGTCAGTAATGAATCTCCAAAGACTCCGGCTGCGCGGAACGCATGACTTTATGGAAACTAAAGCTTACTGTACATTTTGCCGGAAAACACTTTGAAACCATCGTTGTCATAAAGGAGCAGACTACTCCGCTACCAGCGGATGCAAACAAGAACTTACGCTACGGACCAAATTACGATGTGTCACAAACAACACTGAGAACTCGGTCGATGCGCGTGCGACGCTGCCGTGAGGGGTAATACAAGCAACCTTCCCTCTCGGCGCACAAGGCGGAACCAACATATGCCACCTCGGCTGGAGAGGCGGACTGTGACTGAAGTTTATTTATACATTTCACAAATTTTCGGTGTGTCCGCATAAAAACATCCAGGTGATAACAAACTAATCCCATACTTTTACGAGTCAGGAGTCACTTCGGCTGGACGGAGTATTTCACAAAACCGTGCAAAAAATCACATCATATGAGATCAGGCGACCTTTGAGGTGAATAGTGCAATGAGTCATCCGTACGTCCCTCGCGCTGTGAGAGCTGCAGTGTCGTACATTCGACCAAAATCACCCCGCAGTGTTGTAACTGAACTGCACCTGTTGAAATAGAAAATTAAATCCGAAAATCTGCTTCTATTGCTGTGTTATCGATATCTTGATTAGACGCACATTGGGTAACATACGAGAGCGATAACTGCACAATGCAGACGCCTAACGGGAACCACATGAACTGTCCACGGCTGAACGTGTCGAATCTCTTACCACCGCGACAGGCAATATCACCAGAAATGTGTCAACAGGGAGCCACTGATAGATGACATTGGATAAACTACGGTATCGGCCTTGCAGCGGCCACTCAAGCATCGTGGATCCTCGAAAACTCCACCACTTTTGTGTGTGTGTGTGTGTGTGTGTGTGTGTGTGTGTGTGTGTGTGTGTGTGTGTACTCAATCTTCTGACTAGTTTGATCTGACCCTCTACGAAATCCCCTCCTTTGCCAAACTTTTCATCTCAGAGAAGCATTTGCAACCGATGTCCTCAATTATTTGTTGGGCGTATTCCAATCTCTACCTTTCTCTACAGTTTTTACACTCTACAGCTCCCGGTAGTACCGTGGAAGTTATTCCCTGGTATGAAACTTCCTGGCAGATTAAAACTGTGTGCCGGACCGAGACTCGAACTCGGAACCTTTGCCTTTCGTGGGCAAGTGCTCTACCAACTGAGCTACCCAAACACTACCCAAGCCCAGTCCTCACAGCTTTAGTTCCGCCAGTACCTCGTCTCCTGGTATCTTACCATCCTGTCCCTTCTTCTTATTAGTGTCTTCCGTATATTGCTTTCCTCTTCGATTTTGCGGAGAACCTCTCATTCCGCACCTTATCATTCCACCTAATTCTCAAGATCCTTTTATAGCACCTCATCTTAAATGCTTAGAGTCTCTTCCCACAGCCTTTGTTTCACCACCATGCAATACTGTGCTCCAAACAAACATTCACGGAAATTTCTTTCTGTAATTAAGGCTTATGTTTGATAGTAGCAGACTTCACTGGTCGAGGAATGCTCTTTTTGCCGGTGCTAGCCTGCTTTTTATGTCCTCCTTGCTCCATCCATATAAGGTTATTTTGTCTCCCTGGAAGCATTTTTTCACTTTTCTTATTTCTATCACTTCTCATTAGTCTCGTCTTTCTTCGATTTACTCTCAATCCGTATTCTGTACTCATTAGACACTGCATTCCATTCCACAGATCCTGTAATTCTTCGCCGGCCGGAGTGGCCGAGCGGTTCTAGGCGCTATAGTCTGGAACCGCGCGACCGCTACGGTCGCAGGTTCGAATCCTGCCTCGGGCATGGATATGTGTGATGTCCTTAGGTTAGTTAGCTTTAAGTAGTTCTAAGTTCTAGGAGACTGATGACCTCAGAAGTTAAGCCCCATAGTACTCAGAGCCATTTGAACCATTTTTTGTAATTCTTCTTCACTTTCACTGAGGACACCAATGTCAACAGTGAATTTTATCACTGATATCATTTCACCTTGAATTTTAATTCCACTCTTGAATCTTTCTTTTACTTCAGTCATTGCTACTTCAACCTGCTGGTTGAACAGTTGGGGCGAAAGACTACATCCCTGTCTTACTCCCTTTTTAATCCGAGCATTTTGTCCTTGGTGTTCCAGATAATTATACGTCAACTATTATTCTCCAAGCGTTCAACAGCATCATTTTAGCTCACAAAGTGTTCTTTTGCCAATGTCTTTTCTCTGCAAAGCTTACTCTCACTAGTTCATTCATTCACCGACCAGTGGCATGTGTGTGTTTACAAACTCATGGCTTGTAGTAAGTCTCCTTGGATTGTCAAACAAAGTCCAACAATAACAGTTTGAGTTTTGAATTAACGTACTTGCCCCCTAGTTGCATCCAGCCGCAGGAATGTTTCTCCTACCGCGACCAGTAGGTAACTGCGTATTCAGAGCAGCGAAATGTTAACCGAAGGGGCCAGCGTCGGATTCCCGGCCGCGTCGGAGGTTTTCTCCTCTCGGAGACTCGGTGTTGTGTTTTCCTTGTTTTCGTATCGTCAGAAATGATATTCCACTCTTGATATGGCCGCATGGGCTCTCCCTAAAAGCTGATAAACTGAAAAAAATAAGTAAATACCGCAACCAGTTTCGCCTCAGCCGTCGTCTCTGTTGTTATGTATATAGGCTGTTTACGTTTTTATGTCGGCAACGCCATGATATATGAAAATCACAGACTGTGCTGTGTGCAGTCTGTGGCTGGTTTGCATTGTTGGAATTTGGTATTGTAGTGTTGGGCAGTTGGCTGTGAACAGCGCATAGCGTTGCGCCGTTGGAGGTGAGCCGCCAGCAGTGGTGGATGTGGGGAGAGAGATGGCGGAGTTTTGAGAGCGTATATATATATATATATATATATATATATATATATATATATATATATAATGAGTTTTGAACACTATTAAGGTAAATACATTGTTTGTTCTCTATCAAAATCTTTCATTTGCACACTATGCCTTTCAGTAGTCAGTGCCTTCAGTAGTTTGAATCTTTTATTTAGCTGGCAGTAGTGGCGCTCGCTGTATTGCAGTAGTTCGAGTAACCAAGATATTTGTGAGGTAAGTGATTTGTGAAAGGTATAGGTTAATGTTAGTCAGGGCCATTCTTTTGTAGGGATTTTTGAAAGTCAGATTGCGTTGCGCTAAAAATATTGTGTGTCAGTTTAGTGATGATCAGAATAAGTGAAGAGAGAAATGTCTGAGTACGTTCAGTTCTGCTCAGCTGTTTGAAAATCAAATAACGTAAGGGGTTTATCAGCATAGTCATTCATTAATTTTTCTAAGGGGCGTTTCAGTTAGAGTTCGACTTTATCACTGTAGTTCTCTAGGGATGGACATTTTCTTTTTGAAAATGGATAATTTAGTACTGAAGAGCTTAGAGAGGCACGCCAAAAGCTATCTGCAGACTGACAGCTGACGGTAACTTTCCCGAATATCTCTCATTGAAGCAAAAGCCTTTTGCTTTCCCACGAACTGCAGTTGTGGTACTGAATCGTCTACATGGCGTACACAATCGACTGGAATCAAATCACAGGCGAGTAGAATCACTCGCATACTTAAACACTGCACTCCCACGTTTACCACAGCAGTTACAATTTTATGTCTTTAGAACACAGAATTTCTACAATTTCTTCACTTAAGTTTAACAGGCTTCTGTTATTGCCTTTTTACGGTATCCACAATTCCCATGCTTCATTTTTTCTGCATCGCCGTTGAACGCCACCAATATCTAATGATGAGGAAAGGTTTTGTTGTCAGCAGCAATGTGTGTCTCATGAAATAATATTTTGACACTGTTCAGTTTCTTCATTTGTGATCTGCTTACGAGTCTTTAATGTTCAGTCAGTGACCCATTGATTTTTTACTCTTCTCAACTTTCTCCTTTCACAGTTCATTCGCAGTACAAGGCGCGTTCAGTCAGTAAACCAACACATTTTCTTTTTCTCGGACAGTTTCGGTTGGCAAAACGCGGCTTTTGCTGTGGGAAATAATGGAATATTCACGCTTCAGGCCCCTACTGTTTCATGAAGTTCCCTTAAGTGGTGGCGCTGCAGGTGTCCTTCATCATGGCCTCTGTAATGAAGGTGCGATCCAAGCAGAGAGCTGTCGTTGAGTTTCTTTTGGCGGAAAAGCAGAGCATCACATTCATAGGCGTTCCCACAATGTCTACGGAGACCTGGCACTGAAACAAAAGGACGTTGAGTCGTTGGGCAAGTCGACTCCCCACCATGGCAAGAAGGTCGTGCAGACCGGTCCGATGTCCTGTATGCCGACCTGCCGCAGTCAGATGTGGCTCCTGAAGTGTCGTAACGTGCCGAGACTCTAAATCGAGGTGATCGACTGATCACAATCAAACACCTCGCAGCATATCTGGCCGTTTCCGTTGGCAGTGCTGATGCACTCGTCCACAAGGTGTGTGTCACTGGCTCACTCGCGGCCAACTATTTTTTTTGTTGTCTATCGTCGTAGCCCATGAAACATGGGTTCATAAGTTCGAACGAGAAACAAAATGGAAAGCCATGGAGTGGCGCTACACAACCTCTCCGAAATTGAAATCCACACCATCTGCCGGCAAATTCATGGCCACGGTCCACGTGGTGCAACGATGAAGTCTGAAGTGTTGAAGAAACCATTGCAGAGTGTTCGTCGCCTCAAAACTGCTAACACACTTCTCATTCTGCGTGGCAAAGTAAGACCTCACACAAGTCTGCGTGCCCGAGAGGCGCTCGCAAAACTCCATTGGACTGCTCTCCTCTTACACGCTGCTGCCAGGATTTCGCACCTTCGAACTCCCGAGTGTTTGACCCAATAAACGATACCTATAGCGCGAATCAGTACACGGGTGATGGGGAAGTTACTTATGCAGCAAGACGCTGGCTTCGACGTTGACTAGTAGAGTGGCACCATGCGGGCGTACAAGCGCTCCTGGTAAGGTGGCGTACGACTGCCGCATTGAATGGATACTATGTTGAAAAATAGGTCATTTGTAGACAGAATAGTGGGGAATAATGTAGTGTATTGGAATCCTGCGTAAAATCAACTTGCTGTCACAGAAAAATTGTTGCGTTACTTATTGACCATGCCTCGTAAAATCCTGTCCTAGGCTGCCCACTCTGTTCAACAATTTCGTGTCTTCCTTACATTCAGCTGTCGTTATTCACCTGCCGCTCCAATACCGACTCTTAGCTGTCACAAGTCTGCGTGCCCGAGAGGAGCTCACAAAACTACATAAGACTGTTCTCCTCTTGCACGCAACTGTCCGGATTTCGCACCTTCCAACTCGCTTATGTTTGAACCAATGAATGATACCCATAGGGAGATGCAGTACGTAGATGATGGGGAAGTTACCCATGCAGCAAGACGCCGGTTACACGATAAATCAGTCTAATCTAAAATCCTTAAATTCAACTAAATACCTAGGTATTACAAATACGAACAATTTAAATTGAAAGGGACACACAGAAAATGTTGTGGGGAAGGGTAACCAAAGGCTGCGTTTTATTGGCAGGACACTTAGAAAATGTAACAGACCTACTAAGGAGACTGCCTACACTACGCTTGTCCGTCCACCTTTAGAATACTGTTTCGCGGTGTGGGATCCTTATCAGATACGACTGTCTGAGTACATCGAAAAAGTTCAAAGAAAGGCAGCACGTTTCGTATTATCGCGAAATATGGAAGAGAGTGTCACAGAAATGATACACGATTTGGGCTGGAAATCGTTAAAAGAAAGGCGTTTTTCTTTGCGACGGAATCTTTTCACGAAATTCCAATCGCCATCTTTCTCCTCCGAACGCGAAAATATATTGTGGACAGCGATCTACATAGGGAGGAGCGATCACCAAGATAAAATAAGGGAAATCAGAGCTCGTAGGAAAGATATAGGTGTTCATTCTTCCCGCGCCCTATATGAGATTGGAATAATAGAGAATTGTGAAGGTGGTTCGATGAACCCTCTGCCAGGCACTTAAATGTGATTTGCACAGTATCCATGTAGATGTAGATGTAGAATGGATACTATGTTGAAAAATAGGTTTTTGTAAACAGAATAGTGGGGAATAATGTGGTGTATTTGAATTCTGCGTAAAATCAACTTGCTTTCACAGAAAAAATTGTTGTGTTACTTATTGACTATCCGTCGTAAAACCCTGTCCTAGGCTGCACACTCTGTTCAACAACTTCGTGCCTTCCTTACACTCAACTGTCAGTATTCTCCTAGTGCTCCAGTACCGACTCTTAGCTATGTTCCGTAAAGGTGGACAGGGTTAGATGTATAACTGTGTTGATCCACTGAGCCTTTCAGAATGATGAGGTCACGCACGAAATGCCACGAAAACATTACCGAGAGCAAAATACTCCCTCCTGGTTGCCGTCTGTTTACTTTCACATTTTTCGTGATGAATACGGAAACGGCCATCCGTTCAAAAATGGTTCAAATGGCTCTGAGTACTATGGAACTTAACTTCTGAGGTCATTAGTCTCCTAGAACTTAGAACTAGTTAAACCTAACTAACCTAACGACATCACACACATCCATGCCCGAGGCGGGATTCGAACCTGCGACCGTAGGGGTCGCGCGGTTCCAGACTGTAGCGCCTAGAACCGGTCGGCCACTCCGGCCGGCCCGCCATCTGTCCAATGGATCATAAAAAGGGATTCACCTGTAAAGACAACCTCTCGCCGCTCGGTTCACGTCCCGTTGCGGTATTAGCGTACCAATTCTAGCCTCGTCGCCGATGAGCTGCAGCCAGCATGGATGCCTGAGTCACGTACCTACTGCGGACGCCCATACGCAGCGATGTCCGCTGGAGGCTCCGTTGGTAGCCACTAGGCTCATATGGGGGGTCAGCTGCCAACAGTTGCTGGTCTATTCTCCCGCAGATGTCACTCACCCCTGTCATCTACGGCCCATGCTAAACTAAATTTGCCTCGGCGTCAGTCAGCGCCACTGTATACTCGTACTTTAACCACGGTGGCACTTGAACAGTTTACCAACTCAGCAGTATCGGAAATGCTTCCACTCTTGGCCCGAAAGTCAGTGATCACGCCTGTTCGGACGTCAGATAAATCGCTCCGTTTCTCCGTCACGACAACGACTGCCTTACTTTCCACGTCCCCCGCTCTGACAGGCCTTATGTATTCTCCAATACCAGTGCTGCCATCTGCTGTCTCTGCACGGATACTGTACGTTGGCGAGCAACATAGATGGTAGTCACGTTAACGTGAGTGATGCTGTAATTATGTTACTGAAAGCCTGTAATGACTGACTAACTGAGCGAAGTGGTACAGTGATAAGACTCTTACGAAATACTCAGATGAACGCCAGTTCGAATTCCTTTTTCGGCCATCCAGGTTTAAAATTTCCGTACTTCCCTGAATCGCTGAAGACAAGTGCCGGTATGCTTCCTTCGAGAGACGACGACCAGTTTTCCTGCTCGTCCTTTTTCAATTCGCGGTTGTGCTCTGTCTCTAATTACCTAATCTAATCTTTCATTCTGAACAACTGACGTTCATGAAATCCACGTCAGTTACTCCACAGCTATGGATTATCAGTTAGGAAATCCCACATGTGTGAGGGCAATATGTATTAGTTTTAGGGAAGAGGAACAACAAATTACAAAATTCTCTAAACTAGTAAAACCTTTGCTTCTAAATCACCAAACAAACTGATGTTATGTCTCTGTCATAAATTGAGGAACCGCTACGACTGCTGTCAAACTCGAGATTTACACTCATGCTGATAAAATTAAGGGTAATGCTCTGGTGGTCTGTTTGCGGATTTAAATCACCTCGGGGTATGACCATGTGGTGCATTTGACCTGCGGTCGTCGCAGCAGTCCACACATACAGAGGTGTGTTGGTGCATGTCAGAGTACGGTGCAACGAGTAAGTGTGCAGACGTTTTCAGACGTGCCAATGGTGACTGTGTGTTGAAAATGGCTCAAAGAACACATTTTGAATGGAATACTAGGGCGGCTGGAGGCTGGTCAAACACAGCAGGTCGTAGCACAGGTCCTCCGTGTATCACAAAGTGTGATCACAAGATTATGATTCCAGCAGACAGGAAAAGTGTCCAAGCGCTACAGTACGGGACGTCCACAGTGTACAACACCACAAGAAGACCAATATCTCACCATCAGTACCCGCAGACGGCCACGGAGTACTGCAGGTAGCCTTGCTCGGGACCTTACCGCAGCCACTGGAACAGTTGTCTCCAGACACACAATCTACAGACGACTGAACAGACATGTTTTATTCGCCCGGAGACCTGCAAGGTGCATTCCACTGACCCCTGGTCACAGGAGAGCCCGTAAAGCCTGGTGTCAAGAACACAGTACAAGGTCGTTAGAACAGTGGTACCAGGTTATCTTCACGGACGAGACCAGGTATGGTCTGAACAGTGATTCTCGCCGGGTTTTCATCTGTCGTAAACCAGAACCAGATACCAGCCCCTTAATGTCCTTGAAAGGGACCTGTATGGACGTCGTGTTTTGATGGTGTGGTGTGGGATTATGATTGCTGCGCGTACACCGCTGCATGTGTTTCACAGAGTAACTGTGACAGGTCAGGTGTATCAGGACGCCATTTTGCACCAGTATGTCCGCCTTTTCAGGGGTGCAGTGGCTCCCACCTTTCTCCTGATGGATCATGGCGCACATCCCCACTGAGCTGTTATTGTTGAGGAGTACCTTGAAACAGATCAGGCGAATGGAGTGGCCTGCCTGTTCTCCAGACCTAAGCCCCATCGAGCACGTCTGGGATGCTCTCGTTCGACGTATCACTGCACGTCTTCAAACCCCTACGACACTTCAGGAGCTCCGACAGGCACTGGCGCAAGAATGGCAGGCTATACCCCAGCAGCTGCTCGACTACCTGATCCAGAGTATGCCCACCCGTTGTGCGGCCTGTGTACGTGTGCATGGTGATCGTATCCCATATTGACGTCTGGGTACATGCGCAGGAAACAGTGGCGCTTTGTAGCACATGTGTTTCGGGACGGTTTCCTCAACTTACCACCAATGCCGTGGACTTAACAGATCTGTGTCGTGTGTGTTCCCTATTAGCCTATGCTATTAATGCCACTTTTGTGTAGTGTCATGTTGTGTGGCACCACATTCTGCAATTATCATTAAATTATGAGCATGAGTGTAGATTACAACGGCAGGTAGTGTTGCGGGCACGTGGAGTGGTAAGGTGAACATTCAGAATTGTTCTAGCGACGATATAGGTGGAAAAGGCGAAAGTCACTGGCATAAGCGACCTTGACAAAGGGAAGTTCCTTATGAACCTGCACCCGAGAACGAGAGTTTCAGAAACAGCCATGGTCGTCGGCTATACGTGTGCTACTGTTGTGAGCATCTGTGAGTGGTGGAATCACGATTAGGCGACAAGTTGCCAGTCGTCCGTGCCTCGCCGCAGAACGTGGAGTTCGGAGGCCTGTCCGTCCTGTAAACTAGGATAGGCGATTATCTGAGGCGGATCTGACGTTCGAGTACAGTACTGATGAAGTCACAAGTGTTCCGAAGCACACCGTTTAGCGCTCCGGAATTGTCGACCCCTTTGCCCTGCGGAGCCAACGATATCGTCACTTACGATTAGGGAGAGCAGGGAATCGAGATGGGTCGTACAGCAACGGAAACGTGTCGCGTGGTCGGAAAAATCACGTACAGAATAAGATGATGCCGTGGTTAGTACACTGGACTCGACTTAGGGAGGACGGCAGGTTAAATCTGCGTCCGACCATCTAGATTTAGGCTTTCCGTGATTCCTCTAAATCGCTCCAGGGAAACGGTTCCTTTGAAAGGGCGCAACCTTCCCCATTCTTGACATAGTCCGGGCTTGTGCTCCATGTCTAATGACCTTTACGTCGAAGGCGCAATCTTCCTTCCTTCCTTCGTCGATGGTCGTGTGGAAGCATGCAGTGCATCGCGGACGCGAATCAATGGAGGAATTATTATGCTGTGGAGGACTGGGGTAGTAATCGAAGGCACAGGATAACTGTGTGTAGCACACGGGCAGAATAGTCCTACAGTGGTTTGATATACATGACAGGGAGCGCAGGTTGATGTCTTGGCCACCAAATTCACCAGACCAGCAACCGATGGAGCACACATGGGGCGCTGCAGGACACCCAAAAACCGGCCAGTAATCTACGGGAATATCGAGGCCTGTGCGTAGACATCTGCTGCCACATGCTACAGTAAAACCACTGAGGACTTGTCAAGTACATGTCGCACTGCTTTATTGCGTTCCAAAGGGCACCAACATGCTATTAAGCAGCTGGTGACAATGTTTTTGTTCATCAATGTATCTACATTACGGGCCATTAAACTTGCTACACCAAGAAGAAATGCAGATGATAAACGGGTATTGCTTGGACAAATATATTATACTAGAACTGACATGTGATTACATTCTCCCACAATTTGGGTGCATAGATCCTGAGAACTCAGTACGCAGAACAACAAACTGTAGGCGTAATAACAACCTTGATACGCCTAGGCATTGAGTCAAACAGAGCGTGGATGGCGTGTACAGGTACAGCTCCCCATGCAGCTTCAACACGATACCACAGTTCATCAACAGTAGTGACTGGCATGTTGTGACGAGCCAGTTGCTCGGCCACCATTGACCAGACGTTTTCAATCGGTGAGAGATCTGGAGAATGTGCTGGCCAGGACAGCAGTCAAACATTTTCTGTATACAGAAAGGCCCGTGCAGGACCTGCAACATGCGGTCGTGCATTATTCTGCTGAAATGTAGGGTTTCGCAGGGATCGAATGAAGGCTAGAGCCACGGGTCGTAACACTTCTGAAATGTAACGTCCACTGTTCAAAGTGCCGTCAATGCGAACAAGAGGTGATCGAGACGTGTAACCAATGGCACCCCATACCATCATTCCCGGGTGATACGCCAGTATGGCGATGACGAATACACGCTGCCAATGCGCGTTCACCGCGATGTCGCCAAACACGGATGCGACCATCATGACGCTGTAAACAGAACGTGAATTCAACCGAAAAAATGGCCTTTTGCCATTCGTGCACCCAGGTTCGTCGTTGAGTACACCATCGCAGGCGGTCCTGTCTCTGGTGCAGCTTCAAGGGTAATCGCAGCCATGGTCTCCGAGCTGATAGTCCATGCTGCTGCAAACGTCGTCGAACTGTTCGTGCAGATGGTTGTTGTCTTGCAAACGTCCCCATCTGTAGACTCAGAGAACGAGACGTGGCTGCACGATCTGTTACAGCCATGCGGATAAGATGACTGTCATCTCGACTGTTAGTGATACGAGGCCGTTGGGATGCAGCACGGCGTTCCGTATTACCCTCCTGAAGTTACCGATTCCATATTCTGCTAACAATGATTGAATCTCGACCAACGCGAGCATCAATGACGCGATACGATAAACCGCAATCGCGATAGGCTACAATCCGACCTTTATCAAAGTCGGAAACATGATGGTACGCATTTCTCCTCCCTACACGAGGCATCACAGTAACGTTTCACCAGGCAACGCCGGTCAACTGCTGTTTGTGTATGAGAAATCGGTTGTAAACTTCCCTCATGTCAGCACGTTGTAGGTGTCGCCATCGGCGCCAACCTTGTGTGAATACTCTCAAAAGCTAATCATTTGCATATGACAGCATCTTTTTCCTATCGGTTAAATTTCGCGTCTGTAGCACGTCATCTTCGTGGTGTAGCAATTTTAATGGCCAGTAGTGTGTATTGTGCTACCCTCGGGAAGTTGAAAAAACTACTTCAGCGTGTTCCTTGTCACAAAAATGCAAACTAACTTGTTGTTGCCCATGTCAACGTAAGGTGCCACTCACGTCTGCGCACAAAACCTCATTGAGCTGTTGTTCCTTATTCACCCTATAGCCCGCATTTCGCAACTTCCGATATTCATCTATTTGGCGCAATAATAAACGATGCACTCCGCGTGAATCAGTACGTGGATGGTGCAAGCAACACGATACTGGCTTCGACATCGGACATCGACTTGTGTAGTGGCAGCGTGCGGGCATACAGGCCCTTGCAGCGGGGTGGCGTCGCACTGAATGGAGATTGCATTGAAAAATAAGGTTATGCAGCCAAAACAGTGGGGCATAACATGGGGCAATTGGATCCTCAGTAAGAGCAACTCGCTTTCAAAAAAAAAAAAAAAAAAAAAAAAAAAAAAAGTGTTTTGCATTATTTAGTAGCTGTAGTCTTTTAACATTTGGTGGTAAGACCAATTCTACTAGGGAGGCAACTAACCTTCAACTTCTCTACCCTCTGGCCCGTTCTAGTGTGCGAGAAACCTCAAATCTGAGGAAAATATATGTTAGGACTTCTGCCCTACCACTGTTCATTGACTAGAATGAAGGCAGCGACACGTTACGTATCATTTCCACTACGAAACAGACCAAGGAGACAGAGCCGTTTGATATACGGTAGCGCCTACGCCTCAGTCCTATGTAAGGACCGGTGACTGTTCCGTGTGGTCCCAAGGTCTCTGCATATCGGGACGCAATCGTCTGTACAACACAAGTCGTTAGCACTGTCGTACAGAATAAGCGAACGAAAATACTTATTACATCCATGTCCTCCGGATGCGAAGAACTTACCCGATACCATCTACCGAAAGTCCGTGTGAGGGTCATAAATCACGCACGTTGGCAACACGTCACTGGCAGTGACGTGGCACATTGCTGCCTGATGGGAGCGCGTGGCCTGGTAGCAGCCGCCGTGAGCAGCGCTCCAGGAGCTGCGGCGGGCGCCTGCTGGTTCTCTGGAACCGTCACCGAAGAAATTTTCTCTTGGTTTTGGAGTAGAACCCAAAACGTCCTGAAAAAAATTCTTGCCATCGTTGTTTCTCATAATTTAAGAGTAATGAAACCTGTGAAACCAAATAATTGGTTCAAATGGTTCAAATGGCTCTGAGCACTATGGGACATGACTTCTGAGGTCATCAGTCCCCTAGAACTTAGAACTACTTAAACCTAACTAACCTAAGGAAATCACACACATCTATTCCCGAGGCAGGATTCGAACCTGCGACCGTAGCGGTCTTGCTGTTCCAGACTGAAGCGCCTAGAACCGATCGGCCACACCGGCCGGCCACCAAATAAATCATGTGCTTGGTTTTGAGTGGGCAGTTAAGTTTCCTGGGACTACAGCCACATCATATTGCAGGATATCAGTCACTCGACGCATAAAACTGACGTTTCGATCATGGTTGCTGTGTCTTCGTCTAGGTCTTCTATCTCCCATAAGTAGACTCAGAGGAAGAATTTTGCAAGGTCGGTTTTATTCATCCATTGACATTTCTCTTGCTGACAGTACGGGTTATGTAACTGCTTATGATAAACAGAAGGCCGAAATTCTAAGCCCAGTTAAGATCCTTAGATGCCAGGAAGGCATCTGGCCCAGACGGCATCCCCGTAAGATTTTATGTTAACAATGCTACAAATATAGCACCATTCTTCTCCATCATCTATCAGAGATCATTGGAACAGCGGAAAGTTCCACGGGACTGGAAGAAGGCCCAGGCTATAGCAATCTATATAAAGGGTATAAAATCGGATGAACATAATTACCGGCCAATTTCACTGACATCGATCTGTTCTAGAATCATGGAACATATTTTGTGTTCAGACATAATGACCTTTCTAGACTCTGAGAAGCTCATCTGCAGAAACCAGCACGGTTTTAGGAAACAGCGGTCATGCGAAACGCAGCTGCATGATATACAACAGGCTCTAGATACCTGCTCCCAGGTTTATGCCATATTTCTCGACTTTCGAAAGGCGTTCGACTCAGTTCCGCACTGTCGCTTCCTACAAAAAGTGCGCACTCACGGTCTATCCGATGACGTATGCGGTTGGATAGAAAGTTTTCTAACAGACAGGGAGTAGTAAGTCGTCCTGAACGGGTTGACTTCAACAGAAACAAGGGTAACTTTAGGTGTGCCAAAGGGCAGCGTAATAGGTCCCCTGCTTTTTACGATTTACATAAACGACCTGGTTGATGATATTGACAGCGGCCTGAGACTGTTTGCCGAAGATGCTGTAGTCTACACGAAAGTAGTATCACACGAAAATTGCGAATCAATCAATGAGGATTGGCATAAAATAAATGCGTGCTGTAATGACTGGCAGTTATCTCAATATTAGTAAGTGTAACCTACTGCGTATACAAGGCGAAAATCCCCATTAATGTACGAGTATAAAATAAATGCCCAGTCTTTGGAAGCCGTAACGTCCGTCAAGTATCTGGGTGTGACTATTCGAAATGACCTCAAATGGAATGATCAGATTACACAAGTAACGGGTAAGGCGAACTGTAGATTGCGGTTTATTGGTAGAATCTTGAAGCGATGCAGTCCTTCAACAAAGGAAATAGCTTACAATACGTTAGGTTGTCCATACTTAGAGTATTGTTCGTCTGTGTGGGACCCTTACCAGCTGGGTCTGATTCAAGAGATTGAGAAGGTCCAAAGAAGAGCGGCAAGATTCGTGACTGGTACATTTAGCCATCACGAGAGCGTTACAAATCTCATAGAAAGTTTGAAGTGGGTCACACTTGCAGATAGACGGCGCGCTAAACAGAAGGGGCTGCTCACTAAATTCCAAAATCCAATCTTCACTGAGGATGTAGACCATATGTTATTACCACCAACTTTCAAATCGCGCAATGATCATGTTTCAAAGATACGGGAAATACGAGCTCGTACTGAGGCGTTCAGACAGTCATTTTTCCCTTGCGGGATCTGCGAGTGGAACAGGGGGGGGGGGGGGGAGGGGGAAATATGATTATGGTGCGAATTGTTCCCTCCGCCACACACCGCCTGGTGGCTAGCGGAGTATATGTGTAGATATAGATGTAGATTTAACTCAGGTCATGACTATATACTCAAATAACACTGAAGTTAAAATAATTACTTTGCTTATTGAAAAAATTAGAATTGTAACAATTGTATTAGCAGCTAAATGTGGGACACTTGTGAAAACATTTTCTTGTGTTTCGGAAGAAAGAAGACCAAGTCCACACCGAGCCAAGTGGAACGCTTAAAGCAGGGACGCAGACTATTCTGCGACTGTGTTGGATATGGATTTGCCTTCCTCCTCTATTAGATGGGGAATTGTAGGGGGGGGGGGGGGGGGGGCTTAAGTGGACACACCAGCACCACACGCAGAAAGCGGCTACCAGTATAACAAAGTACGTGTGACGTACACATATGAGTTCCTTTAGGATAGAGAAATCTCTCCAAGGGCAGGTACGATACGTCCTGATTTCAGGCAGGAAAGAATATCAGCCTCTTTAAAGTGAGTAGCATCACTGCAGATCGCAGAAATAAAACGTTAATCTAGTAGTAGTTAACTGTAGGAGCATCCATGAGAGGCCCCATAACTAGTCTCCTTTACAAACGATGTGCCCACACAGTAAAGGGCTGAAGAAAATCTTAATAACAATAAAGCACTATACTGCGACAGGAATATATATCACAAAGTGTGAATGGACGCCGATGGCGGAGTGGTGTTTATAGCCGTAAATAATGCAATAATATCTGTATAGATTCCAAATGCAAAGGAATCTGGGTGAAGATTTATAAAGGTACTTCAAAAATGAATATGGAATGCTTTCACAGAGACCCTTCCTTAGGAGCAGTAAAAATGGAACATTTGACGGAAAATTTGGGTGAGATTTCGTGTAGGATTCCTGGTCATGTTATGGTCGTAAGAGGAGGTTTCAGCTTAACATTCATGGAAGACTCAGGTGATAGAGGCGGATAGTAGGTATAGGCTTCATGTGAAAGTTCATTATCCGTAAATTAGCTTGAGCAGCTAATGAGTGAAAAGACCTGTGAAAGAGTTTACCAATAGACCCGAAATTTTCGACTCAGTATATGACGAACAGGGAATCAGTAACCACAAGGACGTGCAGCATCTCTGAGTACAGTTCTAAACAGAAATGTAATGAAACAAAGGATGACATTTCTCCCTAGTGGACCGATGACCGTTGCAGTCTGATCCCTTTAATCCCACAAACCAACCATCTCCCTAGCATTTATGACAAATGACAAATTTCAGATTACATGAGCGGTCAACACGAAACATTCATTTCCAGGACTGAAAATGCTGAACGGAGATGGGCAAAGTTCAAGAGCACAGTACTCATATACAGTGCCTCTTAGACGTACGTGCAGTGCAAACTTATGGGGGGACGGCAAAGACCGACCATGGTGTTTGAAAACTGCTACGAAAGCAAAGAGAGTTTAGCTGTCATTTTAAACGTAGCCAAAGCCTTACAGATAGATAAAAACTGATCGAATATAAAATTAACTCTAGAAGAGCCATGCGTTGTCCGAAATTATAAACGTCATTCAAAATGTTTGAATGTGGAAGACCGTAGTGTGGTTTGCTCTTGTCGCACTTACGTCACAATGACAAATTTCCAAATATGTGACCATGGTATAGAAAAGCAACTAGAATAGCTCAGCAGAGAAGAGGCTGCTAGAAATGAGAGGATACCAATACAACATTACATAGAGTAATGTCTTTCTAGCAGCAGTGTACCATTAGTCGGTGGACGAGCGAAGTTTTTCCAACGACTGGAAAAAAGCGCATGTCATTCCCGTTTCCTAAAAGGGTCGTGAAACAGACGCACAAAACGGCAGGCCTGAATGATGTCTGGCTGTTGTAGAGTTTAGGAGCATTTTTAATGCTTACGTTGTACGAAATTCAGGTAAAAGTTATGTCGTCTGTAGGAATCGATATGGATTCCACAAAAAACGATCGCATGAAATCCAGTTCGCCCTGCTCACGAGACATAGAACGCTCTAGATACCAGCATCGTGGTTGATGCCGCGTTCCTTGACTTCCAGAATGTGTTAGATACAGTTGCACATTGTCAACTAGTGAATAAAATATGAGCGTATCGAATACCAGACCAGCAGTGTGACTTGATAGAATTCTTAGCAAATACAACAATGTAGGAGAGAGAAATTTTCAGACGTAGAAGTGACTTCCGCTGTACCCGAAAGAACTGTAATAGGACTATTTCTTTTCACAGCATATCTAAATGACTCACTGAATGATGTCAGAAATTCCATGACCCTTTTTGCAGATGATTTTGTTTACACAGAGAAGTCTATGAAAATGCAGGAGGTGGTGCAGAGGACTGACACTTGATACATGGCTTAGTAGTTCACCATCAACATAGAAAAAATCAAGCGTATTCCGCATAAACGGACAGTAATACACATTATAGTAAAATTTCGCTATTGCAGAGCAATCACAGGATGCAGTCACATCCGTTTAATTTGTGGGATTATGCATACAGAGCATTGTGAAGTCTAACGGCCTCATAAAAGTAATCACAGGTGAGGTAGATATCAGACCGAGGTCCACTGGAAAGGACGCTCAGCAGGTGCTGTCCACCGACAAAGAACTAGCTTATAAAACCCTCTGTCGACCAATATTTGAATATAATGGTATAAATAGGTACAGAAGAAATCATGGGACTATAGATAGAGAGATGCTGAATGAAACGCGATTGGAGTCAAGAGAGCAATGCCTGAAGTCTTCAGTGACTAGCGTAGTAGATTAGTGTAGAAAAGTCTTGAACAAAATCCAAATAAAACCCAAAGAAATTCTGATCGTATGGAAAGACTGGTAATGGAGCCGTAGTTATTATCCAGTCACACATGGATAAGACAAGAACTGGAATCGAGAGCATTACAGCAAAAGCAGAAATGTTGAACTCCGATTTAAAATTTTTCCTTAGAATGAAAGACCCTGGAATATTGCTCTAATGTAATTCTCTCGTTACTGAAAGGTGAGAGGAATAGATAATAGTGTCAGTGGCGTTGAGACACAGTTGAAATCGTTAAAGCTCAACAAATCCCCTTGGTTCGACGGAATCCATATAAAATTCTAAAAATTCTATACCCAGTTTGCAGCTGAATTAGCCCCTCTCTTCAGTGCAATCAATCGTAGATCCCTCGGAGAAAAGAAAAAGAAAGAAAGAGGAGTAGCAGAAGTGACCCTCGAAATTATCGTCCAATATTTTTGATTTCCATTTCTTGTAGAATCTTAGAGCACATTCCGAGCTCAAACATAATGAGATATCTCGAACAGAACGACCTACTTCATGCCAATCAACACGGATTACAAAATCATAGCTCACGTGAAACCCAAAGCGCACTTTTCCCACAAGACATCTTAAAAGCCATGTATGAAGGCAGTTTCTGGATTTCCGGAAAGTATCTGAATCAGTACCACGCCCAAGCATATTATAAAAAAGTACGATCCTATGGAACATCATCAGACGAAATTTGTGACTGGATGAAGGAATGAGGATTTCGTGGCAGGTAGGACGCACTATGTGGTTTTGGATGAGGAGTCGTCGCCGGATGTAGAATTAACTTCGGGTGCACCCCAGGGAAATGTGTTGGATCCCTCGCTGTTCATATTGTATATTTATGACTTTGTTGATATAGTAACTCCAAACTTTTCGCAGGTGAGGCAGTTATCTACATGAAGATCA
Source organism: Schistocerca americana (assembly GCF_021461395.2). Taxonomy (NCBI): domain Eukaryota; kingdom Metazoa; phylum Arthropoda; class Insecta; order Orthoptera; family Acrididae; genus Schistocerca; species Schistocerca americana. The sequence goes on along the minus strand of NC_060120.1, from coordinate 8,709,723 downwards.
GACTGAACGAGACTGCACAAACTTTCAGTCAGATCTTGATAGGATTTCAAAGCGGTGCAAAGATTAGCAACTTGCTTTAAATGTTCCTAAATGTAAAATCGTGCACTGCGCGACACTAATTAACGTACTATAATATGAACATAATATCAGTGAGGGACATTTGGAAATGGTAAATTCGTACAAATACGAGAGTGGAACATTTAGCAGGAACACGAAGTGCAACGATCAATAGGATCAGTCGAGGCCAAAGCAGGTAGCAGAATTCGGGTTAATGGTAGAGCACTATGGAAATCGAATCTGTCTACACCGGAAACTGTTAACAAATGACACGTGCGGCCTATGCTAGAATACTGTTCATGTGTTTGGGACCCGTACCAAATAGGACTAGCTGAGGTACTGAACGTATACAGAGAAGGTCAAAGGTTTTCTTGACCAGCGGGAGGATGTCACAGGGATGTTGAAAGAACTGATCTGGCAGACTCTTGAAGATAGACGGAAACTATCCCGAGAATGTCTGCTAATAAAGTTTCAAGACACGGCTTTAACTGATAACTCTATGGATGTACTACAACCCCGTACACTCTGCTCTTATAGGGATCGTGAGGACAAGATTAGATTAATTACAGCACCAACAGTGGCTGTTAAACAATCATCCTTCCCGTGCTCTATACGTGAATGGAACGGGAAAAGGTCCTAACAACTCGCACTGTGAGACGCACCCTCTGCCATGCACTTCACAGTGGTTCGCAGAATATGAATTAGGTGTAGCTGTAAATCCCTTGTCATTCTGGGATTGGTACTAGAAAGGATTGATACAGGAAATACTGAAGATCCATAGAAGAGTCCCACGTTTCGCAACAAACTCGTTTACCAAGCGCGGAAGTGTCACGCAGACGTTCAGCCAAATCCACAGACAGACGCTACAAGAGAGGCAAAATCAGAGACATTCGGGCTCACACGGAGGCTTACTAACAATCGATCTTTCCATGGACCGTTCGTAACTGGAAGAAGGCATTAGAGATAAAGTTACTGAACTGCTTATAGATGTTGACTCTGAAATTATTGGTATATCTGAACACTTCTTAAATAAGGAGATAATTCAGAGGCCTCCTTTACCAGGATACAGGTTGGCTGGCAGCTTTTCTAGGAGCTCTTTGCGGTGTGGGGGAGTAGCCATGTATGTGAAAAACGGTACCCCATTTGAGTCAATTGATGTTTCAAAATACTGCACTGAAAAGGTGTTTGAATGTTGTGCAGGTGTGGTTAGATTTAGTGGAGCTAAACTTCTTACTGTTGTTATTTATAGATCCCCAGACTCCGATTTCACAACATTTTTGCTAAAGCTAGAGGAGCTTCTTGGTTCACTTTATAGGAAATACAAAAAGTTTGTTATATGTGGTGACTTCAATATAAATTGTATAAGTGATTGTGCAAGGAAAAGAATGCTGGTAGACCTCCTTAATTCATATAATCTTATGCAAACGGTATTCTTTCCAACGAGAGTGCAAGGGAACAGTAGAACAACCATAGACAATATTTTTGTTCATTCGTCATTACTAGAAGGGCATTCTGTTAGCAAAATGGTGAATGGCCTCTCAGATCATGATGCACAAATTTTAAGTCTAAAAGATTTTTGTGCTGCAACACACGTTAAATATAGTTACCAACGTTTTAGGAAAGCTGATCCAGTTGCCGTAGAGACTTTTGTAAACCTTATCAAGGAACAAGAGTGGCAAGATGTTTATAGTGCTGATACAGTAGACGATAAATATAATGCTTTCCTCATGACTTTTCTCGTGCTCTTTGAAAGTTGCTTTCCCTTAGAACGTTCAAAACAGGGTACTAGCACAAACAGGCAGCCTGGGTGGCTGACTAAAGGTATAAGAATATCTTGTAGAACAAAGTGGCAATTATATCAAAACGTCAGAAACAGTCACAATCTAAATGCAGTAGCCCATTACAAACAGTATTGTAAGGTGCTTAAAAAAGTTATTAGGAAGGCAAAAAGTATGTGGTATGCAGATAGAATAGCTAAGTCTCAGGATAAAATCAAAATCACATGGTCAGTCGTAAAGGAAGTGGTCTGCAGAGACAGGTCGAGAATATAGAATCAGTGCGTAGTGGGAATGTCCGTGTTACTGATAAGTCGCATATATGTACAGTACTTAATAAACACTTTCTGAATATAGCACGTGAACTAAATAGAAACCTAGTCCCAACAGGGAATCATATAGCGCTCGTAGAAAAAAGTGTTCCGAGACTGTTACCTGAAATGCTCCTCCATGATACTGACAAGAGGGAGATTGAGTTAATAATTAAATCACTAAAGACCAAGAACTCTCATGGATATGACGGGGTATCTACCAGAATACTGAAGTATTGTTCCATGTATGTTAGCCCAGTACTTAGCCATATCTGTAACTTTTCCTTTAGGAGTGGTCGGTTTCCTGACCGATTAAAGTACTCGGTAGTGAAGCCACTTTATAAAAAGGGAGACAGGGATAATGTTGATAATTATAGACCTATTTCTATGCCATCGGTGTTTGCTAAAGTTATCGAGAGGGTTGTATATACAAGGTTACTGCAGCATTTAAATTCACATAATTTGCTGTCAAATGTACAGTTTGGTTTTAGAAATGGCTTAACAACTGATAATGCTATAGTCTCTTTTCTCTGTGAGGTTTTGGACGGATTAAATAAAAGGTTGCGAACGTTAGGTAATTTCTTTGATTTAACGAAGGCTTTTGACTGTGTTGACCACAAAATATTACTGCAGAAGTTGGAACATTATGGAGTAAGGGGAGTAGCTTACAATTGGTTCGCCTCTTACTTTAAGAACAGAAAGCAGAAGGTAATTCTCCGCAATATTGAGAGTGGCAATGATGTTCAGTTCCAATGGGGCACTGTTAAATGGGGCGTTCCCCATGGATCGGTGCTGGGGCCACTGCTGTTTCTTATTTATATAAATGATATGCCTTGTAGTATTACAGGTGATTCAAAAATATTTCTGTTTGCTGATGACACCAGCTTGGTAGTGAAGGATCTTGTGTGTAATATTAAAACATTATCAAATAATGTAGTTCATGAAATAAGTTCGTAGCTTGTGGAAAATAATTTGATGCTAAATCACAGTAAGACTCAGTTTCTACAGTTTCTAACTCTCAATTCAACAAGAACTGATATTTTAATCAGACAGAATGGGCATATTATAAGCGAGACGGAATAGTTCAAGTTCCTAGGCGTACGGATAGATAGTAAGCTGTTGTGGAAAGCCCATGTTCAGGATCTTGTTCAGAAACTAAATGCCGCTTTATTTATCATTAGAACAGTATCTGAAATAAGTGACGTTTCAACACGGAAAGTAGTCTACTTCGCATATTTTCATACGCTTATGTCATATGGTATTATTTTTTGGGGTAATTCTTCTGATTCAAAAAGGGTATTTTTGGCTCAAAAACGGGCTGTTCGAGCTATGTGTGGTGTAAGTTCGAAAACCTCTTGTCGATCCCTATTCAATAGTCTGGGAATTTTGACATTGCCCTCACAGTATATATTTTCTTTAATGTCGTTTGTTGTTGGCAATATTAGCTTATTCCCAAGAGTTAGCAGCTTTCACTCAGTTAATACTAGGCAGAAATCAAATCTGCATGTAGAACGCACTTCCTTGACTCTTGTGCAGAAAGGAGTGCAGTATTCTGCTGCATCCATTTTCAGTAAGCTACCACAAGAACTCAAAAATCTTAGCAGTAGCCCAAACTCTTTTAAGTCTAAACTGAAGAGTTTCCTCGTGGCTCACTCCTTCTATTCTGTCGAGGAGCTCATGGAAGAGCTAAAAAATTAAGCAAATTCCAGTGTTACATTCTTGATTTTCTTTATTTAAACTAACGACGTGTCGCCTGAATATGTTTCTTGTATTTCATTTTATCTGTTTCTACAATCTACAACTGAATATGTTTCTTATATTTCATTTTATCTGTTTCTACAATCGTATTATAATTTCATGTATTGACTCGTTCCATGACCATGGAGACTTCTCCTTAATGTGGTCCCACGGAACAATAAATAAATAAATCAATAAATAAATAAATAAGAAGAGAGGTGGGAACTGACAGTGGTACACCATGTGCCCTCAGTTACAAGACATAAGATAGCTTTCCGGGTATAGATGTAGGTATCGATGCCCATGTAACATTCTGATAAGGATTTCACATTACTTGAGAGGCGCCCTTCTCTACCATTCCAGTTCGTTTATTATGCATCGAAATTAACCGTTAGGAAACCCCAGACATTTGTATTGGTTGAATTCGCTGAGAAAGACGACGAAGTCATTCAGCTAAGTTCAACAACATAGGGACGTAGGCATCGAAGAGATGTTTAATTTTAATAATCATAAATGTGTAAGGGTCTTTGTTTGTGTTCAATACTTTTCCTCTTATCCGTTTGTCACATTTCTGTGTAATCTTTAGTTATTGTTGAGCTCAATGAATAGACGATAGGGTAACCACGAAAACTGTTGAAACTGATCGAATGCGGATTGTTGCGACTAATTTATATGCATGTGATTGTGAGCTATCATGAACTGTGTAACATCTCTGTTAGAATTAGAATAATAGTTGAGGACAAGCTAATTACGAATGGGAAAGCACGAGGAAAGTACCTTGCATTGTGTTAAACTTTATGTACGAATTAACAACTGATGTTTAATTCGTTCGTGCTTTCAGAATGAGATTTTCACTCTGCAGTGGATTGTGCGCTGATATGAAACTTTCTGGCAGATTAAAACTGTGTGCCGGACAGAGATTCGAACTCGGGACCTTTGCAGCTCGTCCTCACAACTATAAGGACGGGGCGTGAGTCGTGCTTGGCAGAGCACTTGCCCGCGAAAGGCAAAGGTCCCCAGTTCGCGTCTCGGTCCAGCACACAGTTTTAATCTCTCAGGAAGTTTCGGTTCGTGCTTTTCTTATAAAGTATAGTGTTTCGGGAACTGTCGGACAGATATCCATTTTAGTGATTTCTGTCAGTATTTAAACAGTAAAAGTGATTCCCTGTCCGACACTTGACATATATTTCCGGAGAAGAGTGGCAGATGTAAATGCGTCCTTAGTAAACTGGAAATATTTAACAATTCTATCTCATTCTAAAAATCCACCATTTAAGCCGGCCGGAGTGGCCGTGCGGTTCTGGGCGCTGCAGTCTGGAGCCGAGCGCCCGCTACGGTCGCAGGTTCGAATCCTGCCTCGGGCATGGATGTGTGTGCTGTCCTTAGGTTAGTTAGGTTTAATCAGTTCTAAGTTCTAGGCGACTGATGACCTCAGAAGTTAAGTCGCATAGTGCTCAGAGCCATTTGAAGCATTTGAACCACCATTTAACATCGAAAGTTTAATGTTAAAACTTCTAAACTCGTGTTTGTATGTATCTGGTTCATATCCGAAGCAGATGTAAGTTTAATGTTAAAACTTCTAAAGTCGTGTTCGTATGTGTCTAGTTGGTATCTGAGAAATGTATAAAACTTAGTTTGATGTCGAAAAACGCAGATCTCAGTGCAGGGCCGCAGAACAGCGTTAAAATTAAATTTGAAACGGATGAATGTGAAGCTCACACTACATAATGCGAAATCCAGACTATAACCTGTTCATCATAAGAATAAACTTGATGTAAACAAACACAAACGCCATGATTAATCGGAAGCCGTAGCACACGTAATGTGGACTATGTCCATAGTTTTATACCACAGAGGTAGATAAGTATCGTAGAAATATGAAAGACAATCGTTTCCACAGCATCGAGCACATCATAAAAATGCTGTATTTTTACATTTGCTGCTGTACCATTGCAATGTGAACCCAACAGAGCTGATTTGGAGGCAAGCAGCGGGATTTGGCTCGAGAAGTAACATGACTGTTAAGCTGCCAGACATACTGAAACCAACGCACGCAGCTTTTTACAGGTCACTGCCGAACGCTAGTGGGATATAGAATGGCTCGTTATGAAAGAACGGAAAACTGCTCCAGGTTGGCTTCGTAGATTCTGTTGTTGATACGCTCGTTATCAACGTAGCAGGGGACGCTTCCAGAACTGAAATGTATTTCTCGGACTCGGATAAGGAAGGAGCTAAGAGATTACCGGACGACTGGCTGTAAGTTATACCTTCAGTGGCTTGAATATTTAACTAGAAGTGAAATCCTTCAGTACTCTCTTACGCCACACACAGCTTATGCAGAAAAATTACCCAGTGGTTAAGTCAGGAATTGTCATCATTCTTGTTTTTAATCACTATAGTACGTTAGCTAAAAACGATAACGTGTTTGCCGTTTTCGTCTAGTCGTCAAAGGAGCGTATTGTGGGAGATTTGCAGAATATTATTTCATTCTGCTTAAAAATTAAATCACATTCTAAACTGTATTGCTCCTCTACTCGCCTCTTTTCATGTGTGAACTGCAGCTGATCAAGTCACTGCAGGCTAGCTAGCTGTACCAGCTGACCGGCCAGTGCTGCCCATAGAGTAAACATATCTGGAGTGGGCATTCACATGCGCAGAACAGATTTTCTGTTGTCAACATACATTGCCGGCCTGGTCACGTGTTCTCGGGACGTCGTGTGTTTGTACGTATAGCGCCCTGTATATTTCGAATGTCACTACATCCCTAGTACAGACAGATTCTTTTCGTACGTGTCGTGGATTATTTATATATTTTGCGCAGACATTTTAACAGTATCCATTTGATACCGGGAATAAACCAGCTACGTAACTTTTAAGGGCAAGTGATATAGCATTCTGCTTCTTTGCGATAGGTGTCGCAGTTCAGATGCACTCGATTTTTGGTAGTTTTCGGTATGATACGGCATTTTATAGTATTACAGAGCCTGAGGTACATTTTTGCAGTGATAGTCTGGGAAAATGACTTGACAGTACGCTAGTACTTTTGCAAGTGTCCGAAAAACACCGAATTTGCCACACATTAACGATTATATCCCTGCTAATTCGTCCTTTTTTTTTGCTATTTCTGCGTATTTATTTTCTCGTTTTTGCGACCTAAAGCACAATTTTTCTTACTGGTGACACTTTGAAGTGTTTATTTAACGCATTTTACGTACTTGCTCCCAGTTTATTAAATAAATAGTAGACTGAGTAAGAAGGGGGAAAAAGGCGATCGAAGAATAAATGTACAGCAAACCAAATACAGTTGGTCATGTAACAGTCAACCCATATCACCATTAAGGGAAGTGGAAAGTGACACAAATGAAAGAGTTTTGGGACATGTTTACTAATATTTTACGCTTCTTAATCAAATGGTGAAGAAAATAAGTTGAAGGGAAAATACACCAAGAAAATTAATGTGTACTTTGATTAGCTACACTATTGTGTTTTTTATTTGATTTGTGCAGAAAATGTATTTAAGCTGAATGCAGAAATTGGTAGTAGGTGCTGTGGAAAATTAAAAATAGTTGGTATAGTATCTACCTTCAGCCACACACGTCCAAATTGTTCTCTGTCTAAACGTTCCTCTTCAAAGTGTTTTGAACATACTTTGGAATATTTTGTGGGGACAAAATTACTCCTCCTTATTTTCTGGAGCCACATCTTTTCTCGTTGTTCGTCCATCGGGAAACTAAAATATAAATCACACATAATCATTCTCCATGTCCTAGGAACACTTAACATGGTCTCCTACTGTAACTTTTTAGTAAACAAAAAGGTTTCGACACACATATTATACGAAGACAATTACAGACTCCCACTCTATTGAATTTATCTGTCTCCCGTCTTTCAAATCTATAAACATAATCGACAAGTCACTGATAAATGCATGGAGGATAGTATTTGCTGAAACAACTAACCATTCCCTTTCCCGTTCCACTAGCAAATTTACGAGAGGAAGCGATTGTTTGTAAGCTTTTGTACGAGCCATAATATCTATTATATAGCCATAAAATTGTGGGAAAAAAGTTCTACAGAATCAAGCTTTAATTATATGCGTCTCGAAATTTTTAAACATGGTACCCGTGAAAAGTTACAATCCCTCCTTCAACAAATTTGTGTTTGCATCCGTAGCAAGAACAGTAATTCACCATCGCTATTACACTATCAACAAACGGTGAAAACACAACAAAAACTCTTGATATTATAAACTTCAAACTCTGCGGAAAGCACACACGCACAGCGGTCCCGGAAACACGTGACTATCCTGGTTTAATGTTGACAACATGCGCAGAACGCAATGCTCACTCCAGAGATATTTACTCTACGTTGCTGCTCAAGTTAAATGCACCGGTAAGGCTGTTGTCCCGTATTATCGCTAAGTAGATGTGCGCGTAACACACAGCTCAAACCGTACCCTCATTATTGTACTTGACAGTTCTCGAAACAGACTGACTGTAATCCCACATAAATCGAAAATCCAATGCAATGTCAGCAAGCGCGGAAGTATACTTACGATGAACGGATTATATCCAGTACATCAAACAATTCGCGAGAAAGCAATCCGTTTTCAATGAAATTTACGTAAGCTGTATGATTGCAAACCAAGTGATACAGATTAAAATGTTGGCCCTGAATACCGTTAACCTTTATCTTAGTCTTGTATTGTTAGCCTTTATCTTAGTCTGTCTCCGCGTCAGAACTGTTATCCTAATTACACAGCAAACGAACGTACATTTTAATGCATCTGCCTTTCTCATTAAACTGCTTGAGAATTCACAAGGTAACACTTTACTGAGATCTTCTACTGCTGTTAAGCCCCTGAACTGATATTTTCACAAATACATTCCAACAACAACTGCGCCCTTACAGTGGACATGAACTTTGATGATAATTAAATTTGTCGGCCTACCTGTGCGCACGGAACGCTCATATGTTCTGTAACCTGTTACTATTAGGAATATCGATCGGACTGTCCAAAACCAAATTTTATTTGCCATACTTGTGACGTGCAATACAAGACGATATCATACCAATTTTCATAAAAATGCTGCTCATTACGTAATTCGCCATGTGAAATGCGAGTATATAAACACATTCAGAAAGGTAAAGAATAAAAGAGGAAGATCTAAACTTAACGACCTAGAAATGAGAACAAAGACTCAAAGTATAATTACGCTTCGTTAAGCCGTGACGATAATACACCTTTACATAAAGTTCTCACACCTAGTCAAATTAGCAAAATACTTCTTAATATTTTTTTGGGTGCAATTAATTGCCTTACTTGACACTTGATTCATCTACAGGACAAAGCCATACAATGCATTATAAAATCCCTACAGCATACGTCAATTATATGCAATGTCCTAACAACAAGAAATTAAACAATTACAAATATAAAAAACTGGATTACATGATTACAAAATCCCTTTTAAATAATGCTGTCTCCACTATACGGCAGGCCAGCTTCCTTCCTTTTCAAATCACATACATTGCCACACTGTCCAGCACACACTGACTCCTGTTCAGACAAAGTAAAACCAACCTCTCCGAGCGGACGGAATCTCTAGTCGTGAGTATAGTTCCAAAGTGTGTAATTACAGAGGCAATGTTAAAGTGATTTTGCAAGACTTGAGAACATTTATCAGATTTGCAAATTAACTCATATTTGTGACCCATTACATAGTCAGAATTATCATAGCAAATAAGACAGCCATCTTTCAATACGACGAGTATCCAGTCGAAGAAGGCTTTTGCCAGACACTAATCCCCGATCTTCAGGAAAAATAACTGATAGTCTTCGCAGTAATTGGAAATCAGGTTACAGCGTCGGAGAGGAGTAACGATTAAAACTAAGGATAGGATGGGAGTTAAGTTATGCGCGCCACTACAAAACAGTTGTGTCCACTCCAACGAAACAAATGTTTTACGATTCGGCCCGTAGCTGGTATTGCTTCTTAAATTTTTAACCTACGAGGATACTGAAACACTAGAGCATCACTGAAAAATTTAACAATTTTGCTATCGCTTTTTCGACAGTTTAAAGAGAGATAAGAACACTTGTCAATGATTGAACTGAAAAAGCAGCTGAAAAATGTAAGTAAGTGGCCGAAACCTGTCGACACAGCGCGACTTCGGACCCATTATGGTACGTTTCCTTGGACACTGAAGTGCTCTGTGAGTAACACTGGGCTGAAAATGGTTGATTATGAGTATTATTGTGCTTGCTAAATCCAGATTAGTTAATAATTCAGAGGCTAAAAAAATATTTACTAAGACTTTCTTAACCAAAAGACGGTACTTCACTGCCTTCCTTCTTCAGCCGATAGCCTAGAAATATACTTAACTATTGCCCAATCGATATGTTATCGGGGGACATGGTCAATATTAAGTGAAGATACCAACTTATGGAGGTGATTTCTGACACAAAAAGGGAAAGTTCACACCAACGAATATCCACAATTGGATGGTGAGTCAGAAACAAGGTCGATAATACTGATACATTCATCTCTTCTGTGTCACAAAAGATGTTCATTGTAAACCTAATGAGATACAATGCAATCCTTCTCACGCCGCGTAATGGACTCCCTAAATTTTTGGTTCTAGACTGTAGCCGAATAAGGTAACGGACTGCATAGATATGATGTTCAAGTTTCTCCACATCAGTGACCGGTTCTGCCTACACAATTTTCAGATGACTCCACGTATAAAAACAAAGGGATTCGTCCTCGAGTACAATCTGTTGTTCGAGAGCTGGTGTGAGAGAACCCCCGTGGATCCACGTTGTCTATCTTTCTGAAAGGACCCATCGTCACAAAAACGTTGAAAACTGAATGGGAAGGGCTTGTGAGTTGGATAGCGATGTCAGAGGAAATGACTCGTTAAATGTGGACAGTCTGGCTACCGTTTGCATGGGGCTGACTGTAGGGTAAATCGTCTCAGCTTGCTCCTGGCGTGAATAACGGACCACCGTGCGTCCATATGGCTGAAATTAAGCCTCCAACAAGAAAGAATATATCTATAGATTAATTGAACAATAAATTACCATTGTGTAATGTACCACTACTAATTGCCTTATTACAGGCTCACTGTCCATTTCCGGGTCTATTTTGATACGAATTCCTTTGTTCCTCTATGTGTCAGGAATAACATTCTGAGGTTTATCCTCTTAGTCAATCTTCTCCCTGTTTACAATTGGTTTCGTTGTTTTTGATTTCATTAATTTAATTAAGATGGCCATCACTTGGTGTAACGATATCTTCTCATGGTACCATCTCACTCGGGGAAATGGATAATCGTTTTACAGTCATTTTTGACGTCATGAAAAGACAAGAAATGATAAATTTCAATTTATTTTCGCTTTATTCTCTTAGATCGTTAGCGTTTCTCTTACGACACGAAGGTTTATAAGGTACTGGGACCGTCTCCGCTTACTCGTTCATGTTCATCATCCAATGTAATAACCACGACGCCATGTATATGTTATTACGAGCCAGCCGGGGCGGCCGAGCGGTTCTACGCGCAACAGTCTACAACCACGCTACCGCTACGGTCGCAGTTTCGAATCCTGCTTCGGGCACGGATGTGTGTGATGTCCTTAGGTTAGTTAGGGGACTGATGACCTCAGATGACCTCAGATGTTAAGTCCCATAGTACTCAGAGCAATTTTTTTGTTATTACAATTCAAGATTCCAAGACCTAAGGAAGAAAAAGTTTTGCGTTATTCGCGCAAATAATTAATCTCACAAAAAAGGAACGTACGGCCAGTTCACCGCAGATCTGCTAGCAGTACACACTGCATGATCAGGTAAGACGCAATGTGCTAAGAGTAGAAGCAGCCAAGTGTCCTATTTCCCGTTATAAGAACGGGTCTATCTTTATCTGAGTCAGTAGACAGTATGGGACGTCCCCCAGCTATAATGGAAAGCTCACCACACCCGGGAAACTGGAGTTGGAAAACGATGCTTATGATGATGATGATAATCGAAAGACTTTGATGAATTATAACCCAACTTCAAAGGTAAATATCTAACAAACTTAGTTGACAGAAAAGGTATAAATCATACAAAACCAGCAAATGTAATAAAATGTAATATATTTAAAGAAAATAATTTAAGAGAAAAATCAAACTTAGAAGTAAGATAACCCAAATAAGAGCTTAAAACAAGAGTAATTGTCGAAAACTTTAAATAACAGGGTAAAGGAGTTATATAAAGAAAGGGAAAAATTAATCAAGGGAACAGACTACATTCAGTGTTCTTCTCCTTTGTTACTAGATGATGGGGCAATATACAATTTTTTGATTACACGTGTTCACCGGCTCGTTTTGATGTATGTTTTATCCTTGCTTCTGTTAATGAAATCAAACGTGTCGAACAACAGTTTTGATTAGTTTGATAATTAAGTGACACTATTCTGCGCTTTCGGTGTAGCTTCACACAGCCAACATTCAGTCCTTTTTTTCTGAAACCTTGTTTTGACTGCGTACCTTGGCATCCTTGCTTACTAGTGTTGTTCCTTCCGATAATACGTTGTTTAGCTAACCGAGAATTAAGCCCATTGGTACGCAAGGAATTTGGGTGCTAGGAACTATCCATTGACTCGCAAACTGGTCGCTTTTCACATCTAACCTGTCAATAGTTCTAATCGTTTATGGAATATTAACGGCTGTCATTTTACTTCGGATACAGTACTTTAATATACACTTTCAACTTAGTCAAATACGAACTCCAGATATAATACCTGATGTGTAACGACGATTTCCAGGACTTTGAAAACAATTCTAGCCTGCTAGGATATTAGCATACCAGATAAACTAGTTACACAAGAGGATTTACAAAGTCAGCCGTTACGTGTGATTTCGGGAGATACGAAGCACAATACTACTTACAGTAGTTCGTGCTGGACATTAAGTTTTTTTATTTTTTATTTGTGTTGTGCACCCACACGCATTTCGCCTTAGTTACAAGGCCTCTTCAAGTGTGTGTCACATCAACATATCTTTCATTTTTTATTCTGCGTGGCACACAGAAAGTGGCAATTAACGCGGTTTATGTCGAAACCATTGAGCAAAAGGAGAACTGAAAATTTGCAATGAGTTTGCCACAGGAGAAAAAACTGTCTGGGTTAAAAATAATGAATAATGAATAATGAAATAATGACGCCTATTGAAGATGCCTTGTAACTAAGGCGAAGCGCGTCTTCGGGCACAAGATAAATTAAAGAAGACAGGAACTTAATGTGCAACATGCAAAAGGCGTTTTTCTTTCGAACTAGTTTACATACAGCTGCTGGGAAAATGGCCAGCACAAGAAACTTGTTATAAAAGCAGAACATTTTGGTTAATAATGTAGAGAAACATTAAACTGAGTTAATAAATATGTCTTTGGCTTTAAACTGCTTGGATGTAAACCTCAGACGATGAAGGTTCTTGAGTTGTCACGCAACAATCTTGAAGAGACCAGCACGAACGAGCTAAACGAACGAGCTAAACGTGAATCAATGTAGACAAGAGGCAACATCCCCAGTCGTCAATAACAGACAAGTTATTCGTACACAGTAATGTTCACCATCCAGACAGAGCTCTGCAATAAACACGGCGTTTCTACGAGTGGCTGTGGTTTTATTGGACGACTCTTGAAGTTCTGTACTTCTGACTCGCTTCTGAAGTCCGCCAGAGTAGTTCGCCGTTGTGCCTACTGTTAGGCGATTTCATCACGACAATAGCAAACGGTTCCTGTTACTCGAAGGCTGGCTGTAAGAGATCAGTAAGGTCAAATCGATTCGTGGCCGCAGCGGCGCGGTAAGGACAAAGCGAAATGGGACGTTGGTTCGGCACAAAAGCTGCCTCGCCAGGCCTTGTAATTACGAACACAGCTCAGACAACAACGGTCTGGCCAAATATAGGTTTCTTGCGGGAATCAATTCGAGTAATTTCGGTCAGCTGCCTTTGATCACGAGGCGGCAAGGTTACCGCAAACACTTCCACTGCAGTGCTCAGCGCATGTGCCCAATCGACATTATAGGAAACAAATTGGCCTACCTGATGATTTTGTAAAACTACGTCTCATTTCGACATTTCGTTCGCAGCACCTACCAAGTTTGTAGAAGGTCACAACAATACGAACACGCGAAAACAGTCAGCGCAAATTCTTTCGGTGAAATTAAAATGCTAGGTAGTGGGAAATGATAGAGAAACCTAAAAATTGATCATCTGCATAAAACGACAGTAGACTAATTGGATTTTCGCAGAAATTGATAAATAAAATTGTTAAAGAGAAGAAAAAGGAGTGTGATTATCACACTGCTTTATTAAAAAATGTCCTATTCGAGCTGGTATGACGTTGCCTACCGCCGACCTTCGATATGGCCTACCAAGCCAGTTGTAGGAAGCCCTATAGATTAAATTTGTTTCCAAGTCACCATGCAGCTCGGAGTTCTTGAGCTATACAAGTAACCACCGGAGGTGAATGAAGCGATAAGCGACAGAAAGCATCGTTGGACCAACTGACTGATATTGAAACATTTGCGTTACTAGTCTGACACCTACGGGACATCTTCAGCATTATAAAAACATTTTCAAAATTAATACATTCAATCGTATCACCTACGATTTACGAATGTTCGACGTGACAACTATTTCTATACTTTGTACAATCATGAGAGCGATTTCAAATCTTCTTATTCTTAATTGTAATTATGAATCTCATTTCATTTCGTGTCATTACATACACCTTATACTTCAAGTATGCCTGTAAAGCAAAATTCACCATTTCCTGGATATTCGCGTCGGAAAGTAGTCACCGAAGATAAGGTCACCGCTTCGTTTTATATCGATAGTAGCACTTACTGGATGCAAGATCCGCTTTGCTGCTCCATCTGAAATGAATACTGTACGGAAGAGCGCTTGTCTCATGCGCAGAGAGCTAATAATACTGACGCGCAACAAAAATGGCAGAAACATTTTTTAAATCGTAAGACACTTTTTTGTATCACTAGTTTTCGTAGTTCTCGCTCTGTTCCTGCTTAAAGGAAAATTGAATGTTTAAGACGTTGCTCGTAGAAAATTTAATGCACTTTCATGTAGTATAGCAGTTTCTGTTGATAACGTGTATGTTTTTCGAATTTTAGGAGTTGGCATTGAGGGGTTTGCGCGCTCTAGTTTCGATACCGCTTGTCAGAAAACCGAACGTGACAAGTTCGTTTTGTAGTAAGTTTCGTATACCTTAATTTTGTATGCAACGGTTACATTAAAAAAAGACTTAGTTTCGAAGATAAGAGCGAAAAATAGAAAATCTGCTAAAATTTTAAAGCTCTGTGCGTTTTTAGTTGTCAAGCTGATCTACAAGGCATTAAACATGAAACTCGGATTTAGCACCCCAAAAAACGTATAGAACTGCTGGGAAAAGTAAAACGTTTTTTTTTTTTTTTTTTTTTTTTTTTTTTTTTTTTTTTTTTTTACAGGAACACCACTATTATACTGGGCTAACAGGAAAAGATAGATAATATAAAATATGTACAAGAACCAAGAGGAAGCAATAAAATGGGAAGATAATAAACGGAATGCACGGATTAGAAAGAGTGTAAGGCATTTTGCCTCTACTGTTCAGTCTATGCACCGAAGAAGCAATGACGGAAATAAATGAAATGGCCAAAAGTGGGATTAAAATTCAGGCTGAAAGGATATAAATGATAAGATTTGCTGATGACATTGCCTTGGTGAAAGTGAAGAAGATTTACATTATCTGTTGCATGCAATGAACATTCCAATGAGTACAGATTGTGGTTTGAGAGTACTTCGGATACAGCCAAAAGTAATGAGCAGCAGCAGAAATGAAAACAGCGAGAAGCTTGATATCAGATTCGGTGACCAGAAGGAGAGGAACTTACGTAATCTGCTGCCTTGGAAGCAAAATTACCCATGGCGAACGAACCATGGAGGACATAAAAAGCAGACTCGCAGCACGCTAAGAGGGCAGTCTTAGCCAAGAGAAGTCTACCAACATGGGCCTTAATCTGAGGAAGAAATTTCTGACAGTGTACATTCGAAGACAGCATTTTATGGTACTGATTTACTGACCGTGAGAAAAGAGAAAAAGAAGAGTATCGAAACGTTAAAGATGTGGCGCTACAGAAGAATGTTGAATATTACCTATACTAATAAGGTAAGGAATGAGGAGGTTTTCCGAGAAACGACTTAGAAAGGAACGTAGAGAAAACGCTGACACGAAGAACCGATAGGACTGCATGATATGTGTTATCAGTGAATAATTTCCGCGGTACTAGAATCAGCTGTAGAGGGTAAAAACTGTAGAGCAAAACAGAGATTGCAACACACACACACACACACACAGCAGATAATTGAAGTCCTAAGATGCAAGTGCTAGCCGCAAGTGAAGAGAATGGCACAGGAAAGGAGCTAGTGGTGGACCGCATTAAACCAGTCAGAAGAGTAATGGATGAAAAAATAGAGAGGTAAGTAAATAAAAAGAAATGGTTTCGTCATATTTTATATCGCATTAGTGTATCTATTTCATTAATCGGTGCCTCTAAGTACCAATTTCAATGTAAGGAAGAGCAGTAACGAATAGTGAATAACTGTAATGTACACGAAAACAAATAGCAATTTGTATATGAAACGATGCCAAGATTGTGATGATAATTAAATCAAAGATACATCTAATTTTGCACGATAGCACCAGCTTCTTGTCTGAGGCTGAAAGCCTGTTTGCCTTTCATTCCATTCATATTTTCTGGGCCAGTTAATACATACTAGCACGGCTTGGTCTGTCTTTTATTTCTTTCGCCACCATTCATTCCGTTCTCAGTAAGTGGTTTCCACTTCTGTGAACCCCCATGTATTCTCCTTTGTATATAATTCTAATTCGGCTTTATTATTTTGTATTCGCTATTTGAAGGTACAACATACCGCTCTTTTGAGTTTCTTAACAAATATCTTAAGCAGGTAAAATCGAACATGTGTTCTATGAGTCGTTAGTAGACTACTATTATCGATTAAATTTCGATGGAAAATGTATATTAAAGGTAGCTAGAAACGGAACATTAGATAAATACTAAATAATTCCAGCAAGCAAGTTTCGGGAGAAAAACAGAAGACAATGTACGTGAAACACAACTTAAGTGACTAATTTGTTCAGAATTTCCAGTATGAAGCGACCAGAATTGGAAAAAACCGTAGAAACAAGAAATAAGAGAAAAGAGAAACAAAAATCTATGGAAATGAATTATTTCAAGTGACAATGTGGTGGGAACAGCAATTGGTATTTCAGTGTCTCTCGTAACGCTGAGAGGACAACAACACAAATTATCCGATAATTACATAGTTGACGATATCAAATAACGATCAATAATAGAACCGTTTGTCTATGACTCGGCCGGCTATGAAGCCTACAATTCTCGCCGAAGTCTAATAACTAGGTAGGAGATAATTCAGTCTCATGACGGGACGTGACCTATACGCGATCACGTTTCCAGCACTAATCGATAGCTTATCCAGTGGACAATTTCTCGTCGTTTATGTGAGTTATAATTGTAGAGGGAGGTACGTCACCGAAGTCGCACTATTGTCGATGCTGACGTCAGACGCGGGAGCTGCATAGCGGCAGTCGCAATACCGCTGTTATTCTACACACGCACAGCGTTTGAGTCAAAGATACCGCAATATTGTCTAAATTCCTCGCTACCTGTGTGGTATTAATGGAGTAGAAGTTTGGTACACTCTACTGCAAGTGAATAGAACAGATAATGTTCATGAGTTCTACTACTGGTGGTGTCCGTGTAGGCAGGTCGCCTGCTGCTTGTATGGACAGGGGGTATCGGTTCAGATTTAACTGAAGTACTCGTGTACCGTCTGAAGGTAGGTATCAGATGAAACACACACATGGAAAAAGTCTGAAAGCATGTAGATTCTCTACTAGAAAACGCAGGTTTGTTGTGATTATAAATGATACACGGATCAACTGCAGCGGAAGATAAGATAAAATTATTAGAAAAATGCACCAGAATACCTGCTTATAATAATTGGTCTTTAGTAACAACTTATTGTTTCGGCATTTCTCGTCATTGTCAAGTACCTGCGAATACAATTTTGGTGAGACTGTGTATAAATGTTAACCGGTCGGAGTGGCCGAGCGGTTCTAGGCGCTACAGCCTGGAACCGCGCGACCGGTACGGTCGCAGGTTCAAATCCTGCCTCGGACATGGATGTGTGTGATGTCCTTAGGTTAGTTAGGTTTAAGTAGTTCTAAGTTCTAGGGGACTGATGACCTCAGAAGTTATGTCCCATAGTGCTCAGAGCCATTTCAACCATTTTTTTAACAAATGTTAATGTGAATGTCATTTATATTAAAGTGACTGTATTGTACTCACGTCTAGAATGATGTGATGTCCACATTACGTCGTTAAGGAAAGGTGTTATAACTGTCAACGTTTTGACAAGATGGTAATAACGTAAACATATCGAAAACGATAGGTTAATTATGGTTTGACACTAGTTTGACAGTTTTGCTCTTACGATATTATACGTTTACAAAGAATATATACAGGATGTTACAAAAAGGTACGGCCAAACTTTCAGGAAACATTCCTCACACACAAATAAAGAAAAGATGTTATGTGAACATGTGTCCGGAAACGCTTACTATCCATGTTAGAGCTCATTTTAGTTTCGTCAGTATGTACTGTACTTCCTCGATTCACCGCCAGTTGGCCCAATTGAAGGAAGGTAATGTTGACTTCTGTGCTTGTGTTGACATGGGACTCATTGCTCTACAGTACTAGCATCAAGCACATCAGTACGTAGCATCAACAGGTTAGTGTTCATCCCGAACGTGGTTTTGCAGTCAGTGCAATGTTTACAAATGCGGAGTTGGCAGATCCCCATTTGATGTATGGATTAGCACGGGGCAATAGCCGTGGCGCGGTACGTTTGTATCGAGACAGATTTCCAGAACGAAGGTGTCCCGACAGGAAGACGTTCGAAGCAATTGATCGGCGTCTTAGGGAGCACGGAACATTCCATCCTATGACTCGCGACTGGGGAAGACCTAGAACGACGAGGACACCTGCAATGAACGAGGCAATTCTTCGTGCAGTTGACGATAACCCTAATGTCAGCGTCAGAGAAGTTGCTGCTGTACAAGGTAACGTTGACCACGTCACTGTATGGAGAGAGCTACGGGAGAACCAGTTGTTTCCGCACCATGTACAGCGCGTGCAGGCACTATCAGCAGCTGATTGGCCTCCACTGGTACACTTCTGCGAATGGTTCATCCAACAATGTGTCAATCCTCATTTCAGTGCAAATGTTCTCTTTACAGTTGAGGCTTCATTCCAACGTGATCAAATTGTAAATTTTCACAGTCAAGATGTGTTGGCTGACGAGAATAGGCACGCAATTGTGCAATCACGTCATCAACACAGATTTTCTGTGAACTTTAGGGCAGGCATTGTTGGTGATGTCTTGATTGGGCCCCATGTTCTTCCACCTACGCTCAATGGAGCACGTTATCATGATTTCATACGGTATACTCTACCTGTGCTGCTTGAACATGTGCCTTTACAAGTACGACACAACATGTGGTTCATGCACGATGGAGCTCCTGCACAATTCAGTCGAAGTGTTCGTACTCTTCTCAACAACAGATTCGGTGACCGATGGATTGGTAGAGGCGGACCAATTCCATGGCCTCCACGCTCTCCTGACCTCAACCCTCTTGACTTACATTTATGGGGGCATTTGAAAGCTCTTGTCTACGCAACCCCAGTACCAAACGTAGAGACTCTTCGTGCTCGTATTGTGGACGGCTGTGATACAATACGCCATTCTCCAGGGCTGCATCAGCGCATCAGGGATTCCATGTGACGGAGGGTGGATGCATGTATCCTCGCTAACGGAGGACATTTTGAACATTTCCTGTAACAAAGTGTTTGAAGTCACGCTGGTACGTTCTGTTGCTGTGTGTTTCCATTCCATGATTAATATGATTTGAAGAGAAGTAATAAAATGAGCTCTAACATGGAAAGTAAGCGTTTCCGGACACATGTCCACATAACATATTTTCTTTCTTTGTGTGTGAGGAATGTTTCCTGAAAGTTTGGCCGTACCTTTTTGTAACACCCTGTGTAGGAACAGCGATATTATTTTACTAACTAAATTTTATCACTGTTATCTTTGTTTCTTGATTATGTCATTTCCTATTTAGGCTAGTTGATGCATGTCCCCTGGCCATCACTGTAAACTGATCTCAATATTATTGAGCGTTTGTGGTCTAGTTTGGAGAGGAAGGGGCGTGATTGGTGTCCACCTACATCGCCGTTGCCTGAACGTGTCACTATTTTACACGGATAATGGTATAAGACTCCTTTGAAACCACACAGGACCTGTTATTATGCATGTCGACACGACTGGACTCTGGTTTCATTGTCAACGAGTTTCCTACACCGTATTAGTCTTGGTAATGTGTGGTAGTTTTTGGTGTTTTCATATTTTTGTCTAACCTCCAGTAGTTCCGCTTTCGGCGGCGCGACGCTAGGGGTTCTAGATAACATGGAGGATGGTCGTTGGATGTTGGCCCTCTGCAAGAAATAAATAGTCCAGCGGCTGAGACAGGTTCACATCTCGCTGATGAAGCTTTCGTTACACTTGAGTCTCAATAGCAATTGTTACTTTGCTTTTCTGCAACTCTGAATGTGTGATTTAGTTTCAGTCAATCCTCTCTTTGTTCAGTGACAATGATTTTGAGCGCAAGCAGATATAGTCTTAACGTTCACTCTCCTTTTAGCCGACGGCAGTCGTCTTATCGTCGATCCCTTTTACCTCTAGCTACGTAGTTAATGGCAGTGACCTGTCTACTAACATGTTTCTTGCCTGCAAGCTCCCCCACTGTCCCAGTATACTCACACAACAAGTCTCGGCAGAAACACCTGCAGTAACATAGAAAGTTCAACACTGCCACAATCATGGTGACTAGAGAATTTCCCTATATATAAGAAATACGTAACGTCGGAAAGGGAAAGAAGCGGCAGCTGTGGAAAGACTACAGCCTAGATTTACGAACGGACTTCTTCAGGGGAGGTTGTACGGAGTGACTGATCTCTCGCCACGCTGGCAGAGCATTTGCCGAGTTTGCTACCGAGAGCAATGGCAAGTTGCGAAATGTAGTCAAACACCTCTAGCTCACTCACTTTTAACGGTGCCCTGCTATCAATAAATGTATTCTGAAATGGCAGTTAATTTCAGTTTTGCTGTACCGTGGCTACGAATCCTTATTTTACGGTGTTTAATACTGTTCACGTCGGTAAAGTAATTTTCCGTATTTATGAATTTCGTTTATCGTCATTGTCAAGTACCGGCGAATACAATCTTGGTGACACCGCACATAAATGCGAATGTCATTTATATTAAAGTGACTATATTGCCCTCATGTTTAGAAAGATATGACGTCCGTATTACGTCCTTAGTGAATGTATTATAAGCGTCGATGTTTTGATTAGATGGTAACGACGTAAACACATCGAAAGTAATACGTTAATTATGGTTTGGCAGTAGTGTGGCAGCTCTACTCTTACGACATTATATATTTACAAAAATTATGTAGATGAACAGCGATATTACTTTACTAACTAAATTTTGCAACGATTAACTTTGGTTGTTGCATATGTTATTTCCTACTTTCCCTTTTCCGTGTTCTAAAAGTAAAGTACTTCAGGTAGAATCTGCGTCTAAATTTTGTATGTTCATTTAATATTTCTTGTGGGTATTTTCTCGTGTGTATACAGATTTCCAAATCCTGTCCCAAAAGTCTTGCAATGAACCATCTGGAAAAACTGGAAATCTTTACACATTTCTTTAAGAATTGGAAGTCTATATAAATACGAGAAATACTGAATGGAAAGCCGGCCGCTGTGGCTGAGCAGTTCTAGGCGCTTCAGTCTGGAACCGTGCTGCTGCTACGGTTCAAATGGCTCTGAGCACTATGGGACTTAACATCTGTGGCCATCAGTGCCCTAGAACTTAGAACTACTTAAACCTAACTAACCTAAGGACATCACAAACATTCATGCCCGAGGCAGGATTCGAACCTGCGACCGTAAAGGTCACGCGTTTACAGACTGGAGTGCTGCTACGGTCGCAGGATCGAGTCCTGCCTCGGGCATGGATGTGTGTGATGTCGTTAGGTTAGTTAGGTTTAAGTAGTTCTAAGTCTAGGGGACTGATGACGTCATATGTTAAGTCCCTTGCTGCTTAGACACATTTAAACTCAATGGAAATATTAGATGAGCATGCAGAATTTAGACACAAATGCTACGTCAAATACGTTATAGAACTTTTAGGACACGAAAAGGATAAATCAGAAACACAGACATACATTACTATACTGGCAGTATCAAATACAATATCACAGGTGTGACTGAAGGCAGCACATTAGGATCATAATATGGCGGCGAACCCAAAGACGTTTAAACAGCTGTTTATTTACTGATAAAACAATCGTTAGAAATGGTTATATCTAATATATAACTACGTTACATTTAGCATTTTGATATAATGCTCAGTACACGCGTCGTCTTCGGCTGTAATTTTTCGTACAGCAGACAGAAGATCAGGAAAACGAACATGTCTCAATTCAAGTATCATACTACATATTCTTGCTTTTGTACTGTATGTAAGCCTAAATATTTACATTACAGTTTCTCTTATCTGAAATACAGGACTTTGTTTCAATAGTTTACGTATATTTAAAGGAGTCTGGGAAATATAGTGTTAACATAGCTTAAAGATGTGATTTAACCAGTTTGGCTTAGCTTCAGCTTTTCTTCGAAGTATGCTCGTTATGAATGTGCTTATATATGTAGAATGTTCTTTTTATCATTATAAATAAGTGTCTTTAGTCGTTTGAGTGTTTCTACGAAAGCTACAGTCTGTTTTAAACACTTATATACCGGGTGATCAAAAAGTCAGTATAAATTTCAAAACTTAATAAAACACGGAATAATGTAGATAGAGAGGTAAAAAATTGACACACATGCTTGGAATGATATGGGGTTTTATTAGAGCCAGGCGCTCCACCCCATATTGCTAGACGTGTGAAAGATCTCTTGCGCGCGTCGTTTTGGTGATGATCGTGTGCACAGCCGCTACTTTCGTCATGCTTGGCCTCCCATATCCCCAGACCTCAGTCCGTGCGATTACTGGCTTTGGGGTTACCTGAAGTCGCAAGTGTATCGTGATCGACCGACATCTCTAGGGATGCTGAAAGACAACATCCGACGCCAATGCCTCACCATAACTCCGGACATGCTTTACAGTGCTGTTCACAACATTATTCCTTGACTGCAGCTATTGTTGAGGAACGATTGTGGACATATTCAGCATTTCCTGTAAAGAACATCATGTTTGCTTTGTCTTACTTTGTTATGCTAATTATTGCTATTCTGATCAATTGAAGCGCCATCAGTCGGACATTTTTTGAAGTTTTGTATTTTTTTGGTTCTAATAAAACCCTATCACATTTCAGCCTGTGTGTCAATTTGTACCTCTCTATCTGCATCATTCCGTGATTTATTCAGTTTTCAAATTTATGCTGACTTTTTGATGACCCGGTATGTAACTTGATGTTTTTCCCACAACACGAGTCTACGATGTACATGATAAACTCAATTAGTACACAAATATTTGCTCAACTACAGAACTCGTTTAGACCACATCGTACAGGTCACAATGTCATTTCGTTTCAAAAAATGGTTCAAATGGCTCTGAGCACTTTGGGACTTAAGAGATGAGGTCATCAGTCCCCTAGAACTTAGAACTACTTAAACCTAACTAACCTAAGGACATCACACACATCCATGCCCGAGGCACACCAACATTCTGACACTGCCACCACACGTCAGGCCTCAGTAAAAGCTTCACTTTTGGCAGTATGGTAATGTATGTCTGTGATCGGAAATACCATACGCAATACCCAAAATCTAGTCCTGAACGATGCGAGCCGCGTCAACAAGGGCTCTTTCGTCATGGAACACAGTTTCACCACTGGAGAACAAACATCGTACCATGTGATGGAACTGATCAGTCAAAATGGTCACATAATCCTTCACTATAACGCTACCTCACAGAGGATACATGAGACGCACGAAATATCAGGTATGCCAGTTAAAATCCTCAACTACTTCCTGCCGTGTTTCACTCTTATCACGTAAACCCGGTCAGAGTTGAAACAGTACGCAACAAGATTCATCCGACCAAACGATTTTCTTCCATTTACCCATAGTTCAAGCATTATGACTCCGACAATATGTTTTCATGTTATGGTATATGCATCACTATTGAGTGGTTCTGGAATTCTAGGTCGCCCTGCAATTCTCTGCTTCTGGAGACCCGTTCGTGTTGTTTTGGTGCTCACAGCGTCCGTGAGTGCGACAGTCAGACCTACAATGACTTCCGCAGCTGTCGTCATTTTATTGTTCGTCGCGATCCATTTCAGTGACCGTCTCCCGTGATCACTCAACACTCACCTTCATCTGTATGTACATCAGTACTCCGAAAGCCACCTTACTGTATGTGACGAAGGCTGCTTGTGGCACCACTGTGTGGTCAGCGTTCTGATGTTTTTTCGCTGTCCGTGTACGTGATATAGAACTTCGACACGTTGCCCCTTGAAAAGCCAAACACTTTGGTTACCTTGGTTAAGGAAACAGTCGCAATAGGAGCACCATCAATAGTCCTGGGTTCGAATTTCTTGGCTCCGACGTAGTGCACTGACAGACTGACACTCGTAAAGTATAGAGATCACTGCACAGGTGCCTTTCGCTGTCGAATACAACAGCGCAAGCTGGAGGCTTGGCTAGCCGCTGCATTTATAATCAGGCATGCTTATCTCGTGGTATATATACATTTTTGTTCAACCCATGTCCCTGCTACACGTGTGGCATAGCAACCATTGAGTGTGCCCTCAAATAATTACTGTGGTGGGGTATTAGAAAATCCTTCGTTCAATTTATAGCAAAAATCTCCGAGAAAACCTCCTGTTCACAATATGATGAGTTAGACGAGGCCACAGGCATCTGATACGAATCAGTATAAATGTAAACTAGTGTCCTTACTAAAGCGATACTACCTCTTATGGTCGTTGTTGCACCCCGTTGTGGTTCCTCTTGCTGTGCTATGATATTCTGCCACAAGCAAAAAAGAAAGAAAAAGTAGCCTAATCATGTAACTTTTCTTTTTCGACGTCCTAATTAAAACTTAACGATTACATCTCGTGCAATAATCAGTAGAATCAATCAATGTAATTGCACCTATGTCTGTAATGTGTCATAAACTTAAACTTAAGTTCGCATTTAAACTTGGATTTCGTGTCATGCAGCGACAGGATACGCAGGTTGTGCTTTTCTGAAAGCTTAGACGACAAATATGATACATAAGCGTCCGTAACGTGTTATCTTCAGTGAGAATGTAATGAGCTATGTGAACGCTACTTGTCCGTCACAGAAAATTAAGCCAAAAATATTGCTCACATTGCCCTTTTCTCACATGAACCATGGGTGAAGGGCAGCAGGCAGATTCCATAAAGACATCTGACACGGTGGTACACTGCAGACTGTTAACGACTTTAAAATGATATGGAATACGTTCTCAGATTGCCAGATATGCAGTGACGAGCCAAAATATTATGACCATCGCCCATCGCGATAGAGAAAGCTTCCTGGTGGTGTTTCGGGCACGTGGAGCGGCAAGGAAAGAATGTAAGCTCAAGACACACCAATGGACGGTCATTATACCGAAGATAGGGAGCTCAAATGCGGAAATCCACTGATATAAGTGGTTTTTACAAGGCGCTTGTCGCGCTGCGGATGGATGGTGAAGTAATGAGTAGGCCGTGTGGTATAGGACGACCACGTCCCATGACGAAACGTATACCCAGACCGCTGAAGCGTTGCACCTGTCGTACGCGTTTGAAGTTGGCAGCGTAACAGGTTAATAGCTAAAGAAAGAGAAGCGCGAGGCGCTGGGCGTGGGGCGTGAACCAATCCCAGCGTGGCAATCGCTACCGGTTGTGACGTCAAAGCCGCGTTCCCGGCTTTATTTGGTCTGAACATAAACAACGTGCATTGCGTATCGTTTCTACCGTGTGCCTGCGCTGAATTGTGCTTTGTCCCGCTGTGGTTCAGAAAATTCTGATATTCGAAAAAGACAATACTCCCAGTGACAATACTTTGCGTCTAGGTGTGCCGCTAGACAGCGATTCACTGCAGTAACTACAGAGAACTCATGAGTTTTACGAGCAGGAGAAAGAATAGGCAAATATTCATGGACAGCCATCAGTTCCTGCCGATCAAGTTCTGGAACGAACATCAAAAGCTCTTGGAATTAGTGTAAGAACAGTAGCAAGCAAGGGAGTGTTACTGAAAAAGCTGAAAAATTTAGCCATGAGCCGTAACGACTCCGAGTCGTCTGGATCAGGTAATATATTTCTAGAGACTCCTGGAAAGAAGAAAAAGCTGCCTCGCCCTGTCACTGACTTAGATTCTTTCAAGATTGTTGCAATTCGCAGGCATATTTATGCTTACTACAGCAGGAGAGAGTGTCCTACGGTAGCAAAGTTACTAATCTCATTATAAGAGAATGAACCTTTCGGATGTGGGGAATCGTCACTAGAAATTGTATTGACTACTACAGACTTCCGTTACAAAGTGCTAGACGAAAACAAAGTCCTGCAAGAAGAGGTTCACATTGTTATGGGTCGAAACATGTTCTTGCAGTGTATTGTGCACAAAGACATTCATTGGATTCGTATTTGTGAGACACGCTGAGGACGGTCTTGGCTCTGGTTCCGACTACAGTGATGATGGGAAGCTGTGTGGAATTGCGACATTGTCTTCTTAAAAAGGTAAACAAAGAGCTACGAACATCCGTTATTTATTGCATCTTTATCATCATAACATGTAGAGCGACAAAGTTACTATCTTGGTTATTACTTATTTGCATAACTATGTACCGCACTGGTTTCGAGATATCGGCCATGATCAAACTCTTATTTTCTGTATCGAAAGCGTGTACTTCATTATGATTACATATACTTTATTGTGCAGTTGTTTATTTGCTATCATAGTGCTGGGAAGTCAAAAACGAAATGTTATATGTACTGTTATTGCTCAATAGCTTACATTTATGAAATGGAACAGAAAACTGTGTTGTCTGCTATATGCAGAGAGGCTGATGTTGCAACATTGCTATTACAGTACAGCCAGTCTAACTTGACGTAAAGTGAACTGCTGAATGCAATGGTCCGCCGGCGCGAGAATCCCCCACTGTGTAATGTTGTGAGGCTTCGATCTGTGGCAGACCTGACGCAGGGCACAACGCTGGTGCAGCCTGAAGTATTTGTAGCACACACTTCAAAAACCACTGTTGAAAACCGGGCTCCACATCACACGTACCCTACGTATTCCTGTGTTGACACAACGATGTAGTCAGTTACGTGGGCACAACGTTACCGAGTTTTCACCGTAGATGAAAAGCAATGTGACGCGTGTCGAATGAATCGCATTTCTTGTTACATGAGGTTCATGGCTGGGCCTTTACACGCCGTCATCCAGGCGAATGACATTACGAAACATGCAGCACATCACAGATGCAGGTAAGTGAGGGCAGAACTATGATGCTGAGGGGTACATCGAGTTGGGCTTCCATTGGATCTGTGGTGGTAAATGAAGGAATCACGGCAGCAGTGAACTACGTGAACATTATTGTGGAACTAATGCATCGGTTCATGCGTGAGGTCAACCCTACAGCGATGATGTCTTCCAACAGGATAACTGCCGAGTTGCATGGTAAGAATCGTGCTGCAGTGGTTTGTGGGACATTATAGTGAACTCACATTGATACCTTCACCAACATATGTGTCTGATCTGTACCCGCTCGAATACGTATCGGGCGCAAGCTGCGTGCCCATAAACCACCATCCCGTAATTTGTGGGAATTGCTTGATCGGTGCGTAGACGTCTCGTGCCACATACTATTGGAATCCTATCAAGGACTTGTAGAATCTATACCTAGCAGAGTCGCTGCTGTATTGTGGTTTTATAATGGACCAACGCGCTGTTAAACGGGTGATTGTGTTATGGCTCATCGAAATTTAACCCCCAGGAAGAAGATGCTGTGATATGCAAATGATTAGCGTTTCAGAGCATTCACATAAGGTTGGCGCCGGTGGCGACACCTGCAACGTGCTGACATGAGGAAAGTTTCCAACCGATTTCTCACACACAAACAGCAGTTGACCGGCGTTGCCTGGTGAAACGTTGTTGTGATGCCTCGTGTAAGGAGCAGAAATGCGTACCATCACGTTTCCGACTCTGATAAGGGTCGGATTGTGGCCTATCGCGATTGCGTTTTATCGTATCGCGACATTGCTGCTCGCGTTGGTCGAGATCCAATGACTGTTAGCAGAATGTGGAATCGGTGGATTCAGGAGGGTAATACGGAACGCCGTGCTGGATCCCAACGGCCTCGTATCACTAGCAGTCGAGATGACAGGCATCTTATCCACATGGCTGTAACGGATCGTACAGCCACGTCTCTATCCATGAGTCAACAGATGGGGACGTTTGCAAGACAACAACCATCTGCACGAACAGTTCGACGACGTTATCAGCTCGGAGACCGTGGCTGCGGTTACCCTTGACGCTGCATCGCAGACAGGAGCGCCTGCGATGGTGTACTCAACGACGATCCTGGCTGCACGAATGGCAAAACGTCATTTTTTTCGGATGAATCCAGGTTCTGTTTACAGCATCATGATGTTCGCATCAGTGTTTGGCGACATCGCGGTGAACGCACATTGGAAGCGTGTATTCGTCATCGCTTATGTGCTTATCACCCGCCGTGATGGTATGGGGTGCCATTGGTTACACGTCTCGGTCACCTCTTGTTCGCATTGACGGCACTTTCATCATTGGACGTTACATTTCAGATGTCTTACGACCCGTGGCTCTACCCTTCATTCGATCGCTGCGAAACCCTACATTTCAGCAGGATAATGCACGACCGCATGTTGCAGGTCCTGTACGGGCCCTTCTGGATACAGAAAATGTTCGACTGCTGCCCTGGACAGCACATTCTCCAGATCTCTCACAAATTGAAAACGTCTGGTCAATGGTGGCCGAGCTACTGGCTCGTCACAATACGCCAGGCAGTACTCTTGATGTACTGTGGTATCGTGTTGAAGCTGCACGGGGAGCTGTACCTGTACACGCCACCCAAGCTCTGTTTGACTCAATGCCCAGACGTATCAAGGCCATTATTATGGCCAGAGTGGTTTGTTTTGGGTACTGATTTCTCAGGATCTATGCACCCAAACTGCGTGAAAATATAATTACATGTCAGTTCTAGTATAATATATTTGTCCAATGAATACCCGTTGATGAAATGCATTTCTTCTTGGTGTAGCAATTTTAATGGCCAGTAGTGTAATAGTTGTCCTCGACGGCGAGTCTTCATCAGCGACAAGGGTATCGTTAGTAGAGCCCGAGAGAAATGTCATACAACCGCTAGTATATTCAGTATAAATAAAGAATCTGGCGACCAGGGCGGGCAGCGATCTGTGGCTGCTTGCTAGGGATGCTCTGTGTAGGGAAAGGCGTCGTCGTTGAGTGACTGTAGGTGGTTACAAGATGAATTAGACAAAATTTCTAGTTAATGTGATCATTGGCAGGTAGCCCTGAATGAAGAAAAGTGTAAGTTAATGCACGTGACTAGGCAAAACAACTCGTAATGTTCGGATACAGCATTATCAGTGTAGAGCTTGACACAAAAAATAGCTCTGAGCACTATGGGACTTAACATCGGAGGTCATCAGTCCCCTAGAACTTAGAACTACTTAAACGTGACTAACCTAAGGACATCAAACACATCCATGCTGTAGGCAGGATTCGAACCTGCGACCGTAGCAGAAGCGCCTACAACCGCTCGGCCACCGTGGCCGGCAGCTTGATACAGTCACGACTTTTAAATATCTGGGCGTAGCGTTGCACAGCGATATCAAATGGAACGAGCGTGTAAGGATAGTAGTACGAAAGGAGAATAGCCGACTTGGGTTCATTGAGAAAATTTTAGGCAAGTGCGATTCGCCTGTAAAGGACACCGCATATAGGACGCTAGTGCGACCTATTTTTGAGTTCTGTTGGAGTGTTTCGGATCCGCACCGGACAGGATTACAGCGAGACATCGAAGCAATTCGGAGACGGGCTTTTACATTTGTGAGTTAGAACAACATGCAAATGTTACCGAGATGTTGCGTCAACTCAAATGGACATCACTGGAGGAGAGGTGACCTTCTTTTCGAGGCAGGCTATTGAGAAAATTTAGAGAACAGACATTTCAAGCTGAGGGTAGAATGATTCTACTGGTACTAACTTACATTTTGCCTAAGGACCTCGAAGATATGAGAAATCAGAGCTCATACGAAGGCATATAGACAGGCTTTTGTTCCTCGATCTATTTGCGGGTGGAACAGGAAAGGACATGAGCGGTAGTGGTGCAGGCTGCCCTCCCCCACGCAACGCACGCTGGCTTGTGGAGTATGATTATAGACTTAGATGTAGATAGCCTTACACCGAATAAATGTAACAGTCTTACAGAATGCATATCGCTGAGTTCGTACCTATCTGGAAAGGTAGTAAATGATCGAGACGCTGTTAAGACACTGAGCAAGTCGGTGTAATAAGATACAAATAGGTTGCACATAGTGGCTTTCCTGCACAATGTAACAGCTGTCTTTGGCGTCTTCCTGGCAATTTTACCGGCAAATGTTTGCAAGAAGCTGAAATTTCTATGCAAACTATGATTACTTACCTCAAAGGAAGTGTGTTTGGATGAGATTCGCAATTGACCTGTTATCCGGCAAGCAACTACGCCAGTCAGTGAGAAACAAAATCATACAGTTGTCAGAATACCGCAGGAGAAATCGTTTTCTTTGTTATTCTGTTAGGAGCGAAATTACATTTAGAAACGTGTGTTGTAAATAAAGTCAAAGACTTAAGGTTTCTCGGATTGAGTAGCGATGAAAACGTCTCATGGAACAGAGAAATTCATTATCTCTCTCAGCTCTAACATTGTCTATCACCTACACGCTTGCACTGTTTTACTGTGTATAATTTCATAGCATAGTGTCGTGTGGGATAATATTTTGCGGCATCTCAGTTCAGACAAAGGGCGTAGATTTAATCCAAACATGGGTCATACTGTCACTTGCCTTGTTAGTCATGAACTGCATGAGCGTCAAAATTAAGTCAGCCATTCTCACAATGTCACGCTCTCGTGAGGTTTTCCGCTGACGTTATCCACTTGTTGGACGGAACAGCTGCATCCATTCTGTGTACGCAAGACAGAACGATCTCAGTAGGAGCATATCCTTATCTACCGGTCATAAAATTATGTGTTTCGCTGCAGCAAACAGTTTTAACAGGTTTTGTCAGATAGGCAGTTATTGACAAACTGCATATTTTAAGATTCACAGTTTTTTCGAAAAATATCTTCTAGTCACTTTGGGAACACTGTGGATCACTGAACTGTGATGAATTTTAAATATATTATTCCATGAACAAAGGCTCAGAATTACTTATTCATCCAACTATTCTCTTTAGTGTATTTCCATCATTTTTCCAAATCACTGCAAAGAGTATGGCAGCAGAAAAAGAATGTCATCTAGTAAGAGATACTACCCATTTCAAGTATTTTAGTACAGTTACATTACTATTTGAATTACTGTTCCCTTGTATATTTACAGTGCTATAGTGGGCCCGTGGAATTAGAAGTAAAAAGATTGAAATTGAATTTTACATTTTTTCGGTATTTGTAACTGAGAAAATTGTAGCTGTACATTATAAATTGAAGCATGGCTTGTTGATTAATGCATTCAAGCTGTTCATTTTTCCGATTCATTTCATAGGAAAAGAAAGAGGAAACTGCAGCAAACGCTTCAGTCACTAAAGCTTTGTGCCAATACGCCAGCAGCTAGAATGTCACTTGTGAGATGGGAGTGGGCAGCAAGGAGAAAACTCTGCGGTAGACTGATGTGATAATCTTTCTGGAACAGCCGCTGTACTTTTCCAAAAGTACGTCTCCAATGAAAGTTACTTCCGTCAACCACCGTCTATTAATGTTCGTATTACCAGATATTAAAGTCTTCATATAGTAGCATTGTCGTAATTAGAGCATCTTTCTTATCAGATCCTGCAGTTATAAATGAATACTTATGCGCATATCTACAACTGAGATGTAGGATTAACTAAGTAAATATGACTGAACAGAAATAACACATTACGCACAGTACAGTCACGTTAATGTGACGACCCGCTACGTTCGACGTCAACATGCAAGAAAGCTTATGTCAGCATTAGCTGTGGAGAGCATGCTAAGTGTTTCGGGAGGACGCGGCGAAAGTACTGTCGTTGTCGTAATGAGAAACGGGAGCTATGTATCTGACGTTCAAAAAAAGGTTGATTGTTCTCTGGCCAAGGATGAAGACATTTTCGAAACGGCCAAATTTGTACACTTTTCGCGTGCCGCCATGTTAAAAGTATACCTTGTATGGCAAAAGGGCGCTGTCCAAAACCAGCACCGAGGCAACTGCGGTACTCCACGGTTTAGATGATAGGGTTGAAGTAAGTTGGTGGAGATTTGTGTGGGCTGTGAGCTGTGTGTACTTCCATCTTCCCACGGCTCCTTTACTGAGCGTCGTGTGGAGCCAATATTTTTGGTAATCGACAGTGTTTGGGCGCGATCGGGCTCTAGCATCTCGTTGCTGTCTTTTACTGCTTCGCTTCTATTTCGTTTTTCCGCTGTTGGTCAGGGTTGGTCTTTTATGAAGCTCTTTCGTTTGAACTCCCGCTCGTAGTGTACCCACTATCGATTGCGAGTTCTGTCTTTGGTGTACTTAGAAACCGTAGGTTGGCAACACGACCGAATCACGAGTTTACTGCAGCAGACTCTTTCGCCTGTACTATTTATAGGCGAGCGCGGTCACACTGGAGGAGGTTGTCGCGCAGTGTCCTTCGTGTCTGCTCTGGTGACGTCGACATCCTGCCTTCCGCGTACGGCTGTTATCGAAGCCGCACTTCTACAAGTGGAGGAACGCCGGCCTGGTTGAGGCCCCTCTGTCCGCTCTTCACTGGTTGTCCGCGGGAGGCGGATGGCAGCCTAATCATCGCTTGCGTCGACGACGGCAAACAGACAGTAACCATCACGGGGCGGTGGAGCCGCCGTTCGGCGAGGGCTTGAGTCCGGGAGCAGTTCGTCTGGGTCGGTGTCTGCCGGGACGACTGGGGACGGCTCAGAATTGTGCACAGCAGTCCCGGACAAACGACGAAGTGCGCCGAGGGAAAGGAGAAAAGAAGTTAAGTGTGAATGTTTCTAGTTGATCGTCCTTTGGGATTGAGTTCATCCAGTCGTCTTTCCCGACTTGTGGCCACCGCCTTGGCAATCCCTTGTTCTGTTCACTGGTGCAATTCTGGCAGTGCAGATTCCTCCACGCATCGTTGCTACCCGGTTTAGTGGTGTGTTTTGGCTGTTATTTGTGTACGTTTACACTTCTATGTTTTGGTAGTTCATCCTCCCGCCCTGTGGTTGCAGAATTTCGGGTGGAGAGTTAGTTCCTTGTCTCCCAAGATCTAGTGCTCTATTATTAAAGTTAATTCTAGTTCAGTCTAGTGTTCTGTTAATCCCTGGGTATGTGTGTCCGCCATACTATTTGCACTGTATTTATTCTAAGTGGGTTGCACTGACAGTAGTTGGGGGTTCGAGTCCTGTCACGGAGCTGATAAGGGGTCACATTGGTTTCGGCTTGTTAGTTGGAGGGTGTTGCCTTAGAGGTTTGTTAACATTGGCATATCAGCGTTGTCTAGCGCTACCGGGACCTAAAGAAGAACATTGTGCTGATTAGGGAATGTTGTTACACGTTCTTGTTTTCATTTCGATACCTGTATTTGTGAAGGCAACCACATGAAGTAAGATCTGTTCTAAAGCGATGCTGGATCTTGGGCTCTTGGTATTTTTGGTTTTGTTTTGATCCCGACTATTTGGGTGCCAGGAATTTGGAACTGTGTTATTAATGTTTGGCTTGGACAGAGCACACGCGGCTAGTTTAGTACGTGTGTAGTGGAAAGTGTAATTTCCACCTTGCTAAAAGGGAGAAAAAGAAACTTTACATATACCTTCTATTTGCATTAACTATCTTACCTGTCGCTTAAGTAAATATCTGCTCAGTGATTAAGCTAGTGGGAGCACCCGTCCTAAAAGCAACTAGCGCAATTGTGTTATGGTGGCCCTCGTGCCTATTTTGGTCCGAAAGATTGTATAAACAGGCTTACATGCTCCATATCGAACTTCTGGTGGTGTTTTTTGAGTGATTGTGGATTATTAAAATTCATTATAGTGCAAACGTTTGTGTTTTACCAACCGTGTTTATAAGTTATTAATGTGATTGGCTGGAATGTAATACGAAAGTTTTAGGACCATAGGTTGTCCAGGTTGAAATTTGAAGCCATGCTGCGTTGTGAATTCGTGTATTTATGTTTCATATTGCAATGAGAATTTAAATGTGGTAAACCCACGCTTTGTGATTAATAATTGAAGATTTAAGAGTGCGTTCACTTAGCACTTACTTATGTGTTGTATTATTATTATTTTAAACAAATTACATTAGGCATTTTAATTTTTTAAATTAAAGCCTTTCCAACTCGAAAGTGGTGGCCCTCACATTTTGGGCAATTGTAAGCATCGAAGCATGATTTACATAGTTGGTCTTATGTATTGTATGTTATGAATAAATTATTTATGTGTTAAATCACGTCTGATATGTCAATTCCTTGGCCCCGTCCACACCTTGGTCGTAGTCTTTTAATATTGAATGATCAGACCACTGTTTCAGGCTGTGCAACTGCTGAGTAGCTGACATCCCAGATGAGCTAAGGGGTTAGCAATAGTGCCTCCTCATTGACCATTCAGCGAACATTGCTGCGTAGGGGCCCCCCCGTCCATGATGCTCATTGGCGACGAAGGCTGGAACTGTCACGTATTACCGCAACTGCTTTTGGACGGTTCACGCTGTATGCTCCACCGGACAGGTGGCCACTGACTTGTACGGCTCTGCAACAATCGTCAGAAGAGTCCAAGCCCCCGGAGGGAGCGTTGTGGTATGGGGAACGTTTTCGTGGTATTCCCTGAATGATCTCGTCACTCTGTAAGGAGAAGTGGATCAGCACCAGTATGTACCAATCCTTTGGGACCATGTCCACCCCTACATGTAGTTTGTTTCTTTCGGCGACATAGTGGCATCTATCAGTAGGACAATGCAACGTCTCACACAGCTCGCAGTGAACGGACGTGGTTCGAGGAGCAGCAGGATGTTCAAATGGTTCAAATGGCTCTCAGCGCTATGGGACCTAATTTCTGAGGTCGCCAGTCCCCTAGAACTTAGAACTACTTAAACCTAACCAACCTAAGGACATCACATACATCCATGCCCGAGGTAGGATTCGAACCTGCGACCGTAGCGGTCGCGAGGTTCCGGACTGTCGCGCCTAGAACCGCTCGGCCACCCAGGCCGGCGCAGCAGGATGTGTTTACCGTACTCACCGAACACCAAACTACCACGATTTAAACCCAATCGAGAATCTGGGGGACCACCTTCATCGGGTTGCTCGGACTTCGGTTCTCAGCCGCGAAAACCTAGCGCATCTGGGCACGCCACTGGAGGCGGCATGGCTCCAGACCCCTTTCCATGCCTTCCAGAACTCCAGTGACTCTCTTCCTCTACGTCCGCATTGCAGACGGTGGTTATACAGGCGATCGACAGGAGGTCATATTAATGGGACTGGATCGTGTAATAATGAGGCGGCACTACCGGTTTTCTTGGCTAAGTACCAGTGATGCCAATTTTGTTAACGGCTTGCAGATCTAAAAGGAGAATTTCAGGGCAGTCTGGATATTTATGTGGTGTCATTAGCTCTTAGCGGAACACATTTCTCAATCGTTTGCAGTATTCCAACTTATCGATCACTGCATGTCGATGAACTCCGTTGGGAGCAGGACTTTAAGATATTACAAAACTGATACAGCAAGCAAATGGACTGCTATTCGTTTCCCGTTTCCATGACAAACATGAGGAGATGCATGGAAGAGCAGCTGAACAGCTGGAAAATGCCGTCAATGAAGTATTCATTTTTGAGAATAACAACTCCGTACTTGACCAGCTGATGTACCCTGTTCATGATGGATCAACAGAGACTGAAGTACATTCTTTGTAGAAGGCACGCTTAATTCCACATTACATCACAGTAGAGAAGTACCAAATCCTTTGTGTGTGATGCACGTGATCCCGGTATGAATGTGACATCAGTTCTGTCAAATATGTCCGAAACGAAAGACTAACATGTTTTAATAGTTAATCGAAAATGCTATGAAGATCTCTGTACTCGTGAAAACTGAAAACAGGGACAAGTTTAATGCACTGTCGTAGCCTTGCCCGACTTACGAGGAACTGTCAATCAAATGCAGAAAATTCTGACCGGCCAGTCAGCTAATGAATTTCGCTTCATATACCATGAAACGCCAAATTCCATAAACTATTTCTAGAGTTGCATCTGTCAACATTTTGCTGCTTCCTAAATGTGGGTCTTTAGGAACGTCCAAGTAGGCCAGCAGCAGATAGGAGAAATGGATAGTGTAATGCACTACCGCTCAGAAACTGATTCATAGCACGCGGAACTCCAACACAGTTCTGAAACAGTTCAGCCACACGTCGGTAAACCCCCACGACTGCTTCAACATATGCCCTCGGCACAGCAATCACAGCTGTCGCTGTCTGCATAGCGAAAAACTAACGCAACGAAAACGGCGAGAGAGGTTGTCTCGCAGATATTCGACTATGTCAATCCCTGTGGAATTTGGGAGTCAGGGAGGGCAGATTGAAGTCCGACTTTGGACGCTTCTAGCAACGAGAACGCAGAGGTATGTGTAGTTCAACTAATTTACCCAATACACACTGAGGAGACAGAATTCATGGGATAGTGATATAGACATGCATAGATGGCAGTAGTATTGAGTTCACAAGGGCAGTGCATTGGCGGAGTTCTCATTTATGCTTAAGTGATTCGTGCCAAAATGTTTCTGACGTGTTTGTGACAGCAAGATGGGAATTAACAAACTTTGAAGGCTGGATGGAAGTTGGAGCTAGACGTGTGGGATATTTCATTTCGGAATTCAATATTCCGAGATCTACAGTGTCAAGACCGTGCCCATAACACCAAATTTCAGCCATTATCTCTCACCACGGACAATCATGTTGCGCAAACCCTCTATCCGCGGAAACTATCACTGCGGGCGAGCAGCTAACCGAGTCACTAGCTAAAACCAGGAGAGAGAAATGGCTGAGGACAATAGAGGAATTGGACATGAAACGGAGCAGTCAGAAAGCCTGGACACTCCTTAAACGTCTCAACAATGACCCGACTTTCTCTCCAGGACATGCACCCGTCACAGCCGACAAAATAGCCCACCAGCTTCTCAAGAATGGGAAACCCGACACCAAAATCAGGAAGTCCAAAATAGACAGGATTGAACACCAAGAAAATTCAACTCTGGCCACCCCTCTCACAATGGCAGATCTGGACAAAGCCATAGCGAAATGCAAGCTAAGGAAGGCCTCGGGCCTGGACGGGATTTTTGTTGAGCAGATTAAACACTTTGGTCCCAACGTTAAACAATGGCTACTGAAACTGTTTAACAATTGCATGGAAACAGGTCAGATTCCCACAATCTGGAGGAAGGCTAAAGTTATTGCCATTTTAAAACCAGGCAAAAATGCTGATGACCCCAGAAGTTTCCGACCCGTATCACTTCTTTGCCATATCTTTAAAATCTTTAAAAGAATACTCCAGGATCGCCTCTCCAGTGCCATAGAACCCTACCTAATCCCCCAACAAGCAGGTTTCCGCCCAGGGAAAAGCACTACATCTCAGATAATTAACCTCACGCAGCTGATTGAAGACGGATATGAGAACCAGAAAATAACTGGTGTCGCCTTTATAGACTTGACAGCCGCAAATGACACCGTCAACTTACGTCTGCTAATGAAGAAGCTGTATGCCATTACCAGGGACTTTAAATTCACATCCACAGTTTGTTAGAGAACCGTAGGTTCACTGTGGAATTCCAAGGGATGCATAGCAGGTGGCGGGCCCAGAAAAATGGTCTGCCTCAGGGCAGCGTACTGGCACCCTTACTTTTTAACATATACACCAACGATCAACCACTGCCAGCTGGTACGGAAAACTATATCTACGCCGATGACCGTGCTATGGCCGTACAGGGTGACTCCTTTGAGAATGTTGAGACAAAGCTCACGGATGCGCTAGACATGCTCTGTCAGTACTACGCCGACAATCAACTCAAGCCGAACCCTAGCAAAACACAAGTTTGCGCCTTCCATCTCCGTAACAAGCAGGCATCCCGTAAGCTGCGTGT
Source organism: Schistocerca americana (assembly GCF_021461395.2). Lineage (NCBI taxonomy): Eukaryota > Metazoa > Arthropoda > Insecta > Orthoptera > Acrididae > Schistocerca > Schistocerca americana. The sequence continues at coordinate 8,671,255 of NC_060120.1, read as the reverse complement.
CTTTTGGAAGGACACACTCCTCGAACACTGCGTTAACCCCAAATACCTAGGAGTAACCCTAGACAGGGCTCTGACGTATAAACAGCACTGTATTAACACCAAAATGAAGGTGAGTGGCAGAAATAATATTCTTCGGAAAATAACGAACTCCTCCTGGGGCGCAAAGCCAGAGGTAGTGAGGACCACAGCACTAGCAGTTTTCTTCCCAGCAGGCGAATATGCAAGCAGTGTCTGGCACAACTCTACCCACGCTAAACAGGTCGACATTGCTCTGAACGAGACCTGCAGGCTCGTCACTGGATGTCTGAAACCGACGCCAACAGACAAGCTGCACCATCTTGCTGGGATTGCACCTCCTGCAGTGCGAAGAGAAGCGGCAGCCTATAGTGAAAGAGCGAGGGCTGAGATGGCAGAGAGCCACCCCCTCCACAAAAGTCAGCCAGCCACCAAACGCTTGAAATCTAGACGCAGTTTTCTCAGAGCAACCGAAGATTTTAGCGACCAACCTGGATCCAGGGTGGAGAGATGGAAGTGGTCGGGAGAAGGGCACTGGATGGAACCAAAGGAAGAATTGGCACCAGGTTACGATGAGGACTGGGTGGTCTGGAGATCACTAAACAGGCTACGCGCCAACACTGCACGGTCAAGAGATAACCTTCTGAAGTGGGGATATTCTACTACATCTAATCTCTGCGACTGTGGAGAGGTGCAGACGACCCAGCACATGCATAACTGCCCTGAATGTCCTTCACACTGCACTTTAGAGGATCTGATGTTGGCAACCCCAAATGCTGTCGACGTAGCCCGCTTATGGGCCAAATGCCTTTAACATTTTGTTTCTGTGCACACATATTTGTATATATATATATATATATATATATATATATATATATATATATATATATCTTCATATGCCTGTAATTAATTTTTTTCTGTGTGCTATTCATTTTTTTTTATATTCCTGTACCCATGGTGCTTCTGACACGAATAAAAAAAAACCACGGACAATGCAGTGGCCGACGGCCTCCACTTAACAATCGAGAGCAGCGGTGTTTGCGAAGGGTTGTCAATGCTAACAGACAGACAACACTACGGGAAATAACCGCAGGAATTAATCTGGACCGTACGACAAACTTATCCGTTAGGAGAGTGCAGCGAAATCTGGCTTCAATGGACTATGCTAGCAGACTATGATGCGAGTACCTTTGCTAAGTGTCCAACATCGCCTACAGTGCCTCTCTCCTGCGCTAGTGACCATATTGGTTGGATCTGTGCCTGGAAAACCGTGACCTGGTCAGATGAGTTCCGATTTGGGTTGGTAAGAGCTGATGGTAGAGTTCGAGTACAGCATAGACCCCACGAAGCCATTGACCCAAGTTTTCAACAAGGCACTGTGCGAGCTGGTGGTGGCTAGATAGTGGTATCGGCTGTGTTTACATGGAATGGACTGTGTCCTCTGGTGCAACTGAACCGATCATTAACGTGAAACTGTTACGTTCGGCGACTCGGAGACCATTTTCAGCTATTCATGGACCTTATGTTCCCAAACAACGGTGGAAGTTTTATGGATGACGTTGCACCATGTCATTGGCCCACAATTGTCCCGGACTGGTTTGAAGAACATTCTGGACTATTCGAGTGAATGATCTAGACACCCGTCGAACAACTATGGAACGTAATCGAGAGATCAGTTCGTGCACAAAATCCGGCAGCAAGAACACTTTCGCAATTATCGATGGCTATAGAGGCGGTATGGCTCAATACCTCTGCAGAGGGCTTCTAACGACTTGTTGAGACCATACCAAGTCGAGCTGCTGCAGTACGCCAGGCAAAAGAAGGTTCGACGCGGTATTAGGAGGCATCCCTTGACTTTTGTCACTGTAATATACGTCATGCTAAAAAGTGCAATTACTAATTAATTTGTGTGAAGATAAAGGTTGCAGCTGAAGAGCCAAATCAATAAAACTTTTAAATTTCTACCCGTGGCAGGTTACGTTAGATACTAAGCTTCTATTATGTTTACTGCATGAAGCTTCATATTAAATAAACTACGCTGTAAGTACTGTGCTGTCATGGAAAATGGAAATCAGCGTTTGGCGTTATTGGCGTTATTGGCCGCCTTGGTCCAGGTCTTATTACATTCGACGCCAAATTGGCGGATGGGGATAAAATGATGAAGAGAGCACAGCATCCACTCCCTGAGCGGAGAAAATCCCCGACCCAGCCGGGAATCGAACCCGGGCAAGCATGACGGCAATCCGACACGCTGACCACTGAGCTAGCAGTAACTGGCAAGGCTACTGCGCCTACTAATTATCACCAATTTAGTCCAAATTTATGGTTTATCCAGGGCTTGATCGGATACGAAAGTGACAGAAGGAGAAGCAGCAGACAGCCAAGCGTTACGGAAAGATAACATTCTTGGCGCGGATCGGGCGTGGCATGAGCCATTTACGTTACCCTAATATCCAGGCAGCGGTTGCTGCAGCTGATAGAGTACAGAACGAGAATCCGAGGGCCATGGCATCGAGACCTATGCGTAAACTACTTATTACTTTTGTTTATTTACATTTTTTTTTACATCACCTACACTGCAAATAAACCGAGATAATGCTTGACATATTGTATTTGATGTGACGAAACCCCATGCGCAGGAGAACAATTTTTTTCTCTTAATTTAATTGTGGGGTGAACAAATAAATCCACAGTTATAAGACGAGATTTCTCGTGTTGAATAATTACCATCATGCAGCACTGAAGTAATTCCCCCCCACATGCATTGCGCTAGTGCAACCTCGCGACAACCTTGCCTGTTTTTTTCGTCAGCTAAAGAGTTTGATCAAGAACCTTCAAAACTGCTCTTATGTCGTCGAGAGGAAATAGAAATCATCACGGAAAAACTGTATCAAAATAGATTCCATTCTACTTCACCTGCTAACCTCGCCAATATTTGGCGAAATGACGCGTTACGCGTGGTTTGCTGCCAAACTCTGCGATGAGAGACAACGTTTTGTGAGTGTAAACCAAGTTTGGTTTCGTACAGAAAATTTAAAATCGATCATGAATTTGTAGAAATGTGGAATTTATAAAGTGTGCAAGATGACTCTGGGCACTATGGGACTTAACTACTGAGGTCATCAGTCCCCTAGAACTTAGAACTACTAAAACCTAACTAACCTAAGGACATCCATGCCCGAGGCAGGGTTCGAACCTGCGACCGTAGCGGTCGCGCGGCTCCACACTGTAGCGCCTAGAACCACTCGGCCACTTCGGCCGGCGAAGTGTGCAAGATTCCGATAAAATTATTTCTCTTGCATCTACGTATATACGATGCAACCCATCGCATGGTGCGTGGTGGAGAGTAACTTGTACCAGTTTTAGACCCCTGTTTTACGATGAATATCGCCCCAGCACGTGTAAATCATCAACTGCAAAATAATAGAAGTACCTAATTTTACATGCGTAGTTCTCGTATTAGCCAAAGCTTTACAGACCCTTCCTGCAAATTTATTTGCAATTTCAAAATTTCCGTTGCCTTACCTTTACAAGGCTTTCACAGAAATGTTAATAAATACAAATATCAAATTGTGCAGCTGGAGTCACACCACATTTGTAAATGCGATTATATTTGTTAAAATCTGAAACTCTCACCGCCGAACCATCGAAAAGAAAGCTTGCAATACACAGCTACAAAAACTACCGGCCTGCCGAACAAGGGGATTAAATCCCAAGGCTTTCATCCACCCCGTCTGCATCTACGTCAACGTACTTCGACCGCTGCTAACTTCTAGTGCTCCTCCCAAATGTTGAAAGAAAATGCGTTTCGTCTCATTATCCTCATCGGACTACTTTCTTGCAATCGTACCCTGTAGGAGCTCAAGAAGATCCCACACCTCTTCACACATATAGAAAACATATCCCGTCAACTAGAAATCGAACATCCTATACTCAGAAGGCTCCCCAACTTTGAGAACTGTGGCCTGATGCGACCTCTCTATCAACGCGTTCATCTTATCACCTCTAAACCCTAAGTGCCTTTTTTGTTGTTGTTGTGGTCTTCAGTCCAGAGACTGGTTACATGCAGTTCTCCATGCTACTCTATCCTGTGCAAGCTTCTTCATCTCCCAGTACCTACTGCAACCTACATCCTTCTGAAGCTGCTTAGTGTATTCATCTCTTGGTCTCCCTCTACGATTTTTACCCTCCACGCTGCCCTCAAATACTAAATTGGTGACGCCTTGATGCCTCAGAACATGTCCTACCAACCGATTCCTTCTTATAGTCAAGGTGTGCCACAAATTTGTCTTCTCCCTAATTCTGTTCAATAACTCCTTACTAAACTTCCTGGCAGATTAAAACTGTGTGCCCGACCGAGACTTGAACTCAGGACCATTGCCTATCGCGGGCAAGTGCTCTACCATCTGAGCTACCGAAGCACGACTCACGCCCGGTACCCACAGCTTTACTTCTGCCAGGAAGTTTCATATCAGCGCACACTCCGCTGCAGAGTGAAAATCTCATTCTGGGAACTCCTTATTAGTTGTGTGATATATCCATCTAATCTTCAACATTCATCTGTAGCATTACATTTCGAAAGCTTCTATTCTCTTCTTGTCGAAACAATTTATCGTCCATGTTTCACTTCCATACATGGCTTAACTCCATACAAATACTTTCAGAAACGACTTCCTAATACTTAAATCTATACTCGATGTTAACAGATTTCTCTTCTTCAGAAACGCTCTCCTTGTCATTGCCAGTCTACATTTTATATCCTCTCTACCTCCACCATCATCAGTTACTTTGCTACCCAAATAGCAAAACTCGTTTCCTAATCTAATTCCCGTAGCACACCCGATTTAATTCGACTACCTTCCATTATCCTCGTATTGCTTTTGTTGATGTTCATCTTATATCCTCCTTTCAAGACACTGTCCATTCCGTTCAACTGCTCTTCCAGGTCCTTTTCTGTCTCAGACAGAATTACAATGTCATCGGCGAACCTCAAAGTTTGTATTTCTTCTCCATGTATTTTAATTCCTCCTCCGAATTTTTCTTTTGTTTCCTTTACTGCTTGCTCAATATACAGATTGAATAACACCGGGGATAGGCTACAACTCTGTCTCACTCCCTTCCCAACCACTGCTTCCCTTTCGTGCCCCTCGACTCTTATAACTGCCATCTGGTTTCTGTACAAATAGTAAATAGCCTTTCGCTCCCTCTATTTTACCCCTGCCACCTTCAGAATTTGAAAGAGAGTATTGAAGTCGACGTTGTCAAAAGCTTTCTCTAGGTCTACAAATGCTACAAATATAGGTTTGCCTTTCTTTAATCTATTTTCAAAGATAAGTTGTAGGGTAAGTATTGCCTCACGTGTTCCAATATTTCTCCGAAATCCAAACTGGTCTTCCCCGAGGTCGGCTTCTACCAGTTTCTCCATTTGTCTGCAATGAATTCGTGTTAGTATTTTGCAGCTGTGGCTTACTGAACTGATAGTTCTGTAATTTTTACATCTGTCAACACCTGCTTTCTTTGGGATTGGAATCATTATCTTCTTCTTGAAGTCTGAGGGTATTTCGCCTGTCCCATACATAAGTGACCTTACCTATCGTAATTTCAGTCGCCTTACCCTCCCATACAGTGTCCATCATACACCCCATAAGAAGTGTCCAATGCACCCACACACTACCGATCTGGCATTCTACTCATCTATCATGCACATCCTTTCCACATAATTCCCCATACTTCGTCGCATAATATCCTCCCCAATACTACCAATATCCCGATTCCTAGCCACCTATAATGAACGTAATAAAGAGGATGTTTATCACACCATATTTTCATAAGCATCATCATCTAATATGAAACTTCCTGGCCGTTTAAAACTGTGTTTCGGACCGAGACTCGATCTAGGGACCTTTGCCTTTCGCGAGCAAAATCTCTACCAACTGAGCTACCTAAGCACGACTCACGCCCCGTCCTCATAGCTTTACTTCTGCCAGTACCTCATCTCTTACTTTCCAAACTTTGCAGAAGCTCTGCTGCGAACCGGACGGGGCGTGAGTCGTACTTGGGTAGCTCAGTTGGTAGAGCACTTGCCCGCGAAAGGCAAAGGTCCCGAGTTCGAGTGTCGGTCCGGCACACAGTTCTAATCTGCTAGGAAGTTTCATATCAGCGCACACTCCGCTGCAGAGTGAAAATTTCATTCTGGAAGTATCATCATCTTATTCGTTATGCTAAAATTGTAAATTATACGCCGCAATGGCGAAAGAGCAACGTTTAGGACACTACCATTCCGTCCTCAGTAGGAAAAAAATAATAACTTTTGTTTGTTTCTTTTTTTTATTCTTTCAAGTCGTTACTTGACTGCAAGTGCAGACAGCGGTTGCTCGAGGCGAGCCCTGAGGGGAGTGGGGGGGGGGGGGGGCGCTGTGGGAACCCCGGCCCGCGTGTCCGGCCAGGGCGCGGTCTCGGACCTCCCCCATTGTCTGCGGCCTGCGGCGGCCACGGTTGCAGCCGCGCCGTCACGAATTTGGAGAAGGACACGCGCCGCCGGGCGCCCCGGTTGCCACACGGCGCCGTGTCCACCTCTGGTGACGCAAGTGGCCGCGTTAACGTACTGATAATTAGCACAGTAGCCACGGAAAGGCTGCACTTGTCGCTGGCGGTCATGGCGATTTCACCACCGGGCATTTCCCAAGGTATAGCACGCCGATTGTCACCAGCAGTGTTGGTCAGGCTTGTCCTGGTCGTACACTCTCTGAACGACGATAAAAGGCAAGCCCGTGAAACACGGATCCCGTTATTAGACTCGTAAACCGGCCCAGGGTGGCCGAGCGGTTCTAGGCGCTGCAGTCTGGAGCCGCGCGGCTACTACGGTCACAGGTTCGAATCCTGCCTCGGGCATGGATGTGTGTGATGTCCTTAGGTTAGTTAGGTTTAAGTAGTTCTAAGTTCTATGGGACTGATGACCTCAGAAGTTAAGTCCCATAGAGTTCAGAGCCATTTGAACCATTAGACTTGTAGTCGGATGGAGCGGAATTCATATATCCTTCGAATCATCGCTATTCGGGCTTCGTGCTCTTCCCATCCATTTCGTATAAAAACAGCGGTGGTCTCTTCCTCTACTGTTATACAGTTCGAGTTGGAGCATCGCTTCTACTGACTCCGCTGTGAACGTGCTGATAAATTTCTGCCTCTCAAGTCGTCCGTCCTACTCAGACCTCTCTCTCCGTTGCACCTTCTGTCCTTCCCCGTCTCTCTCACAATCTCTTACTCCCGTTCTCCCACTTCTCTCTCTCTTTCTCTGTCCTTCTCTCTTTCTGTATATCTGTAAGTACAATAATCGATGTAAACGGGTAAACTTACATACTTTATGAATGGTACGTCTCAAAATACCAAAAATGATATCTTTGGGAGAGGCAAGGTGACAAAACTATGGAACCTAGTGTGCAAGATATGAGAGACAGACGAAAGAACCGTATTCTTAAAGAAGACTATAATAATTCCGTTTCCAAAGATATCTGGATCTGACAACTCTGAATGTTACCGAATTACCAGTTTAATAAGTCTTTGGTCGAAAATACTAACACGAATTATTTACAGAGGAACGGAAAACATGAGAGAAACCGACCACAGGAAAGATCAGTTTGGGTTCGAGAGAAATGTTGGACGACATGAGACAACACTGACCGTGTGACGTATCTTGAAAATGGTTCAAATGGCTCTGAGCACTATGGGACTTAAAATCTGAAGTCATCAGTCCCCTAGAACTTGGAACTACTTAAACCTAACTAACCTAAGGACATAACACACATCCATGCCCGAGGCAGGTTCGAACCTGCGACTGTAGCAGTCGCGCGTTTCCGGACTGAAGTGCCTAGAACCGCTCGGCCACAGCGGCCGGCGACGTATCTTAGAAGATAAGTTAAGGAAAGGAAAATCTACGGTTGTAGCATTTGTAGACATACAGAAAGCTTTTGAAAATGCTGAGCAGTGCACACTATGCAATTCTGAAGGAAGTAGGGGTAAAATACAGAGTGCGGAAGGCTATTTACGGCTTGTAGAGAAAGAAGGCGGCACTTATAAGAGTCGAGAGGCTTGAAAGGGAAGGAGTGGTTGAGAAGGGAGTTGGAAACAGTTGTAGCCTATCTTCGAGGTTATTAACTCTGCATCCTGAGCAAGCGCTAGAGAACCGCAAATAAAAATTTGCTGAAGAAATTAAAGTTCAGGCAGAAGAACTAAAAAGAGCGAGGTTTGCTGATGACGTTGTAATTCTGTCAGAGACAGCAGAAGACTTGGAAGAGCAGCTGAACGGAATCACCAGTGTCTTGAAAGGAGGACAAAATGAGGGTAATGAAATATAGTCGAATTAAATCAGGCGAAATTGAGGTAACTAGATTTGTAAATGAGACACTAAAATTAGTTATACGACTTTTACTCTCTGGGCAGTAAAATAATTGATAATGGCCGAAGTAGAGGTGATATAAAATGTGGACTGGAAATGGAAAGAAGAGCTTTCCTGAGGAAGAGAAATTTGTTAATATCCGATATAGATCTAAGCGTTAAGAATTCTGTTATGCAGGTTGTAGCCTTGTGTGGCAACGTGGACGATAAACAGAGCAGACAACAGCAGAATAGGAACTTTTTGTGCTGCTAATCCTCAATTTAGATTTGTTGATTATGTAACTAATGAGGAGGTACTGAATAAAAAGTAGAAAAAAGAAATTTGTGGCACAATTTGACTTAAAGAAGAAATAGGTTGGTGCGACACGTTCCGAGATGTCAAGGGCTCGCCATCTTAATATTAGAGGGAAGTGGGGGATGAGGTGCGTAAAAGTTGTAGAGGTAGACCATGCGACGAATACAGTAGGCAAGATGACAAAGAGTAGGCTGCAGCAGTTATATACGGAGATGAAGAGGCTTGCACAGGATAGAGTACCGGGGAAAGGAGCGTTAAACCATACTTTGGACTGAAGAGCGTAACCGCAACACGTCTCAATACTAGTTTGGAAGCCCTAAATCCTTCATTAAAAACTACTGAATACTTTATTTTCACAAGAGGGATCGTCTATCTGGTTTGATGCAACACGCCGCTATTCCTCCCTAGTGCCAGCCTCTTCACGACATCACCTACAACCAACGCCATCAGTTATTTATTGTATACAGGGTGAGTCACGTTCACGTAATACCTAACTCCCTTTGATATCCTATATGGTTCCAGATACTGAAACGAGGTTTTCGGCATAATATAGTACGCCAATGGTCACGTGTTTTGGTGTTTAATAAAAGATCCAGATACTGAACCAAGTATGAGTTTTTAAATAGAATTGTTTAACAGCATCCAAAAGATCTTCAAAATACGAGTACAGTAATAGAACGCTTCTTAATTTTGATACTGGAATTCTTGGCAAAAGAATTCGAGAAATATCTAAAATTGAAAAGCAAATCGGCAGAAATCGGCTGTTGCCTTGCAAACACGCTCAAGCCACGCTACCTTGTCGTATGCAACAGTTCGACTGTTTACTTGTCTGCACAGCAGAACTAGCAGGACATGTGTTGTCAACTGGCAGGTCATTTCTCTTCAACATTTATTGCATGCAAACATGTACAGCAATGAGGAGAAGCTAGACATGCTACTTTTATTCGGTAAATTTCAAATAGATGCGGTCCAAATTGTAACGGAAAACTGCCTGAAGGAATTGTAGTTGCTTCCACAAAAACCTAGAAATGTGTGCGCATCTAAAATAGTTTTCCTAATATCTATCTGATACGTCAGAAACTAGCATGTGTCATAATTCCATATACTAAAACCGTAGGTGACCCTCTATCTATGTCGTATGGGAAATGAGAGTTTATCTTAATAGCGTAGGCGTATCTTGTCGCGTATCAGAACCTGACGTCGGAGCTCTGCTTGGCACAGTATCTGACTCGACCCGCACTGCTTTCCAATTTCAGCAATATCACTTTCCAAGAGGTAAAGGGCGAAATTATGAAAAATATAGCCGACCGCTGCGGTCGAGCGGTTCTAGGTGCTTTAGTCCGGAACCACGAGGCTGCTACGGTCGCAGGTTCGAATCCTGCCTCGGGCATGGATGTGTGTGATGTCCTTAGCTTAGTTAGGTTTAAGTAGTTCTAAGTCTAGGGGACTGATGACCTCAAATGTAAAGTCCCATAGTGCTTAGAGCCATTTGAAAAATATATGTTTACATTTAAAAGTACAATACTTGCCCCAATATCTAGGTTGATACCAGAATTCAGAGCATGAACGACACAAACAAGCCTCAGTGTTTCTCTAAAACTGTTGCTCTCTGCAGCACTGTGTAGTGACATGGAAGGAGGGAAAGAAGTTTAAGGTTAAACAAAAAGTCGTCTACAAGGTCGTTACAGACAATGCAGAGGCTCGGACTGCGAAAAACTGTCGGCCGTCCAATTTCAGAGGAACCATCTGGGTCTTCGCCTTGAACGATTCAGGGACGTAACGGGAAACCTAAAAGTGGTCAACCTCCCAAATACGAGCTCAGTGACTTCAGTATCTTACCGCTAAGCCACCTCTCTCTGTTTCGCAACTAGGAAGTCATTCCCTGATGTCTTAACTTATTTCCTTATTGTACAGTCCGTTCTTCTAGTTAGTGTTTTCCACGTATTAGTCTCCTCACAGACCTTTTCGGAGAACATCTTCACTTCATATCATACAAGATAAGGTATTAAATACACTAACATACGTTTTTCAAAAAAATGGCTCTGAGCACTATAGGACTTATCTTCTGAGGTCATCAGTCACCTAGAACTTAGAACTTCTTAAACCTAACTAACTTAAGGACATCACACACATCCATGCCCGAGGCAGGATCGAACCTGCGACCGTAGCGGTCGCGCGGTTCCAGACTGTAGCGCCTAGAACCGCTCGGCCACCCCGGCCAGCTACGAGGTGTCCTTAATACTCTGGATAAATTTAAGGATTGCCTTAATCGAGCACTTAGAAGCATGGAAGGAAAATGAAAGTACATTCAGAATCGGGAATCATTACATGAGAAAAAAGTAAAGACACGCTTTTTCTGCTGTAAAAATTTATGAAAATACTATCCTTTCAGAAAACCATAAATGATAAGTCGATCGTCAGCCGCAGTGTCAGCCGATGCATACTTTGTTCGTTTTCGGTAAGTATCAGCGTTACGAACATTATCATAACTGTATGGCGCTTACAAAGCTTGTTCTAAGGCAATTATTACTTGGAAACGGAAAGGAAAGACAGTGCATGTAATACAAACTTAACGAAATCCCGGCCTGAGAATGTCGGTGTTCTACGTCAAGGCTGAAAGTGGCTGTAATAGGAACTTTTCCTCAGTCGCATGTCTTGCGCAGGGTAATGACGTGAAAGGAACAGTGACGGATGGGGTGGCCGCTAGACTCGGCTGAACCCTGGTGCCGGCGCCGTGTACTCTTTTAATTAGAGCTGTGTACGCAGTGTAGCCGCCTGACCTGGCAGAGCGAGGCGCTTGTAGCGAGCACACAGCGGGCGGGCGGCCCGACCCCACCTGTTACCACAGCCGAAGCGCGGCGACTTCCCGCTGGGGGCGTGGCTGCAATGGCCGTGTAATTAGTCGGCTTAATTTAACTGTCCCGCGCGTTTATCTGCTGCCTAAACGCACCTGCCACCAGTGATTACCGTACTTAAGTAAATACAATATGTGGGGCGGCCGCGGCGATGATGCGTTTTACAAGGCTACGCCCGCCCGCCCGTTATTGTGCGCCGCCGTTCGGGAAAGTATTCCAGGACCAGTCGCGCTGGGAGCTCTCTTCGAGTAATCGAAGGCATATAGATTTATAAAAATTAAAAAAAAATGTCGTGTGACTAGGGCCTCCCGTCGGGTAGACCATTCGCCGGGTACAAGTCTTTCGATTTGACACCACTTCGGCGTCGATGGGTATGAAATGATGATGGCTAGGATAACACAACACCCAGTCTCTGAGCGGAGAAAAATCTCCGACCCAGCCGAGAATCGAACCCGGGCCATTAGGATAGACATTCTCTCGCGCTAACCACTCAGCTACCAGAGGCGGACTATAGTTGCATAAATAGTACGTGATAAATCTGAGTCCAGAGTAAACGATTTCTCTGCGTCCATGACTAAAAATACACTCTAAGACCAAAAAAAGCACCTCGAGGTTCATAGTCGTTACCGGAAATCAGTAGATGTGATGTACACGTACAGACATATAAATGATTAAAATTTCAGAAAAGTTGTACGATTTATTCAAGAGAAAGTGCTTCACAAATTGAGCGAGTAAATAATGCGTTGGTCCACCTCTGGCGGCTATGCAAGCAGTAACTCGACTGGCATTGATTGACAGAGCTGTTGGCTTTCCTCCTGAGGGATGCCTATCAAATTGGCATGTTAGATCGCCAAAATACCGAGCTCCATGGAGGGCCCTGCACATAGCATTCCGAACGTTCTCAATTCGGAAGACATCTGGCGACCCTGCTGGCCAAGGTTCGGTTTGGGGGACACGAAAAATAGAAACTCTAATTGTGTGCGACGATATTCTATGCCCGTTTCGTTGCCCTTCGTAGCAAGCGATCCTGGGCTTACGTTTCAGGAAGATAATGCTCTCCTGCATAACGATGAGAGTTTCTATTGTTTGTCTTCGTGCTTGTCACACCCTACCTTCGCCACCAAGGTCTCCGGATCTCAAACCAGTTGAGAACGTTTGGAGCAATACGCGCAGCGCCATCCAACCAGCTCGTAATTTTGACTATCTAACGCGGCAGTTGGGATGAATTACGCACGATATCCCTCAGGAGGACATCCGAAAACCCTATCAGTCACTTCCAAGCCGAATAATAGCTTGCATAAGACCTGAGGTGGACCAACACGTTACTGACTTGCTCAATTTGAGAAGATCTTTATCTTCAATAAGTCACCCAATTTTTTTCTGAAACTGTAATAATTTTTTGTCTCTAGATGTACATCGCATGTACCGATTCCCGTCCCATTCGGATAATTCCCTCGTGGGGCGTCGCTTTTTATTCTTTCCCTTAGAGTATGTATTATATTGCAGTTCACTAACTGTTACCGTCGCCATATCTCTCTTCTCTACCTGTGCCTTCCCCATGTTCCTGTAAGCTTTACTCCTAAACAAAGTGCCACGGATAAGGGTTAGAATGACAATGAAAAGATGACAATAACGCACAGTGTTTTTGACATAGACTAACACTATAACTTTTCTTTAAAAACGTTCCCAAACTTTTCAGCCAACCAATTACACTAGCGGAAAATCAAAAACTTTTGTAAACAATGAGGTACAGATTCAATAAATACGTAGGGGACTTTTGACAGAGAACCGTAAATGTAATGATTAAAAATGCCGCTGAATGAACAGAATAGGACACACGCATTACCGCGAACTCCTCCTGGTTTCTTAAGATACTCATCTGGTTCGCGTAGATCTACATCGAAATTATTGCTCGTTCAATACTCGTTTTCGTCTAACACGAATGATGGGGTTCTTCACAAATAACAACAGTGCTGCGTGATGTCTCCGTACTTTAACATCACGACACGTAGAATTTAAGACTTATCACTCATTACACAGACTCTTGCAACAATAGCTTTCTCCTCCATGACTCGCTGATCCGCTACCACTACTCCATAACTAACAAATACAGCCCTGCTACTGATGTACAAACCAACAACGGACATAGAATATCTGGCAACTCCTCGTAAATATTTGAATACACCAATCTTTAGCAACCAAAGAGTCTCTGTCCGAAGCTCTAAATTTGAAAATTGTAAAATAATTAGTTTTCTGATAATAAGTAGTGTATGAAATGTTTGTGAGTTTGTAGCTAATCAACATAAATTTTAATTGGCATAATGAATGAAGTTTCTTTGTAATGAGCTAATTACAAAAGTATGTTTTCTATCTTCATGTTCAAAAAACTGAAATTCAATTACAGAGTTTTACTGGTCGTATGCAAGAAGAAAAAATTAATTTAGAATTATCGGAATCATAGTATCTACTGAGAATCTACACACAAGCATTTTCAAAAAATTATGCATCAATTAACCTAAACGAAATTCAAGCTCTTGGAATAGATTTCATGCATCTTCAAAACTAACAGAATATTGTATCTAGCACACCACGTTAATTAGGTCAAATAGCATAACGAACAAGTTCCTGCACAAAAATTATTGCCGTGCCTACGTCACTATGAAATGAAGTAAAAAAAATTTGAATAATTAGCTGTGCATATACCACAGCTGGTAAGTGCATGAAAAATAATTCACTTTAATTAAATACACAGCATTTCATAGCAAAACTGGGTAGAAACGATCATTGACAAACACAGAAGCAAAATTTAAATTACATATAAAACCATAATTCTTCATTTCCTCATGAATGTTCGACATTTTAGGCAATTTGTCACAGTATAATATAATTTATGAGAGAAAAGCACTTTCACAGAGTTTTCATTCTCTCTGCAATATTTAAAAGTTAGTTTCATATGTCTTTTCTGAAATTTACACCTAACCCTTTTTAAAAAGTCTAAACTGTTTCAAACATTCTGGTGGTATAAATCAATAGTCAGAAACATCTCAACAGTAACGTTGATACTTTTCGCAAATAACTCTTTTACTGCTTACGTTATTACTATTACCTCTGTCCCAGAACATATTTTATCACAAAATATATTAATTGTTCTCTTCTTACTTTCCTCTGGGTTATCAGAAACATAATAGCTATATAATGAACTCTGAACGTATTTACAAACACAAACACATACTCTGGCATACGAGGTGTGCGAGAAAAGTAATGAGACTGATTTTTTATATACCAAAGTTGTTATTTTTTTCCATGAAACAAGCATATTGTCTCCTTCAAAGTAGTTTTCTTCCGAAGCTACTACCGACGGAGTCTTTTTCCCCGCTACTAAAATCGAGTCATTTCAGCCACAAACGAAAGACTATGTATTATTGGTATCCCTAATACGCTTCACTAGCAGGAAAAGCTCTTAGTTGCTTATTTCACAACTCGTTGCCAGGTAGTTATGTCTTCGCATGTAATTTCTCAGTTTCTCACAAATATGATTTTCGTATCTTCTCTCATTTTGTCAAAGAAAGGTAGAATAGGTCTTCAGAGATGTCTTTGTACTGCATGGTGGTTTCTCCACGCTTGATAGGTTTTGCTGTGCTCTGTAGCTCGGAGTGGACTGTATGTTTTGCGCCGTCTACTGCGCAACTTAAATCTGAGATGTGTTAGTACGTCATACATGTACTGCACTACCTATCTGCTATTTTACCATCAGTGTTCTATAATACCATTCCATCGGTAAGCGGAAAAAGTGTGTACGGACTGCAGGAACAATATAATTAGAAGGAAAGAAAGAAAATAAAGAAAGAAAACGTGAAAGAGTATTAAGGAGGCTTCGGACTGAGGAAGAAGACTTCCGTTCATCAGAACTAACAAATGGCAAAAACGATATTCTCGGAACAACGACGTTCATTGAGTGAGAGTAATTGATACTTTTACAACAGCTGCCACGATTTGATTATAGTGACACTTGTCTCGTTACGAGCCTTCACACAGCATCACGGTTGCTGTCACTCTCGCAGGTAACGAGGCAGACTTGCGGCAGTCTTAAGGAGGAATGTTGTCGCACGTCCTGGTGTACAAGAGGCGCAATCAGCCGCCATTATGGTGAGCCATCAGCGGCGTTAGTCGTCGACGGCAGCGACAGGGGGCTCTGCGTCCGACCCCACGCGTCTCGCCACTGCTACACACACACACACACACACACACACACAACGTCTTCCATCCTTCCGTGGATGGAACTGTTGCATCACACTCAAGGACAGACCGGCCACCGGGAGCTACTGCTCTTGTATAAAGTCGATCAACTGATCCGCAAATTCACTGCACTGTCTCGTCTTGAACCACACGATGGCAAAAAGACGGCTGAAATGTTCCATTCGGCGTGTAACCTGGCATGAACGATATTGACGACTCTTCCACGTGTGCCACACCTACTTTTATTTGCCTAGTTATTCCGTAGACAGCCAGATACACTAATGACCTTGTAAATTATAGCGGCAAGAAGGGTAGTAAATAACGAAATTTTGATTTTCTGCATATACAGTCCCATAGGAGGCATACTTGATTATCATTGGTATTATACACTCAAGTGCCAAAGAAACTGGTATAGGCATGCTTTTTTCAAATACAGAGATATGTAAACAGGCAGAACACGGCGTAGTGGTCGGGAATGCCTACATAAGTGTCTGGCCCAGTTGTTAGATCGGTTACTGCCGCTACAACGGCAAGTTATCAGAATTTAAGGAAATTTGAACGTGGTATTATAGCCGACGCACGAGCGATGGGACACAGCATTTCCCTGGTAGCGAAGAAGTGGGGATTTTCCCGTGCGATCATTTCACGAGTGTACCAGTGAATTTCAGGAATCCTGCATCGCTGCGGCTGGAAAAAGATCCTGCAAGGACGGGACGAACTGCGACTGAAGTGAATCGTTCAGCGTGACGGAAGTGCACCCCTTCCGCAAATTGCCGCAGATTTCAATGCTGGGCCATCTACTAGTGTCGGTCTGCGAATTAATCGACGAAACTTCGTCGATATGGACTTTCGGAGCCGAAGATCCACTAGTGTACCCTTGATGACTGCACGACACGAAGCTTGACGCCCCGCCTGGGCCCGTCAACATCGACCTTGGACTGTTCATGACTGGAAACATGTCGCCTGGTCGGACGAGTCTCGTTTCAAGTTGTATCGAGCGGATGGAGGAAGGATATGGAGACAACCTCATGAATCCATCGACCCTGCATGTCAGAAGGGGACTGTTTAAGCTGGTGGAAGCTCTGTAATGGTGTGTGGCGTGTACACTTGGAGTGATATTGAACCCCTGATACGTCTAGATACGACTCTGACAGGTGACACGTACGTAAGCATCCTGTCTGATCACCTGCATCCATTCATGGCCATTGTGAATTCCGACTGACTTGGGCAATTCCAGCAGGACAGTGCGACATCCTACACGCCCACAATTGCTACAGAGTGGCTCCAGGAGCACTCTTTTTGAATTTAAACTTCAGTTGGCCACCAGACTCACCAGGTATGAACATTACTGAGCGTATCTCAGATGCCCTACAACGTGCTTTTCAGAAGAGATCTCCCCTGTCTCGTAGTCTTACGGATTTGTGGATAAACCTGCAGGATTCATGGTGTCAATTCCTTCCCGGACTGCTTCAGATATTAGTCGATCCATGCCACGTCGTGTTGCGGCGGCTTCTGCGTGTTCGCGGGGACCCTACATGCTATTAGGCAGGTGTACCATTTTCTTTGGCTCTTCTGTGTAGTTTCGTATGGCTCAATGGCCCGGTGCTATTCCTCGAACTGGGTGTCCCTAACCCACCAACCGTGGAAATAGGAGCTACACCTTACCGTGGAATACGAACTATGTTTCACTTTTTACATACTACTGGAGGTGAAAGCTAGGGTGAAAGGCAGACTGAAAAAGAGTGATTCGACTTGGATTCGATACCGCGGCCTTTGGGTTTCCAGGCACAAGTTTTACCACTTTTTTCTGTCTATCTGTTTATTCGTTATTTTTCTACTCGAGGAACCCTCGCCGGCCGCGGTGGTCTAGCGGTTCTAGGCGCTCAGTCCGGAACCGCGCGACTGCTACGGTCGCAGGTTCGAATCCTGCCTTGGGCATGGATGTGTGTGATGTCCTTAGGTTAGTTAGGTTTAAGTAGTACTAAGTTATAGGGGACTGATGACCATAGATATTCAGTCCCGTAGTGCTCAGAGCCAAAGAACCTTCGACTATCGCCCGACACCTCTCACATTCCATCAACGAAAACTTCACTGAGGTTTCTTTCAGTTTTTTGTTTTACCTTTTTTTTATTATTTCAGATGGTCGCCAGACTCCGGAACGAACACTTTGAGCATCCCTGCCAACCCAGCAGACCATCACACACGACCATTAGTAGGTGATTTCAGGATTTACAGAGTTAGAAATTTAGTAATTGATGAGATGTCTTAGAAACCATAATCTCTTTTTATTATAATAAATAAACACCGCCTGAATTACAACTTTTTATTACCGACTACCAGTTTCACTCTGTCTTGCAGATCATCCTCAAGTCAAGCTGAAGTAGAGAAAGGGTAACAACTATAACAAATTACAACAGTGTAATATTACAAACGCTACGATCATAGGTTGTAGAAATAACAACAAAAAATTATGTACCCGCACATACCTGGGGCCACAAGTGCTATTTGTCGGCTGTGGTGTTAAACTAACTTGAAGTGCGGAGGATGTGGTGAAGGAAAAATAGTCATAGGCTTTTACATTAACGTAACGTAAAAGAGATTCTTACATCATAAAATAAAATCTATATCTTCTTCAGTATCTCTCAGCATTAACAATAAAACAGCAAAACAGTCGTGTCGGTCTGTTTGAACACGATAATCTTTAAAACTCCTAGACGTACTTTCATGGGGTTGACACATGTAACTTGAGAGTAGTTTGGGGCGATGCACAGGCTTTATTTTGTGAAAAATGTATCACGAAAGAAAAAGTCACCATGATTTAAAATCTGTCTGACGCATTTTCATGTGGTGTTTACAGGTAACTTTATTGTGACTTGGGGCACCATATAGGATCTACTTCATCAAAATCAGACAACGGAAGATAGATTTTGAAATTTGAAGTTTTATTCAAAATTGTCTACTTAGATTAGTGGTTCGGATGTTTAATCACCACAGTATAGTACACCGAAGTACCAGTACACGGCGCTGTCAGTTCTGTAGTACACCAAAGAAAGAATTGATAAGACTTAGTTTTTTCCAGTCAGAGACATGTATTTTCCAAGGTTTAAATCAGTGGCAGAGTTAAGCGCTGCAGTCTTATCTTTACAAATACCAACTAACAGCGAATGTACTGTGTTAGGATGTAAGGATCTACTGTTTTCATTTTGTGTGTAAAAAAGTGAACTACATTGCTTGGCTCTGATTTGTGATTTTGGTTCCTAGTCACATCATTTTCATTTCTTTTGGTTTATCAATAAAAAAACTCAATGGAGATCATGAGGTGAGACTAGCTGCAGCTTGAAGTTATCAGGCTTTAACACGCTCTTTGCAAACTGCTCTGGAAATCGATGCGCAACATAACACTGATCGAGAGTATCATGCACTATCTTGAACCTTCCATTACAGAGGCTTAAAGTTCCTTCTCTCCAAAGTAACATCACAGAAGCTGAAAGTGTGATGGTAAGTGGTGCAGGCGAGCGAGTTTCGAGCCCCAAAACCCGGTCAAGGCTACCATGGCCAACAATTTACCATGTCGTGTACAATTCCTGGTGAGCTTATGTTAAGCCAAGACCATAAACAAAGAATGAGGCCAGACTTGCGTGTTGTGTGCGTTGACCTTAGTGTCAGCTGCTTTCTTCATGGCCAGCTCTAGGTGTGTCTCTCCCATGTTAGTGAAGTAAACAACCTTTTTGTTCATATCTTCAATCAGACTACTTCAAACATTGCATACAAAGAAGCCTTATAAGTAAAAACTAAATTCCATATGCATAGAGTCCCAGACACAGGTATTAATGGGTTTCTAAGGTTTCTCAGCTACTAAGAGAATTAATAAAAATTAAGTATTAAAAACATGTAAATTTAATGCGTTTAAGTATGTTTGCCGTGATGCACAATAAAATATTAAATACAAGGGTAATAAATAAGCCTACAGTACACTACGAATCGCACATTATAGTTCTTGTTCAGGTATTTTAAAAGATAGTGCTTCAGAATCAAAAATATCTAATGAATACTCCATCTGTTAAAATAAAACTTCAAGTATTAGTCTTCATTTTGATAAACAAAAATGCGTCGAAGATTCTTGCAGTAAATTAAAAAAAGAGAAGAAAGAAATAAAGTCATCCAAAAGTAGTTATATGTTTTAGCAGACAATTACCATAAATTAAGGAAGGTTTAAAAGTTAATAGTCACTCAACCTGCTATGGTAGTCGGCGCACGCTGGCGATCTCTCTACCTTCTCAATCTACTATCATTTAAGCCTCAGTTGATTTGTAGTAATTGTTTACTGAAAGCTGTAGTTATTGCTGTTACGATATCCATTTTTTCTCTTCTTTTTTTAATTTACAGTAAGAATCCTCGGTGTATTTTTTATTTTACTTATTACAACTAAGGCATATTTTTAATATTGTGTTTTAATACAAGCTATGAAAATTAGATAACTTGATAATTACACACTTTATTTAAAAATAATCAAACAAGAACGAAAACGAAGGAAGCACAATGTACTGTGAGTTGTTCATTACATTTATATCTTTCATTGTGTAAAGCATTGCACATACTGAAATATACTCTACATTAACTTGTTTCTCAATTATTATTTTTTATAATGTTTTATTTAATTTTATAATGGACGAATTTGCTGTAATTGGTTTAATGTAATAGTCTAAAACTTACGAACATGTAATGCGCTGAAGTTGGGAAGTTACTATCACGAAAATTTAATGTTAGAAACAGGATGGAAACAAACATGCTGCTTAGCACTTACCTTCTTGACATTGTTTTTGAACGAAGCACTGAAAAACTGGAAAAGGAAGTGCCAAAACATCTGGATTATAACAGATGATGACATCCTGTTCTCCCTAAATTCGCCGACGATGACGTTATGTTTGCAGTAGAATAACAGGATATAAGCTATATGTTAAGCAAGCTTAAAGAAGACATGAACGGTGTAATATGAAGATAAACTGCACAGAGACCGAGTAGTTGGTTGTCTGAGTTATAGAAAGAGATCTTGTTACGCGTGATGGACCTATAGTAAAGCGTAGTCGATCATATAAATAGTTAGGGAGAATGATTTCTTACAAGAGTGGGAGCAATGAAGAAATAAAGCACAGAACAGGAAAGGAAAATGCGGCAATTAAGCAGCTAGACACAGCTTTTTTAGAATGAAATTCGTCAAAAATCTGAATAGAAGGGTATTTACCTGAAGTTGAAAGCTCTGCTCCATATGGCATTCATCTGTGAGGAGTCTCCAGGATCAAAAACAAGAACTTAAAGGCAATGGAAATGGAGCTCTTCAGACGAAGTTGTTAAATAACAGGAAGACAAAAGATGGGAGAGAACAGAAGGGAGTTACCAAAGATACCGTAGACATTATTGAAAACAAACGCCTAACACTGAATGGACATCTTAGAAGAATGCGGGAGGAAAATCTTTCTTCTGAAATATGCCGCAGGGGATCTACACTCACAAGAAAGAGGAAGACCAAGAGCTACATCGTGCCGATGGATTGTGGCATGTGCTGCAGGAAAGACCATGCGGGACGAGGACTGAGGAGATTAGATGGAAACTTGTATACGGAAGGTGCTGCGTAGTGGAGAAAACTCGAAGATAGAAGAGAGTTTTGTATAGTAGTTTCATGCAGACTGGAGGTGAAATTTTAGCACAAGACAGGCAAAGATGCAACATTTTTCCAAGTACAGTTTATCGTGTGCAGTAATTCCTCAAAACTGCTACCATAATTTTTTTCTTCTTAGGCATCTGGGATTGATTATGTTTTTATGACTCTTATGGGTCTGTTGTTTTCGTTCCTGTTTTTGAGAAATTCACTTTATTAACTTCTATTAGTCAATCCAGAAACCCACTGCTACAATACTTGCTATGCGTTCATGTCTCTGATATATTAAAAGACTTACTAACCCTGTATGACGGTCAAAGAGAAGGCAGTAGTGTCAACAGTTTAATACTCAATACTGTAAAGGAAATTGTTAGAGCTCCTATGTCTCTCTCTCTCTCTCTCCCCTGCTGTAGTATACAATACTCACATTAAATTTATGATTCAATTGAGTAGAAATTGTTTTTTGTTATCTAAAAACCAAAATGTTCATATTATTTCATAAACAGAACTGTTACATAAAAATACACCAAGTGTATTACCAAATTAATTTGCAGTTGTAATTATGATTTGAAGTTAGTGACATTATTTGTTTTTATATGATTTATTCCGAAAACATTCGACAGGAAGTAGTAAACTGTATGAGAGTCTTTGGTAATTAAAGTTCGATGTATTCAAATGGCTCTGACCTGCAAGCTGTTTCATATCTGTTCTTGTTTTGCGTACCAGTAGCAACACTGTATCAGTTTGTTATAGAGAGGCAACAGTGTATATATGAACCACGGAGGAGTAAGTTTTCATTGCAAAATATCTGTGAAATAAGTGACAAGTCTAATATAGTATTTGTTGTGCTCTTAAGGTATGGATACAGGAGACTAGATGAAAACGACTACTGAACTACCTGTAATTTGGGCGAAGACCTACGAAAACGAATTTTTTTATTGTTATCTCGAACTTTCTTCTCACTTAGAATGGTTACACACAATTAGCATACTTGTACCTAAAAATGTGCACTAGAACAACTGATGACTTTTATTAGAAACACATGTCTGAGGACTCAAGTCTGGAATAACTTACAAACAAAAATTTGCATTCTGCTTTGCATTTTATGTTTTTGCGGATCTAGAAAGAGGAATTATATTTCATTTTGTGTGGAGATCAGCGCCATTTCAATGATTATGGATGGACTGATACTCATCGAACAATCACAAATGACGGACAATTATTATGATGAACAACAGTCTTATCTGGATTTGATCAATTACGGCAGCAGATGGACATGAAAATTATATGTCATTTAGGTTTCGAAAATTTTAATAAGTGAGAGCAAAAAGTAATTTTGCAGTTAAAGTTTATTTAAGATGATAACATTTTGATAAACTGTGAACATGTACTGCAGTTGGTAATGAACTGAATACTGATGAACTATCGTAAAGATATTTTCTTTAATAAGATGCTATTAATTTGAAAATTGTTTTATGATATTATCTTGAAGTAGAATCTTTGAGATGGTGAGGAAATATTAATGGTAGAGGAGCTACGCTACTGATGATGCTATTAATGATGATAAAAAGATGATGTTTTTGGTAGTGTTGTGATGATTTTATTTTTGTTGATGATGTAAAGGATGAAGACAATCATGATTACAGAAACGTATCCTTAACTGTGTCATGCTCGTTTACGAGGTGTGTGAGAAAAGTAATGACACTGACAACGCTGCAAGTGATCTGGAAATGCTGTGTCGCTCTGCTGGTGTTGTCCGGTGTGTTCATTCCCTTCAGATCCTAAGTCCGAGTTTCAGCCCCACTCAGACATCACGTTGTTATTGAGAGCGCTATCAGTGAAATAGTGTTTTTGTTGTGTGTTGCGAAAATGGAACAACGGAATTTAGGACAAAGTTATGCAATCACGTTTTGCATTAAAGTTGGGGAATATCGAATCTGTCCTTTGAAAAGTCTGTGGGGAACACTCTGTATCAAGAGCACAAGTTTTTCGCTGAAACAAATCATTTTTGGAAGGCCAAAAACATGTTGAAGATGAACCTCGTTCAGGGCGAACTTCAACTTCAAAAACCGATGAAAACGTCGAACGTGTGCAAGCTATTGTGAGATCAGACCGAATTTGTTTCTCCAGGACAAACTGTCAACCAAGGAGTTTACAAAGATACCCTTGAAAGGCTCAGAGAAAACGTGAAACGACTGAAACCGGACATTGCAGAGAAGCGGATGTTGCATCACGACAAAGCCACATGTCACACAGACACTTCCATATAACGTACCCAGTGAAATAAAACAGACTTAAAAAAATGTATTTATAAAGAAGAGACATTTAAAAATTGAATAATGTACATTTTTCTCATATATCTGTATTATAATAATTTCTCTGTGTAAGTTTCTAGGGCAAAGAAATATAACAAAATGATCTAAAGAGACGACAAGATACGCTCTCTTGTTAATTTTTTTGTCTTCACTTCTTCTCTTGTCTTGGTTGCGTGTAGACGGACATCTTGCGAGTGCTGGCAAATGTAAGCATATTTGTACTAATTAAGCAGATAATATACTGATTTAATATTATTGTTCGCTTTTAATTTGTAAGAGGTGATCCGGATTTAATGTCCGCCTTTCTTTGAATTAACCTGCATTCGAGTAATTTACGGTTCAACAGTCGCAGTGGGCGATGCGGCCAACGACACCATTACGTGCCGATATTAACTTATAAAATTTAGCGGAAGCGAAAAACTCGCCCACCATTAACATAATATACATTTTTCTCCACAGCCTCCCGACGCTGCGGAAAATACGTAGCTTTAAGATTCTTATTTTCAGTACCACAGCCGAGATCCAGACTACAATGCAATGGTTAAAGGTGATAAGAAGAAATACTCTCGCGCGTGTGTGGGCCTCAATTGTAATTAATAACCAAAGATTTTTTGTTTTTAAGTGAACTGACTAGCCGAGGGAATCAATATGAAAAGTTTATTCCATTGTTCAACTTATATGCTCATGTTTTGAGATTCAGCGAGTCTAACGTACATTAACGTAACAAATAATTTATACTGAAGATTAATATTGTAAAAAAAGATAACTTCACAAAAGCATTTAATTGTAAATCAAAATTGAATGAAATATCATTTTGATTAAGACCCACCACGTAAGTCGGCAACAATACCTTTACAAAAAAATTTTTTTGGTAAATAGTATATTAAGCTACGACGGCCGACGGACGCGAGATCGATCACGAAATTTTCTACCTCAAAAGGCAGTCCTGTAGACCATAGCTCCAGTATATATCTGATGTGAGTCTTTGTGACTTTTCCTTTCCGCGAAATCGAAACACGTCTTACAAGGAGCTCGTTTTGGGACTCTGGAGAACATTCAAAAGAATGTAATCGATATGTTAAAGGCCCTAACAACGAAACCTACCCACGAGAAACTGGGGAATTACGAGCCAAGATAGAACTATCAGGCAACGAGTTCTGAAATCAGTAGCTAAGAGCTTTCGTAGGTAGTGAGAGTTATTAAGAATACCAATAATACACAGTCTTTCTTTTGTGGCTGAAATGACTTGATCTTATTACTGTTACTAGCTGAATACCTTGCATTACATTGGTATATATTTGTTCCAGTCCTTTATTAGTTCATCTCGTTTCCGCCCTCTCTGTCAGTCTCCCCTCCCCCTTCCCTCTCTCTCCATTCACTTCCTCCTCCTGTTTCCTCTCTCTGTCCATCTCCTCCTCCTCTCTCCAATTCCTTCTCCTCTATCTTTGGCCATCTCGGACACTCCCTTCTCACTGTCCATTTTCTCCACTCATCTCTTTCAATCTCCACTTCTCCCTTCCTATTCCCAACTCTTCAACCCTCCTATATGTATCTACCTCCTCCTTCCCCCTTTCTGTCTCTCCATCTATTTCCCACCATTCTCTATCCATCACCCCCTTTGCAATAATAGATTAGTGGTTGTAACCTCCCCCCCCCCAAGTATTTTATTCCAAATAGTAATTAAAATGTGCACCAAGTTTCGTTAAATCGATCCAGCGGTTTAGGGGGTGCCTTTAACCCGCAGCTTCTCCCGAATATGTAAATGTCACATACCTTTTGCATGTACTTAACGTATTTCACGCATCTTTGTACAATATCTCACCTACATCCTAGCGAATTTCGCCCTGCAGCTTCGTTTTCACGAAGCTCAATGTTTATCTTGTGAACTATGTGTTGTAAAGTGATGTAATTTTGCAGGTGTACCTGTGTGATACATAACTGGTGGTCAAAAAGTCAGTATAAATTTGAAAACTTAATAAACCACGGAAAAATGTAGAAATAGAGGTAAAAATTGACACACATGCTTGGAATGACATGGGATTTTATTAGAACAAAAAAAAAGTTTACAAAGTGTCCGACAGATGGTCAGCGACTGCGCATGACAATCGTGTATAAAAGGAGCTGTAATGAGAGAG
This sequence comes from Schistocerca americana, assembly GCF_021461395.2. Taxonomy (NCBI): domain Eukaryota; kingdom Metazoa; phylum Arthropoda; class Insecta; order Orthoptera; family Acrididae; genus Schistocerca; species Schistocerca americana. The sequence goes on along the minus strand of NC_060120.1, from coordinate 8,645,357 downwards.
AGAATCAGTTGCGCCAGCACTCACAACATGTTGACGTTACCTGCAAAGGCACTTTTAGTGAAGCGGTATTATCAGAATGGGGAATGTGCTAGTTCAGCACTACGATCCTATTGCCATAGGAAGGGGATTCGAACGGGTAAAGGTCCGTTGACAAATGCAGCTGTGGCGAGAGTGATTTCGAAGTTCGAAGCCACGGGTTGTTTAGACGATAGACCCCATAGTGCCCGACCGAGCACAAGGCGTGATGCTGCTGAGACAGTTCAGAAAGAAATGGAGACTGTAGCTGGTTCGTCTATGCACGGGGAAGTCAGCGCTCGTGCAGTCGTACGTCGCACCGGCATTCCATACACTACTGTTTGGTTGGCACTGAGGCGTACTCTCCGATGCTATCCGTACAAAATCCATAGGCATCGTGAACTGTTACCTGGCGATTTAGTGAAGTAGAGGGCATTTGTGGTGTGGGCGTTTCAAAATATGGCGGAAGATGACGATTGGTTGAGTAACGAGCTGTGGACCGACGAAGCTCATTTCACGCTCCGAGGGTCTGTCAACGCCCACAACTGCAGAATGTGGGCTACCGAAAATCCTAGAACTGTTATAGAAATTCCATTGCACGACGAGAAAGTCACGCTATGGGTTGAATTTACCACATCTACCGTTATGGGGCCTTTTTTCTTCGAGCAAATGCGTGATTCAAAAAAATGGCTCTGAGCACTGTGGGACTTAACTTCTGAGGTCATCAGTCCCCTAGAACTTAGAACTACTTAAACCTAACTAACCTAAGGACATCACACACATCCATGCCCGAAGGAGGATAGGAACCTGTAGCGCCTGGAACCGCTCGGCCACTCCGGCCGGCGAAGTGCGTGATTCTGGTTTTGTAACTGATATCGTGACGGGTGAGAGGTACGCCGATATGTTACAGAATCGCATCATCCCCAACCTGGCTGATAAACACCTGCTGGAACGTACGATGTTTATGCAGGATGGCGCTCCACCTCGTATTGCTAGTCGCATGAAAGATCTGTTGCGCGCATCGTTTGTTGATGATCGTGTGCTCAGCCGCCACTTTCGTCATGCTTGGCCTCCCAGGTCCCCAGACCTCAATCCGTGCGATTATTGGCTTTGGGGTTACCTAAAGTCGCAAGTGTATCGTGATCGACCGACATCTCTAGGGATGCTGAAAGACAACATCCGACGCCAATGCCTGGTCATAACTCCAGACATGCTTTACAGTGCTGTTCACAACATTATTCCTCGCCTACAGCTATTGTTGTAGAATGATGGTGGACGTAGTGAGCATTTCCTGTGAAGAACATCATCTTTGCTTTGTCTTACTTTGTTATGCTAATTATTGCTATTCTGATCATATGAAGCGCCATCTGTCGGACATTTTTTGAACTTTTGAATTTTTTTGGTTCTAATAAAACCCCATGTTATTCCAAGCACGTGTGTCAATTTGTACCTCTCTATGGACATTATTCCGTGATTTATGCAGTTTTCAAATTTATACTGACTTTTTGATCACCCAGTATATGATGCAGCCTTATGACGAAAGTTTTGTAACCACAGTACATTTGCGTGATGGTATAGCGGCTGCGAATGTGGCTTATCTGCTGTTAGCAAGAAGACTGTCGCTGACAGTGTTTCGAATTCAGATTCGTAGTATATGCGCCCCATCTGGTACGAACAGCTCGATGAACCGTTCCACATTTTATGCGGAGGAGGTGGCTTCAACTGTATGCTTGCTACAAAACATCAGTATCCAAGTTCTACAACATGCCGCTAGCTGCGGCTGCTGGTATAGAATATGAATTTTATTGATACTTGGGAATGCGTGTATCGAGGTGTTCTTGGATATATGTATGTTACAAGTCACTGCCAAGTCGTATCAATCAAGTAGTCTTGTATATGGTGTAGAGGTGAGGCTGTGGCCTTCTCAGGTCATACAGCGAAAGTAGTGGGGATAGGCAGTTGTCGCCAGATTTATCCAAGAGGACGGGCCCAGGATGGCGGTCGTGGATATTTCAACGTAACGCTGATGTCATGGAGGGAAATTCAAATTTTACTGGGAAATATGGCAGGTGTGGTACGTCCACTTGTAACCTCCCCCCTCACTTATCGACCTTAATGACAGTGAAAAATGAAACCGCGTGTACCTAATGGGAGTTTTGGAAAAGCAATCGTCACCGAAGTTAACCTGTCGGTAAAGAGGGAGGAAAGGGTTACATCTAAATGAAAGGAAATGTGCTAATGAAACTGGTGGAAATTAATTTTGAAAAGGGGTAAAGTTAATAAGGAAAGTAAATGTGCAGCCGTTACGTTAACAATTAACTATCGGTAATCAGGTATTTGAGATTTGGGGGAAATTACGGTCGCCAGTCCTAAGGACAATTACTATAGTAACTGAAAAAGAAAGGTTATTACACATATAATTAGCACTAGAAGCGTGGCAACTGAAGGTTGACACGTGTAGTGTGAAAACTGAAAGTTTGTCAGAAGTAATAAATTTCGCTACACTCTGACTTAATTTAGCAAAAGAATTAATAAAACCGGAAAATCGAAAGTTAATTTAGTGACTGAAGTTAATAGTGAGCTTTCTTTCTGAAGCACATCGAAATCCAGTAAAATACGGTTAGTCTTGGACTACCTCAACAATCATTTCAAAAGCAACTTGACTCTACGCAATTTAGAAACAAGAGATTTAACTTTGAACTTGAATTAAATGATTCTGAACTATTAACAATAGTAAAATTTAGTACGTACCAAGCTGAGCTGCAGTCACAGGTAAGCTAAAATATGCTAACAAAACTCGCACTCTAAATTTGTGCTCGTGTAACCTAAATATTGTAGCCAGCTACTGAACTTTGAAATTAAAGCAGTGAAATCTAATTATATTATTTTAATGCTGGCGTTTGAATTTCAACGACACTCGGGTTCATTTCGAAAAAGGAAGGGACCCTGCTTGGCAATGAAATTGGGACAATGAGCAACAAAGGTTCGTGCTAAGTTGCGGTAATTTAGCGAGGCAAATGGAACAATTTGAAAAGCTGAGGTCTGCCATACAGTTCTGAAACTTTACGTGCTTTTAGTCTTCCTTGTTGGTTGATTGAAGGTTTGAAGCCGTCGATCGAGGAGGTGGCGACAGTCACTCATTGTCGGCCGTCGCTGTTGCAGAAGCTGGATGTTGGCGCGCCTTCTTCTCGACACGGTCACCAGGCGAAACGGGCTCTTGATGTGCGCCAGCTAATGCTTCCCGTCCGCGACACCATGTCAGAAACTATCATCGCGAGTCGAGCGCAATTACATGCTGCCAAACCCCGAGAGCGCGGCAACTCGCGGGAGCGTCACACAACACCTGCTCCACTCGCTACCCCCGCCAGACTCTCACTCTGCTCCGCCCGCGCTCCACGCGGCAGAGTTAACCCTACCAAAGATCCTACACACTTTGATTCTTCACACGACCTATCGACGTAATCGTTCGATAGCAGTTTTCCCTAGGCAAGACCCAGCGTAAAAATACAAATAATATTTACGAAACAAACCAATTATACATCGACATAAGTGCATAAATATATATATATCCAAACAGTAAAGCAATTACAATATATAAAGAGACAGAAATGTCATATCTTGAGGTAACAAAACAAGGAAAAAAATAATAGTACAATAGATGGAAATAGGAGGATATGCATTTCCGGCGTTACACGTGCCCCACATTGTCTGAGGATGTTCGTGTAACGTAAACAGACTCAGAAAATGTCCCAAAAAAGAAACAGCGGAAATGCATATGCTCAAAACATCAAAAAAATTTAGCATTCGTCTAATTAACCATAAACCAATTTGTAGACAATAATAATTGAGTGGAGAAACTCCTAATCTTATTCCACTCTGTCATCTTGCACAAAATAAAACAGGTTGACAACATATCAAAATTCATAGAAAACATAGAAAACGGTTTAGCTATTCCAAAATCATTAAAATTCGTAACACTATAAGAAATGGAATACTATTTGCAAAATTGATCAGAGTACATGGTCATAAAAAACAGGTATATCAAAATACGCAAACTAATAATTAATTACATAGAATACACATTTTTACATAACCCTTTCATAATTAATATTCTCGTCATGGGAGTCCATTAAACGCTAAACAAGAAAATAACACACATCAGATCGAAAAAACCATAAATATTGACAGTAGAATTCTTTCAGCTGTCCAGGAAGAAAAACAATTCCGCCTTCCGTACTCGCAAGTACAAAGAATGCCGACAGCGGCCCAAGAGCCAACAGCGGCACAAGAGCCGACAGCGGCTCGCCTCGCCAGTATTGTTGCGCCCGCGTGTGCGGCACGCTTGATCTCACTCGCCCTTGTGACGGCGTTTCCAGAACGTCCGTTTCACTGAATTCTTTCGGAAAAACTCACTCCCGAGTAATCTCAAGGAGTCCATAAACACTATCACAGTGGATAACTCAACACTGTCCATCATCACACGCATGTACTAGCCTGAAACTTAAAACAGCGTCTAAGTACATCGGCAGTGACTAGTAAATCACATATTTATGAAATATTACAGCTATTTACAAAAGCATATTTACATTCCTTAATCTACTGTGACTCAGCTGAAAACTTAAACTAGCAGCTTGGATTTTTCAATTGATAAATAATCACTCTCTCTTAAATCATTTAGTCAAAATTACTTATTAATTACAACTTCTTTAATGTCCTCTTGGTCAGTCAAAAGCATGGCAATCTAGCAAATCGTTAAATCTTACACTAGTTTTCCAGAGCTTGGATACTCTAAGCAATAAGCATTTGTGTGAGGTATACCGATGACTTTATATGGTCCATTATAAACAAACTTAAATTTAGAGATTTCATTGTCTATCTCGCTCGATTTCTCATGAGCTTTTACAAGTACTAAGTCTCCGATCGCAAACTTAGCAAAACGCGCTTTAGCGTCATGACGACGTATGCGAGCATCGGCTTTAAGCTTCATTACTTCTCGCAAACGATCTTTTTTTCACACCAATACTAATGTCAATCCGTGGAGGGAATTTGATTACCTCTTCCACTAAACTTTTACTTCTGTCATCCAACAGGATTTCCTCTGGAGAAAATCCCGTAGATTCATGTCTCAAGGTGTTCATAATTCTCTCAAATACTGCTACATATTTGCCCCATGCCCTATGGTTGTGATGGCAATAGGTACGGGAAAGTCGGCCTCGTCTTTGTTCGTGTGTTACGTTTGACACACCGTCTACAATACCTTCCAATTCACTTTCTACATTATTGTCAATGCCGAGATTCTTCACATTACAGTAGTTCAGCTTCATACCTACGTCAATACCATCCGGCCAGTTAACAATGTGTATAGGCTGGTATTGCCTATGCACACCGTCTCCTGCCTCGTCAAAACTAACTACTATTGTTTTATCTTGGGACGTACATGTCAACGATTTGCTTTCGCAGTTAATCGCTGCACGGTACTTTAACAGCCAATCTAACCCGATAATTACTTCCGTAGTTAAGTCTGGCACGACGACAAACTCTTGTTCAAATCGTGCCCCACATATCTCGAAGTTGACAAAAATCTGTTTTGTGACCGGTTTACTGGCCTTCCCAGTAGCACCGATAATTTTCACTCCTGTTACTGGCATAACTACGATGCCAGGTCTGTCTTTCAGTAACTCAAATATTTTCCCAGATACAGCACTCAATTCTGCACCGGTGTCAATCAACACGTTTAGTTGTAGGTCGTGCATATTAACAGACACTACTATCTGTCTACACTTGTCCTCGACTGTTTCTTTATTTTCCCACAGTAAATCCTCGTCTATATCCAGGTCATTCCAGAAAAAACCATCCGGCTTTGATCCTAAATCCGGCTTATCTGGCGGCTTTTTCAGCCTCTGTTCACATACAGTTTTAATTTCAACACGTTTGTCCTGAGGCTTAGTCTCTAGCTTCGCCTCCAATACCGAAACCTTTTCCTGTAACTCGTCAACTAGTGAGTGTTGCTTTGCTATCAATTCACTAATTGTCACCTTCGTTGATTCCTCTTTAATCAGATTGATCTCATCTGCCAATCTACCTGGAGGAATGTGCCCAGTCGCATCTGAAATTACTTCCTCTGGATCTGCGCAACCCACACTGCTACCGTCTGACCGCATAACGTCAGCTCTAACCTCATACACGCTGAAATCTATGTGCTTTTCTACCAATTGTGTCCGGCTATCACTAAAATTTTCGTAATCTTTCCCCTTAATACTCTCGCAATGTTTAACTGGAGGTTTGCGTCGGATGGGTCGGCTACTTCTACCACTATAACTTTCGGTAAAGTCTGCCGGTTAGGGCCAGAACTTTCCGTTACTCCTTCAACATCTAACTCCTGCGGGACGAAACACGACGAATCTTGCTCGTGCTCCCCATTAACATCAACTATTTCTGGTAAAGTCTGCCGGTTAGGGCCAGAACTTTCAATCACTTCGCAAATACTATCTTCCTGTGGGACGAGACGCGGCAAATACTGCACGCGCTCCCCATAAACACTTCTCCCATACAGACCCCTATAATCTCTTAGTTCGTCGTATAAGCGACCGAACTGCCTTAACCAGACCTCATCCCTCTCTGCATCCCCTCGCTCGATGACGGACGTTTTATCCGACATCTGATCTTCTCTCAACAATTGCGAATCATTCTTAAACTCAATCTCCAGTTCCGCTGTGGGTATTACAGCTGGCACCTTATAATCGATTTCCGGAACACTACTTAAATTGTTCTCACTGACAGTGAATGTACCTTCTACTGCCGTGTATGCAGCTGATCTACTACTTGTGGGCGCACTCCTTTCTCTTAACACTGGCACACTCTCCCGCCGTTGATTATTCCACACGGAATTTTCATACCGACGACACCTGGGTTTTCTCCTGCTATTGGGCCGCCAAAATTTCTCCACGCCCGGTCGGCCCCTCACCGGCGCGGCTAATGGTTTCCCTGTCTCGTCCCAGCAGATACGCTCCCCGGATGCTGCTGAGGCGGCTGATCACACCCTCTGGCGTTATTACTATTCTGTGAAGCCCGTATCACGTTAGTATGATACTGGTTTCCGTCATTCCTGTTATTATTTGCATTGTACCGATTGTTATTACGGTCCGAACCATTATTGTTATTGCTGCCATGGTTGCGGTATGCATTATTCCCGTGGTTATCGTTGTTGTGGTTGCTGTGGTACCCGTTGTTGTTACCACGGCCTCTGCCACTGTCGCGATTATTGCGCCAATTGTCCTCGTCCTCCACTCTTTCCAGGAAATCATTGATTGTCCTGTAATTGCTTCCTACGTATCGTTTTGTATCATCTGGAAGCTTCTTGTAGAGTTCCCAGACTATTTCGGATTCCGAGCGGCGGTCACGCAAATATTCCAACTTGCGGATCCAGCCCTCACAAAACTCCTTCATCGAACCGCGCGAATTCGCATCGAAAGGCCTCGATACGACAAATTCGCGCCAGACACTTTGCTGTTTTTGCTCTGACCAGTATTCAGCCAGAAACAAATTTTTAAATTCGTCAAAAGTCAGGTTCGTAATGTTGAGGTTTAAGCCCCAACGCTTGGCATCACCAGCCAACACATCAATAATCGCATTAATTTTTCTCTCATCAGTCCATGATCTGGGTAAAACTCTTTCACAATTTTTAATGAAATCCGTCGGGTGTATACCGCCTTTTTTCAAGGGGTCGAACCGCTCCTCTTTCGTCAACAACTCCGAACTATGTGCACAGATTGGCACATAGCTCTGTTTTTCGTCAAGTTTCCTTTCTAATTCCGACACCCTCGTAATCACTTGGCAAGTGGTTGTCGCAAGCGTTTCCACTTCCCTCCTTTTCTCTTCGCAGGTGTTAGCCTGCTTCGTCACTTTGGTATCTACTTCGGATACTAAAGCCTTTAAAGTTTCCACCTTCTGTTGATCCTCTTTTCTCACTAATTGAATTTGTTCCGTCATCTTATTCTCGATGATCGGAGCAACTGCGTCTCCTACACTTTTCTCGATTCTGCTAATTTCGGAATCAAAACGAGTATTTATGCTCGCAATTTCCGCCTGAACGCCTATCATTTCCTGTTTAAGGCTACCGATTTCGTTATTAATGACGACAATATCGTCTTTGATTTTATCAACTTTTGTGTTAACAACTTCAACATTGTTGTTAACAACATTAATAGCTTTGTTCTGATTGTCTAGCATTCGTTCAATTTTTTCAGACTGAGCTACTTGCTTGGCAGCCTGAGCTGCTTGCTCGGCAGCCTGAGCTTCTTGCTTGGCAGCCTGATCTTTAATTTCTGCCGATTGACTCTTGATTTCGTTAATCAAAACATTCAATAAATCAGTTAAATTCCCGGAAACCACCGGTTTTACTTCCGTAGCGGCTTCCTCTTTCATTGTCCCCCCGTATTCGTCATCAAGGGATTCAGATTTGATTTTTACTTCCGATTCCGAAACATTTTCTAAAGTTTGGAATTCCATTTCTGCTCTTTGTTGCGTTTCGGCGGTCGCATCTTTCATGCTAGCCGCCTGCCCCGGAACAATGGGTACCGCTGTGCGCGTTTCCCACTGTTCGACCGATTGTTCCGTATCCAAGTCTACCAAATTTTGGTAATTGTTGCCTTCACTCATTTTAATAATTTTCAATATAAATGCAAAATCTCAACTCTAATTAGGATTCCTCACACGAATATTCTCGCTGACATATCGACCATTTCGTAACCAGTACTTTGTTACGAGATTTGCACAATGCAAAATTCGTGTCCAGAACAACCTCAAATTTGAAGATTGTCCTGTCACCAGGTCGCCACGTGTAACCTCCCCTCTCACTTATCGACCTTAATGACAGTGAAAAATGAAACCGCGTGTACCTAATGGGAGTTTTGGAAAAGCAATCGTCACCGAAGTTAACCTGTCGGTAAAGAGGGAGGAAAGGGTTACATCTAAATGAAAGGAAATGTGCTAATGAAACTGGTGGAAATTAATTTTGAAAAGGGGTAAAGTTAATAAGGAAAGTAAATGTGCAGCCGTTACGTTAACAATTAACTATCGGTAATTAGGTATTTGAGATTTGGGGGAAATTACGGTCGCCAGTCCTAAGGACAATTACTATAGTAACTGAAAAAGAAAGGTTATTACACATATAATTAGCACTAGAAGCGTGGCAACTGAAGGTTGACACGTGTAGTGTGAAAACTGAAAGTTTGTCAGAAGTAATAAATTTCGCTACACTCTGACTTAATTTAGCAAAAGAATTAATAAAACCGGAAAATCGAAAGTTAATTTAGTGACTGAAGTTAATAGTGAGCTTTCTTTCTGAAGCACATCGAAATCCAGTAAAATACGGTTAGTCTTGGACTACCTCAACAATCATTTCAAAAGCAACTTGACTCTACGCAATTTAGAAACAAGAGATTTAACTTTGAACTTGAATTAAATGATTCTGAACTATTAACAATAGTAAAATTTAGTACGTACCAAGCTGAGCTGCAGTCACAGGTAAGCTAAAATATGCTAACAAAACTCGCACTCTAAATTTGTGCTCGTGTAACCTAAATATTGTAGCCAGCTACTGAACTTTGAAATTAAAGCAGTGAAATCTAATTATATTATTTTAATGCTGGCGTTTGAATTTCAACGACACTCGGGTTCATTTCGAAAAAGGAAGGGACCCTGCTTGGCAATGAAATTGGGACAATGAGCAACAAAGGTTCGTGCTAAGTTGCTGTAATTTAGCGAGGCAAATGGAACAATTTGAAAAGCTGAGGTCTGCCATACAGTTCTGAAACTTTACGTGCTTTTAGTCTTCCTTGTTGGTTGATTGAAGGTTTGAAGCCGTCGATCGAGGAGGTGGCGACAGTCACTCATTGTCGGCCGTCGCTGTTGCAGAAGCTGGATGTTGGCGCGCCTTCTTCTCGACACGGTCACCAGGCGAAACGGGCTCTTGATGTGCGCCAGCTAATGCTTCCCGTCCGCGACACCATGTCAGAAACTATCATCGCGAGTCGAGCGCAATTACATGCTGCCAAACCCCGAGAGCGCGGCAACTCGCGGGAGCGTCACACAACACCTGCTCCACTGCACCACCCCAGCCAGACTCTCACTCTGCTCCGCCCGCGCTCCACGCGGCAGAGTTAACCCTACCAAAGATCCTACACACTTTGATTCTTCACACGACCTATCGACGTAATCGTTCGATAGCAGTTTTCCCTAGGCAAGACCCAGCGTAAAAATACAAATAATATTTACGAAACAAACCAATTATACATCGACATAAGTGCATAAATATATATATATCCAAACAGTAAAGCAATTACAATATATAAAGAGACAGAAATGTCATATCTTGAGGTAACAAAACAAGGAAAAAAATAATAGTACAATAGATGGAAATAGGAGGATATGCATTTCCGGCGTTACACACTAACCTAATTCCGCCCACCCATCCTTGGTATGCTCATAACGATACCAACCACCCACCATCACCCCAACACTGGAAACCGTGGGAAATTGTCAGTTTGTACTCAGCTGCAGGAGAGGAGGGTTAGATTAGTGTACTGTATTTATTTTGGTTGGAAATGTGTTCTTGGTGGTCTTATCTTGCTAGTATTTTATTCACCACACTCCACCAATTCCCCGCTCACTTTCCACCACCCCTGCACTCAATTTTTCTGATCACATGTGTGTATGTCTGCTTCGAAGTCTGAAGACAGACTGCCTTGGTTCACAATACCAGCACAAAAGGGTGCTTGAAACTATCCTACAGCCACCTCACACTCTCCTCCTGTCCATCCCCCCCCCCCCCCATCCCCCTCACTTACAGAACTTCGGCTGCCAGTTTGGAAGATTTGTCAGAGAGAAAATAATTTCAGAGTCCTTCAGCTATGTGTTATTCATCACTTTCCTGAAACGCTGAGTGGAGTTAGCTTATATTCACTACTGGAATCATTGATGTTGAGGCTCTTATTTTTTTATTTTTCTCATTTTTCGAAGCAGAATCGTAGAATGGGAAACCGTCACTGGTGTCTAAACTGTGGTGTCACCGCCAGACACCACACTTGCTAGGTGGTAGCTTTTAAATCGGCCGCGGTCCGCTAGTATACGACGGACCCGCGTGTTGCCACTGTCAGTAATTGCAGACCGAGCGCCACCACACGGCAGGTCTAGAGAGACGTCCTGGCACTCGCCCCAGTTGTACAGCCGACGTTGCTAGGAAAGGTTCACTGAGAATTACGCTCTCAATTGCTGATACGAGAGTTAGCACAGCCTTCAGCTAAGTCAATTGCTACGACCTAGCAAGGCGCCATTTATCCTTTGCTATGTATCTAATGAAGCATGTACAGTAACAAGACCAATGTTCACCAATTGGGGATTAAAGTTAAGTATTCCATCAGCTACGTACTTTTCTTTATAGCATTCGTTCCGTATCCTGTTTCAGACCTCACGCCAGCCTGCGTGAGTTTAAGCGCGTGCCTTTCGGTTACCCGTCACTGTGGATTGGCTGTCTTGCCAGTCCACAACATAAACTGTCTAAAAAGACAGGAAAACCAGAACAATTGCACGTAATAAAGTTCATGGCATACTTCGAAACTCACAACAGTTGGTGGGCGGGTGCAACGAGTATCAGTCTCGTGCGTGTTCCACAGTTAGATTCTGTGTTCCAAAGTATACTTTACTACCCAAAAAAACTTAGAATACTGTGTCCCACCGCCGTGTGTGGGTTTATGAAACGGAGTGGTACTGCTCTGCAGTGTGAGATGGTCGTCGGCACAGTCCGCCTCTGAATGGGGTAACTTCTAACAGACCACGAGTCCAGACAAAGACTTGCTGGTTGGTATGTGTGTACACTGTGTGTGCGTGTGTGTGTGTGTGTGTGTGTGTGTGTGTGTGTTTGTGAGTGTGTGTGTATGTGTTTGTGTGTGAGTGTGTGTGTGTGTGTGTTTGTGTGTGTGTGTGTCTGTATGTGCATGTGAGTGTGTGTGTGTGTGTGTGTGTGTGTGTGTGTGTGTGTGTTTGTGTGCGTGTGTGTGCATGTGTGATTTTGTGTGTGTGTGCGAGTGTGTGTATGTGTGCGTGTATGCGTGTACGTGTGTGTGTGTGTGTGTGTGTGTGTGTGTGTGTGCATGTGTGTGTGTGCATGTGTGTGTGTGCATGTGTGTGCGTGTGTGCATGTGCATGTGCGTGTGGGCGGGTGTGTGTGTGTGTGTGTGTGTGTGTGTGTGTGTGTGTGTGTGTGTGTGTGTGTGTGCGCCTTCGCGTGTGTGTGTGTGTGTGTGTGTGTGTGCATGTGTGTGCGTGTGTGTGTGTGTGTGAGAGAGAGAGAGAGAGAGAGAGAGAGTGAGAGAAAGGGTGGGCGAGAGGTGAGAGGAAGGGCAGAGTTTTCTCACTCTGGGAAACAAGTGTGACGTCACGGTTTACATTACCCTACAGTCGAAGAATGGAATTGAAACACCGAAAAACGTATGTATTTGTTCTTTCAGTCGTGAAGTAATAAACCGATGTCAGCTGCAATATCCGATTTAACACCATGGAAAATGACGATATTTGTGACACTAAATCTAGTACACATTAATAGGTCTACACGTCCCATACACTCTCATCAGAAACGTTATCTGCTGTAAAATGCTGTAAAATGCTTAGCAGTAAGCACGAAGAGTGAACTGAAGTACAATGCGTATGTCGGGTTCGGATTCAGTTTGTGGAATCTTAAGGAAAGCAATGTAGGCACTAAGAATTAACAAGTCTGTGAGCTAAAGCACAGGAATATATCGGACTCAAATCCATTTTTGGGGAATTTTAAGTGGGGTCTGATCCAACCACTAAGAAATGGCTGTCTACGAGGCGAGTGACCACAAATCCCGTCGGTTTGTCTCCTAGAGACTGTGACACTACAATTCGCATCGAAGTGTTAAGAGGTGGTAAGGTCACTAGTGTTTCTTGAGGTAACACTGACATTGATTTGTTCCGGCTTGTACTTACTTGTCAGTTGGCTGTAAATGTACGATAGTTACGTAAGCGTGTACGTACTGGGATTGCTTCTAAATAAATACTCGTAATTTCCACTACACATATGCATACTATCCTTGTGGATGTACTCTGCTCTAGACGGAATAGCATATGATGGTCGGCTTACTACAGAACAGGGTATGAAGGTTAAAACTGAGCAGTGCTGTGATTTTGTCTCCAATCTCCCCCTACTCTTGCAGTAGCTCCGAATTATGCATGGAAGTGTGAGGTTGTTACATCAATGTAAATGATTCGATGGGTGGTGTACTGAAGTCTCTGTGATGCTGTTAGATATTCGCTTAGTTGCTGCGAATAGAAGGTGGTGATATATTTTTGGAAAGCGGTGGTTAGCATTTTGCTACTGTTCACTAGACCGGCATATTTTGGTATGCAGAAAGCCTTTTCCCTCTGGGGTTAGGATTGTCACTGTAGATAGAATGCTTAAAGGTTTGTGCGATATTCTAGACAGAAATTTTGTCTATGAATAACTCTTTGGTTACACTGGCCACATACCATGAAGCGTCTGGCCATCACAATTTAGTATTTCCGTGATTTCCTTAAATCACTTCAGGCAAATGCTGGGATGGTTCCTTTGAAAGGGCACGGCTTATTTCCTTCAAAAATGGCTCTGAGCACTATGGGACTCAACTGCTGAGGTCATTAGTCCCCTAGAACTTAGAACTAGTTAAACCTAACTAACCTAAGGACATCACAAACATCCATGCCCGAGGCAGGATTCGAACCTGCGACCGTAGCGGTCTTGCGGTTCCAGACTGCAGCGCCTTTAACCGCACGGCCACTTCGGCCGGCTTATTTCCTTCCCCATCCTTCCCTTATTCGATGGGACCGATGACTTCGCTGTTTGGTCCCCTGCCCCCCCCCCCCCCCCCAAATCAACCAACAAACCAACATACCACACACACGTCACACAGGTAGAAATACGTTACTGTTAGAGAGCAGTGCCGGCTTGTGTTTGCTTTCCTCCATCTGTACACGTGAGGTTAAATGCTTATTTATGTGTTTGGATCCTGCAGAATGGACCTCGTCATGGAGAAACCAGTGTGAGCGTTAGGAGAAGAAGACTGTACCCTTCTAAGTTACTTTTCCACACTAAGTGTATCGGTTCTTCCTGCTAAGACATAAGCTGAGTATTGTGCAAGAATATAAGTAACATAAATAATTGCACTTCCTCGACAAATATGTGATATCGACGATGTGGCTAGATGGTTTTGCTACTGAGAAGCTATGGTATGCCATGCAAAGCGACACCCAGCTGGTTTGAGTTTGGACATACCGTAATTTTTCGGTCGCTGTACACATATGAATGATAATCAAGCTGCTTGTCAGTAAAGTTATGCTGTTGGAACGTAAAGTTATTGTGTTTAGCGTTCCGATACATTACCAGATGTGTGTGGGAAGTAATCAGATTACTTTTCCTACAAAAAATTACATGTGCTTGCTATACGGGGAGGATAGATTTGACGTGTGGATTAGGAATTTCAACGCATTGACGTGTGTATCTGACTGTAATGGGTGATAGATTCATTTCATAAACATATGCATGATATAGCAATGCAAGAGTTCTACTGGACCTGCTATAGTGTACAAACAGGGCAAGCGATATGCTTGTAACAATACGGATACGCAAAACATCCTCTCATCGGCTCCCCTAAGCGTATTTTCACATGTTCTTTGTCGCATGATCGACTTCGATTTTTATAACAGTACACCAGCTTACATCGGTGCTGTCTTTCCTACCCTTTCGCCTGCGGGAGTAGTATTGATTATCACTTACTTCCAGACACCTGCTCCTTACAATACTTGTTTGAGAGAGTCTTCGCGGGATGCAGTACCTGCCGGAAGTGCTGATTGAAAATACATCCCGCAGTCTGTTCTCGAATCCGATTCGCTGGAAGACCTAAATGTCAAATCATTTACTAGAACAGAGGAGAATCGAAACATCTAGCCGGTGTGAGTGTGAACATTTTTCGGACGCTATGCACCTATAAACGAAAACTACATTGCTTGTCTGAAATGCGTGTATGCTGGAGTGTAAAATTACTGTGTTCTGTGTTCCGACATGTGCAAAGAAAATGATGTGCGGGGGAAGTGAATAGACTGTGTCTGGTCGTAAGGGAGGTATAGATTTGAAGTGAAAATTTGCGATTTCAAAGCGTGTCCAGCAGTAGTGGTATGAGAGATTTCACCTAAAAAAGAATTATGTGTAGCCATAACGAGGATATAGATTTACGTGGGGAATTGACATTCCCAGAGGTTCAGTCTTCATGAAGGGATATTTCCGATACTTCGCTCATTGTCGAATGTCATAAAGTTACCGAACGAGGCTTTCCTTGCTTTCGACTACCTAGTTTCGTACCTATTTGACACAAGGCGTTACAGGTCTGCCCTTTTTTTAAAAATGAACGCACCGCTATTTGACTGTATTTTTGTTATTTTACGGCATAAAAGGCCGATACCTGGGTCGTAATTACGTAAACAACACTATAGTCAAATAGCAGTGTGTTCATTTAAAAATTATTGTACCACTGTTGCTCAGCAACATCAAGAACTTTTTATATCTGTCTCTCTTTGTGTTATCGGTCTGGCAGGTCCTAGAAGTCCAGAAGCCTCTAGTTCGACTGTGAGGTACACTGTCTTTCTACACATTTCCCGTCTTTATTTAGTGATCTGTTGTTTGCATCAAGACGATAAAACTCCGGTAGAAGAGACATTCGCTGGTTCTCTAGACATGAGAAACATGTACGATTATGCATATTAAAACCTTAGAAGACACTGTAAAATATAAAGATGATCTGGAATCTGTTATACTATTGACATCGATATTTGTTAAAAAATACAAGTCGAAGTACAGTTTTCTCTTTGTTAGAGTTCTCACGTGTAAACCCTCGCAGACGAGATACGTTTCTAGTTACTCAACGGTCTGTAGCACGTCGCACGCTAAAGTTTCGGATCTCTAGCGATATAATTTCCACTGTTTATCTTCTGAATTATACTGTTGAGGCGATCGGTAGCATACTGCTATGTGCTTGATAGCGAGAACATTTGCGTAAATGATATGATATTGCGGAAAAACATGTGAAAATACACAAAATTCTGAGAATTTTCATATGCTACTCGATGATTTTAGCATAAAAGTGTCAGAAATATTGTCGTTTTTTTCGTGTTAAATTGTATATTGCAGCTGACATCGGTAAATAATTCGCGACTGACGAAGCAAATATCGTCGTTGTTTTGGCGTATAAAATCCCTTGTTGTACTTTAAGGCTAGGCGCAAATTGAGACGCGTATAGAGCGTGTGGCGCGTATGTTCACTTCGGCATGTCGCATATGGGCAGCGGAAGTATTGGCCATCTGAAAAATACAGCCGTACGATATACTGAATTTTATTGTCACTGAGTAGTGTTTCGTTTCGCCGCCGTTTAAGTGCTCCATCTCTTTTCGTTAGTCGTCGTAATTTTCACTTACTTATACCTGTAAACTTTCTTGTTTTGTTTATTCTTTTGCCAAGAACAATGCACAGTTCAATAACTGGTGAGCCATTAAACACTGGTATTATGTCTTCTGTCTTCGTCCGCCCCGGTAGCTGAGTGGTCAGCGTGACAGACTGTCAATCCTCAGGCCCGGGTTCGATTCCCGGCTGGGTCGGGGGTTTTCTCCGCACAGGGACTGGGTGTTGTGTTGTCCTAATCATCATCATTTCAGCCCCATCGACGCGCAGGTCGCCGAAGTGGCGTCAAATCGAAAGACCTGCACCAGGCGAACGGTCTACCCGACGGGAGGACCTAGCCACACGACATTTCCATTTTAACAACGTTTTCAGATCGCAAGAAGAGACAGACGATTCATCGTGAGGGTATTGAATAAGGAAGCAAGGTATATGATTAAATGACGTGATCTATAAGCAAGGCAGCAAAGTAAAACAAGTTTATCTGTTTGCTTCGTGCTATGCTGAATTATCTCTACGATCTGTTGCAAGAAGTCGAAAAGGAGTACTTTTCACAGATACGACCCCTTTGCGCTTCTGGTAAAAAGCGTCCAAGGTATGAAGTACATAAGTTTCACTATCGTTACTTGGATATGGATATAATAAGAGACATTATACTATGAACATGTGGACAACACATATCTACTGCAAGCCAGAAAAGCCCTCGCAAATAAGAATGTTTTAATTGGCTATTCAATGGTTGCTTACACATTACCAGCATTCATCTCCGCAGCTCGTGCTATTGCGCTAGCGTTCTCGCTTACCGCGGACGGGGTCCCGGATTCGATTCCCTCCGGGTCAAAGATTTTCTCTGCCTCGTGATGACTGGGTGTTGTGTGTTCTTCATCATCATTTCATCATCATAGACTCGCAAGTGGTGATCAGATACATTTAATTTGTTGAAATCGATTTTTGACAAAGGCACATCTACTTTCATGACAATGCTTTTCGAACGACGTGAGCCCCCGCTCAGAAGGCGCACATGACTAGCTTCGGCATTCGTGTCGCGCGCATTATTCTCAGCTGCTGACAAGGGAGCCTCCCCATCGCACCCCCCTCAGATTTCGTTATAAGTTGGCACAGTGGATAGGCCTTACAAAACCGAACACAGATCAGACGAGATAACAGGAAGAAGTTGTGTGGAACTATGAAAAAAATTAGTAAAATATACAAACTGAGTAGTCCATGCGAAGATATGCAACATCAAGGCGCACGAACGTCTAGGAGCGCCGTGGTCCCGTGGTTAGCGAGAGCAGCTGCGGAACAAGAGATCCTAGGTTCAAGTCTTCCCTCGCGTGAAAAATTTAGTTTTTCAGTTTATGTGTCAAACTCTTATGTTTTCATCACTTTTTGGGAGTGATTATCACATCCACAAGAAAACCTAAGTCGGGCAAGGTAGAAAAATCTTTTTACCCATTCGCTAAGTGTACTAGTTAGGTGGCTCGACAACATATTCCTGTCATGTGACGCACATGCTGTCACCAGTGTCGTATAGAATATATCAGACGTGTTTTCCTGTGGAGGAATCGGTTGACCTATGACCTTGCGATCAAATGTTTTCGGTTCCCACTGGAGAGGCACGTCCTTTCGTCTACTAATCGCACGGTTTTGCGGTGCTGTCGCAAAACACAGGCACTAAACTTATTACAGTGAAAAGAGACGTCAATGAAAGAAAGTAAAATTTTCAGCTGAGGGAAGACTTGAACCAAGGACGTCTCGTACCGCAATTACTCACGCTAACCACAGGACCACGGTGCTCCTGAGGTTACATTCTCCTTGATGTTGCCTATCTTGCACATGGACTACTCAGTTTGTATATTTTACTAATTTTTTTCATAGTTCCACACAACTTCTTCCTGTTTTCTCGATTGATCTGTGTTCAGTTTTTCAAGGCCTATCCACTGTGCCAACTTATAACTAAATCTGAGGGGGGTGCAATGGGGAGGTTCCCTTCTGAGAAAACACTGACCGTTGTGTAGTGCGACAGATCAATTGTTTACGTTTCTCAATAACAACTGTTTTATTCGCAAATCACACAGTGTCAGTTTGGCAAGCCATAGGTGAGTAATCAGTATCTGGCATGTGCCTATCATTCCTCCTGAAGGTAACGCTTGTCATTAATTTAATACTGCGCGGATCAAGAGGAGTACAATCCTTTGGTAAGTTTCCGTTCCAGTCGTTCAGTGTTAAAAATACGATTAGTTACGGGGATTCCACTAAAATTCCAACAGAAATGACAATTTATTTTGTGTGAATTCTAAATATTTTCTTATTCGAAAATGTGTCACCATTTACGAGTTATGGGCACACTTCTCTTGTCGATAGGTTTCATTGTACTTCCTTCACAAAAACACAGTGTAATTTGCACGTACTCATCTCACAGCACGTATTGCGACGGAATTCTGAAACAGAGTGCCTCATTAAACAAGTAATTGGCAGTCAGAGAGCTCGATAGCTTACGGATAACCTCATAGTGTCCGTTTGCAATAATATAAGAGAATAAATTTCATGTTTATCTTCATACTAGAAAACTCGTGTTTCACTAGCTGTCGATAACTCTTAAAAAATTACAATCACTGAAGTGAAAAAAAAATAGAAACAAAAAAGGAAGTATACCCACTGATATATCGCCCTAGATAAGAAACCGAGCGAGGTGGCGCAGTGGTTAGCACACTGGACTCGCATTCGGGAGGACGACGGTTCAATCCCGTCTCCGGCCATCCTGATTTAGGTTTTCCGTGATTTCCCTAAATCGCTTCAGTCAAATGCCGGGATGGTTCCTTTGAAAGGGCACGGCCGATTTCCTTCCCCATCCTTCCCTTACCCCGAGCTTGCGCTCCGTCTCTAATGACCTCGTTGTCGACGGGACGTTAAACAGTAATCTCCTCCTCCCCTAGATAAGAAAGTTCCGTGTGTGCACGAATTGGCAAAATACTCTTCTCCTTGTGTGCTATCATTCGCCAAAATCTCGTTTCGATGTCTAGAACGTTTTAGGAGATATGAGGGCTGTTGTGAATATTTCATCATCGCGGGCGTGAGATCGGAAGCGAGCGCGCTACATAGGATCCATTTTCTCGAGATCGGAGGCAGATATAGACCTCCTGCCAAGTCTAAAGAAAAATTTAACAGGCTAGCTAAATTTTATACGCAGCAACATACGGTGTAACACGCACCACACGCAAAATCATAACGACCCCTATTTTTCATTGCAAACTTCTTGAATTTTGCGTAGCGTCTTACTAAAATGCGTATACCACAACAATAAGATGACCATTAGCGAGATGAAGGACACTTTGTCTCGAAGCTGACCCACAAGGCTATAAGCAAGGTAAAAATGAAATATTTTTACTGAATAGTTTTTGTAAAATCGCTTGAGAAATATTACAGTGTGCGGTCGCTTAGTTTCCTTCGTCGGAGAGCGTCGCCAGCCGGCGCCTGCGAAGTACGAGGGCAGTTCAATAAGTAATGCAACACATTTTTTTTTCTGAAACAGGGGTTGTTTTATTCAGCATTGAAATACACCAGGTTATTCCCCAATCTTTTAGCTACACACTATTTTTCAACGTAATCTCCATTCAATGCTACGGCCTTCCGCCACCTTGAAATGAGGGCCTGTATGCCTGCACGGTACCATTCCACTGGTCGATGTCGGAGCCAACGTCGTACTGCATCAATAACTTCTTCATCATCCGCGTAGTGCGTCCCACGGATTGCGTCCTTCATTGGGCCAAACATATGGAAATCCGACGGTGCGAGATCGGGGCTGTAGGGTGCATGAGGAAGAACAGTCCACTGAAGTTTTGTGAGCTCCTCTCGGGTGCGAAGACTTGTGTGAGGTCTTGCGTTGTCATGAAGAAGGAGAAGTTCGTTCTGATTTTTTTGCCTACGAACACGCTGAAGTCGTTTCTTCAATTTCTGAAGAGTAGCACAATACACTTCAGAGTTGATCGTTTGACCATGGGGAAGGACATCGAACAGAATAACCCCTTGAGCGTCCCAGAAGACTGTAACCATGAGTTTACCGGCTGAGGGTATGGCTTTAAACTTTTTCTTGGTAGGGGAGTGGGTGTGGCGTCACTCCATTGATTGCTGTTTTGTTTCAGGTTCGAAGTGATGAACCCATGTTTCATCACCTGTAACAATCTTTGACAAGAAATTGTCACCCTCAACCACATGACGAGCAAGCAATTCCGCACAGATGGTTCTCCTTTGCTCTTTATGGTGTTCGGTTAGACAACGAGGGACCCAGCGGGAACAAACCTTTGAAGATCCCAACTGGTGAACAATTGTGACAGCACTACCAACAGAGATGTCAAGTTGAGCACTGAGTTATTTGATGGTGATCCGTCCATCATCTCGAACGAGTGTGTTCGCACGCTCCGCCATTGCAGGAGTCACAGCTGTGCACGGCCGGCCCGCACGCGGGAGATCAGACAGTCTTGCTTGACCTTGCGGCGATGATGACACACGCTTTGCCCAACGACTCACCGTGCTTTTGTCCACTGCCAGATCACCGTAGACATTCTGCAAGCGCCTATGAATATCTGAGATGCCCTGGTTTTCCGCCAAAAGAAACTCAATCACTGCCCGTTGTTTGCAACGCACATCCGCTACAGACGCCATTTTAATAGCTCCGTACAGCGCTGCCACCTGTCGGAAGTCAATGAAACTGTACGAGACGAAGCGGGAATGTTTGAAAATATTTCACAAGAAATTTCCGGTTTTTTCAACCAAAATTGGCCGAGAAAAAAAATGTGTTGCATTACTTATTGAACTGCCCTCGTATATGAACGCGTGTCAACATGCGCTGGACCCACGCGAGATGTGCGGAACGTGCACGTAGCGTTGTAGTGTGCCACGTCACACGTGCTGTACGCGTCTCGATTTGCGGTTAGCCTAAAGGTACGTTGTCCAAGACGCGACGCACACTAGCGACTGCGACGGGTCGCTACGTGACGTCAGAAGTTGTCCGCTGGCGCATGCGCAGTTCGAGTTTGGGATGCGACGCGCGACTGTTGCGGCAGCTGTCGCAGCACTGCACCAGTGAGCAGTGTTGCGACGGAAGTCGCACGACACAAAGACGTACGGCTGCGAGAAAGATGTCGAACCAGTCAAGGAAAACTGAATGAGCCACTCACAGGATGTGATGCTCTGTGAGCTGGTCTCGCAACAGCCTTGCCTTTACGATTTGAAGAACCCTAAATATAGAAACACTATGTTCAGAGACAGAATTTGGGAAGAAATTGGTGCACAGTTGAAACTGGCAGGTGAGTGAAATATATAATATTTCCCCATTAATGCAAATTTTTCAGGCCTGTTATGAAAATCAGTATAATACATGCAGATGTAGAATTAGAATGATGAAAATGAACTTGAAGGTCAATTTTCGCATTACTCTTTTTTGTGACGATAAAAATTGAAAACGGCAAATACATTATAAAATGAACAATCTAAAGTACAACGAGAAAGTTACATTTTACAATACCTTCACTTTGAATGTAAACGGTAGATTGGTGTCTTGATGATACCTTCTAGTTGTGAAAAACCACCACCAGATTGTTGTACAGCTTTCTGTAATCAATAGATGTTCGTTTTTGAGGAAGGCGTTTCTCAACAGATTGCGCAAACAGTATGCTGCAATAAGTAATTTGTCACATTCACTTCAATTCATTGGTAGAAGATGGTGCTCAAAAAACTTGTGCCAAAAGTGCACTACTGTTTTACAAGACCCTTCTGGTCTGACACAGTTCACAATTGAAATTCGTCTTTTGTAAATCCTGGAGTCATCTTTTGAGTGCAGCTTGGCAAGATTAAATGTTGATGTCATCCATAACGATGTATGCTGTCAGAATACAAGAATATGGAAGTTCATTTCGATGGGAATAAAGATTCAGTCGGCTATGAAAGTTGCCTTAGCTTGTTCCAAAGCTTCTGCATGGGAGAAACTGACAAGTATAATTTGGGGAAATTTTGTGAACAAGCACGGACATTATTTCTTCCACATTTCTGCCAGTGTGTACTGTAGACGTTCAGAATCAAAATTCTAGAGATGTTTAAGGTGTAACCCTATCTTGTTGTCAAGAACTTGAAACAATGCAATGAAGCTAGCGTGCGCTTATTGTTAATAAGCTTATCTTTCATTGGAATTTTAGGTGAAATGTGCAAAAACAGATGGAGGAATATTCGGGACTCGTATCAGAGAAATAAACGAGAAAGAAAACTTGGAACAGGTTCAGATGCCTCAGCAAAACCAAGAAAATGGGTTCTGCTTGATCACTTGGCTTTAAGAAACCTACGTTTCGTGGCATTTTAAATGAAATTGTCAAGAGCATATGGAGAAATATTAGTAACTCATACCGGAGGAATATGACATAAAATGGTTTCATTAGGTCCAAATGTGTCAGCGAAACAAAACAAATGCATTCTCTATCGTGTGATGACCACACGATTCTCGTTGCGCGTCGACAGAACTGGCGGCTAGTCGCGACGCTCCCGGAGATATATTAGCCCAAATCTCGGAAACGGAGATCGATATCAATCTGATCTCAACTTAAAAAATAATTTCGATATGTTAGCTTCTTTTCATCGGCAACGATGTATGACCTAACGTGAACCATACGTAAAGTAGCCAGCGACCACATTTTTCACTGTACACAATTCAAATTTTATGCAGTAGGTTACTTGTAAATTAAGTATCCGGATAACTGTGACGAATATCGGAAAAATAGACACCTCATTATCAAGCTGTGATGTTAAACTGTAAGATACGCAAACATCAATTTTTTGTGCCTTTTACTTTCCTCACAATTGATTGAGAAGTAATATACAGCGAAAAAAACACGCAAAACCGGAAGAGATACTTTTCAATTTTTTAAAGTAAAAGGAGAATCTGTATCGAAAAACTAACTCTGGGAGCCGATGTAACTTTGTTGCATTAACATACAGTATTTTTTACAGCAAGAAAATCGGAATTCTTATTTTTCTTATGTATTTGAATCCGCCGCCGCCGACCGGAGCTTGGGAAACGGCGACGACTCCAGTCGTGTTGCGGCCGTATCGCCGTATGCCAGGGTGGGAGAAAAGGAGGGGGCAGCGTCGCAGTCGCAGCCAACTGTCGCGTCTTGCACAACGTAGCTTAAAGGTACGTTGTCCAAGACGCGACGCACACTAGCGACTGCGACGGGTCGCTACGTGACGTCAGAAGTTGTCCGCTGGCGCATGCGCAGTTCGAGTTTGGGATGCGACGCGCGACTGTTGCGGCAGCTGTCGCAGCACTGCACCAGTGAGCAGTGTTGCGACGGAAGTCGCACGACACAAAGACGTACGGCTGCGAGAAAGATGTCGAGCCAGTCAAGGAAAACTGAAATGAGCCACTCACAGGATGTGATGCTCTGTAAGCTGGTGTCGCAACAGCCTTGCCTTTACGATTTGAAGAACCCTAAATATAGAGACACTATGTTCAGAGACAGAATTTGGGAAGAAATTGGTGCACAGTTGAAACTGGCAGGTGAGTGAAATATATAATATTTTCCCATTAATGCAAATTTTTCAGGCCTGTTATGAAAATCAGTATAATCCATGCAGATGTAGAATTAGAATGATGAAAATGAACCTGAAGGTCAATTTTCGCATTACTCTTTTTTGTGACGATAAAAATTGAAAACGGCAAATACATTACAAAATGAACAATCTAAAGTACAACGAGAAAGTTACATTTTACAATACCTTCACTTTGAAAGTAAACGGTAGATTGGTGTCTTGATGATACCTTCTAGTTGTGAAAAACCACCGCCAGATTGTTGTACAGCTTTCTGTAATCAATAGATGTTCGTTTTTGAGGAAAGCGTTTCTCAACAGATTGCGCAAACAGTATGCTGCAATAAGTAATTTGTCACATTCACTTCAATTCATTGGTAGAAGATGGTGCTCAAAAAACTTGTGCCAAAAGTGCACTACTGTTTTACAAGGCCCTTCTGGTCTGACACAGTTCACAATTGAAATTCGTCTTTTGTAAATCCTGGAGTCATCTTTTGAGTGCAGCTTGGCAAGATTAAATGTTGATGTCATCCATAACGATGTATGCTGTCAGAATACAAGAATATGGAAGTTCATTTCGATGGGAATAAAGATTCAGTCGGCTATGAAAGTTGCCTTAGCTTGTTCCAAAAGTTTCTGCATGGGAGAAACTGACAAGTACAATTTGGGGAAATTTTGTGAACAAGCACGGACATTATTTCTTCCACATTTCTGCCAGTGTATACTGTAGACGTTCAGAATCAAAATTCTAGAGATGTTTAAGGTGTAACCCTATCTTGTTGTCAAGAACTTGAAACAATGCAATGAAGCTAGCGTGCGCTTATTGTTAATAAGCTTATCTTTCATTGGAATTTTAGGTGAAATGTGCAAAAACAGATGAAGGAATATTCGGGACTCGTATCAGAGAAATAAACGAGAAAGAAAACTTGGAACAGGTTCAGATGCCTCAGCAAAACCAAGAAAATGGGTTCTGCTTGATCACTTGGCTTTAAGAAACCTACGTTTCGTGGCATTTTAAATGAAATTGTCAAGAGCATATGGAGAAATATTAGTAACTCATACCGGAGGAATATGACATAAAATGGTTTCATTAGGTCCAAATGTGTCAGCGAAACAAAACAAATGCATTCTCTATCGTGTGATGACCACACGATTCTCGTTGCGCGTCGACAGAACTGGCGGCTAGTCGCGACGCTCCCGGAGATATATTAGCCCAAATCTCGGAAACGGAGATCGATATCAATCTGATCTCAACTTAAAAAATAATTTCGATATGTTAGCTTCTTTTCATCGGCAACGATGTATGACCTAACGTGAACCATACGTAAAGTAGCCAGCGACCACATTTTTCACTGTACACAATTCAAATTTTATGCAGTAGGTTACTTGTAAATTAAGTATCCGGATAACTGTGACGAATATCGGAAAAATAGACACCTCATTATCAAGCTGTGATGTTAAACTGTAAGATACGCAAACATCAATTTTTTGTGGCTTTTACTTTCCTCACAATTGATTGAGAAGTAATATACAGCGAAAAAAACACGCAAAACCGGAAGAGATACTTTTCAATTTTTTAAAGTAAAAGGAGAATCTGTATCGAAAAACTAACTCTGGGAGCCGATGTAACTTTGTTGCATTAACATACAGTATTTTTTACAGCAAGAAAATCGGAATTCTTATTTTTCTTATGTATTTGAATCCGCCGCCGCCGACCGGAGCTTGGGAAACGGCGACGACTCCAGTCGTGTTGCGGCCGTATCGCCGTATGCCAGGGTGGGAGAAAAGGAGGGGGCAGCGTCGCAGTCGCAGCCAACTGTCGCGTCTTGCACAACGTAACTTAAGGCAGTGTGATCCATGAGGTCTTACTTACTTCTCACAAGTCTCCCCCCTCCCCTTTCCCACGGTCTCTCTCTCTCTCTCTCTTTCTCTATCTCTCTCTCTCTCTCTCTCTCTCTCTCTCTCTCTCACACACACACACACACACACACACACACATACACACCATCCAGCAGCTCTTTCTAGTAGACTCGTGGTCCGTTACAAGGCACCCCATTCAACAGCGGACAGCGCTGATGACCTGTCGCACGGTGTAGAGCGGTCCCGCCCCATTTCGCAAAAGCACGCACAGCGGCCGTAAGTAATATTCGAAGATTCTGAAAGATGGTGAAGTACATTTAGTGACTGTTAACACGAAGGCGGTTAGTATTTTGTCTCTTTGACGAATAGGACAGAGCGTTGTTTTCTTTCTCAGCCTTCTTGTCTGTAGGACAGTGACGTGAATCCCATTGTTTTCGGAAACGGGCGACGCGCACCGGTCGTAGGAAGGGCAACCCAATCACGCGTCAGGCGAGAGCGTGCGGGGGACAGCAGGCGCCGGTGGATGACACACCGGCATCGAGGGTGATATCTAGCATTGCGAATATATATTTGGAGCATGTGCTTCTGGTTACGGGATATGTGTGTCTTCACTGTACACGTAGGTGTGGTCTGGCGGGCGATAGCTATATTCAGAATGCTGAAGTGATGATTTTGGCCGGCCGCGGTGGTCTAGCGGTTCTAGGCGCTCAGTCCGGAACCGCGCGACTGTTACGGTCGCAGGTTCGAATCCTGCCTCGGGCATGGATGTGTGTGATGTCCTTAGGTTAGTTAGGTTTAAGTAGTTCTAAGTTCTAGGGGACTGATGACCACAGATGTTAAGTCCCATAGTGCTCAGAGCCATTTGAACCATTTTGATTATTTTGTACGATGCAGGATATGAACTGTGTATACTACAGCTACGTCGCTATGTATGGCATGGTGCTACAATCGACTGTGGCCACATAGCCTGATTGCGGATCGGTTTCACACCGAAAAATTTAATCTTTCCTCGACAGTATCAGAGCAGTGTAACTGACTAAGTGTCTTTGGTAACAGTTTCCATATTTCGTGATCTGTAGACCACTTTTGCAGGGTTTAATCGTCGGTGCAATGTGATTGCTGTAAGTTTTTTTTTTATCTGTACAAATATAGTCTTCCGCTGAAAACCTCGTAATTCGTTCATCTGTAGAAGGTGGCAGATACTACTCCCACACCAGCAGCAGCATTTGTTCAGGTAAATTCAGTAACAACTAATCAGGATGTTCCGTTCACAGGCAGTTCCATGGCGTCAGAGAATCACAAGGTAGCCTTTGTGGGATCGCTTCGAAGAAGACAGCGACAAAACGAGGCATCTTCGGAATGTTCTGTGGTGTGAGAAAGTCACGATGTCTTCATTGTTCGCGTGTTCAAAGACAAGTCTGGACACACTAGCCTCATCTTTTTGGGACATGTGGGATCCTGTCGCACAGACGCCATTTCGTCTTCAGAGCATCTACAAGCCAGCGGTTGTAGAATACCGAAAATTCGCAGAAAATTTCAGTCAATTTTTTTTTGCCACTAGGACATTTCTTCGAATTTTAGGAGACTCTTTCGGGCATCCGTTCTGCTGTATGTCTCTGTTCTTTTCTCGAACTATTCGCGGTTTCGGGGTTTCCAAATATGTCGTCAACTTTCACATATGTAATTGTTCTGATTTTCCTCTCTGTGTTTAGACACCAGTTTGGGTTTCCCATTGTAGAACTGTGCTTAGGAAATTGAGGAAAGTAAAAACTAAGTCCTTTAACATTCATGTCTCCAGCAGCGAAAATAAACTAAGTGCACTTAGAGTTTCAGAAAAGTGGTGAACACCACAGTAGCTGAAGAACTCTGAATTTTTTTTTCTTTCTGACAGTACTTCCAAACTAGCAGCTAAAACTCGGGAAGTGGAGGGGGCCGTCAGGGGGTGGCAGTATGTAAGGGGAGGGGTGGCTGTAGGATAATTTCGAGCAGCCTCTGATGGTGGTATTGTGGACTAAGTCAGTCAATCTTCAAACTTTTATGTGTGATCGATAAAAATGTTGGTGAAGGACGGCAGAAAGTGGGTTCGCAGGGGGGGGGGGGGGGGGGGGTGAGTGGAGGACAGACCACTAGCAGGATAATTCCAATTGCACTCTTCATGCTACCGTATTGCTTTTAACTTTACCTGAGGTAGTTTTGACTTTTCTATATGCTGAGTCAGTCCTTCCAACAATTTTTTTCGATTTCTTCACTTTTTTCGTACAGATATTTTGCCTTAGCTTTTTGGGACTTGGTCCGCAGCTCGTGGTCGTGCGGTAGCGTTCTCGCTTCCCACGCCTGGGTTCCCGGGTTCGATTCCCGACGGGGTCAGGGATTTTCTCTGCCTCGTGATGACTAGGTGTTGTGTGATGTCCTTAGGTTAGTTAGGTTTAAGTAGTTCTAAGTTCTAGGGGACTGATGACCATAGATGTTAAGTCCCATGGTGCTCAGAACCAGAGCCATTTTTGGAACTCCCCGCTTATTTTGTTGCTAAGTGACTTGTGTTTCTGCATTCCTGAATTTCCCAAAAGATTTTTGTACTTCCTTCTTTCGACAATCAGTTGAAATATTCACCTGTTACCCATGGTTTCTCCGCCACTGCCTTCCTTGTACCTCTGTTTTTTTTTCCTACTTCTGTGCCTTTTTCAGGGATTTCCGTTCCTCTTCAACTAAACTGTCTACTGAGCTATTCATTATCGCAGTACCTATAACCTCAGATTACTTCAAGCTTATTGGTCCCTTTAATCTTTAAACCAACCAACCTACCAACTTTAAGCTTAAGCGCTCATTCCTCAGTGCTTTCGATTCCCAGTTAATTTTGTAGTGGTTCTTCGTGGCTAGTCTCGCGAAACTTCGCCTACTCATCAACATTACTGTTCTGGCGTAACCACAAGCACCGGGACGAAGACGAAGAACGCAAGACCTGAGAAGGCACTGAAACGACGTAGGCCAATGGTTGGCTGTTTAGGACCACGCCACGACAGGAGCGACAGCAGCAAGAAGTGAATAGAAGCGCCGCTCCTGCCAGCTTCGGAGGGACGCTGGTGCTCAGTAGCGGACATCAGTGGAACGTATGCGCGGAACGCGCCACAAGAACAGCTAGTAGCGATCCTTAGCAGTTGCTTGTCTGGACTTGTGTATAGCGACGAACGTAACTGTTGGTATGTATCCCATCGTTTGCGACTACTATTTGTAAATCTCAAAGTTAAGTATTGTCAATCTGCTTTATAGGAATAAGACTACTAATGTTATTTGCTTGAATTATTCTATAGCATTCCGAGTGCGCTGCATCCCTTAGTCGCCCTATACGGGATGAATGGGCGAGACCCAACAGTTACTAAATTGTGACCTGAGTGTACATCTGCTCCTGGGCTTTATAATCCAATATCCAATTTTTGAATACCTGCTTGACCATAACGTAATTTAACTGAAAACTTTCCGTACCCCCCTCGCCGCGCGGGATTAGCCGAGCGGTCTACACTGAGCGAGGTGGCGCAGTGGTTAGCACACTGGACTCGCATTCGGGAGGACGACGGTTCAATCCTGTCTCCGGCCATCCTGATTTAGGTTTTCCGTGATTTCCCTAAATCGCTTCAGGCAAATGCCGGGATGGTTCCTTTGAAAGGGCACGGCCGATTTCCTTCCCCATCCTTCCCTCACCCGAGCTTGCGCTCCGTCTCTAATGACCTCGTTGTCGACGGGACGTTAAACACTAATCTCCTCCTCCGAGCGGTCTTTGGCGCTGCAGTCATGGGCTGTGCGGCTGGTTCCCGCGGAGGTTCGAGTCCTCCCTCGGGCATGGGCGTGTGTGTTCGTCCTTAGGATAATTTAGGTTAAGTAGTGTGTTAGCTTAGGAACTGATAACCTTAGCAGTTAAGTCCCATAAGATTTCACACACATTTGAACATTTTTCGTACCCCCCTCCTTCTCTTCTGATTCCTGTACAAAGCATTCACTATCTCTAGCTGAAATTTATTGTAGACCTCAATTAGTCTTTCTCCTCTCTCATTCCTACTACAAACCCTTATTCTCCTGTAGCCCTTTGTTCTACTCCTTCCCTTACAACACCATTCCAGTCTCGCATGACTATTAGATTTTCATCTCCCTTTGCTTACTGATTTACTCATTAACATCCACATAAGCTTTCTCTACATCTTCATGCTCTGCTTGCGACGGCAGCATGCCTACCTAAACTACTGCTCTATTGTTTTCGGTGTTGGTTTGCTGTCGATTCTGATGTGAGCAACCCTATAACTGACAATGTTCGCAGTAGCTCAGTTCTTTTCGTAACGAATCCTACTGCTGTTATACCGTTTGCTACTATTGTTGATACTATCATATAATCATCTAACCAGAAATCCGTGCCTTCTTTCCGTTTCACTTTGCTGACCACTACTATGTCTAGATTGAGTCTTTGCATTTCCCTTTTCGGATATCATAGCTTCCTTACCACGTTCAGACCCCTGGCATTCCACACTCCGACTCGTACAACGTTATCCTTTCGTTGGTTATTCAATCTTTTTCTCATGGTCACCTCGCCCTTGATAGCCCTATCCCAGCGATAAGAATGAGGGACTAGTCCCAAATATTTTGCCAATGGAGAGGTCGACATTCACTTTTTTCACTAGAGGTCGTATGTCGTGTGAATACTTGTCTTTAACTGAGTGGTTTCCTTTGCCATCTGCAACCTCATGCCGTTGATCATTGTTGATTCTTCCACCTTTAAAGGCACATTCCCTCCCCAAGGGCAAGAGAGTGCCGTGAACCTCTGTCATAATCAAAGACTCCACCCCTACATCACGGGTGTGGGTGCGGAAGCGGCCCCGATGTTGAACACACAAGGCCCAGGCATGTATACCTATTGTTGCTGGCGTTTGTCGGCTGTCAATTGTGTTGAGAAAATCCTCTCACTGAATTTTTTTCAGCAACGCATTGTCTGCCCTCCTTTCTAATCACGACGCATCCTACTCCATTTGCAACATTTTCTATTTCTGTAGATATTACAATAATCCTTCTGACAAGAACTCTTTATGTCTTTTGCATTTCTCTGGGTTCCTGCACCCAAAATTTTTCTTAATCCAACATCGAGGTCGCAGTCTGTTTTCTCGATAAGAGCTCTCGAAAACAACTATTTGTATTGAGACATACTTTTCAGGTTTTCTGGCTTCCCTTCCACGTTCTTACTTCTGACTTCCCATGGTTTGTTACCTTTTCCGTTGTTATTTACTTTTTTTCATGGTTACCCGTGGACTAGGGGTAGCGTCTTTGATTCATAATCAAAACGTTTTCAATCCCAGGTTCGATACCCGCCACTGCCTGAATTTTGATAAATAATCAGCACTGGCGGCCAAAGACTACCGGCATAAGAAGTCAGCCTCATTCTGCCATCGGCCTTGTCAAAGAGGGCGGAGTAGCGGATAGAGGTTGAGGGCACTCTCTTGTCCTAGGGGTGGGAAATTGCCCCTAAAGCCGGAAGAATCAGCAATGATCAACGACATGAGGATGCAGAAGGCAATGGAAACCACTGCATTAAAGACACGTAACGTGTATCCACAGGACGTCTGGCCTGTAATTGAAGAATGTCATGACGATCTCTCCATTGGAAAAAGATTCCGGAATAGTCCCCCATTCGGATCTCCAGGAGGGGAGGTTACCATGAGAAAAAGATTGAATAATCTACGAAAGGATAACTTTCTACGAGTCGGGACGTGGAATGTCAGAAGGTTGAACGTGGTAGGGAAACTAGAAAATCTGAAAAGGGAAATGCAAAGGCTCAATCTACATATAGTAGGGGTCAGTGAAGTGAAGTGGAAGGAAGACAAGGATTTCTGGTCAGATGAGTATCGGGTAATATCAACAGCAGCAGAAAATGGTATAACAGGTGTAGGATTCGTTATGAATAGGAAGGTAGGGCAGAGGGTGTGTTACTGTGAACAATTCAATGACCGGGTTGTTCTAATCAGAATCGACAGCAGACCAACACCGACAACGATAGTTCAGGTATACATGCCGACGTCGCAAGCTGAAGATGAACAGATAGAGAAAGTGTATGAGGATATTGAAAGGGTAATGCAGTATGTAAAGGGGGACGAAAATCTAATAGTCGTGGGCGACTGGAATGCAGTTGTAGGGGAAGGAGTAGAAGAAAAGGTTACAGGAGAATATGGGTTTGGGACAAGGAATGAAAGAGGAGAAAGACTAATTGAGTTCTGTAACAAGTTTCAGCTAGTAATAGCGAATACCCTGTTCAAGAATCACAAGAGGAGGAGGTATACTTGGAAAAGGCCGGGAGATACGGGAAGATTTCAATTAGATTACATCATGGTCAGACAGAGATTCCGAAATCAGATACTGGATTGTAAGGCGTACCCAGGAGCAGATATAGACTCAGACCACAATATAGTAGTGATGAAGAGTAGGCTGAAGTTCAAGACATTAGTCAGGAAGAATCAATACGCAAAGAAGTGGGATACGGAAGTACTAAGGAATTACGAGATACGTTTGAAGTTCTCTACCGCTATAAATACAGCAATAAGTAATAGCGCAGTAGGCAGTACAGTTGAAGAGGAATGGACATCTCTAAAAAGGGCCATCACAGAAGTTGGGAAGGAAAACATAGGTACAAAGAAGGTAGCTGCGAAGAAACCATGGGTAACAGAAGAAATACTTCAGTTGATTGATGAAAGGAGGAAGTACAAACATGTTCCGGGAAAATCTGGAATACAGAAATACAAGTCGCTGAGAAATGAAATAAATAGGAAGTGCAGGGGAGCTAAGACGAAATGGCTGCAGGAAAAATGTGAAGACATCGAAAATGATATGATTGTCGGAAGGACAGACTCAGCATACAGAAAAGTCAAAACAACCTTTGGTGACATTAAAAGCAACGGTGGTAACATTAAGAGTGCAACGGGAATTCCACTGTTAAATGCAGAGGAGAGAGAAGATAGGTGGAAAGAATACACTGAAAGCCTCTATGAGGGTGAAGATTTGTCTGATGTGATAGAAGAAGAAACCGGAGTCGATTTAGAAGAGATAGGGGATCCAGTATTAGAATCGGAATTTAAAAGAGCTTTGGAGGACTTACGGTCAAATAAGGCAGAAGGGATAGATAACATTCCATCAGAATTTCTGAAATCATTGGGGGAAGTGGCAACAAAACGACTATTCACTATGGTGTGTAGAATATATGAGTCTGGCGATATACCATCTGACTTTCGGAAAAGCATCATCCACACAATTCCGAAGACGGCAAGAGCTGACAAGTGCGAGAATTATCGCACAATCAGCTTAACAGCTCATGCATCGAAGCTGCTTACAAGAATAATATACAGAAGAATGGAAAAGAAAATTGAGAATGCGCTAGGTGACGATCAGTTTGGCTTTAGGAAAAGTAAAGGGACGAGAGAGGCAATTCTGACGTTACGGCTAATAATGGAAGCAAGGCTAAAAAAAAATCAAGTGACTTACATAGGATTTGTCGACCTGGAAAAAGCGTTCGACAATATAAAATGGTGCAACCTGTTCGAGATTCTGAAAAAAGTAGGGGTAAGCTATAGGGAGAGACGGGTCATATACAATATGTACAACAACCAAGAGAGAATAATAAAAGTGGACGATCAAGAACGAAATGCTCATATTAAGAAGGGTGTAAGACAAGGCTGTAGCCTTTCGCCCCTACTCTTCAATCTGTACATCGAGGAAGCAATGATGGAAATAAGAGAAAGGTTCAGGAGCGGAATTGAAATACAAGGTGAAAGGATATCAATGATACGATTCGCTGATGACATTGCTATCCTGAGTGAAAGTGAAGAAGAATTAAATGATCTGCTGAACGGAATGAACAGTCTAATGAGTACACAGTATGATTTGAGAGTAAATCGGAGAAAGACGAAGGTAATGAGAAGTAGTAGAAGTGAGAACAGCGAGAAACTTAACATCAGGATTGATGGTCACGAAGTCAATGAAGTTAAGGAATTCTGCTACCTAGGCAGTAAAATAACCAATGACGGACGTAGCAAGGAATACATTAAAAGCAGACTCGCTATGGCAAAAAAGGCATTTCTGGCCAAGAGAAGTCTACTAATATCAAATACCAGCCTTAATTTGAGGAAGAAATTTCTGAGGATGTACGTCTGGAGTACAGTATTGTATGGTAGGTGAAACATGGACTGTGGGAAAACCGGAACAGAAGAGAATCGAAGCATTTGAGATGTGGTGCTATAGACGAATGTTGAAAATTAGGTGGACTGATAAGGTAAGGAACGAGGAGGTTCTACGCAGAATCGGAGAGGAAAGGAATACGTGGAAAACACTGATAAGGAGAAGGGACAGGATGATAGGACATCTTCTAAGACATCAGGGAATGACTTCCATGATACTAGAGGGAGCTGTAGAGGGCAAAAGCTGTAGAGGAAGACAGAGATTGGAGTACGTCAAGCAAATAATTGAGGACGTAGGTTGCAAGTGCTACTCTGAGATGAAGAGGTTAGCACAGGAAAGGAATTCG
Source organism: Schistocerca americana (assembly GCF_021461395.2). Classification (NCBI taxonomy): domain Eukaryota; kingdom Metazoa; phylum Arthropoda; class Insecta; order Orthoptera; family Acrididae; genus Schistocerca; species Schistocerca americana. The sequence goes on along the minus strand of NC_060120.1, from coordinate 8,610,864 downwards.
TGGTGAACCGCATCATGACAAAAAAAAAAAAACCTCCTCCTCTACGGTTCCCTCCCGGAGATCTGAATGAGGGATTCGTTAGAAGCCTCGCAAATAGAGAAATCAGCATGATTCTTTTTCTGCTATTATTCACATGTCCAGTGGATAGCTATTAAGTTTCTGTAATGCAGTCTTTTCCATTGCCTTCTGCATCCTTGCGTCTTCAACTTTCTACGGACAGTTTCCCATGCCAATAACGTTTTAGAGCAATTACTCAAAAGGGGATGCCCTGAGCCATTCTTCCGCTCTTCTCCTCACTTTGACAAGGCATTGGTATAACAAAGGTGCTTCTCTATGCTGAAAGTCTTCAGCCCACATTTGAAATCTCGGATCAACCCCGTACACATGACATTTTTCTAATAGTCTAAGACGCCGTACGTAGACCACAGTGTCATAGTTATACCGATCGACTGGAAGCTTGTTGGACTTGCCTTCTGCATAAAAAACCGGAAAAGTGGGAGTAGGCCTCGCGCACTAAGTTCGTAAGTATGTATAAAAGCATTTCATCCATAGGTTTTGATGAATACGTTTGGGCGTATTGAAATATGAGACATACATGACCGTATTTTTTGATTAACTTAAAACTTAAATTTTACACCACCAAGACGCCTAGGATTTCAGTATTTCACATACACTACTGGCGATTAAAATTGCTACACCAAGAAGAAATGCAGATGATAAACGGGTATTCATTGGACAAACATATTATAATAGAACTGGCATGAGATTACATTTTAACGCAATTTGGGTGCATAGATAGTGAAAAATCAGTACCCAGAACAACTACCTCTGGCGTAATAACGGCCTTGACACGCCTGGGCATTGAGTCAAACAGAGCTTGGATGGCTTTTACAGGTACAGCTGTCCACGCAGCTTCAATACGATACCACCATTGACCAGACGCTTTCAGTTGGTGAGAGATCTGGAGAATGTGCTGGCCAGGGCAGCAGTCGAACATTTTCTGTCTCCAGAAAGGCCCGTACAGGATGTGCAACACGCGGTCGTGCATTATCCTGCTGAAATGTAGGGTTTCGCAGGGATCGAATGAAGGGCAGAGCCACGGGTCGTAACAAATGGCTCTGAGCACTATGGGACTTAACTGCTGAAGTCATCAGTCCCCTACAACTTAGAACTACTTAAACCTAACTAACCTAAGGACATCACACACATCCATGCCCGAGGCAGGATTCGAACCTGCGACCGTAGCTGTCGCGCGATTCCAGACTGTAGCGCCTAGAACCGCTCGGCCACCACGGCCGGCACGGGTCGTAACACATCTGAAATGTAACGTCCACTGTTCAAAGTGCCATCATGGCGAACAAGAGGTGACAGAGAAGTGTAACCAATGGCACTCCATACCATCACGCCGGGAGATTCGCCAGTATGGCGGTGACGAGTACACGCTTCCCACGTGCGTTCACCGCGATGTCGCCAAATACGATGCTATAAACAGAACCTGGATTCATCCGAAAAAATGACGTTTTGCCATTCGTGCACCCAGGTTCGTCGTTGAGTACACCATCGGAGGCGCTCCTGTCTATGATGCAGCGTCAAGGGTAACCGCAGCCATGTTCTCCGAGTTGATAGTCCATGCTGCTGCAAACGTCGTCGAACTGTTTGTGCAGATGGTTGTTGTCTTGCAAACGTCCCCATCTGTTGACTCAGGGATCGAGACTTGGCTGCACGATCCGTTACAGCCATGCGGATAAGATGGCTGTCATCTCGACTGCTAGTGATGCGAGGCCGTTGGGATCCAGCACGGCGTTCCGTATTACCCTCCTGAACCCACCGATTCCATATTCTGCTAACAGTCATTGGATCTCGACCAACAAGAGTAGCAGTGTCGCGATACGTTAAACCGCAAGCGCGATAGGGTACAATCCGACCTTTATCAATGTCGGAAACGTGATGGTACGCATGTCCCCTCCTTACACGAGGCGTCACAACAACTTTTCACCAGGCAACGCCGGTCAACTGCTGTTTGTGCATGAGAAATCGGTTGGAAACTTTCCTCATGTCAGCACGTTGTAGGTGTCGCCACCGGCACCAGCCTTGTGTGAATGCTCTGAAAAGCTAATCATGTACATATGACAGCATCTTCTTCCTGTCGGTAAAATTGCGCGTCTGTAGCACGTCATCTTCGTAGTGGAGCAATTTTAATGACCAGTAGTGTAAATTTCAGCTTGGTACCTGTACCCGTTTGTGAGAAAACGAGCTCTGAACAGATGGGCAGATCGAAGGCCAAGAAAGTGGTCCTAAAGGCTTTTCATTTTCGCCTATTAAGGCAAAATGGTTCAAATGGCTCTGAGCAATATGCGACTTAACTTCTGAGGTCATCAGTCACCTAGAACTTAGAACTAGTTAAACCTAACTAACCTAAGGACATGAGACACATACATACCCGAGGCAGGATTCGAATCTGCAACCGTAGGGGTCGCTCTGTTCCAGACTGTAGCGCCTAGAACCGAACGGCCACTCCGGCCGGCCCTATTATGGCACGGAACTACGAAAAGTTTCGAGCAGTTGTAGAGACATTTCTCTTCTGACAGTTGCGTGCAAAGTGTCTCACATGCCGTCTTTACCAAATTATGGTAACAAGTGGGTGGGACATATGTGAATTCCAGGCTGGCTTTCGACAAGGACGATGTTGTACAGAAGAATTTTAAAATTCACTGACGGAAAAAAGTCGGAACACCAAGAAGTAGTTGTGAGACATCAACGAAAGTTGGTAGGCGTGATTCTACACCCGAAAGGTGATGTCTTCAAATTTCTCACCAGTCGCATATGAGTGCCGCTAGTAACGCCACTATGCTGACACAAATCAGGTTTGCTTTAGATACCCGCCGTAACGGCCGTGAGCGTTAGTCACGTTTGAAACTGCACGTGGTGAGTTAATGTTAGTCAAGAACGCCTTGAAGGCGACAAAGATGCCATAATCAGCATCTCACAGAGTTGAAATGGGGTCACGTAAGGGAGATACGAGGAGCCGGATGTGCCTTGCGCAATACTGGAGAAAAATTTAGCATGAATTTGGTGACTGTACGTGATCGGTTGCAGCGATGTGGTCACGATAATGTACGGTCGAAAGAAGACCGGGCTCCGGCCGGCGCCGTGGCACTCCCAAGAGGAAAGTCCATTGTGTTTGGCGTATGGATCTGGCGCATGGTACTGCATCTGCAGCAGTAGCTTGAGCAGCAGTTGACAGCACAGTCACGACGAACTATCGGTTACTTTAACAGTATCGAGCCAGACGGCCTGTAGCGTGCACTCCACTCACCCCAAGTTACCTCAGTTTGCGACTTCATTGGTGTCAAGCGAGAGTTCATTGGAGGGCAGGGTGGAGGTATGCTGTGTCTGAGAGCTGGTCTGTCTCCGTGCCATTGGCAGCCTGCAACCGACCCCTCTGCGTGCTAGATACAGCGGACCTACACCTGTAGTTATGCTCTGGAATGCCATTTCTTATGGTAGAGGGAACCGTCTCGTGGTTATACTACGCACCCTAACTGTTAAATTGTACGTCAGTCTGGTGATTCGACCTGTTGTGCTCCTATTCATAAACAACATTCCAGGGGCTGTTTTCCAACAGGATAACGCTCGCTCACATACCACCGTTGTAACCGGGCATGCTCTAGAGAATGTCGATATGTTGCCGTGACCTGCTCGATCATCAGATCTGCCTCCACTGGAACACATAGGGGGTATGATCGGACAACTCCAGCGCCATCCACGACCAGCATCAACTGTCCCTTCATTGGCCGACCAAGTCCAACAGACACGGAACTCCATCCCACAAAATGACATCCGGTAGCTGTACAACACAATGCAGACATGTTAACATTCCGGCGTTTACACTGGTTATTAACGTGACAGCATTTCAAATTTGCCGGCCAACGGCCCTGCCGCAGTGGTAACACCGGTTCCCGTCAGACCACCGAAGTTAGGCGCTGTCGGGCTGGGCTGGCAGTTGGATAGGTGACCATCCGGTCCACCGAGCGCTGTTGGCAAACGGGGTGCACTCAGCCCTTGTGAGGCAAACTAAGGAGCTACTTGATGGAGAAGTAGCGCTCCGGCCTCGGAAAGTGACATACGGTCGGGAGAGCGGTCTGCTAACCGCATGCCCCTCCATATACGCATCCAGTGACGCCTATCGACTGAGGTTGACACGGCGGCCGGTCGGTAGGTTGGGTCTTTATAGCCTGTTCGGGAGGAGTTTAGTTTAGTTTTTTATTTCAAATTTGAAGTGGGTTATCTCTTGCGTATACAGTATTAAGCCGTGATCTTGCAACATCAATCACTTCGATATTTTACCTAGGCATACATACTCTCAAAATTTCATTACTCTACATAAATGTTTTTTGCTGTTGCGTTTTCTTTTTTTTTTTTTTTCTCGTCAGTGTATTAAAATGGCCAATACAGGACCGCCAGTCGATTCACACAGTGGTCATAGTTGTAGATTTTGAAAAGGCTTATGACACGATTGACTATGCCAGCCTGTTTCATATCCTGCATGCAGAGAGTGTGTACAATTAATTTAACCCAACAGAGTTTAACAAATACAACATCTAAAGTAAAATTCCTGTGTGTGATCTCCGAATCTTTTCACGTAAGGCGTAAGCCAAGGGTGACGGGTTATCAGCATTCCTTTTTCATTGTGATACAAGGAAAACTACCAATACGTCAGACAAAATTACCTGGAATAAATATGAAAACTGGGGGGAAAATTCTGCATTTTCAGTGACCTAGTAATATTTAAGAGGACTACCAATGAACTCAGCTAGTCTCTCTCTCTCACTCTAGAGATGCTTCTGTGGCCATTGTGAGAATCGGCTTCCACATCTCATAGGAGAGTACACAGTACGTGGATTCCAAACACGCAGAACTGGTATCTCAAACGACATGTCAGCATTACCCAGGTTCAGTATTTCAAAATCTTTTAGGAAACACCAGCTGTGACAAATTCAGCACTAAAAGTAGTCCAGAACTGCCAGGAGTCTATCCAATCATTTGGAACATCCACAACAAAAGCCCCTTTCCATTAAAGCCACAGTATTCCATAGCCATCCTTCCAGACGCATGGTACGCTGTTGAGACATCATCGTTAACCATGAATGTCAGTGTCATCGAGAAAATGTATCTGCTGAATTTGTAGAAAATGTTAGATTTGAAGATTCAAGATGGTTTATCGATGTGCAAAAGTTCAGAATAATTATGTTGCCCGACGGAGCTATTTAGTTTAGTTGCACAGAAAAGAAACCTGAAATTTAATGGACATACGCTACAACCCGAAGTAAGGTGACTGCCCGAAATCCAATACTATATGTAGGAAGTGGCTGTGGGTGCACCGGTAAATAACTGCGCGACCTAAAAACAGACCGATGATGGATTCTCGTAAGTTCACATCCAACTGTATGACATAAAAAAGCATGGACACTAGCAAAATTACAGATCCGTAGTGACAGGATAAAGACGTTTTGGGACGAAAAGAAGAAAATTATAGCCAACTAGTGTTTCGTGTGCTCCTTAAAAGACCAAACGAAATAATAATAATAATAATAATAATTTATTATTCAATGAATGAACAACGGTTTTTGTTTTGTGGAAACGAGTTAATTATTTCCATTTCATGCGTTTAATGAATAATGATTGGAAAACAATATCAAACTCATTTAATTCAACAAAGATTTCCCATCTAGAATGACATGAAATAGATGACTACCTGAAAATTAGGAACGAATTAGAAATATAATTGCATTGGCAGCAGTAATAATAAACAAAAATTGAGTTTTGTCTGCTTATATCAGCAAATTAACTCGCATGGAGAAAAACTTAACGTATCGCATGCTACTTCTATTTCAGACTTTATTATGACCATAGGTTCCTTTTGGTATTGCATGTGATTGGATGAGTTCACTAACGTAAATGACTACCTTTCCTTTCAATTTTAAAAGACTGCCGCAACGGCTGAATTATTTTTATCCCTTTCTAAGTGAAAACAGCATATTTATTTATTTATTTAACCTGATCAGATTAGGCCCTCTCACATCAGACCACTGTTCCACACATGCAGCATTTCACACATCAGAGTTGCATCATGACCATAGTTTAAATGAGAAAATTAGCTTACTCTAGTGACAATATGAATAAAGAGTAGTGACTAAGACCTAATAAAGTAAATGCGGCAGTATTTTTACAACAGGTGCTATACATACAGATTATGATAAAAGCAATAATAATAACAGTAAAAAAATCAAATAATAATGATAAACATGACTAAGACCTAATAAAGTAAGTGCTGGCAGTATTTTTACAACAGGTGCTACGCATACAGATTATGATTAAAGCAATAATAATAACAGTACAAAAAAATCAAATAATAATGACTAACATGAGAAGGATTGGCAATAGTAATGAAGGTTTGTGCAGATGTACATAATATTTTGGTGTGTAAAGTAGATGTTTACTAGTACAGCGAGTTTTGGGGAAGGGAGATTTAAGGAGGGGGAAAGACGGAAGTAATGAGGTGAAGTGCATTCATGTACAGAGGAAGGCATTACTGTTGCTTAAGTAGATACGTCATTAACTGTTTTTTGAAGCCGGACATGTTTTTAAGTTCTCCAACATAACGAGGGAGGTTATTCCAGAGTCGGGTTCCCGCTACTGTAAAGGACTTGGAGAAGGTGACTGAGCGATGCAGTGGAACGGAGAGGATTTTATTATAATGGGAACGTGTGTTTCGGTCATGTTGTTCCGACATGAGCGTTAGGGACGAGGAGAGATATGAGGGACAGTGTACATTTATAAGGCAGTAGATGAGACAGAGTGTATGGAAATCTCTGCGTTTGTCTGCACGCAGCCTGGACAATTTTGCATATGCTGGTGAAATGTGATCAAAAAGTCGAACGTCACAGATATATCGGACGCAGGCAATCATGACCAGTTCTAGACGTCGGGAATTTTCCTGAGAGAGGCCTTGTAGGATAGTATCGCTGTAGTCAATGATTGGGAGTATAAGCGTTTGTACTAATTTCTTTTTCAGATCGAAAGGGAAGAGCTTTTTATATTTTTGTAGGATATGAAGGGATGCTGATGCCTATTTGCACACTGCAGTTACATGCTCTGTCCAGTTTAGATTTTCATCTATTATTACTCCCAAACTCTTTGCTGAGGAAGAGAAGTTAATATTTGTTCCATTTAGGATAAGAGGTAGTACGGATTCCCGATGTTTTGGGCTACTGAGCTTAGAGTGACCAACAAGTACCGCTTGGGTTTTAGATGGGTTTGGTTTTAGACCTATGTTCTGTGCCCATTTTGACAGTGCATCGAGGTCAGTATTGAAATTTTCAATAGCTTTCTTGAGATTGCTTGGTTTCGCACTTAGATACAACTGAAGGCCATCAGCATGCATATGGTATTTGCAATAGGTCAGAACCGATGACACATCATTGACATACAGAGAGAAGAGTATAGGACCTAAACTGAGCCTTGGGGAACGCCTGACACTACCTGCCGCCATTGTGATTTTATATTCCCAGACAGGACGCGTTGCTGACGAGACATCATGTATGAGCGAAACCATTGCACTGCACTTGGTGAGAAATTTAGACCGCTAAGTTTGGCCAGTAAGATGTCGAAGTCGACAGTATCAAATGCTTTGCTGAAATCTAAGAAGCAAATGATTGTCGCTTCTTGTCTGTCCATGGCAAGTTTCAGGTCATCTGTCACCTTTATCAGAGCGGATGTTGTGCTTCGATGTTTACGGAAACCTGATTGGTATTCGTCTAGTAGGTTGTTAGTAGTTAGGTAGTTGGTGAGCTGGTCATGAACTATATATTCTAAGGCCTTTGATAGTGCAGAAAGAAGGCAGATGGGGCGGTAGTCGGAGGGTGCTGTGGCGATGTCCTTTTTAGGCAGTGGCTTAATTTTTCCCAGTTTCCAGGCCTCAGGGAAAACACTTGTGATTAATGAATCGTTGAAAATGTCTGTTATAGAGAGCAGTAGTTGGTCAATAATAAGTTTTACCATCTGGATAGTGATACTATCATGCCCAGTAGATGCTGATCCAATCCGCATTATGGCTTTCTTGACAGTACTGCAAGTGACGTGCTGTAGATAGAATTTTTCTTTGCTACAGTCGCTCATCCCCATGAAGTAATCAATGATTCTCTGTTTTTTTTTTGCGGTTCAATTTTGGTTGTAGGTAATGTGAAGAATCGGTTTAGTTCTTCAGCTGCGACCATGTGATTTTCTGCAACTTTTATTTTGCCTAAACCGAGACTACGCAGATATTTCCAGAGGATAGCTGGTCTACATCTATTGTCAGCTAATGTACGGGCATGTCTGAGCTTAGCGTTTCTCACCGCTTGACTGACTTTGTTTCGTTTCTGCTTGTACACAGCATGATTTTCAGGAGTAGGGCGTATCTTGTATGCTCGATGTGCAGCATCTCTGTGATTCATGAGCTGTTTTAGTTCATCAGTCAGCCAAGGTGCAGGTTGCCTTTTTAATTTTCTGGTCTTGGCTCAAATGGTTCAAATGGCTCTGAGCACTATGGGACTCAACTGCTGAGGTCATGAGTCCCCTAGAACTTAGAACTAGTTAAACCTAACTAACCTAAGGACATCACAAACATCCATGCCCGAGGCAGGATTCGAACCTGCGACCGTAGCGGTCTTGCGGTTCCAGACTGCAGCGCCTTTAACCGCACGGCCACTTCGGCCGGCTTCTGGTCTTTATTGGAGCATATTTGTCATATAGTTAAGTAATTTTGTTAGAGAAATCCTGGAGTTTGTCGTTTATGTCCATGAGGGGAGTAGAGGTCATCCCCCAAACTATTTCTTGTGCCTCAGTTTCGAGTTCAGGCAAATTTATGCGTTTGAGGTCTCGGTATGTAGACAGTTTTTGTTTCTTTCTAGGACATTCTAGTGAATACGTCATGGAAATGATGTCATGGGCAGACATGCCAGGCGCAGATATTTGAGAGGTGCGGATTATTCTGTTCGGAGATTTCGTTGCGAATATATCCATGAAAGTGTGACTGGTAGTCGTGTGATGAGTAGGTGCCAGCTGAAGTAGCGTCATATTTGAGGAAGAAAGCATCCTCTTAAATTTCCCAGTGGATGGACTATTGCACAGAAAATTGATGTTGCGTCACCTGCTATAATTACATGTTCATATGACGATTCGAGACTAGAGAGGGCAGTTTCGAAGCAGGCGAACCCACCTACTTTAGGAGGTTTGTAAAGGACACATAATAAGGACTTTCTGTTAAGTGATTTGATCTCTATGAACATATATTCCACTTGTTTATCTACACTGTCTGAAGAAAAAAAAAAGCAGTGATGCCTCTTAGAATACCGCTAATCGTTACTGACAGTACAGACCTGTAATTCGGTTTCACGGAACAGCTGGTCCCTTTATTAGCTGAGATAGTCCACACTATACGGGGTTTTCTCAGCATAGTTTCTTAGGCAGGGATGTTAATAAGATCTGAGAGTATTTAAGCGTAAAATGGGAATTCTATTTAGCTGCGAGGACGATAAAAGATGTGAAACGTGGTGATTAGGGACGCTTGTGTGACAGTGATTCGGTAATCAGTAGAAGCGGCAGAAGAAAACGCGGAACAGGACAGTGTTCTAAGGTTTTTCGGCGAGCGGTGGACCGCAGCCAATGGACTACTAAGGCCGGAAGAAACGGCTCCGTCCAGGTGCTGGAAACTCTGTCGCCCAGTGCGGCCTGAATGATGTGGGGCGACACTTTTTTAATCGGAGCGGCAGTTCCGAGAAAGGCACTGACAACAAGGAAAACCGCAAGTCGTTGGCGACCTCACGAGAAGCAATTCAGACACAAAAGGACCCCCAATTACACTCATAAAGTCACCAAGATCGTAAATTCTAACTGCTACTGCCTCCATTTCCTTCATTCTTCGCCATCCTCCCTCCATCCATAACCTTCTTCCTCTCCGTAGATTGATCACAATACGGAAGAAGTAGCATGCGGCACAAAACGCTGAATACTCGTTGCCAGTGATGGAACTGTGGTCACGGCCGCCCTCCGAGTGTTGAAGTACTGTACTACCGATGTGCCAGCATTCGTTACGCACAATTTGCCTTCAGAATACTTCAGCTTGCGGTACATGCTGTAATGACATCTGATTACTAGTTGAGATACTACTGCTGGTTGGTAAACGACTACAGGATTCTAAAAAGAAAAGAAAAGGAACTGATGAGACGTATCACCTGGACAGTTGACTACATTCTCAGACTAGAGGAACAAAACCATGATCCAAGTCAAGATGGTTTTGTTTCAGGCGTAAACCTAGAGACATGCTTGCACAATTTAAACATACGGTGAATGTTGTCATATATTTCTTAGGGTAATTTATCGAGAGCAAGCACACGACCGAAAACTTCATACTGCCACCTTGTAGGCTTACTTTTCACATGGTAAAAGTTTGTTTAGATTCAGCATATCAAACGCTGTATCTGATTGTAGTCACATTCTTCTTCTGATACCATGCGTTTGACGTATTTTTACCGAAACCAAAGTCAGCGTATGAATCAATTCTTCCCTTTCCTTTTTTGAGACCATCTCCACAGTTGCTGAGATACAGTACATATGTAATAGGGAAAAGTTCTTGACAAATATCACGAAAAGGATTTGACCGACTTACTTTAGCTTTTGACATGATACCCTAACAAAGGTTGACACGGTATAGGGTATACGATTTTTAACCAACAGCGGTTAAAGACTGTGAGAAAGAAAATGCCGTGCTGTGCTGTTGTGTGAAAATGTGTAGATTCATTTGCTTTCTCTTAGTCACTTTTAACTATCTTAGCAGAGAATTAGACAAATAGACAAATAGTTCCTCCCACGTATTTTCTTTCCTCTTTTATACATACATTGAAGAGAATGTGTATACAGAACTACACTCCTGGAAATGGAAAAAAGAACACATTGACACCGGTGTGTCAGACCCACCATACTTGCTCCGGACACTGCGAGAGGGCTGTACAAGCAATGATCACACGCACGGCACAGCGGACACACCAGGAACCGCGGCGTTGGCCGTCGAATGGCGCTAGCTGCGCAGCATTTGTGCACCGCCGCCGTCAGTGTCAGCCAGTTTGCCGTGGCATACGGAGCTCCATCGCAGTCTTTAACACTGGTAGCATGCCGCGACAGCGTGGACGTGAACCGTATGTGCAGTTGACGGACTTTGAGCGAGGGCGTATAGTGGGCATGCGGGAGGCCGGGTGGACGTACCGCCGAATTGCTCAACACGTGGGGCGTGAGGTCTCCACAGTACATCGATGTTGTCGCCAGTGGTCGGCGGAAGGTGCACGTGCCCGTCGACCTGGGACCGGACCGCAGCGACGCACGGATGCACGCCAAGACCGTGGGATCCTACGCAGTGCCGTAGGGGACCGCACCGCCACTTCCCAGCAAATTAGGGACACTGTTGCTCCTGGGGTATCGGCGAGGACCATTCGCAACCGTCTCCATGAAGCTAGGCTACGGTCCCGCACACCGTTAGGCCGTCTTCCGCTCACGCCCCAACATCGTGCAGCCCGCCTCCAGTGGTGTCGCGACAGGCGTGAATGGAGGGACGAATGGAGATGTGTCGTCTTCAGCGATGAGAGTCGCTTCTGCCTTGGTGCCAATGATGGTCGTATGCGTGTTTGGCGCCGTGCAGGTGAGCGCCACAATCAGGACTGCATACGACCGAGGCACACAGGGCCAACATCCGGCATCATGGTGTGGGGAGCGATCTCCTACACTGGCCGTGCACCACTGGTGATCGTCGAGGGGACACTGAATAGTGCACGGTACATCCAAACCGTCATCGAACCCATCGTTCTACCATTCCTAGACCGGCAAGGGAACTTGCTGTTCCAACAGGACAATGCACGTCCGCATGTATCCCGTGCCACCCAATGTGCTCTACAAGGTGTAAGTCAACTACCCTGGCCAGCAAGATCTCCGGATCTGTCCCACATTGAGCATGTTTGGGACTGGATGAAGCGTCGTCTCACGCGGTCTGTACGTCCAGCACGAACGCTGGTCCAACTGAGGCGCCAGGTGGAAATGGCATGGCAAGCCGTTCCACAGGACTACATCCAGCATCTCTATGATCGTCTCCATGGGAGAATAGCAGCCTGCATTGCTGCGAAAGGTGGATATACACTGTACTAGTGCCGACATTGTGCATGCTCTGTTGCCTGTGTCTATGTGCCTGTGGTTCTGTCAGTGTGATCATGTGATGTATCTGACCCCAGGAATGTGTCAATAAAGTTTCCCCTTCCTGGGACAATGAATTCACGGTGTTCTTATTTCAATTTCCAGGAGTGTATGTTCTGTTCTGTTCTATTTCTTTTACTCGCCGATAGTGTTAAAAAAACTCAGGAAAGTTGTATTTACGGCTTACGATTAGAATACTACTATGGAATCTGAAGCGTCAGAAACTTTGTACTTCTTTGTTTGTAGTAAGAGTACATATATACTGTAACTGTAGCTAAAATCCTCACAGGTCAAGCAGCTGGAGACACCTGAGATACACTGTATACCAATGATCCCAACCGATATATCTACTTATTTTAAGCAACTTTAATTTCCAATTAAGGTTTCGTTGGCAGTAGCAATAAACAAGGTCAGAGAGGCGGGGCAGAGGAGATGGACACAGACGGGGATAGGAAATGGACATAGAGAGGGGAAAGGAGGAGAAGTTCGGGGGGAGAGGAGGAGGAACAGAGGGACAAAGAGAGGGGAGAAGAAGATGGACAGAGAAAAGGGACAGAGGGAGATAAAGACGCGTATCAAATTTCCATATACTTATTTAGCAATTACAAAACTCTGTCGGGTACGGTAGTATTTTTATAAAATTATTGTAAATTTGCTTTTCAAGTGTTTTTTATACTACCATATTCATGTCATCTTTGTTCAATCATTACCCTATACGTCACCGAAACTGTAACAGAACGTACCCAAGACAGAATGAAAGGCCAGCAGTTGTAAGTACCGAGCTTGGACGAAATTTCGCACAGCTATTCTTCAGTTACAAAACACGGTCAAAAATTTCTACTCATAGCTTAATGTTACGTATTTCCCGAGAAAATCGACATAGGAACTTATGATATATTTGAGGTCCTAATGCGTATAAGGCGCTGGCAAGCAAGTCCGGAGGTTGTAGGGAGACATTTCTGGCACTCGAAATCATGGGCTCCAGTTGAATTCAGCGAGTTCTAGTTTGTAAAATAACTTTTTTTTAAGTACTCAGCACTATCAGAATTATTTAATTGTGGTTGTGGTCTTCAGTCCTGAGACTGGTTCGATGCAGCTCTCCATGCTACTCTATCCTGTGCAAGCTTCTTTATCTCCTAGTACCTACTGCAACCTACATCCTTCTGAATCTGTTTAGTGTATTCATCTCTTGGTCTCCCTCTACGATTTTTACCCTCCACGCTGCCCTCCAATACTAAATTGGTGATCCCTTGATGCCTCACAACATGTCCTACCAACCGATCCCTTCTTCTGGTCAAGTTGTGCCACAATCTTCTCTTCTCCCCAATCCTATTCATTACCTCCTCATTATTTATGTGATGTGTTGTTGTTGTTGTGGTCTTCAGTCCTGAGACTGGTTTCATGCAGCTCTCCATGCTACTCTATCCTGTGCAAGCTTTTTCATCTCCCAGTACCTACTGCAACCTACATCCTTCTGAATCTGCTTAGTGTATTCATCTCTTGGTCTCCCTCTACGATTTTTACCCTCCACGCTGCCCTCCAATACTAAATTGGTGATCCCTTGATGCCTCAGAACATGTCCTACCAACCGATCCCTTCTTCTGGTCAAGTTGTGCCACAAACTTCTCTTCTCCCCAATCCTATTCAATACTTCCTCATTAGTTATGTGATCTACCCATCTAATCTTCAGCATTCTTCTGTAGCACCACATTTCGAAAGCTTCTATTCTCTTCTTGTCCAAACTATTTATCAACCATGTTTCACTTCCATACATGGCTACACTCCATACGAATACTTTCAGAAATGACTTCCTGACACTTAAATCTATACTCGATGTTAACAAATTTCTCTTCTTCAGAAACGCTTTCCTTGCCATTGCCAGCCTACATTTTATATCCTCTCTACTTCGACCATCATCAGTTATTTTGCTCCCCAAATAGCAAAACTCCTTTACTACTTTAAGTGCCTCGTTTCCTAATCTAATTCCCTCAGCATCACCCGACGTAATTAGACTACATTCCATTATCCTTGTTTTGCTTTTGTTGATGTTCATCGTATATCCTCCTTTCAAGACACTGTCCATTCCATTCACCTGCTCTTCCAAGTCCTTTGCTGTCTCCGACAGAATTACAATGTCATCGGCGAACCTCAAAGTTTTTATATCTTCTCCATGAATTTTAATACCTACTCCGAATTTTTCTTTTGTTTCCTTTAATGCTTGCTCAATATACAGATTGAACAACATCGGGGAGAGGCTACAACCCTGTCTTACTCCCTTCCCAACCACTGCTTCCCTTTCATGTCCCTCGACTCTTATAACTGCCATCTGGTTTCTGTACAAATTGTAAATAGCCTTTCGCTCCCTGTATTTTACCCCTGCCACCTTTAGAATTTGAAAGAGAGTATTCCAGTCAACATTGTCAAAAGCTTTCTCTAAGTCTACAAATGCTAGAAACGTAGGTTTGCCTTTCCTTAATCTTTCTTCTAAGATAAGTCGTAAGGTCAGTATTGCCTCACGTGTTCCAGTGTTTCTACGGAATCCAAACTGATCTTCCCCGAGGTTGGCTTCTACTAGTTTTTCCATTCGTCTGTAAAGAATTCGTGTTAGTATTTTGCAGCTGTGACTTATTAAGCTGATAGTTCGGTAATTTTCACATCTGTCAACACCTGCTTTCTTTGGGATTGGAATTATTATATTCTTCTTGAAATCTGACGGTATTTCGCCTGTTTCATACATCTTGCTCACCAGATGATTGAGTTTTGTCAGGACTGGCTCTCCCACGGCCGTCAGTAGTTCCAATGGAATATTATTTACTCCGGGGGCCTTGTTTCGACTCAGGTCTTTCAGTGCTCTGTCAAACTCTTCACGCAGTATCATATCTCCCATTTCATCTTCATCTACATCCTCTTCCATTTCTATAATGTTGTCCTCAAGTACATCGCCCTTGTATAGACCCTCTATATACTCCTTCCACCTTTCTGCTTTCCCTTCTTTGCTTACAACTGGGTTTCCATCTGAGCTCTTGATATTCATACAAGTGGTTCTCTTTTCTCCAAAGGTCTCTTTAATTTTCCTGTAGGCAGTATCTATCTTACCCCTACTGAGATAAGCCTCTACATCCTTACATTTGTCCTCTAGCCATCCCTACTTAGTCATTTTGCACTTCCTGTCGATCTCATTTTTGAGACGTCTGCATTATTTCATTAACGTCCAAGAAATAGTGAATATTACTATAATCTTCATTTAATTTTCTTTATTCCTTGCACATCAAACGAATGTAACTATTTATAATATGGAAAGTGTGACTGTTTAAAAAAGAAAAATGTTTTAGTCAAGAAAAATTGTTTCATCACAATAGGTACCCGAACTTTAAACAGAATCCTTGAATCCTCGATACGATACATTAATCACCCTTTCACCTGGGTTACTTGTCAACTCATACAATCATTATTTAGCACCCGAGAGATTCCACAAACTTCGTTGAAGATACTCACCAACACTATGGGGCGTTGAACTGAAAGCCGAAATAACTGTTGATTTATTTCCTATGGGAAAAACCTGTGCGAAATGTCGTTCAAATCCACTATCCACAACTGCTAACTTTTCTTTGTCAGAGGAACTGCTAAGAACGGCGGGTGGATCACAGTTGGAGGACAAACAGTAGACACAGCAAGGACGAGCAACGGAAACTAGGATTCCACAATGTAGAAAAATAAATGCTGCGTCTAAGTTAACCAATTTTTTCAAACTAGCTGTGAAAAAGGACACGAAAAGACAGACCTGAAACGGAAAGGTCAACGTATGTAACAAATTATACGTTCTGACGTGAAATAGTGTCTAAATATCAATTTAGAAGTTCGAAAGACAGCACTATCAAGCACAGTAAGTTATGGAAGTGAAAATTGATTGCTGCCTAAAACGAGATTCTAACTCTTGTGCTCGAGGTATATAAAATATATGAATTATTGGTATGCAGCGTGTTAAGCACACTTCATTTTGTGAAACATACAACTCTGTAAGTCATCGTTATTGTTTACGTACTTCCAGAATTCGGTAAATATTCTCTTACACCAAAAGCGTCCACTTTATACGATGCAGATTGTCACTGGGAGGACCGTTCGCAAAAAACCAGATTAGCAACTTTTCTGTTGCACACACAAAAAGGATTTCCTATCCTTGTACCACCCATCAACTAACAGGAAAAAGTTGACGTAACAAAGCTAAAAGTTTGGAGCTGACGGTGTAACGTCCTTCAACAGAAAACCACAGGCAAAAAAGGCCCCATCTAATCAGTACGTAAGTAGAATATCATCATTTATCCGTTACCAACTCGTAACGTATGTTGACTTTTTCGTTTTCATGCTTTACTAAGGGAAATTTTTACGCTTACCAAACAAAATCAATTAAGAAACAGTCTAATATTATTTATTACTGCAGGATTAAATAGTAATATTGAAATGTCCCGGAAGATTAAAACCGTGTGCCACACCGAGACTGTTTCAAATGGTTCAAATGGCTCTAAGCACTATGGGACACCGAAACTGGAACTTGGGACCTTTGTCTTTAGTGCGCTATGAAGTTTGGAAGGAGATGAGGACGGATCGTGAGTAACGCTAGGGTAGCTCAGTCGCACGAGAATTTGTAGAAAGCAGACAGTTAATAGGGAGGCAGCGTCTGAAGTTGGCAGTGTGTTGCAAATTTGGACAGCGTTTGACTAGAGAAAAACTGTTTTTATATCTTTTTTTTAAGTCAAGTGTTTCTCAGTATTGTTCAACTCGCTACTCTCTCTCTAGCAAAAAGCCATAAATACACTAAAATTATTCCTAACAGCTATTAAAGTATGCAACAAACGGTACACAACTGCTGTACATTTACAACATTTAAACCATATACAGGAAAGAGCACTGGAAGATAACGTACTAAAGTGGGCAACAGTCATAGGATGGTTAGCAGCGCAACAAAACGTGATCGGCACCTTATAGGAGAAGACGGAAACTTTCTACTACGTGCTGCATGTCACGTATTTATCTTAGTTTCAAATAAGGAAAACTAATGTGTATCTTGTACTCCATACATTGGTAATGTATCACAGAAGATTGAAAATATTTTCAAAAATCGCAAACAAAATTTGGGTTTTCTATATCTAATAAACTACAACAAAAATTAATACATAATATAAAGTGTAAGCATGATGCATACTCGGACTCTGGAATATACAAGGTAACATGCCTAGAATGCTCCATGCTGTACCCAGGACAAACAGGCCAAAATTTCAACACCAGGTTTACAAAGCACGTAAAAGCCTACGCACACAACAGACACATTACATCAGCTATTGCAACACATATACATAATAGAGGACACCCCTTTGGAAAAATAGAGCAAAATATCGAAGTACTCAACCTACTAAATGAAGGACATAAAATGGATTTGCTAGAAGAACTAGAAATATATTCACATTACAGAAAATATGAAGATAATATAATAAACGAGAAACCTGAAAGAGAATCAGAGAAATTCTTCAGATGTTTCGATAGTATACTTTCTGAAATACAGACTTCTATCAAGGGTTACCCCTGGGTACATTGGTGTTTTATTATGAGTGAATGTTTCCTTGCTGCAAGCTTGTTATTTAGGTGGAAGCAGGATAACCTCTGTTTTGGTGGCGTCTGGTTTGAGTCTCCATTAGCTACAACACTTTCCGAATACACCAAGGCCTTCCAAAAGAATTCTGTCTGCTGTTAACAAATTCTTAGAGTATCCATCTCAGCGAATTTTATATGAACTTTACAACGACCTGTCAGTTTTTGCGCTTCATGCACATCCTTTTTTGAAAAAAGTTGAACAATATATAGACTCCTGATACGATAATTGCCGTGGGAACATGTTGCGACACACCAGCATCGCTTATTTGTGACTCAGAGGGCTGGTCCACTTCAACTGAGCCGTGCGAATGAAGCGGTGAGATTGGTTTCAGTCTATCGACTCAGTTCATTTGCATCGCCATTACGAAGAGAATCCAGTAATTATTTACCTTAATAGCTTCCTGAAGCAGGAGTTAATAGGTCTGATAATGACGTTGATACGCGCAAAATAGAACGTGCAAAACGACAACATAGTTTTCGTGTCATAACAGTAATGGCTCATACTAGACGCCAATGCGGTAAAAGGAATAATGTCTTTTCTTGTGGCACCGTAAGGGATACACTCTGACGAAGGGTTCGATGGTCACGCATAGAGCAGGCACTCAAGAATTCTAACGATTCCACTAAGAGTTTCTAATGCTCAACTGATGCTACACTTTTAATTACCGAGTTTGGGTTAACTTTCATGGCTGCGTTATCAGTGATTTAAGTAAAACCGATTAAGGCGGTTTATGTATACAGCAAGTCAATGTTGCTTTGCTACTGTCGGCCAGACAACCGTCATTAGTATTAGAAGACTCAATTGTCTCATTAACTCATTCTCTTGTAAGTATCACTTTTAAAAAAGCAGCCGTATGAATTCAGGAAAAGTGACGGTAATAAAGACGAGTAAGCACAGGGAGAGGTGAGCAGTAGTATCTATAAAAATTTTGTAAGTAACACAAGTAGAAGGTTAGAAAGAGACAAGTTCACATAAAAACACTGTTTTGGTACATGAGTTCGTAGCGTTTTTCCTTAAGTGTAATTGTACAGCAGATACACATGACAGAGAACTTTGCCGTCAAAACTACTGTCAAAATTTCTCTTATATAACGAAAACTATTTCGGCGTTGACTATTTGCAACAGTCTGCTAACCCTGGGGTAACTTTTCAGTTTCTCGACTGTAGAAACCACATGGTTTTTAGGCGAAGAAATATTTGTAGAGCTATGTTCGGAATGCATTTCCACCCGGAAAGGAAGCTCCTTGAAGTTTATCAGATAGACAGTGGAAACTGTGAAAATATTAGAGGGGTGCGGAATGAGTTCCCAGCCCATCTCTTGTGGAGTGTTTTTCATCGGTGTCTAGAAGATTTCGGTTGGTCATTACCGGGGTATTATCACATCACGCAGTCTTCCTGGTCGTTGTTCTAGGATTGCGTCTGCAAGACGTCTCTGTTCTCGAGAAATGTCAGCAGTGATGGTGACATCTAGGGGAAGCAATTCGTAATAACCACACAGTAGCTGTTCCACCAGATGCGCAACATAATCTTTTGCGGATGCGCGCAGGTGTTCGTACTGGGAGTTGCAGCTTTTTTTAGGTTCAACCATTTCTTTCTTTTCTTTGTATTAGCATAAAGACACGATTTCCCGTCACTAGTAACGATACAGGATAGGAATGTGTGGGGCGGCGGATAATTTGTAAAATTAATCGTTTGCTGTATAAAAGTTTGCATGTTGAATCAGTTTCAGGCTTTTAGAATGTTGTTAATGCTGTCTTTCGCCGTTCTCAACACTGGCTCTCTATCTACTTTTTAGCACCCAGAAAGTGATTTAACAAAACGTGAAACCTGTAATTAGAGTTCCTAGTGCCCACTTCATCTGAGAATACCATTATAGCTGCAGCTTATAGCTCTGAGGAATTAGGAGATTGTCCGGGATTTCTAATCAAAAACGAAAACGATTTTCCAAAATAGTTGAGTATATTCTGAAATTCACTGATAAAAAACACAAGTATCCCTACAACCTAACTAACAGAGCAGTTCAGAGTCTAATGCGCTGATGCAACTATAAATGTCCGAATTAAATGTTAAAAAGAATGCTCGCCATAATTTGATGAGATTATTTCATCAAATGTCCCGCGACGGCACGTGAAAATACGACAATACACAAACTGAAACTAGATAATGAAAATCATCCCAGAATTAACACTTCACTTGAAATGATTTCATGGTTCCGCGTATCTCTAGTAACTTAATACGGCACCGGAGGCTGTTTGTAGCAGTGATACCGATGCGACGCGACTCCCGACACAGATGGCGTGTGTTATTCAGCGTCTGGAGAGAACTGGGACCTTCCTTCCTCGCGCAACGTTCTTATATATAAAGCCGCGGTGCGGACGGCTAGGGGAACGCCTGATCAAATCGGCTCTCCCGACTAGCCACTGGGCTAGTAACGCACCACTTCAAGTTACATAATAATTTATAGCTTCTTTTGCTGATGGCCGATGAAGCTCTTAATTTAAACGTGCATTTAGCACGCAGGTAAGTATTGATAATAAAATTTTGACGTGGCTAAGTTAAATATTTTGGGCGAGAGAATTAATTTAATTACACTGCACGCAGTAGATGAGCTCTGAACTGGCCCTTTTGAGATCCGCTATCGCTATAATTTTATAGGTATTCAAAAGAAACTTTTCACATCTTCATAGTCATAGCGGACCTCCAACCTATTTAAATCTAAACATCCTAGCCTTATTTATTAGCCTACTTAATCTATCTTGCTTCCTTCAGTTTTGAGACGAAAGCCACAAAATCATGAATTTCCACTAAAATCTTAATTTGTGAAATCCAAAGTACTGTTTTTATTAAATCATTCTGAAAGATGAATCTAAATATAAATTTGGAAGTCTCTAGCTCTTTTCTGTTGCGCCAATGATTTTTTCAGAAAAACGTCCAAATTTCGAAAATGGCTGAAGTTATCAAACTGATATTTAACACACATTAATTTAGTATTATTCCTGACATGCTAGAAAAGTTTTAGGTCATTTGCTTGATTTTTAAGGTATTGCGCAATATTTATGACATCAGAGCTAGTTACAGCAGACTGGCTGGCACACAATGGAAACTGATGTGAATTTACTACAGCGTGAGTAGGTTGCTTCCCTACAAATGGTCGATGCTGTTCACGAAACAATTGAAGGCGAGCAAGAAGAGAAGCACATATGTCCACCCACCGACTTTTGAATATTCCCCATTGCATGCAAATAGGAATGATCACTGTGCTTCACATCTGCCAGTTATCGTGTGCACTGATGTGGATCATTGTAGATTAATGAGTCCAAACGATCTCCACCAAACTCTGAAGGTCTTCATGAGCGAGGAGAGTCACTAACGTCAAAACGATCCTTTTTAAAATGTGAAAACCATTTTCTTGGCGTGCTCTGTCCACTGGCATTATTCCCAAATGATTCCGCCTGACTCCGCCTGTCTTACCCCTCCACTGAATTCAAACAGAAGAGCGTGTCTGAATGGCCGGTCGGTGTGGCCAAGCGGTTCTAGGGGCTTCGGTCTAGAACCGCGCGACCGCTACGGTCGCAGGTTCGAATCCTGCCTCAGGCATGGATGTATGTGATGTCCTTAGGGTAGTTAGGTTTAAGTAGTTCTAAGTTCTAGGGGACTGATGACCTCAGTAGTTAAGTCCCGTAGTGCTCAGAGCCATTTGAACTATTTTTGTGTCTGAATGTTCCTATTTCTCACCTGGCACTCCATTTTCTAGCGTCCACAGCTCCACTCATTATCTCCAAATGACAAAATGACAATATGTAATCTCAAATAGCAGTAGTGAACTACAAATAAATAATGACAATTGATTAATAAACCCATAACAGCCGGAATACCAACATGCAGCCGTCCGGAGTGGCCGTGCGGTTCTAGGCGCTACAGTCTGGAGCCGAACGACCGCTACGATCGCAGGTTCGAATCCTGCCTCGGGCATGGATGTGTGTGATGTCCTTAGGTTAGTTAGGTTTAATTAGTTCTAAGTTCTAGGAGACTGATGACTTCAGAAGTTAAGTCGCATAGTGCTCAGAGCCATTTGAACCATTTTTTTGAACCAACATGTAAAACATAAACGCTACGAACTTATGCACCAACTTAATACAATAGGAGTTCACAAGAACACTAAAAGAAATGATTTAGTAATGTTTGCTCTTGACGTGTTTTTGTTGGGTATTAGCAAAGACGACGGAAACGTCACATGTGTCTGGAAATATAGGGTATAAGCGGTAACTGCTTACAACGTAGCACAGTGGTATAAGGAAGCTGAGAGGAACAATCTGATATCAGACAGCCTAAACTTGGTCTGCAAGAACCACCTGGGCTATAGAGCGCGCGCTCCGCGAGGGACTCTCAGTATCCTCTCGCTCTCTTGTGCCCACCGCCTTAGACGGCTATTTTGTTAGCATTATCAAATTTAGCTTTCTCGTGAGTGTAATGAGAGAAAAAGACCTCTGTAAACGTTATGCAAAAACTGGTTACGTTCACAAACGGTTACAAGAACCGTAGTGTCGCTGTAAGACGGGCAGACGACCTAAGCAGTGAAAGGTCACAGTAATGTGAAGTAAAATTTACAGAAACGTTAATTTTGTGTTTAATGCAAGAACGAGAGGTTTTTTAATATTCAAATACGATTTTAACCAATACCGAGCATAGCTCGCAGGCTTCGTTTTGAGGTCGTTTCTCGGCTTTGCTTTGTACTCGTACACCGCAAGTGTCCTGCATCAATTTGTTCGTCTCGACTTCACCTACACCAGTACGGTACGCTGTAAACTGATTTTCTCACACCGTGTAATCTACAGATGTACTCCGCAGTATAAATTACATATTGAAGAGCATCTGTCCTAGTCTATTTGCACTTTGAGTGCGGAAAGGGGAGTACCAACATGGCCTTGTTGGCGTCCTAATCCATGTTATCTTATCCTTATAACTCCTATACGAGGTATTCGACGACGACAGCAGAACTTTTGCACAGTCTTCTTCTCACACCGTTCGCTGAGTTTATCCAACAGGTTTCCACGGGAATTATGTCTTCTCACCGAGGGTATCTGTGGTGTCACCGCCAGACACCACACTCGCTAGGTGGTAGCCTTTAAATCGGCCGCGGTCCGCTAGTATACGTCGGACCCGCGTGTCGCCACTGTCAGTGATTGCAGACCGAGCGCCGCCACACGGCAGGTCTAGAGAGACTTACTAGCACTCGCCCAGTTGTACAACCGACTTTGCTAGCGATGGTTCACTGACAAAATACGCTCTCATTTGCCCAGACGATAGTTAGCACGCCCGGGTTCCCGGGTTCGATTCCCGGCGGGGTCAGGGATTTTCTCTGCCTCGTGATGACTGGGTGTTGTGTGATATCCTTAGGTTAGTTAGGTTCAAATAGTTCTAAGTTCTAGGGGACTGAAGACCTCAAAAGGTAAGCCCCATAGCGCTCAGAGCCATTTGAACCATTTTGTTAACGTATGATAACCTGTTACCTTCCACAGTGATATCAATTATTTATGAAACTTATTTTGTAATGTAAAATTGTTGCTTGTGAACACGTTCATTTAATGAAAAATTGTACACTGTAAGAAACTATTGTGAATTAATTTTTACGTATTATGCCCAGCTAGGAGTCTAAGTGCAGTTTACGATTTTTAACGATGAGGAAAACGATGACAGTTGATATCGGTGATTGAGCGGTGAAAGTACGCTAGTGAGAGGACGGACAATGTATTTCGGCAAACGTAAATATGTAGGGTAATATTCGAATTCGGCTCGTGAACAAGAGTTCTTGAGAAATTAACTTCAGTAGAAGGACATAAAGTAGCAGTTAGTCTGAAAGATTTGTTGGTGTAGAAAAGAGTATTTCGCGGACAGTGTAATGGAGTCATGCTAACAGGTGTCTGGGAACTTCACGTTGAACCATCGCTGATGAATTTCATCCTAAGCAAAAATGGTTCAAAAAATCGCTCTGAGCACTATGGGACTTAACATCTGTGGTCATCAGTCGCCTAGAACTTAGAACTACTTAATCCTAACTAACCTAACGACATCACACACATCCATGCCCGAGGCTGGATTCGAACCTGTGACCGTAGCGGTCGCGCGGTTCCAGACTAAAGCGCCTAGAACCGCTCGGCCACACCGGCCGGCCATCCTAAGCGAGGGCAGAAGTTTTTACTGGAAAAGAGAAGAGCCAAAGAAGCTTTGGAGACATTAATAGCGGACAGTACGAGAAGTTTAGTAGCTAATGGACACTGCTGCAAGACGTAAGTTTGGAAGGAGTGTGAAGAAACGATTACAGATAAGCATTAATAATCTTACTGCCGAAGGATCTGACGTATATATATATATCGATCTGTGTATATCATTGATGATAATATTACGTTCCGTGACCATCCGAACTGACAACTTAATTAGAACAACTAATACTGGTAAGGGTATACTTCGGACAGTGAGTGAAGCGACTTTCTACATATTGGTGCTCATTTGCCAACAAATAAATTCAAGTGGGCGGGTACTGTTCCTTACGGAAATATTGTGCTTTTCCTGGGATATTGCAAACTTTCATTCTGCATCTGACAACACTTAGGAACAAGATTTTGGAATCAGTAACTTACAACGAAGTTTGTGTAAAACAGTTGCCGGGGACAACCGCCATATGTAGCAGATATCGACGACTGGCTACAACGGGAGAGGAACAGAGATCCCGCAGCCCGCACTAGCGGCTGATGACGACAGGAATGTAGGAGGCGACAGTAAACACATCGCGGGTCACACATGCACAACAATAACAAACACAGTTAACGGCACGTGGGCTTTCTCCAGGATATCGCAAACATTTACGTAAGCTACCCGAGCGAATGATAGTATGAAATTATTATAAGATTGGATCTACAGTATGAAACCGGCAGTGACTAAATAAATTTTTTATTATCCGGTAATTTAGCAGTGGTCATTTGGGAGATCTTGCAATTAGATTTTGTAATAGTTGATTGATGACATTCACTTGATAATTAGAAACAACAGTAACGTTCCGTTATATGGCTTAGTTCTCGCGGACAGAGTGTATAATAAATAGAATTGAAACTTACTTACCTAGCGATTCGAGTAACATACAGTTACAATCGTTATTCACTTACACTTGTGCACACTAAATGTGATCGTGCAGGGCTAAATTTGATCTCTACATCTGATCTATGTATTTGTGGTGCGTCTGAATGTGTGTGTGTGTGTGTGTGTGTGTGTGTGTGTGTGTGTGTGTGTGTGACAGGATTTCGTCATGTTTCTGTGTGTAGAAGAGCAGCTGAATTTAGTCAACATTAGACTGTGCTCTGAGCAGCTGCATAACAATCAGTTTACCTGTGAAAATAGAAATGGTAGCAGTTGTTTAACAAGAGAAAATATAGCAGAGGGATGGGATATTGTATACATTTATAGGCTGTCTTCCATGGGTCAGCCGAGGATGGCTGTGATATCTTACAGTAACGTGAACGACGGCCTGTCGCAAGCCCGGAACTTCTTTGCATATTCAGTTCGTCTGCAAAATTTACAAATACACGTATGTTCAGATATCATAAAGTGCACATTTCCGGATTCAAGTTTATTAGACCCTTGTTCGTGTTTCTAAGAGTAGTAACAAACAATACGACACATTTTTAACGCCCTATGTATGTAATAGGTCAGAAAGCTTTGGCCCAGAATGAAGGGAGACGCTGAATCCGGGCATGCTTACCGCCGACAAAAATCCCCTCTGCCCACCTTCCCTCCCCCCCCCCACCCCCAAAAAAAAGGGCGGTAATGGTTCAAATGGCTCTGAGCACTGTGGGACTTACCATCTGCGGTCATCAGTCCCCTTGAACTTAGAACTACTTAAACCTTGCTAACCTAAGGACATCACACAGATCCACGCCCGAGGCAGATTTCGAACCTGCCGCCGTAGCGGTCGCGTGGTTCTAGACTGAAGCGCCTAGCAGCCGGACTGAGTGGCCGAGCGGTTCTAGGCGCTACAGTCTGGAACTGCGCGACCGCTACGGTCGCAGGTTCGAATCCTGCCGTGGGCATGGATGTGTGTGATGCCCTTAGGTTAGTTAGGTTTAAGTAGTTCTACGTTCTAGGGGACTGATGATCTCTGCAGTTAAGTCCCATAGTGCTCAGAGCCATTTGAAGCGCCTAGTACCGCTCGGCCAATCAGGTCGGCAAAGGGCGGTAAATTCCACTTGGTATACATGACGTGTTGCACAGCTCATTCAAGTTGCAGTGCAGCAGGAGGAGGTAGGTACACAGGAACTTTAGACTTCCTTATTGTGGTACTCACTTCATGTACAGACAGTTAGCTAAACCAATCTTTGACACGGTGTTGATAGACCTCCCGACCGAAAGATATCCGAAACGGAACAAACAAATCTTCGAACGATGCGAAGGAAAAAAGCAGGCTCTGATTTGTAGGACTTGATATTAATGTTGTAAAGACGTATATTCCTTGGTGTTTTAACAGACGAGGTACCGGGAACGAAGTGATTTACGCAGCATGTTCTGCTCGGAAATCGAAAGGTCTCGCGTATAGCATTCTGGAAACAACGTTGGGTCGCTAAAATTTCAATCTAATTGGTAGTAGTACGACCCAGAGAAAGAAAAAAATGTAACATCTCTCATAGAATCTTCTTCAACTCAACGCGTTCGTCAATAGAAGCCAGCACGTTAGAATCATTGGAAACTTCGGAGGGTACCTTTACAGTGTATTCATTACTCTCCCCCGCTAACTGTAACAGTAAATTACAAATATCGAATTTCTGAACAAGGAAAACCAAAAGATGAAGCTTATCGAGATACAAAATTTCTGTGTGCTCTAATGAACGGCAGCTCTCTTTAAATGTGGACAAGGCAAGTGCAGTGCCCATAAGAAAGAGAAATTAGCCGGTTGTGTACGATTATGATATCACTAGCATGCATCTAGATCTTATCACACCGTTAGAATACCTTACGGTGCTACTACGAAGCGACGTGAAACGGGGCGAATATACGAATACCTTAGTAAGGAAGTTAATAGACAACATACATGAATTACAAGAGTTATGGCAGACAGTTGTGCATTTGTGAGGTAAACAGCACAGAAGACGCTAGGGCACTGGCTCTCAAACTTTCCGATAACACAGGCTCCCTGTTTATTTCTAAAGTGATCTGCGGACCCCCTCGCAGTGATATCTGAAATTTTACATAGTATTAAAAAAGTACTAATTACAATTGCCACTGACAAGAAAAGGATAATGAAAAATGATGAAATAGGTAATTTATTCTAAAGATAGATAATTGTTGCTGATAGAACGAAATATCAATAGAAAATACAGTAGCTTTCGGTAACATTGCAGTAATACAGTAACAGCACATTAATACAGTAATGCAAGAAATGCAGTACAGTAAGTACAGTGTCTGAAAATGAATGTCTTTTTTTTTCAAAAAAGAAAATCCATTTGATAAAAAATGCTCCCAAATCTGGGGTCACTAATGTGAGGAATGACAGTCTTTGTATTATTCTATAAGTCCATTGACACTTGGAATACGTTTAGTCATCATCAATCTTACGTCCGAGCCCACATTAAGAAGATATTGCTGTAAGTTTTAATACTGCAAACAGCCGGGAAGGTCTGCTCACGTAAGTAAGTAGTTGGTTGGTTTGTGGGACTAAAGGGACCAGACTGCTACGGTCATCGGTCCCAAGCAAGTAGTACGGGAAGGCATCAATTGTTGTAATGCCTCTTTAGGCAACTCTTAATACTCATAGCTGACACGCGACCAAAAACGTTTCTCCATGAAGTGTCGCAGGATAATTCCAATAGCTTTTCTTGTTCTCTGTCAGAGAGATTCATACCTTGTATGTCATGTATATCAAAATTAGTGAAAGGATTTTCAATCCGAAAATTACCAGCTTGTGTGACAGGGAAATATTTTCCTAAGTTGCAGTTAATGGTGTCAACTGTTCTACAAGCGTTTTGTACACTTCATCAGAGAGTTTTTCACCTGAAGTATGAATGAAGTGTTTGAGCACTGGAAATGAAGGGTGGTTGTTGTTTGGTACTCTTACTGCCCACAGCTACAGTTTCTTAATTGTAGTTTCAACTGCATTCTCAACCCGGAAGATAACATTTCTTCCTTGCTGGCCTAAGTTAAGTTCGTTGAGAAGGAGAAAATATCACCAAAGAGGCCACTTTACACAACCAGTCAATGTCCGCAGCTCGTGGTCGTGCGGTAGCGTTCTCGCTTCCCACGCCCGGGGTCCCGGGTTCGATTCCCGGTGGGGTCAGGGATTTTCCCTGCCTCGTGATGACTGGGTGTTGTGTGATGTCGTTAGGTTTCAGTAGTTCTAAGTTCTAGGGGACTGATGACCATAGATGTTAAGTCCCATAATGCTCACAGCCATTTCATTTTTCAGCAACCAGTCAATGTTACACAATTTCTGGCTTGAAAATAATTCTGCTCGTCTAAAAGAAACAAGTACACTTCATAGAGCAGTTCAAATAACAACGTATAAGTTTCCCTCTTCACAACACAAGCACTTCAGTATGTAGGAAAAATTGAGTATTCGCTGTCAAATGGTCATCGTTTTTTCAAGAACTACCGGAACTGTGGAAGAGGGGGGGGGGGGGGGGGGAGACTAGATGTTAATAAGCATAGGAATGACTAACGTTTACTTCTTACTTCTTTTTCTTTTAAAAAAAGAACTGGAATTGGTGGTAGTGGTTGTAGCTTTCCACCACTTCAAGACGAAATACATGACGTTCCGAAGTGTTGTATACTTAAAGTACAACTGCTTCTGAAAAATTGCCCTAGTAGTCCTATAGAACGATTTGTCGGCTACGGAGCAGCCCAAGGCAGGATTCGAACCTGCGAACGTAGCGGTCTCGCGGTTCCAAACTGTAGTGCCTAGAACCGCTCGGCCACCCCGGCCGGCATACGTTAACACAAATTAATCTCGAAACAGTGAACAGTTAGTGAAACAGAGAATAATATCTAATCAGAACAGATAGGTGCTTGTTAATAAAAGTTCAGTCTCATTTGTCTTTGAAAATGTCTGACAACTACAAATACTAAACTGAATTCTTGTTCCACGACTGACCGTCGCAAAACAATCCTAATTAGTGCACAACCATTCCAACATTCATTCTATTAACAGTTTTAAGAGTTCCGTACCTCACCCCTTTTCTAACAGTTCACTGCCTGCTTTCAGTGTTCGTAAACGTTCCTTGTTATCTCTTCATCTATTGGCGCTCGAGTGTCTTGGACAGACACAGCGGTAGTGGTCCTGGTGTCGAGGGCAATGAAGTATGTCGTCAGGTAACGGTTGGTAGTGACTGCGGGGGCACTGAACTCTGACGGCACAACAGTGACGTCACGAACATGCTGCGTCCATGTTACCTCTCATGCGACAGTATCGTGGTCTCATTTTTTCTACGGGACAAAGCTTGTTCACTCATGGCATGAGGCACTCCTATGGCCCCTAAGATCTCCAGAGGTGTCCTCGAAAAAATTAGTGTGGAACCATCTGGGACGTCACCTGCCCCACTCCAATATCCAGAATATCAGGGGCCAGCTACAATAGTTAGGGCCAGCTTACCCCAGGAGAGGATACGGCGACTTTATGACACTCTACTCACTAGAATCAGTGCATGCAGAGTGGGATGTTGCTTCATATTGATAAGTGGCCACACTATGCCAAGATCTTTGCAAATTTTATTCTATTTTGTAATCACCAAAATAACATCACACATCCTTTCAATCCATGAAGTTTCATTTCGTTTCCACCAACCCTTCTTGGAACTTCACTTTCCTTGTTAGGCAGCATGTTTTTATGCGGACATGGCAGGTTCATCTTCTGTCATTGTCAGCACACCTCTCAAGGATATTATGATGCTTCTCATCACTTATAATTCTCGTAAAATGCTTGAATTGTAAATTTTTGATGTGATTATATTAAGCGGTCCTTACGAACAAATCTTGCGTCAAGGTCGAGGCGGTACTTAGTCGGATGAGGATGAACGGGTTGGTCAGCTTTAGCTGTATTCAAGAACTAACCACGCCTCTCGCCTAAACTGATTTGAGAGACCCACGGAATATCTAAGCGCGGTGGCAGGACGTGAATTCATCCGTCTCCTGTCAGTTCTTCGTCGTACCGTCTTTAAACAATATTACTTTTCAGGATGGGGATTTGGTTCCTGCTTCTCCTGAAGAGAAGCCTAGTGTCTTTACGCCCTTGTCACATCACTCAGTAATGTTCAAGCTGTTATTTTAGATTATCCAAATGTCTCTTTTGATTGCTACTAAGTTGTATGTCTAGCGCTTGTTAGTGAATTAGATGTGAATGACACGTTAATTGTTACTGCCATGTAGCTTCAAGCAAACTACTGTGTCAAAGGAAATCGCTGCTGATAAGATCGTTATTAATTAAGAAGCCGACCTCGGGGAAGATCAGTTTGGATTCCGTAGAAATGTTGGAACACGTGAGGCAATACTGACCCTACGACTTATCTTAGAAGAAAGATTAAGGAAAGGTAAACCAACGTTTCTAGCATTTGTAGACTTAGAGAAGCTTTTGACAATGTTGACTGGAATACTTTCTTTCAAATTCTGAAGGTGGCAGGGGTAAAATACAGGGAGCGAAAGGCTATTTACAATTTGTACAGAAAGCAGATGGCAGTTATAAGAGTCGAAAGGCACGAAAGGGAAGCAGCGGTTGGGAAGGGAGTGAGACAAGTTTGTAGCCTATCCCCGACGTTATTCAATCTGTATATTGAACAAGCAGTGAAGAAAACAAAAGAAAAATTCGGAGTAGGTATTGAAATCCATGGAGAAAAGATAAAAACTTTGAGGTTCGCCGATGACATTGTAATCCTGTCAGAGATAGCAAAGGACTTGGAAGAGCAGTTGAACGGAATGGACAGTGTCTTGAAAGGAGGATATAAGATGAACATCAACAAAAGCAAAACAAGGATATTCGAATGTAGTCGAGTTAAGTCGGGTGATGCTGAGGGAATTAGATTAGGAAATGAGACACTTAAAGTAGTAAAGGAGTTTTGCTATTTGGGGAGCAAAATAACTGATGATGGTCGAAGTAGAGAGGATATAATATGTAGACTGGCAATGACAAGGAAAGCGTTTCTGAAGAAGAGAAATTTGTTAACATCGAGTATAGATTTAAGTGTCAGGAAGTCGTTTCTGAAAGTATTTGTATGGAATGGAGCCATGTATGGAAGTGAATCATGGACGATAAATAGTTAAGACAAGAAGAGAAAAGAAGCTTTCGAAATGTGATGCTGCAGAAGAATGCTGAAGATTAGATTGGTAGATCACATAACTAAGGAGGAGGTATTGAACAGAATTGGAGAGAAGAGGAATTTGTGGCGCAACCTGACTAAAAGAAGGGATCGATTGGTAGGACACGTTCTGAGGCATCAAGGGATCACCAATTTAGTACTGGAAGGCAGCGTGGAGGGTAAAACTCGTAGAGGGAGACCAAGAGATGAACACACTAAGCAGATTCAGAAGGATTTAGGCTACAGTAGGTACTGGGAGACTGAGAAGCTTGCACAGGATAGAGTAGCATGGAGAGCTGAATCAAACCAGTCTCAGGACTGAAGACCAGAACAACAACAACAACAACAACAATTAAGAACGGCAGATGTCTGGCAGTCTTTGTGAAGATATTGGAAGTACCTTATTTATGAAATAAATAATCCTCAAAGGTTGTTTCGTACACACAGACTTGCAGTAATACAAAAATTCTCAAAAAATTCGTGCTACCTTTCGGTTACGGATTGTTTCCATTTCTGTGCTGAGGTTTCCTGGACAGGGGCTTGTGCGGGTGTGTGGCGACGTCATACCTCGAAATGATCCATTATTTCGGCCAGTACTGCAGATGGAAGTCAGAATGAGAATTTGTGCATCGTCATAATCGTGGATGCCATCTGTAGCAGTATATTTACTGGAATAATTTCGAGCCGCGCCGGATTAGCCGAGAGGTCTGGGGCGCTGCAGTCATGGACTGTGCGGCTGATCCCGGCGGAGGTTCGAGTCCTCCCTCGGGCATGGGTGTGTGTGTTTCGCCTTAGGAAAATTTAGGTTAAGTAGTGTGTAAGCTTAGGGACTGATGACCTTAGCAGTTCAGTTCCACAAAATTGCAGACATTTTTTGAATAATTTCGGGACACCATTTGGTCACGCACTTAGGAGAATCTTATACAAACCCGTCGCAAACGGCAACAAAAAAGGAAACGAGGTTCTTTAATCTTGAATATGAGCCATTAATGATTTGGAAATCAAGCAGAATAAGATTCACAAGGTGACGTCCCGTGAAGCGAGTGGAGCCATAGGTCACCAGAATGCGTGGAGAAGAAAGATCTAATCGATGCTGGAGAGACCTCGGTCTGGAATCTACAGATGAAACAGTAATGGCAGTGAAAAGAATAAAGAGGAACAGAAGGAGAAGTAATAGCCAGAAGTAAGGATCGGCTTCGCAACAGTATCATACATTTGTAGTATTTCGATTGCCTCTCTTGTCACTGTACAGTGGCGATAAATTAAAAGTTTCTGTGAGGCATTTCGAAATGGGATTGAAATAAAAAATGACTTATTGCCCAGGTACTAACTGCAAATTGTTACAAAGAATTTTCCGGTGTTCAGTGTGTGTTGTTCGTAAACCGTTTTGTGAGTAACCGCAAGTAGAAGGAACTCAGTTATAATAGATTTTACACTTACAAAATTTAATGGGAGGGGAGTACAGAAATGGGGAACATAAAATTTATAGAAAATTATCTTCTGAAGGGAACAGAATTAGTACGAGGGTGAGTCAAATAAAAACCTTAGATTTGTGATAACAAATCGAAATTTCGCGCCGTTATCCTATAAGTTGGTAAGCGTGCTACCAACAGCGTGCAGAATGGCCTGTAGGTGGCAGCATAGTGCAGATGCACACATACCGCCGCAGTATCAGTATAAAGATGGCCGCCCCACTTGCGACTTCATCCAGGGAAGAACAGAGTTCTGCTATTCGGTTTTTGCGTAGTGAAGGTGTCAAATTCATCGACGAATGAAGGTTCAGTACAGTGATGGGTGTTTGTCGCAGCAGTAAGTCTACGTATGGAGTAGGAAGTTCGCAAATGGTGTGACTTCAGTGGAAGATGCTCCTCGTCCAGGTCAGGCACAACGAGTTGTGACTCCACAGAACATTGCAGCAGTTGAAGATATAGTGAAGGAAAACCGCCGAGTGACACTGAATGACATTGCAGCATGTTTACAGATTAGTCATGGGTCAGCACATCACATTGTGCATGATGTGCTCCTGTTTCACAAAGTGTCTGCAAGATTGGTGCCACGGCAGCTGACTCCTGAAATGAGAGAACGACGTGTTGAAGCTTGTGAAGACCTTCTTCGGCGCTTTGAACGAGGTGATGGCTTCCTTGCAAGAATCGTTACTGGGGACGAAACCTGGGTTCACTTCCACCACCGGAAACGAAGAGAGCGAGCAAGGAATGGCGCCATTCCTCATCACCAAAACCAAAGATGGTTCGAACACAACCATCAGCAGAGAAGGTTATGCTGTCTCTCTTTTAGGAAGAATAAGGCGTCATTTTGGACTATTACATGCCTAGAGGGACCACTGTCACCGGTGCATCATACACTGATCTCCTAAAAAATCATCTGCGGCCAGCAATCAAATCAAAGCGACGTGGATTACTGTCAGCAGGTGTCCTTTTGCAACATGACAATGCAAGGCCCCACGCTGCCCGTATAACAGTTGCAACAATCAGAGACCTGCATTTTGAGTGTCTTCCGCATTCACCATACTCACCAGACCTTGCCCCAAGTGATTTCCGTATGTTTGGACCACTCAAAGACGGAATGGGAGGAAATAAGTTCCGTTCTGATGAAGAAATACGCCACGCGGTGCAAGAGTGGTTGCGCGGACTACGAAAAGAACTTTTTTCTAAAAGAATTTATGCACTTTGTAAGCTCTGGAGGACTTGCATTGAGCGTGGGGGAGATTATGTTGAAAAGTGATACAGCTTTGTACCACTTCTGCACAATAAAGAATATTTAAAAAAATATTTAAGGCTTTCATTTGACTCACCCTCGTATTATGTTCTATAGATAGTAACAATTCTTCAATTGTTTGTGTAGTGAAATCGAAAGAAAAGCTTAAAAAAGTAAGTAAATGATTTGCAGCTTTGATCATTACGTTTGGTCAGCAGATCTATATATTTGCTCCATAATTTAGACTAAGCTTCATTTAATCTGCTCTGTGCTCTTAGAATTTTGAAACTGTATTTATTCACCTTCCATATCTAAAAGGGACGTTCAACAAGAAGTGTAACACATTCTTTTCCAATACACCACATTTCTCCCGACTATTTTGGCTGAAAGACCCTGTTTCTCAATATAATCTCCATTTCTGCGAAGTTCTTACGCCATCTAACTGGGAGGACTTGGGTATAGCGGCGTGGTACCACCCTACCGGGTTGACGTCTGGCTGCAGCAGTAACTTCCGCATCGTCCACGCATCACTACCCGCGGAGTGCGTCCTCCATTGTGCCGGACGGTTGGAAGTCGGTAAGTGTGGGATCCAGCACGTTGGGCAGACGAGACAGAGCAGTCCAGTGAAGTGTCGTGAGCTCCTCTCGGGTGCGCAGATATGTGTGAGGCCTTGCGTTGTCATGGAGAAGGAGAAGTTCGTTTGCAGTTTTGTGCCGACGAACACGCCTAAGTCGTTTCCCCATTTGCCTGAGGGTAGCACAGTATCCTTCAGAGCTTATCGTTGAACCACGAGAGAAGACATCAAACAGAACAACCCATGCAGAGTCCCAGAAGATCTTTGCTATGACGTTACCAGCTGAACGAGCGGCTTTGAACTTTTTCTCCTGAGAAGAGGTGGTACGGCGCCACTCCATGGATTGTCGTTTTCCCCAGTTCGAAGTGATGAACCCATGTTCCATCACCTTGTGACGATGCTCAACAAAAAATTGTCACGATCAGCCTCGTAACGCACAGGTGGTCCTTCGTTGCTCTTTATCGTCTTCTGTTACGCGGCGAGAAACCCAGCGCGTACATACATCTACATCTACACTTATACTCCGCAAGCCACCCAACGGTGTGTGGCGGAGGGCACTTTACGTGCCACTGCCATTACCTCCATTTTCTGTTCCAGTCGCGTATGGTTCGCGGGAAGAACGACTGTCTGAAAGCCTTCGTGCGCGCTCGAATCTCTCTAATTTTACATTCATGATCTCCTCGGGAGGTATAAGTAGGGAGAAGCAATATATTCGATAGCTCATCCGGAAACGCACCCTCTCGAAACCTGGCGGGCAAGCTACACCGCGATGCAGAGCGCCTCTCATGCAGAGTCTGCCACTTGAGTTTGCTAAACATCTCCGTAACGCTATCACGGTTACCAAATAACCCTGTGACGAAACGCGCCGCTATTCTTTGGATCTTCTCTATCTCCTCCGTCAACCCGATCTGGTACGGATCCCACACTGATGAGCAATACTCAAATATAGGCCGAACGAGTGTTTTGTAAGCCACCTCCTTTGTTGATGGACTACATTTTCTAAGGACTCTCCCAATGAGTCTCAACTTGGCACCCGCCTCACCAACAATTAATTTTAAATGATGATTCCACTTCAAATCGTTTCGTACGCATACTCCCAGATATTTTACAGAAGTAACTGCTACCAGTGTTTGTTCCGCTATCATATAATCATACAATAAAGGATCCTTCTTTCTATGTATTCGCAATACATTACATTTCTGTATGTTAAGGGTCAGTTGCCACTCCCTGCACCAAGTGCCTATCCGCTGCAGATCTTCCTGCATTTCGCTACAATTTTCTAATGCTGCAACTTCTCTGTATACTACAGCATCATCCGCGAAAAGCCCCATGGAACTTCCGACACTATCTACTAGGTCATTTATACACTCCTAGAAATGGAAAAAAGAACACATTGACACTGGTGTGTCAGACCCACCATACTTGCTCCGGACACTGCGAGAGGGCTGTACAAGCAATGATCACACGCACGGCACAGCGGACACACCAGGAACCGCGGTGTTGACCGTCGAATGGCGCTAGCTGCGCAGCATTTGTGCACCGCCGCCGTCAGTGTCAGCCAGTTTGCCGTGGCATACGGAGCTCCATCGCAGTCTTTAACACTGGTAGCATGCCGCGACAGCGTGGACGTGAACAGTCTGTGCAGTTGACGGACTTTGAGCGAGGGCGTATAG
This sequence comes from Schistocerca americana, assembly GCF_021461395.2. Classification (NCBI taxonomy): domain Eukaryota; kingdom Metazoa; phylum Arthropoda; class Insecta; order Orthoptera; family Acrididae; genus Schistocerca; species Schistocerca americana. The sequence continues at coordinate 8,574,655 of NC_060120.1, read as the reverse complement.
TGGGCATGCGGGAGGCCGGGTGGACGTACCGCCGAGTTGCTCAACACGTGGGGCGTGAGGTCTCCACAGTACATCGTTGTTGTCGCCAGTGGTCGGCGGAAGGTGCACGTGCCCGTCGACCTGGGACCGGACCGCAGCGACGCACGGATGCACGCCAAGACCGTAGGATCCTACGCAGTGCCGTAGGGGACCGCACCGCCACTTCCCAGCAAATTAGGGACACTGTTGCTCCTGGGGTATCGGCGAGGACCATTCGCAACCGTCTCCATGAAGCTGGGCTACGGTCCTGCACACCGTTAGGCCGTCTTCCGCTCACGCCCCAACATCGTGCAGCCCGCCTCCAGTGGTGTCGCGACAGGCGTGAATGGAGGGACGAATGGAGACGTGTCGTCTTCAGCGATGAGAGTCGCTTCTGCCTTGGTGCCAATGATGGTCGTATGCGTGTTTGGCGCCGTGCAAGTGAGCGCCACAATCAGGACTGCATACGACCGAGGAACACAGGGCCAACACCCGGCATCATGGTGTGGGGAGCGATCTCCTACACTGGCCGTACACCACTGGTGATCGTCGAGGGGACACTGAATAGTGCACGGTACATCCAAACCGTCATCGAACCCATAGTTCTATCATTCCTAGACCGGCAAGGGAACTTGCTGTTCCAACAGGACAATGCACGTCCGCATGTATCCCGTGCCACCCAACGTGCTCTAGAGGGTGTAAGTCAACTACCCTGGCCAGCAAGATCTCCGGATCTGTCCCCCATTGAGCATGTTTGGGACTGGATGAAGCGTCGTCTCACGCGGTCTGCACGTCCAGCACGAACGCTGGTCCAGTTTGTAACGCCGGAAATGCATATCCTCCTATTTCCATCTATTGTACTATTATTTTTTTTTCCTTGTTTTGTTACCTCAAGATATGACATTTCTGTCTCTTTATATATTGTAATTGTTTTACTGTTTGTATATATATATTTATGCACTCATGTCGATGTATAATTGGTTTGTTTCGTAAATATTATTTGTATTTTTACGCTGGGTCTTGCCTAGGGAAAACTGCTATCGAACGATTACATCGATAGGTCGTGTAAAGAATCAAAGTTTGTAGGATCTTTGGTAGTGTTAACTCTGCCGCGTGGAGCGCGGGCGGAACAGTCGGAGTCTGGCTGGAGTAGCGAGTGGAGCAGGTGTGTTGTGTGACGCTCCCGCGAGTTGCCGCGCTTTCGGGGTTTGGCAGCATGTAATTGCGCTCGACTCGCGATGATAGTTTCTGACATGGTGTCGCGGACGGGAAGCATTAGCTAGCGCACATCAAGAGCCCGTTTCGCCTGGTGACCGTGTCGAGAAGAAGGCGCGCCAACATCCAGCTTCTGCAACAGCGACGGCCGACAATGAGTGACTGTCGCCACCTCCTCGATCGACGGCTTCAAACCTTCAATCAACCAACAAGGAAGACTAAAAGCACGTAAAGTTTCAGAACTGTATGGCAGACCTCAGCTTTTCAAATTGTTCCATTTGCCTCGCAAAATTACAGCAACTTAGCATGAACCTTTGTTGCTCATTGTCCCAATTGCATTGCCAAGCAGGGTCCCTTCCTTTTCCGAAATGAGCCCGAGGGTCGTTGAAATTCAAACGCCAGCATCATTCGATTTCACTGCTTTAATTTCAAAGTTCAGTTAAAGTCTCAGAGCTGGCTACAATATTCAGATTACACAAGCACGAATTAAGAGTGCGAGCTTTGTTACCGTATTTTAGCTTACCTGTGACTGCAGCTCAGCTTGGTACGTACTACATTTTACTATTGTTAATTGTTCAGAGTCATTTAATTCAAGATCAAAGTTAAATCTCTTATTTCTAAATTGCGTAGATTCAAGTAGCTTTTGAAACGATTGTTGAGGTAGTCCAAGACTAACTGTATTTTACTGAATTTCGATGTGCTTCAGAAAGAAAGCTCACTATTAACTTAAGTCACTAAATTAACTTTCGATTTTCCGGTTTTATTAATTCTTTTGCTAAATTAAGTCAGAGTGTAGCGAAATTTATTACTTCTGACAAACTTTCAGTTTTCACACTACACGTGTCAACCTTCAGTTGCCACGCTTCTAGTGTTAATTATATGTGTAATAACCTTTCTTTTTCAGTTACTATAGTAATTGTCCTTAGGACTGGCGACCGTGATTTCTCCCAAATCTCAAATATCTAATTACCGCTGGTTAATTGTTAACGTAACGGCCGCACATTTACTTTCTTTATTAACTTTACCCCTTTTCAAAATTAATTTCCACCAGTTTCATTTGCATTTTTCCTTTCATTTAGATGTAACCCTTTCCTCCCTCTTTACCGATAGATTAACTTCGGTGACGATTGCTTTTCCCAAATTTCCATTAGGTACACGCGGTTTAATTTTTCACTGTCATTAAGGTCGATAAGTGAGGGGGGAGGTTACACGTGGCGACCTGGTGACAGGACAATCTTCAGATTTGAGGTTGTTCTGGACACGAATTTTGTTTGGTGCAAATGTCGTAACAAAGTATTGGTTACGAACAGATAGTTACGTCAGCGAGATTAAGTAGTGGGAGGAATCCTAATTAGATTTGAGATTTGTTATTTATATTGAAAATTATTAAAATGAGTGAAGGCAACAATTACCAAAATTTGGTAGACTTGGATACGGAACAATCGGTCGAACAGTGGGAAACGCGCACCGCGGTACCCATTGTTCAGGGGCAGGCGGCTAGCGTGAAAGACGCGACCGCCGAAACGCAACAAAGAGCAGAAATGGAATTCCAAACTTTAGAAAATGTTTCGGAATCAGAAGTGAAAATCAAATCTGAATCCCTTGATGACGAATACGGGGGGACAATTAAAGAGGAAGCCGCTACGGAAGTAAAACCGGTAGTTTCCGGGAATTTAACTGATTTATTGAATGTTTTGATTAACGAAATCAAGAGTCAATCGGTCAAGCTAGAAGCTCAGGCTGCCAAGCAAGAAGCTCAGGCTGCCAACCAAGAAGCTCAGTCTGCAAAATTTGAACGGATGCTAGACAATCAGAACAAAGCTATTAACGTTGTTATCAACAATGTTGGAGTTGTTAACACAAAAGTTGATAAAATCAAAGGAGATATTGTTGTAATTAATACCGAAATCGGTAATCTTAAACAGGAAATGATAGGCGTTCAGGCGGAAATGGCGAGCATAAATACTCGTTTTGATTCCGAAATTAGCAGAATCGAGAAAAGTGTAGGAGACGCAGTTGCTCCGATCATCGAGAATAAGGTGACGGAACAAATTCAATTAGTGAGAAAAGAGGATCATCAGAAGGTGGAAACTTTAAAGGCTTTAGTATCCGAAGTAGATACCAAAGTGACGAAGCAGGCTAATACCTGCGAAGAGAAAAAGAGGGAAGTGGAAACGCTTGCGACAACCACTTGCCAAGTGATTACGAGGGTGTCGGAATTAGAAAGGAAACTTGACGAAAAACAGAGCTATGTGCCAATCTGTGCACATAGTTCGGAGTTGTTGACGAAAGAGGAGCGGTTCGACCCCTTGAAAAAAGGCGGTATACACCCGACGGATTTCATTAAAAATTGTGAAAGAGTTTTACCCAGATCATGGACTAATGAGGGAAAAATTAATGCGGTTATTGATGTGTTGGCTGGTAATGCCAAGCGTTGGGGCCTAAACCTCAACATTACGAACCTGACTTTTGACGAGTTTGAAAATTTGTTTCTGGCTGAATACTGGTCAGAGCAGAAACAGCAAGGTGTCTGGCGCGAATTTGTCGTATCGAGGCCTTTCGATGCGAATTCGCGCGTTTCGATGAAGGAGTTTTGTGAGGGCTGGATCCGCAAGTTGGAATATTTGCGTGATCGCCGCTCGGAATCCGAAATAGTCTGGGAACTCTACAAGAAGCTTCCAGATGATACAAAACGATACGTAGGAAGCAATCACAGGACAATCAATGATTTCCTGGGAAGAGTTGAGGACGAGGACTATTGGCGCAATAATCGCGACAGGGGTAGAGGCCATGGTAACAACAACGGGTACCACAGCAACCACAACAACAATAACCATGGGAATAATGCATACCGCAACCATGGCAGCAATAACAATAATGGTTCGGACCGTAATAACAATCGGTACAATGCAAATAATAACAGGAATGACGGAAACCAGTATCATACCAACGTGATACGGGCTTCACAGAATAGTAATAACGCCAGAGGGTGTGATCAGCCGCCTCAGCAGCATCCGGGGAGCGTATCTGCTGGGACGAGACAGGGAAACCATTAGCCGCGCCGGCGAGGGGCCGACCGGGCGTGGAGAAATTTTGGCGGCCCAATAACAGGAGAAAACCCAGGTGTCGTCGTTATGAAAATTCCGTATGGAATAATCAACGGCGGGAGAGTGTGCCAGTGTTAAGAGAAAGGAGTGCGCCCACAAGTAGTAGATCAGCTGTATACACGGCAGTAGAAGATACATTCACTGTCAGTGAGAACAATTTAAGTAGTGTTCCGGAAATCGATTATAAGGTGCCTGCTGTAATACCCACAGCGGAACTGGAGATTGATTTTAAGAATGATTCGCAATTGTTGAGAGAAGATCAGATGTCGGATAACACGTCCGTCATTGAGCGAGGGGATGCAGAGAGGGATGAGGTCTGGTTAAGGCAGTTCGGTCGCTTATACGACGAACTAAGAGATTATAGGGGCCTGTACGGGAGAAGTATTTATGGAGAGCGCGGGCAGAATGTGCCGCGTCTCGTCCCACAGGAAGATAGTATTTGTGAAGTGATGGAAAGTTCTGGCCCTAACCGGCAGACTTTACTAGAAATAGTTGATGTTAACGGGGAGCACGAGCAAGATGCGTCGTGTTTCGTCCCGCAGGAGTTGAATGTTGAAGTAGTAACGGAAAGCTCTGGCCCTAACTGGCTGACTTTACCGAAAGTTGTAGTGGTAGAAGTAGCCGACCCATCCGACGCGAACATCCAGTTTAAACATTGCGAGAGTATTAAGGAGAAAGATTACGAAAATTTTAGTGATAGCCGGAAACGATTGGTAGAAAAGCACGTAGATTACAGCGTGTATGAGGTTAGAGCTGACGTTATACGGTCAGACGGTAGCAGTGTGGGTTGCGCAGATCCAGAGGAAGTAATTTCAGGTGCTACTGGGCACATTCTTCCAGGTAGATTGGCAGATGAGATCAATCTGACCAAAGAGGAATCAACGAAGGTGACAATTAGTGAAGTGATAGCAAAGCAGCACTCACTAGTTGACGAGTTACAGGAAAAGGTTTCGGTATTGGAGGCGAAGCTACAGACTAAGCCTCAGGACAAACGTGTTGAAATTAAAACTGTATGTGAACAGAGGCTGAAAAAGCCGCCAGATAAACCGGATTTAGGATCAAAGCCGGATGGTTTTTTCTGGAATGACCTGGATATAGACGAGGATTTACTGCGGGAAAATAAAGAAACAGTCGAGGACAAGTGTAGACAGATAGTAGTGTCTGTTAATATGCACGACCTACAACTAAACGTGTTGATTGACACCGGTGCAGAATTGAGTGCTGTATCTGGGAAAATATTTGAGTTACTGAAAGACAGACCTGGCATCGTAGTTATGCCAGTAACAGGAGTGAAAATTATCGGTGCTACTGGGAAGGCCAGTAAACCGGTCACAAAACAGATTTTTGTCAACTTCGAGATATGTGGGGCACGATTTGAACAAGAGTTTGTCGTCGTGCCAGACTTAACTACGGAAGTAATTATCGGGTTAGATTGGCTATTAAAGTACCGAGCAGTGATTAACTGCGAAAGCAAAACTTTGACATGTACGTCCCAAGATAAAACAATAGTAGTTAGTTTTGACGAGGCAGGAGACGGTGTGCATGGGCAATACCAGCCTATACACATTGTTAACTGGCCGGATGCTATTGGTGTAGGTATTAATTTGAACTGCCGTAATGTGAGGAAGTTCGGCATTGACAAAAGTGTAGAAAGTGAATTGGAAGAGATAATCAAATTCCCTCCACGGATTGACATTAGTATTGGTGTGAAAAAAGATCGTTTGCGAGAAGTAATGAAGCTAAAAGCTGATGCTCGCATACGTCGTCATGACGCTAAAGCGCGTTTTGCTAAGTTTGCAATCGGAGACTTAGTACTAGTAAAAGCTCATGAGAAATCGAGCGAGATAGACCATGAAATCTCTAAATTTAAGTTTGTTTATGAAGGACCATATAAAGTCATTGGTATACCTCACACAAATGCTTATTGCTTAGAGTATCCAAGCTGTGGAAAGCTATTAGGTATACGAAACATAGTAGACCTGAAATTGTACCAACCAAGGATTGATTAGTACCACAGATAGGGTAATTTGTACAGTATGTAGATATAGAGTGTAAGATTTAAGGATGTGCCATGTGGCGAGGCTTTTGCCTGACCTAGAGGTCATTAAAGAAGTTGTAATTAATAAGTAATTTATGTTGATTAAATGATTTAAGAGTTACTGAATATTAATCAATTTAAAAATCCAAGCTGCTAGTTTAAGTTTTCAGCTGAGTCACAGTAGATTAAGGAATGTAAATATGATTTTGTAAATAGCTGTAAGATTTCATAAATATGTGATTTACTAGTCATTGCCGATGTTCTTAGACGCTGTTTTAAGTTTCAGGCTAGTACATGCGTGTGATGATGGACAGTGTTGAGTTATCCACTGTGATAGTATTAAGGGACTCCTTGAGATTACTCGGGAGTGAGTTTTTCCTAAAGAATTCAGTGAAACGGACGTTCTGGAAACGCCGTCACAAGGGCGAGTGAGATCAAGCGTGCCGCACACGCGGGCGCAACAATACTGGCGAGGCGAGCCGCTGTCGGCTCTTGTGCCGCTGTTGGCTCTTGTGCCGCTGTCGGCATTCTTTGTACTTGCGAGTACGAAAGGCGGAATAGTTTTTCTTCCCGGACAGCTGATGTGAAAGAATTCTGCTGTCAATATTTATGTTTTTTTCGATCTACTGAATATTATTTTCTTGTTTAGCGTTAAGTGGAATCTCATGACGAGATATTAATTATGAAAAGGTTATGTAAAATGTGTATTCTATGTAATTAATTATTAATTTGCGTATTTTGATCTACCTGTTTTTATGACCATGTACTCTGATTAATTTTGCAAATAGTATTCCATTTCTCATAGTGTTACGAATTTTAATGATTTTGGAATAGCTAAACCATTTTCTATGTTTTCTATGAATTTTGATATGTTGTCAACCTGTTTTATTTTGTGCAAGATGACAGAGTGGAATAAGATTAGGAGTGTCTCCACTCAATTATTATTGTCTAAAAAATTGATTTATGGTTAATTAGACGAATGCTAAATTTTGTTGATGTTTTGAGCATATGCATTTCCGCTGTTTCTTTTTTGGGACATTTTCTGAGTCTGTTTACGTTACACGAACATCCTCAGACAATGTGGGGCACGTGTAACGCCGGAAATGCATATCCTCCTATTTCCATCTATTGTACTATTATTTTTTTTCCTTGTTTTGTTACCTCAAGATATGACATTTCTGTCTCTTTATATATTGTAATTGTTTTACTGTTTGTATATATATATTTATGCACTCATGTCGATGTATAATTGGTTTGTTTCGTAAATATTATTTGTATTTTTACGCTGGGTCTTGCCTAGGGAAAACTGCTATCGAACGATTACATCGATAGGTCGTGTAAAGAATCAAAGTTTGTAGGATCTTTGGTAGTGTTAACTCTGCCGCGTGGAGCGCGGGCGGAACAGTCGGAGTCTGGCTGGAGTAGCGAGTGGAGCAGGTGTGTTGTGTGACGCTCCCGCGAGTTGCCGCGCTTTCGGGGTTTGGCAGCATGTAATTGCGCTCGACTCGCGATGATAGTTTCTGACATGGTGTCGCGGACGGGAAGCATTAGCTAGCGCACATCAAGAGCCCGTTTCGCCTGGTGACCGTGTCGAGAAGAAGGCGCGCCAACATCCAGCTTCTGCAACAGCGACGGCCGACAATGAGTGACTGTCGCCACCTCCTCGATCGACGGCTTCAAACCTTCAATCAACCAACAAGGAAGACTAAAAGCACGTAAAGTTTCAGAACTGTATGGCAGACCTCAGCTTTTCAAATTGTTCCATTTGCCTCGCAAAATTACAGCAACTTAGCATGAACCTTTGTTGCTCATTGTCCCAATTGCATTGCCAAGCAGGGTCCCTTCCTTTTCCGAAATGAGCCCGAGGGTCGTTGAAATTCAAACGCCAGCATCATTCGATTTCACTGCTTTAATTTCAAAGTTCAGTTAAAGTCTCAGAGCTGGCTACAATATTCAGATTACACAAGCACGAATTAAGAGTGCGAGCTTTGTTACCGTATTTTAGCTTACCTGTGACTGCAGCTCAGCTTGGTACGTACTACATTTTACTATTGTTAATTGTTCAGAGTCATTTAATTCAAGATCAAAGTTAAATCTCTTATTTCTAAATTGCGTAGATTCAAGTAGCTTTTGAAACGATTGTTGAGGTAGTCCAAGACTAACTGTATTTTACTGAATTTCGATGTGCTTCAGAAAGAAAGCTCACTATTAACTTAAGTCACTAAATTAACTTTCGATTTTCCGGTTTTATTAATTCTTTTGCTAAATTAAGTCAGAGTGTAGCGAAATTTATTACTTCTGACAAACTTTCAGTTTTCACACTACACGTGTCAACCTTCAGTTGCCACGCTTCTAGTGTTAATTATATGTGTAATAACCTTTCTTTTTCAGTTACTATAGTAATTGTCCTTAGGACTGGCGACCGTGATTTCTCCCAAATCTCAAATATCTAATTACCGCTGGTTAATTGTTAACGTAACGGCCGCACATTTACTTTCTTTATTAACTTTACCCCTTTTCAAAATTAATTTCCACCAGTTTCATTTGCATTTTTCCTTTCATTTAGATGTAACCCTTTCCTCCCTCTTTACCGATAGATTAACTTCGGTGACGATTGCTTTTCCCAAATTTCCATTAGGTACACGCGGTTTAATTTTTCACTGTCATTAAGGTCGATAAGTGAGGGGGGAGGTTACAAGTTGAGGCGCCAGGTGGAAATGGCATGGCAAGCCGTTCCACAGGACTACATCCAGCATCTCTACGACCGTCTCCATGGGAGAATAGCAGCCTGCATTGCTGCGAAAGGTGGATATACACTGTACTAGTGCCGACATTGTGCATGCTCTGTTGCCTGTGTCTATGTGCCTGTGGGTCTGTCAGTGTGATCATGTGATGTATCTGACCCCAGGAATGTGTCAATAAAGTTTCCCCTTCCTGGGACAATGAATTCACGGTGTTCTTATTTCAATTTCCAGGAGTGTATATATTGTGGAAAGCAATGGTCGCATAACACTCCCCTGTGGCAAGCCAGAAGTTACTTTAACGTCTGTAGACGCCTCTCCATTGATAACAACATGCTGTGTTCTGTCTGCTAAAAACTCTTCAATCCAACGACACAGCTGGTCTGATATTCCGTAGGGACTTACTTTATCAGGCGACAGTGCGGAACTGTATCGAACGCCTTCCGGAAGTCAAGGAAAATAGCATCTACCTGGGAGCCTGTATCTAAAATTTTCTGGGTCTCATGAACAAATAAAGTCGAGTTGGGTCTCACACGATCGCTATTTCCGGAATCCATGTTGATTCCTACAGAGTAGATTCTGGGTTTCCAAAAACGACATTACACGCGAGCAAAAAAATCTTCTAAAATTCTACAACAGATCGACGTCAGAGATATAGGTCTATAGTTTTGCGCATCTGCTCGACGACCCTTCTTGAAGACTGGGACTACCTGTGATCTTTTCCAATCATTTGGAACCTTCCTTTCCTCTAGAGACTTGCGGTACACGACTGTTAGAAGGGGGGCAAGTTCTTTCGCGTACTCTGTGTAGAATCGAATTGGTATCCTGTCAGGTCCAGTTCACTTTCCTCTGTTGAGTGATTCCAGTTGCTTTTCTATTCCTTGGACACTTATTTCGATGTCAGCAATTTTTTCGTTTGTGCGAGGATTTAGAGAAGGAACTGCAGTGCGGTCTTCCTCTGTGAAACAGCTTTGGAAAAAGGTGTTTAGTATTCCAGCTTTACGCGTGTCATCCTCTGTTTCAATGCCATCATCATTCTGGAGTGTCAGGATATGCTATTTCGAGCCACTTACTGATTTAACGTAAGACCAGAACTTCCTAGGATTTTCTGTCAAGTCGGTACATAGAATTTTACTTTCGAATTTACTGAACGCTTGACGCATAGCCCTCCTTGCGCTAACTTTGACATCGTTTAGCTTCTGTTTGTCTGAGACGTTTTGGCTGCGTTTACACTTGGAGTGAAGCCCTCTTTGCTTTCGCAGTAGTTTCCTAACTTTGTTGTTGAACCACGGTGTGTTTTTCCCGTCCCTCACAGGTTTACTCGGCACTTATCTGTCTAAGACGCATTTTACGATTGGATTGAACTTTTTCCATAAACACTCAACATTGTCAGTGTCGGAACAGAAATTTTCGTTTTGATCTGTTAGGTAGTCTGAAATCTGCCTTCTATTACTCTTGCTAAACAGATAAACCTTCCTCCCTTTTTTTATATTCCTATTAACTCCCATATTCAGGGATGCTGCAACGGCCTTATGATCACTGATTCCCTGTTCTGCACTTACAGAGTCGAAAAGTTCGGGTCTGTTTGTTATCAGTAGGTCCAAGATGTTATCTCCACGAGTCGGTTCTCTGTTTAATTGCTTCGAGTACCGCAACTAGTGGAGAAGTGTGGCTGCGCTACCAACAGATACGTCCAGTTGAGTAGCGATGTGTTTGATTGTGATCCGTCAATCAGTTCGAATGAAAGTGGCCGCACGTTCCAACTTTTCAAAAGTCACACCTGCGTGCGGCCGGCCGGCGCGCGGGAAATCGGACAGGTATGTGAGACCTTGCGACGATGACGGACGCCTCACACAACGAGTTACGGTGCTTTTGTTTACTGCCAGGTCTCCGTAGACATTTTGCAAGCGCCTACGACTATCTGTAAGTTCTGATTTTTCGCCAAAAGAAAATCAGTGACAGCACTCTGTTTGTAGCGCACCTCCGTTACAGACTCTATTTCGAAGGCTACGTATAGTGGCATTACCTAGTGGAACTTACTGAAACTATAGTGGCTGAGGCGGGAATATTCTACAACGTCGCACGATAAATTTAGCGTTTTTTAACCGAAATTGGCTGAGAAAAGAAAAATATGTTACATTATTTATTAAACGTCCCTCGTATGTCTCTTAGTACAAGTTCTAGAGCGAACATTAATGTCTCGTCGACGAAGATATAGACCCTGGGTGCGAAGCTCGTGTTGGGGAAAGAATCTGCTCTTTTTCATATCAAAGAATCCGTCCGATGGTCGCCTTTAAACGATTTACAGCACATTGACTGCCACGTGAGTTAAATATAACTCACAGGAAGTGTTCTCTTCGGGCCACGTGAAGTAAATACAACTCACGAACATTTTTCCATGTAAAGCTTTGTGGCGCAGGTAACTCATAGGAGCGTGCTGTGCCTCGGTGTTATAGTAGGTTATGGCCCCAGTAACAAATCATGTTCGTGGCCTATGCTTTTCAAGAGCTCAAGAGTAGTTATTGACATTTGAATAAGTGAATTATATATGACTCACATGTTTCATTCGTACTGGACTATTCTTCTTTTTATTATTTATTTATTATTTAGTTTGACATATTACTTACACAGTAGATAGCAAATCACATACAGTTTTATTTACATTCTTCAACTCTAATTGCAACAACAATGAAACTAAAAAATTTGGGTCATTCTACTTTGTTTCCCTGACACCTGTATGCACTGTGCTTCATGAAAAAACACTCTATACAAAAATATGAATCACAAGTCTTACATTTCCATGCAGTTTGTTTGCAGTTCTGGAAAGCTTGTTCTCGTCCAAATTCATTCTACATTTTTTTGTAGCACACTGTACACCTACGTCTGTCTGCTCTCACGTAAAAATTAGTTTGTTGAGTCACATATTCTAAAATTTCATCAGTTACAAAATATTTGAAGAAATCGTACGGTGTCTTGCCTTTGAGAATTAGTGCAACAGAAGCATTTAGACCAGAACTAGAATGAATAAATGTAAAGTTTTTCATATTTTTATAAGTAACTGGCCCCCAGACAATCTCAATAGAATATGTCCTAAGAGTGTCATCTTCATCTTCAGAACATTCTTAAATTACACTTTCTTCAAATGAACTTGAATCTACTGCAGTAGCTATGGCACTAACACGGTTGGAGGTGCTTTGTTGCCTAGTTTTTACAGCTGTGAAGTCTGGTTCTTTGACTGAATGTTGACATAAAACTCTTCTTCCTACCTTCATTGATGTGATGTCATCATCAGAACTTCCGGTTTCGCTCCTGGTCTCCTCTGGTAAAAATTCGTCTGAGCTATCACCAAATAAAGACACAGAATCTCCATCGCTTACGTCAATAACTTCATCTAAAAGCTGCTGTACATCCCTTTGTTCATCTTCATAACTTCTACTAGACATTTTCTTCTGCCACAGTATCAGATTGTTACGGAGCAAACAACAGTGAATAAAGACTGTAGCAACAATGCAGGAAAGCAATAATGGAACTGTACACAAATAATGCTGTGGAATGAAAAACTGACAGGAGTACAAACCTAAAATTGTTAGTGACATAGCAAATGACGCACCTTGTACCTTTACTCTGAGGCCATGTGAATGATATGTAACTCACACAAAAAGCTTAAAAAAAAGGTACTAAAATACCGTATTTTCACTTTATTTGCACATAACAAGTTTACTTGGAGCAAGCTAAAGCAGGATATTGAAAAAAAGTAAATGGCCCCAAGGGGTTGGTAACCCAACTATACCATGGCAGTCAATGTGTTAGAAACTGCACGAAATCAAAATTATGTAGACGATATTATAGGGCTCTGAAACTCGTTCCCACTCGACGTGAATATACGACTGGAGTGTGAGACCTCACATGGTTTTACCGCTCCCGCTTAAAACTGTTAACCAGAGGCAAGTAGCGAAACTGCTCGCTAACGCGCGATTCTCACGATGTTTGCTATAATGTATGGCTGCTACCAGAATGTGGCAGACTTTTATTACCAGTGTAGTCCAGGAGTAGAACACTGGCCACTAGAAGCAAGTTAACAGCTCTTGCCGTGCGGTTGAAGGATGCTCGAGAGGTAAGCTCTGCGGCGTTTATACTATTAATCCCTGTCGTCTACGGAATAATTTGCTTTTTCGCACCGCTGGTAAGAAGGCGGGGTAAGAACTATGCAGGGCGCGCTGTCGAAACGGGATCCGAATAATTCCCGCATCCGTAACAGGACGCGACGCGGGCTGCAGGGAGAGCGGCTGTCGGGCGGCGTCTGGAGGCTCGGGGGTCAACGGACTACTTGCCGCTCCCGGAAGGCGCGGCTGCTGCAGCGGCCACTGCGGCCTTCTTACTGGGCGAGGCGGGACCGCAGGCGAGCTTACGCCTCCGCCGCCGTCCTCGCCACCACCAACAGGGAGCAAGTGCTGATCTTGCTGTATGACAACATTCTGCCGCACTAAACTAAAAGTTCTCAGGTTTCCAGCCGAATCAGGTGATAAAAGTTAACGAGTGTTCGGCCAGGCGGTCCACAGCCGTTCTCAAGACGTGGAGTCGTCGCACAGCTTGACAATGGCCAAGGAGTGCTTGGCTGAAAACTGGTATAATTTTAATCGCGTGACCCACCTGGGAACTCGAGAACTTTTACATTCTGTCGTACTCGCTGTCACTGGTTGGATGAAAATATACTTCTGTAGAATACTCACTACGCTCAGTATGATGACTTTATGCAATGGGTAATTTTTGGGTGCTCACTCTACTGACTGGTTTCATGTAGACAGACACAACTGTTTTTCCTGTGTGTTGTCCCAAGCTTTCCATCTCATAACAGCTCTTCCCTTGCGTCCTCATTCATTGGATGCTTTCCAGTTCTATCTCTCCCTCTACAGTTTTGCTCTTTGCCACTGAACTTAGGCCATGATGTCTTAACATCTGTCCTATCACACTGACTCTTCTCCTATCAGTGCTTTCTGCATGTTCCTTTCTTCGCTGGTTCTGCGGAGAGCCTACGTTGTCAGTACACCTAATTTTTAACATTTTTCTTCAGCACTTCATCTCCAATGCTTCGATTCTCTTCTGTTCTGGTTTACCCACAGTCCGCAATTCACTACTATACAATGCTGTGCTCCAAACGCACATTATCAGAAATTTCTTCCTCACGATAAGGCCTATATTCCATACTAGTAGACTACTCCTGGCCAGGAATGCCCTTTGTCCAGCGCAAGTCTGCTTTTTATTTCCCCTTGCTTCGTCTGTCATATGTCTTTTGCTATGAAGGTAGCAGAATTCCTTAGTTTCATCTATTTCGCGGTCACCAGTTTTCATTTTCTCAGTATTATAATTACTTTCTTACTTCTTCGGTTTACTCTCAATCCATATTCTGTACTCATTACTGTTTATTCCATTCAATAGATCCTGTAATTCTTTTTGACTTTTACTGAGTATAGTGCAGCCATCAGCGAATTATTATTCATATTCTTTCGATCGGCTGCAAAATACTAACACGAATTCTTTACAGACGAATTGAAAAACTGGTAGAAGTCGACCTCGCGGAAGATCAGTTTCGATTCCGTAGAAATGATGGAACACGTGAGGCAATATTGACCCTACGACCTTTCCTAGAAAATAGATTAAGGAAAGGCAAACGTACGTTTCTAGCATTTGTAGACTTAGAGAAAGCTTTTGACAACGTTTGCTGGAATACTCTCTTTCAAATTCTGAAGGTGGCAGGGGTAAAATACAGGGAGCGAAAGACTGTTTACAATTTGTACAGAAACCAGATGACAGTTATAAGAGTCGAGGGGCACGAAAGGGAAGCAGTGGTTGGAAAGGGAGTGAGACAGGGTTGTAGCCTCTCGCCGATGTTATTCAATCTGTATACTGAGCAAGAAGTAAAGGAGACAAAAGGAAAATTCGGAGTAGGTATTAAAATCCATGGAGAAGAAATAAAAACTTTGAGGTTCGCCGATGACATTGTAATTCTGTCAGAGACAGCGAAGGACTTGGAAGAGCAGTTGAACGGAATGGACAGTGTCTTGAAAGGAGGATATAAGATGAACATCAACAAAAGCAAAGCGAGGATAATGGAATGTAGTCGAATTAAGTTGGGTGGTGCTGAGGGAGTCAGATTAGAAAATGAGACACTTAAAGTGGTAAAGGAGTTTTGTAATTTGGGGAGCAAAACAACTGATGATGGTCGAAGTAGAGAGGATATAAAATGTAGACTGGCAATGGCAAGGAAAGCGTTTCTGAAGAGGAGAAATTTATAATGTCGAGTATAGATTTAAGTGTCAGGAAGTAGTTTCTGAAAGTATTTGTATGGAGTGTAGTCATGTATGGAAGTGAAACATGGACGATAAATACACTCCTGGAAATTGAAATAAGAACACCGTGAATTCATTGTCCCAGGAAGGGGAAACTTTATTGACACATTCCTGGGGTCAGATACATCACATGATCACATTGACAGAACCACAGGCACATAGACACAGGCAACAGAGCATGCACAATGTCGGCACTAGTACAGTGTATATCCACCTTTCGCAGCAATGCAGGCTGCTATTCTCCCATGGAGACGATCGTAGAGATGCTGGATGTAGTCCTGTGGAACGGCTTGCCATGCCATTTCCACCTGGCGCCTCAGTTGGACCAGCGTTCGTGCTGGACGTGCAGACCGCGTGAGACGACGCTTCATCCAGTCCCAAACATGCTCAATGGGGGACAGATCCGGAGATCTCGCTGGCCAGGGTAGTTGACTTACACCTTCTAGAGCACGTTGGGTGGCACGGGATACATGCGGACGTGCAATGGCCTGTTGGAACAGCAAGTTCCCTTGCCGGTCTAGGAATGGTAGAACGATGGGTCCGATGACGGTTTGGATGTACCGTGCACTATTCAGTATCCCCTCGACGATCACCAGTGGTGTACGGCCAGTGTAGGAGATCGCTCCCCACACCATGATGCCGGGTGTTGGCCCTGTGTGCCTCGGTCGTATGCAGTCCTGATTGTGGCGCTCACTTGCACGGCGCCAAACACGCATACGACCATCATTGGCACCAAGGCAGAAGCGACTCTCATCGCTGAAGACGACACGTCTCCATTCGTCCCTCCATTCACGCCTGTCGCGACACCACTGGAGGAGGGCTGCACGATGTTGGGGCGTGAGCGGAAGACGGCCTAACGGTGTGCGGGACCGTAGCCCAGCTTCATGGAGACGGTTGCGAATGGTCTTCGCCGATACCCCAGGAGCAACAGTGTCCCTAATTTGCTGGGAAGTGGCGGTGCGGTCCCCTACGGCACTGCGTAGGATCCTACGGTCTTGGCGTGCATCCGTGCGTCGCTGCGGTCCGGTCCCAGGTCGACGGGCACGTGCACCTTCCGCCGACCACTGGCGACAACATCGATGTACTGTGGAGACCTCACGCCCCACGTGTTGAGCAATTCGGCGGTACGTCCACCCGGCCTCCCGCATGCCCACTATACGCCCTCGCTCAAAGTCCGTCAACAGCACATACGGTTCACGTCCACGCTGTCGCGGCATGCTACCAGTGTTAAAGACTGCGATGGAGCTCCGTATACCACGGCAAAGTGGCTGACACTGACGGCGGCGGTGCACAAATGCTGCGCAGCTAGCACCATTCGACGGCCAACACCGCGGTTCCTGGTGTGTCCGCTGTGCCGTGCGTGTGATCATTGCTTGTACAGCCCTCTCGCAGTGTCCGGAGCAAGTATGGTGGGTCTGACACACCGGTGTCAATGTGTTCTTTTTTCCATTTCCAGGAGTGTAGTTTGGACAAGAAGAGAATAGAAGGTTTCGAAAAGTGGTGCTACAGAATAATGCTCAAGATTAGATGGGTAGATCACATAACTAATCAGGAGGTATTGAATAGAATTGAGGAGAAGAGGAGTTTGTGGCACAACTTGACTAGAAGAAGGGATCGATTGGTAGTGCATGTTCTGAGGCATCGAGGGATCACCAGTTTAGTATTGGAGGGCAGTGTGGGGTGTAAAAGTCGCAGAGGGAGACCAAGAGATGAATACACTAAACACATTCAGAAGGATGTAGTTTGCGGTAGGTACTGGGAGATGAAGCTTGCACAGGGTAGAGTAGCATGGAGAGTTGCATCAAACCAATCTCTGGACTGAAGACCACAACAACAATTCTTTCCCCCTGAATTCTAATCCCACCCTAAAACCGAACTGCGATCCTCAGTTGGGTTTTACAGAGAGGACTCTGTGGCACTGGCGTCTTACTTAGCTGGGATTCATCAGAATTTCTTCCCAAGCGCATAGTCCTAACAGAATGCAAAAGAACGCAGGTGACTTCTGTACTTAAGATAAAAAAAATCGACCCCCAATATTAGAGACAAATATCCTTTGACACTGGTTTGTTTCAGAATTCTCGAACGTAATTTCAGTTGAAGTACATATAATTCTCTTGACACCAAAGAGATTCTGTTCACAAACCAGAAGACATTTGGGAAGGATTGCTCGTACATAATCCAGCTTGTCTTCTCCTCACATAATATCCTGCAAAACATGGATGAAGGGCAACAAGTAGACAACATGTTCGCAGGTTTACAGAAAGTATTGGAGGCGGTACTCCACTGCACAGTGTTAACGATGGTACGAGCACACGGAGCAGGTCCCCAAATGTATGAGTGGCTCGGAGACTGCTTAAGTTACAGAATCCAGTACGCTGTCATCGGCGGCGAGTGTTCATCAGAGACAAGTTTATCTATACTGTACTCTAGGGAAGTGTGACAGGGACAACTCTTGTTCTCTAGGTAAACAAAAGTCTGACGAACAGGGCGAGCGCCACTCTGCGGCTATTTGCTGATGACACTGTGGTGTACGGCGAGGTGCAGTCGTTGAGTGACTATTGGAGATTACAAGATGACACAGACATATTTCGCACTGAATATAATGAATGGAATCTGGCACTAAATGTAGAAGAATGTAAGTTAATGCAGATGAGTGGGAAAACCCAAAACTGTAATGTTTGAATACACCTTCAGTAGCGTAGTGTTTGGCACACTCACGTCGATAAAGTATCTAGGCGCAACGCTGAAAAGCGATATGAAATAGGATGAGCATGTTTCAGGGAAGCTGAATGGTCGACTTGGGTTCATTGGGAGGGTTTTAGTAAAGTGTAGCTCACCTGCAAAAGACAACGCATGTAGACCAATTGTGCGAGCCATTCTCGAGTACTGCCCGAGTGACTGGAGTCCCCACCAGGCTGGATTCAATGAATACATTGAAGCAGTTCAGAAGCGGGCTACCACACTCATGCTCATAAATTAAGGATAATTCTGGTACATGGTGAAACAACGCTCTGGTGGGCGGTTTGCGGGTTTAAATCACCTCGGGGTATGACCATGCGTGCATGTAATGTGTGGTCGTCGCACGGTGGCGCTGGCAGCAGTCAACAAACGCAGAGGTGCGTGGGTGCATGTCAGAGTACGGTGCAGCGAGTAAGTGTGCAGACGTTGTCAGACGTGCTGATGGTGACTGTGTGTTGAAAATGGCTCAAAGAACACATATTGATTACGTTATGCGGGGTAGCATACTAGCGCGAATGGAGGCTGGTCAAACACAGCAGGTCGTAGCAAGGGCTCTCCGTGTGCCACAAAGTGTGATCTCAAGATTATGGCAACGATTCCAGCAGACAGGAAACGTGTCCAGGCGCTACAGTACGGGACTTCCACAGTGTACAACACCACAAGACGACCGATATCTCGCCATCAGTCCCTGCAGACGGCCATGGAGTACTGCTGGTAGCCTTGCTCGGGACCTTACCGCAGCCACTGGAACAGTTGTGTCCAGACTCACAATCTACAGACGACTGAACAGAGATCGTTTATTCCCCCGGAGACCTGCAAGGTGCATTCCACTGACCCCTGGTCACAGGAGAGCCCGTAAAGCCTGGTGTCAAGAACACAGTACATCGTCATTGGAACAGTGGTCCCAGGTTACGTTCAGGGAAGAGTCCAGGTATAGTGTGAACAGTGATTCTCACCTGGTTTTCATCTCGTGTGAACCCCTTAATGTCCTTGAAAGGAACCTGTAAGGAGGTCATGGTTTGATGGTATGGGGTGGGACTATGATTCGTGCACGTACACCCCTGCATGTGTTTGACAAAGGAACTGTAACAGGTCAGGTGTATCGGGACGTCATTTCGCACCAGTATGTTCGCCTTTTGAGGGGTGCAATGGGTCCCACCTTCCTCCTGGTGGATGATAACTCATGGCCCCAACGAGCTGCCATCGTGGCTGAGTACCTTGAAACAGAAGATATCAGGTGAGTGGCGTGACGTTCCTGTTCTCCAGATTTAAACCCCATCGAGCACGTCTGAGATGCTCTCTGTCGAAGTATCGCTCCACGTCTTCACAGTCCTAGGACACATCAGGAGCTCCGACAGGCACTGGTGCACGAATGGGAGGCCTGTGTACGTGTGCATGGTGATCATATCCCATATTGATGTCGGAGTAGATTCGCAGGAAACAGTGGCGTTTTATAGCACATGTGTGTCGGGACGGATTCCTCACCTTATCACCAATACCGAGGTCTTACAGATCTGTGTCGTGTGTGTTCCCTATGTACCTATGCTGTTAGCGCCAGTTTTGTGTAGTGCCACGTTGTGTGGCACCACGTTCTGACATTATCCTTAACTTATGAACATGAGTATAAATTAGTTACCGGCAGTTTCGATCAAGATACAAGCTTTATGGAGACGCTTCGTAAACTCACATGGGAATCCGTAGAGAGAAGACGACGTTCTTTTCGTGAAACACTGTTCAGAAAATTTAGAGAAAAGGTATTTGATTGCAGAATAAATCTATTGCTGCCAACTTTTATTTCACGTAAAGGCCACGAAGGCAAGATGAGTGAAATTAGGGCTTGCGGGGAAATATAGATCGTCGTTTTTCCCTTGCTCTTTTTGAAGGTGGAGCAGGTAAATTATTGCGAGAAACACAAAACAATAGAACGTTAATCATTTACGTAAAAATCGCAAAAACATTATCTCTGAAAACTTAAACCTAATCACTGACTTTCCGCGAAACAGAAGTTAGCTTGTAGACATTTAACGCCGCTGGATCCAAAGCTGCCGACAAAGCTGTCGATTTACAAGATCGCGGTACTAAAAAAGAACAATGTGAATGCGTGACCATGTGATAACGTAAGGAAAACCGACATTAACACTGTAAGATGTCGTACGGAAAACGTCATTATCCATTAATTAATCTGTCGCAGGCAGCCTATAGTCGAAAATGGCTCTGAGCACTATGGGACTTAACATCTGTGATCACCAGTCCCCTAGAACTTAGAACTACTTAAACCTAACTAACCTAAGGACATCACACACATCCATGCCCGAGGCAGGATTCGATCCTGCGACCGTAGCAGTCGCGCAGTTCCGGACTGAGCGCCTAGAACCGCTAGACCACCGCGGCCGGCTCAGCCCATAGTCGACTTCAGGACAAGACAGACAGCATAATGGGTTACCGAGAAACTGATGTACCACATCTAGACAGCCACTATTGCTAATGTACTGAGGTGTAGAGTTAGATCAGCATCACATTACATTCTCGTACCTGTCATCCAAGCTCGGTTCGACTCGATGGCAAGACGTGCTAGAGACATTGCCGCTGGCAGAATGGAAGATCTGTGTATTGAATTTCGCATCTGGTATACAACCAAATCACCTACAAATTTAATCATGTACACGCACAATAGCCGACATTTTTGTATTTACACTACTGGCCATTAAAATTGCTACACCACGAAGATGATGTGCTACCGACGCGAAATTTGACCTACAGGAAGAAGATGCTGTGATATGCAAATGATTACCTTTTCAGAGCATTCACACAAGGTTAGCGCCGGTGGCGACACCTACAACGTGCTGACATGACGAAAGTTTCCAACCGATTGCTCATACACAAACAGCAGTTGACAGGCGTTGCCTGGTGAAACGTTGTTGTGATGCCTCGTGTGTGGAGGATAAATACGTACCATCACGTTTCCGACTTTGACAAAGGTCGAATTGTAACCTATCGCGATTGCGGTTTATCGTATCGCGACATTGCTGCTCTCGTTGGTAGAGATCCAATGACTGTTAGCAGAATATGGAATCGGTGGGTTCAGGAGGGTAATACGGAACGCCGTTCTGGATCCCAACGACCTCGTATCACTAGAAGTCGAGATGACAGGCATCTTATCCACATGGCTGTAAGGGATCGTGCAGCCACGTCTCGATCCCTCAGTCAACAGATGGGGACGTTTGCAAGACAACAACCATCTGCACCAACAGTTCGACGACCTTTGCAGCAGCATGGACTATCAGATCGGAGACCATGGCTGCGGTTACCCTTGATGCTGCATCACAGACAGGAGCGCCTGCGATGGCGTACTCAACGACGAACCTGGGTGCACGAATGGCAAAACGTCATTTTTTCGGATGAATCCAGTTTCTGTTTACAGCATCATGATGGTCGCATCCGTGTTTGGCGATATCGCGGTGAACGCACATTGGAAGCGTGTATTAGTCATCGCCATAGTGGCGTATGACCCCGCGTGATGGTATAGGGTGCCATTGGTTTCACGTCTCTGTCACCTCTTGTAGGCATTGACGGCACTTTGAACAGCGGACGTTACATTTCAGATGTGTTACGACCCGTGGCTCTACCCATCACTTGATTCCTGCGAAACCCTACATTTCAGCAGGATACTGCACGACCGCGTGTTGCAGGTCCTTTAAGGGCCATTCTGGATACAGAAAACGTTCGACTGCTGCCCTGGCCAGCACATTCTCCATATCTCTCAACAACTGAAAACGT
Organism: Schistocerca americana; assembly: GCF_021461395.2. Classification (NCBI taxonomy): domain Eukaryota; kingdom Metazoa; phylum Arthropoda; class Insecta; order Orthoptera; family Acrididae; genus Schistocerca; species Schistocerca americana. The sequence continues at coordinate 8,552,673 of NC_060120.1, read as the reverse complement.
TTGGTCAATGGTGGCCGAGCAACAGGCTCGTCACCATACGCCAGTCACTACTCTTGATGAACTGTGGTATCGTGTTGAAGCTGCATGGGCAGCTGTACCTGTACACGCCATCCAAGCTCTGGTTGACTCAATGCCCAGGCGTATCAAGGCCGTTATTACGGCCAGAGGTGGTTGTTCTGGGTACTGATTTCTCAGGATCTATGCACCCAAATTACGTGAAAATGTAATCACATGTCAGTTCTAGTATAATGTATTAGTACGGCGGAGTACACTTCAAGTGCATTTGAACATTTAAAAAAAAAAAAAAAAAGCAATTAGGTACCGTTCATGCCAAGCTATCTGTGAAATTAAATTCGGGGAAATTAACAAAGTGTTTGTAACAAGGCAGTCCTTCCTATCTAGCACTGTTTTTCTGCAGACACGGATGAATTACCGTAACAGCTTAAGTGCACAATGACTGGAACATCAAGGGTGATTTCCTTGCAGGGTCAGCAAATTACATACTCTTCGGGGCCAAGTTCGCATCTTGCTGCCTTACTTCCGTCCGAGACGAGTTCCGTTACCTGAGGCTGCACGTGTTTTGGGCTGCTACATGCAGGCGGACCGCAGCGGCGCATCGCAGTCTGCGGCTCGGGGAAATCCCCGGCGGTGGACCTGTCCCGAATTCCTCCGACCGGGCTACCGGATCAAGCAGCTGACGCCGTCGGCGGAAGGGCGCGAGGAAAATTCCAACGCGCGCACGTTGACGATCAGCGTCCCTGTAAAAGAAAAAACTGCGTATTCGCACAAAGCGTATCATATTAATAGGCACAACACGGACACAGAGCTCACATTTAACTCTCCTGTCGTCTTTGGCCAGGTATTCATTTCCGTGTACATTCCGCTGTCGACTGAACTGATTAGCACAGTGGAAGACCGTAGCCTAGAACTACTTCGCGAGCTTATCGCAGTATACTCTCGTCTTTTCTGCATGTACGCTCTCTTCGTTGCCTTCGTAAAAGTCTAAAGTGCTGATTGCCTTCGAAATCCAACACTCACGCACAACTTGTCTTCATATTGATCGGTACATGTAGATAAGCTGAAAAAAATGTGTGTGAAATCATATGGGACTTAAGTGCTAAGGTCATCAGTCCCTAAGCTTACACACTACTTAACCTAAATTATCCTAAGGACTAACACAGCCACTCATGCCCGAGGGAGGACTCGAACCTCCGCCGGGACCAGCCGCACAGTCCATGACTGCAGCACCTCTGTAGATAAACAATGTCGCGACCGGTGTCTCCATTTGTATCCACGTCTATAAAGGGGAAGACATTTGCATAGAGCTGTATTACACCTTGTTGCTGTATCGAACATTATTCTCCGCTGTCAAACGCTCATGTGCTCATCTTTGTAAGTGTTGAACTATTTTTACATTTCATTATCTTCTCTTATCTGCGGAATGTGTCTGCAACTAAGTAAAAATCTGTTAACATTATATCCTGGATGTTTCGCTTTCTTTTTTTGTGAAGAAAACTCATGGCCTATAATAGACTTTTTTTAACGCACAAACATAATTTAAACAGTACTGTGCATGAAAGTGTGTGTGTGTGTGTGTTGTCGTGTGAAGGACAGATGCTAACGGTTTTGAGCGTGGTTTGATATGGTCCTAATTATCCTAACTGATGGCGGTGGCGTAAGTAGAGAGGATAGAAAATGCAGACCGTCAACAGCAAGACGAGAGATTCGTAAAGAGAGAGAGAAAATAACAATGCATATAAATGTAAGTGCTACGAAAACTTTTCTGAAGGTACACTACTGGCCATTAAAATCGCTACACCAAGAATAAATGCAGATGACTAACGGGTATTCATTGCACAAATATATTATACTAGAACTGACATGTGATCACATTTTCAGTCAATTTGGGTGCACCTCTGGCCGTAATAACCACCTTGATCCTTCTGGGCATTGAGTCAAACAGAGCTTGGATGGCGTGCACAGGTACAGCTGCCCATGCAGCCTCAACACGATACCACAGTTCATCAAGAGTAGTGACTGGCGTATTGTGAAGAGCCAGTTGCTCGGCCACCATTGACCAGACGTTTTCAGTTGTTGAGAGATATGGAGAATGTGCTGGCCAGGGCAGCAGTCGAACATTTTCTGTATCCAGAAAGGCCCGTACAAGACCTGCAATATGCGGTCGTGCATTATACTGCTGAAATGTAGGGTTTCGCAGGGATCGAATGAAGGGTAGAGTCACGGGTGGTAACACATCTGAAAAGTAACGTCCACTGTTCAAAGTGCCCTCAATGCGAACAAGAGGTGACAGAGACGTCTAACCAATGGCACCCTATACCATCACGCCGGGTGATACGGCAGTATGGCGATGGCGAATACACGCTTCCAATGTGCGTTCACCGCTATGTCGCCAAACACGGATGCGACGATCATGATGCTGTAAACAGAACGTGGATTCATTCGAAAAAAATGACGTTTTGCCATTCGTGCACCCAGATTCGTCGTTGAGTACACCATCGCTGGCGCTCCTGTCTGTGACGCAGCGTCAAGGGTAACCGCAGCCATGGTCTCCGAGCTGATAGTCCATGCTGCTGAAAACGTCGTCGAACTGTTGGTGCAGATGGTTGTTGTCTTGCAAACGTCCCCATCTGTTGACTCAGGGATTGAGACGTGGCTGCACGATCCGTTACAGCCGTGCGGGTTAAGATGCCTGTCATCTCGACTGCTAGTGATACAAGGCCGTTGGGATCCGTTACGGCGTTCCGTATAACCCTCCGGAACCCACCGATTCCATATTCTGCTAGCAGTCATTGGGTCTCGACCAACGCGAGCAGCAATGTCGCGATACGATACACCGCAATCGCGATTGGCTACAATCCGACCTTTATCAAAGTCGGAAATGTGATGGTACGCATTTATCCTCCTTACACGAGGCATCACAACAACGTTTCACCAGGCAACGCTGGTCAACTGCTGTTTGTGTATGAGAAATCGGTTGGACACTTTCCTCATGTCAGCACGTTGTAGGTGTTGCCACCGGCACCAACCTTGTGTGAATGCTCTGAAAAGCTAATCATTTGCATATCACAGCCTCTTCTTTCTGTCGTCTGTAGCACATCATCTTCGTGGTGTAGCAATTTTAATGGCCAGTAGTCTATTTGTCTGGAGTGAACGATTATGAATCCTGGAAGATGAACAGATCAGACATGAAAAGAAAAGAAATATTCGAAATGTGAGGAAGGATGCTGAAGTTTACGTGGGTAGATACTTAACACAACTGAGGAAATGATGGTGCGTAGTGAGTGGGAGAGAGGGGGGAGAGAGGAAGGATGTTAAAAGTTGTAACAGTATAACGAGAGCAAAGACTGTAGTAAGAGGTTCAGGTGGATGTAGGTACCATTAGTCTTGCAGAGATGAAGACACCTAAACGGGACACGTGTCTGGCGAAGGCCTGGACAGCCATGCGATGCGAATCTGACTTTCGCCCGCCATTTGGCTCGACAGCCACGAGTGATGGTGTAGGGTGCCATCCCCTTTTACAGCAGTACCCCTTCGGTTGTCATCCGCAGCACTCTTACAGCACACCTCTACGAAGAGGATATTCCATCGCCCGTTTTGTTGTTCTTCTTGGTAAGCCATCCTGGGTTTACATTTCAGAAAGGTAATGCACTTTCGCGCAGGGCGAGTATTTCTACTGCATGGCCAGCAGTTGAGAACGTGTGGAGCATTACGGGGTTTTTCCTCCAAGCAGCTCAGGATTTTGACGATCTAACACAACAATTGGACAGAACTTCGGCACGATATCCCACACGAGGACTTCCAAAAACTCTATCAATCAATTCCAAGCCGAATAACTGCTGCCGGCCGGAGTGGCCGTGCGGTTCTAGGCGCTACAGTCTGGAACCGAGCGACCGCTACTGTCGCGGGTTCGAATCCTGCCTCGGGCATGGATGTGTGTGATGTCCTTAGGTTAGTTAGGTTTAATTAGTTCTAAGTTCTAGGCAACTGATGACCTCAGAAGTTAAGTCGCATAGTGCTCAGAGCCATTTGAACCATTGAATAACTGCTTGCACAAGGGCCAGAAGTGGACCAACGCATTACTGACTTGCTCAATTTGTGAAGCTCTTTCTCTCGAATAAATCACCAATGTTTTCTGAAACTGTAATCATTTGTTTGTCTATACGTGTACATCACAGCTACCAATTTCCGTCTCAATCGCATAATTCCTTCGCGGTGTTTCTTTCTGTCGTAGTGTAAATAGATATAAAATGGAGTTGATCGATTTTGAAATACAAATCCTTACAAGTCAAGTCCCTGTACTATCGCATCAGCTTCGTGGACGCAATGAGAGACTTATCTTAGAATTTCTTTTAGCAATGGTGTATTCGGTACTGTGAACTACATGCATGTAATTTTTACGTGATTCTTTGGACTTGAGGTATCTAGGAGATAAGTCACTTTCTCGGATGGCTGACACTGCATGAGGGGTGTGCATTCGCAGATTGTAAAATCAGCACCTCGGGGCAGACAGCTACACCGTAACGCCCGTAACTGTACCTGCTCAATTATAGTTGTGTGTGTTAGGTTAGGATTCTGGCATTACCTCATCACGATAGTCCCTGCCAGAGGCAGTAATGCTATCTGTAGAAGTCATATAGCGCATGTCAGTGTCGCATAATTTAATTATTCTAAGCTACCATAATCAGACCTTATAACATTATTAGATGTTCATGGTTATTTAATGATTAACTTTTTACCATCATGCATCATTATTATTTTAAATAAACAAAATTAAACTCTTCATACAAATTGAAATTGATCGGTGTTAAAATGGGCATTATAGTGAAATAATCTAACACATTTGTTTAGACGCTACACATGTTTCCCGTAACCACTGAACTCTTAAAAAGCTGTATAACTAGAAATCAGGCTTTGCTTATCTTACACCATAATGAGGTAGGACCGATGGTCCTATTGCTAACTATGTGGATATTTTGTTATGCACACATCTGATTCCACTGCTCCGCTGAGTGACTGCATCTTCTTCTTAGCAAATTGCGTTTCCAAATCAGGAAGTGTATCTGTACTACAGAAGACTAGTTTTAACGAACCGTTTGGTAATGGTGTGTGATTAAATATACATTGAATGTTCGTTGAGGAAGACAATCCACTTAAACTGTACGGAATATCACCAAGGTCTGATTCACATTACAAAGTAGAACCACCACTGGATAAATACACATTACGATGTTTCGTACATACAAGTACAGGATATACCGGGTGATCGAAAAGTCAGTATAAATTTGAAAACTGAATAAATCACTGAATAATGTAGATAGAGAGGTACAAATTGACACACATCCTTGGAATGACATGGGGTTTATTAGAACAAAAAAATACAAAAGTTCAAAAAATGTCCGACAGATCGCGCTTCATCTGATCAGAATAGCAATAATTAGCATAACAAAGTAAGACAACGCAAAGATGATATTCTTTACAGGAAATGCTCAATATGTCCACCACCATTTCTCAACAGTAGCTTTAGTCGAGGAATAATGTTGTGAACAGCACTGTAAAGCATGTCCGGAGCTATGGTGAGGTATTGGCGTCGGATGTTGTCTTTCAGCATCCCTAGAGATGTCGGTCGATCACGATACACTTGCCACTTCAGGTAACCCCAAAGCCAAAAATCGCACGGACTGTGGGCCTGGCAGGCCAAGCATGACGAAAGTGGCGGGTGAACACACGATCATCACCAAACGACGCGCGCAAGAGATCTTTCACGCGTCTAGCAATATGGGGTGTTTTTTTTATAATAAAACCCCATGTCATTCCAAGCATGTGTGTCAATTTTTACCTCTCTATCTACATTATTAAGTGGTTTATTAAGTTTTCAAATTTATACTGACTTTTTGATCACCCGGTAGATGTTGAAGTGGTTCCCATTGTAGAGGATAATTTCTGTGCTTACAGAGTACGGAGTTTGTTAACCACTAACCGTCGTTAGACAGCCCAAGTATGGATCGTATCCAGAATCAAATCGACTGTACGTGTCTTGCAGTGGAAACATCTGGGAAACTACACGTAATGTGTAGATTAACTATTACACTTTGAGTTTTTCCCCTATATTTATTTAAACTGTGGGATAATTATATTTATTGTGTGTTTTGGTAGAGAGGTAAACTACGTGGGACTCAATTCTACAGGTAATTTACTGGGATCAGATATTTGCTATGTTCCTGATAGAACTATGACTTGGTAAGATGGAGATACTGGGAAACATTATTTGTGGTTAGGTATTTGTAACTATGGGAGACAAGAGTTCGACATTCTCAATGGTTCCTGCTTATTGGTATGGACCATAATAATAATAATAATAAAAATAAGTCCAAATAGAGGTGTTTTGCAGGATTTCCTTCCTGCAACCACCCTAGAAGGGAAACAAAGTTAGAGGATGAGATGGTCAGATGAAGTTAACTGACACCTCATGTTCTGTTATTACCAAGCAACAAACTTAGGAACCAACACAACTGGTTACCGATCACAAGTATACCCAACATTTATTACCAGATACCCAGAATTCAACTTTTTAACAGAACAACGACTAGCTGATCAGATCCGAGTAATAATCAAAAATAACAGGATACCCCAGTCAGAATTAGAAAACATCAAACAACAAGTACAACAAATACTGGAACAAAATAATGTGCAATCAGAAGAAGAAGAAAATACAGTAATTGACTCAAACATCCCAGAACAAACAAACAAAGAACAACACGCATCAATTAAACGATCAGAGGAAAACGAAATCTTATGACAGCCACCAGAACAAGCACAAATAGAACATGAAGTGTCACACATGTTAGATATAGAAAAAAATTTCAGCTGACATATAGAATACAAAGACACAAATACAGAAATTAGACCATTCTTGCATAGACCACCAAATAGCCCACAAGTCGAATCAACAATAGCAACTATCAACACAATCATACACAATAAAAAATAAATAAAAATACAACTATGGAAGAGTTACAACTACTGGTTTATATAGGAGCACTCACTACACTAAATATACACACTAGGCAGAGATCAGAACCAACCAACACACAGAAGAAACCCACAAAACCAGCATGGCAACATAGGCTACAGATCAGAATAGAAAAACAGAGAAAAATCATCGGACAGCTAACACAATTTATAAGAAATAAAATATCAGACAAAAAACGAAAAAGGTTAGGTAAAATCTCACAACAAGAAGCGATACAGCAATTAGATGAAAAGAGGCAGAAATTACTTAGAAGATACAAAAAAAAGTGAAAATAGAAGAAAACAAAACCAAACATTCAACACAAACCAAAGAAATTTTATCAGACAATAGATAACACACACACTAAAATAGACAACCCACCAAACATAACAGACATGGAACACTTCTGGAGCAACATATGGTCAAACCCGGTACAGTATAACAGACATGCACGGTGGATACAAGCAGAAACAGACGCATACAAGATGATTCCACATGTGCCTGAAGTGATAATTTTGCAACATGAGGTCACCCGAACAATTACTTCTACTCACAATTTGAAAGCCCCTGGAAAAGATAAAATACCAAATTCCTGGATAAAGAAATTCACCTCAACACATTCACATCTAACTAAATTATTTAACAGTTACATTGCAGACCCATACACGTTCCCTGATACACATACACATGGAATAACTTATCTGAAACCTAAATATCAAGCAGACACAGCAAACCCAGCAAAATATCGCCCCATAACATGCCTACCAACAATATACAAAATATAAACTTCCATCATTACACAGAAATTAATGACACATACAACACAGAACAAAATTATAAATGAAGAACAAAAAGGCTGTTGCAAAGGAGCACGAGGATGTAAAGAGCAACTGATAATAGATGCAGAGGTGATATATCAAGCTAAAACTAAACAAAGGTCACTACACTATGCATACATTGATTACCAAAAAGCTTTTGATAGTGTACCCCACTCATGGTTACTAGAAATATTGGAAATATACAAAGTAGATCCTAAATTGATACAGTTGCTAAATATAGTAATGAAAAATTGGAAAACCACACTTAATATCCAAACAAATTCAAATAATATCACATCACAGCCAATACAGATTAAGCGTGGAATATACCAAGGAGACTCATGAAGTCCTTTCTGGTTCTGCCTTGCTCTGAACCCATATACAACATGCTAAATAATACAAATTATGGATACAATATTACTGGAACATACCCACACAAAATCACACATTTGCTATACATGGATGATCTAAAGCTACTGGCAGCAACAAATCAACAACTCAACCAATTACTAAAGATAACAAAAGTATTCAACAATGATATAAATATGGCTTTTGGAACAGACAAATGTAAGAAAAATAGCATAGTCAAGGGAAAACACACTAAACAAGAAGATTACATACTGGATAACCACAGCGACTGCATAGAAGCGATGGAAAAAACAGATACCTATAAATATCTAGGATACAGACAAAAAATAGGAATAGATAATACAAATATTAAAGAAAAGCTAAAAGAAAAATATAGACGAAGACTAACAAAAATACTGAAAACAGAATTGACAGCGAAAAACAAAACAAAAGCTATAAATACCTATGCTATACCAATATTGACCTACTCATTTGGAGTAGTGAAATGGAGTAACACAGACCTAGAAGCACTCAATACACTTACACAATTACAATGCCACAAATATAGAATGCATCACATACATTCAGCAACTGAAAGATTCACATTAAGCAGGAAGGAAGGAGGAAGGGGATTTATTGACAAAAAAAAAACCCGCATTATGGACAGGTAGACAATTTAAGAAAATTCTTTCTAGAACGAGCAGAAACTAGCAAAATACACAAAGCAATCACTCATATAAATACATCGGCTACACCACTGCAATTTCATAACCACTTCTTCAACCCTTTAGATCACATAACATCAACAGATACGAAGAAAGTAAATTGGAAAAAGAAAACACTACATGGCAAGCACCCGTATCATCTAACACAGCCACACATCGTTCAAGACGAATCCAACACATGGCTAAGAAAAGGCATTATATACAGTGAGATGGAAGGATTCATGATTGCAATACAGGATCAAACAATAAACACCAGATATTACAGCAAGAATATTATTAAAGATCCCAATACTACAACAGATAAATGCAGACTTTGCAAACAACAAATAGAAACAGTAGATCACATTACAAGCGGATATACAATACTAGCAAATACAGAATACCCCAGAAGACATAACAATGTAGCAAATATAATACATCAACAGCTTGCCTTACAACATAAACTTATAAAACAACACGGTCCCACATACAAGTATGCATCACAAAATGTACTGGAGAATAATGAATACAAATTATACTGGAACAGAACCATTATAACAGATAAAACAACACCACATAACAAACCTGACATCATACTCACCAATAAAAAGAAGAAATTAACACAATTAATCGAAATATCCATACCCAATACAACAAATATACAGAAGAAAACAGGAGAAAAAATTGAAAAATACATCCAACTGACTGAGGAAGTCAAGGACATGTGGCATCAGGATAAAGTTGACGTTATACCAATTATACTATCAACTACAGGAGTCATACCACACAATATCCACCAGTAAATCAACGCAACACAGCTACATCCAAACTTATATATACAACTACAGAAATCTGTAATTATTGGTACAAGTTCAATTACCCAAACGTTCCTAAATGCAATGTAACATATACCGCACAGTTAAAAGGAAGACACCCTTGATCAAGGTCCGCGTCACTTTCCAGTTTTGACCAGACATAACGTCTGAGAAAAGAAAGAAAGATTATAATAATAATCAGGCACCTTCCGATATATAGCCAAACAGAACTGTCGGCACTGCTCTGGTTGTGAATCATTAATAGTTGTGTAACAATACATTTGTTTTTGAGTAGGGTCTGCCTTTAGCAAAACATCAATTTCTCTTTTAACGCAAACATGTTTCACTGCAGTTGCAGCATCTTCAGTGGGCCTTTATTTTATGACTATTAAAGAATGCTCTTTACTCTTTGTATACATATAACTATTAGTTTTTAAAACATAATTACAAGTATTTGAAAAACACGTAAAATTAATGAGTTCATACCTTTTTTCACATGCTGCGGCTTTTCTGATGTATTGTGTTTCTACAGTGACTATTTTGTTTCACCATTTGTCGTCTTTTAACCACTTACACCTTAAAGTAGATAACCAGTTTAAGCGAAAAGTACGATTTGAAAATTGCTATTTCTGTGCCTGAAATTAATTATATTTTCTCTCTCTCTCTCTCTCTCTCTCTCTCTCTCTCTCTCTCTCTCTCTCCCCCCCCCCCCCCTTGATTCCCAATTTTGCATTTGAGATTACGAAGCAGCTTCGTTATACTCGCGTCTTGATCGAACCTACCAGTAACAAATTTGACATAGCGTTAAGTTACTGATTTAGAGAAAGCACTCCTCACGACCTTAGTCATCACTAACTAAGGAGTGCGTTACAGCGTTTCCGCATTTATGCAAACGATAAGAGACTCACTGCTATCTAATTGTTTGCTGAGTCCAGGGTACCAGCAAAGTAACAATTACACACAGTTTTAATCAACGAGGTTATTAACTAGTGTTAACGAAATAAAAGTCGAGGAAATAATGGATGTTCATGTGTTTCCGGCTACCTAGACGTAGACATCTGCATGGTGCTCCGAGAATTAGAGATGTATGTAATAAAGAATATAAGACCGTGTTTAACACAAGTTGCATTTTATCCTGCTTCAGCACATTTCGACTGGCGTTACACTGCCTGCCTTATCAAGCCCCTGCCTTCAGCGACCACATGTGCTTGTGGCACTGTACTGGTTAATGGTCACAAAGGCAGCTCCTTGTGTTCTGGAGACAACCTGCTACATACCCTGTAGACATATTCACAATGTGTCATTCCCTGTCCAGCCAATTACTAATGAAGATGTATGTTTCTGGGCAGGACGCCACTCTGAATTTTTTTAAAGTGTCTTTAATAAGGTATATTTCATTAGCGCTCCTGTCCAGTGAGGGGAATTCCACAGTTATCAGATATTTGTCAGCCGCTTATCCAGAAGTTACTGGCAGACAATGGGCCAAAGTTGAGTCTTCTCTGTCGCAGCTTCAGGTGTAGCAGTGGATATATGTGATATACGGAGGTGTTAGTCTTCTCATGTCACAGGAGCTGCTCTGAGGAAAAGAAAAGAGCAGGCAGTCATGGTAGCATGTCCTCAGGGGCCGCCGCACAGTGTAGGCATATGGTGAGATTTACGTGGACAAAGGAGACGTGTATATACTGCTGATATTCAGTAAGTCTGTAGTTTTTACAACAACACTGTGGCCAGTCTGATAGTGCTATTGTTTTAACATAAGTCATTTTTTCCTATTACCTGTGGCGGCAATGCATACAGCGCAAATATAGCACTGCGCTGCATCTGTACATTCTCCAAAGTTTCCATACTTATTTAAGAGTCTGTAACCTCCCCTTCACTTATCGACCTTAATGACAGTGAAAAATTAAACCGCGTGTACCTAATGGAAATTTGGGAAAAGCAATCGTCACCGAAGTTAATTTGTCAGTAAAGGGGGAGGAAGGGTTACATCTAAATAAAAGGAAAAATGCAAATGAAATTGGTGGAAATTAATTTTGAAAAAGGGTAAAGTTAATAAAGAAAGTAAATGTACGGTCGTTATGTTAACAATTAACTGGCTTTAATTAGATATGGAAAACTACAAGGTTGACACGTGTCGTGTCAACACTGAATGTTTGTCAGAAGTAATAAATTTCGCTACACTCTGACTTAATTTAGCTAAATAATTAATAAAACCGGAAAATTGAAAGTTGATTTAATGACTGAAAGTAATGGTGAACTTTGTTTCTGAAGCACTACGAAATAAAATAAAATAAGGTTAGTCTTTGGCTACCTCAACAATCATCTCAAAAGCAACTTGAATCTACGCAATTAATAAATAAGAGATTTAACTTTGAACTTGAATTAAATGGTTTTGAACAATTAACAGTAGTAAAATTTAACATGTACCAAGATGAGCTGCAGTCACAGGTAAGCTAAAATATGTTAACAAAACTCACACTCTTAATTTTTGCTTGTGTAATCTAAATACAATTGTGTTTGGTTACTGTAGCGGGTTATGAATACTTTACTGAACTTTGAAATTAAAGCAGTGAAATGAATTGATATTACTTTAATGCTGGCGTTTGAATTTCAACGACACTCGGGTTCATTCTGGAAAAGGAAGGGACCCTGTTTGGTAATGCAATTGGGACAATGAGCGACAAAGGTTCATGCTAAGTTGCTTTATTTTAGTGATGCAAATGGAACAGTTTGAAAGCTGAGGTCTGACATACAGTTCTAAAACTTTACGTGCTTTCAGTCTTCCTTGTTGGTTGATTGAAGGTTTGAAGTCGTCGATCGGCCTTCGCTGTTGCAGAAGCTGGATGTTGGCGCGCCTTCTTCTAGACATGGTCACCAGGCAAAACGGGCTCTTGATGTGTGCCAGCTAATGCTTCCTGTCCGCGACACCGTGTCAGAAACTATCACAGCAAGTCGAGCGCAATTACATGCTGCCAAACCCCGAAAGCGCGGCAACTCGCGGGTGCGTCACTCAACACACCTGCTCTTACGCCCTACTCCAGCCACACTCTGCTCTGCCCGCGCTCCACGCGGCAGACTTAACACTACCAAAGATCCTAAACACTATGTTTCTCCACACGAACTATCGATGTAATCGTTCGATAGCATAGTTTTCCTTAGGCAAAACCAAGCGTAAAAATACAAATAATATTTACGAAAGAAACCAATTATACATCGACATAAATGCATAAATGTATATATATATACAAAATTTAAAACAATTACAATATATAAAGACACAGAAATGTCATACAAACAGGTAACAAAATAACGAAAAAATATGTAGTACAATAGATGGAAATAGGAGGATATGCATTTCGGCGTTACAAGTCTTATTGTGGCTATCAATGTAAGCTTGGTACTTGACTGTCATTTATGCAGGGGCTGAAGGTTATTTTTTCTTTATTAAAACAACAGTCGAGATCGCAATAATGTGTTTATTATGACAGATTTCGTCTAATCTTAAAGACATCCTCATATATTTTGGGCATCCTAAGGCTAATGCTGGCGGCTCCTCGATTTTTCATGTGATACCACAGTCGTACACTTTTCTCACTTGGAGAAGAGAGCAGCCGTCAGCACCAGCCATAGGACGCCCAAAAAAACTGAGGATGGTTTTAACGTAAGCCGAAACTAGTCACAATGAACAAATGTTATTGCGATCTCGACTGTTTTAATCGAAGTTGGCACTAGATTGCTAAGCTCCACGGGCAATGTTTTCTAAATTTATTTATTTATTTTTACAGAGTGAATATTTTGTTTATATTTGTAAGTTAGAATGAAAGTGACGTCATAAATTGACTTGATACTCAACAAGTATGTGTGTGTTGTTAAGCAAAAGCTGTGGAAACTGCTGAACACACGATACAGACTTATTTGTTAAATGTCCCGCCGTGTAAGTTGTTTAACGTGGGATATCTACTTAATTTGTTCCACTATTGCACTGTGGTAAGTGGTCAGCTACGTTTTTATCCGTGTGCGTGTCTTCGGAAAGCCTGTAAATAGCAGTGGAAAGTGTACTGCTAATGTCATAGTATTTTAACAATTACTGACGTCACACCATAATAGGGGGACACGTTGCTCATAATAATAAGTTACTTGTCGTCCTAGATCTGTCTGCCACAAGTTAACCTTACCAAGTTTATGGACATAGGTTTGGCCAAGGTAGTGTGAAATATGGGGAGAGCAGTTAAAACAGAACGTAATGTTAGAAATTGCTGTTTATCTTTCTTGATTCGTATTCTCAGGCGGTTGTCTTGTCTCTGACTTAAGTACACACTGGAAGATTTTATTTGACCTATCAGCTTCGTTGTTTTCACTGATGATATTTTGCATGAAGCTTCTGGAAGTAGTTTCTTTATATCGCTTTTTTGTGCAGCGGGATTCCTTTAACGTGCAGGGTTCCTAAATGTTACACAAATTTTGTACACATGTAAATCACCAGAAGAGGATGTCTTAGTAGGAAGGAACAGAAAGTGGTACAGCGCCATTTTATACTTTACCATTCATGAGGAAATTATAGCCAAAGTTCCAAAGGTGCATTATACGCCTTTTAGCGTATGTGTTAACATCATCAAAGGAATCCGTTGCACAGTGGCTAGTTTCGCGGATTCACACTTTTTCGCCCGTGTTCGAAACGCCATTCCTCTAATTTTTTTAAACTTTTTCGTTCGAAAAAGCCGTAGAAGATTACTAGACGAGTTAATGAACCGTATTTTCCTGAAAATCAACATTAGAATAAAATATATGAATTGACATGAGAATGAAATACAAGACCGGGAATTTTTAAAAAACTAACCCCTGAAAACACCATACACTTTTCCAATATATCATGAATACATCACACTTATAATGAAACCAGTGTATAATGTTACAATTAATGTAACACCCTTGTATCCATAACTTGGTGATAAACAGCGTTGTAACGTTCTATGGGCAAATGAAATGTACAGGATGAGCGGATGGGAAGGTGGTGGGCGTTTTGGAAAGAGCGGGGTATGGTTTCTTTTTAAAGGTCATTTATTGGCAAAAGCTACACTATAGGGAATACATTGTTGGGCCAGGGGAGGTGCTGGTGAGCCAGAAGGTAAAGTATGGCGAAGGTTGGTGTCTGCGAAAACGAAGTCCACAGTGCCGCAGCACTGGGAGAAGTGGTAGATGTTCACTGCTACAGGGCACGTGTTCAACTCTCAGGAGAGCAAGAAAACCAGAGAGAGAGAGAGCCAGGTGACGGGCAGCCTGGTATATTCGACGCACCACTTGGCTTCCTCCGTCCTCATTGGTCAGGAGCGAGAAACCCGCGGGGGCGGCAATGGAACTTTCCGGAGTGTGACTTGGTCAGCGACGCCTGGGACAGCGTTACTTCGTCAGCTCACGAGGAAGGCACATGACCATGGTGCCCTTCCTCACTGCTGACTTCCTGATACTAGACTGTGGGACGAAAGAATTTACAGGCAGCCAACCCTGTCGTCTGTGGCTTGGCCATAATGGGAAAATGAAGTTGCCTCTGGGAGCTAATAAAATAGATTAATATTTTCCTTCCAACTGCCTCACCCTTTACAGAAAACAAAATTTGAGTTCTGAAAACATGGCGCAGAAGTGTGAAACCAGAACGGTAGTCAACTTCGGATGAACATATGGGGACCTAACGTGCATCTCGTAATTTACGTCTAAAACACAACTCGTATAGTCTTTTTTTCATCTGTGGATTGGTTGGGTCGTTTTCGCTTACATTGACCCTTCTCCCACTGGGCGAGATTTCTGACATTGGCCTACCGCCTGTCATAGCACACTAAACCAGAAGTATTTTCCCATTTCAACAAATAGCAGTATTCCTTCAGTGACGTGAATTTGACGAGTGCAGTCTCCATCCCAGTCACTGGTAAGCCTAAACTATTGCAGTTTCATCGAGCAGCATCAGTAAGTAGGTGAAGTCCCTGATCTGCAAACTATCAGCCCGCCCAGACAGTTTCTGGCTTTGATCTGTATCTGCCCAGCGTCCGCCCCACTAGCAGATGTCTCGGGGTACTGGGTTCGACGTGAGGCCAATGCCCTTTGTGAGCCCAGCTGCTTAGCCTTCTGTCCCTCAGGGCTGACGAACGATTCTGTCAGCAGGGCCAGCCACCTAACTGCTGTCTTAGGGTACGTCGTGAGCTGACCACCAACCACGACCAGCACTTGGGTTGCTACCTTCCAAGTACAGTACGGAAGGCAACAAGAAATAAATAAATCGCTGCTGACTAAGCGTTCTCCACACTCGCAGTGGTATTTGAGAGCAACCGCAACTAGCCAGCCCATAACATTGAAACTGCAAAGCTGCACTAGAGGTTCGTCGTTTTGACAAGGCAGCACAGTTCAACACAGACACTACCAGATTCTCGAAAACTTGGTTTAATTTTTCGAGCCACTCGAGGGAGACGAATCCGCATCCACAGCTATCCCCACTGAGCCTGGGCGCCCCTTTGCGCTCGCTGGGAATCTGGACACCAAGTGGCACGCAGCAAGCTGTTCAGGAGCCACTTAAGAACAATGGACACGCTTGACTGCAATGTGTTAATGAGCAGTTCGGTTCTCAAGTGTGTGTGCACCTCTGACGAATTTTCGTTACAGTAAGCAGCCTCCTACGAACCTTTTGTACCTCTGATAAAAAGAAACTTCGACTTACTAATGAAACACACAGGGGAGGTACTTTCTAACACTTCATATTATCAATTTAGTTCGTGAGAGTTACTAATACGGATACTTTTCGTAATGTTTTTCAAATATTGAGTTCAAATGGTGTTGAGTGTACAGTGGTTTCTCTTTACACTTCATCTCATCTTTGCTTTGGTGAGGTGTCTTGAGAAATCTTTCCGTTTGATTTCTGATTTAAGCATTAGTTCTGCAGTCTGGCTATTTTACCTGATGAGAGTTTACTAATTTTCCATTGTCTGGAATAAATTCCAGAATCAACCGTTTTTATACAGCTATAGCACTTTTCCCTAACGTTTGTATTCAAAGGGTTAATTACCTGCAGTACTGCACTGTTGACCCACAGGGCAACTCAGAACAGTTAATGAGGATGCTATTAGTTTTATCTATGATATACTTGTTCATGTCTGACTCCATTCTAATTAATAATATTTGTTTTTTAAAATGTACTCGCACTACCACTGGCTAGGTCAATCTCATTTTTTCCTTTTAGTGACAAATTCATCATCCACACTAAGGCTATGCCGTTTATTCGGTGTGAATACTACTCGGATTTCTGTGTGTACACCAGTGTTCACAGACAGACACCACTGTGAAATTCAAGAACTGGAACTATTTTCGCCGTTATTGTTGCATTTTTCCATTGACTACATTTTATGAACGTTTTTAAGGTCTCAAATTTCCAGCGTCTATCTCCCAGTGATCTTTTCCTCAGAAGTATCTTTATGTATGTCATTTGATGCACCATTATATACCTCGTGAGTGCTTGCTACAGAACTTGTTAAGAGAATATAGATATTCTATAGGAAGTGGAGCCTTTCGTCTGGATTTAGCCCAAAATATCTACTTCTCCTAACCGAGAGAACGTATTTGACTGAAGGGGGCCCTAGAATCTATCTTGTATCTACACTAATTAGCTTTATCGATCTTTTTTTCCCAGTACTGTTACGTTATAGCGATAGCCTAATGGAACCCAATCTGTGGGGAGTTCTAACTGCCATCACTGGAATACCGGTAAAGTCAGCTGCAATTTACACAATTTCCAACCCCTCATTAATCCACCCGAACTCGATTAATGTATGGCCGATCACGAACCAAAGGTGGCTATTTTGTCCAGGCTAGTATGCCATATGCCCCGTACTTATCCAATTATTTTCCATCCTCGCTGATTGTCGCCATACACATATTCTGCAAAATCTTTGTATTACAGCCCTAAATCGTGTCAGCTGATTAACGCTCTGTACTTGAGTATTCTGGCGGCAGAATACACTAAACCTCAACTTCGCTCTAGGTGAGAACTTACGCCGCCTCCTGGTCTACTATCTGCACACTCCCAGGCTTCCTGATCGCAGTTCAGGGGCGATGCACATTTCTCAGTTTCAGTCCTAGACCCATCTAAGGCTCTTCTGCCAGTAGCTGATACAAATATTTAGTGTTTATCATGAAACTATCGAATGCGTTTCTCCGTCTCATTATCTACCGCTTAAACAAACCTTCTGTCTGCTTTTAATCTTTTCAGTTTCTAGCTTTCTCCGACTGTGAATGGAAGGCACGAATTCTCTTCCTCTGCTCCTCTGGTAAAAATATTCCTGCTGGGTACTCTGTTCTTGTTTTCCTAAACTCTCTCTCTCACTAGGTACTTCTCCCCCCTTTCCCAGTGAAAATGATTCCCACAAAATTGATTAAAAGTCACTATTCACTAATCTGTAACAGCTGCTACAGTTCTCGCTTATGGATGAAGAACTTTAAAAGACGGAAAAAAGATGAACGTAGATTATAACTATTAAGACGTATAAGGTTTGTTAAATACAGATGTACAGGAACAAAACTACCATGTTCTCTGATTTGCAACTCTTGTCTTGCGAGTTTAGAGACAATAATAATGAATTAGTAGTTTCATTATTTTCATCACGGCAGCGACAACAGCAACCGATACGAAATTGTCTCGAATGAAAAGCAGCGCAAAGTTGCACTAAATTTGTTTATTTTAAACCTTGATCATGGTTTCAGCTATGATAGACTTCTTCAGAAGTCACACTAATAAATGAAAAATGTCAGCCCAGCGGCTGCGTCAAGACCAATAAAATAACTTCAACAGACATAAGCCTTTTTCGAACATAGGTATAACAGAGGTTGTGTCCGAGGACATACGGTGCCATATCTAATTTTACACTCCTGGAAATTGAAATAAGAACACCGTGAATTCATTGTCCCAGGAAGGGGAAACTTTATTGACACATTCCTGGGGTCAGATACATCACATGATCACACTGACAGAACCACAGGCACATAGACACAGGCAACAGAGCATGCACAATGTCGGCACTAGTACAGTGTATATCGACCTTTCGCAGCAATGCAGGCTGCTATTCTCCCATGGAGACGATCGTAGAGATGCTGGATGTAGTCCTGTGGAACGGCTTGCCATGCCATTTCCACCTGGCGCCTCAGTTGGACCAGCGTTCGTGCTGGACGTGCAGACCGCGTGAGACGACGCTTCATCCAGTCCCAAACATGCTCAATGGGGGACAGATCCGGAGATCTCGCTGGCCAGGGTAGTTGACTTACACCTTCTAGAACACGTTGGGTGGCACGGGATACATGCGGACGTGCATTGTCCTGTTGGAACAGCAAGTTCCCTTGCCGGTCTAGGAATGGTAGAACGATGGGTTCGATAACGGTTTGGATGTACCGTGCACTATTCAGTGTCCCCTCGACGATCACCAGTGGTGTACGGCCAGTGTAGGAAATAGCTCCCCACACCATGATGCCGGGTGTTGGCCCTGTGTGCCTCGGTCGTATGCAGTCCTGATTGTGGCGCTCACCTGCACGGCGCCAAACACGCATACGACCATCATTGGCACCAAGGCAGAAGCGACTCTCATCGCTGAAGACGACACGTCTCCATTCGTCCCTCCATTCACGCCTGTCGCGACACCACTGGAGGCGGGCTGCACGATGTTGGGGCGTGAGCGGAAGACGGCCTAACGGTGTGCGGGACCGTAGCCCAGCTTCATGGAGACGGTTGCGAATGGTCCTCGCCGATACCCCAGGAGCAACAGCGTCCCTAATTTGCTGGGAAGTGGCGGTGCGGTCCCCTACGGCACTGCGTAGGATCCTACGGTCTTGGCGTGCATCCGTGCGTCGCTGCGGTCCGGTCCCAGGTCGACGGGCACGTGCACCTTCCGCCGACCACTGGCGACAACATCGATGTACTGTGGAGACCTCACGCCCCACGTGTTGAGAAATTCGGCGGTACGTCCACCCGGCCTCCCGCATGCCCACTATACGCCCTCGCTCAAAGTCCGTCAACTGCACATACGGTTCACGTCCACGCTGTCGCGGCATGCTACCAGTGTTAAAGACTGCGATGGAGCTCCGTATGCCACGGCAAACTGGCTGACTGACGGCGGCGGTGCACAAATGCTGCGCAGCTAGCGCCATTCGACGGCCAACACCGCGGTTCCTGGTGTGTTCGCTGCGCCGTGCGTGTGATCATTGCTTGTACAGCCCTCTCGCAGTGTCCGGAGCAAGTATGGTGGGTCTGACACACCGGTGTCAATGTGTTCTTTTTTCCATTTCCAGGAGTGTATATATGTTCGAAAAAGGTGTGTGTGTGTGTGTGTGTGTGTGTGTGTGTTTTGAGGTTATTTTATTGGTCGTGACGCAGCCTCTGGGCTAAGACATGTTTCGTTTATTAGTGTAACTTCTGAAGAAGGCTGTATTATAGCTGAAACCATGATCAAGGTTTAAAATAAACAAATTTAGTGCCACTGTGGGATGTTGTTCATTCCATACAGTTACTAGTTTGCTTTGTTTTTACGGAATTCAAACTACTAAGATGGTTTCATTTGGTTTTTCAGCATTTGTCAGTGGATAAATTTAGGAATAGCTCATGTTCAAGTCAACAATACAAATTATGTTTCGAAACATTATTTAAAAGTGATAAATTGCATTTTTGTGGTGAGAGTGGATGGTACTTCAGTTCTGTTAAGAAATAGATTTCTCCAACCATGCCACTGCTGTCAAGCTTTCAATTAGGCTAAGTTATTTTTTGAAAATAGTCAGGAATATATATTATTTTTCTGTTCGTTGACTGATTCAATTTGATTTCGTATTTTTGATCATTTGTGTTACAGTGACATTTTAATGTGCCGCATTTTGTCAAAGTGACGAAACCCGCTGAAGGTTTTCGGTTTCTTCCAAATTACATTAGGACCTAAGGTCTAAGATAGTACATTGACAGTAACTAAAAAAAATACATCTTAGAAACACAAAATAAACCTTTGATTAACAGGAGACATATCAAGTAAGCACCACACAAATTAAAGTAAAGCACTCTTTATTCTTAAGTAACTATCTTCTATACACAAGATAGAGTAGTGTTAACATAGCAGCAATTAACACAAGTAACATACATGATCCGTGGGTCCTAGAAGCCTTACAGTATAAGCATATCGCTTTTCTCCATACTACTTTTTTGTGCTAGTTACTATACATGAGTTCCGGCTTTAGTAATATGTTCTTATACATCGTAATGGAATTACAAGTGTCAAACAGTTCACAGAATAGAGAGGAATTAACCTGCAATCTAAACTCATTCCTTACATAGTTCAAGTTTTCAGATTATTTTGAAGCTAATCTAGATAGCACCGATATTTGTTGATTTAGAATACACCAATCATAATCATAAATGTAGCTCATTACAGGGTAACGCTATGAAGTACAGCCAGGAATTACTGCTTTAAACAAAGGCATGTATCACAACAAAGTTAGTCCACTTCAATACGAAAATCTTAAGTCCGCACGTACGTCATTCCTTCCGTAAGCCCGATGCAGTGCACAACTATCAGCAAAGCAGCCTGGACAATGTTCAGCTCGTCAAATTTTACGTTTTGTTTCCCTTGAGAGAAAACTGCAGTTCTTATGAAATAACCTTACGAGCACATGATGTTAGACTATTATCTCAAAAACGTTACATCAGATCGTAATTATGTTTGCAATACTTATATCTAGTAACTTATGCAATAAAATATCCGTAGCACTTGCAACAACAACAACGCTGTACTATTGTACGTATAATAATTTTTTTTCTGATTTTCGATAGATTAGTATAATCGATGTTCTGATTTCATTTCTTTTTTGTTTCATGCCATTATGTTATGGAAACTACAAACAACTTTCGATGTGAATATTAATGTTTATGCCAAATTTCAAGAAATGTTATAACAGAATTGAAATGTAAGAAACGTTGAAACTATTGTAAGATGTTGAAGTTGTAATTTTGCGCCTGATCCATACGTAGGCACTGTATTAGGATATGTAGAATGCAAAACCTCGGGTGAATACCCTGTCTGTAGGGAAGCGGTAAAAGGTGGACGGCTGGCGAGCGCGGGAAAATGCACACGGGCGCTGCACGGCATAACGGGCTCAGCAGTAGTAGTCGGAGTTGGGAGTCGGTCTGAGAAACACGCTCTGGATCGAGGAGGCTCTCCTGGAAAACGTGATTTCACTGAGCCTCGGATGTGCCGTTTCCGACGCCTATACAGCATGGCAATATTCCATAGGCACTAAACGGAAAAGTATTGCGACGCTAAGAAGAAGAAGCGAAGTGCCGATTCATCAAGAGCCATTGCTGTGATTGTATGTGTGCTCTGTGCCTCGCCATCTCGCCGCCTGCCGATCGCCGCATCGATACGAACAGGTTGAAACTTTTAGCACTGTATTCGTGTGGACCAGTGTTACTTTTGTTCCATACTGTTCAATAACATCTTAAATTTTACCAGAACTGTCCTATCAGTTAATTATCCTCACAACTAACCTAGACTGGGTCCTTTTCACATGTTGTGCAATCCTAGTGTCCCGAAATGAAGATTTAAAGTTTATGTTAATAATAATTACCTGCAGACCTATCTATGTTAGAATGATGTTTAAAGAACTTTGTTGTTAATGAATATATAGGTAGATAAAGGTCTGAGAAAGTTGGAAGATAATGTTGAAATTGGTTTAGTAATGATGTTTAATTAATTAGAGACAAAAATAGTGGTAGTTAAATGAGCAGGAAATAAGAAAAAAAGAGTAGTAACTCATATATTGGAAATCTTGAGTGCTTAATGATTTCAATAATCAAAATTTTCAATACAGTGATCGTAACAGTTTCAGGGTCCTCCCCCCCCCCCCCACTTTTTCTTTTCTATTCATTTGAATTCTGGAGTGTACTGAACTGATTTGACCAGCAAAGTTGAAGTCAATATAAAACCAAAATTTATCAGTGTGTTACCTTTTTCAAAATTGACATTGTATGTGTGTTTCGAAAGTGCTATTTCTGGGGTAACCTATGCCCGATTTTAATCAGATCAATAGACAGTACGAAGTTTGTAGTAAACATTATAGTGTAATGTTGTGTATTTATGGCTTGTCCATATTAGTACAGAAACTGAAATTATTAGTTCAGTAGATTTTCTGGTTCTAAAATTTATCATATTATGCAGTATTATTACGTGTTTTGTATGAACGTACATCAACTTGTACAGGGAAGAAACTCAGTTAATGCCTAATTACGCTGGCGACCGTATTATTAACAATTTGGTAGCATCTGCTGTGTTGTTTTTTGTCCGTCCTAACGTGTGGTTGCACTCCGGAATTGCTTGACGTATCATTATTATTACTGAGTGGGTGTACGTCTGATTTGCCTCCATTCAGGTACGCGCGGTCAAAATCTATACAAAAGTCCTTTCTTATAAGGTGAAGCCCGTCAACTTACCATAGTGCAGGCTTTAAAGAGTATCGTGCGCTCGAGCGCAGTGTTACACACTGTGATGAAGTTTGATCGAAACTTAACCAGCGAAGATTTTAGGATGAACTTCACTCTGAAGCAGTATCAAGGATGGCCTCAATTAAAAATTCATTAATAAACAGTGCGGAGGGTAAGATATCCTTGGAGAAAAGCGGAAGACTTCAGTTTTTTTTTGTTTTTGGTTTTAGGGCGCAAAACTCCTATGGTCATTAGCGCCCAGCCCGTGACTTAGGAAACAGTAAAAAACCGAAATTTAAAACCAGCAGCAATGGGAACAAAGTCATAAAATTGGAGAAACAAAGCAGAAGGAATGCTTAAAAATCCACTACTGAAAGGGGTTGGTTGTCCCAAAAAAAAAAGCTTCAAATGACTGACGTCATTTCACTGTCACTAATAAACAGGAGAACGCGGTCGGCTGAGCGCGTGTCATCTGCTAAAATCGACGATAGATCAGGCGATAGCTGTAGACGGGAGCGTAACGGATTAAAATAGGGGCATTCAATTGAAGGTGTCTTACCGTCCACAGCTGAGAACAGTGGGGACAGAGTGGGGGAGGATCGCCGCTTAAAAGACGTCGATGGCTAAAAAGACAGTGCCCTATCCGGAGTCCAGCTAAAATTACCTCCTCCCGACGACGCGTTCGGGAGGAAGAGGACCAAGTGCAAGGAAGGGCTTTCACTTCCCGCAATTTATTATGGGGAAGTGTTGACCAATGCGCATGCCATAATTGAGCAACTTTGCGACATAAACCGCTCCGTAGATCGGAGAAGGGAAGCGACTGAATAGCTGGCCGAGAAAGAGAGACGGTAGCCTTGGCCGCTATATCGGCCGCCTCATTCCCACAGATACCAGCGTGTCCCGGGAGCCAGAGGAACGCCACCGAGACGCCCCCCAGGTGGAGCAAGCGCAGACAGTCCTGAATCCGGTGGACCAGAGGGTGCACAGGGTAAAGAGCTTGGAGACTGAGGAGAGAGCTGAGAGAATCTGAGCAGATTACGTACTGTATCCGCTGATGGCAGCGGATGTAGTGGACAGCCTGGAGAACAGCGTAAAGCTCCGCAGTATGAACCGAACACTGGTCGGGAAGCCGAAAGTGATGTGGGGTGTCGCCAACAATACAGGCACTCCCTACACCTAACGATGTTTTCGAGCCGTCGGTGCAAATAAATGTGGTGTCCGTCATTTGTGCACATACAGCAGCAAATGCCCAACGATAAACAAGTGTAGGGGTACCATCCTTGGGAAACTGACAAAGGTCACGGAGCAAGTAGATCCGGGGACGGAGCCAAGGCGGTGCTGTACCCCAAGTTGTCAAGAAGGTTTTAGGAAAGCGGAAGGAAAGAGAATGGAGCAGTTGACGGAAGCGGACTCCCGGGGGTAGTAGGGAGGAAGAGCGGCCTGCATACCCTACATCAAAGGAGGCGTCGAAAAAAAGGTCATGGGCTGGATTAGCAGGCATGGAAGACAGATGGCTAGCATAACGACTCAGAAGGACTGCCCGCCGATTGGACAGTGGAGGTTCAGCAGTCTCAGCATAAAGGCTTTCCACAGGGCTGGTGTAAAAAGCTCCAGACACTAATCGTAATCCACGGTGGTGGATAGAGTCGAGACGCCGAAGAATAGACGGCCGAGCAGAGGAGTAGACTATGCTTCCATAATCCAATTTCGAGCGCACTAAGGCGCGATAGAGGCGGAGAAGGACCACTCGGTCCGCTCCCGAGGAGGTACCATTCAGGACACCGAGGGTGTTAAGGGAACGCAGACAGCGAGAAACGTGGGAGGACCAGCACAGTTTTCTGTCAAACATAAGACCCAATAATTTAGCGACGTCTGAAAACGGAAGGTTGACAGGACCTAGATGTAAGGAGGGCGGAAGAAACTCCTTACGTCGCCAAAAATTAACACAAACGGTCTTACTGGGTGAGAAACGGAAGCCGGTTTCGATGCTCCACGAGTGGAGGCGATCGAGACATCCTTGAAGATGTCTTTCAAGAAGGCTGGTCCGTTGAGAGATGTAGTAGATCCCAAAATCGTCCACAAAGAGGGAGCCCGAGACATCAGGAAGGAGACAATCCATAATTGGATTTATGGCGATGGCAAACAGTACAACACTCAGCACGGAGCCCTGGGGTACCCCGTTTTCTTGGGAGAAAGTACGGGAGAGAGTAGTGTTCACCCACACCCTAAATGTGCGCTCTGCCATAAATTCGCGAAGAAAAAGGGGCAGCCGGCCTCGAAAGCCCCAAGAGAACAGTGTGCGGAGGATGCCTGTCCTCCAACAGGTATCGTATGCTCTCTCCAGATCAAAAAATATTGCTACCGTTTGGCGTTTCCGGAGAAAATTGTTCATGATATAAGTGGAGAGAGCAACAAGATGGTCAACTGCAGAACGATGCTTTCGGAATCCGCATTGGGCTGGTGTTAAAAGACTGCGGGATTCCAGCCACCAAGCTAAACGGTAATTCACCATACGCTCCAAAACCTTACAGACACTACTCGTGAGAGAAATGGGGCGATAGCTAGAGGATAGCTTCCCGCCATCGTCTGGAAAAAGTACTGTCGGTCCAAATTCGATTATAAAGGCGAAGGAGGTAACGCAGACAATGGGTTGATAAATGCAGCAACATTTGGACATGGATACCATCCGGTCCTGGGGCGGAGGAGCGAGAAGAAGAGAGGGCATGTTGGAGTTCCCGCATGGAGAAAACAGTATTGTAGCTTTCGTGATTTTGAGAGGAGAAAGAAAGATGTCGCACTTCCGCTGCATGTTTCTTCGGGAGGAACGCTGGCGGGTAATTTGAAGAGCTCGAACTCTCAGCAAAGTGCTGACCCAATGAGTTAGAAATTGCGACGGGGTCCACTAAGGTATCATGCGCGACAGTGAGCCCAGAGACCGGGGAGAAACTAGGCGCGCCTGAGAACCGTCGAAGCCGACTCCAAACTTCCGAGGAGGGAGTGAAGGTGTTAAATGAGCTAATAAAGAATTTCCAGCTTGCCTTCTTGCTATCGCGGATGACGCGACGGCATCGCGCACGGAGCTGCTTATATCGGATACAGTTGGCCAAAGTTGGATGGTGACGGAAAATGCGAAGAGCACGTCGCCGCTCACGTATTGCGTCACGGCATGCCTCGTTCCACCAAGGAACTGGGGGGGGCGCCGGGGCAATTCGGAGGTGCGTGGTATTGAACGTTCCGCAGCTGTAAGAATAACAGCGGTAATATGTGTGACCTCATCGTCGACGCTGGAAAAGCGACGGTCATCGAATGTCGCTGGAGACGAAAAAAGTGTCCAATTGGCTTGGGCAAACTTCCAGCGTCGCGAGCGCATATATGGCAGTTGAGGCTGCAGTCTAAGAACACATGGAAAGTGGTCAATCGAGTGTGTATCATCAAGGGCGAACCATTCGAAGCGCCGAGCTAGCGGAACAGTACCGACAGCAAGGTTCAAATGAGATAAATTTGTCGTGGAGGGAGACAAAAATGTGGGGACCCCAGTGTTGAGGCAAACTAGATCCGCTTGGTGGAAGACGTCTAGCAATAGTGAGCCACGTGGACAAGGATGTGGAGATCCCCAAAGCGGGTGGTGGGCATTTAAGTCCCCAACCAGCAAATAGGGGGGTGGAAGCTGACCAAGAAGATGAAGGAGATCAGCTCGTGCCATTGGTGTGGACGATGGAATGTATACCGTACAAAGAGAGAACGTGTATCCAGAAAGGGAAAGACGGACGGCGACAGTTTGGAAGGAACTGTTTAAGGGGATTGGGTGATAATGGAGAGTTTCATGGAGAAGAATCATGAGTCCTCCATGGGCTGGAGTGCCTTCAACAGAGGGGAGGTCATATCGGGCGGACTGAAAATGAGGGAGAACCAAGCGGTCATGGGGACGCAGCTTTGTTTCCTGAAGACAGAAGATGACCGGCGAGTAGGATCGTAAGAGGATCGACAATTCATCCCGATTGGCTAGAATGCCGCGGATATTCCAGTGGATAATGGACATAGGGTGAACAGAAAATGGAGGAATGTGACCAAGGTCGCTGTCAACTCAACGACTGCTCAGAGCTTGCGACCGACAGCATGGAATGGCATTCAGTCGAAGGCAGAAGATCCTGATCCATAGGTTTGTCAGGAGCAGCTCCTGCCACCAGCGATCGGCCGGTTGACCGGCCACCAGCAGTGCGCCTCGGCGACACAGAAGACGGCCGAGGGCGATTTCCGCCAGGTGGTGCTGTAGATGGGACTCGCCTTGGCGGAGAAGGAGAGGAACTGTGTTTCTTTGTAGCCTTCTTGGAAGTATGGTGTTTAGATGAAGGAGGAATCGATGGTTGTGAAGTTGCGGTACGTAAAAACTCTTCACGAGTATGCTCTTTTTTCGAAGACTTGGCGTCTGACTTTTGGGCTCGAGATTTAGCAGAACCCGACGAAGGGTGAGCCATAGAGTTGGCAGGCGAAAGTGGTGAGGTTGAACGAGCGATCTTTGCGCTGGCCGATCTGACGACCGTGATACTAAAGGTGAGGTCGCAAATCTGCGTGGCCACCTCCTTTGTTGGCCGAGGAGAAGCAAGGACAGTGCCGTATTTTCCTGTGAGGCACGGTGGGCTGTCGACTGGCGAATAATTTTCGAGCAGCAAAGGTCGACACCTTTTCCTTCACTCTTATTTCCTGGATGAGCTTTTCGTCCTTAAAAACGGGGCAATCTCGAGAGGAAGCAGCGTGGTCACCCATACAGTTGATGCAGCGAGGGGATGTAGGTGGACAAGCACCCTCATGGGCATCCTTGCCACACGTAACACATTTGGCCGAATTGGAACAGGACTGGCTGGTGTGATTGAACCGCTGACATCGATAGCAACGCGTAGGGTTTGGGACGTAAGGCCGAACGGAAATTATCTCATAGCCTGCTTTGATTTACGATGGGAGTTGAACTTTGTCAAATGTCAAGAAGACAGTGCGGGTTGGAATGATGTTCGTGTCAACCCTTTTCAGAACCCTATGAACAGCCGTTACGCCCTGGTCAGACAGGTAGTGCTGAATTTCTTCGTCAGACAATCCATCGAGGGAGCGTGTATAAACGACTCCACGCGAGGAATTTAAGGTACAGTGCGGTTCCATCCCCGACAGGGAAGGTGTGGAGCAGAGAAGTACGCAGCAATTTTTGTGCCTGGAGGGCACTGTGTGTTTCTAACAACAGGGTGCCATTCCGTAATCTGGAACAAGACTTTACAGGACCTGCAATTGCGTCGACACCTTTCTGAATAATGAAAGGGTTGACCGTGGAGAAGTCGTGACCTTCGTCAGACCGAGAAACAACAAGGAACTGTGGCAACGATGGAAGAACCGTCTGTGGCTGAGACTCAGTGAACTTACGTTTGTGAGCAGACATAGTGGAAGGTGAGGAAACCATTGCGGAAGAATCTCCCATGATTACCGGCGTCTCCGATGGCGCGCTCCTCCCTTGTGGGGGCCCTCACTGAGGGCACACCCGCCTTAGGTGATTGTTCACACCTCAGGTCACACCTCCCGACAAACGGATGGAGGGACCAATCGGCAATTTCGGAAGGTATCAGCTCGGGTAATCACCCCTCCCTGGGCCTGGCCGTTACTAGGGGGTACGTACGTGTCCTACCTGTCTACCCGGGGCGGGGAATTACGCGTTACCCCGTCACCGGCTACGCATGGAAGTGCGTGGGTCGGCCTTCAGACACGCACAGGGAGGAAAAAAGAGAAAGGGAAAGGAAAGAAGAGGGGGTCTCAAACGCCGCAGCGGAGAAAAGGGCAAAGAGAAGAGGGAAGGAAAAGAGAAGGACAGAGGAAGGACGAGGACTTGCAAGTGTAGAAAGCAAGGAATTTGGAACAGTTTCGAGCGTCCGTCTCCGGACGTAGGCGCAAACCATACTCCCAGAGGGGGAGAAAGGGAAGGAAAGAGCCAGAGGTGAGGGAGGGGGGGGGGCGAAGATGGGGGATGGGGAAGGATGCGGAAAGGGAAGGGAAGGTATGCAGCCCGGAAAGGAAGGAGGGCCACATTAGCTCGGGGTCCCGTGCTCGCTACGCACGTGTCCACAAAAGAGTTGTGGACCCCCTGGGTGTAGGAAGACTTCAGTGTTGGTCCCGCAAAGGAGGTAAGACAGTCTGAGAGGGTCGACTGACTGACTGAGGGCTTTTGAGACCAAACGGCGAGGTTCTCAGTCCCCCGAGTCCGAAGTTACTCACACAAGAATGAGGGTCCGCTAGAAGTGGACGGATAAAGTCAGGGGAGTCAAATTGCAAAATAATGAATTAAAACACACACAGCAAAAGGCATACAAAGTGAAAAATCTAAGAATTGGAAGAAAGAGAAAGTTTTTTTATGGGCAAGTGGTCATGTGATCCCAGACCGAAAAGACGTGAAGAGGGGTCCGAACCACAGTCACCCTGCTCTTGCTCCAGAAATAAAGCAAATCTTGCAATACAAACCCCTTTCATTGATGAAACTGGGGACCAGTTCAACCACCCGTGAATTTTCCACTAATATTAAATTTAAGGAGTCTGGAGGACTGTACTTAGGACGAAGGGCTAAAAGAAGGTGATTTTCCACCAGAATGTGGGATATCGTCAGTCTGGCTCCACAACCATTTTTTGTGACAGTGGTTCATGATTCATCATGCAGAAGGAAACAGTGAGTCAGCTTGGTATGACCAATGCATAGACAGCATAAAACAGTCGACTCCTTCTAAGACGAGCAGAATGAAGAGCGTCAAACTGCAGAACGCTTCTTGATTGTGCTTAGTTTAATATTATGAGCAGTCGCGCTCCAGATGACATTCCACTTTTGGCAAAGGGATTTGATGTAGATCCACATATCCGCAGCGAGGATCATGAAAGGGAATGGGGAGTAAGTGTCTGCTTCTTGGGCCAAACGTTTGGCCAATTCGTGCCCTTGGATGCCCCCATAACTTGGGACCCAGAGAAAGACAACTGAGCAGGTAGCACAGCCACAGGCAAAGACAAGGTCATAGATACCAGAGAGCAATGGGTGACGAGAGTAGCATCGGTTGATAGCCTGCAAGCTGCTCATTGAGTCTGAGCAAATTAAAACACTGTGAATTGAGGCCTGAAAAATAAAATGGTGGGCCCTGCGAATGGCTAGAAACGCTGCTGTGAACACACTACGTGAGATCAGGCCTTACAGCCATCAGTGGCACCCCAGAACTCTGCAAGGATGGTATGTGCAAGACGCCAAAAAACCATAGGGATAACAGCATCCTTAGGACCCTGGAATAGGTCGGTCCTAATGCACGGGCTAGGCAGCATCGAAGGGGGCGTGTGGGAGAAAATACATAGGGTGCATTCCAGTGAGTTGATATGGAGATCCTGACAGGGAAGTACGACGCATACAAACCGGCAATCCCACCGGTATGCAATTGTCAGGAGGGTAACATCCCTCGTTGGCAAAGAGAACAGGATACACGGGATGGTCATGGAATTGGCGAATGGCGATTGCTTAAGAAACCAGGAGTTGGTTCCATTCTATTTTAGAGGAGGAATCTCCGCTTCTGTCAGGATACTCAGCAGGACTGTCTTGTGACAGCCAGAGCGAGAGCACCAGCAGCAGCGAGTACTGTTTGTATAAAGCGTTTATTTTGCATTTTGTTTACGACCTTCCACTAAGGAAGGGATTCTATTTGTGTTTATCTGCTCTGCATAGTAACTAACAGTTCTTGATAAAACTTTACGTTGTTTTCGTGTTAGATTTCTTAGTGTTTTCTTGATCGTTTAGAACAGAAAGCGCCCTAAAACCGTCTTTTGTTTGTTTCGCGGCCGTTAGCCACTAGTCACTTGAATCAGCAGTTGTCTTGTGACAGCCAGAGCGAGAGCACCAGCAGCAGCGAGTACTGTTTGTATAAAGCGTTTTTGTACTTATTTGCTGCGCTTAGCTTTTAAATAGCGCTTAGCTTTTAAATAGTTTTTCTGGGGAAACCTAGCGTAGTTTTCGCGTCTCGTATTTCAGTGAGTGTTTCTTGATTATCAGAGTAGCTCATCAGAAGATTATCTTGGGAATTTGTCACCGTATAGAGTAGGGTAAACATAGTCATGTGTAGGGACTGTGGTGGTTGTGAGCGGACGCAAGGAGAATTGGCCACTCTTCGGGGGCAGGTGGAGGCTTTGTCTGTTAGGCTCATCGAGCTCGAGGCGCAGGCGTCGGCTCGTAGTGGCGTTGGGGCAACTGTGGTGAGACCTATGCCTACTTCGGTGGCCTTGGAATCACATGGAACCCCTGATGTCGCTGCGTCTTCCGGCAGTGAGCATCTTACCGGTCAGCCATCACTCCAGGGTGAATGGCGGACAGTGGTGGGCTCGCGCGTGCCTGGCCGAAAGGCGAAGGTGGGATCTGGCCGCGTGGCAGCTGCCATACCCCTTTGCAACAGGTACGGGGTGCTTCCTAGTGGTGATGACATCGTTTCCGAGCCACCACAGGATGCCTCGCCTGTTGGGCCAGTGGCCGATTCTTCGGCAAGGTCACGACAGTCACAGAGTGCGGGCCTATTAGTTATAGGGAGCTCCAACGTTAGGCGGGTTATGGAGCCCCTCAGGAAAATAGCGGGTAGGTCGGGGAAGAATGCCAGTGTGCACTCGGTGTGCTTGCCGGGGTGTCTCGTCCGTAATGTGGAGGAGGCCCTTCCGGCAGCTATTGAACGCACTGGGTGTGACCGGCTGCGGATAGTAGCACATGTCGGAACGAATGACGCCTGCCGCTTGGGTTCTGAGGCCATCCTTGGTTCCTTCCGGCGGCTGGCTGATTTGGTGAAGACAACCAGCATCGCACGCGGAGTGCAAGCTGAGCTTAATATCTGCAGCATAGTGCCCAGAGTCGATCGCGGTCCTCTGGTTTGGAGCCGTGTGGAGGGTCTAAACCAGAGGCTCAGACGACTCTGCGACTATAATGGTTGCAAATTCATCGACCTCCGTTATTGGGTGGAGAACTGTAGGGCCCCCCTAGACAGGTCAGGCGTGCACTACGCACCGGAAGCAGCTACTAGGGTAGCAGAGTACGTGTGGCGTGCACACGGGGGTTTTTTAGGTTAGAGGGACCCCCCCTTGGGCGAAACGATAAAATACCTGACGGCTTACCAGAGAGGACATTATCATCGTTGATAAAGAACGTCCGTCCTCAGAGACCAAAAACGGGAAAAGTTAACGTAATATTGGTAAACTGCAGGAGTATCCAGGGCAAGGTTCCTGAATTAGTATCTCTTATTGAAGGAAATAGTGCGCATATAGTATTAGGAACGGAAAGTTGGTTAAAACCGGAAGTGAACAGTAACGAAATCCTAGACACAGAATGGAATATATACCGCAAGGATAGGATAAACGCCAATGGTGGAGGAGTATTTATAGCAGTAAAGAATTCAATAATATCCAGTGAAGTTATTAGCGAATGTGAAATAAACTGGGTTAAGTTATCAAAGGTGGGTCAGATATGATAGTCGGATGCTTCTATAGACCACCTGCATCAGCAACCGTAGTAGTTGAGCGCCTCAGAGAGAACCTGCAGAACGTCGTGAAGAAGTTTCGTGATCATACTATTGTAATAGGGGGAGACTTCAATCTACCAGGTATAGAATGGGATAGTCACACAATCAGAACTGGAGCCAGGGACAGAGACTCTTGTGACATTATCCTGACTGCCTTGTCCGAGAATTACTTCGAGCAGATAGAGAACCAACTCGTGAAGCTAACGTTTTAGACCTCATAGCAACAAATAGACCGGAACTTCTCGACTCCGTGAATGTAGAAGAGGGTATCAGTGATCATAAGTCAGTGGTTGCATCAATGACTACAAGTGTAATAAGAAATGCCAAGAAAGGAAGAAAAATATATTTGCTTAACAAGAGTGATAGGGCACAAATCGCAGAATATCTGAGTGACCACCATCAAACGTTCATTTCTGAGGAAGAGGATGTGGAACAAAAATGGAAAAAATTCAGAAACATCGTCCAGTACGCCTTAGATAAGTTCGTACCGAATAAGGTCCAAAGCGAGGGGAAAGATCCACCGTGGTATAACAATCATGTACGAAAGGTACTACGGAAACGAAGAAAGCTTCATCATAGGTTTAAGAGTAGTCGAATCATAGCTGATAAGGAAAAGCTGAACGAAGCGAAAAAGAGCGTAAAGAGAGCAATGAGAGAAGCATTCAACGAATTCGAACATAAAACATTGGCAAACAATCTAAACAAGAAACCTAAAAAGTTTTGGTCATATGTAAAACCGGTAAGCGGATCTAAATCCCCTATTCAGTCACTCGTTGACCACGATGGCACCGAAACAGAGGACGACCGAAGAAAGGCAGAAATACTGAATTCAGTGTTCCGAAACTGTTTCACTGCGGAAAATCGTAACACGGTCCCTGATTTCAGCCGTCGCACGGACGCCAAAATGGAAAATATTGAAATAAACGATATCGGAATTGAAAAACAACTGCTATCACTTAGTAGCGGAAAAGCATCCGGACCAGACGAGATACCCTTAAGATTCTACAGTGATTATGCTAAAGAACTTGCCTCCTTTCTATCAGCAATTTATCGTAGATCGCTGGAAGAACGTAAAGTACCTAGCGACTGGAAGAAAGCGCAGGTCGTTCCCATTTTCAAGAAGGGTCATAAATCAGATGCGAATAATTATAGGCCTATTTCGCTTACGTCAATCTGTTGTAGAATAATGGAACATGTTTTGTGTTCTCGTATTATGACGTTCTTAGATAATACAAATCTCCATCATAACCAACCTTGATTCCGCAAACAGAGATCATGTGAAACTCAGCTCGCCCTATTTGGCCAAGAAATTCACAGTGCCGTAGACACTGGCGAGCAGATTGATGCCGTATTCTTGGACTTCAGGAAGGCATTTGATACGGTTCCGCACTTACGTTTAGTGAAAAAAATACGAGCTTACGGAATATCGGACCAGGTTTGTGATTGGATTCAGGATTTCCTAGAAGAAAGAACACAACATGTCATTCTTAACGGTTCAAAATCTGCAGATGTAGAGGTAATTTCGGGAGTACCGCAGGGAAGCGTGATAGGACCTTTATTGTTTACAATATACATAAATGACTTAGTTGACAACATCGGTAGCTCCGTGAGGCTATTTGCAGATGACACGGTTGTCTACAAGAAAGTAGCAACATCAGAAGACTCGTACGTACTCCAGGAGGACCTGCAGAGGATTAATGCATGGTGCGACAGCTGGCAGCTTTCCCTAAACGTAGATAAATGTAATATAATGCGCATACATAGGGGCAGAAATCCATTCCAGTACGATTATGCCATAGGTGGTAAATCATTGGAAGCGGTAACGACCGTAAAATACTTAGGAGTTACTATCCGGAGTGATCTGAAGTGGAATGATCACATAAAACAAATAGTGGGAAAAGCAGGCGCCAGGTTGAGATTCATAGGAAGAATTCTAAGAAAATGTGACTCATCGACGAAAGAAGTAGCTTACAAAACGCTTGTTCGTCCGATTCTTGAGTATTGCTCATCAGTATGGGACCCTTACCAGGTTGGATTAATAGAAGAGATAGACATGATCCAGCGAAAAGCAGCGCGATTCGTCATGGGGACATTTAGTCAGCGCGAGAGCGTTACGGAGATGCTGAACAAGCTCCAGTGGCGGACACTTCAAGAAAGGCGTTACGCAATACGGAGAGGTTTATTATCGAAATTACGAGAGAGCACATTCCGGGAAGAGATGGGCAACATATTACTACCGCCCACATATATCTCGCATAATGATCACAACGAAAAGATCCGAGAAATTAGAGCAAATACGGAGACTTACAAGCAGTCGTTCTTCCCACGCACAATTCGTGAATGGAACAGGGAAGGGGGGATCAGATAGTGGTACAATATGTACCCTCCGCCACACACCGTAAGGTGGCTCGCGGAGTATAGATGTAGATGTAGAATAGCCCGACGCACCCCATAGCGATGAACAGGGTCAAGTAGTTGCAGAGTGGAAGGAGCAGCTGAGTCATAAACCTGCTTACCACGCTATAGTCTGGACAATACGAGAGCACAGTAAAGATAGAGAACAGTGGTAGAATCTGCACCCCAAGATGGGGGGGGGGGGGGGGGCGCAAGAAGTGGTGAACTATAAGCTTCTGCAGCCATGTCAGTTTATCAAAAATAAGGCCCAGTAAACGGGACTGTGCTGCAATATCGAGTATCCGGTCGCCTAAATAAGGTTCTGGATTGAAGTGGACTGTGGGTCGACAACAAAAAAGCAAAACCCGCGTTTTGGAGGGAGAAAACTCTAAGCCATGGGAGATGGACCATTCATAAACCCTTTCGGATGGATCCTTGGCGCTGGCGCTCAGCAGATGCTACGGAGTGGGAGCTGCACCGGATGCAAGAATCGTCGACGTACAACGCTATGGTAACCGTAGGTCCAACAGAGGTGAGAAGACCATTGATGGTTATGAGGAAGAGTGTGACACTTAACACAAAACCCTGTGCAACACCGCTCTCTCCTGAATCTGACGGCACTGACGTGCCAAATCCAACCTGGAAGAGGCAGTGAGATAAAAACTCGCGGATAAAATTCAGAAGGGGCCACGGAAGCTCCAGTCATGGAGAGAATCTAAGCCATGTCGTATGCCTTACATAGGTCTAAGAAGACCGTGACAAGATGGCGGCAGTGAGTATATGCCTATCGACAGCTGTTTCCAGTCTGAGAAAATGGTCAGTTGGAGATCGTCCTGTCCGGAAGCCACATATACTGGGACAAATGGCCCTGAGATCTGAGTACACAGCATAATCTGAAGCTAACCATCCTCTCGAACAAATTCGTCAGATTAACTGGGCGATAGCTGTCGAGAGACGTTGGGTTCTTCCAACGCTTAGTAGCTGTCTCGTCATTGTGACGGAAAAGCACCCATGAGACAAATGTGGTTGAAGGCCCTGAAGAGCTGTTGCCTCTGGGGAAGTCCAAGTGTTGGATATCTAGTTGTGGACGGAATCCGGGCCTGGGGCTCTATCTCATGAAGAACTAAGAGACTGGACCTTCTTCCATCCAGTGAAGGATGCATTATGGGGCTCAACATGGTGCAGGATGAAACAGAGGGGTTCTGTTCAATTTGGCGTATCTGCCAGAGAAATGTAGCAGGATGGGATGAGGACGCTGATACTGTCGCAAAGTGTCACGAAGTGTTCTGCATGGACCA
The DNA here is from genome assembly GCF_021461395.2 of Schistocerca americana. NCBI lineage: Eukaryota > Metazoa > Arthropoda > Insecta > Orthoptera > Acrididae > Schistocerca > Schistocerca americana. The sequence continues at coordinate 8,516,232 of NC_060120.1, read as the reverse complement.
ATGGATCAGTGCACACAGCACCTTGGTGGTTGAGACCCTGGGCAGTTGACTGTCACTGGCAGCCAAGAAGGCTATGGAGCTTGGGGCAAACCTGCGATCAAGAGGCATACATCTCGAATCCCCAAGGAAGAAACATAGCTCTCCCAATATTCCTTTTTCTCTGCTTAACACGTTCGCTGCCACTGTAATTGGCCTTGCGTTGCCACGTAACCAATTATTATTTTAATAGAATCTCAAACTGTATTGCTAAAAGTAATATAAAATGTATTTATTATATAAGTAAAAGATAAAATTTACTCTCGCGAATCAATTTTTTTTTTAGGCGCATTAAGGCGTCAGTGGCATATCAGGCCGTATTCTGTAGCATGTGGCCATGGACGCGCTAGTGCGTCTCGTTTATTTTTCCCGAAAATTGTGGCAGTTTAGAGTACTACATTTTTATTTTATATTCATAAATAAAACGAAAAATCCTACTGACAAACGACTTATTTATTGAACAAAAATATAGTTGAAACAGCATTCAAAAACAAACACAAGATCTTGAAGAAACTCCTGAAATAAAATGTATATCAAATCTCAGAGAAGATACAATCAAGAACTTTACCGACTACACTCAAACAAATAAGTATTAGAAGAAAACGATTTCGTGAAATACAGTCGGCAATTCCTTTCACGTGAAATAAAGGGTCCTTTTTCAATAGTCCTGCAACTTCCTCATCCTTACATTTCCCATGTGCAAGAAAACTGGCCGAGCGGTTCTAGGCGCTTCAGTCCGGAACCGCGCGACCGGTACAGTCTCAGGTTCGAATCCTGCCTCGGGCATGGATGTGTGTGATGTACGTAGGTTAGTTATGTTTAAGTAGTTCTAAGTTCTAGGGGACTGATGACCGCCGGCTGTGGTGGTCTCGCGGTTCTTGGCGCGCAGTCCGGAACCGTGCGACTGCTATGGCGCAGGTTCGAATCCTGCCTCGGGCATGGATGTGTGTGATGTCCTTAGGTTAGTTAGGTTTAAGTAGTTCTGAGTTCTAGGGGACTGATGACCACAGCTGTTAAGTCCCATAGTGCTCAGAGCCATTTGAACCTTTTTTGACTGATGACCTCAGATGTTAAGTTCCGTAGTGCTCAGAGCCATTTTGAGCCTTTTTTTTATTTTTTTTATATTTTTTTATGCAGGAAAACTCCCAAGAACACTAACAATTCGCCAACCGTCCATCTTTCCAACAATTTATTCGTAATAGTTCTTTGGTTCCCACAGGAAGGAATAATTCAATTACGTTTCGATTTGTTCCTTCTACAACTTTCAATAGAAATTCGTCCGTCAGCAAAAGATGAAAATAATCTAAGGGAGTGTTTCCCGTTGGTTGAATTAGCCGTCCCTCATTTTTTATAAACGGGCAATTTACCATTCCAACTGGCTCGCATTCCCATGCAACACTTGTATCAGCTGCGTTACCACTTGCTACCGCTCCTTCTGCCCTTTCCCTGTCGCTTGGATTCAAGCCATTTCTACAGTCTCATCTAAAGCAAACTCGGCTCCGTCAGACTCTACATTGGTTCCCCACCTGTCCTCCCCACTGGCCAATTCTGTTTCCGAATCGCTTTCTTCTAATATTCGTAATAATTCCGCATCCGTTAGTTTTTGTACGTTTATTGTGTCCCGTATTTTACGTTTCTTAGGTTCTGAAGGGCCCGCCGTGTCACGATTGTTTTCCATTTTCAGTCCCACAACAGAGAAAAACTGAGAGAAAAACGCGAACCGCACCCGTAAAAATTGAAAACAATACGTTCTTAGAGTGCCTGGGCAATAGACCACACCGAATGGCTGTGCCGACTAAACCGTGGTGCCTCACAACAGCTGAGTCTCCCTCCGCGCAGGCGCGTCCACGGCATGTGCACCAGTGTCGGCCGGGCGCGCTGGTGCGCCGATGGCAGCGAACGTGTTAATAAGCTAATGAGCCTTATCGTGGAGATGCTTAAAAGTAAGGAGGATGGTCTGTGAAGGATGCTTAAAAAGCTTCAGCGCCCGTCGGCGGTCTTTGACAGCGACTGCTACATCCTTGGTCTACCACAGTACCGGTCGATAACGATACTGACCTGTATAGGGGGACAGTTGTGCCAGCAGCATGGAAAATAGTGGCAGAGGCGTCCTTCACGACCACATGAATAGAATTAGGGAGGGAGTTTTCGAAGTGCACAACAGGCTTACATAAAGGCCAATTGGCCCTGCAGAATGCCCATAGTGGAGGACTGGCTGCTTTGCGGCAGCAAGGGAATGATAGGATCATCGGAAAGTGGTCACTGTCACGAAGGTGGTCATGGGATGACCAATGTAGCGATGTCACAAGAGCAGGGGAGGAGATCATGAGATCGATAGCAGTAAAGTTGCCGTTAGTGGCACTGAAGTGCGTAGGGGGGGAAGCTTAATTGAGGAGAGAGAAATCGAGGTCCAAAATAAGTTGGTCTATTAGGAGACCCCTACCTGTGGAAGTCGTCCTCCCCCACAGTGGGTGGTGGGCATTGAAGTCTCCAAGGAAGAGAAATGGGGGTGGGTTTGCTAGATTAAGGTAGACAGTTCAATGTAATTACTTTTGAATGCATTACGGGAACAGCAGTGATCAATGTCTTGTAAATAATTACTATTAAAAACAGTCTTGATCACGATTTATTTAACAAGGTGACCGGTTTCGACCACTACTGTGGTCATCTTCAGACCTACAAGATGTATACAAAGCACTAATTAGAGGGCTACATGCATTAATGAAAATACATAGAGTTATACGGCTATAAAGCTATAAAACGTTTGAATTACCATTGAGTAGGAACCCCTTTCTGTTGGAGAATCACAACTGGAGAAACCAGTGCACGTCTTACTTTATATAATGGAGGCTCCACCCACTTCTGACTGCATGATGTCATTATTAACCAATGAATTATAAGTCGAATTACAATTTAAAATTACTTAGTTAAAAGAACATTGTCAAGAATTAGAAATAAATACACACTACACTTAGCTTATTAAACAGCTATTGTCAATTAAAAAGCGTTAAAAATATTTAAATATGTAGGAAAATGAACTTCGGTTTGGCAGTACATGGGTTGCCCTCTCGTGGCCTGTCAGTGAACCATTTGGAACCACTGGTTGCTATGGTGAAGTTAGATGCCGTTGCAAAGATGAAGAAGCAAGCTTTTTCCACTGAAGTTGTTGTAGAGTCGATAGTCGAAGTAGTGGTTGCCATGGTGAGGACAAACGCCGATGCAAAGATGTGGCAGCAGGCTTCTTTCCAACGAAGTTGTTGCGAAGTTGTTGCGAAGTGGAATGGAAAAGACTGTGGCGTCAGACGATGTATTATTGAGCAGCAACTTGTCTTTATTGAAACGAAAAGAGTAAGCTACAATAATCTGTAGCTGATATATATACTACATGCTGCACAAATACGCTACGAAGTAGTTGACTGTATATATGAAATATTATCTATGAAGTTAATATGTAGATTACAAGTGCCATTTTTATTTTTTTATTTTTTTTATAAGGCATTGCTGTTCCTCAAGTTACATACCAGTCATATAAGCAAATAAAAAGAATTTAAAATTATAAAATTATGAGCCATTGTCAAAAACAAATTAAAACGATGTGAATTAGCAAAATGCAGTCTAAAAGCATAAAAGCTATAATTCTAAAACAGATAGTCAATCATAAAATAATGTTTGCTAAAAGTCTTAATAATTTAAAAGACCTTTTTTTTAAACAAATACAGAAGAGTAGACATTCTAAATCAGATCATCGAAAAGCTCAAAGAAATGTTTGTCTTTGAACTAAAGTTGTTCGTTTAAAACAGATAATGGATTACTTTTGTGAAGTGAAAAAATTTCAATTTCTTCTAAGGTATTTAGCAATGGTCCTTTTGGCATAGTATGTAATATTTTCAGATTGCTAGAAATACAACCCTACCACCAGTAGTATGTTCTCTGAAACGTGTTAAAAAGTTTCGGCCAGTTTGGCCAATATACTGTTTCTCACAATCATTACATATTTTATAAACACCTGACTTTTGGTATCTATTTGAGTCTCCAATTGTGTGTTTCAGTTTCATCTGTAGTGGGTTATTAGTTTTAAATGCTATTGCCACGCTTGTGTTCTTAAATAATTTATTTATTTTATCTGAGATAGGTCCCATGTATGTCATTTGTGTAAATCTCTTCTTGGAATTTATAACGGCATCATTTTTCTCTTGTAATTTTTTATATAACAGATCAACCTGATGGGAATTATAATTGTTAGCAACTGCTATCTGTTTTAATATATCAATTTCCTTTTGGATTGCATCATGTTGGAGAGGTAATTTCAGTATCCTATGTATCATAGTTTTAAAAAATGCCATTTTGTATCTTAATGGATGGCATGATGTAGCATTTATTATTACGTCGGTTGATGTGGGTTTTCTATAAATAGAAATATTGTGTCTTCCATTTTGTTTTGTAATTGTGAGGTCAAGGAAATTAATACTATTTTTACTTTCATGTTCTACTGTAAATACAAGTTTTGGATGTAAATTAAGTTGTTAGCGAAAGCGTCAATTTCTTCCTTAGAGCCGTTATATAATAGCAGTGTGTCGTCAACATATCTTTTGTAGTATATAATTTTATTTGTTATTTCTGGATTATTTTTGAAAAATTGGATTTCAACATAGTTGACGAAGATATCTGCTATAGTGCTAGCCAGGGAATTTCCCATTGCAAGTCCATCTTCTTGTATGTATATTTTAATATTAAATGAAACATAACTAAAATCTAGAGTAATTCTTAACAGTTCGATGAATTCTATTTCTTTGGGGCTCATGATTTTGTGATGCATTAAGTTATCATTAATAATAGAGATAGTCTCTTGAATAGGTATATTCGTGTAAAGATTTGTGATGTCCAACGATGCAAACCTTGCGTTTTTTGGTATATCCACATCATAAATTAACTTAGTTAATTCGAAACTATTTTTAATACTATAATTTTCTTCATAAACATAGAAGGATTTTAAGATTTGATTGAGCTTTTTGTTTAGGTTATAAGAGGGACAGTTGGTATTGTTAACAATTGGACGAATTGGTAAGTTTGGTTTGTGTAATTTGATTTGCGATCTCAACTTAGGTAAAGTGGGGTTCATAACTTTAAGTGTTATTTTATCTTTAGGTGAAAGTATAGAGTCATTATCATCAATCAGTTTTTTTAATTTTTGTTTGAAATATTGAAGTCGGGTCTTTATTAACCTCAGTTGTTCCATTAGCGTTAAAAAATTGTGAAGTTTTAGAAACATAATCATCTTCGCTAACAATGACTAGAGTATTCTCTTTATCTGCATTGATTGCAATAGCTTTATTAGTTATTAACTTCTGGTTGATTTGCTTTACAAGTTTTAATTCATTATTATGTTTATTTTTATCTTTTTCATTAGTAATAACATTCTTAATTTTACGTGCAATGTCACATATTTCAGACCTACTAAATTGTGCATGTTTTGCAGCAATCTTTACATCAACAATCACACGTTTAATATTTGCATTGCTCAATTGTGGAGCTAAATTATATTTTAGGCCTTTGTTTAAAAGTGTTGTCTCGGCAGGAGTAAAAGAAATTTTGGTTAGATTGGTTACTCGTGGATGAAAGTATTGTACATTTGGTGAAACATCTTGTGAACACATATTTTGGTGACTAACAAGGGCTGCAATTTTTTTATTATGCTTATTAAGAATAGTTTCTCACACTGCATTAATTTTCTCATCCGTAAAGTTAAGTACCTGTGAAAATATTAATGGTGACAACTGACTGCTAATTTTTAAATGTAAATTGTACATTTCAAGATTTAATGCATCTTTTTCTTTATATGCATCTTTAATTTTAGATCTAATCCACAGAATGCTACTTTTCTGTCGTAAAAACTTTTCTATATTTGATCTGGTATTAAAACTAATTTTTACATAATTAGGAATCACATTATTCATCAGGCATTGTTTGTTAAAAGATATTTTGGTATTAAGTTTCATAATTTTAGTGCGTAACCCTCTAAACTTCTTGTAATCTCCCAATACCTGACTAGGCAATAATTGAATTACTTTTGAATGCATTACGGGAACAGCAGTGATCAATGTCTTGTAATGTAAGGAACTGGCCTATGTGGAGGGAAGTAGACATTGCAAGCAGTCATTACCAGAGTCGTTCTTTCTCTCTAACCACTATTGCTTCCAAGTTGGTATGTGACTGATGGGGCAAACCAAAGTGGAGGCCCCGCCAGAGGCTACTCCGGGGCCAGTACGGTTCCGATATGTAATGTCTCTTGCAGCGGTCTCTCCGCGATATTTTCAGAAATTATATAACTCAGTACATATCCCGAAATATCTCTTCTTATCTTACCAATTATGAATGCAAAGTAGTTTAAGCCCAATTATTCCTTGGAGCGTCCATTTACTCCATGGAATAGCTTCTCTGCTATCTATGTTTTCTCTTATGAAAAAGAATGGGGACTTCTTACCGATTAGTCATGAAAGAAAGATGTATATGTATGTATGGTTGGGCTAGTTGCCATCTTGATGAGATTCTGTATGAGAAGGAATTTAATACATGAACTAAACTAAAGTAAGTGTGTTCGCATATTATTTAACTGTTTATTATTGACAGTGTCTGCATACTACGCTGTGTTCCACGGGATCAGTGGGGAACGTCTGATTTACACTGGACGAACCTGCCGTTTTGTATGCTCAAGATATCCAGTTACTTCAAGTGGTTCAAATGGCTCTGAGCACTATGGGACTCAACTGCTGAGGTCATTAGTCCCCTAGAACTTAGAATTAGTTAAACCTAACTAACCTAAGGACATCACAAACATCCATGCCCGAGGCAGGATTCGAACCTGCGACCGTAGAGGTCTTGCGGTTCCAGACTGCAGTGTCTTTAACCGCACGGCCACTTCGGCCGGCCCAGTTACTTCAGATAAATAGGCTAACACGGTCTTACTAGCAGATCTCCGGTCTTCCCCATGTGATCACCGAATGTTAATAATTATTAAAAATGTTTCCAGGAGATCGACTGACAATTTTCGTCGCACCGAGACTTCGAAATTGCTTCACTGCCTTATGGAATTTAAGTTAAGCTCAATTTAATCAGGATAGAACAGTATTGAACTGTGCGAATAAGATAAGCCTGCTTTGTCAATGAAAATTCCCTTAATATACGCATGTTTTTAATATCCTGATCAGTGAAGCTAAATCAGGCCGGTGTGAGAGGTGTTTTTAATTTTAGAAGTATTAAAGATAGAAAGCGCAATAACCACGAAATGTGGCAGAGTGGTCATCACAGTACGTTTCTTGAACAAGAAAGGGAGGAGACAAACACTATATCTCCAGTAAGTGACTACAGTATCCATTGCAATTCAACTGGATGATCATGGGGTGAGAGTTCATGTTACAGACATAAAGAAGCCAAGGAGGAGTCCATGTCAGTCAGTGGTCATCACTGACCGGTATGGGGGTGACATGCTTGAATAATATGTCAGATTCAGGTTGTGAGGGGGGGAGATGGCACCTCTAGGGCACTGAGGGGGGTATCGTGGGGCTTCTTCTTCTTCTTCTTCTTCTTCTTCAGAAATAGAGGGGGGGGGGGGGAGAGAGCACAGAGGGAGTAGACATCTACAAGATCTGGAACCGAAAGAGAATGGACGACCTTGGGGCACACACAAAGTGCGTCTCGTGACTTAGCGGTGGTAGGTGGCTTTCCACCTGCGAGACTCCGAGAAGAGTGGTCTCGCGGAGGGAGGTGGGGGGAGGGGGAGGAACCTAATCACTGGCAGGTGCCAAAAGGGTGGGCACTTCTTCAGCCAGGAAGCAGGAGCGGCTCTCCAATGAGAGGTGATGGAAACCGCAGGGGAGGGGGAGTGAAGAGAGGGATGAAGATGGGACTGGGCTTAAGAACAGGTAGGAGGGGGAAGTATGTAACAGATGCAAAAATTGAAGACAGTGCCACTGAATGGAGTGTCTCATACTTCTGGCGAGCCTCTGCATAAGATTCGTGATCTGGGGACTTTTACTTTTTGATCTTATTCTCTCTCTTGTAAGCCAGGCAACACAGCGAGTTAGGGGAGCGTCGGTCATGACAATTGACACCCACAGGTAGCTGAACACAGGGGCTTCCCGTATGGATTGGGTGTCCAGTCACCAAACAGAGGGTCCGCCATACTGTTGGGGAGACATTGACCAGAACACAAGCACCGAAAGGCCATGGGTGGTGCGATGTACGGCTTCACGTCACATCTGCAGCACATAAAGTTTGGCATAACGGGCGTCAATGAAATTACCCTTCTCTTTGGGGCGTTGGTCCCCTACACATTTCGCGGCCGAAAGCGGCAGTTCGCAGTGCGAAGAGCAACAGGAAGACATTCTTGAAAATCCAGGGACGCTTCAACCCTTTTCTATGACACTGTGTGGCTGCATCCCCTTTAAATTATCATTAAACATGAATCAAATGCTATGTAGGACAACGCTACAGCAATGTGGGATCTCATGTACAAGTTGGGATTGTTGTCGTCGTCGTCGTCGTCGTCGTCTTCACTCCTGAGACTAGTTTGATGCAGCTCTCCATGCTACTATCCTGTGCAAGCTCCATCTCCCAGTACCTACTACAACCTACATACTTCTGAATCTGCTTAGTGTATTCATCTCTTGGTCTTCCTCTACGATTTTTACCCTCCACGCTGCCCTCCAATACTGAACTGGTGCTCCCTCGATGTCTCAGAACACGTCCTACAAACCAATTCCTCCTAGTCAAGTTGTGCCACAACCTCCTCCTCTCCCCAATTCTGTTCAGTACCTCGTTACTTATGTGATCTACCCAACTAAACTTCAGCATTTTTCTATAGCACCATATTTCGAAAGCTTCTATTATCTTCTTCTCTAAACTATTTATCGTCCATATTTCACTTCCATACATGGCTACACTCCATACAAATACTTTCAGAAACGACTTCCTGACTTAATATATACTCGATGTTAAATTTTTTTCTTCAGAAACGCTAACCTTGCCATTGCTAGTCTACATTTTTGTATCCTCTCTACTTCGATCATCATCAGTTAATTTTCTCCCCAAATAGCAAAACTCTGTTACTACTTTAAGAGTCTCATTTCCTAATTTAATTCCCTCAGCATCACCCGAGTAACCTGGACTACATACCATTATCCTCGGTTTGCTTTTGTTGATGTTCACCTTATATCCTCCTCTCAAGACACTGTCCATTCCGTTCAACTGCTCTTCCAAGTCCTTTGCTGTCTCCGACAGAATTACAATGTCATCGGCGAACCTCAACGTTTTTATTTCTTCTCCATGGATTTTAATACCTACTCCGAACTTTTCTTTTGCTTCCTTTACTGCTTGCTCAATATACAGATTGAATAACACCGGAGATAGGCTACAGGCCTGTCTCACTCCCTTCCCAACCACTGATTCCCCTTCATACCCCTCGACTCTCATAACTGCCATCTGCTTTCTGTGCAAATTGTAAATAGCCTTTCGCTCCCTGTATTTTACCCTTGCCGCCTTCAGAATTCGAAAGAATATTCCAATCATCACTGTCAAAAGCTTTCTCTAAGTCTACAAATGCTAGAAACGTAGGTTTGCCTTTCCTTAATCTTTCTTCTAAGATAAGCCGTAGGGTCAGTATTGCCTCATGTGTTCCAACATTTCTACGGAATCCAAACTGATCGTCCCCAAGGTCGACTTCTACCAGTTATTCCATTCGTCTGTAAAGAATTCGCGTTAGTACTTTGCAGCTGTGACTTATTGAACTGATAATTCAGTAATTTTCACGTTTGTCACCACCTGCTTTCTTCGGGATTGGAATTAATATATTCTTCTTGAAGTCTGAGGGTATTTCGCCTGTCTCATACATCTTGCTCACCAGATGATAGAGTTTTGTCAGGAGTCGCTCTCCCAAGGCTGTCTGTAGTTCTAATGGAATGCTACTACTCCCAGGGCCTTGTTTCGACTCAGGTCTTTCAGTGCTGTGTCAAACTCTTAACGCAGTGTCGTATCTCCCATTTCATCTTCATCTACATCCTCTTCCATTTCCATAATATTGTCCTCAAGTACATCGCCCTTGTATAGGCCTTCTATATACTCCGTGCACCTTACTGCTTTTCCTTCTTTGCTTAGAACTGGGTTTCCACCTGAGCTCTTGATATTCATACAAGTGGTTCTCTTTTGTCCAAGGGTCTCTCTAATTTTCCTGTAGGCAGTATCTATCTTACCCCTAGTGATATAAGCCTCTACATCCTTACATTTGTCCTCTAACCATCCCTGCTTAGCCAATTTGCACTTCCTGTCGATCTCATTTTTGAGACGTTTGTATTCCTTTTTGCCTACTTCATTTACTGCATTTTTATATTTTCTCCTTTCATCAATTAAATTCAATATTTCTTCTGTTACCCAAGGGTTTCTAGTAGACCTCGTCTTTTTACCTATTTAATCCTCTGCTGCCTTCACTATTTCATCCCTCGAAGCTACCCATTCTTCTTCTACTGTATTTCTTTCCCCCATTCCTGTCAATTGTTCCTTTATGTTTTCCCAGAAACCCTGTTCAACCTCTGGCTCTTTTAGTTTATCCAATTCCCATCTCCTTTAATGCCCACCTTTCTGCAGTTTCTGATGTTTTAATCTACAGTTCATAACCAATAGACTGTGGTCAGAGTCCGCATCTGCCCTTGGAAATGTCTTACAATTTAAAACCTGGTTCCTAAATCTCTGTCTTACCATTATATAATCGATCTGATACCTTTTAGTACCTCCAGGGTTCTTCCATGTATACAAACTTCTTTCGTGATTCTTGAGCTAAGTGTTAGCTATGATTAAGTTACGCTGTGCGCAAAATTGGGATGGGATTATTAGGGGCAATTCGAAACGATTCGACGAAATTAGAACCTGATCCGGGGCTGTGACGGGTACTTATGCATTGTATCCTACTTTCGCGCTTGTTCTTACAGTGTCATCAGGAGGGTGAGAGTACGAGAGTGCAACATTAAAAATTCCGCGAATAAAACGGAAAAGGATCTCTTTGATTCTCACTCCCTCCCTCCGCCAGTTCTGCAACACCCTCGGTACCTCCCACACATTTTAGCCGAACTCTTTACAAATGTACCTGTCAAACTTTCACACACATTAATCCTCGTACAGTCTTTAGCACCTTACAGTTAGGCAACCCCCACGACAGGCCTTAGATGGCGGATGCCTGCCTTCAGGCGCGAGAGCAGCCGCAAGGCGAAGTGTGTGTCGGAGTTTCAGATAGGTATATTTGTGCTGAACTGAGGCGCGTCGGTTGCATGTGCAGCGCTAGATGAACACTTTGCCGTTTTATTCAGGGATATCTTAATGCTGCACCCTCACGATCACGCCATAGAAGGACGCGAGAAAGGAGGGTTGGGAAAGCCTAAGTATCCCTTTATCTCGTTTAAATATCGTTTAATGGTTTCGAATGGTCCCTAGTGGTTTCAACCTGAAGTGACTAAGCCCTGCACTAGGTTTGAAGATTCTGGTGGCGTTGTCCACCTCTATCGAGGATCTTGAAAGCATGCATCATTACACACAGCTAAGGGGCTAAAACAAGAAAGCGGTTCTTATGTTAATGAAACTAAAAATGTATAGCCAAATTAGATAGCTGTGTCTCAGATAAAAAAGGTGTTCGAAGTTTGCTTAAAATTCCGAAAAGTTTCGGAGAAGTCCTCCAAGGCAGTCAAGAACCACGTTCGCACATCCCGATACACGGTCGGGTACTGCACGCCTCTAGTTGCGGCGTTGCGGTAAGCAGTGGGCGAAGGTGTCCCAGACGCGCTCCAGCATCCGCCACAGGAAGCCTCCAGCCGCGTGATGGTCCTGCGCAGACTCCTCCGGCGGCGGCTGCGGCGGCTGGTAGGGTGGCCACATGGCCTCGCCGAACTGGCGCACCACCTCGGCGCGGCGCGTCATCTCCAGCTGGGCCTCCACCATCTCCACCTCGATGCTGTCCAGCGTGGTGCTCAGCTCGCCCAGCAGCGACTCGCCGCCTTTCTTCTGCTGGCGCGCTCTGGTCAGGAACCACAGGCGGTGGATGTGGCGCAGCAGTACCCTCCTCGTGATGCCGTACTGGCGGTACACCTCGTTCATCAGCGATTGGAATGATCGACCACTAACTAAGCGACGATGGCCAGAGTTCTGCAAAGAATGACAAGAATTCATAGTTACTACCGGAACCTAAAGTTCATCTACGAAATTTATCGCGACGGAGACTTTGAATAAAACGTTCTCGGTCAACTTGGCGCTTCAAATTCGAGTAAAATCCTAGGTATGCAATTATTGACTACGTCAGTCAACAACTGGAGAGGCTCGCACTTTTATTACCACAGGTCGGCGTGTGTTTGCAACACCGACTCAAAGGAAGGCCTCTGCGCTTGTTGGTGACGTCACGTGAGATAGGCACGGCGAACGCCAGGTCTGTTGCAGGCAGAAACGCCTGGGCTTATCACTATAAATCTCTTATTTTTGGACAAAATGTTTGGTATTGTTTTGGATTCTATAGTTTTGTTGTTGTTGTCGTCGTCGTCGTCGTTGTCTTCAGTCCTGAGACTGGTTTGATGCAGCTTTCCATGCTACTCTATCCTGTGCAAGCTTTTCATCTCCCAGTACTTACTGCAACCTAAATCCTTCTGAATGTACTTAGTGTATTCATTTCTAGGTCTCCCTCTACGATTTTTTCCCTCCACGCTGCCCTCCAATGCTAAATTAGTGATCCTCGAGGCCTCAGAACATGTCCTACCAACCGGTCCCTTGTCAAGTTGTGCCACGAACTCCTCTTCTCCGTAATTCTATTCAATACCTCATTAGTTATGGGATCTACCCATCTAATCTTCAACATTCTGCTATAGCACCACATTTCGAAAGCTATTCTCTTGTCCAAACTATTTATCGTCCATGTTTCACTTCCATACATGGCTACACTCCATACAAATACTTTCAGAAACCACTTCCTGACAAATCTATACTCTATGATAAATTTCTCCTCTTCAGAACCGCTTTCCTTGCCATTGCCAGTCTACATTTTATATCCTCCCTACTTCGACCATCATCAGTTATTTTGCTCCCCAAATAGAAAAACTCCTGTACTACTTTAAGTGTCTCATTTCCTAATCTAATTCCCTCAGCATCACCCGACTTAATTCGACTACATTCCATTATCCTCGTTTTGCTTTTGTTGATGTTCATTTTATATCCTCCTTTCAAGATACTGTCCATTCCGTTCAACTGCTCTTCCAAGTCCTTTGCTGTCTCTGACAGTATTACAATGTCATCGGGGAAAGGCTACAACCCTGCCTCACTCCCTTCCCAACCACTGCTTCACTTTCATGCCCCTCGACTCTTGTAACTGTCATCTGGTTTCTGTACAAATTGTAAATAGCTTTTCACTCCCTGTATTTTACCCCAGCCACCTTCCGAATCTGAAAGAAAGGATTCCAGTCAACATTATCATAAGCTTTCTCCAAGTCTACAAATGCTAGACACTTAGGTTTGCCTTTCCTTAATCTGTCTTCTAAGGTACGTCATAGAGTCAGTATTGCCTCACGTGTGCCAACATTTCTACAGAATCCGAACTGATCTTCCCCTAGGTCAGCTTGTACCAGTTTTTCCATTCGTCTGTAAAGAATTCGCGTTAGTGTTTTGCAGCTGTGACTTATAAACTGATAGTTCGATAATTTTCACATCTGTCAACATCTGCTTACTTTGGGATTGGAATTATTGTATTAATCTTGACTAACAATGATGATAAAAATAAAAAAAATAATAATAATAATAATGCGATAATTTTGGGAAAAACTCGAAACTGAAATGTCCAAAATTCCAAAGGAGGATGTAAAAATTCTTCTAGGGGATTTCAACGCGCAAATTGGCAAAGAGAGGAAATATAAAAAAACAGTCGGTAATTACCCTGCACACAAATTCACAAACAAGAACGGCATGAGACTCATCGAGTTATGTCAGCAAAACAACCTAAAAATCGTGACAACATCACTTCGAAAAGACCCCAAGAAACAAAAAACATGGAGATCACCAAACCTTCAGCTTGGTGAATTTCAAATAGACCATGTTGCGATCTCCTATGACTTCCAGAAAGAAATATACGACGTTCAAGTCCGCAGAGGGGCAAATATAGATTCTGACCACTACCTTACCAGAGTTAAAATTAAATTCACTCCAAAAAGGAAACGCCAAAGGAAATCACCACTAATTCCCAAATTTGACTTGAAAAATATCAAGGAATCAGAAATTACAGAAGCATGGGATAAACAACCAACAAACAACTGGAAAGATTTCCGAACGAAAATTATACAGAAAGCAAGAGATTTGATTCCGTTAAAGAAAATATCCAAGCATCCATGGTGGAATTCGAATTGTGATAACGCATTAGAAGAGAGACAACAAGCCTTTTTAAATTACAATTGTGACAAATCAGAAACCACACAACAAACATTTTTCAAAGTGAGAAAACAAACAGCTAAAATACTTAGACAAACTAAAAGAAAATACCTTAATGAACAGCTAAACACAATTGAAGAAAACTTTAAGAAACACAACACTCAAGATTTTTATAAAATATTCGCAAATCAAATCAAAGGATACACTCCACAAAATCTCTGCTTCCGGAAACAGAATGGAAAATTGGCACTAACTAACAAAGAAAATTGCCAAGAACTAGCTAAATATTTCTCACAACTCCTAAATTGCCCACAACCAAGTACAAGATTCCCCAGATTACAACCAGAACACACGAATGAGACTTCACTACCACCATCTCAAGAAGAAATTTATAGTCACATTAGAAAACTCAAAAATAATAAATCATCGGGAGAAGATGGAATTGTAGCTGAACTACTGAAAAACCTTGGTCCAAATTCGTTAAAAGAGATCACTAGCATCATCAAAGAAATTTGGCAGACAGAAAATATCCCAGAGGAGTGGAAGTGTGCACTAATTCACCCATTGCACAAAAAGGGAGAGAGATCAGACGTAAACAACTACAGAGGAATTTCACTTTTACCAGTTACCTACAAAATTCTATCTGCATGTCTCCTAAAGAGGGCACAAGAACAACTAGAACATACAATTTCAGACTACCAAGCAGGCTTTCGTCCTAATAGATCATGCCCGGAACAGATATTCAACCTTAAAACTATTTTAAAGATTAAAGCAATCAGGTCAAAACCAATAATCTGCACATTCGTTGATTTCAAAAAGGCATACGATTCCATAGACAGACAGTCTCTATGTCACATTCTCGAAGAACGAGGCCTAGACACTAAAACCCGAAAACTAATTGAACAAACACTAACAGAAACCAAATCAAAAATTAAATTCAGAGGGGAAATTTCGGAACCATTCTCAATTAAAACAGGAGTAAGACAAGGAGATGGGATCTCACCACTATTATTCAATATAGTTTTGGACAAAGTTATGAAAGAGTGGGAAGTAACACTAAGGAAACAAAGCTTTTGGAAGCCAATTGAACTAGGAAGAGGTAAAGGAAAATTGAACATCCCTTATTTAGCGTTTGCAGATGACTTGGCAATTATAACTGACAGTGAAGAAACAGCAGTAAAACAAATTGAGACACTTAAAGAATGTGCTGAGAAGGTTGGCCTGCAAATCTCCTTTGAGAAGACAGAATTCATCTGCTCAAAATTAGATATTTCGAAACTAAAAACAAAGTATGGTGAAATAACTAGAGTCAAGCACTTTAAGTATCTCGGTGAAGTTATTGAACCAACAGGACTTGAGAAAATAGCACAAAAAAACCGATTACAGAAAATCAAGAAAGTATTCGGACTTATTCAAAATATATATAACAAGAAATGTCTATCAAAAGGCACTAAAATCAGACACTACAACACAGTCATCAAACCAACAGTCACATATGCAAGTGAAACACTCTCCCTGAATAGAAAATTAGATTTACACGAAATTAAGAAAGTAGAGAGAAAAATTATTAGAAAAATCCTAGGACCACGATACACACAAGATGGATACAGGCTGCAGACTACCGAGACAACCGAAAAAATATCAAACATCGAGGCAGATATCAGGAAGAGGCGGATGAAGTTTTATGGACATATAGACAGATTACCTGGAACAGGTTAACTAAACGTCTATTGGACTATATGACATCACTTAAGGCAACAATACCCTGGGTAACTGAAGTTAAGAAGGATTTGAAAAAGGCAAAAATTGACATAACAAACACATCAGACCGGGATACATTCAGAAGAAAAATCGACAAGTGGAAGTTTACTCCAGAGACGGAATCTAAACCTTTCCGACCAAAGTGGACCGAAGAAAGGAAGAAGGCCTTTGGGGAGGCAATGAAGAAATACTGGGGAAATAAGAAGAACATTAAGAAATGTTAATTACCTGCTTATCGTTCTCCCATGGGGACATTCGCTAATAATAATAATAATAATAATAATAATAATAATAATAATAATGCGATGAAAAGAACAAACCACTAATAGGGCTAACCCCCCTTTTAGTGGGATTAGTTGGTTCAGTACAGAACTAATGAAGCCTCGGACGAGTGCTGTCATGGTTGGGGTCGACGCTTGAACCCTATGCCCGCCCACAATGGTAACGACACTGCTAGCCACACGGAAAATGATTTAAATCCAAGTCGAGGTGTTTTGCAGGATATGCTTCCTCCAACCACTCTAGAAGGAAAACAAAGATAGAGGATGAGATGGTAAGATGAAGTCAACCGATACCTCATGTTCTGTTATTACCAAGCAACAAACTTAGGAACCAACACAACTGGATACAGATCACAAGTATACACAAAATTTATTACCAGATACCCAGAATTAAAATTTTCAACAGAACAACGACTAGCTGATCAGATCCTTGTAATAATCAAAAATAACAGGATACCCCAGTCAGAATTAGAAAACATCAAACAGCAAGTACAACAAATTCAACAAATACTGGAACAAAATAATGTACAACCAGAAGAAGAAAATACAGTAATGGATACAAACATCCCAGAGCAAACAAAGAACACCGCGCATCAATTAAACAATCAGAGGAAAACGACATCTTAAGACGGGCACCAGAAGAAGCACAAATAGAACATGAAGTGACACACATGTTAGATATAGAAGAAAAATTTCAGCTAACGTATATAGAATACAAAGACACGAATACAGACATTAGACCATTCTTGCATAGACCACCAAATAACCCACAAGTCGAAACAACAGCAACAACTATCAACACAATCATACACAACAAAATAAATGAAAATACAACTATGGAAGAGTTACAACCACTGGTTTACGTAGGAGCGCTCACTACACTAAATATACACACACTAGGCAGAGATCAGAACCAACCAACACACAGAAGAAACCCACAAAACCAGCATGGCAACACAGGCTACAGATCAGAATAGAAAAACTGAGAAGAGACATTGGACAGCTAACACAATTTATAAGAAATGAAATATCAGACAAAAACGAAAAAGGTTAGGTAAAATCTCACAACAAGAAGCGATAGAGCAATTAGATGAAAAGAAGCAGAAATTACTAGCATTGGCCAAACGACTTAGAAGTTACAAAAAAGTGAAAATTTAAGGAAACAAAACCAAACATTCAACACAAACCAATAGAGATTTTACCAAACAATAGATAACACTCATTAAAATAGACAACCCACCAAACATAACAGACATGGAACACTTCATGAGCAACATATGGTCAAACCCTGTACAACGTAACAGGCATGTACGCTGGACACAAGCAGAAACACACACATACAAGAGGATACCACAAACGCATAATTTTGCAACATGAAGTCACCCGAGTAATTAATTCTATGCACAATTGGAAAGCACCTGGTAAAGATAAAATAGCAAATTTCTGGCTAAAGAAATACACCTCAACACATTCACATCTAACTAAATTGTTTAACAGTTACATTGCAGACCCATACACATTCCCTGATACACTTACACATGGAATAACTTATCTGAAACCTAAAGATCAAGCAGACACAGCAAACCCAGCTAAATATCGCCCCATAACATGCCTACCAACAATATACAAAATATTAACTCCAGTCATTACACAGAAATTAATGACACATACAACACAGAACAAAATTATAAATGAAGAACAAAAAGGCTGTTGCAAAGGAGCATGCGGATGTAAAGAGCAACTGATAATAGATGCAGAGGCGACATATCAAGCGAAAACTAAACAAAGGTCACTACACTACACATACATTTTTTACCAAAAAGCTTTTGATAGCGTACCCCACTCATGGTTATTACAAATATTGGAAATATACGAAGTAGACCCTAAATTGATACAGTTCCTAAACATAGTAATGAAAACTGGATAACCACACTTAAAATCCAAACAAATTCAAATAATATCACATCACAGCCAATACAGATTAAGCGTGGAATATACCAAGGATACTCATTAAGTCCTTTCTGGTTCTGCCTTGCTCCGAAGCCGCTATCCAACATGCTAAATAATACAAATTATGGATACAATATTACTGGAACATACCCACACAAAATCACACATTTGCTATACATGGATGATCTAAAACTACTGGCAGCAACAAATCAACAACTCAATCAATTACTGAAGATAACAGAAGTATTTAGCAATGATATAAATATGGCTTTTGGAACAGACAAATGTAAGAAAAATAGCATAGTCAAGGGAAAACACACTAAACAAGAAGATTACATATTGGATAACCACAGCGACTGCATAGAAGCGATGGGAAAAAACAGATGCCTATAAATATCTAGGAGACAGACAAAAAATAGGAATAGATAATACAAATATTAAAGAAGAACTAAAAGAAAAATATAGACAAAGGCTAACAAAAATACTGAAAACAGAATTGACAGCAAGAAACAAGACAAAAGCTATAAATACTTATGCTATGCCTATATTGACCTACTCATTTGGAGTAGTGAAATGGAGTAACAGACCTAGAAGCACTCAATACACTTACACGATCACAATGCCACAAATATAGAATACATCACATACATACAGCAACAGAAAGATTCACGTTATGCAGAAGAGAAGGAGGAAGGGGATTTATCGTCAAAAAGAAATTACATTATGGACAGGTAGACAATTTAAGAAAATTCTTTCTAGAATGAGCTGAAATTAGCAAAATACACAAAGCAATCACTGATATAAATACATTGGCTACACCACTGCAACTTCGTAACCACTTCTACAACCCTTTAGATCACATAACATCAACAGATACGAAGAAAGTAAATTGGAAAAAGAAAACAATACATGGCAAGCACCTGTATCATCTAACACAGCCACACATCGATCAAGACACATCCAACACATGGCTAAGAAAAGGCAATATATACAGTGAGACGGAATGATTCATGATTGCAATACAGGATCAAACAATAAACACCAGATATTACAGCAAGCATATTATTAAAGATCCCAACACCACAACAGATAAATGCAGACTTTGCAATTAATAAATAGAAACAGTAGATCACATCACAAGCGGATGTGCAATACTGGCAAATACAGAGTACCCCAGAAGACATGACAATGTAGCAAAAGTAATACATGGACAGCTTGCCTTACAACATAAACTTATAAAAACAACACGTTCCCACATACAAGTATGCACCACAAAATGTACTGGAGAATGATGAATACAAATTATACTGGAACAAAACCATTGTAACAGATAAAACACCACCACATAACAAACCTGTCATCATACTCACCAATAAAAAGAAATTAACACAACTAATCGAAATATCCATACCCAATACAACAAATATTCAGAAGAAAACAGGAGAAAAAATTGAAAAATACATCCAACTGGCTGAGTAAGTCAAGGACATGTGGCATCAGGATGATGTTGACATTGTACCAATTATACTATCAACTACAGGAGTCATACCACACAATATCCACCAGTACATCACACAATACAGCTACATCCAAACATATATATACAACTACAGAAATCTGTAATTGATACATGTTCAACTACCAGAATGTTCCTAAATGCAATGTAACACATACCGTACAGTTAAAAGCCAGACACGCTTGATCAAGCTCCACATCACCTTCCATTTTTAACCAGACATAAGGTCTGAGAAAAGAAAGAAATAATAATAACATTTATTTGGGGAATTAACTAAATTTTCCCTTTATGCATGTAGTAATTCTTCCTATTGTTGTATGTATCCTATCTATGACAGGTTGTTGTACAAGTCTGTCAAACATTTACGTTGCGCTCTTACTCGATTTACGCCTCTCGATTGCACAAAAATGCCTTTGAGTGGGGCGGATTCGATAGCGATTGGGGCTGTGTGAATGATGTCACTGGGCAAATTACACAGAAGTTTAGTGAAAACAATGTTGATTTCTGTTTAATAGTCTTTAAGGTCTAATTGTACAATAATAGAAGGCAACCTTCGTGGAATATTGCTGTTCCCGTATAAATCACCTGTAACATCCACAGAGAAATTGCTTGTGAGTACTCGGACCTACATAGTATTCTCGGTCCGATGTGGTACCCTTTCGGCATTGTATCCACTCATTTTCATCTTCAAATTCGACAATTATCGTCGGCAGAAACAGCATTTCCATTCCATCGGCTCTTGTTCAGAATGATGTAGGGGCACTGTAACGCCGGAAACGCATACCCTCCTATTTCCATCTATTGTATTATAAATTTTTTCCTTATTTTGTTACCTGATGATATGACTTTTCTGTGACTTTGTATATTGTGATTGTTTTACTGTTTGTATATATATGTTTATGCATTTATGTGTATGTGTGATTGGTTTGTTTTGTAAATATTATTTGTATTTTTACTCTGGGTCTTGCCTAGGGAAAACTATACTATCGAACGAATACATCGATAGGTCATGTGGAGAACCGAAGTGTTTAGGATCTTTGGTCGTGTGAACTCGGCTGCGTGGAGCGAGAGCAGAGGCAGTCTGGCTGGGGTGGTGCAGTGGAGCAGGTGTGTTGTGTGACGCTCCGCGAGTTGCCGCGCCTTCAGGGTTGGGCAGCATGTAATTGCGCTCGACTTGCTGAGATAGTTTCTGACATGGTGTCGCGGACGGGAAGCATTAGCTGGCGCACACCAAGAGCCCGTCAGTGTAGCTTCGCTAGCAAAGTCTGCTGTACAACTGGGGCGAGTGCTAGGAAGTCTCTAGACCTGCCATGTGGTGGCGCTCGGTGTGCAATCACTGACAGTGGCGACACGCGGGTCCGACGTATACTACCGGACCGCGGCCGATTTAAAGGCTACCACGTAGCAAGTGTGGTGTCTGGCGGTGACACCACACCTTCAATCAGCCAACAAGGAAGACTGGAAGCACGTAAAGTTTTAGAACTGTATGGCAGACCTCAGCTTTTTAAACTTTTAAAATTGTTGCATCACAAAATTACAGCAACTTAACGTGAACCTTTGTTGCTCATTGTCCCAATTGCATTGCCAAGCAGGGTCGCTTCCTTTTCCGAAATGAGCCCGAGTGTCGTTGAAATTCAAACGCCAGCATCATTCGATTTCACTGCTTTAATTTGAAAGTTCAGTTAAAGTATTCATAGCTGGCTACAATATTTAGATTGCAAAAGCACTAATTAAGAGTGCGAGTTTTGTTACCGTATTTTAGTTACCTGTGACAGCAGCTCAGCTTGGTACGTACTAAATTTTACTATTGTTAATTGTTCAGAATCCTTTAATTCAGGTTCAAAGTTGAATATCTCATTTCTAAATTGCGTAGATTCAAGTAGCTTTTGAAATGATTGTTGAGGTAGTCCAAGACTAACCGTATTTTACTGAATTTCGATGTGCTTCAGAAACAAAGCTCACTATTAACTTCAGTCACTAAATTAACTTCCGATTTTCCGGTTTTATTAATTCTTTTGCTAAATTAAGTCAGAGTGTAGCGAAATTTATTACTTCTGACAAACTTTCAGTTTTCACACTACACGTGTCAACCTTTAGTTGCCACGCTTCTAGTGCTAATTGTATGTGTAATAACCTTTCTTTTTCAGTTACTATAGTAATTGTCCTTAGGACTGGCGACCGTAATTTCCCACAAATCTCAAATATCTAATTACCGCTAGTTAATTGTTAATGTAACGGCCGCACATTTACTTTCTTTATTAACTTTACCCCTTTTCAAAATTAATTTCCACTAGTTTCATTGGCATTTTTCCTTTCATTTATATGTAACCCTTTCCTCCCTCTTTACCGACAAATTAACTTCGGTGACGATTACTTTTCCCAAATTTCCATTAGGTACACGTGGTTTAACTTTTCACTGTCATTAAGGTCGATAAGTGAGGGGGAGGTTACAGCGCAACATCGACACTGTATTCTGATCGGTGTCTAAATCTTATTTTTAATTTTGGTAGCCGTCTTCAATAAGCCTACATGGACACACTTTCTGGTACCGATGCTTTTCTGCTTCACCGTTAGGTTCAAAAGCTCAGTCTTTGGAGTCTTTGCCCTTACAATGGCACTATTTTCTGGAGACGCCTGATGCGCATTCTGTACAGCTCTGGAGGGTTTGTTCTAGTTTTTCCGGAGAAGGACAGCCAGAATGGAGACTTCTGGGGTAGCTCTTCACGGATTACAGCTTGTTGCACCATTTTCTGTGGTTATTTCCTTGGGTACTCTTAGCGCTTCAGAAGGAGCAAACGCCGATCTTCAATCGCATCTAAGTTGAATGCATGAATCCTGTACAGGGAAATCCACTTACAGCTAAGCGGACTGACGCAGCTGACATCCGTGCTTCGCCGAAAATGCCGCTGAATTCAACTTTGCCCATTTTGGTTTCTTTGCTGCCAATTTAGGCATTGCGGTCCGAAAGTACTGTCTCTTAAGGTTCTTGAGAACATCTCTATCCAAGAGCTGTACTACATGGGTAGTGGATGTCGGTAAACTGAATATTTCTACTCTATGATTATGGAAAAATTCCAAAGCTGCAAGTGAAGAATGTGACTGGCTCACATTTGAAATAATAATTACTTTTCCTTGCACTGTTTCCCTGAAAATGTCAAACTTCAGAAATGTCCTTATTTATCCATCCACATTCACTCTAGCATGAAATACAGGTTAAGATAATGGTCAGCTCCGACTGGCGTATTTCGTCCTATAAGGTAACAAGCGGTGGTAGATACTCGTCTGTTGATTTTCAGCAGTGATAACTCACTCTTGTCACCTCATTCAGCCCTGTCAAAGAAAGGACCTGTTTTGTTTCTTCCTCCGAAATGATCTTCGGAGGGCTGTTCTTGAGTGGCAGCCCAGTGTTGTATCAGTTATGAGTTAGATTGTCACGGAGGGAGATCTTTGTAAGCGCTTTTTTAAAAGTTCGAAATGCCGATTAGGAATGTCTGGTTAGCGCCGTTCCTTTTCATTTCGAAGGACCTTGCAGTTTTCTCAAAGGAAGATTTTTTTTTTCAGAATGAAACATAGCAGATTTTTGAGCTATGTCTCTCCAATGGCGTTAAACGATGATGGTATTGACAGCTTGTTTGATGGCTGCAACCCGCATATCCTCTTTTTGCGAAATGTATTATTCTATTGGAAATATAGGTTTGAAATATTTCCAAAATATATGTAGAAGTCCAGCATTGTTGCCACATGCGTATTTTTGACATGAGAGCACTAATTCTAAGAAAATTTCCCTTTTCATTCTGTCAGTACAAACACGTATGTGGCACTCCAAAATTTTTACTGCTTTTTAAGACTGATGTCCCTTTCAGCGCTGTTTCAGAAGCCTCCTCCATTGACAACACGTCTCATCCCAATCTGCCTCCTTTCCTTTATGGGACCACACCCTCTGAAATATACTATATATTAATTACAATAGTATTAAAAAACAAATATTTCGTTTATGCACCTTACTTCCTGTTTAGTCAGTTTTACACTGGCTACTTTGAGGTCCCGTTCTCAGTCATTCATATAATTCTTAAAAACTTTTAAACGCTATCGTCACCTAATTCGTAGTTCACTAACAGATGGCAGCACCAGCCACTACTGTGGGGTAGGAGGGACCCAGTATAATTGATATTTTATACAATATTTAAGTAGTTCCATGGTTGTAAAGTGGTATTTTATATATAACTATATTGATGTCATTATTGTACTTTTTTTTTTACTCTTCTACGTTTTGACGATTATGTGAACCCGTTTTACACTGATTGGTTGACGTGAGGTAGAGAAGAGGTAGGTGGAGCAGCTTCGTATGGAAGCGTATGCCCGTCACTTGGTGGCACCAGTTGACATCACAGCAGCTGAGAGGAGTGCTCCACCTACCATCTTCGAAGGATGCCATGGGTATAACAAGTCTTATTCTATTTTATCCTTATAAGTATAATATTGTCAATCTAGTAAGGTTTCTATTACATTCTGAATTAAATTACGGGTCTGATAATGGTCATGTGATATGACCGAAACCGGTCACCTATGTTCTTGTAGCATACGTGGTGCAATCAAGACTGAATTTTAAAAAGAAAAAAAAAATTTAACTTTTTGATCGCTGTTCCAAAAATGTTTATTAAAATTGTAGAAAAACTATTTGTTCAAATTATAAATCAACGTGACTCAATATTTACAATGTCACTGAAATACCTGCCTGCATTCTTTTTATATTTTATTTCAGCTTAAAATTTAAATTTATGACAGGTGTGAGCTGGCACCGTATGACTAAAAACGTAGCCAGACATTCAGATCATCCACGTCTCTGGGCCCCTCAATTAAGGTGAGTGTTGGGTATAACAAATATATTTTCGTGCCATAGCACGTCGGGCCTCGACCCAAACTACTCGAACTACAATGTTTAGTGCGCAGTACCGTCGTAATCACGAAACGCAACATATCTTCACCCAGCCCTTCAACGAGCTCTCGCTTGAAACCACTGAAGCCGCAAATGGCGGTGGTTTGGATTCAGTGGAATGGGCGCTACATGGCTTCTGGAATCGAGGTGTCCACGACGTGAACGTTTTGTAACAGTTCGTTGTGTCACTGCGGTGGGAACTGATGCTCAGACCGCTGCAGCAGATGCAGCTCGATGCACCAGAGCCGTACGCCGAACACGATGGTCTTCCCCCTCGGTAGTGCCACGCGGCCGTCCATATTTCGATATTCCTGCCGCCATACAGCCTCGTGATCACCGCTGCCAGCAGTCATGTACAGTGGCTGCTTTCCTGCCAAGTCTTTCTGCATTATCGTAGAAGGAACATCTAGGTTCTCGCATGCCTCCTACACAACCTCGCTCAGACTCAGTGAGGTGCTGATAATGGCGTCTTTGTCTAATCTAAGAGGTAACTAACGCTCACCTTCGTTACACCGTGTAGTTGCAGCAAATCTGACTCAACCTCGTAGTGGTGTTATTAGCGCCTCTAGTATGCGTCTGGCGCGAAATTTTAATAGACATCTTTCAGATGTGGCAACATGCCTATCAACTTTCTTTTACGTCGCAAAACTACTTAGTGTTGCGATTATTTTCCGTCAGTGCATATATCGTTACATCTAAGCACGTAATAGACAGCTGATTCCACATGCATAGTGATGAAATATCATGTAGACTGAACAGATGAAGCCATTTCGATCCAAATGACAATCTCACCGGTATGTCAAACTAATAATGGCTAGCCGATACCAGTTCCTCGCCGACTACAGAGAACACAAAATTGTGCGTGCTCTTGGACGATGTGAAAACTACTCTTACTATATAGCTTACTTCCTCCAATACTAAGCAGCATATCGGGCACACTTTCTTCCAACCAACCATCAAGTGCCCGACTTTTAGCTTTCTCTGAGTTTATGTCCTTTCTATCATTTGACGTTAATTTCACGTGTACGAAAATAACATTTTGTCCTCAGGGTATCAATGCCTAATGCAAGGAAACAATTGGGGCTTAAGTGGATTAATTCTTAACCAGATCGACAAAAAACTACTCCTACATGTCTGTTATAGAGTTTTAAAGCAAATATCCATGCCACTGGACATTTTAGTTAACACACAGAATCAGAAAATGTGCCTCCTAAGACGAAGATACCTATGGCCAATGACCAACTGTTCCATTTCGGCCCTTTTTCCGGAAGACTGTGGGATTCGGAGCTATAATAGCAGCAGCGTGTTACCTCTCGTTTTCCTTATTTCTACTACCTGTATGGATCTGGACTAGAGTTTTCTTCTTCTTCTTCTTCATCTTCTTCGAGCTAACGAGGGGAAAACCCATTGGGCAGTATGACCCTTTCGGAAGAACAAGAGTTGCCGCTTCTTTCTTGATTAAAAAGCTTGACATTGTGCTGTTAATAATGACAGTGTGTGTATGTGTGTGTGTGTGTGTGTGTGTGTGTGTGTGCGCGCGCGCGAGCGCGCGCACGAGTTACACCACTCAACCGTCTATCACCAAATGCCTGCAGTTCATCATTTTAATAATCTGAAGATCAACATTCTTGGGACTATGGTGGTGGGGAAGAATTCATTGCTCATCGCTTTATTTGCACACTGAGTGGTTCCACTGTACATCGTTTATTGACCTTCATGGACTGTACCAGGGTTTATGTTCGCCTTTGACAATGCCGCACAGTCCTGCACCGTTCCCATGAAGGCTTCTTGTAGAGATGTCTTTAATCCGCTATGCGAGCCAGCACGAAGAGTTGTGGAAATACTAACTCATTTAGTGGGGTAGCCTTCTATTAAAATTTAAAAAATCGTTCCGTGGGATATCTACTTTATTGTAGTTTTTATTCTAACCCGCCCGAAATTCAGTACTCTAATTACAATGCGATTTGTGAGTAAGTGTGTCTTAACACATTTCTCTGCAGGGAAAAGAAATCGACATCACGGATAAAGTGGCAACGAGTATTTTCAACGATGGCCTAACAGGCGTTAAGGAAACTATGAACGTCCTCGAACACGAGATCAGTCGCGCGAGCAGAGCAGCTCGTGACAGTACCTGCCAAGGAGACCCACCGGACCACCATGGCCACGAAGAAAATGCAGGACCTCCTTTTGGACCTGGGAAGATTGCTGTATGAGCCAGGAATCGCTGACTAAACTTTAAACTTTTTTTCGAAACAGTATTTCTCAAATTGGCGAGAAATATGACTTAACAACAGTACATAAGATTCTGAACGGATTTTCAAGCCGGCATTTTAAATTGGTACTCTATTGGTGCACGCAGCCGTTTTACATTATCTTCACAGGTCTGTTTTCGATACAAGCTGTTGTCTGTGTTCTGGGAGAAGAAAATTGTATTTGTTGCAACATGTTACCATTTTCTATTTAGTTAGATCACTATATTTATCGCTTGTAACGTTGCAGATTCTTCGACGTATACACTGCAGTGAGGTACACAATTTCTAGAGTGTTTTATTCCGTAGCTGGGAGAAACAATCGTATCTCTCGCATCTGTGCAGCTGACCCTGAGGGCTTGGGCAGTTAATCGGCATGACGAATGACAAAATTATGTTCATTCTCCCTATGAATCTAAAGAATTATTATTAAATGTTATTCAGTCTTTGTTATAGTCCATGTACAGTTTTGTGTTGCTACTAAAAACGTACTGTTCAAACTTTTATCATTGTACATCATAAATTTGTATGTATGGAGTTTTACTGAAACTGTAGTAACTTTTCTTTTACTGCTAAACATTGCTAGGAGTGGCAATGTATTCACTTACAGACTAATTTAAAAACTCTAGCTGAACATGTCAGTTCCTGCAAATTGTTGATATAGAATTTTCTTTGGTTTCATTACAATAGATCGATGACTTTAAAGTAATAATTGTAACGCTTTATTGCGTAACGCTTTATTGCGTAACGCTTTATTGCGTAACGCTTTATTGCGTAACGCTTTATTGCGTAACGCTTTATTGCGTAACGCTTTATTGCGTAACGCTTTATTGCGTAACGCTTTATTGCGTAACGCTTTATTGCGTAACGCTTTATTGCGTAACGCTTTATTGCATAACGCTTTATTGCGTAACGCTTTATTGCGTAACGCTTTATTGCGTAACGCTTTATTGCGTAACGCTTTATTGCGTAACGCTTTATTGCGTAACGCTTTATTGCGTAACGCTTTATTGCGTAAATCGTGTGGAAACGGTGAGACATGTGAACTGGGCATGTTTTATTTTTTTGAAAATAATCTAAAAGTACGTTTGGGATAATGTTTATGCAGTCATGGGGTCATGTGAGTAAAGTCCAGTGCGCAGGCCAAGTGAACAGCAGCGAGAAGAAAGGTCTTATATTGATTAGTATCTGCTTTCTGAAAGTATTTGCATCTTCTTTGGTTTTATTTAAATTTGGTTTCGTAAATTCTGAAATTATTTCAAAATTATTTTCAGTAATCCTATTGGCTGAGTTAAGGCTTATCGCGGCTGTTTGTGGGCATTAGTTTTTCTGATTGGCTGCCAGATCACCACCCAACGGGAATTAACTGTTTCCTGCTCTTAGCGTAGCGCTTTGGAATGCAGTTCTGCATATGGAGGATTGCCAGTCAGCTGTCTTAGTGAGGAGAACACACAGAATCGCGCTATACAAATTTCGGCTAAGATGAAGAAAATCATTTATTCCGTCTGCTCTTCCGCCTTAATTGTGAAGAGACTTCATTTTGAACTTTAATTTAAAGTTAGATAATTTGAAGCGAATTAGTTAGACAATTATTTGCGTGTGAAATTTCTGTCCAGTAACTACTCCGGGTGGCCTGTTTCTGAACATTCTCAATGGCGAACACCTTTCATAGGAGACATTGAACGACCTAATACAATAACTAGCAAATAGCTGAGAGTGTGACAGTTTAGCACGTGGAGTTTATTCAGATCGGAGTTTTAAAATTCTGATTGCTTTTTGTGAGAACACTTGTTTTATACCAGTATTGAGCCAGCAATAACAGTTTTCGGCTTTCAAGCAGACTTGAGAGCCAGTAAATTTATTTCAGAGGTAATAAAACCTAATTAGCTGATCTATAACCTTTTATGCAAGTACTGAAAACCCGGAACGTCGTATCTTTTCTTTCGAACTTACAGATAATGCTTGAGTTGTGTGTTCCTTCTTTGATAGGTATTTAATCGGTGTTTCCTCAGCTCTGCTTTTCATCGGCTAAACCAGTACATAGAGTGAAGGCGATAGAAATCGAGAAGCCTGTCGATGTAGTTCGACTGAAGTTTCTACATTGAAACAGACACGGACTGTTAAGTCGAATTGTGATCAGGACTAGGTGAAGGGTGGTAGAGGCGAGAACTCGCCACGCAGTAGGAACAACCCACCAGCGGCACACCAGCTGCCTGCCGGTAAAGCAGTTACCGGAGGTGATCACGGCAAGAGTTCCCAGGGAACGAAACTCGTCTGTGGAAGGGATGGCCTACCACCCACCTGTTCGACTGGTTCTGGTCAGCCTCGGGTCTTACGTGGTTGAATTTACAGGCTAGATACAGAACAACACATATAAGCGGTGTGTTTCATCATGAGCTCGTTCAGAAAGTGAGAGCATTACGGAAATGCTTCAATGGCACGTGCTACACAATGGAGTTTGGGCATCACGGGGAGGTTCACCATTGAAATATTGAAATTGCCAGCCTGCACGTTCCAGAAGGAGTAGGGCCCCATGCACACATTGCAACATGACGGCGGGAAAATCAAATCGTCAGTCGTAAAGATGTTTGCCGACAGCCATTCTTGTCGCCCATTTCCAGTATTAGACGCTTTCATCAATCTGATGCATATAATTTCAGCGAAGCCTCAGATACTGACAGAAAATAGAACTGTGAAATGTGAAATATGATAATTCTGATCAAACGAACAAGGTGGAGCTGTGATTAGCGAACTGGAATCATTCGGGGGGGGGGGGGGGGGGTGAGGGGAGGGAGGAGATGGAAGTTCAAATCCCTGTGTAGCTACCCCCATGTGGACAAAATGGCTCTGAGCACTATGGGACTTCTCAGGTCATCAGTCCCCTAGAACTTAGAACTACTTGAACCTAACTAACCTAAGGACATCACACACATCCATGCCCGAGACAGGATTCGAACCTGCGACCGCAGCGGTCACGCGGCTCCAGACTGTAGCGCCTAGAACCGCACGGCCACTCCGGCCGTGGACATTTCGTGGTTTATGTAAATGTCTTACGCCTACGCTGCGATAGTGTTCTTTTACTTCCTTACGCTTTCCTCAAACCTAGTATGTGACATCGCCCAGAGGACGTTAATCCTTGTCGGCCGGTGTGGCCGAGCGGTTCTGTGCGCTTCAATCTTGAATCGCGCGACCGCTACGGTCGCAGGTTCGAATCCTGTCTCTGGTATGAATGTGTGTGATGTCCTTACGTTAGGTTTAAGTAGTTCTAAGTTCTATGCTACTGATGTCCTCAGATATTAAGTCCCATAGTGCTCAGAGCAATTTTAACCATTTTTTGTTAGTCCACCACCACCACCACCACCACCACCACCACCACGTTAAGAACTACAGACTTTTCGATACATCCAGTGAACTTACTGGTTTACAATTGTCGATAGCTGCATCTAGTGATTCTGAAACTCCATTTCCACTGTCCTCGCCATTTGAGATCCCATTTCCATTGCTGTCGCCATTCCCATTCCAGCTTTCCTCGCCATTTGAGATCCCATTTCCGTTGCTGTCGCCATTCCCATTCCAACTTTCCTCGCCATTTGAGATCCCATTTCCATTGCTGTCTGCATATGCATCTTTCTCGGCATCTGAATTTCCATTTCCATCGCTGCCTTCGATTAAGCTGTGGTATTCTTCACAATTCTCGTCTTCATTCCCTTGAACCGCTTCATCTGCAAGACGAAAAAGTTTTTAATGGATATTTGTTATGTACTTTTCTGTCCTGATTAAATGTTTTCTGTCCCTATTTGTTTTAGTTGTAGTGTGTATTCTTTTACATTTGTTCGCCTGATCATTTCACACATACAAAATTTATATAATAGTATATTTATGAATTATTTATATATAATGGAAAAATTATTGTAAATTGGATCTTCCTTGGCTCTGTTAGGACAAATGTATCTGCTTGGAGGGGCAAGCACTGTTGAGAGGTGATGGTTGAAACTGAAGTCCAGTAGTGTGGATGGCTATGAAATTCGGTAAAAGCAAGCGACGATTGATATGTGAACTGATCTTGTGGAGAATATTAAAGAAAGTACTTTAATAGTTTAGGGCCAAGTGAAACGGTTTTCGAGAATACAGTACACTAACGAAGACAGCTGTTATAACAATGTACAACGGCGATGCGTAAGTGCTCCCTATTGAACTTCATGTTCGACCTGTACCCATTTAAATGGAGCAAGGACTGTGGATGTGCAGAAGGCAGGCAGAGAAGAGGCTGGAAGGTTGAATGGTATGCAAAAAGTATTTACTAATGGACAAATACAAACCAGAAGAGAAGCATTTAATGTATTTTGAGAGAGGTTGATCACGGCCATCATCAGAATTGAGTGCGACGAGTTAGTAAATGACAAGCACTCGACTAAGGTATATGGTTGGAAGAAATGCAAAGAAGCAACTGCGGTCAACAGTTCATAATCTTGTTGGAGGAAGAGCAGACTTGTAAACGTTTGTGTTTGAGAACAAAATTAGAACTATTTAAGGAAGGAGACAGCGCCAGTAGTGTGTCGAATGAAATTCTCAATAAATGTGCGCGATGTCTAAGAAAATGGGATTGGGCGTTTGCTCTTGATACGGCGATATTGTGTCTTCACTGTAATTCCATATCAAATACCACTCCGAAGTTCCCTTTGAGTTGTCTAAGATGTATTTTACCTTTTACTACCTTGAGAGACCAGATCTTTATTAAATTTTCCGAGATATTTATGCACACTGGACGCCGAGGGCATCCATTTGTATTGAATGAAGATCTGCTATAACGGGGACCCACTGGTGATAGTGCAGTATCCAGAAATAGGGGTAACGTCTGAAAGATAATCTTCAATAAACGCATCGCTTGTCACGGAAGAACTAACAATAATGAAACGCAAACCTTATTAGTTCTGTCTCATATCCAAAAATAACTGTAGTGGTTGTGGTAGCATTCACAAAGTTTGCGCTTTGTGCACGGCGTTCTGTTTATCGCAGCAACATAGTGTACTTAACTGAAAGTAAGACAGTATCTCAATGATATTTTACAATGGAAATAATATGTTCCATAGCAAGTTTGCGTGCTTATTCAGAGTGAATCCATGTACTAAAGCAGAATCCTAAAATTACAGAACAGTTTTCTCTCGCATTAGTTTCAGACTGAACTATAAAAGAATTTAGCATGAACAGATAGAATGGATTAAACAAAATGGAACCTTATTTGGATCAGTATTTGACAGTCTTTAGATTTCGTACAATGATGGTAGGCTCTGGCAGTGAACGGAGCAGGTATTATGACTTCCCGAATATCAAATGCTTTAGATGAAGCCTAAAGACGGTCAAATACTGGCCGAAACCGGTTACCACAAAATAAAAATTATTTGCGACTGAAACTGTATGTGGTCTTTCTGAAGTACTAAAAAACCGCTGTTCTCCACGAGAAATGTTTCCAAAATTACTAAAATGAAACCTTTCTGACAAGGTGATCTGACGAGTAAGCGGTTTTAAATTTCCTTATGTATCAATTAACTGACAGTACACACAATGTTTGTTAATATCTACGTCCAATGCTTATGGTATCACGTAGCTGAATTTTATCCGATGTAGGCCACTTGTGGTGAATCTGAACGCGTGCCAGGATGTGTGTGTGTGTGTGTGTGTGTGTGTGTGTGTGTGTGTGTGTGTGTGTGTGTGTGTGTGTGTGTGTGTGTTCCGCGCATTACAAACGAGAATAAACATTTACGAGACAGGCTGGTTACCTTATATAGGTCAATTTTAGATATCTTTCTGTGCGTGTAAGAGCATTTGGACCTCGTTGAGATAAGATTTAATTCTGGGCAGCTATTGAGGAATCAGCTTACTTGAGAGCTCTAGTATCAAAAATCAGTTTACTGAAGGTAGTGTCGCTAGATTAACAAGGAATATTCAGCGTCGTAGTTCCAGTGAAGAAGTTAATACCTCGAACACCTTGCCCTGTTATCCCCTCGACACTTTATTCGTAGTACTGCTCGCTGCGTGACTGCTCTGGACTGGTTACCTGGAGCTTCTCGGCCACTGACGCCCTCATCACGGACCAGCTGCACTTCGGCCCCTCCGGACGCTTCGACCACTTCCTCCAGTTTTACGTCGTCTCCTTGAGCAGCCCTTCTGCAGAGTAAAATGTAACCTGAATTATTTAAACTGTTTTCAGCTGTAATAGATTCTCTTAAAGTTTGAGGTATGAATTACTTGTTATCGGTAAGAGGTACTGGCAGAAGTAGAGCTGTGAGAACGGGGCGTGAGTCGTGCTTGGGTAGCTCAGTTGGTGGAGCATTTGCCCGCGACGGCAAGGGTCCCGAGTTCGAATCTCGGTCCGGCACACAGTTTTAATCTGCCAGGAAGTTTCATATCAGTAATGAAGTTTAGTGCGATCAAATAGTGTTCATGTGTAAAATACTTCAGTGGCTAACCGTTTCGACAAGCCAATTTGAACCAGCTGACCAGTAGAGCAGTGAACTAGTAACTTTCCACAGATGGTAACATGTAAGTTTCATAGCGCCAAGTATAGTTCACGGGCTATTGAAAGTAACAAGTCTAAACAGTTTAGCGACTGAAGTATTGTATTTACTTTACACCAATAAACTTCAATCAAAGGAAACGTGGTCTCCGCTTATTTCAGCCACAAAATAACAAACATTTAAAATTTATTTTTATTTTATATTTTTTCGTGATTTTATTACTATCGCCACATCAACGAATGAGGTGACTGTACTATATTTTGTATTTTATCGCTAGTGGGACACTACCATAGAGCCTGTGACTGCATCTTTCAACAGTGATAATTCGTGCAAATTCCTATAAAGTTGCTTTCTGAAGTTGGCAGATGGATATTTTTCCCAATATGGGTTTTCAGACAGCCGCTATTATCACACTGTTCACAGCATGTGGGGAACAGTTAAGACCACGTCCACTGGTTTGTGCCAGAGTCACTGTATTCGACTTTCAATGCCTCTAAGGCCTGAGGTAACTTCTATGATCTGCACTTTTTCTCCGCAGTTTCGACATCTGCTGTATTGGCTTCCGCCGATCTACCCATCTGAAGTCGCATAGCAATTTGTTACGATCGTTCTTGGACATATTTGTCTATATTGTGATCCCAGTAGTTCCTTGCCACCTGCAGATGGTAATTTTGGCACACATTCCAGTGGAGAGATCTTGTCACTGCTTGGAACCAGACAGACACTCTTCAACAGCTCCAGACCTGCTTTGCACAATGTGCATTTCGTGACATGTTGATTTCTCGATTCTGGCTTTAATGGGGTTATTTCTGATGGCTTCTTCCTGTGCAGGAAAAAATCAGGCTTTTAACTTCCTTCTTTAGGAATCCCCATTGGCCAGCGAAGAACAGTTCCATTACCGATTTTGCGTTTTATGACCTCCAAAAACTACTTCCGTCATGATTTGTTGCACAGGCTATACGTCAAGCAGTCTTTATCATAATGGATGCTACTACTACTACTACTACTACTACTACTACTAGCTGCTACTGTGGGCTGCGGCGAGTACTTTGTTACGATGAGTGATGGCAAATAAGCTGCTTTATGTGCCCTCGCATGTCTGCCTGTTCGGGGAAGCATCGCTCGTGATGTGCACCTCGCTCTTCTGCCCTCCCAAGCTCTAATGTCAGCTGTGTACATTATACAACAAACAGGATGGAAGTGTGGATTAAAAACACTGAAGATTACTTTGAATCGTATCACATAGCACGTATCAACCAATAAAAGCGTTTTCACTAATAAGCGAGGTCAAAAGTCAAAGAGTAAGTATTTTTTACCTAATTCATGTAATTCTTCAAGTCAGTAATTATCTTGTACAACACACTTCCTAAAGTAGCCTAGGTTCTTCCTCCAGTTTCAAGCCATGTCCACACCCAATTTCATCGAATCTGGGTCAGCAGATTAGTCGTGGAAACTGAACGGACAGTTACCTTGGTATTTATAATAATATGGACAAAACGTTGAATCAGAGTATCTTTCCTTTACTATTTGCGATTTTGATGATCTAAAGCCTATATGATGCCACGAACTATGCTCTAGTTGCATGCGAAAACTATGAAGATATGCTAAGAGTTTTGGAGAAGCGTGGTCAAACAGAAACAGAGTTGAGCTCTCCAGTTTATTGCTTTAGTTACAGATGACTTATTATTTCTATTATTATTATTATTATTATTATCTTCACTTTCTCAGACGTTAAGTCCGGTTAAAAATGGAGTGACGCGGACCTTGATCAAGCGTCACTTCCTTTTAACTGTACGGTATGTGTTATATTGCATTTAGGAACTTTCGGGTAATTGAACATGTATCAATAATTACGGATTTCTGTAGCTGTATATATATGTTTGGATGTAGCTGTATTGCATTGATGTACTGGTGGATATTGCGTGGTATGACTCCTGTAGTTGATAGTATAATTGGTATGATGTCAACTTTATCCTGATGCCACATGTCTTTGACTTCCTCAGCCAGTTGGATGTATTTTTCAATTTTTTCTCCTGTTTCCTTTTGTATATTTGTTGTATTGGGTATGGATATTTCGATTAGTTGTGTTAATTTCTTCTTTTTATTGGTGAGTATGATGTCAGGTTTGTTATGTGGCGTTGTTTTATCTGTTATAATGGTTCTGTTCCAGTATAATTTGTATTCATCATTCTCCAGTACATTTTGTGGTGTATACTTGTATGTAGGAACGGGTTGTTTTAAAAGTTTATGTTGTAAGGCAAGCTGTTGATGTATTATTTTTGCGACATTGTCATGTCTTCTGGGGTATTCTGTTATTGCTAGTATTGTACAACCGCTTGTGATGTGATCTACTGTTTCTATTTGTTGTTTACAAAGTCTGCATTTATCCGTTGTGGTATTGGGATCTTTAATAATATGCTTGTTTGATCCTGTATTGCAATCATGAATCCTTCTGTCTCACTGTATATATTGCCTTTTCTTAGACATGTGTTGGATGCGGCTTGATCGATGTGTGGCTGTGTTAGATGATACGGGTGCTTGCCATGTAGTGTTTTCTTTTTCCAATTTACTTTCTTCATGTCTGTTGATGTTATGTGACCTAAAGGGTTGTAGAAGTGGTTATGAAATTGCAGTGGTGTATCCGATGTATTTATATGAGTGATTGCCTTGAGTATTTTGCTAGTTTCTGCTTGTTCTAGAAAGAATTTTCTTAAATTGTCTACTTGTCCATAATGTAGGTTTTTTTATGTCGATAAATCCCGTTCCTCCTTCCTTTCTGCTTAATGTGAATCTTTCTGTTGCTGTATGTATGTGATGTATTCTATATTTGTGGCATTGTGATCGTGTAAGTGTATTGAGTGCTTCTAGGTCTGTGTTACTCCATTTCACTACTCCAAATGAGTAGGTCAATATTGGTATGGCATAGGTATTTATAGCTTTTGTCTTGTTTCTTGCTGTCAATTCTGTTTTCAGTATTTTTGTTAGTCTTTGTCTATATTTTTCTTTTAGTTCTTCTTTGATATTTGTATTATCTATTCCTATTTTTTGTCTGTATCCTAGATATTTATAGGCATCCGTTTTTTCCATCGCTTCTATGCAGTCGCTGTGGTTATCCAATATGTAATCATCTTGTTTAGTATGTTTTCCCTTGACTATGCTATTTTTCTTACATTTGTCTGTTCCAAAAGCCATACTTGTATCATTGCTGAATCCTTCTGTTATCTTTAGTAATTTGTTGAGTTGTTGATTTGTTGCTGCCAGTAGTTTTAGATCATCCATGTATAGCAAATGTGTGATTTTGTGTGGGTATGTTCCAGTAATATTGTATCCATAATTTGTATTATTTAGCATGTTGGATAGTGGGTTCAGAGCAAGGCAGAACCAGAAAGGACTTAATGAGTCTCCTTGGTATATTCCACGCTTAATCTGTATTGGCTGTGATGTGGTATTATTTGAATTTGTTTGGATATTAAGTGTGGTTTTCCAATTTTTCATTACTATGTTTAGGAACTGTATCAATTTAGGATCTACTTTGTATATTTCCAATATTTGTAGTAACCATGAGTGGGGTACACTATCAAAAGCTTTTTGGTAATCAGTGTATGCGTAGTGTAGCGACCTTTGTTTAGTTTTAGCTTGATATGTCACCTCTGCATCTATTATCAGTTGCTCTTTACATCCTCGTGCTCCTTTGCAACAGCCTTTTTGTTCTTCATTTATAATTTTGTTTTGTGTTGTATGTGTCAATTTCTGTTTAATGACTGAAGTTAATATTTTGTATATTGTCGGTAGGCATGTTATGGGGCGATATTTAGCTGGGTTCGCTGTGTCTGCTTGATCTTTAGGTTTCAGATATGTTATTCCGTGTGCAAGTGTATCAGGGAATGTGTATGGGTCTGCAATGTAACTGTTAAATAATTTAGTTAGATGTGAATGTGTTGAGGTGAACTACTTTAACCAGAAATTTCCTATTTTGTCATTTCCAGGGGCTTTCCAATTGTGAGTAGAATTAATTGCTTGGGTGACTTCATGTTGCAAAATTATCACTTCAGGCATTTGTGGTATCATCTTGTATGTGTCTGTTTCTGCTTGTATCCACCGTGCATGCCTGTTATGTTGTACCGGGTTTGACCATATGTTGCTCCAGAAGTGTTCCATGTCTGTTATGTTTGGTGGATTGTTTATTTTAATGTGTGTGTTATCTATTATTATTATTATTATTATTATTAT
This sequence comes from Schistocerca americana, assembly GCF_021461395.2. Taxonomy (NCBI): domain Eukaryota; kingdom Metazoa; phylum Arthropoda; class Insecta; order Orthoptera; family Acrididae; genus Schistocerca; species Schistocerca americana. The sequence continues at coordinate 8,478,322 of NC_060120.1, read as the reverse complement.
TATTATTATTATTGCTGTAATTACTATACGGAAACTTTAGTTGATAAGCGGAATAGGAGTCCTGTGAGAAAGGATAAAGTGGAGAACTGGCTGGTCACTGCGAAGTAGCTATTTCCAGAATCAATATTCAGATGCCCCACATTGCGTCTAAATTTTCCGTAAGAGGCTTTCTTCCAGGAGTCTAAATGTGTAAGACAGGCAGAACATTTCCTTTCAAGTGTCGTAAAATTGAGAGGTATTGGTGGGAATAGTGTGTGCGAGAGTCGTTAGTCTTGTCGGGAAGAACTTTGGTAAGGTTCCAGATTCCAGTCTCACAGCGGCACAAGTTTTCATCTGACAGGAAGTCTGTTGTCGGTAGATACTCCACTGCAAAGCGGAAGATCTATTGAGCAAGCTCTATCTTGTAAAGATAATCGTAATACCACTTCAAGGCCACTAATTGAAATTCTCCCTTTCTGGTCATTTGAAACTTTCGGCAAGACGACTGCTTCACTCAATTACATCGCGGTCAGCGAAGGCAACAGTCGGCAGAATGAGGTCGGTTATCTGCATTCCTATGCTTTTGAATTTTTGGATGTCTCGTCATTGTTTGGATTTCAGGGTAGTGGTGAGAGCGCGAAGTTCTGTCACAGTACGAATACTCTCAGATACCAAGATCCAGCAACTACTGAAGACTGGAAATCGTGCACTGCTAACACAGTGGACTGAAGCACGTTCAGCCGTTGTTACGAGATGATGTCCGCGAATTTGGAAACGTCTAGAGGTGGATCTTCACAGCGCCCTACGCCCTTAAGCTCACCCTCCGAGACTCGGGTGGAGGCAGCATGCCACTGCAGCAACACCACCTTTCACGCGAACTGGTGAAAACTGGATGTAAAACTGATCTATCTGTTCCTGACGATCTACACTGAAAGCAAGTATCACAAACTGTTTGCATTGGTGAGACATTCATTCACTGCACGTTTGAACGACGAAATCTGTTTAAGTTTGACTATTGAAATTATTCAAAAACCCTTCAAGGATATCTGTGTGCAAAAGAACTAGATCCAAACAGCTGTGTCCGGTAGAAGTATTTGCACTGTCTCCTTTCTAAGTGTAAGAAATATCTTATTTGGTTCACTTTTACTATCCAAAAATGCTGTTCCAGTGAATGTGCCGCCACATTATCATATTGCAAAAATCTTTTAACACAGTTATCTTGTGTTATATGATAGTAAGTTGTAGAAAATAATAAAATTAAGGCAATATTAAAATTCTCCCGTAATAGTGCTATCCCCTCCACAGAGAACACAGACAAGTTTTATTTTAAGAGGGCCGCAGACTTACAGATTCCTCATACAGGCACGGAGAGGCATTCTGTATCAATATTTTCCTTTATCCAAACCAACTCAGGAGGGGAAACATCTCTCCACCGATTACGTGCCACGACGTCAATTTCCGAACAAAATTCTAAGGGTATTGCTTTGTAAGTGCTAGAGACGAAATCGTCGAAACAGCAAACTAGATCCGTGGAAACACTGGCCATTAAAACTGGAAATACAGGAACAATAGCAAATAACGAAATTTTGCTTATTGTGCGTACGCCGTAAAGTAGAAAAAAACACATGATCGAATTATTAGGTGATATGTGGGTATAAAGGATGCGATATTTAGTACATAGAGCTGCCAACTAGCAACAACGAAGGTTGTAGACCAGTTGACTTCGAGCTGATCTGGGCTTTGATAACAGGTGCGTTTACATCTTTCTACGCTACTTCTGCTCTATGCCTAAGCTGTCGGCCCAAGGACCGTGCACTCTAAAGTCAACGTTGAGCGTGCATTGTTTCTGACATCGCAGCCTGGGAAAATAACGTTGGAGAGTTTTTAAGAACGAGCAGAGCAATACCAAGCACGACATATTCTGACCGTAAGATGAGATGGGAGGACGCCACTACCTCACATGCACGGCATCTTTCTTCAGTGCAACGTCTGCATATTGGCTTTCTCTTGAAGCTGGTATTTGGTGGGTCTTATGACTTACTTTATACATGCCGTTTCCAAGCAGCACCAAACTGATGACTAAATTTTGATAGTTGACGACCGCAATATTGTATTTCAAACATAGTTTATTCAAAACATGCTACGTGTGTCAATTCGAAGAAACGTCATCTTCAGGCCCCAAGTCGGATCTTCCAAGCAAAGTGACCAAGACCAAAAGAGTCTTCAAATGGGAGCAGCAGAACTTATTAAGCGTGTTAAGCCAACACGTGCAGCCAACGAAGTCCAGTACTGCGGGGCCAAAATCAACTGGATGCCGTAAATTCCAGTAACAAGCCCACCAATGGTCAGACGACAACTCAGTTGTCTTCGTTGTCTGAGTACTTTTTGAGGGGTTACCTGCCTTGCTTGGACCTACGAGGAAAGTTGCTAAGCCGTAACTCTGACGGTACTGATTACTGTCAGGAATAAATTTGATTCCACTCAAATTCTATGATTATACCACTGGACTTTGAATATTGAACGATAAAGATATCTGTATAACTTCCAGTTGCCTGCCCTTAGCATCCTCGACACTCCCAGTGAAGAGGCCAACGCCCTTCCAACAGCTCATAATTTGTTTTGAACGTAAAGGCAAGTGACCTGTTTGAGGATAACTTTGTAAATTGGAAACCGGTAACTGCGCTTCTTAAATTGATGACAAAATTGCAAGACCTGGCAGAAGAGAAAGTAAAGGATTTTGCTTATAGCGGGAATAAAGGATTAAACTTGTTGGTGATTTGGAAGTCTGCAGGGTGCTAAATTAAGTACCCAGTAAAACGAAACTAACGCAAGATTCTTGGAAGGAAAATTATCGTTCAGTTGATTAAGGAAAGGCAAACCTACGTTTCTAGCATTTGTAGAATTAGAGACAGCTTTTGACAATGTTGACTGGAATATTCTCTTTCAAATTCTAAAAGGTAGCAGGGGTAAAATACAGAGAACGAAAGGCTATTTACAATTTGTACAGAAACCAGATGGCAGTCATAAGAGTCGAGGGACATGAAAGGGAAGCAGTGGTTGGGAAGGGAGTGAGACAGGGTTGTAGCCTCTCCCCGATGTTATTCAATTTGTATATTGAGCAAGCTGTAAAGGTAACAAAAGAAAAATTCGGAATAGGTATTAAAATCCATGGAGAACAAATAAAAACTGAGGTTCGCCGATGACATTGTAATTCTGTCAGAGACAGCAAAGGACTTTGAAGAGCAGTTGAACGGAATGGACAGTGTCTTCAAAGGAGGGTATAAGATGAACATCAACAAAAGCAAAACGAGGATAATGGAATGTAATCGAATTAAGTCGGGTGACACTGGGAGAATTAGATAAGGCAATGAGACACTTCAAGCAGTAAAAAAGTTTTGCTATTTGGGGAGCAAAATAACTGATGATGGTCGCAGTAGAGAGGATACAAAATGTAGACTGGCAATGGCAAGGAAAGCGTTTCTTATGAGAAAATTATTAACATCGAATATATAATTAAGTGTCAGGAAGTCTGTTCTGAAAGTAGTTGTATGGAGTGTAGCCATGTACGGAAGTGAAACATGGACAGTAAATAGTTTGGACACGAAGAGAATACAAGCTTTCGAAATGTGGTGCAACAGAAGAATGCTGAAGATTAGATGGATAGATCACATAACTAATGAGGAGGTATTGAACAGAATTGGGGAGAAGTGGAGTTTGTGGCACAACTTGACAAGAAGAATGGACCGGTTGGTAGGACATGTTCTGAGGCATCAAGGGATCACCAATTTAGTATTGGAGGGCAGCGTGGAGGGTAAAAATCATAGAGGGTGACCAAGAGATGAATACACTAAGCAGATTCAGAAGGATGTAAGTTGCAGTAAGTACTGGAAAATGATGCTTGCACAGGATATAGTAGCATGGGGAGCTGCATCAAACCAGTCTCAGAACTGAAGACCACAACGTAATATACTGTTTACTAATTTTTCAGAACTTGGCTGCCCTTACTGTCAGAATTTCTGTTATTTGTTGGGAAGATGGCTGAAGTATCTCTTCGTGCATTTAGTAGATACGGAGTGGGAGAAAGCGAACATTTATCCGAAAAAATTAATTCCTGAGAGGAAACGCCTATTAGGTATATTAATTAGGACCAATTTAAGCACTGAGGTAGGTAGCAGACAAGAGGTTGTAGCAAGGATGGGTCCGAGAATGCGTTCGCGGTCTTCTAGGAGCAAGAATGCTGGAAGGAAATTCCTTTATTTCCCAGGGCTCCTGTAGGAGAAGTTACAAAGTTTTCTAATGCCACCGGCTGACCGGATACTGTCACGCCGGATTTGGCGCCCAAACCAACACCTTCCACGCACCGCCAAGACGCCGCACTACAGTTTTGCATATGTTAAAACTTGGTGCGTCTTTGAATTCAAATATAACGAAAATTTGCTGTTTATTCGAAGTATTGCCTCTAAGTATCTCTGTGCTGAATTCATGTGCCATACAGTGTCCCTGGTTTACAGAGGTTTCATTATTGAGAAAAGTGCGGAAAAGCTAATAGTCGAGTCGCAGGCTTGCGCAGTAGTAGTTGAGTCTTGGAGGTAGGGCATTTTGTCCGGGTGGAGTGAGTAGCTTGGATATCTGTTGTGGCGCACAGAAATTTATGTTTGAGATGTTGATAGAAGTGTAACCTGATACTGAGGAATACTTTTTAAGACGATTGTATCAAGGGACAGCACTTCAGGAGGTGGTGAATGGTTTCGATGAAATCTCGAGTTCAATAATTGCTGCAGAATAAAGATTTCATTGTGTTCAGTAATATTGACATGATGGTAATTATGGAGAAATATCTGTCGTGTGTTCAGTATTCTAATTAGTCCGCCTCTATTTAGGCTAATTAAATAATACTGTATTAAGTAGTCAAGAAAACAAATTTTGCAACAGAGATTTTGTGGAAAGAGACATTATCGAGTATGACAAAGAGGAGAGATCGATGATTGTTCGTATTATTTGGAGGCCACTTTAGTGTCATTAAAAGATTGCCGAAGTACTTTCTTTTGTTGTTTATAGATACTTCAAAAAGCAGGTCACCGCGGTTAAGAGAAAATATTTAACAGAATTTGCGTTGTCAAGACTTGCACTTTTGCATGAACATTGACAGTTTCGAAACGAGAATCACAGTCAATTTACTAAAACCACTATTCAAAGAGAAATAACAAAAGAAAGGCTAACAGCCACGCAGTGATTCATTTCAGATCATTTTTTGTGTGCTGAGCAGCTAGAGCTACGGTTTGAATGGAGGTTAGCCTGCCTCTAGCCTGCAATTTACATCTGCAGGATGTGCGGGGACAAGTGGACAACAGCTTGTTTCGTCATGGAATGCACTCCCGTAAGAACGATCCTTGAAGCAAGGAACACTGATACTGGGCAATCAAAATTCGCTGAAATACATGGGCTGTAAAAAAACCTAAAATTATATGATTGATTATGTACGGATCCATTAATGACAAAGAAGAGTCTTGTTTACAAAATATGAATCCATTGCACTTCAAAATCTGGAGGAAGGGATGTAAATTACAGTATCTTTGTAATGTGAACTATCCTTTGTGTTTCTTCTTGTGTCACTTCCTTCGCTACCTTTCCTCCTCCTGGCATTGGCCTGTTAAGATGTACAGATCATTGTGAAAACTTTCAGAGTGTTAGGAAATTACCGTTACAAACTTCTAGGAGATGTACAGTGCAGTGAGTACAAAATATTTTGAACAGGGACCAATGTCCGGAAACGTACGTAAGCACCCAGCTACGAGTTAACACGATTAGAGACTCATTTTGTCTGCTGAACTGAGCGAGCGAGCTAGCTCAGGCCTACCCAAGTGACGTACGCCGCGGCCTGCCCTCCTCGTAGGCATCGCGCTGATGTCATTTTACGTCTGTCCTACCCTTAATGACTTGGTTCGTGCCTCATTCGCGTGTCTGTGAATCTCAGAGCAACATGACGCGTTTGCAGCATCCAGCGGCATGATCCATGTGAACGGTGATGATCACGGCATTGGGAGAGCCGCTCGTCGCCTTTATTCAAATCATTCTCCACAACGTCCGACTCCATCCCATACCCTTCTCGCCAAAATTACGTAACGGGTTCGTGAAAGGGCTACTTTCACCGTCAGCAAGTGTGACTTGGACAGGATTTGTGATTGGTGTAAGGAATGGCAGCTAACTCTAAATATAGATAAATGTAAATGAATGCAGATGAATAGGAAAACGAATCCCATAATGTTTGAGTACCCCATTAGTAGTGTAGCGCTTGACACAGTCACGTCGATTAAATATTTGGGCGTAACATTGCAGAGCGATATGGACATTCATGTAATGGCAGTTGTGGGTAAGGCGGATAATCGTCTTCGGTTCATTGGTAGAATTTTGGGAAGATGTGGTTCATCTGTAAAGGAGACCTCTTATAAAGCACTAATACGACCTATTCTTGAGCACTGCTCGAGCGTTTGGGATCCCTATCAAGTCGGATTGAGGGAGGACATAGAAGCAATTCAGAGGCGGGCTGCTAGATTTGCTACTGATAGGTTTGATCATCACGCGAGAGTTACGGAAATGCTTCAGGAACTCGGGTGGGAGTCTCTGGAGGAAATGAGGCGTTCTTTTCGTGAATCGCTACTGAGGAAATTTAGAGAACCAGCATTTGAGGCAGGCTGCAATACAATTTTACTGCCGCCAACTTATATTTCACGGAAAGACCACAAAGGTAAGATTAGGGCTCATACAGAGGCATATAGGCAGTCATTTTTCCCTCGTTCTGTTTGGAAGTGGAACAGTGAGAGAAGATGCTAGTTGTGGTACGAGGTACCCTCCGCCACGCACCGTATAGTGGATTGCGGAGTATCTATGTAGATGATACCCCAAGGAGACGCCGCCCACTCGAATTGAAGAGGCCGTACTGCATCACGTTGAACAGACCACGAGTACACGATCATTTTTTTCTATTAATGGGTGGAATTGTAAAAGAAGTGATGTATTGGATCACGCCTAATCAATTACTTGTAGGAGTGGTCGCGTTACCAATACGTTTTCAAATGGTTGCAGCAAATCATATCTACTCACTCCCCTCTCAAAGTCTTAGTAATTTGTAACGGGAATTGCCAAACTCCCTGTTTAAGTGTGAATAATTTCGTTCAAGTAATACTCTTTCTTATTTGCTAACAATCTCTCTAATACGTTACTGACAGGTTCCCAAGTGGACAAGTGTGCGGGTCTTGTTGCATGAACGCGAATAATGGGTTTGGCCGATAGTTGCTGCAGCCATCTCACTGAGGTAACTACGAATTGTAGTAATTGCTTAGAAACTGCGTATCATTTGTTTAAGAAAGTCCAACTGCCCAGTACTTATCACGTTAGTGCCATGGATAATGTTCCAAATCTTCACGGTAAGGAAAATACGAAGCCAAGTCTGTGCTTATTGGGGAGAATCGTGGCATGCCGACATCTCGTCCACAAACCAAATGTTTAATTTAAAAAAATAGCTGCTACTAGTTCGCGTGAATAATTTAGAAGTGGGAGTAAGGAGTGAGACTATGCTTACAGGGGTCCTCCCAGATTTTCCCGTGCAAAAAAGTAGGCAGAGAGCGGGGTGATTCAGTTACATTTTGAAGTGCCAGGACTTAAAGTTTTAAATGGTTAACCTCCAGAATAGCACTGGCAAGAAGGGCATTCCTGGCCGAGACAAGTCTACTAGTATCAGACACACAGCTTACTATTCGGAACAAGGTTCTTAGAATGTACGCTTGGAGCACAGCATTTTATGGTAGTGAAAAATGGGCTGGAGGGGGGGGGGGGTGGGGGGACAGAAACATAAGAGAATCGATGCATTTGAGATGCGCTCCAGAATAATGTTGAAAATAAGCAGGAGTGATAAAGAATGGGAAGGTTCACTGCAGAATCGGAGAGGAAAGGAGTATTTGCAGAACCCTTACAGGAGTAAGATAGAGGGTGATAGGCCATCTGTTGAGGTATCAGAGATTAGCTTCCATGGTACCAGAGGGAGCTTAATAGGCCAGCTTCTCCAGTCAAACTTCGCTTTTAGATGACTTCTGAAGGCTCGTTTGCGTGAGAGGATCTAATCCTAATACGCAGGGGAGTATGCGGTACGAAGCCAATGGAAGCTTACAAGCACTTCATCCGCCACTTGCAGATTGGAAGTAATGGTGAAATCCATCCACAGCAACTAAGTGAGCTGTGAAGAAAGCTTAATAATTCGTAACGACTTTCAGTAATTTCATTCCTCAATCTGAAGACTAGTTATGAGAGTCTCAACATGCATTCAGCTCTACCAAAAGATGTGTTTTTCCTTAAGTAGTGTTTTCCATACCTGTGCAATTACCTTCGACTATAACGCTAAGACGCCTACAAATTTAAGCGTTTTGTCAAGATACACGTTGTCTTTAATCACATTACAGCTCCCTCGCCCAGGTTTGCCAAGACATTAGCTTATTACTCTCAGCGATTTTGAATCACCTGTTTACTACGAATTTAATTATGGACATGTGTAATACTGAATTCATTGAAATCGTTTCTAATTTTTTAGTCAGATGAATTCTTGTTTTGATGGGTGGTGACATACTTCAGATACACAGTAGCCAGTTTATGATATTTGGTTGAATCATTTATTGAAAGTACTCCACCCTTAAACCTACGATAGCTGTAGCTTTACAATGTCATCACCAAAAATTTGGTCTCAGCCTTTGGGCAAACATTGTTGGCAGTTAGGGCCCAATGTTCTTCAGCGTAGGTCCAGTGTATAAAATTACCATATTTTCTAAGACAATGCCATACCTGTTCTGTTAGATGATGTGCCCTTATGAGTGTGACAAAAGACGTACATCATGCAAGGTGGAGTCCCTTTACGTCTCAATGTTAGTACGCTTGCAAGTCGAAGGTGGGTAGATAGAGAAGGATCTATTCTATGACATCAACGCTCTCCAGACAGCCCACTAGACACTTTTTGGGAGGCTGTGAAACACGCACGTCATGGATTCAATGTGATGGCGGGCATTTTCGATATTTTAGGGAAGAGTTTTATACGGTGCCGATACATACTTTTCCAGGCGTGTTTTCAAGGTAAATGTGTTGAAGAGTTGTGTAAACAGAGCTCTAACATGGAAATACTTTCAAGACCCATTGTCACCTTTGGGTGTAGGTGCATGTAACTGCAGCAGATTCGCAAAGTCGCATCGACTAACATCGTTCCCTAGAAGATTACTCGCCTGTCGATTTTGTGTCTCAGGCTTCGGACTTGTTTCTTTTACAGTAGGTTTTTGACCGCTTAATAAGGGATTTACCCTACAAAAGGAGACGTAGGGGAGCAGCAAACAATGAAAGTCGGGGGTAATCTAGAGAAACACATATTCAAAAATGAACACACAAATGATAGGTAGCACTGACACGAGCTCCGATAAATCTCTTACCGAATGAAGACGCTGGCCAAGTAATAGACTTATAGAACAAAGTACCCAAGTTCACACAGCAAAACCGTCTTCAGAATTAAGACCAGTTGCCACGGAGAGGACAGAAATTAAATAACGGGTATCACTACAGGAGAAGAAACTAACCATTGATTACACTTAACGATAACAGTAATTGTAGTCGGCGAAAACCGCTAGCCACGCAGAACATCGATCTACAGCAGCAGCATCTATCGGGTGTAGACGTAGCGGTAGTAAAGGCGCCAGCATTGTAACTGAGATGTGCTTAGAAACTAAGCGTTACGACTGGTTCGCGGTTGAGTAAATGACTAACCTATATTGTTCTCAAGGTAATGGCAAGCACAAGCCACTAAATTGCAGGAACTGCCTTACATTGAACCTCAAATTGTTTACGCCACTAGGAACTGCAACGGAATGGAGCCGGAGAGCTGGTGTCCCGGGTTATTTACTGACTCGGTCGATGAGCTACGGTGCACCTCCGCCGTACACCAAAAGGTCCTTTTAGTCAACCTAACAGGGGTGAAAGGTGGAACCATTCCTGCTGCCCTGGTGACTTGCAGTGGACGATCTCCAGCCCTCAAGTTGGGTGACGTGAACTGCCTCGAATTCTCGGTGCTTCTATCATCTCGTATCGTCAACGATGATTCGAAATAACAGCCACAAAAAGAAGCTAGATTTCGCATTTTTGGCGTATTCTATAAGTTAGTTAAACGGAACACTGAATTTGTGCATCCCTCCAATCGATGGTCGTCTATGTAGACAATACCTCTGTAGTGTCTATGGACTTGAGATATGAATTTAGTATTTAGAGTCAGTAATTAGGTTAGGTGAATTGGTAATTAATTTATTTCTTGAAGTTAAGTATCAGTTTACTACGAATAATATATTACTCTCTCTTCCTTTGTGATGAGGACTGGTCGGTTCAGATACTGCCGTCTTGTCACGTGTCTTGCGCTGGAAAAAGTCACTGCGTTCCATCATGTCTGCTCGAAGCCTGACCCTACACACAAATTAGCAACACTAAACCAGCTGGTACGCACTGTACCAACAGAGACCACTATATCACAGGGCAATCAAAAGCACGAACTGAGAGTTTTTCTCGAGCTGTGACACTGTTGAAGGCTCCACTGGTGTTCAAGGCAAGGTCGACACTAGTGCTTCTCCATACAGAGGACTGGTCGCTCACAACGTAACCCCAACACTACCGTTCTCTCCTCCCCTGCTGCTCCACCTGTGCGGTTGCGGGCCACGTAACGTTGCGCACACCCTACCTGCGTCTGCCGAAGAAGGGCCGGCACCAGACCATGAGCCAGTGGCCCACGATCTCGGTGCTGCGGTCCATGTGCGCTGGGGTGGTGTCCGAGTGCGGCAGTGCCTCCCAGTGGTCTGTGGCGGCCTCTGCCATAGTCGCAAGGTCCCTCTGCGCGCTCTCCATTTGGTAGATGTCACTGTACACAGACTCCACGTACCCCACAGTCTGCTCCAGGAAGGCCGCTTCCAGTTCCGAACCATCTTTATCTGCATCGAAGCCTCCAAGTGTAATCTGTACCTGGGGATGGAAAGAACGCTGGAGTGGTACACAACGAAAAATACACTGTGTGTGTGTGTGTGTGTGTGTGTGTGTGTGTGTGTGTGTGTGTTTTTCGAGTTTGTGCGCGTGCGCGTGTGTGTGTGTTTTTCGAGTTTGTGAGCGTGCGCGTGGTTTTTGAGTGTGTGTGTTACAATTTTGTGTTGAGCAATGCATACAACGAAAAAGATACTGCGTGTCTCGTATCATGGAATCATTATGCAGAACCACAAATATCTTATATGTAACTACACAATCAGCTGTGTTTACTACTTTTCTTCACAAGCGACCATTTTCGATGTTAAAATACGGTGTGTTTCTAAACGAATATCCGGATTTTAAGGTTTTTTAAGCATTTCTTACAGTCAGTCTACTGTTGTAAATAACACCTCAAATGAAAGAACTCAATTTTTCTTACAACTGTTGAATGCGCACCATTCGTCACACAGCACACATCGAGTCGACAGGCGAGCTCTCCCGCAACCCTGATGAGTGTGTCTGGGGTAATTGTTGCAACAACTGCTTCACTCCTGGGGATCAGTTGGTATCGGAGGTACACACACATCCTTTATGAACCGCCAAAGATAAAATCGCGCCACACGAGATCGGTTGTATATGGAGGCCATGCAAAACATGCTCTATCGTCCGGCCCGTTGCGGACAATCCAGTGGTCGGTTACACCGTCATTTAATCAATCTTGTCAGAGTTTAGTTGTTGCGGCGGCGCACCATCTTGCTGCCAAATGAAAATCTGTGGATCAGCTTCTTCCGGTTCAGGAAACAGCACTGGTCCTCGGTCATCAAGATAACAACCACCAGTAACACTTGCTTCACTGGAAAAAACTACCAATGAACTTTATGCCGAGACATGGCACAAAACATTCTATTTAGGTATGTGTCGTTGGAGTTGTACCATATAGTGGGTATTTTGTGATACAAGAAGAGCACATCATTTGTGTTCACTTAGGTAAAGTGTCGATTCATCAATGACAACATGATCCAGAAAAAATCTTCGTCATGAAGCAACATTTCGTTTGCAAAGTTGGCACGTATTGACTCGACGCGTGACTTTCGACGAATGGCACTCACATTGAACAGCTGATGTGTCATTTACAATTACGAATTAAATTAATAAATGCTACGACGCTTTAGAACACGGTAGTTCATTTTGAAACAGTTTCAGACCCCTGGATACAGGAAACATTTATCATGCCTTAAGACGTGTATATTTCTGTTGTCAAACCACAATTTATGAAAGATGTTTATATTTTATTTATAGGATTAAGAAGGAATAATCAAGATTTGTCATGTTGGAAATAATTGTGGTAGCAGGGAATGTCTGCACCAAAGTATTGTTGGCAAGAGAGACCGCAAATTGATATAATTTTAAAAAGGGCGGGAGAGACCGCGTATGGATGCATTTTGTAATGGTAGCAGGGATTGTCTGCACCAGAAAGCATTGTTGGCGGGAGAAACCGCACTTTAGCGTTCGTAGGAAGTCAGTAGTAAGGGAAATGTTAAGCGAGTCGGTAGCAGGTCTGAAGCGAGCGGTTGAGAGGAGCGGTGTGTCTACCATCCACCACCTATGATTTACAAGAGACTATAAACGGATGTACAGAGACAACAGCTAACTATCATAAGAGGAACTAATATTATTGAATTATTTTTTTGCGAAACTCAAGACTACTGAAGGTATGTTTGCGCAATGCTAGTTGTAAGATTATTGTAAAAAGTAAGTCCCATTTGAACATTTGTAAAATCATTGGTTAGAGGAAACACTATGGATCATTAACCCAGCAAGGAAGTAGCCCTGCCAAAATTCGTGGAAGGCTTGTAAACTGACGTCACAGACAAAGTTTGCTCTGTGCGAGGGTCCTACCAAGGATGGATTTGGACAATGCTTTGAAGCAGACAGACTAGGCGAAGGACGCAGTATGTACATCGCGGTTGGTATCTTTGCGCTGTGCAAAGGCAGAGGAGATTTTAGCAAGCTGTGTGGTCTAGGGAGAACTGCTATTTTGGTCGAGCTTAGATATCGTGGACGGTAGTGCAACCAGTCAGAAATCGCAGAAATAAACAGGATGTTAAGATAACATTTGAGGAAGTGGCATGGGGAACGAAATAAAAAAGAAAACAAGAGCTACGACTAGTTAACCTAAACAATCGAGAAGTGGGAGTATGACAACTGTGCTTACAGAGGTCCACCCTTAATGGCCGGCCCACGAACGCGGAGGGAGGGAGGGAGGGAGGGAGGGAGGGAGGGAGGAGAACAAGTTATTTACTGCTAAGTGTAACGATTCTCGAAACAGATTAACTGCCTGAAATTAGTGTCAGAAGGACAATAGCGCCTTTCAAGGAAACTTCATTGCTCCTACCTAGTTATACATTTATATTGTAGAGTGCTTGGTCTTTACGCAATAATTACAAAAGATATAGTGTAGGGATTTTGTGTAGGTTTTGCCTTTTATTAGAGTTTTTAATACTATACTGTTAATTCTTTTTCTGTCTAAGGTAGCTAAGATACGATCGTTTTTAAAAAGCAACTTTAGATATCGTATTTAGCAATAGCATTGAAACCTTCCCGTCTCTTCTATATATCTCTTTTGTTACTCAACCTTCCCTTCTACAATAACCTATGAAAACCTTCCTTAGGATTTATCTCTTGCTTAGTAATAACAAATGAAATCTTCCCTTTGAAATTAATTCCCTTTCTCAATCTTAGCATGCAAATTTAAATGCTGCTTATTAAAAGTGATTTTCTGATTATTTCGACGAAACATAGAATGTGTCGTCGTCGTTGCCCTCAGTCGTTACCTGCAATAACCCAAAACTGCTACTGGATCGCCATCTGACTGCTACATCGAACTGCGACATGAATATACTTTGTTTTATTATACTCTGTTAGCTGCTGGTGGGCTGTGTCAGAAGTGTGTGTATTTATTACCAAAGCTGACGTTATCCTTTAATTTGACTGAAGTTACGTAATTCATAGTTAAACTTTTTCTTGACAACAACAAAATTTTGCAAAGTTTTACGTTGATGGTTTTTGGGATGGATTATAATCAGTAATGCAATATTGCTGGCAAAAATTTATTATGGTCTAGTATTAGTTTTTTTTTTCAACAATATCAAACGTTACTATGTTTCGCTTCATTTGCATTGCTTCGTGAACCACCTTTTAACTGAGTATGCGAAAGTTTTACAAGTTTAATTTTCTTCGTGAGGATTGCACGTAATGCGCTGAGTCAAACCAAATGTAATATGCAAAACTGTTACATGAATTGTGATGCGAAAGCGATATCGATAGTTTGTCGGACAGTGAGGACATTAAAAACGTGCAGTGTCGTGGCGAACTCTCAGTCTGTTGCATAATCGTGATAGAATCACACGAAAATTCATGGTCGCGCTCAGCAGAGTGAGTTGGGTATTTTAACACTGATGTTCTCTTCATCGCCGTTGCTACTACAAGTTGTTTATGACAAATGTCAGTCGTGAGGGTCATACCCCTGAGAAGCGATCTGTAGCACTCCATATCCTCTGTAACCACAGAATTATGAAATTACCTTTAGTGGATGCACACAGGCCTTGCCTTGAGTAATGTTTTCGTTATTGCTTAGCTATTGCTCTACATTTTTCGAGTGAACAAAGGCAGCACGTACAGTGAACAGTAATGCTTGGCATTGATCAAGAGCCGACTGGAAATGCTAACAAAAATTCAAATATGGTCATTGATTAGCGTTTTCTGTTAGTACCCATAAACGCGACTTTTCGGTCTTTTCCGTAGGACAGAAGTGTCCCAGGTTTAAATTGGCGCGATACATACTTGCCTATTATTGGGTGTTCTGAAGTGCCCATCCTTTGATTAAAATCTCGATTTTCAAAGCCTATAGCTCTTCCTCGACGTGGAACATGAATATCTTACCGACCCTTCTTGAGCGAGGGAACTACTTCATTGAAGCTGTGAGAATCCTACTGTTTTGCGGTGCATTTTATTTTCAAAATTTTAAGTTTCATCATCACGCTGCAGCTATCAAAAGCATTTGTCGCCTTAAGCAGCGCTATAGAATGGAGCAGCACCGACGGAGCCGCTATTTCCTATGGATGGACCAAATGGCGCGATAGTGAATCGTTGGAGTGAGAAGTACGCAAGCTTTCAGAAAGAACCTTGCTTGGCAACGGATGTGCAGGGGAATCACAAGGGTCGTGCCGTGAAATTCGGAATTTTCTTCATTAAATATTAGTTATTAACGCCCACTTTTGGCGCAGCGAATACTAGGGGCCGCCTGTGCGTCGCCAGACACTTAAGACAACAATACCACTACGCAGCAAACCAGTTACCTCAGTAGACAAATATTGTTAAGTGACGATGCACGAATGGCTACAAAGCTTTACGATGTATGCAAGAGATTCTGGCTACGGAACAGTCTCTCCAGTCGCCAACAAGACGTATTCAGAGACTATTTGTATGTGACAGTTGACAACAGGACGTACTGAAATCTTAGCCTTCTGTGACAATTTTACCGTGTTCGCTAATTTTATGAACCTCTTGAAATTAATGATTTCACACTATTTCTCTTTTAATATGCTTAATAATAAATGCACCGTGACAGCACTCCGGGATATGGTTTAGGTAAATCACCTACCCGCATGTGCGCTTATACCCGCAGGTAGCTTGCTTGAATCTTCTCAAGCATCCGATACGCTTAGAGAACAGCTTGGTGGGACATCGACGAGAGATTCACAGAAAACAGGTAGGATGAAGTTCTACGTGCATGTTCATTAAAATAATCTGGGAAAGGCTTAGCACTGTCAACTGTACGCCACTTACACCTCTTCCTGTGGAATCACAACTAAACTGAAAAACTTTTCTGGACGTTTGCTACCGTGAAGAGAATCTGCAAACTCTTGCCTTTACACTGCACAGATGTTGCAAGCTGTCGACTGACCTCGTCTATCTACTAAACCCAAAACAGTATATATCAAATATTACACACTTTCCACTTGGCGCGTCTGTTTCTAACACCAAGAACCACAAGCATTTCCTTCAAATACGTAGACCTCATAATGTATCCTAACTAACAACACACTTCAAGTAAGTGACAATTTAGTGTGTCGGTGCACAAGTTGCACCACATACACGCCAAGGAAAAACACTTCGAAATTATACACCTACGTAATCGGGGTGATCTAAATCGGGGTGATCTAAATCGGGGTGATCTAAATCGGGGTGATCTAAATCGGGGTGATCTAAATCGGGGTGATCTAAATCGGGGTGATCTAAATCGGGGTGATCTAAATCGGGGTGATCTAAATCGGGGTGATCTAAATCGGGGTGATCTAAATCGGGGTGATCTAAATCGGGGTGATCTAAATCGGGGTGATCTAAATCGGGGTGATCTAAATCGGGGTGATCTAAATCGGGGTGATCTAAATCGGGGTGATCTAAATCGGGGTGATCTAAATCGGGGTGATCTAAATCGGGGTGATCTAAATCGGGGTGATCTAAATCGGGGTGATCTAAATCGGGGTGATCTAAATCGGGGTGATCTAAATCGGGGTGATCTAAATCGGGGTGATCTAAATCGGGGTGATCTAAATCGGGGTGATCTAAATCGGGGTGATCTAAATCGGGGTGATCTAAATCGGGGTGATAGATTACGTACTTCAATGTTCCTCGGGTGAACGTTGCATGGCTATCATAGTTGTTTCCTCACACAGTATTTTGTAGATGGTTCTATTTAAAACACAATTACAATTTTGTGCTTGCAAAACAGATCGTAGGTCCAGTGGTGTTATGTGACACGAAAACCTGAGCCGTGGTTGTCGCCGTCAAATGGCGGTCTATTGCAACCATCGTAATATGTAAGTGAAAACTAAGGTATGGAGTACTCCAGATTGATGAAACAGGCACGGACTGTATGGCTGAAATCATTTTAGAACGTTTTGAATTTAAGTGATTTCATCACTGCGCCTCCACAAAAGACGTTTACCGTACGGACGAAATATGGTTTTAATAGTTACTCAAAATGTGGCCTTAACGCACATCATGCTACAACACCGCACCTCGTTTTCCACTGAACCACCCTCAGATAAAGCAGACGAATAGTTCGAGCGAAAGACAAGATTTACTCCATGTAGAGCCGTATGTCAGACTTAAGAAGACTTACAGATGACAGCTTCGGATTCTGAGGATAAGGAAGTCATCTTAAATGAACAGCTCTCGCTTCACTGTGACGTCAAATCGGCCGACGAGTTTTATATGAACCAGAGTTCTGTATACTATTTATTACTTTGTATTGTTTCGAATTCTGTTCTTTTTACAGTTTTTATAGCGTACATAGATGCAGACTGAAGTGACGAATGAAATTTTGTCCCGAAACCGGGATCTCCTGCTCGCTAGGCAGGTGCGCTAACCACACCGCTACGCCACTGACAGTGGCTTAGCCTAACTGGATGGACGACACCATGGACGTTTGAGACTGAACGATCTCTGGAATCGTGTAGTTTCATTTCGTTAGCGTGTGAGTACCTTTGGAAACTTCTGAACTCTCATTCTGAATTTACTTCCACATTATGATTTGCAACAGTTAAGTATTTCATCTGCCAGTTGATCTGTCGTTGGGTGCTTACAATCAGCTGTTGTTTCATCCCCATACGTTGCAACCACATCTCACAGACAATACAAACAATTCCTCAACGAAACAGTCAAGTCTCTATTACACGTATTCTAAATCTAGTCCCAGCGTTTTACTCCCAAAAATGGATCGTGAATCGCCGCTACCATTATCCAAGCTTTGCGGTAGCCTGAATTTAGGGAAGCCATAAAACTGTCCTTCAAATTATTTTCATTTATATTTCGCGTCACTGCATGGTACACACTACGTACGTAGTGAAAAATACGAAACGTACTATTCTAAATATTAATTTCATGTTAGAATCATTTATTTTTTATTAATTTCCTGCCTCACGTTGCCTATTTTCAACTTTTGAACAACCTGAAGATACGCAGATTTGACAGTTCATCAGAACTAATCTGGGACAGTCATTAAGTCGAATTACAGGCTAATATTCCATGTAATGAAGGAAGTGGTTCAGTTAGTCCGCATCCTAAATATAATACGATTAGTTTCTACAGATATCAACAGGAGAGAAGTTTTGTATTTTCGTAACAGAATACACATTTCCATTAAAAATGGATCTTACAGAATTTACGATCCTTTGAGAGAACAATGGAGATTCACACTAGGTTATTAATAAGTTGTCAGAAAAAGAACCTAGAATACAGTATACTTATTTTCGATGACCGTCTTCAGCCACATTCAGTTGTCACCTGAAAAATCGTCGCAACAGCTGCAGACGTCGACCATACAGTAGCAGCGCCGCGTTCTTAGGTATCTTGAGGATAGCCTATAATGGCTGACACTGGTCGTCTAGACTATAAGTGTCATATCTGTGGTTTCTCCTCGATAAATTTTTCGAATCACTGCCTATGAGAGAAGAACGTTACAGCAAAATGGACGACATTCCAAGTTAAATTCTTGTTGCTTCTCTAAACGCATCCAACGCTCATAGGTCACGGAAAGTCAAGGGTATACCATAGTCACCGTATGTAGCCCTAATGAAGCATTAAGCATCCCCCTCCTGGGGGGGGGGGGGGGGTGATTGCTTTTGTTCAGCTAGTGGTTGGTCAGTATTAGTAACAGCTAATATTGGATATAGGTAAAATACTCTAAATCTTACCTACATTATAATTTCTGGAAGGGATATTTCATCGTAAAATGTGCAGGAGACCTTTCAAAGGCCTACAACTAACAGCTGCATGTCTAACCGGCAGACACGTTTCGCTTTGCTGTAGCAGAAGTCCGCAGTGGTGGTTGAATTGGTATTTTTATCACATATTAACCCACCATTTTTTTCAAACAACCACAGGAAAATAATCCGGCTTAGCAAAATGGTTCCCTGGAACATTTGCAGTACAAGCTAAGCATCAAGCTCTTAAACGTCTTTGTATTACCCTTCTTGAGAAAGGGTTAGTTTGATAAAGTTTTTCCTTTATTTACTTTTTAATGCGCGAATAACTCAGAGGAACATGGTGCGTTATAGCCTGGAAGACGGCACCTCTAGTTTTACTGGTAGAATCGCGGGTACCGCTTAGTATCCCATGGACCGAGGTTATGGACTGCATATAGACATGTGGCCGAATCCAGCCCGAATAATGTCAAAAGACAACGGCTTGAATAAAATGAAGCTAACTTAATTTGGTATTGTGATACTAAGTTGAATGATTCGTGTGATTGCTGTCGCAATCGTCAGACGCAAAGAAAGTGCATGACTTACTTTAATTCTTTTCACATCATGGGAATGAAAAGTAACGGTTTATTTAGGAAACAGACAGGACTAAGAACAATTTTGCACGAGAAAGGAAAGACATTCAGAGAAAATAAAGAGAAAGCAAGTAACAGGAAACATTTTAGCTTCAGATTCGTCGATACCTACTGTATTTGGAGAAGTTCGTTCTCCGATATATTCTGCATTACTTGGAGTTTTAAATTTTCTGCTCGAAGTACGTAAGGTTCGTTGGGAAACAGTTACACTACCACTGAAAGAATCTTTACATAATTCACGTGAATTTGGCGAATTTAAAAACAAAAATTAATAATAACAAGAAACATCGACAATGTGCACAAGTAATATGCTACAGTGCAAGGCTCTAAACAATCAAGAGCAATTCTTGGACAATTTAAAAGTAAGGGGTTTGCCCCTCTAATTTTTCAGTTCTACAACAAATCTATTTGAAGTGGAAACTTTTGAAAAATGCACACTTTCTTTCACAAAGTGGGAAATTCTAAAGTTACGACGACTGTGCGCTACCATCCATGCCCTCAAAATTCCGGCTGAAACCTCTTGTTGAAATCCGGTATGCGTAAAATACGCGGCGTAACAAGAGATATTTATGCAATAGCTTTCGTTAATTTCGCGAACTCTCAATCCCTCATACCACCCTTAACCCAGCCTAGACCTCGTGCTACGTCACAAGTTTGTCGCAAACGAACACCAAAAACTGTAGCAGCAAAACAAATACCAAGGTTCTCTGGTATTTATGCCTGCGCATCTGCTCCGTCACAGAGCGTCATGTCAAGGATCAAGGCCGACGACAGAAGTTTTAACCCATCCATGAAGTCTTATGCAAGCACAAAAAGTTTTCCTTCTAATGTTCAACGAGTAAGTGTAGCATTTCTTTGGATATGGTATTAATGAACACAGAACGTATGAGGAACGAGTTTCAGAGTTGGAGATCCGAGACGTTTGATCAACGGTTTTGCACCAAGTCTGTAAGCTGACAGCACCCTTTACCGGCTACAAATATTAGTCTTGTGTGCACAGAGTAGCCCCAAAATATAATACAAGTGGTGATAAGAGCGCAAATACGGAAACTAAACTACCTTTCGCGTTTCAGTGAGAGACTTTTGTCGTGGTAACAAGAGTTCTTTCGGCTTATACAAACGCAGAACGAAGTTTAATCACCGCAAAATACAGAGCATTCATTTTGTAAGTGGCATGTTTCTGACATGAGTAGATCACTAGAATCAAAAAATTAGATTGGATTAGTATTTGTTCCATAAATCACGAATACGATACTTCGTAATTATGTGGAACGTGTCAGGTTAATAAAAGGTGTCTATACAAGATATTAATACACAAAATATTACATGACAATATTTTTTTGTGGGAACTGGGGAAATTACTCACTACATCCAAAAAAAATTCAGCTAATGAGTAGAAGGAGTTGCCATTAAGAAATTCTTTTAATTTCCTTTTAAATGCTATATGACTATCTGTCAGACTTTTGGTGCTATTAGGTAAGTCTTGTGGCTTAGGCGAAGTGAACAATTTCATGAAGTAGCAATTCCATCTCAGTAAAACAAAACTGATGGCAGTTGCAGAAGCCTTTCATCCGAGAAACTTGTGAAACGAAGCAATAGATCACAAATCTCTCTTGCCAGCAACATTTAGTTTTTACAGAATACTAATTCTCTAATTGTAGATAAGAATAATAAATCCTTTGGTCCATATAACGCCTCTTGAATGCTGTATTTGCAAGAGATTTTGGTATGTCACTTTTTCCAACGAGTTTCTTGGACACATTGTTTCTACAACTGCCATCACTTTTATTTAACGTAGCTGGAGCTGTCATTTAATGAAACTTTTCACGTGATCCATACGTATTAATGATTGTTTGATCAACTCGACAAAAGTTCTCTACAAAAGCTGCGTACAGTGAGGAGTATGCACTGTGTTTCGCTATGGTTAAATTGATCTGTGAAAACGGAAGAACACTTCTGTTATCTGCAGACAGAATGAAACTTTAATCACCTGTCAAGGTTTGCTAATTGATATTCCATTTCGCAATCAAAACTTTGTGTCAACAGACCTTGAAGAGCTGCACCGTACTCAGATAAAGTTCGAGCCTGTCGGAGACCGCTTCGATGATGGCCGCCAGCTCGTTGTGGTAGTCCCTGCAGAACAGGCGGCTGACGACGTTGACATCGAAGCCCTCGCCGTCTGCCCAGCTGGGTCCGGAGGGGCCTGCCTGCGGTTCGGCCATAGTGCAGCGCGGCTGTGTCGGGCTGTGCCGTTTGTCCGGGAAGCGTCGGTGGCCGATGGGGACTGACCAACTCGAGTTTCGCTGAGCTGTCCCACCGAGGGGGCGCCACTTCTAGCCTCTCGCATAAGCTAAAAGAATCGCTTCAACCGGCGAGACATTCGAGTAGCGGCCAGCCATCGATAGGACTGTGCCCACCCGCCGGTTGTACGAATGTAGCAGAACACTTGCTTCTATACATTTCGGCAAATGCACAACAAACAGCGAACGATTCTCAACAACTCACTTCAGATTGGAAAATTGCGCAGGTCGCACCGGTGTTTAAGAAGGGTAGTAGGAGTAATCCATCGAACTACAGACCTATATCATTGACATTGGTTTGCAGTCGGGTTTTTGGACCATATACTGTATTCAAACATTATGAATCACCTCGAAGGGAACGATCTATTGATACGTAATCAGAATGGTTTCAGAAAGCGTCGTTCTTGTGCAACGCAGCTAGCTCTTTACTCGCACGAAGTAATGGCCGCTATCGACAGGGGATCGCAGGTTGATTCCGTATTCCTAGATTTCCGAAAAGCTTTTGACCCTGTTCCTCACAAGCGACTTCTAATCAAGCTGCAGGCCTATGGGGTATCGTCTCAGTTGTGCGACTGGATTCGTAATTTCCTGTCAGGAAGGTCGCAATTTGTAGTAATAGACGGCAAATCATCGAGTAAAATTGAAGTGATATCAGGTGTTCCCTAGGGAAGCGTCCTGGGACCTCTGCTGTTCCTGATCTATATAAATGACCTGGGTGACAATCTGAGCAGTTCTCTTAGGTTGTTCGCAGATGATGCTGTAATTTACCGTCTAGTAAGGTCATCCGAAGACTAGTATCAGTTGCAAGGCGAATTAGAAAACATTGCTGTATGGTGTGGCAGGTGGCAGTTGACGCTAAATAACGAAAAGTGTGAGGTGATCCACATGAGTTCCAAAAGAAATCCGTTGGAATTCGATTACTCGATAAATAGTACAGTTCTCAAGACTGTCAATTCAACTAAGTGCCTGGGTGTTAAAATTACGAACAACTTCAATTGGAAAGACCACATAGATAATATTGTGGGGAAGGCGAGCCAAAGGTTGCGTTTCATTGGCAGGACACTCAGAAGATGCAACAAGTCCACTAAAGAGACAGCTTACACTACATTCGTTCGTCCTCTGTTAGAATATTGCTGCGCGGTGTGGGATCCTTACCAGGTGGGATTGACGGAGGACATCGAAAGGGTGCAAAAAAGGGCAGCTCGTTTTGTATTATCACGTAATAGGGGAGAGAGAGTGGCAGATATGATACGTGAGTTGGGATGGAAGTCATTAAAGCAAAGACGTTTTTCGTCGTGGCGAGATCTATTTACGAAATTTCAGTCACCAACTTTCTCTTCCGAATGCGAAAATATTTTGTTGAGCCCAACCTACATAGGTAGGAATGATCATCAAAATAAAATAAGAGAAATCAGAGCTCGAACAGAAAGGTTTAGGTGTTCGTTTTTCCCGCGCGCTGTTCGGGAGTGGAATGGTAGGGAGATAGTATGATTGTGGTTCGATGAACCCTCTGCCAAGCACTTAAATGTGAATTGCGGAGTAATCATGTAGACGTAGATGTAGATGATCGAGATGAAAAGCTGACGTCCTCTTAAAGAAAGAGTGCGTCTTAATAACTGAATTCCCAGAGTAAAACTTTCACTTTGCAGCAGTGTGTGTGATACTTGACTGATTAAGGCTGCGTACCGGATGGGGACTCGAATACGGAACATTTGATTTTCGTACTGTACTGCTGCAAACTATACTGCTGAAAAATGGATTTGCCACAGCTTCTACCTCAATATTCTACGTTTCAAAATGAGGTTCTAAAAATTTGGGGACAGGTTCCATACACCAAAACGAGAAAAAATTGTCCAGCAGACATTGTCTTTAATATGCGTACCTTAACACCATCCTCGATACTGCGAACCACAGTTTTTCAACTGCAAACGGTTCGCTTTACATATTTTGGGAGGAAGTAGTATGGACCAAAGAAGAAAAAATGTCCAGTAAACATGGGTTCTGAATTGTATACCTCAAGTGCTATGAGAATTGTTCGGTAGAAGAGGCCTCTTTTAAGTGTAGCAAAGATGAACAAGTGCTCGTAACTATTAAGGTATACGCTTTGGAGCTCAAGTTTACTGGACATTTTTTTCTCGTTCTGGTGTAACGAACGAGCCCCTAAATACTTAAAACTTTATTCTGAAACATCTTGTATTAATGTAGTACATGGTATATGGCGGAGGGTACCTTGTAGCACTACTTGACAATCTCTTTCCGTTCCAATCACAGGCGGAGCGAGGGAGAAACGACTGTCTGTGCTTGTGTACGAGCTCTAATTTCTCTTATTTTGCCTTCGCGGCCCTTTCGCGAAATGTGCATTCGTGGTAGCAAATTCGTTCTGCAGTCAGCCGTAAATGCCGATTCTGTAAAGTTTTCAAAAGTGTTTCGTTGAAACAATGTTGTGTTTCCGCCGGGGATACCCGTTTGATTTCACGAAGCACCCACCGGTAACAAACGCAGCAGCAGGCCTCTAAATTGCTTCGACGTCTTCTTTTAATTTGAGCTACCATACATCCGTGATTAACTTAGACAGTCCTGGTTATATCGTAAAAGCCGCGCGGGATTAGCCGAGCGGTCAAAGGCGCTGCAGTCATGGACTGTCGGTTGGTCCCGGCGAAGGTTCGAGTCCCTCGGGCATGGGTGGGTGTGTTCGTCCCTAGAATAATTTAGGCCAAGTAGTGTGTAAGCTTAGGGACTGATGACCTTAGCAGTTAAGTCCCATAAGATTTCACACACATTTGAACATTTTTTTATATCGTAAAATTCGTAACATCAGTTTTCCCAGAAATGCTTTCTGTCTTTTAATTAGATCATAAACATCACCACATACAAGTTTTTTGATTGATTTCAACTTTAGTGGATATTTAATAGTGGATACAGAAAGTCTACCCTTTCTGCAAGTCAAATGTTCCTATAATTGAAAAAAAAAATCCCTCAACTGGATTAGATGTCTCAGGAAAATACATTGCAAACTCAACCATGTCAGAAATATTGTAACATGAAGTATTAGTTTCATTACTTTTAGCTACTGTATATATTTGAAAAAATATATAAATATATTTCAAAGATCAGAGGTAGAGATTGACATGACCATGTGCGCTGAACAATTAATTCCTAAAATAAGTGTATCTAAATCACTCTGAATTTTGCTCAAAACATTTTCATTTCGCATTCTCACTATAACACTAAAATTGCTGTTAGTGCTGTCGACAGAACAACAAACCAACTTCCCTTCAACTTTGTCTTTTTCTCACACACCGCAAAATTTGAAAACTTCAAAGTTTATCTTGAATTTCCTCCACCAAACTCAAATATATTGTAACTACCGGAGCAAGTTTCACTTATCCATCGTTACTGTTTCATAATTTATGTTTTCCAAACAACGCAACACATTTTCAAATATAACTGTGCGAAATAACCTTAGCAATAAGTGCCTCGGTTTTGGTTCAAGCAGATGAATATTTTGGGTCACATAACTTTTTAACCAGTTTACGTGTAGAACCCGATGTTTTGAAAGGGAGTTCAAGTCTAGCAGCTTAGTTTGCAAATATAACCTCTTTAGCAGAACACTCCAGGTCTCTTTAATTACCATAGTCGGCTTTAAAAAGAATCTCTTACGTTTCGTAAGAAGTAGTATTAAGAGCGCTCATGTGCTTTGCCTTATTCACGTGGTCTTTCGTATCGCCTTTCCCTTTTGTGCAAGAGAAAAGTTTCAAGTAGATGGTGGGAAATAAACACTTTCATTGTTACTGTCATTACATACTTCCAAAAATTTGTAATCGTGTTGCAGGTTAACATTAAACATATTCTTACTTCACACATTTCTAAACGATGAGACAAGAAGCGACTAGAGACAAGATGATCAAATAACACAAAGGAATTTCCGACATTGGCTGCGAGAGGGCATTGATTTAAATCAAGGGGGAATTTAAATACACTCCTGGAAATGGAAAAAAGAACACATTGACACCGGTGTGTCAGACCCACCATACCTGCTCCGGACACTGCGAGAGGGCTGTACAAGCAATGATCACACGCACGGCACAGCGGACACACCAGGAACCGCGGTGTTGGCCGTCGAATGGCGCTAGCTGCGCAGCATTTGTGCACCGCCGCCTTCAGTGTCAGCCAGTTTGCCGTGGCATACGGAGCTCCATCGCAGTCTTTAACACTGGTAGCATGCCGCGACAGCGTGGACGTGAACCGTATGTGCAGTTGACGGACTTTGAGCGAGGGCGTATAGTGGGCATGCGGGAGGCCGGGTGGACGTACCGCCGAATTGCTCAACACGTGGGGCGTGAGGTCTCCACAGTACATCGATGTTGTCGCCAGTGGTCGGCGGAAGGTGCACGTGCCCGTCGACCTGGGACCGGACCGCAGCGACGCACGGATGCACGCCAAGACCGTAGGATCCTACGCAGTGCCGTAGGGGACCGCACCGCCACTTCCCAGCAAATTAGGGACACTGCTGCTCCTGGGGTATCGGCGAGGACCATTCGCAACCGTCTCCATGAAGCTGGGCTACGGTCCCGCACACCGTTAGGCCGTCTTCCGCTCACGCCCCAACATCGTGCAGCCCGCCTCCAGTGGTGTCGCGACGGGCGTGAATGGAGGGACGAATGGAGACGTATCGTCTTCAGCGATGAGAGTCGCTTCTGCCTTGGTGCCAATGATGGTCGTATGCGTGTTTGGCGCCACAATCAGGACTGCATACGACCGAGGCACACAGGGCCAACACCCGGCATCATGGTGTGGGGAGCGATCTCCTACACTGGCCGTACACCACTGGTGATCGTCGAGGGGACACTGAATAGTGCACGGTACATCCAAACCGTCATCGAACCCATCGTTCTACCATTCCTAGACCGGCAAGGGAACTTGCTGTTCCAACAGGAAAATGCACGTCCGCATGTATCCCGTGCCATCCAACGTGCTCTAGAAGGTGTAAGTCAACTATCCTAGCCAGCAAGATCTCCGGATCTGTCCCCCATTGAGCATGTTTGGGACTGGATGAAGCGTCGTCTCACGCGGTCTGCACGTCCAGCACGAACGCTGGTCCAACTGAGGCGCCAGGTGGAAATGGCATGGCAAGCCGTTCCACAGGACTACATCCAGCATCTCTACGATCGTCTCCATGGGAGAATAGCAGCCTGCATTGCTGCGAAAGGTCGATATACACTGTACTAGTGCCGACATTGTGCATGCTCTGTTGCCTGTGTCTATGTGCCTGTGGTTCTGTCAGTGTGATCATGTGATGTATCTGACCCCAGGAATGTGTCAATAAAGTTTCCCCTTCCTGGGACAATGAATTCACGGTGTTCTTATTTCAATTTCCAGGAGTGTATTTGTGCTGGACGCGGATTCGAACCCGGGTCTACTACTTCGTAGGTAGATGCTCTGAGTACTGAGCCACCCGTACACAGTAACCATTGCAACAGCACGGACTAACCTAGCACCCCTCCCGTCAGACCCAACTTATCCTCACTCCTATGACAGAAAGAGTTCGAGTCAATGAACTCTTCAGTGCAGCTGCGCTGTTAAAGCGTCAGGATTGGCCAGGAGGGGAAAGCTGTAGGCACCCGTAAAGAAAACATTTTTATATGCATCGAAGTTTAATGCCATAAACAGGCAGGCCTTGAGAAACCGTCGGGACTGAATGGGCTGGTTCAAATGTCTCTGAGCACTATGGGACTCAACTTCTGAGGTCATCAGTCCCGGAGAACTTAGAACTACTTAAACCCAACTAACCTAAGGACATCACACACATCCATGCCCGCGGCCGGATGCGAACCTGCGACCGTAGCGGTCGCGCGATTCCAGACTGAAGCGCCTAGAACCGCTCTACCACTGCGGTCGTCTAATACAGTTTCATCAGGAAAAGAAAATAAGTTTGGTGTCGTGACTATGATCGATAACAATTTGTAGCGAACGTCAGGAAATTCGCTGCATTGTACGCTACAGCTTGACAGAAACATCGCTTCGATATATTTATTCATTCTGGATACACAATATTTGGAGACCTGTCTTACCTACCACAGTTTGTATTCCTGGTCCCTTTAGACACAGGTTGTCTTTAACGGAAGACAGCATCGTTTTCACTCGTTGGAGGGAGAGAAACGCATTTTATTTCATGTTCCTCAACAGCCTGCCGATCTTGAAGAGCACGCCACCAATATAGGGCAGAAAAACTATTCTCATGGAGATCTCCGTTTCTTCTGACTGGCCGCGCGGTCCGAGGCGTCGTGTCACGGATTGCGTGGTCCCTCCCATCGGAGGTTCGAGTCCTGGAGGGCAAGGGCGCTCAAAATGGTTCAAATGACTCTGAGCACTATGGGACTTAACATCTGAGGTCATCAGTCCCCTAGAACTCAGAACTACTTAAACCTAACTAACCTAAGGACATCACACACATCCATGCCCGAGGCAGGTTTCGAACTTGCGACCGTAGCGGTCGCGCGGTTCCAGACTGTAGCGCCTAGAACCGTTCGGCCCCCTGGCCGGGGATCAAATTTCAATCGATTTGCCATCATCACTGACAATTCAAAACCTACTGCGTATTTGTAGGAGGTACTGTATTCCTAAAGCAGATAATACATCATCTAGTTTCTGAGTCATTCGGCATACAGGTGACTGTGTCTAGGTCGAGTTGCAATGGTGACAAGAAAGCGTTGCGTCTGGCAGCTGCAACCATGCTGTGAGCAATGGCCATTCTTTTGGTCTTTCATTTATTTAAGTTTGCCCGTTTCTTCATCACTAGTCGATTAAGAAATTTTCGATTGTATCAGGGATGAGAAATTCGTACCTCGTAAGTAACTGGCCTGGTGGGGGTATTTCGGTATGTCGTAAACTTGCAATCGAATAGCTTCGACAATTATGTCTGCTGCCGTTTCAACCACACGTCGAGGCTCTTCCACTGGATATGACCTTCTGACTGATACCAACTACCTGTAAGAATTTTGTGCCCACTGTTCTCGAAAATAGCAACAGTTGATTTCTTCAGAGATGAAGCCGTTACTGTATCACTGCCACACTTCTTCAGCAGCTGAGGCTTCACAATACTGACATCAGGATGTTAGTCACTGTGGATCTGGTCTATCGACTGCTGAAGGGAAAATATACACTTGTCATCATTATCACCAAGGTAGCTGACAATCTGCTGCATAGCGTCATCTAACAATACCACCACTTGCAAAGTAGGCTAGAAATCAGATTAATAATGTTGCTCACGCAGCATATGTTGGCTTTATCGGGCAACGACAAAGTTATTGAGTGTGCATGGTATCGTCAGAATGGAAATAATTAGGTCACTGTAAAAAAGTCATTAATTAGGCACTTATCTTGAATGGATTCCCACGTAGATTTCGCCGAAGTCATTATGGCTCATCTTGTTGATTCTAGGGTGATTCCACTTTGACTGCTAGAAGGTCCAGATCTGTATTTTAGCAATATTTGAAGACCTAACAAATGAGTTTTTCAGGAAATTCTTAATGATCAAACAATCCCAGATCAGAACAATGGCATGGTAGAAATAATTTTTGACTTGGTGTTCACGATCAACATTTTTAATAAACGTCTTGTAAATTCACATATACTTCTTGTTAATTGTCACATCATCAAACAAACAGTTTTCTATCAATCTTCATATATTTAATTTCCACTTTAACCAAACACAAGACTTGACTGTTCTTTTACAAAGCGAAATAACTACTTAACTGCTGCCAAAGTCAAACAAAGACTGCTCTGTGCCCATTCACGCCAAAACAGTTACAAGTAAGTCAAAGATTATGACAGTCTCACAGAAATGAATGAACACAAGAACCATATCACTGTAACATATTGATACAGCGGAGTACCTATACATTAATAAGACCAAATGTGAATATTGTCACAAAAACATGTCCGATACTTCGCAAAAAAGTAATACGATCTTACTGGTATCGAGAACTTGGGTTGGAGTGTCGTAATGGTCACGTAAATAAAGAACCATTACATTCATCAATTCCTGTGGCATATGTGCCTGGTTTTTTCCCTGCCTGCTTTGGGTTGCTGTGCAGGACCTTCAAGTATTTGATGTGGTGCTGGCATCCGCTGCAACCAATTCAGAAACTGTTTCAATTCGAATTACTACTGAGCGTCATAATTCATTGTTTTGTCCCTCATAAAGGCTCAGAACAGTCCCTCGTAGCTCCAGCACATGCACACAGTACGCTAGGTTCTATCGATTGTTTTCTTGAGCCACAAGTCCTGGAGTAATAGCCGACTCAAACAAAAACCACACTGCCAGACAAAAATAGAGCATCCATTTATAGGTTTCCAATCCGCTGAAGATTTTTGTTGCAACAGTGCGTATAGAGTATATGAAATGATTACATTTACAGATCAATAGCACATGCGGTTGTGAGGTACCAGACATCGGCCCAAACCCTTAGGCGGCAGTACATGCACTGACTCTGGCCTCCAGTCGTTCGTACAGATAGTGATTACCGTCCTGAGATATATTATGCCACACCTGCTCCACTTGTTCACATAGTTTTGTGAGAGATGTTGGCTGATGATTAGCAAGAGTCACTTCTCGTCCCATCGTATGCCACAAGTGCTCGTGTTGAGAGAAGTCTGAAGATCGTGCTGGTCAGGGAAGTTGCTGCACGCCTTGCAGAGCGTGTTGATTTCATGGGAAGTGTGTGGGCGTGCATTATCGTGTTGGACCAACAGATCATTATCCAGTTGCTAGAACGTCAAAAGAACTGATCTAATAGTACTCTGCACTTGCCGAGCGCTGGATAGCGTCCTTGCAGAAACACGAAAGGCGAATAGGAGTTGTAGCTTATCGCAACCCAGACCATAAGGCCTGTGGCAAAGCCAGTGCGTCTTGGACTAATACACCCTACGAGACAGCGCTCGGCGGGTCAACGTCGTACGCTCAAACGACAAACATTTTCCTGCATTCATTACCTGCTTTCGTCGAAGAACGTGGCCCGCCATTTCATCTTCCACGAGATCCTCTGACAGCACCAATCAAGCCGTGCGCGGCGATGCTGCAGCGTCGAGTAGATACGGCTAGAGTTGTGCGTGCCGATACTCCCACTGATAGCTAATGTGCTGACACCTCTGGGCACACAGACCCTCTTACCTGTGCAGTGGTACCTGTACGATCTGGCACTGGTGTCTTTACGATGCGACGACCCTGGCGGCACTTGCAGATCATCGTCTACGGGTGTGACAATGTTACCACCATTGTTGCGCAACTGACAAGCACGTCCAGCGTGTGTGGCAGTTCTCCGAAAGGACCCTTCCGCCATTCGGACGGCCACAATTTGACCCCTTTCAAATTCAACTCACTTGGCTGTAGGAAGCACGAATGGTCTCCGATGGTTGGGTCCTAACTTCACGCGTCTGCAGCACACTGAGCAATCGCTATTGAAGGATAGACACAGATGGTAGCTACGCAACTACGCCACCTGTTGTCGGATGACGTTGAAATCATTATCAGATCTAAATGTGCGTTGTCTTTTATGGTGTACTAATTTTTTCCCGCAGTGTAGCTAGTTTTTAAATAAAAATCCGGTTGAGCAAATCGAGTTTCTTTTCTGATGCAACCAGCCGCAACTCTCTTAACATCTACAGCAACCAATTTTTGGTTACTGTACGTTCTTCGACGTGCTTCACGAGCCTTAACCACAACCTTAACCTTAAAAAAAGTGGTTCAAATGGCTCTGACCACTATGGGACTTAACATATGAGATCAGCAATCCCCCAGAACTAATTAAACCTAACTAACCTAAGGACATCACACACATCAATGCCCGAGGCAGTATTCGAACCTGCGACCGTACCAGCACCGCGGTTCCAGACTGAAGCGCCTAGAACCGTTCGGCCACTCCGGCTGGCTAACCTTCAAAAGGACAGCTACACCATCCGCCCTGTTCTTATTTGTTTCAATAACATTTTTCAAGGCCACTTCGGGCCTAAGTTATGACACTCCCCTCCCATCATCCATTACAGCATCACACAAACCCACGTGTCACTTGAATCATACATACATGCATACATACATCCTATTGTACAGACTTAAATTGAATTTGCCGACCGCAAAGACGTTTTAAACTACCATCCGAGGGCGTACTCGTAAACAACTGCCGGCGCAGCAGGACAACACCAAGGACAGGCCTACCCGCTGTCAGGAAGGTGGAGATCATTGTCGTCTCACGAACATGTTGCCCCTGCTCCACGCCAGGTATTAACTACCAACCACTCCAATAACGTCGTCATACTACTGGAGGATGGAAATCGGCAATGGGCGTGCAACAAGCAACGGTAAGGGCGGGGGAGTGTTAGGTCCTTAGACGGTCTATCATCTCAGCTTTGAAATCGTGCTAATTTCAACATGCTCTACACGTGATACAGTTAGACTGGAAAAAGTGTTAGTCGAACCAGTTTTATGGGAAATTTTATCCTCTTCATTTTCATAAATAGTCATCTTTGTTGAAAGCGGCGTCGTTTAGGAGTTACAAGAGTAAAACAAAAAAATCCTGATTTTGAGCTTTCCTCCACTTTTGATTCATTTCCAGTCTCAAGTTTGGTGGGACTATGAAAATTGGAACTGGTATCTGCACAGATATCATTGGTGGTCTTGCAGCTCTCGGTCGAGGCACACATTTTTCAACTGTCCCCGTCGATATTTATCAACGCTTGTAAGCAGCGAAAGGTCTAGATTTAATTACGACTTCATTCTTCGAGAGCTGCAAGATCACCTATGGTGGGCAGGGGCACTACAAATGTAGTGTGTGGACAGACAGAGGGAAATGGTGGGTCTCACGGCGAGCGTGCCAGAGGTCAGTCCCTGCAGTCACACTCTGGTCTGTGTCCTTGGTGGCTCACTCGGATACGGCGGCTGCCATGTAAACAGGAGGTCCCCGGTTCTAGTCCCGATAGGGGCACACATTTTTCAACTGTCCTTGTTGCTATTTATCAACACCTGTAAGTAGGGGAAGATCTAGATTTAAGTATAACTTCATTTGAAAATTGGGAATGAGCACCCTCAAAAATATGTAGAAAACTTATGCAAAACTTTCCACTATTTGGCTTTCTTGAGCACCATTTGACCGGACAGCGTCTCGTTCGTGAAAAACTGAGCTTGTCGTTCCCTGGAAGATGTGTAAGAAGAGAAATGGTTCAAATGGCTCTGAGCACTATGAGACTTAACATCTGTAGTCATCAGTCCCCTAGAACTTAGAACTACTTAGTCGCAGGTTCGAATCCTGCCTCGGGCATGGATGTGTGTGATGTCCTTAGGTTAGTTAGGTTTAAGTAGTTCTAAGTTCTAGGGGACTGATGACCACAGATGTTAACTCCCATAGTGCTCAGAGCCATTTGAACCATTAGAACTACTAACCTAAGGGCATCACACACATCCATGCCCAAGGCAGGATTCAAACCTACGACCGTAGCGGTCACGTGGTTCCAGACTGTAGCGCCTAGAACCGCATGGTCACAACGGCCGGCTAAGGAAGAGATTCAGTTTCGTGGAAAACTCGTCCACCTGACCTGACGCCATTTGATTTCCACTTGTAGACACACATCTTATGTAAGAAATACATATCGAGAGTGTAGATGATGAACTGTGTCTACAACATTGTTCGAAAAACACCGGTGTTGTTCGACCACTTGTGACAAATCTTTTATATCATGTCAGATCTTCGTAGAAGCTGGGAAACCTCTCTCTGAAGATATTACTGATGTAGAACTAGTACATACATATGAAATTATAATCAATCTGGGTTTAAATTAATATTTACTTCTGTCGTGTTAGTGTCTAATGGCGGTAGTAAGCTGGGAAATTTGCTTCACGTGAAATGATCGTACATCATACACTCCTGGAAATGGAAAAAAGAACACATTGACACCGGTGTGTCAGACCCACCATACTCGCTCCGGACACTGCGAGAGGGCTGTACAAGCAATGATCACACGCACGGCACAGCGGACACACCAGGAACCGCGGTGTTGGCCGTCGAATGGCGCTAGCTGCGCAGCATTTGTGCACCGCCGCCGTCAGTGTCAGCCAGTTTTCCGTGGCATACGGAGCTCCATCGCAGTCTTTAACACTGGTAGCATGCCGCGACAGCGTGGACGTGAACCGTATGTGCAGTTGACGGACTTTGAGCGAGGGCGTATAGTGGGCATGCGGGAGGCCGTGTGGACGTACCGCCGAATTGCTCAACACGTGGGGCGTGAGGTCTCCACAGTACATCGATGTTGTCGCCAGTGGTCGGCGGAAGGTGCACGTGCCCGTCGACCTGGGACCGGACCGCAGCGACGCACGGATGCACGCCAAGACCGTAGGATCCTACGCAGTGCCGTAGGGGACCGCACCGCCACTTCCCAGCAAATTAGGGACACTGTTGCTCCTGGGGTATCGGCGAGGACCATTCGCAACCGTCTCCATGAAGCTGGGCTGCGGTCCCGCACACCGTTAGGCGGTCTCCCCCTCACGCCCCAACATCGTGCAGCCCGCCTCCAGTGGTGTCGCGACAGGCGTGAATGGAGGGACGAATGGAGACGTGTCGTCTTCAGCGATGAGAGTCGCTTCTGCCTTGGTGCCAATGATGGTCGTATGCGTGTTTGGCGCCGTGCAGGTGAGCGCCACATTCAGGACTGCATACGACCGAGGCACACAGGGCCAACACCCGGCATCATGGTGTGGGGAGCGATCTCCTACACTGGCCGTACACCACTGGTGATCGTCGAGGGGACACTGAATAGTGCACGGTACATCCAAACCGTCATCGAACCCATCGTTCTACCATTCCTAGACCGGCAAGGGAACTTGCTGTTCCAACAGGACAATGCACGTTCGCATGTATCCCGTGCCACCCAACGTGCTCTAGAAGGTGTAACTCAACTACTCTGGCCAGCAAGATCTCCGGATCTGTCCCCCATTGAGCATGTTTGGGACTGGATGAAGCGTCGTCTCACGCGGGCTGCACGTCCAGCACGAACGCTGGTCCAACTGAGGCGCCAGGTGGAAATGGCATGGCAAGCCGTTCCACAGGACTACATCCAGCATCTCTACGATCGTCTCCATGGGAGAATAGCAGCCTGCATTGCTGCGAAAGGTGGATATACACTGTGCTAGTGCCGACATTGTGCATGCTCTGTTGCCTATGTCTATGTGCCTGTGGATCTGTCAGTGTGATCATGTGATGTATCGGACCCCAGAAATGTGTCAATAAAGTTTCCCCTTCCTGGGACAATGAATTCACGGTGTTCTTATTTCAATTTCCAGGAGTGTATTTTGTAGAGAGACCTGCTCTGGGGTAGTTCGTCCGCTAAGGACAGGTCTTTCTATTTCACGCCACTTCGGCGACTTGCACGTGGTTGCTCATGAGATGAAATGATAAGAACAACACAAACATCCGGACCTCGAGCAGAGAAAAACGTCGATCTGCCCGGGAATCGAATCGTGGACTCCGAGATATGTAGCCAGCAACACTAACCGCTAGACCACGTACTGCTGACTTCTTCACAGTCCACAACGGCGACAGGAGAGGCTCATACGACTCTACCTGTTATTTCTGTTGGTTGTTTCTCCATTACTTTCCCTTTTGTACCAGTGTCTGCAGTCTGTGATATCGCCTTCAATTAGTAATGGAAACCTCTTAGCACCCGCGTTAGGCCTCAGACATTGCTTAATTTTTCAATAAAAATCATTAACACTGGCGACCGACAACCTGTTTTAGGACTCACCCACATTCTACATACGGCCTTGTCAAAGACGTCGGGGGAGCGGATTGAGTTTCAAGGCAACCTCTTAGAGTTGATCTGAGAAACTACCCCTAAACGGCGGAAAACTCAGTAATGAACTACGTCATGAGGATTTAGAAGTGAATAGAAACCACTGTATTAAAGACATTCAGCGCGTATTCACAAGACACGATGATGTCTCCTTCGGCAAAGGATTCCGGAAGAGTTCATTCGGATTTCCGAAAGGGGAAGTGACCACGAATTATAGATTCAAAAAACAACGGAGTGGCACTATTCTACGAGTTGGAGCGCGGAATGTCATACGAATGAACGTAGTAGGGAACATAAAACCGGAAACAGAAATTCAGAGAATCAAGCCAAATTTAGTTGGCATCAAAAACCAGCAAGAAATGAGTGTAGGGTTCGTTGTGAATAGGAACAGAGAACAGTTCAGTGATAGCGTTTTTCTTGTGAGAAGCGTCAGCAAGCCAACGCCAACAACAATAGTTTACGTATACGTGCCAATCCCAAAAGATATAGTGAAAGTATATGAAGATACTGTAGGGCTGATTCAGTAAGTAAAGGGAGATTACAACCTTATAACCAAGAGGGAGACGAACGCAGTAGCAGGACGAGGAGTAGAAGAAAGAGCTACGAGAAAATAAATGCTTGGTTCTAGAAATGAAACAGGAGAAAGACTGAGTTTTCCAAAAAGAAAAAAAATCAGCTAGTAATAAGGAATTCACTGCTCAAAACACACAAAAACATGAGGTATACTTCGGAAATTCACAGCGAGACAAGGAGGGTCCAGCTCGGTTACATCATTCTCAGGGATTCTGAAATCAAATATTGGATAGTAAGGCGTACTAGTAGAAGATACACCCTCATATCACAGTTTAATAATGATGAAGAGTAGACTGAAATTTAAGGTAATCGTTCGGAAGAATCAGTGTTGAAAGAAGTGGGACAATGAAATAGCGTGAAATGATGAGATGCGTCTGAAATCCTGTAAGGGTGCAGATACTGCGATAATGAACACCACAGTAGGCTGTTCAGTTAAAAGGAGTTGGATATCTCTGAAGAAAGCAGTCACTGAAATTAGACAGACAGACGTTGGAACAAGGAAGGTGACAGCGGAGAAACCTTGGGTGACAGAGGATATAATTAAACTGATCGACGGAAGAAGGAATTACAAAAAAGTTCAGGGAAAAATATGACTACAGCGTTATACGTCACTTAAGAATGAAATAAATAGGAATTACGGAAAGCAAAGACGAAGTGGCAACAGGAAAAATGTGAAGAAATCGGAAAAGAAGTGAAAGTCTGGAGAACTAATGTTGTTGTTGTTGTGGTCTTCAGTCCAGAGACTGGTTTGATGCAGCTCTCCATGCTACTCTATCCTGTGCAAGCTTCTTCATCTCCCAGTACCTACTGCAGCCTACGTCCTTCTGAATCCGCTTAGTGTATTCATCTCTTGGTTTCCCTCTACGATTTTTACCCTCCACGCTGCCCTCCAATACTAAATTGGTGATCCCATGATGCCTCAGATCATGTCCTACCAACCGATCCCTTCTTCTAGTCAAGTTGTGCCACAAACTTCTCCTCTCCCCAATCCTATTCAATACCTCCTCATTAGTTACGTGATCTACCCACCTTATCTTCAGCATTCTTCTGTAGCACCACATTTCGAAAGCTTCTATTCTCTTCTTGTCCAAACTAGTTATCGTCCATGTTTCACTTCCATACATGGCTACACTCCATACAAATATTTTCGGAAACGACTTCCTGACGCTTGAATCTATACTCGATGTTAACAAATTTCCCTTCTTAAGAAACACTTTCCTTGCCATTGCCAGTCTACATTTTATATCCTCTCTACTTCAACCATTATCAGTTATTTTGCTCCCCAAATAGCAAAACTCATTTACTACTTTAAGTGTCTCATTTCCTTATCTAATTCCCTCATCGTCACCCGACGTAATTCGACAACATTCCATTATCCTCGTTTTGCTTTTGTTGATGTTCATTTTATATCCTCCTTTCAAGACACTGTCCATTCCGTTCAACTGCTCTTCCAAGTCCTTTGCTGTCTCTGACAGAATTACACTCTCATCGGCGAACCTCAAAGTTTTTATTTTTCTCCATGGATTTTAATTCCTACTCCGAATTTTTCTTTTGTTTCATCACTGATTGCTTAATACATAGATTGAATAACATCTGGGATAGGCTACAACCCTGTCTCATTCCCTTCCCAACCATTGCTTCCGTTTCATGCCCCTTTACTCTTATAACTGCCATGTGCTTTCTGTACAAATTGTAAATAGCCTTTCGCTCCCTGTATTTTACCCCTGCCACCTTCAGAATTTGAAAGAGAGTATTCCCTTCAACGTTGTCAAAAGCTTTTTCTGCGTCTACAAATGCTAGAATTTGAATCCATTTTGACTATTTTTCGACCGTGACTGTCTAAAGAAGTATGTAAAGGTTTTTTTAAATTACCGCTACCTGTCACTAACTTTGTCACCTATTGCATTACTTATTTACTTAGCGGCATGTTTCGGGGAAATACCCCACCTTCAGGCTAAATGACATTACAAAAACAATTTTACAATAATGTCATACTGATGTTACATACTCTTTTCATTGATGCCGTGGTTATCTTTGTTCTTCTGGGGTGGCAGTCTCGTTGTGATGGGCTGAGGTGTTCCCATTTCCGTCGCTCTCTTGGTTTTCTTGGTCACTGTTCACAAATTTTCACTAACGTAACTGTAACTTGGAAACACGATCGTGTTTCCAAGTTACTAATACAGCATCGAAAAGTCAAACCAATCGTCCATGAAGTTAAAAGTGACAATAGCAACATTAAGAGTGGAATGAGAATTCCGCTGTTAAATGTAGAAGAGAAAGGGAATTAGTGAAAAGAGCACACAGAAAGCTTTATCTTATGATACAATAGAAGAAGTAATACCATTTCAATATAGAAGAACACCGTGGCCTATGGGTAGCGTCTTTGGCTACCAATCAAACTCGTCCTGGTTGCCGGGAACCGAGCCACTGCTTAAATTTAGAATACAAACCGTCAGCAATGGCGGCCGAAGACTTCCGACATAAGAATTCACTCTCTTTCTGCCAGTAGCTTTGTCAAAGAGGGCAGAGGGCCGACCTTGTGGTGGGAAACTTCCCCCGAAAGGAAGAAGAATCAGTTATGACCAACGGCTTGAAGACGCAGAAGACAATGCAAACCAGTGCATTAATGACACATGATGTGTATCTTCAGGACATGTGGCCTCTAATTGGAAAGTGTGTCATGATGATCTCTCCATTGAAAAAAAGATTCCAGATTGGATTCCATTCGGATCGCCGGGAGGGGACTTCCATGTGGCAGCTGATTATGGGATAACATTCTACGAGTTGGAGCATGGAATGGCAGAAGTTTGAACATACGTGAAAGCTAGGAAATCTGAAAAGGGAAATGCAAAGCTTCAACCTAGGTAAAGCGCAGGGTCAGTGAAGTGAAATGGAAAGAACTTAAGGATTTCTGGTCCGACAATTGTAGGATGATATACTTCGAAAAGACCGGGAGACACGGACAGGCTCCAGCAGGATTACTTTACGGTCAGACAGAGGTTAAGGAATCAGATACTGGATTGTAAGGCGTACCCAGGGCTGATACAAATTCAGGTCATCATTTAGTTATGTCTAAGGGTAGTCTGAAGTATAAAACAGTCTTCTGAAAAACTCCATTTGGAAGGAAATGGGATACTGAATTACTGAGGAACGATGATATGAATTTAACGTTCGCTAAGGTTGTAAGAATTGCGATATGGAACACCTTAGTAGGTAGGTCAGTTGAAGAGGAATGGATATCTCTAATACGGAGGATCACAGATGTTAGACAGACAAACATAGATGCAAGGAAGGTAACTGCGAAGTAAGCTTGGGTAAGAGATGAAACACTTCAATTGATCGAAGACAGATAGAAGCACAAAAATGTTCAGAGAAAGACAGGAATACAGCAACCTAAGTCCCTTAGGAATGAAATGAATAGTAAAGATAATGGCCAGATGGAGAATGCGAGGAAATCAAAAAAGAAATGATAGTAGGGGGAACTGATTCAGCATATAGGAAAGTCTAAACAACCTTCGGTGACATTAAAGACATGGTTGGTAACTCTGAGAGCGCAATGGGCCGTTCACTGTTAAAAGCAGAAGAGAGTAAACAGGTGGAAAAGGTACATTTCCTGTATGAGGGGTCGGATTGCCTGGTGACACGTTAGAGGAATAGATTGAAGTCAATAGGGATAACAAAGGGGATCCAGTATTAGATTCAGAATTTAAAAGAGCTCTGGAAGGCTTGAGATCAAATAAAGCTTAAGGCACAAATGACACACCATCGCAATTCCAAAAGTAATTGGGGAAGTGGCAACAAAGCGTCTATTCAGACTGTTGTGTAGAACCTAGGAGGCTGGCGATAAACCATCAGACTCTCGGAAACATCCGCACTATTCCGAAGATAGCAACTCCAGATAAGGTGCGAAAAGTATCGCACCATCAGCTTAACAGCTTTTGCATCGAAGCTGATGACATAAAAAATACACAGAAGAATGGAAAAGAAAATTGAGGATGAACCAGCTGACGATCAGTTTGGCTTTAGGATAATCAAAGTCACCAGAGAGCCAGTTCTCAAGTTGCGCTTGATAACTGGACCTAGACACGCTCATTGCATTCGTCAACCTAGAAAATGTGTTCGACAAAGTAAAATGGGGCAAGATGTTCTAAATTCTGATGGATAGTAGTAAGCTATAGGCAAAGACTGTTAACGTACAATATGTATAAGAACCAACAGAGAAAAATAAGACTAGGCGACAAAGAATGAATTGAAAAGGGTGTAAGGCAGGGATACAGTCTTTCGCACCTACTGTTGAATCTATACATAGAAGAAGCAATGACGGAAATAAATGAAAGGTTCAGAAGTGGGTTACAGGAAGAAAGGATATCGATGATAAGATTTGAGGATGACATTGCTATCCTCATTGAATGTGTAGAAGAATTACGGGACCTGTTGGATGGAAGAAACACTCTAATGAGTATAGAATATGGATTGAGTTTAAATTGGAAATAGACAAAGGTAATGAGATGTAACAAAAATGTGAATCACGAGAAACAAAATAACAAAATGGCAAATAACGAAATAGAAGAAGTTAAGGAATTCTGCCATCTTACAAGCAATTTTACCTATGACGGACAAAGCAAGAAGGACATAAAAAGAGACTAACACAAGCAAAGACGGCATTGCTGGGCAACTGATGACTGCTGGTATCAAACACTGGCCTTAATTTGAGGAAGAATATTCTGCGAATATTCGTTTGGAGCAAAGTATTGAATGGAAGCGAATTATGGACAGCGGGAAAAACCTGAACAGAAGAGAATCAAAGCGTTTGAGATGTGGTGCTACAGAAGAATGTTGAAAACCAGGTGGACTGATGAGAAATGAGGAGTTGTCCGCAAATCGTCGAAGGAAGCAATATACAGAAACACAAACGAGAAGAGGGGAGAGGGTGACAGGACGTGTATTAATGTTTCAGGGAATAACGTCCGTAGTACTAGAGACAGCTGCAAATCTGAGCTCAAGGGTTCAGCGCAGGAGAGGTATTCGTGGAAGGGGGGCATCAAACCAGTCAGAAGACGGATGACATAGAAAAAGATAGGTGTCTTAGGGGATCCTGTGTCAGACGCAGAGTTTAACGCAGCTTTGGAAGAGACGATAATTTGGAGAAAACGTATGTGATGAACACGGCCAAATACTTTGAATTTTTGCTAACTCTAGCCATTTAAATATTGCCAGTACTTTCTGCAGGTATAAAGACATACACTAATTTATGTGGTCAGGAAGAGGATATAGAACTATTATAGACTACATAACAGTAAATTATTGATTTCATGAAGAGACTAGAGATACCAGCGTCGCTCGAAGAGTCGATATTGGATCTGTTTACTTCTTCCTGGTGTCAATAATTGACATATAAGCAAAATGGAGAAAACGGAAGAACCCAAGTAAGGATCAAAAGGAAGAACAAGTTTTTAAGTTGTACATTACAGAAGATAGCAGCATAAGACATCTCTACCAAACTCCGTTGATAAAAACATTAACAAATGTGCAAACGGTAGAACACGTGGAAGAACAATGGAAAAACTTAAAAACAGTGGTATCAAACGTAGCTTATGATGGTCTGGGGAAGAAAAGGGAATGTAGAATACCTAGAGGAGTAAAGATTTGAACATAAGAGACGGAACCAGCACTCCAAGAAAAACAAGAAGCTTTCAGTATCTATATAAATTATCCCAAAAATGAAAACTACAATAAATGTATAGAGAAAACAACTCACGCAAAATACATAGCTCGGAGAGCAGACTCAAAAATATGGGAACACTTTATTAGCAACACAGCACATTCTGTACGTGGAAGAAAAACTACATCTTATAGAGTCATGAAATCAGTCAACAGACAAGAAAAGCGTCGTGTACGTGTGAATAAAATTGGTGAAAAAGAAATGGGTAGCGCATTACAAAAACTTGTGGTATGATGATATTTTAATTCAGACATTACCTGAAACAAATAACACGAAGAGGCCTGGAAGATACTGATATGAGAGAATTGACGAAAAGCTACAAATGTACATAAATTATGAACAAAAGAGAAGGTGAACAAAAAGGAGTGGGTTTGCATCGTGACACTTTCTCGAGGAAGTTCCTGATTTCAGGTACGTGGGTGAGACATGGGCGACAGCAAGACACCAAGGAAGTATAATGCAAATACAAGGAATGAGGTTTCTCAGAAGAATGGAACGATGTACAAGGGAATATCGTAAAATATTGAGGCTCTAAGGAAAGATCTGAGAATATATTGTAACGTAAATGAAAACGTGAAAGAAAAATAGGAGAAAATGTAAGGAATTTGTAGACCATATGAGTGGAGAAAGACTCCCGATAAAGGTTCTCAATTAAAAATGCTCTAGAAGATATATATATGCAATAGATTCCATCCTGGGGAATTGCACAAACAGCGAAGTCTACGTACTGATGTTATAACATTTGGGATCTGTTTACCTAGGCACAGCGTATGCTATTGCAGTCGAAGTTCAATCAGCATGTATTTACTTGTATATCGTCCATGTCATATAGTGTGAGCAAATTAAATCATCCGAAGCGCGTTCTGTCATATGTACAAGGGCGCAGAAGCCTACTTCAGTAAAATTTTGCTAATACATGCGGTTTCCTAATGCGCTGTGGGCCTTTAACTGAAAGCCAATAATCATCATACGTCCATTTGTTCGACTGCGTTCACGTGATTTCCAAAAAAATCTAGTAGCTAGGAAGCGAGATTACAGCAATAGTAGCGTAACACCGTAATATTTTTGGTCCCTATTTCATCTTCGTATTCACGAAAAATGGATAACATACTTAGCGGGAAAGACACGGGAGAACATACTGTCGGCAGTGAGAATCAAACATATGTCGTCAGAGTTGGTCGGCACTTAGGTGACCACTTGTTATCTAACGTTCGCATTGAGATTTATTTCATTTTTTAAAGTATATTAATTTCAATATATTTTTATCTGTTTTTCACAATACGAATGTCAGTTGAAACTAAGCCTTCGAAAGTTGGATATTTACATTAATTGTGCACCGATCTAGTCAGCAGAGGAATTTTCTTCACTTATAACTGATCGAAATCATGAACTATTTCTTTTTGTGAGAAATACTAGGTTGCAGGACTCGTACGATTAGTAAAACTACCTTGTTATTTTGTGTATGAGTGGTTCTACCTAGACTGAAAAAGATTGCTCGTCACCGCTTTTTGCTTTGACTATACCCTTTCACAAGAGTTACTCTGGAATGTCCCAGACATGTATGACCGAGCAGGTCAAAACCGGTGCTTCGCAGCATCTGAACTTTCCTTGTTGATGGAGTGAGTAGCGCGTTATCTCGTGTAAGCACGCGCGCCGTACTGAATCTCCTTCCATGACTCACACATTGGGGTGTGAAGTGGCAGGTATTTGGTATGAGGCACTTGAAGGAGAAATGGCGCGTGGTGGCACAGAATCGGGAAGTCGATGTGTGTAAATATATATCGGATAGGATAACTCATTGTCTATGTCGGTTTGGATGACAAAGTGCCTGGTTATATCGAGGATGGTTTGCAGCTGTCAGTATTGTTAATGATGATGTACTGAAGACTACGATAATGTAATTATGATGATGATTTGGGATGATATGGAACTGGTGGTGATACAGCTGACGGTGATTATAGTACACGGCAACGCACTGCACGAAATATGCAACATGTGATCAAAATTATCGGGACAACTATCAGCTGACGTTAATACGGAGTGAGTCCACCCTTCGCCTTGGCAACTCGAGTTCTGCAGGTGACAGTTTGAGATGTCTGTGGAGGAATGGTAGCCAGTTCTTTTTCAGTGAGCGAGTGGAGAAGGCAGTGATGTTGGACGCTGTGGTTGTGAGGTAACGGGCGAATTGTGGCGCCCTGAAAATACTGTTAAGTTCGGAGTTGGCGTGGCAAGGCGCGGTGCCTCCCAACGGCCAGAGCACGTGGTCCATCGGCCGCGTGGCTGGGAATTCCGCTGTGTCGAGGACGGTGCTCTGTGTCGATGAAGGAGACACGCCGGGAGTGCCAAAGGTGGAGGACCTTGTGAAACCACCATGGCAGACATTTCACAGTTCGTATAGAAATCAATAGTAGCCAGATGAATCGTGACACCTCAAAAAGAAACATGAGCATTACCATTATTTGCACGACGGTTCTGATGGTGTAATCAGATTTTCAATATATTTATTATTTTAAAGTTTAGTATCTGACGGAAAATTATACAAGTAACACCCAGCAAGGAATTTCCAAATTATAAACCCTTCATCCGATTTTGTCGATCGCCGTGTCTAAAAAGTTATTAGTGTAAACTTAAAATGGTGTGAATTACAGGCATGTAACTTAAATAGTACATGAGTTATTGG
Source organism: Schistocerca americana (assembly GCF_021461395.2). Classification (NCBI taxonomy): domain Eukaryota; kingdom Metazoa; phylum Arthropoda; class Insecta; order Orthoptera; family Acrididae; genus Schistocerca; species Schistocerca americana. The sequence goes on along the minus strand of NC_060120.1, from coordinate 8,433,803 downwards.
AGGTCAAAGTGGCCGATTACTATCGATCGCGTCAGGCCATAAGTACTCCACAGTTACACGAGAAAACGGTAGCAGCAGGCTCATAAATATATTGATTCATCCATGTCTTTGTTAATATCAGATATATGCTATTCATGAAGAAACGGGTTAAATACTTACTGTGTGATAGAAAGCACAGAGACATTAGGCTACTGGCCTACCTATTGCTTCTTTTGATATATGTTTATTTAATTGTTTATGTATTTAATAATGTGTGTTATAGCGTGTTTATGGTCCAGCCGTACGAATATTTATTTAATTTCAAGTAGTTAAATGTAAATCCAGTATTTCGAATACGTTTCATTATGTTTTCGAGAGAACGTTGGATTGGAGACATGGAGGGAGCGCTCTAGCCGACCACAGCGCTCGTGAATGGAGAGAGTGTATGGAAGTGGGGAGGATCGTCGTTTCCGGAGAGGACAGGGAGTTCTGGACAGTACGCCACTGGACACGGGGAGCGCTGGACGGCGCAGAGGACGCTGGGTCGGCGGAAAGACGTGGACTGTGGAGCGGTTTGCGCTTCGTCGCGGAAATAGAAATACTTTGGAGTGCCGACTTGTGCACTTGTGAGATTTCCGTGGCTTCTGCAGTGAAGACGTAGTGTGCGTTTAGAAGTGAATATCTCGCAAGCTGTGTAGTTGTTCATAACTAATTACGTGTTGTAGGAATCTGTTGTTTCCCTGTTATTCAACATGCATTTTATTTAATTGCTGGACCATCGACACCAATAAGTGTACTGCTGAAATATACCACATTCTCAAAAGCACTTCTACTATCGTACTCATCATTTAAAGTCGTTAAGATAGCACCTGCAGATTTTATTTAATTGCACTCTTTCATTTATAAATGTCTACATTACGTTCAAAATTCGCAATTGCCGAGTGATAAGAACTTCGACCATTCAATTCATGTGTGTATTCTTATCGTATACTGTAGAGTCAGCAGTACTTAGCCTGTAATGCGGCAACTACATAACCCAGCCCGTAGACAACGAAACCTGCCAAAACTTTTAATATTGTAACTCTGAGTCGGAGGGTGTATAGTTACTGAAAGCCGCATGGTCTGGAACAAGGCGTTCATCTGGATTCAGATGGGGGTTGTGGACAGGTCAGTCCATTTCAGAATTCTAATTGTTCACAAACCGTCGTCTTACACAATCTGCTGTATGACAGCGTGTATTGTCAAAATGGTTCAAATGGCTCTGAGCACCATGGGACTTAACATCTGAGGTCATCAGTCCGCTAGCCCCTAGAACCGCTCGGCCACCCTGGCCGGCCAAATTTAGGTAAAATGGAGAAAATGCAATTAGTACTGAATGTGCTTAACAGCATTGCTACAAATTTCTCCATCATCATCGAGTATCTCCATGAGTGGCATTAACCTCTCCAGTCTAAGAAACCGATCACTTTAAATAAGAACGGTTTACTTGATAAGTGTTCTAAATTCTACTGTCTTGCAAAATCGGGTGACACATGCCATCACTCAAGACGAGGTAGAATTTTGATAAATCTCGTTCTCTGATTAAGTATTGTGATGCTAAATCCGCTGAACTTACGAAATCAGATATGTATGTCGTTGAGATGAATTAGGAAGTTTTATTCATTTTCAAACTGCATGTCTTAGGTACATCGTGAGTTCGGTTTAATTTGCTCAAGAAATTCGTGGTTCCACTGTGTTTACGGAAATAATGTTTTCACTAATTGGTTTTTTGCTAGCAAGTAGAGTAAACAATTAAAATTATGAAACAGACTAAATATAAAACTAGGAAAGCTTTCACAAAAACGATGATAAAAGTAAAATCGTTTTACACGGAAAGTATGAATAATGACACCTTCAGTAACAAATTTTTCATGTGTTATTGAATCACACGATGGATATCGAACCATAATGTCCACGCAAGTCGCTTTAGTCTGCTCTTGGCTGGGGTAATACGAAATGTATGTTCTTGTTGTGAAAACGATCGATACTAGGTTTGTAATTCGCGAATGACGGAAAAAATGATAAGAAACGGTGAAAAAATTACCGAAAAATCCAGCAAGAACGTTTCTAACGTTTTAAACAAAGAAAACGTTGATTTATCCATTTTGTAATCACACATCACGAAACTTCAGGCGGACGCTTGTTTATATATTTCAGAAATAGAGTTACATATAATATAACGAAAGATGGAGTTAATTACGTAATGGCAAATATCAGAGTTTTAAATAAATTGACATACTTAAGGACAAAAATGTAAAATAAGGGTTTACAATTACTAATATGATAATGATTAGCGAGATTGGTCTGTTCGTTTAACAGGTATTTAGCTTTTTCATTTTACGGAGGAATATTTCTGGTTGTTCTAATGGATTACAGGTATTGTCACTGACTTAATTGTGTAGCACGACCGAAATGTTCTCTGTCTTGTTGATGTCGTGTTTAGTTTCCAGCATATAATGAGCAATGTGTTGTTTCCTCAAAGTAGTTTAGGTTAGAAAGCATTCATGTGTTCTTGCAAACGAATTTTGGGATTTCTGCTTTCCATGCGTAGCAGGCAGGAGAACTGGGACATGACAGTGTACGTAGTCCACTTTTGCCGAGCATTGTGTCCTAACGCCTTATTATTGGAGAATATAATTGTAACATTGTTTTTTTCGATAGGTTTGCATCTTTTTGTGAAATGGGGCCTAGTTATGAGATGCTGGCAAATATTTTGTGTTTTTTGTTAGTGTTCCAATTTACTCTCACATTTTTATGTAATTGTTTGCCAAAATTTTCAATTGTTTTGGCTGTATAGCCCTCGTTTGCGGCTGTATTTTTTATCGTGGCCGGTACTGTCTTAAGACTGTTTTCTTATAAGTTAAGCGAGTGTGCTCTGCGTAACATAGTGCCAAATGCTGCACGCTTGTGTGTGGTGAGTTGGCATTATGAGTTGTCTATTGTTACACTATGTGATCAAAAGTATCCGGACACCTGGCTGAAAATGACTTACAAGTTCGTGGCGCCCTCCGTCGGTAATGCTGGAACTCAATATGGTGTGACCCACCCTATGCCTTGATGACAGCTCCCACTCTGGCAGGCATACGTTCAGTCAGGTACTGGAAGGTTTCCTGCGGAATGACAGCCCATTCCTTTAAGAGTGCTGCACTGACGAGAGGTATCGACGTCGCCGGTGAGGCCTGGTTCGAAAACATCCCAGAGGTGTTCTATAGGGTTCGCGTCAGAACTCTCTGCAGGCCAGTCCATTTCAGGAATGTTATTTTCGTGTAACCACTCCGCCACAGACCATGCTTTATGAGCAGGTGCTCGATCGTGTTGAAAGATGCAATCGACATCCCCGAATTGCTCTTCAACAGTGGGAAGCAAGAAGGTGCTTAAAACATCTATGTATGTCTGTGCTATGATGTGCCACGCAAAACAGCAAGGGGTGCAAGCCACCTCCATGAAAAATATGACCACACCGTAACATCAACGCCTCCGAATTTTACTGTAGGCACTACATACGCCGGCAGATTACGTTCACTTGACATTCGCCGTACCCACACCCTGCCATCGGATCGCCACATTGTGCACCGTAATTTGCCACTTCACACAACGTTTTTCCGCTGTTCAATCGTGCAGTGTTTACGATTCTTATACCACGCGAGGCGTCGTTTGGCATTTACAGGCGTGACGTGTGGCTTGTGAGCAGCCGCTCGACGATAAAATCCAAGTTTTCTCATCTCCCGCCTAGCGGTCATAGTACCTGCAGATGATGCTGATGCAGTTTAAAATTCCTGTGTGATTGTCTGGACAGGTGTCTGCCTATTACACATTACGACCCTCTTCAACTATTGATGGTCTCTGTCAGTCAACAGACGAGGTCGCCCTGTACGCTTTTCTGCTGTACGTGTCCCCTCACGTTTCTACTTCGCTATCACATCGGAAACAGTGGACCTAGGGATGTTCAGGAGTTTAGAAATCTCGCGTACAGTCGTATGACACAAGTGACACACAATTCTCTCATGATGTCTAATGACTAATGAGGTCACTGATACGGAGTACCTGGCAGTAGGTGGCAGCACAATGCTCCTAATATGAAATAACGTTTTTTTGGGGGTGTCCTAATACTTTTGATCACACAGTGTATGTCTGTGTATTTGCACTTTCTGTGTATGATCTTTCCTTTCTGAACTTTGAAGATCTACTAGTTCAAAACAAGTAATCACTCAACGAACCCTACACCGGCGTTTCCGGACACATGTCCACATAACATATTTTCTTTATTTGTGCGTGAGGAATGTTTTCTGAAAGTTTGGCCGTACCTTTTTGTAACACGCTGTAATGAGACAGGTATTGTGCAAACTTTTGTGTGCCTGCGAGTGATACGTAACAGAGAACTAAGAAGAGCATAATTATGCTGTTAGGAAGCTAATATGTGCGAGTAAATCGTTGTGACTAATCACAGCACTGCGATAAGTTATGATATGCTATATTTCTCCGACGAGAGCTGTTCTGCAGTCCAGTTCAGGCCAGTTTCTTCAAAATATTGCTACCGTAGTATGTGGGAGCCACGTGGGCTGGCTGGCGTGGTGCGAGCAGCGTGGAAAATCCCAGGAGCAATCTCTTGGCCCGGATACCGCCAGGCCCGGTCACCAGGCCAAAACGTTGGCGTCAGCAGCAGATAATAAAAAAAAAAGATTGTCGGAAAACTCCTTGACGATTCACTGCTGTTACCCGTCGTTAGAAACGCTCTTTTTTTCTTCTGAGCTCTAAGGTTTTTCGTGACTGTCATTTACCAATGTACGTTGAAGCCTGAAATACGAGATTTTTAATTCTTTCCACACTTGTTAGAGATGATTACTTTCTTCCGAGTGAATCGAAACTTTGAATTACCAACTCAATTTTTGTTTTCACCTTGACTGACTTCGTCTGTCCGTCATTTCAACCATTTGGTTATGTTATTATCCCACAGAATTTTTGTAGGCTACAAGCGGATTGTTCATCAAAAGCAATATTTTCATCACACTGGCTTTCAACATGTACTTAAGAAGTCAGGCACTTTGTCTGCTAGTAACATTATTAAATTCCGTCATTCCTCACAGTCTGGGGTCCTAACACTTTTTATAAACGGTTAAGTGTGTGCAGAAAAATAAATAACAGAACAAAGGAATGGAGGAAGGAAGATTTCGTCGACGACGAGATCACTGAAGAAGGAGCACAAGCTTGAGTTGAGAAAGGACTGGGAAGTAAATCGGCTTTGTATTTTCCGAATGAAAAGTTTCAGACTTTGCCTTGAGTTGTATAAGGGAACCACGGAAAACGTATCTGGATTTTGACCCCAGGTTCCGCCGAATGCGATGTGTTGTCGCTAAGGCCTTCAGTCCGAAGACTGATTTGGTGCAGCTCTCCGTGCTTCTCTATCCTGTGCAAGTCGTTCATCTCTGAACAACTACTGAAACGGACATCTGCTTATTCTATCCATCTCTTGTCCCCCTCTTTCAATTTTATCCCCTACACTTCCATTCAGTGCTAATTTGGTGATCCCATCACGTCTCAGGATGTGTGCTATCAACCAATTGCTTCTTCTAGTCAAGTTGTGCCACAAATTCCTTTTCTCCCCAGTTCTGTTCAGTACCTCCTCATCAGTTATATCATCTAACCACCTAATCTTCAGCTTTCTTCTGTAGCACTCCATTTCAAACTGTTCTATTCTCGTTTTGTCTGAACTATTTATCATCTATGTTTCACATCCATACAGGACTCCAGTCCATACAGATACTATAAGAAAAGATTTCGTAACACTTAAATCAATATTCGATAACAAAAAATTTCTTGTCCTCAGAAACGGTATTCTTGTCAGTGTCAGTCTACATTTTATATACTCCGTACTTCGGCAGTCATCAGTTATTTTGCTTCCCAAACAGTAAACTCATGAACTACTTTAAGCGTCTCATTTCCTAATCTAATACCCTCACAGCACCTAATTCGACTACATTCCACTATTCTCGTTTTGATTTAGTTGATATTCATCTTATATCCCCTTTCAATACACTGTCCATTCTGTTCGATTGCTCTTTCAGGTTCTTTCCAGTTTCTGACAGAATTGCAAAGTCTTCGGAAAATCTCAAAGTTTTCATTTCTTTAGCCTGAAAATTAATTCCTACTCCAAATTTTTCTTTACCGGTTGCTCAGTACACAGATCGAATACCATTGGCGATAGGGTACAATCCTGTCGCACTCCGTTCTCAATCACTGTTTTCCTTTTATGCCTCTCGACTCTTATAACTGTCCTCTGGTTACTGTACAAGTTGTAAGTAGCCTTTCGCTATCTTCAGATTTTGAACGAAAGTATTCGAGCCAACATTGTAAAAAGCGTTCTCTAAGTCTACAAATGCAATAATCTTAGGTTTACCTTCCCGCAACCTGCCGTCTACTCGTAAGATAAGTCGTAGGGTCACTACTGCTTCGCCCATTTCTACATTTATCCGGTATCCAAACTGATCTTCCCCGAGGTCGGCCACTACCAGTATTTCCAGTCTTCTGCAGTCATGACTTATTGAAATGATAGTTCAGTAATATACACACCTGTCTTCGCCTGCTTCCTTTGGAATTGCAATTATTACCGTTATATTTTTCCTGAAGCCTGAGGGTATTTCGCCTGTCTCACATATTTTGCACACCAGATGGAAGAGAAGATGGTAAGAGGCAGTGAAATAACGATAAACAGTTACAAAATAAGACGTATCAGTTTGCTAGCTAGACCTTTCAAAAACCCTAGTACTTGAAAGACTCGCACGGGAGACTTGTAATTCGTGCAGCTTGACAGGACTCACGAAACCCAGAAAAGCTACGGGACAGATCCCATGTGACAAACCAAAAACTTATTAGAGAACGTCAGACGGTTATAACAGTTTGCATTGAATTCACTGACACGAAACGAATGGAATCTATGAGATTGGATTGAATGACATGCAACGACATGAAAATACATTAGTGAAAAGTGCTCAGAAATGATGAAACTGAGTAGCGCGAGTAGAATCAGACCTTGATTTCCTGCACTCTGCAAGTAGTCACCCTAACGGTTAGGCTGTCTGAACACGCCTCCATGCAATAACTCCCGGTTTCATTACCGCCGATGTGCCCCACTATTACTTCAGAGAGAACAACGGAGGAATAATACTCCCAGGGAACGGATATGATACAGAATCGCTGCTCATCTCGCCACCGGGGATATATATATATATAGCAACTGAACTGAATTAAAAAACGTGAACCGGATGGAAGTTACGTTGTTGACGTGAGTGACATGACACGGAATGGCACTGACGAACTGCACACAGGAACAGCGAACTCCATTTGCCGCGACGTATTCATTACACTGAAGGTCAACAATTTTGAGCGTTTCTTCACTGATACCAAGTCAGTCATTTTCTTTGTTTTCATCCCAATTATCTTATTATCAGTTCCAGTTATACCCCACTAGACGATGGCTCAGAATAGCGCGATGTGTGAATGAATGGATCAATTTTAGTGATACCGTGATAAAGTGATGGTCTCTATCATGATGTTTCCCAGTTACAGCAGTTAAATAGCTTTGACGTCCTTATTTATTGCTGTCTTCGCTACGTGAACACCAATGATAATAAATACACATTACTGTAGAAGGTGGCATTCAACATTCAGTGGTTCCTTTCTCACCGAAACGGCACAAGTTGTTATTCACACCTCTAGCCTACCAGTGATTCCGTGATGATGTTACAACTGTCCTAGAATGTTGGAGAAGAATAAGTGTATCGATGTGAGGTACGGATCCCTGAACCGGAATTGAAGAGTCAAACGCTGTGAGCGAAAACCATTCTGATACCTCAGACAGTAGAATACATGGAGTGGTACTGTTGTTGTTAAGTCTGTAGGGGAGGCAACTTCCAGAGGAGATAGTATGGACCAAAACAAGGAAAAAATGTCCAATAAACAAGGACTCTAAAATGCTTAGCTGAGTAGCTATGAGCACTTGTTCATCCCTCTGTTGAACAAGTGCTCATAATCTTATTTATGGACTCTTCCGTCACTTCTTGATAGAACAATTCCATACTGAGGGTTAAATAACAGCTACGCGGTTGTTTGTTCTACTGATTTTTGTTTGTGTGAGCTAGTTTTCGGCTTATTAGGCCATCTTCAGATAACTACTGGCTATTGTTTACAAGGAGATTTTGTTCTTACGAACCAAACATTCTGGACTATGATACAACGCCCTTACATACGATCTTTAGTTATGGTGTTGTCTTTGGAACTGTCAAACGGGTCTTTTGACTTTTTGTTCTGTAAAACTATTCCTTAACATAAAAATCACATTTTATGGTTTGTCAGTACCATGTGTGACAGCAATTAGAATTATTTTGTGTATTCTAAATTATTTTGTGTATTCTAAATAATTGTAATAGCTCCTTGTAAACAATAGCCAGTAGTTATCTGAAGATGGCCTAATAAGCCGAAAACTAGTTCATACAAATGAAAATCAGTAGAACAAAAAGCCGCCTAAGTGTTATTCAACCCTCAAGTCCTCATAACTCTTAAGGTACGCATTTTAGAGCCCAGCTTTACAAACATTTTTTTCTTGTTTTGATCAATACTACCTCCTCTGAAAGTTGGCTACGCTACAATCTTAGCAACATCAGCACCAGTGCATGTATTCTACTATCTGAGATATCAGAACGGTTCGCTGATAATTTTCGACTCGTTCGTTTCCGTTACAGGGACTCTTACCTTAAGCCGATACATTTATTGGTCTCTCCATCATCCTATAAAGTCTGTAACATCATCACTGAGTCCCCTGTATATACATACATTTACAGGTGCGGTCTCTATAACTTTGGCCCTCTGTAGCGTCGTTCCTATCCAAAATATGATGTACTCACTCCCTTCCGCAAGTCCTATACGTTTGTAACGGGAATTTCTGAACATCCTGCATGTAGTGATGACTGGGTGGTCTGTGATGTCCTTAGGTTACTTCGGTTTAAGTAGTTCTAAGTTCTATGGGACTGATGACCATAGATGTTAAGTCCCACAGTGCTCAGAGACATTTGAACCATTTTGTTCTAAGTAAAGCATAAAAGTAATGCAATAATTATTCTGTTTATGCTCATCTGAAAGAATTTTAGCATTGAGAAATACACTTACCTTCAAATAGTACTCAGCTGTCCCTTCTACAGTAATTCTGACTTCCCAACAAAGAGTAAAACTGTGCGCAAACGATAGATATTATCAGAAACTTGCTACTTTGGTGCACCTTTCAGATACGTGATAAATAACCTATTGGAAATACATTTGTTTTGGTAAACTGTCGTGCATTACATGTGTGGGATTACAGATTTCATAAAATAAAATAATTAATTTGACTTTTAACATATAACATTTTTTTCCGAAGAAAGTCGATTGTATTTCCAGCAATTACACAGGACAGCAACTAAGATAAGCTAATTTTAAGACACTTTCTTGAGAAAATGAGAGGTTGCCTTCTCTAAAAGGCCCCTGTTATAATTCCAATGGTGTAGAAAATGATCATCAAAATTTCTAGAGGATGTTACGAGTTTCACAGAAATGGTAGTTGTTCAAACCATTACTGCAAATGGTTTCAGTTCGTATATAACTTGGTGTGATTAGTAATGGACCAAAAATTGGAACAGAGTGAGTTCTATGAAAGTTTATGATCCGATTTTCTTATTAGCATATGGAACAGTGCAATAACATAGCAGCAGCGTCAATTTTGGCATCAAAGGTAAATCCTTTATTGAAAGTGCATGCTCTTAAACTTATGTTATGAGGTTTACTCAACAGTGAGCATAGATTACGAAACCGGTCTAAATGACTAAGAGCACAAATTATTTCACAGACGATAATTTAGGCAGGCAATGACAAAGCGAAGGTGGCGAAAGACCAACTTCCGTTTGGCGGCTCTGAGTTCTCTAGCATCTCTAATACTACGTCAAATTCAGACTTGGAACTGATTGCTCCAATATGACTTCCCTGTTATACGGTAGTTTAACTGCATCAACTGTCCACCCCCGGTAGCTGAGTGGTCAGCGCGACATAATGTCAATTCTAAGGGCCTGGGTTCGATTCCCGGCTGGGTCGGTGACTTTGTCCGCTCGGGGACTGGGTGTTGTGTTGTCCTAATCATCATCAGTTCATCCCCATCGACGCGCAAGTCGACGAAGTGGCGTCAGATCGAAAGACTTGCACCGGGCGTACGGTCTAACCGACGGGAGGCCCTAGTCACACGACATTTACATTTATATACTGCAACAACTGGGGGCCCACGATTGCAGTCTTTCTCGGCGTATTCCACTGATGAATTCTTCTCGGGGTATCAACCGAATGGTGGCGTCGTCTTGTCGCAACGTTGCAACGAGTTTCGCACCCATCATCTTCTGGCGAAGTGAGGAGGGAGACGAGCAGGGTACTCGAGAAAGCAAGAATGCCGAAGGAAACATTATGGCAGAAGAGCGCATGGCACTGTTGAACCTTCGCGATGACAAGGATATAGTTGTCTTAGCAGCAGACAAAGGAAATGCGACGCTCCTACTGAAGTCAGAAGATTACTGGCAAAAGATCGACACCTTACTACAAGGTCCAGCATACAAAGAAGTGGGGAAAGACGCAATTGCTTCTGTTACGCGCAAGACCATCGATCTTCTCAACAGCTCAGGACTTGACAGAAACGTCATCAGGAAGTTTATCCTCGGGCACCGGATCCACCGCGACTGTATGGCTTCTCGAAAACCCATAAAGAGAATGTCCCACTACGTCCTATATTGAACACCATAAATTCTCCGACGTACGGTGGAGCCAAGCACCTAGCACAGCTATTAAAACCACTCGTGAGTCACTACCATCACCATGTCAAGAACTCGACCTAATTTGTTAAGTTCCTCCAAGGTTTACGCCTGGACGAGAAGGATCTACTAGTCAGCTTTTATGTCACTTCCCTTTTCACCCGGGTGCCGCTGGATGATTCCTTAGCTCTACTCGAAGATCACTTCTATAAGGACACACTCAGACTCTTTCGTCTCGTGTTAACCACAACGCACTTCAAATGTGGTAGAAAATTGTATGAACAAGCAGATGGTGTTGCCATGGGTTCCCCCTGGCCCCAGGTATTGCCAACCTGTACATGGAGTACTTTGAAGATGTGGCACTGAACACCGCCCGCTATAAACCAAAGGTGTTGTACAGATACATAGACGACACTTTTGTAGTGTGTCCCCACGGCAAGGAGAAACTACAGGGGTTCCTTCTCCATCTCAGTGGCATTCATGTCAGCATCAAATTTACCATGGAGGTGGAAGAGAATGGCTGCCTTCCCTTCTTGGATATTTTGATCAAGAAAAATCCGGACGGTACGTTGGGACACTCGGTCTACAGGAAGAAGACGCACACGGACATAAATCTCAATGCTCGGAGCTGCCACCATCCAGCACAATGTAACTCAGTGCTGAATACCTTAGTACAAAGAGGCAGGTCGACCTGTGACAGCGAGAGTTTGCCGTGTGATTTAGCACATCTGCTGGAAACCTTCCGAAAGAACGGCTACACCTAGACACAAATGACTCAGGCCTTTTGTGCAGACAAGAAGTGGGAGGAGAAATCAGAAGAAGACGAAGCAAACCGTGCGGCATTTCTGCCGTTTGCTGGACCGCCAACAGCTAAGATCGCAATAATATTAAAGAAGCACAAAATAACGACCATCTTTCGCGCACCGAAAAAAGTCAAACATTTACTTGGCTCATTCAAAGACAGCTGGGGTTGCAGACGCCGGGCACTTACAGTACTGAGTGCGAATGTGGGATGGAATATATCGGGCAGACACAACGATGTATCTCTCAGCGCTGTACTGAACACATCAGGAACGTACGACGAGGACAGACAAACAAGTCCGCGGTAGCAGAAAAAAATGGTTCAAATGGCTCTGAGCACTATGGGACTCAATATCTGTGGTCATCAGTCCCCTCGATCTTAGAACTACTTAAACCGAACTAACCTAAGGACATCACACACATCCATGCCCGAGGCAGGATTCGAACCTGCGACCGTAGTAGTCGCGCGGTTCCCGACTGCGCGCCTAGAACCGCTAGAAAACCGCGGCCGGCGCGGTAGCAGAACATGGCATTATCGAGGGACGGACTTTCGAATTCGAAAATACGAAGAAACTGTGCAGTGCCAACGGTTTCTAGGACTCGATCTTCGCCTGCCGATGTGGCCGAGCGGTTTTAGGCTCTTCAGTCTGAAACCGCAAGACCGCTACGGTCGTAGGTTCGAATCCTGCCTCGGGCATGGATGTGTGTGAGGTACTTAGATTAGTTTGGTTTAAGTAGTTCGAAGTTCTAGGGGACTGATGACCTCAGATGTTAAGTCCCATAGTGCTCAGAGGCATTTGATACCATTTTCGACTCGATCTTCAAAGGAGCAGTGGAGATACGCCTGCACAACAATTTAGTAAAGAGGGATAGCGGTTTTAAGCTCAGTGCAGCGTGGAATCGCACAACTGACAAATTACGTCAGGAATGCTCCGATCTGAAGGCAGCGGCGTCCGCAAACAGATTGGATAGCCACCGGGTCTCGAAGCCGGTCCGGTCTGCCCCCCCCCCCCCCCCCATCGCCACCGACGTGGAGACCCTTCCGGAGGAACGTGACTGGCCGGCCTACAGTAGCGGACGACAGCCAAGTAGCTGTATAGATATGCAGAACACAGCATCCCGACACTTCGCCAGAAGATGATGAGTACGAAACTTATTGAAACGTTGTGAAAAGACGACGCCACCACTCAGCTGACAACCCGAGAAGAATTCATGTGCGAGACTTATACACTCCTGGAAATCGAAATAAGAACACCGTGAATTCATTGTCCCAGGAAGGGGAAACTTTATTGACACATTCCTGGGGTCAGATACATTACATGATCACACTGACAGAACCACAGGCACATAGACACAGGCAACAGAGCATGCACAATGTCGGCACTAGTACAGTGTATATCCACCTGTCGCAGTAATGCAGGCTGCTATTCTCCCATGGAGACGATCGTAAAGATGCTGGATGTAGTCCTGTGGAACGGCTTGCCATGCCATTTCCACCTGGCGCCTCAGTTGGACCAGCGTTCGTGTTGGACGTGCAGACCGCGTGAGACGACGCTTCATCCAGTCCCAAACATGCTCAATGGGGGACAGATCCGGAGATCTTGCTGGCCAGGGTAGTTGACTTACACCTTCTAGAGCACGTTGGGTGGCACGGGATACATGCGGACGTGCATTGTCCTGTTGGAACAGCAAGTTCCCTTGCCGGTCTAGGAATGGTACAACGATGGGTTCGATGACGGTTTGGATGTACCGTGCACTATTCAGTGTCCCCTCGACGATCACCAGTGGTGTACGGCCAGTGTAGGAGATCGCTCCCCGCACCATGATGCCGGGTGTTGGCCCTGTGTGCCTCGGTCGTATGAAGTCCTGATTGTGGCGCTCACCTGCACGGCGCCAAACACGCATACGACCATCATTGGCACCAAGGCAGAAGCGACTCTCATCGCTGAAGACGACACGTCTCCATTTGTCCCTCCATTCACGCCTGTCGCGACACCACTGGAGGCGGGCGGCGCGATGTTGGGGCGTGAGCGGAAGACGGCCTAACGGTGTGCGGGACCGTAGCCCAGCTTCATGGAGACGGTTGCGAATGGTCCTCGCCGATACCCCAGGAGCAACAGTGTCCCTAATTTGCTGGGAAGTGGCGGTGCGGTCCCCTACGGCACTGCGTAGGATCCTACGGTCTTGGCGGGCATCCGTGCGTCGCTGCGGTCCGGTCCCAGGTCGACGGGCACGTGCCCCTTCCGCCGACCACTGGCGACAACATCGATGTACTGTGGAGACCTCACGCCCCACGTGTTGAGCAATTCGGCGGTACGTCCACCCGGCATCCCGCATGCCCACTATACGCCCTCGCTCAAAGTCCGTCAACTGCACATACGGTTCACGTCCACGCTGTCGCGGCATGCTACCAGTGTTAAAGACTGCGATGGAGCTCCGTATGCCACAGCAAACTGGCTGACACTGACGGCGGCGGTGCACAAATGCTGCCCAGCTAGTGCCATTCGACGGCCAACACCGCGGTTCCTGGTGTGTCCGCTGTGCCGTGCGTGTGATCATTGCTTGTACAGTCCTCTCGCAGTGTCCGGAGCAAGTATGGTGGGTCTGACACACCGGTGTCAATGTGTTCTTTTTTCCATTTCCAGGAGTGTATCTATACAATTCTGCGAGTTTAAATGGAAAGCAGTATCGCTCTCCTATCAGTTAAATTATTTCTTGCCTTCTTAAGAATTTACTCGCTCTCGATTTTCACTGTAACTGAACAACTATCTAATCTCTTAATTCCCAATCGGAACAGTGATTGGAAGTAGGTGAATAAGTCTCATCACCACTCGGAAAGGAGCTGAGACAGGCGATCGTTCTGGATTCCCGAAGTGTGAAATCAAATTGAACTACTGTGCCGATGTTATAACTAAGCTCATCGTTAAGTATGACTGGGCTGCGCTGAGCTGTGCATTGCAAACGTGCTGACCTCTTCGCGAAGGCAGAGTCCTCAGCATTCTTCTGGGACTCCAAAACGTGGCAGCCTCCACTGCGCTACTGCTCCTATTGTGGTACTCGCGTACGCCCTGGGTGTTCCTTGCTGCCATAACGTGCCTATCGCCGATCGCTGGATTACAAACCACTGTGGCCCAATCACGAGGATTCCCTCCGACAGAGATTCCCGTCAAAAATAGTGCATCTCTTCCAGCCTCCAATGACAACACGGAACCCTCCCCTACTACCAGAAGCATTCATTTCAATGCTGCGGTCTGACACCACACATATTTACGCCAAATACATATTTTTTCTAGCAGTGTTCATAGCCTCGTATTTGGATTTGGGAAAATCAGAGTAGTTTGCTGCGAGGCTAGAGTTTGTTTCCTGTGGTCTGTGCTTTCTACAAGCGGCAGATGCTAATCATCAAAAGAAGTCAGACAACATGGAAAGGCGCCGTCGACTCCCGAGCCAAGCAGACCTGTGAGAGGACAACGCTTGCTTGCTGCCCCGCTTGTGGATTCCAGACCGACCCGGCTTGCAGGTGTCTTACATCCCTGTGGCTCTTTTTCAAGTCCGCTGTTCTGCACATGCGCACGCACTCAAGAATCATTCGTAATCCATTAATAACTATCACCAGGTTAATATAGGGAGACTCACAAATTACGCAGGCCAACCAGCAGCCAGTCACCATGTTTTATAATATAAATACCATTTTTCATTCCGATTTTGCCTGTTAACAATCTCAGAAAGACTAATATGTTCTAATTATTTACGAAACTGGAATGCAAAATGTTAAACCCTGCTTGCTCGTCAAATATGGGGAGTGTAGGAAACGTGCTTGCTCGAATCGTTAGACAACATTCAGACAAATCGTATTGATGAGTTCTAGTACGAAAAGTAAATGACAATAATGAACTTTGAGAATTACTAGACGTGTCGCAAGCAAAGGGCGGTATCCGATATAAACAGCGTTCTTCACTATATACAATTCCTAAGTCGCTCGTCTCGAAGTGCCTAATCGTGATGATGCTGTTCAACTGCCGCGACCTGTCGGCTGCGAGCTTATGTCCTCTTCGCACAGAGGCCTCTCCTGTCGCGTTGTCGTCCTGGAGGGGGTAGAGAGGGGTCGGTCCGCGTGCAGGTGGCTGACGTCTTAGACCGTGGCCTGTACGCCCTACGTGAAACTTCAGCCCAGGTTACTCCTTCCTTCGTTGTACTGTTGTTTATAGATACACCTAAGTGCTTTAATAAATCTACATCTAAATCGACGTATATACTCCGCTAGCCACCAAGCGGTGTGTGGCGGAGGTCACAATTCGCGCCATAATCATATTTCCCCCCCTCTGTTCCACTCGCGGATCGCGAAAAGGAAAAATGACTGTCTGAACGCCTCAACACGAGCTCTTATTTCCCTTATCTTTGAATCGTGATCATTGCGTGATTTGAAAGTTGGTGGTAATAATATGTGCTCTACATCCTCGGTGAAGATTGGACTTCGGAATTTAGTGAGCAGCCCCTTATGTTTTGCGCTCCGTCTATCTGCAAGTGTGTCCCACTTTAAACTTTCTATGAGATTTGTAACGCTCTCGCGACAGTTAGCGGCTAAATCTACCAGTCACAAATCTTGCCGCTCTTCTTTGGACCTTATCAATCTCTTGAATCAGACGCAACTGGTAAGGGTCCCATACAGACGAACAGTACTCCAAGACTGGACGAACTAACGTATTGTAAGCTATTTCCTTTGTTGAAGGACTGCATCGCTTCAAGATTCTACCAATAAACCGCAATCTAGAGTTGGCGTTACCCGTTACTTGTGTAATCTGATCATTCCATTTGAGATCATTTCGAATAGTCACACCCAGATACTTGCCGGACGATACCGCTCCCAAAGACTGGGCATTTATTTCGTGCTCGTTCATTAATGGGGATTTTCGCCTTGTTGTACGCAGTAGGTTACACTTACTAATGTTGAGAGATAACTGTGAGTCATTACACCACTCATTTATTTTCTGCAAATCCTCACTGATTTGTTCACAGCTTTCGTGTGATACTACTTTCCTCTAGACTACAGCATCATCGGCAAACAGTCTAAGGCCGCCGTCAATACCATCAACCAGATCGTTTATGTAAATCGTAAAAAGCAGAAGACCTATTACGCTGCCCTGGGGCACACTTGAAGTTACGCTTGTTTCTGTTGAAGTCACCCCGTTCAGGACGACATACTGCTCCCTGTCTGTTAGAAATCTTTCTATCCAACCGCATATGTCATCGGATAGACCGTAAGCGCACAGATTTTGTAGCAAGCGACAGTGCGGAACCGAGTCGAACACCTTTCGAAAGTCGAGAAATATGGCATCAACCTGGGAGCCGGTATCTAGAGCCTGTTGTATGTCATGCACAAGGAGGGCCAGCTGTGTCTCGTATGACCGCTGTTTCCGAAAACCATGCTGGTTTCTGCAGATGAGCTTCTCAGAGTCTAGAAAGGTTATTATGTCTAAACACAAATTATGTTCCATCATTGTACAACAAATCGATGTCAGTGAAATTTGCCGGTAATAATACAATGCCGTATTCGACATGGAGGGAATGAATGGATCCTATTACACCAATTAAGGTAACATGGTTCTGGTAAAATTCAACTCTTTTCTGGAATTGTTTCTCAAGGCTGTACTGCTCACACGTTATTCTCATACATAAAGTTTGAGTCACTTTTACCACTCAAGTCTACTGATGGTCGGTTTTTCGTGACCACAATTAGGATCCTCCTAGTTCAGTCGATGCGCCGCTGCGGAATGCACACGGACACAAGTTTGTAGCAGGCATGAATTAGGTTAAGCTGTGCACTAAACCACTAAAAGTTTCGTCTGCACTCTTACGCGGCGTGCACACAGATGTACTACCAATAATTGCATTTTACCGCTTAAATAAACTTTCTAGCTCCAAGTCTCGTTCTGTGCTGCTACGTGCGCGTCAGACTTCCATTACTCCACCTCAGTGAATCCTGACACTTCGCGTTTTTGACGCAACCGCTAGCGCTCGCACGCCAATGAAATGAAAACGGAGTTAACGGCGGCCTCTCGATACTGACAAAATGCAGCTTAGAAAACAGTTCTTGGTAGACAATAGCTATACAGACTTCTGGGCCTAATACTGGGCGCCTTAAAAGCAATGCAAAAATGATCCTACCATTACTATAATATTCATATCCTGAAAGAGAACCCAGCCACTGAGTTTATTTACACGATGATTAATCGCTTTTCTGTTGGAGGTAATAGGGTCTTTGATTGGGGCATTCCTCCACTGATTGGATATCTGTCGGGTGTAATTTATAGCTATATTAAGTTCATCACTAGCTTCTGATAATACTGTCACAGGGCGATAAGTATAATTTTTATTCCGACTGGTAGAGATCCGCGTATTCCTAGATATCTGGGTAAATACCGGCTGACATCCGCAGTAATATTGACTCTGCAGATAAAATCCTCAGTTGATTTTTCGAAATTTGTGGTAAGACCTTATGGGACCAAACTGCTGAGGTCATCAGTCCCTAGGCTTACACTCTACTTAATCTAACTTACACTGACTTACACTAAGGACAGCACACACAGCCATACCCGAGGGAGGACTCGAACCTCCGAGGGGGGGGGGGGGGGAGCCGCGCGAACCGTGACAATGCGCCTAAGACCACGCGGCTACCCCGCGCGGCTCCTCAGTTCATCAGATATTACCAGGAGTGTTTGCAAATATTCGCAGTAGTAATTCATAGTTAAGGAGCAGAGTCAATTTTACAGTTCTCATCTATTTCAATACAAGAGCTCGATTATAATTGTTTACGCCTTTATTATTACCTATTTGTGACGAAGTACCGCTATATTGGTTTCAGTGTACAATGGCCTGTTGACAGAAAAAGCCCTGGTGACACCAGCTTAAGCTTAAAACAGATACCGCCATGGCGTTCTTCCACGTTTCCTACACAATTACACACAGCTCCTCCTTCTATCAAAGCAGCGGTTGCCTTACCTCAGCGTCATTCCTGTAACACTTGTGGTGAGAGAGGCTAGACATAATTACCGAAAACTACCAAAGGAAGTGATACAGTGCGAAGTACACTCCGTCATGTACTTCTCAGTGTCTAGAATTGTATTTTTCTAGTAGCAATCGACATGAAGAATTTTCTAGGACGCTACATCCATTGTAATCTTCTCAAATTCAAATGGCTCTAAGCACTATGGGGCTTAACATCTGAGGTCATGAGTCCCCTAGACTTAGAACTACTTAAATCTAACTAACCTAAGGACGTCACACACATCCATGCCCGAGGCAGGATTCGAACCTCCGACCGTAGCACCAGCGTGGTTCCAGACTGAAGCACCAAGAATCGCTCGGCCACAACGACCAGTTTGTAATCTTTTGAACATGATCTTACTCCCTTTATAAGTTCGACGTAAAAGCAGCCATTTTATCAACATCTATCTTAAATATATTTACATATATTTATATTTATATATATTTATATTTTTCTATTGAGAAGTGTAGCACGTTAACATGATTCGACATTTTCGTCAAACATCTGAAGAAGGAACTACGTAACAAACATTTGATAATGTTCAAGCTGTGATAACTTCTAACACGACTTTGCCTGTCATCACAATGGTGAGGAAATACTCTACAAAAAAATATTTTTAAAAATTTTCTCACTCAGTATAACAGGAAAATTTAAATTAAGGTACTCAGCACACAACATGCTCTATCAAAATGTGACCGTGACCGGCTACTGCGATCTTAGTCTTTTGAAATGTGGCTTTAAGAGACAGTTATGTACGTACTGAAGCACCCATCTTTATGTTTGTTCCTGTACTTACTCATTACCTCATT
The DNA here is from genome assembly GCF_021461395.2 of Schistocerca americana. Lineage (NCBI taxonomy): Eukaryota > Metazoa > Arthropoda > Insecta > Orthoptera > Acrididae > Schistocerca > Schistocerca americana. The sequence continues at coordinate 8,414,316 of NC_060120.1, read as the reverse complement.
ATGTCTTTCCCTCTAAGCAGATCTTCCCCGTTTCCCAATGCTGTTAGCTGGTGAAGTCTACCTGCATTTTGCTCGTTCAGAACTCGCTACGTCAGAAAATTTAACTTGTATACACCGATAAATACATTTTGTGTCACTATTACCATTATTACTAGGAGCAGCAGTAGTTGTAGCAATACTAGTATTAACTTTATTAGATCTCAGTCAGTACTATGTATTCACATTGCCGCTAGATCATTAAAAACATTTTTAATTCTGTTAATATCATTTTATCACTATTTGTTATAATAAAATTACTTGTATTTCTTAGGTAACTATGATGTAGAAAAATCTGCGAGTGTGAAAATATGGTCCTATTTAAGGGCGAGCCTGAAGAACCTAAGTAGATTAGGCTGAATAAATAAATTAATAGGTCTGACATGAGCAAATATGAAATCAGGTCGGGAGGAAGACTACTGTCAGAGCTGCAGCAAAGGGAACAGGTTGAATGGTTACAAAATTTTGGTATCCGCGGATGAGAATGAAAGACTCGCACGTGCGGTCCGCATAGCATTTTTCGTACCCAAAGGCTAGCACCGACGAATGAGGGGAAGACCAATTGAAACATTTTCCGTGAATTTGCAAGACCGGTTTCAGTCTAAATTTTTACTTCAGAAACTGTACACGGCGAGATTGTGGTTGAAGATAAGCAGGTCCGCCACATCTCGCGGTTGTTGATCTGAAATCAGTAAACTACATTGTTCAAATGATGCCTCCTTCACTGCAGCGAAATCGCTGGTCGTGGACTCGTCGGATCTTGACGCAAACGTACAACTGCAATGGTGAGTTGTGAAGGGAATTCTCTGCTGTCGGTTTAGTCAGCAAAGAGATTTAAGAAGGGATGCTGCACCATCTATCCAGTGGTGTCGTCACACACACTGCACATTACACTTCATTGTGCACCACTGGCCATTAAAATTGCTACACCAAGAAGAAATGCAGATGATAAACGGGTGTTCATTGGACAAATATATTATACTAGAACTGCCATGTGATTACATTTTCACGCAATTTGGGTGCAAGGATCCTGAGAAATCAGTACTCAGAACAACCACCTCTGGCCGTAATAACGGCCTTGGTACGCCTGGGCATTGAGTCAAACAGAGCTTGGATGGCGTGTACAGGTACAGCTGCCCATGCAGCTTCAACACGATACCACAGTTCATCAAGAGTAGTGACTGGCGTATTCTGAGCAGACCAGACGCTTTCAGTTGGTGAGGGATCTGGAGAATGTACTGGCCAGGGCAGCAGTCGAACATTTTCTGAATCCAGAAAGGCCCGTACAGGACCTGCAACTTGCGGTCGTGCACTATCCTGCTGAAATGTAGGGTTTGGCAGGGATCGAATGAAGGGTAGAGCGACGGGTCGTAACACATCTGAAATCTAGCGCCCACTGTTGAAAGTGCCCTCAATGCGAACAAGAGGTGACCGAGACGCGTAACCAATGGCACCCCGTACCATCGCGCCGGGTGATACGCATGTACGCGATGACAAATACACGCTTCCAATGTGCGTTCACCACGATGTCGCCAAACACGGATGCGAACATCATGATGCTGTAAACAGAACGTGGATTCATCCGAAAAAATGACGTTTTGCCATTCGTGCATCCAGGTTCGTCGTTGAGTACACCATCGCAGGCGCTCCTGTCTGTGATGCAGCGTCAAGGGTAACCGCAGCCATGGTCTCCGACCTGATAGTCCATGCTGCTGCAAACGTCGTCGAACTGTTCGTGCAGATGGTTGTTGCCTTGCAAACGTCACCATCTGTTGACTCAGGGATCGAGACGTGGCTGCGCGATGCGTTACAGGCATGCGGATAAGATGCCTGTCATCTCGACTGCTAGTCATACGAGGCCGTTGGGATCCAGCACGGCGTTCCGTATTACTCTCATGAACCCACCGATTCCATATTCTGCTAACAGTCATTGGATGTCGACCAACGGGAGCTGCAATGTCACGATACGATAAATCGCAATCGCGATAGGCTACTATCCGACCTTTATCAAAGTCGGAAAGGTGATGGTACGCATTTCTCCTCCATACACGAGGCAGCACAACAACGTTTCACCAGGCAAACCGGGTCAACTGCTGTTTGTGTATGAGAAATCGGTTGGAAACTTTCCTTATGCCAGCGAGTTGTAGGTGTCGCCACCGGCGCCAGGCTTGTATGAATGCTCTGGAAAGCTAATCATTTGAATATCACAGCATCTTCTTCCTGTCGGTTAAATTTCGTGTCTGTAGCACGTGATCTTAGTGGTACAGAAATTTTAATGACCAGTAGTGTACAATTATATGCGGTCTCCAATATAGGTAGATTATCCAGAATTCAGTTGTACAAGGGACGTTCCGTAAGTAAGAACACTTATTTTCAAAGTAAGTAAGTTTTATTCAGCATTACAATACATCATATTATTCCCCGATCTTTTGGCTGCAAAATTCTGTTTTTCAACATTATCTCTGATCATTGCTGCAGCTTTACGACTCCTTACTGGGGGGCATAGTACCACTCTACTTACAATTAAAATTTAAAACAGTCTTGATCGCAATCTTGTTACAATATTTTTTTATTGGAGTGAGTGACCGGTTTCGACACTATGAAGGAGTCATCTTCATACTCCGGAGCGGTGGATGGACACCGCTAGATGACTTCCGTCGACCCTCGATGCTCCTGTAACTGTTACACGATAGAACTCGATAGAAAAAACCGAGAAAGTTACCACGCAGAGCATGAAAAAGTTAGGGCATCATATAAGGGAGTTCGAAACTGGTACGGATAGCAGAATTACAAGGGCCATCATACTGCACACAGCTAAAACAAGTCAACCAGCTTACCGCTATGTTTAATGATTAGAAAGAGAGCTCTATTTGTTAATCGCGGCTGTTGTACCAGCTCAGAAGGGAATCCTTGAAACTCACGTTTTCAGTCCGATCAAAAATTGTAAATTACTTAGGTCTGGTTAAGAATGACATAAGAGGCAAAAGATTTCTTGTTGCGCTGACAGAAGACAGTGGGTACCAGTTGTCGAAATTAATCGATTTAATTGTTTTTATAGCAGATAATATTTTCTTTAGCTGGTAGTGAGTCTTGTAGTACCGATATGTTAAAAAAGGACATCGCCCATGTAAATAGCCTGTAAGAAGCAGTTGTTTACGTAAATTACTCCAGAAAAGGAAATATTAATCATTGGTAGTGCTGAAACATAATATTCTAAACTAATGAGTAATTACAGGGTGGGCGAGAAGCCCCTGTTTAGTATCAAATGTTATTATCCAGGTTAGTAGCGATGTTACTTATAAGTTATTGGAATTCATGTTTACATGTATCCACAGTCACTTGCCACGGCAGATGTGAGCGATCATAGTTACACTATTCAGCAGCGCTTAGTGACAAGTGAGTGGGTGCACGAATGACAATACAAGAGACAGAGAATGAGACAAATAATGGGAGGATTCCAGGAAACATTTAATAAAGTTCTACTGCGAATGGTAACACTTCTGGATTGGGAAAGAAGAGCGTTTGTTTTTGGTACTACTAAACACAGGCCGCTTAGTGGAAGGAAGAAGACACGAGAACAAACATGTGCTGGAGTCTCTGGTACGGCTGAACGATCTCCTATGAAGTCGACACGTAAACCTGCTTCAGAGTCGGTATACCAGCGACAACAATGCGAGATCACATGAAAAAGACTTTAGGGTCATACGTTTCCGACTGACGTTCGTAAACGAGTTATCATGTAGAAACTGGAACTAGCACGTTTTACCGTGCTACTGTCGCGCAATCCGAAACTGAGAGGCGAAACCAGCATTAAATTCACATTGTAGCTAGCATCTGCCTTCGGAAGGCAGTGGATGCATTTGCGTAATCGTTTACTCAAAGTGTCATCCTGGCACCGAGCCGACCACAGATAAGACTCACATGAGGAAGGCAGCGTCCACCGCGCACATGACTCTGGCCTCGTAACGTCAGCTGAGACAGCAGAGAATGCACCCCGTGATCTGCCCCGAATATGGTAAGATTCACGCAAGTGACCCCTTTGTACGTCAGAGGGAATCTTCCAGAACTTGGTAAATGCTATGAGGGATGACCCACAAGTTCTATGTTTCTGGCTACCCTTCTACATTGTAGGTTTGTTGCAGAATGGACTCAGTCAGACTGCCCACGTGGTAGTCCCTCATAGATTGCATCGATAAGGCAAGGCCTCTTTGACCCTTCTTGGTATACAACAAGGGTTGTGAGGACTTTTAGATGTCATATATGGGGTTGAGTGTGTTTTTTGAATGATTGTGCTCAGACAGTTGCTGATTTGTCAAGCAGACGGATCAGGAATACTGTTAACATGAATCAGGGCACTCGAATAAGCGTAGTGAAGCTCAATGGTTTTCACTAAACGCTGACTGGGAAGATGTCGTGCGAGCAGTTCTGTGACAGAGGCTCTCCACCGACGCCACCACTGCAGCCTTGAACCCATGAGCGAGAGGTTCACCAGACCGGAGGGCGACACCGCCGGCACTCGCCGCAGTTCAGGATGTGAGCGAGAGGGTAACAGCCGCCATTCCCACCTCCGCAGCACCCGTCGATGGGAGGCTCACCTGACCCAGAAGCAGACAGCAGAAGGAAATCGCAGCATCCAGCAAGATGGGTAACCATTACGTCACCCGATGAGCCCGACAGTGCCGTTTCTGCCAGTAGGGACCGATAGCGAAAGCAACTACACTACTGGCCATTAAAATTGCTACACCACGAAGATGACGTGCTACAGACGCCAAATTTAACCGACAGGAAGAAGATGCTGTGATATGTAAATGATTATCTTCTCAGAGCATTCACACAAGGTTGGCGCCGGTGGCGACACCTACAACGTGCTGACATAGGGATAGTTTCCAACCGATTTCTCATACACAAAAAGCAGTTGACCGGCGTTGCCTGGTGAAACGTTGTTGTGATGCCTCGTGTAAGGAGGAGAAATGCGTACCATCACCTTTCCGACTTTGATAAAGGTCGGATTGTAACCTATCGCGATTGCGGTTTATCGTATCGCGACATTGCTGCTCGCGTTCTTCGAGATCCAATGACTGTTAGCGATATATCGAATCGGTGGGTTTCATACGGAACGCTGTGCTGGATCCCAACGGCCTCGTATCACTAGCAATCGAGATAACAGGCATCTTATCCGCATGGCTGTAACGGATCGTGCAGCCACGTCTCGATCTCTGAGTCAACAGATGGGGACGTTTCCAAGAGAACAACCATCTGCACGAACAGTTCGACGTCGTTTGCAGCAGCATGGACTATCAGCTCGGGGACCATGGTTGCGGTTACCCTTGACGCGGCATCACATACAGGAGCGCCTGCGATGGTGTACTCAACGACGAACCTGGGTACACGAATGGCAAAACATCATTTTTTCGGATGAATCCAGGTTCTGTTTACAGCATCATGATGGTCGCATACGTGTTTGGCGACATCGCGGTGAAGGCACGTCGTAAGTGTGTATTCACCATCGCCATACTGGCGTATCACCCGGCGTGATGGTATAGGGTTCCATTGGTTACAGGTCTAGGGCACCTCTTGCTCGCATTGACGGTACTTTGAACAGTGGACGTAACATTTCAGATGTGTTACGACCCATGGCTCCACCCTTCATTCGATCCCTGCGAAACCCTACATTTCAGTAGGATAATGCACCATCGCATGTTGCAGGTTCTGTACGGGCCTTTCTGCATACAGAAAATATTCGTCTCCTGCCCTGGCCAGCACATTCTCCAGATCTCTCACCAATTGAAAATGTTGGGTCAATGGAGGCCGAGCAACTGTCTCGTCACAATACGCCAGTCACTACTCTTGATGAACTGTGGTATCGTGTTGAAGCTGCATGGGCAGCTGTACTTGTACACGCCATCCAAGCTCTGTTTGACTCAATGCCCAGGCGTATCAAGGCCGTTCTTACGGCCAGAGGTGGTTATTCTGGGTACAGATTTCTTAGGATCTATGCACCCAAATTGCGTGAAAATTTAATCACATGTTAGTTCTAGTATAATATATTTGTCCAATGAATACCCTTTTATCATCTGCGTTTCTTCTTGGTGTAGCAATTTTAATGGTCAGTAGGGTAAGTTAGTAGCACAAAACTTGATGGTGGTCGAGAACAATTCCCTAAACTTATTAATAACTGTTACAATGCCTATGAATTAGTAAGTTCTGGGTCTAAGAAAGTGTTTTTAAAATTTATGATACAACAAATCACAGTGTCAGCTCGTAGCGAAGCACTAGTTCATGACCATATGATATAATGGTCCATAGTGCGTGCGATTTTGATTGAAATTTATGAGGATACGTGAATGACGGATTATTACGCTTGCAAATTATTTGGCAGCAGGCGAGCACAAGACACTAGATGACAGTGTGGCTCAATAGGCGCGAGAATAGTCTTGGTTAACTCCACATCAGGGAAGCGATGAAACGAGTAATGAAAGACGAGGATGCTCCAGGGAGTAATGCATTCATTGGAATACTCGGGCAGGCAGTTTACATTTAGGAACTTTACGAGGAGTGAATAGAAACGATCGTCAGAGCTCAAGGAGAACGCCTAACACTGTCTGAAGCTGTTGATTTAGCTTTAGTTGAAGAGAATGCCATAACTTTTGATCGACAGAAGTTTAAAGGACCGGTCAATCCAAGAAATGACCGTTGCTGAAGCACGAAGTGTTGTAATTGCGGTCTGGAAGGTCACTTGGTGCATGATTGCAAATGGAAGTATCAAGTACGAATAATTACTCAGGCTCAAGTACTTCCACCTAGTCACGGTCAGAACAGATTGCCTACAACAGAGACCGACGTTCGTCACTTTAGAGGGTCCACCTCCAGTGAGGTGAACTCAGTGCCGTCTAATGGGACATACTCCCCCCATGGACAGAGCAAAACCAGAGTCATATTTCACATGTCATCGCCCAGTTCACTATGCCAGAGACGTTATGGAGAACAGATTGTTAAATATCCTTGAGAAGAATGCTCCAGGAAATGAATGCAAGGTGTAATGACGCAGTCATAATACTTTTCGCCTGGTGTTATATTTACAGCGGACAGTGCCGGCAAGAATAATTTCATTCAATTACAATGCATCGATTCTCCTAAAGCCAGATGATGTTACTAACACATAGTGGTGCACATGTGTGTTTACTGACAGCGAAGCCAGGCAAATCCTTGGAGTCCACGAGGGCTCTCACCATTCAGAGTCTTGCAAATAAGGACATCCAAACGAAAGGTAGAGTCCGTAGGGAACGGAATGTTGTCATGGATAGGAGAAAAACAAGCTAAATTCAGTAGTATAGTCGAATATAAACTCTAGCCAGAGCAGTAGAGGCGCTTACGTGACTGGACGCAGCCATTATTTACTATTTGTTCTGATAACAAGGGCAGGCTCTGTAGCATCACGAGGCTCGGAGCAAGCAAGAAAGGTGACCTTAGAACACAGTCAGTGTGGAAATATCACGCGTGTACGCCATGCGGTAGTCACGCACTCCCGCGTGATTACCCCTGCCCGTAGACGTAAGGGCAGAAGCTTCCAGAAGGACGCAGCCAGGCACAAAGACGCCTATAGAGGGGCTACCCACCCTATTGGAAGGATAATTGTTGGATAGTCATCGGGAGGAGGTTAGCTAGTGTCTGTGTGACAGGGGCTGGACTTAGAAGACTCCTATTTAGTCGACACTTACGCCGGCACGCTCGCCTCTACAACACGAGACTTAGGTAGAGATGAATAGGTAGTCTTACAACCAAATGAAGATACTTTATAGATAGACTTGTAAATAGGGAAAGTGCCAGGGGGTGCTTCCAGTAATAGTAATCCTATCTCCTGCTTCATGATATCCTCCTCGAATCTCCGAGATTCCTGCTGAGTTCCGTACTGTAGCCCACTCAACAGCCTACTTTTCATCCAATCAAGTGAAGAGCAGATGGCCCAGTAGCAGAAGTTGTTCGCGACGTACCTTGTCGGTGAGTTCCATGACGCGCATTGGTGCAGTCCTTCCTACTCGCTTGCAGTGGGACTCGACAGAGTATTAAGATTAAGCATCAGATATGTAAATAGAATATTATGTTCGTGTCTACCCATGATCAAGAGAGATATGAAGCACAAATGATGCAGCTGGTTAGATGGGTACCTAGATTTTGCAATCTAAGATCTAGTGTGTTAAACGAAAACATCTGGACGGGACAAGAACGGTTACCCGCAGCTCCCAAGGATCAGGGATTATCTGTCTTGTGGAATGAGTTACTGACGACTTATTTACTAGTACGTGATACCGCCAAGTCGGCATTTCTATGAAAATGCAACGTATATGGTCTCAGATCATGTTACAAACTGGGTGAGTTGGCCTAGTTGTTAGCAGACTGTACTCGCATTCGGGAGCACGACGGTTCAAACCCACGTCCGACAATGCAGATTTAGATTTTCTGCGATTTCCCTAAAACGCTCCAGGCAAATGACGGAATGATCCCTGTGAAAAGGGTACGGCCGATTACCTTTCTAATCCTTGACAAAATCCGAGCTTTTGCTGCGTCTCTTATGACCTCGGTGTTGACGGGACGTTAGATGCAATCTTTCTTCCTTCCTTTCATGTTACAATTGGAACATATGATATGTTCCCTTATAAGTAACGTAGATGGAGTACCAGCTTTAAATACAGAAATAGATATTTATTTCATAGAGGGGGAGACACAGAAAATCTCAGAAATACCTGTAATTTTACCGTTAGAGCACGTAGTTTGCCGGCTGGATGACGTAAAAGCTGCTGGGCATAAGGTTGAAAAACGACAAAATGAAATTGATTATCGACAAAGAACGGCCTTAGGGAATGGTCAATGAGTGAATATTCTACATGGGAATACTCAGGACCCGTTCTTCAATGCTTTCTAATAATCTTACGTTGCCTATATATTTATTGTAAATGCTGTCGAAATTGTAAGAAAATGTGTCAAAAAGCGAGTACAGACTGTTGTGCCAGAATGTGTGACAAATAATGTGGTGAATGAATGTGCCCCAGGAACACTGGTTAGATACGCTACAGGTCGCCAGATTGATCTAGATTATGGTGAGTAAGTGCTGAGTACGCAAGAATTAATCAGCCGACCTGAGATGTCCCATACTAGGGAGAACCGCGAACTGGATTCATCTCTTCGTTAAAAGATTCCCCACAGTTACGTACTGATAAACGATATGTTTTGAGGAAAAGCTGTAAAATAATGCCGTGTTGTGTTAAAAACGGTGACACATTTTGTAAATATATGAATGACTCTTAGATCGATAAGTACCCGAGTGTTAAAACACTAATGAGCTATGTTGGAGACGAAATGTAATGTCGGATGACCCTACTGCCAATAAAGACTGATGCCTATTGCCATGTTGTGAAGTATGGTAAGAGGTAACAATGTAAATGTATCTAATAAACAGGAGTAACGTTCCAGAGGCACTACTAATGAGACGAAAAATAATTTATAGTCTGTGATGAGGGAGTGTATTAAATTTGGCCTAGGGGATGAAGGTATCGCGGAATCCAATACTGAGAGATGAAACCGGCATTAATTTCAAAATGTAGTTAGGAGGCATCGGATGCAGTTGCGTAGTCGTTCATTCAAACGACCTCCGGCCAATTCCGAACCGATCACAGACTACACATACATGATGAAAGCAGCTACCACCGAGCAACTGACTCCAGTCCCATAACGATTCGCAAGGCAGCGGAGGGTGCGTATCATAACCAGTCCCAAATACGGTAATGTTCACGCAAGCGATCCCTATGTACATCATAGGGAATCTTTCAGAATGTGATAAGTACTATAAAAGGAGAGCCCGACTCGGGTAGGACAAGAGTTCAGTAGTCGTCCATTTCGGTAGTCGTCTGAAACGGTAACCCTGCGTTCATCGGCTCCATGTTGCGGGCTTAGAATAATGGGAGAATGTCATCAGAATACCATTACTGACAAGATAGGCTCGGGTTTGTGAGTTCGAGGACAGCTGCATAGAAGTACTACGTAAGCCAAAGACAGAGGGAGCTTTTACTGAGTTAGAGAAACACCATCCAACAGTGCTTGGAGTACACTTCCACTGAAATTATGTTATTCTGGGTTTCATTGCCCCTGAGCTTCCTTGAGGATTACACCGAGTTCTGTATTGCTGAATACTCTTCCAGCTAAAATTAAAGCAATAACAGCCCTCGGTTGCAAAACGTTTTGCATCCGAGGGCTGTTATTGCTTTAATTTTACTTCCCAAACGGTCGCTGACCACACAGCCATGTTTTCAACTTTAACTCTTCCAGCTTCTTGGTCTTTGCAGACTGGAGACCTGCAAGCTGCCCCTACGGTAGTCTCTCATATGTTCCATCGGTCGAGGTAGGCCATTCTCAATTACTACGTGTCCTTCTTTCTTCGTCTCAGGACATGACACCTTAACCACAGAAACAGATTGTAAGAAACAGTTGTTTCTGTACATTACTCCGGAAAAGGAAACACTAATCTTCGTTAGTGCTAAACGACAGAAGGTGATGACCAATTAGATTGCAAAAAGACGGTCGTAAAACAGAGGATATGTAAGAAAGCTAAGAAAGAAGTCATATAACAGTCGAACTGTGACCAGGAGATGTGTGAGGCGAGAATGTTGCAGCCAATCAGAGACTTTCCATATGACTGTATGGAGAAGGTGGCTACAATGGATTTTACCCTGTGGGCACAAATACGAAATAATGAGTGGATTTTTGTCGCTCCAAAAGACGAGGGCTAAACAACAATATCAAACAAGGAAAAAAGATATGACATAGTACTTGATGTTTCAAGTAAATAAGTTTTTAGACATATGTAGAGTGTATGGATCCCACATATTATCCAGTCGGAACATACAGTTCGAACCATCACACAACACCGCGAAATTATATCTAATTTAAGTTCATATCTAAACTGATGCGGTCTAAATAAGAAAAAGAAAAATCAATCCCAGATTTAGTTTAATTTGCCCATTTAGCATGTAGTAAAGCAGCTGAACAAGTTGAAATTGGCTCTCATAATTTGGATGAATTTCAGAGAAGATTTCTATAAGCCAGTTACTTAACTATTATTCAGCGTGGGGACACTGACGTGAGTCATGGGATAGCAACATGCGCCGGCCGGAGTGGCCGTGCGGTTCTAGGCGCTGCAGTTTGGAGCCGAGCGACAGCTACGGTGGCAGGTTCGAATCCTGCCTCGGGAATGGATGTGTGTGACGTCCTTAGGTTAGTTAGGTTTAATTAGTTCTAAGTTCTAGGCAACTGATGACCTCAGAAGTTAAGTCGCATGGTGCTCAGAGCCATAGCAATATGCACATATACAGATGGGGGTAGAGCCTCGTACAAAAGGGACAAAGGACAGTGCCTTGGCGGAGCCGTCATTTGTAGTCAGGGGACTTGTATGAAAAGGTTTATGACGTGCTTTTAACTGCAGTACGGGTATTAACAGAATCTGAACGCGGAATTGCAGTTGGAGCTAGACACATGAGACATTCAGTTTCGGAAATCGTTATAGAGATCAGTATTCCGATATCCACGGTGCCAAGACTGTGTCCAGAATGACTTCGCCAGAAGATGATGGGTACGAAACTCATTGAAACGTTGCGACAAGACGGCGCCACCACTCGGCTGATAACCCGAGAAGAATTCATCAGTGGAATACGCCGAGAAAGACTGAAATCCCATGTGTCCAGAATGTCAAATTTCAGGCACTACTTTTCATGATTGACAACCCAGTAGCCTACGACCTTCACTTAACGACCAAGAGCAGCAGCGTTTGCATAGAGCTGTCAGTGAAAGCAGACAAGCAACACAGCATGAAATAACCACAGAAATTAATGTGGGACGTAGGACGAACGTGTCCCTTAGGACAGTGCGGCGAAATTTGACTTTAATGGGCTATCGTAGCAAAGGACCATCCTGCTAACAGCACGACAACGCCCTGTAGCGCCTCTGTTGTGGAACCGGGTGGTGGCTCCATAATGGTGTGGGCTGTGTTTACTTGGTATGGGCTGTGGCTTCAGGTCCAACTGAACCACTCATTGATTGGAAATGATTCTGTCCACTTATTTGGAGACCATTTTCTGCCATTCATGGACTTCGTGCTCCCAAACAACAACGTCATGTCACAGGGCAACAATTGTTCGTGACTGGTTTCAGGAACATTCTGGACAATTCGAGCGAATAATTTAGACACCCAGATCGCCCTACATGAATCCCATCGAACATTTATGGGGTATAATCGAGTGATCAGTTCGTGCACAACAAACAGCACCAGCAACACTTTGGCAATTATGGACGGCTATACGGGCAGCATGGCTCCAAATTTCTGCATGGGACTCCCAACGACTTGTCGAGTTCACGCCATATCGAGCTGCGGCACTACGCCAGCAAAAGGAGGTCCGACACGGCAGCAGGAAGTGTCCCATGACTTTAGTCACCTCCGTGTGTTTTGTGTATGTAAACACTGAAAATGTTGTGGAGACCATTTTACACTAGTACAAAGAACTTGTATCGATGGCCACTGAGGCCAGATATGTGTTAGGAATACAGTGATTAATAGACACAATGAAAGGTCAGCAGAACGTTATAAGCCCTCCATCGGAGAACATGATGGTGAAGCGACTGCCATTTATGAATGGGAACTTGTGCCCATGACAGATGCTCCTAAAGAACAGACACGATTGTCAGTGCAAATCCGAACACTGTTGTGACCATAGAAAATTTTTATTTTTATTCTTGCTTTTTTGACCATAATAAGAGTCCAGGCTCCATAGGCAAACAGCCAGCCGACATTGAGAAATAGTCCACCAGGATGTAGGGACAGCATAAGCTGGGGAGGCTGCCAAGTGTGGCTTGCTGATCAAGCTTAGTGTTTGACTTCCTGCCAGAGGAAGCAGCATGAAGCAAACTTGCGCAATGGAAGACCCAAACACCAGGGCGATAATACAGCAAGAGAGAGTGTCAGTCACACGAGGAAAAGACTCTTGTGGAACCAAATTGTGTGCAGCTAGAAACGAAAGTGTCGTGTGGAACCGAAGGCATTCTTGCACAAGCCGACCAACTAGAAACAAGAGTGTCGTGTGGAACCATAGGCATTCTTATGCAGTCCGATCGCTTAGAAATGAAAGGGTCGTGTGAAACAAATTAACTCGTGTGCACCCAAGTACATGAGAAACGAAATAAAAGGCCAGGCAGCGGAATAACTAGGAGCAGAGATTCAGATGCAGATTCAGAGCCAGTGCCGGCAGTTTGGAGATTCTGGAGCGAGACGCCAGCTGGGCCGAGTAGGCCCATAGCAGCCGATACAGCTGATAAAGACTTCAACTACGAGAAGACGATGATAGACTTTGGTGGACACTCAGGAACTGCAGGTCAAGTAGGATTTTTAGAGTTTCATTGGAATAGTGTTGAACAGAGCCTGTCAGTCTTTGTCTCAATTACTTAGAGAGATTTCAGTGCTAACCAAGAACAAGTGATTGCTTTGTACTCGTTTCTTCTATGTACTAGCAATTAGCTTTGAAGTAGCAAGTCCGAATAAATAGACTGAATCTTACTAACGGGTTTATGGTCCAACACCTCACATAAGTATATGTAAGAATAAACTTGATAGAAACTAACGAATCTTTCGTGCCTATTGCAATCCTGTAACCTATTTTCAGGAAACTTATTTGCTTCAAACCAAGGAGATTCTCTCCCTCTCATCTGTGATATAAAGGTTGACAGCAATCTATAACTAACCCATTGTCGTTAACGTCCCGATTGCACTACGCAGTTCGCACTTACTTCACTCTGGTACAGTAGGGCTGTGCCGGTATGCGACAACACCTTTTTCATACTGGTAAGAGAATTATGAATTAGAAAAGCGAGATTCTTTACTGGGAATGAATAATCGATAATACTGGACGAAATAAAGGCTTACGGCAATGAAACATCATAGATATAAGATTTTTGTAGTATAAGGGATTTTTAAAAAAGAAATTGTTTTGTACTTATGCTCGGTTTACACTAGCAAGTTATTTCAGCGATTTACTTGCGGGGAGGAACTTACCGCGCGATTTGCGAGTGTAAACATATCGCCAAGCCGACTTGCGACCGTAGCAATTTATTGCGGAAGTGACTTGCTGCACCTTTTCCGCTTCCAGTGTGAACACCACGCAAGAAGTATCTGCAAGTAGCTTGCAGCTTTTAGGATTTATTTCTATTTCCTGCAAGTAGGAAGCGCAAGTTGTAGTAAGTATGTCGTCTGCATAACACTCATATTTAACATTTTACTTGATGTGGTGACTTAATTTTATGCAAACATCTTACGTATTACATGCAAACAAATTTCAGAAATGGAGCAGAAACGGGGCTGGATGAAGCAGGATACAGAACATTTTATTGAAGCCGTGGAGAGCTACCCCGAGATATGAAACGTGCATAACCAAGACTTAAAGGATAGAGTGAAGAAGATGAGCGCATTAAATGAAATATCATCGATATTCGACACATCTGTGAAAGAAGTACAGAGAAAGTAGCATAATTTAAAGACGCAACCCCTTTGGCGCCTGCATCCACTCGCTTGTTGTTTTAGGAGTCTAGAAAAAGATGATGTGTAATTGTTACATGTTCTATTTAATTAGCTTGTCACTTTCCATTTTATGAGCATTAGAAAAAAATCATTTTTGTAAGCATATCATTCTGTAAAATGCAGATTATTTCAATAAAAACTTAATTTCATTGTTGTGTTTTCACATACCTTCAAATAATTTTCCCTTTTCAAGACATTAAAAATGGCTCTACATACGCCAGGTACGATAAGAGAAATCATGCTCACGGGAATATGAAACAAGTACATAGTATGAATCTCCTACAAAGAAAAGATATCAAAATTTTTTTGGTTGTATGTTTCACATAAATAAATGAAATGCCTATTTTATTCGTAGCTCACCGGTAGCTATAAATCGTTGAGTGACTAGCAAACGTCGTTTGCTGAAATAGCAGCATGGAAATTTGCGTCTCGTTTTGATATGACGGGTGCTATTAACATCAACAAATACTCCAGATCATTTGAGGGCATTCTGCAAAAGTTTTCAAAAGTATCCATGCTCTCGATACAAGTTCTTGCAAAAGGTTATTATAGGCACCCTTTTGCGATCTTCTCTTTGTCTACTGTTTAACCCAAATACTATTTTTTTTTTCACGTTTTGCATTGCAATTACAAGAGCTGCAGCAGATCTCACCCGCCTATTTGTCATTTTACACTTCGGCTGACACTCGTAGTGGAACTGAAAGCATATGTAAACAGTATCAGCAAGTTTTTGACGCAAGTTTCTTGCCAAAGAACTTGCGGAAGAATCTTGCTTAATTCTTGCGCTGCTGTGTAAACACAGCTGCAAGCGGCTAGCAATAACTTGCAGCAATAACTTCTGCAAGCGACTTGCCAGTGTAAACCCAGCTTTAGATGTAATGAATGAAAGAGCAATATATACAGGGTGAAAAGTGTTTAAACCGACAAACTCTGGGAGGTTGTAGGGGAAATGAAAACAAATATTTTTCCCTAGTGTCATTTTTTCCTATGAGGATTATTTAAACCGGTGGAGATTGTATTACGATCTTCAGTTGTTAGAGGGCGTATTACGCTCTTCAGTTGTAGGCAACTGCTGTCCACCAGTGTAGTAGTGCATTGTCTCTGTTTACTAATGGAGCGATACACCTGGAGTGAGTACACTGATAGGGTTGGTGCGTACTACGTAGCGCACCACAACCGACGAGCTGCACAGCGGGTTCATCAACAACAATATCCTAATCGCCGTATCCCGCATCGTAAGACCTTTGCTGCTGTGTACCGACGTCTGCGTGAGACCGGGTCGTTTAGCATATTACCTGGACAAGGACGCCGTCGCACGGTAAGAACGCTGCAATTTCAGGAAGCTGTCTTGCAGCATGTGGAGCGGGATCCTTCAATCAGCACTCGTGCAATTGCACGTAACGTGCGGACGAATCGGACGAATGTAAGAACAGTCCTTCGAGAGCAATTGTTACGTCCATTTCACTTACAGCGTGTCCACAACTTGGAACCAGTTGGTTATCCAACCAGAACACAGTTTTCGCAATGGTACCTGGAACAGTGTGAAATGCATCCTACATTTCCATCCTCTGTGTTGTTTACTGATGAACCAACGTTCGGGCGTGATGGAGTCTTCAACATGCACAATTCGCATGTTTGGGGTGAGGATAACCCACATGCCACAGTTACTAGCGCTCATCAAGTGCGGTTCTTCGTTAATGTGTGGGTCGGTGTAGTTGGATCTGTTTAATTGGGCCGTATCTGCTACCTAGGCCATTAAATGGCAGGCACTATCACAATTTTCTCGCCAGAGCATTGCCAGAATTGCTGGAAGACGTCCCGCTCCCTACAAGACAACACATGTGGTTCCAACATGACGGGGCGCCGGCACATTTCAGTCGTCGTGTGCGTCGATTCCTGGACCGACGGTTCCCAGAAACGTGGATTGGCAGAGGTGGTCCTGTACCATGGCCTGCTCGATCCACAGATATGTCCCCACTGGACTTTTTTGTGTGCGGAGAGATGCGCAACCTTGTTTATGCAACTCCTGTTGAATCAGAAGAGGATCTGGTTGCCCGAATAGTAGCAGCAGCAGGAACAATTCGGCATATTCCTGGGGTATTTGTCCGTGTCAGACAGAACACGATCCGACGGTGTAACCTTTATGTGTCAATGGAGGCATTTTTGAAAATCTACTGTAATTTAAATTGGGTTGTGTTAATGTGTTGTCTCTCGGTCATAAAAAATGGAAAAGCGTTTGTTGGTTCAATTAATTTGCCTCCAGAGAAATATTTCTCTACCGGTTTAAATACTCCTCATAGGAATAAATGACATTTGGGAAAAATATTTATTTTGATGTCTCCTACAAACTCCTAGAGTTTGTCGGTTTAAATACTTTTCACACTGTATATTGGTACGTAAACGTAGAGCACAGAAGAATTTGATGATGTGAAAAGAGTAGAGAAGTGAACCATGTTACAAGGAACTTGTTGGCGAGTCAGTGGAAAATGCCATATAAAAACAGATCATTCATTTGCAGTTAGTTCGTCATATTAAGAGACCCACTTAAATGGTTTTATAAAAATTGAAAAATTTAGTCGTGTATGTAAAAATCTTATATATGGCCGAGCAGGCTGTCGCCTCGGAAAGTAAACATAGCAGGAGAAGAAATTTTTTGGAATACTTCGAGGGAGGTGTAGCGGACAGAGAATAAGAGACGTAAAAACACTCAAGAGTATTGTGTATGGCCCCAAGCCATGCACTTGAGCTGTAGCTTCCTACAGGATGGAGCCATGTACCCGGCGGCATCGGCAGGGTGGGTGGTTTTAGAGTAAGCGGATGCGTCCAGAGCACTGCCAAAGATTAACCTTATGACACATGTGTGACACTTGTTTGACGCCATCAGCCACCGAGCATGTAGACACAGAGAGGATAAAGAGCACAAATCCAGAGGTCCAAGGAAAGATTGAGGTCAAATGTCAATTGCACGTAATCGGAGAATGCAGTGGAGTGTCGTCAAGGAGAAACAAGCGTGTGGAGTTTGGAATGTGGCGCAGGAGGTTGTAACGCCGGAAATGCATATCCTTCTATTTCGATCTATTGGACTGCAAATTTTTTTCCTTATTTTGTTACCTGAAGATATAACATTTCTGTGTCTTTGTGTAATTGTTTTACTATTTGTATATATATGCATTTATGTCGATGTATAATTGGTTTGTTTTGTGAATATTATTTGTATTTATACGCTGGGTCTAGCCTAGGGAAAACTATGCTATCGAACGAATACATCGATAAGTCGTGTAGAGAACCAAAGTGTTTAGGATCTTTGGTAGTGTTAACTCTGCCGTGTGGAGCGCGGGCAGAGCAGAGAGAGTCTGGCGGTGGAGCAGGTGTGTTGTGGGACGCTCCCGCGAGTTGCCGCGCTTTCGGGGTTGGGCAGCATGTAATTGCGCTCGACTTGCTATAATAGTTTCTGACACGGTGCTGCGGATGGGAGGCATTAGCTGGCGCACATCCAGAGCCCGTTTCGCCTGGTGACCGAGTCGAGAAGAAGGCGCGCCAACATCCAGCTTCTGCAACAGCGACGGCCGACAATGAGTGACTGTCGCCATCTCCTCGATCGACGGCTTCAAACCTTCAATCAACCAACAAGGAAGGCTGGAAGCACGTAAAGTTTTAGAACTGTGTGGCAGACCTCAGCTTTTCAAACTGTTCCAGTTTCATAACTAAATTACAGCAACGTAGCATGAACCTTTGTTGCTCATTGTCCGAATTGCATTACCTAGCAGGGTCCGTTCCTTTTCCAGAATGAACCCGAGTGTCGTTGAAATTCAAACGCCAGCATCATTCGATTTCACTGCTTTAATTTCCAAGTTCAATTAAGGTATTCATAGCTGGCTACAATATTTAGATTACACAAGCACAAATTAAGAGTGCGAGTTTTGTTGCCGTATTTTAGCTTACCTGTGACTGCAGCTCAGCTTGGTACGTACTAAATTTTACTATTGTTAATTGTTCAGAATCATTTAATTCAAGTTCAAAGTTAAATCTCTTATATCTAAATTGCGTAGATTCAAGTAGCTTTTGAAATGATTGTTGAGGTAGTCCAAGACTAACCGTATTTTACTGAATTTCAATGTGCTTCAGAAAGATAGCTCACTATTAACTTCAGTCACTAAATTAACTTTCGATTTTCCGGTTTTATTAATTCTTTTGCTAAATTAAGTCAGAGTGTAGCGAAATTTATTGCTTCTGACAAACTTTCGGTTTTCACACTACACGTGTCAACCTTCAGTTGCCACGCTTCTAGTGCTAATTATATGTGTAATAACCTTTCTTTTTCAGTTACTATAGTAATTGTCCTTAGGACTGGCGACCGTAATTTCCCCCAAATCTCAAATATCTAATTGCCGCTAGTTAATTGTTAACGTAACGGCCACACATTTACTTTCTTTATTAACTTTCCCCCTTTTCAAAATTAATTTCCACTAGTTTCATTTGCGTTTTTCCTTTCATTTAGATGTAACCCTTTCCTCCATCTTTACCGGCAAATTTACTTCGGTGACGATTGCTTTTCCCAAATTTCCATTAGGTACACGCGGTTTAATTTTTCACTGTCAAGGTGGATAAGTGAGGGGGAGATTACAATGCGCACCTCGCTAGAGGATGTTTAAGCTGAAGTGACCCAGAGTCTTCAACAACTGAGAGTATTGGACAGGTGTCTCTGTGTCGGTCCAGATGAAGGAGCAGGGGTAGGTGGCAGTCGCAGTTCGGCAGGTGGTCTTCCTGTAACGCTTCACCCTCTCCGCAAACTTTACTTCCATCCCTGGCCATTGGCCTGTCGAGTATCTTAACTTACACAACCTACCAGTAGATGTTTGTGGCCTTTCTTCTTCAGGCTTACCGCTGACCGATCCATGAGTTGTCCACAATGTTGCACAGTTGCTGGTAATTGGCCTGTTTTCACCTACCTTTCCAAGATGCGGAATTATGCCATACGATTGGCGATTCGACCCCTATGTTGAGATCAGCTGCACGATCTTGTGGTGTCGAAGCTGACTGAGCATCGTGGACGTCACAGTATCCCGAAGAAAATCGCAGCAGAGAGGTCGAAACGTCGATCGTGTAAAAGTAATACGACGTGGCCTAAGAATCCAGAAGATTTTACTAATTATTGCCACAAAGTTGACCTCTATGAAAACCAGTTCTTTGTAGGAACAAGGTGAACGCCATTAGGAGATGCCAATGACTGACCACTAAGAAGTGTCAAATGGTCCTGCACGAACTGTCACAAAGTGTGTGGATTGGTCGTAGAATGTAGCGCCACTTTCCTCTGGCAACTGTTTACTTTGAGACCCTTGGTAAAGTCAACCCCCATTTACACGATAGGTACAATCATCCTGGCATTTCCATTATACGTGCAGTCAATCTGCAGGCCACATGGGCCTGGATTTTATGTGTTGTGTTGTAGCACTGATCGCCAGTTATGAAACTACATATATTCGGGAGAGCCTGCCAGTTTTTAATGTGCAAACCTTTTAAGGCTTTTGTTGTTCGCTTATCGCGACAAATTGATTAATTATGTTATGATTACAGCTGGGTAGTAGGGCTGCGAGTCATTTATGCTTCCCCTCCAGCACTGGCAGAAGTTGTTCTGCTGCCATAGCATCATTTGACATTTCCTGTCTTGTATATTTTAACATTTATTGTGTCATGTTCTCCTGAACCGTGAGCGGCATTGGGAGTCCCGTAACCTGTACAAGTTTAACACACTGAGCACTCGTTCACACACATTTCAGTGCTATCACATTAACTGACTGAGTGAGTGTATGTACCGGTTACATTCCGTATACATTTCCATCTGAGTCTGTGCACAATTCTTATGTATGTAGCTTTGTTATCTCTCCACATGTCCTTAGTTTTTGTTTTTAACTTCGTAATCACCGGTGCTACAGAAGAATGCTGAAGATTAGATGGGTAGATCACATAACTAATGAGGAGGTATTGAATAGAATTGGGGAGAAGAGGACTTTGTGGCACAACTTCACTAGAAGAAGGGATCGGTTGGTAGGACATGTTCTGAGGAATCAAGGGATCACCAATTTATTATTGGAGGGCAGTGTGGAGAGTAAAAATCGTAGAGGGAGACCTAGAGATGAATACACTAAGCAGATTCAGAAGGATGTAGGCTGCAGTACGTACTGGGAGATGAAGCAGCTTGCACAGGATAGAGTAGCATGGAGAGCTGCATCAAACCAGTCTCAGGACTGAAGACCACAACAACGATCACCAACATTATTCGAGAGGCCAATGTTGACCATGTCTTCAGTTACGAGAGGAAGATGATGCATGTGCAACTACTCGTATTAGGACAGGAAGCCGTAAGGGAGTTGCCCATTTCAGAAACTTTCCACCCTTGGAGACTTTTTTTAGGCAATGCTACACCAAGAATAGAACTTCCATGAGTAAAAAAATTATGAGGGTAACACTACATTAAAAAGACAATTGCAAAACTGTCTTTCAAAAAAAAGATAACTTCAGTATTCTTTCTTATATTCAGATTTTGTCTTAGTCGTTCACTGACACATCAACCAGATACGGCCTGCGTCTGTAGCGTTTGTCACGTTAACTCAGTAAAACTTTCTTGGCATGAAATCAGCTGGCGGTGGAAGAAGTAACGGAGTCACACAGATGTAGTGGCGACCACTGCACACTGGGATTACACTGGCGCCAACCATCAGCTGTCATTCGAAAAGTCTGCTCGCACCATAATGTTTAATGCCGTACATTGAGCTGTGCAGTTACTCAGCTTCTAAGCACTGCTCATCGCGAATCCCATACCTTTATTAAAGTTGCCCAGGTACACTCTGATTTCCGCAGCCTCTTTAATGCTTAAATCCTGTTAGTATGAAGTGTGCACTAAAGTCAGTGTCTGCTCAGGCCTTTACTTTGTGTTTACTCATAAAGCTGTGACTGCAACAACAGATTTTTTTAGGTTCCTGTACCTGATATGCCACTAACGTTTGCAATAGGGTGGCTAACGGCACGAATTGACTGTCTCGCATAGCTGGTGCTACATTTGCAAGGAATGTTGTTAATGTCTGGAGCTCTGGAGGGGTAATCAAGAAGTTCAAATTACATTACGCAATTGATTTTTTTTTTTTTTTTTTTTTTTGCAGGTGCAAAAGTGATTCTTTGACACACATCGAAATCACAGTCACACTATCGTAAAAAGCACTCCGTCTTCAGGCCACAATTGGCCCATCGGGATCCTCCGACCTCCGTGTTATCCTCAGTTGAGGATTCGGATAGAAGGGGCGTGTAGTCAGCACACCGTTCTCCCAGTCGTTACGATGGTTTTCTTTGACCAGAGCCGTTACTGTTCGGTCGAGCAGCTCCTCAATTGGCATCACGAGGCTGAGTGCATCCCGTAAAATGGCAACAGCGCATGGCAG
The DNA here is from genome assembly GCF_021461395.2 of Schistocerca americana. NCBI lineage: Eukaryota > Metazoa > Arthropoda > Insecta > Orthoptera > Acrididae > Schistocerca > Schistocerca americana. The sequence goes on along the minus strand of NC_060120.1, from coordinate 8,392,236 downwards.
CTGGATGGTCACCTATCCAAGTGCTAGCTACGCCCGACAGTTCTTCACTTCGGTGATCTCACGGAACCAGTGTATCCACTGCGGCAAGACCGTTGCCTTCACACTATCGTAGCCCGCCGTTCTAGCAGTCAAAAGAAAATGGCTGTGACGACTGATAAATTGGATTTTTGCTGTGCTATGCCATGGCTCTTTATAGAGAAAAAAAATAAAGCGGCGTGTTACGGTATTAAGGCGTGGGGATTTCAATGTGTACCAGATATGCAGACATGTGCCTGAAAACAAAGCAAAATTCCTTGAAGCTATTCGTCTCGAAGTGTTCCAAACACAGGTTTGCGAATGAGCACAAATTCAGGTCTGGGCAGTCATGAAGTGTCGCCCACACTTCAAACTTGCCTCTCTCTCTCTCTCTCTCTCTCTCTCTCTCTCCCCCCCCCCCCTCTCTACACGAAGGAGCAGAGCGCGCTGTTTCAGATTCAGTTAAACAGACGCTGTCATTCTCAGCCAATAACCCAAGAAACAACGAGTGGCGTAAGACATTCCTATGTGGAGTATTTAGGAGGAGCCCTGGTATTCAGATAATAACCAAGGTAAAGCCCAAAGTACTACGGTCCGAAATAGGGTATTGAGACTATTTCATTTTGTTTCTGGGACAATGTCATCTATCGTATCACAACACACACACACACACTCACGCCTTGAGGGCATTTCCCGATACCTTCAGTGTTGATACATCGTAGGTCAGATCTCTTGCTTGAATCACGCCAAATGGTGCGCTCAGTGAGGATGGTGGACATGGAGGTGCTGCTGTAATAGAGTGCGACAGTTGACACTTTGGGTTGTACAGCTAGCGTGCTCGGATAGACGAAGACGTAGCCTCAGTTTGATTGTATTCTGTTTTACATTCTTTGATGATAAACTACATTACTGTCACAAAAAAAGATGCAAAACGAGATAGGTTGGTGACTGGAGAGTCTCTGGTTCAAATCTTCTTGAATAAAGAAAGCGGTTAAAGGGACCATTCGAGTAAGTCGGGAAATCCGGTTATAATTTCATTTTCACATGTCGCCACCGAATTATTCAAGTACCCTGAAACGATGTGTGTATGTCTGTGTGTGTCTGTGTGTGTGCGTGTTTGGAGTGAGTGAAGCTTTATTTATCTATTTATTTATTTGCACCGTTCTCCACTACAAGGAGTAAAGGAATAGAGTAGACTGTTTTAGATGTGGCCAATTGTAGAGTTGCTGTTTGAGCTAATTACCATGCGAGGAGGACAGGAGGTTCTCAGTTGAGTAGAATGTCTAATATTTTGTGTCCTGATGGGAACAGTGACTCTGGGAATGACGTTCCATATTTTGCGCAAATGTAAGACACGATCGCAGTACTACTACTGTCTGAGTGAGATTTCCTTGGAGATTTCGTTAGTTCATTGACAGCCAGTTACTTTCCTGACAAAGGCGGCTACTCTAGCAAGCTCAGACTTTCGTAAAAATGAAAAAAATCGGTGATATGGCAGTGATAGCTGCCGAGTTTCATTTCTTTCCAGGTGACGCAACATTGGGCGACTTGCTTTTCCATGATGATGAAATGACGACGAGGACAACGTAACAATCAATCATTGGGCGGATCTTCTATTAGACTGGCCATCGAACTCCGGGTCCGCTACATTATACGAGGGCAGTTCAAAAAGTAATGCAACACATTTTTTTTCTGAAACAGGGGTTGTTTTATTCAGAATTGAAATACACCAGGTTATTCCCCAATCTTTTAGCTACACAACACTATTTTTCAACGTAATCTCCATTCAATGCTACGGCCTTACGCCACCTTGAAATGTGGGCCTGTATGCCTGCACGGTACCATTCCACTGGTCGATGTCGGAGCCAACGTCGTACTGCATCAATAACTTCTTCATCATCCGCGTAGTGCCTCCCACGGATTGCGTCCTTCATTGGGCCAAACATATGGAAATCCGACGGTGCGAGATCGGGGCTGTAGGGTGCATGAGGAAGAACAGTCCACTGAAGTTTTGTGAGCTCCTCTCGGGTGCGAAGACTTGTGTGAGGTCTTGCGTTGTCATGAAGAAGGAGAAGTTCGTTCAGATTTTTGTGCCTACGAACACGCTGAAGTCGTTTCTTCAATTTCTGAAGAGTAGCACAATACACTTCAGAGTTGATCGTTTGACCATGGGGAAGGACATCGAACAGAATAACCCCTTCAGCGTCCCAGAAGACTGTAACCATGACTTTACCGGCTGAGGGTATGGCTTTAAACTTTTTCTTGGTAGGGGAGTGGGTGTGGCGCCACTCCATTGATTGCCGTTTTGTTTCAGGTTCGAAGTGATGAACCCATGTTTCATTGCCTGTAACAATCTTTGACTAGAAATTGTCACCCTCAGCCACATGACGAGCAAGCAATTCCGCACAGATGGTTCTCCCTTGCTCTTTATGATGTTCGGTTAGACAACGAGGGACCCAGCGGGAACAAACCTTTGAATATACCAACTGGTGAACAATTGTGACAGCACTACCAACAGAGATGTCAAGTTGAGCACTGAGTTGTTTGATGGTGATCCGTCGATCATCTCGAACGAGTGTGTTCGCACGCTCCGCCATTGAAGGAGTCACAGCTGTGCACGGCCTGCCCGCACGCGGGTGATCAGACAGTCTTGCTTGGACTTGCGGCGATGATGACACACGCTTTGCCCAACGACTCACCGTGCTTTTGTTCACTGCCAGATCACCGTAGACATTCTGCAAGCGCCTATGAATATCTGAGATGCCCTGGTTTTCCGCCAAAAGAAACTCGATCACTGCCCGTTGTTTGCAACGCACATCCGTTACAGACGCCATTTTAACAGCTCCGTACAGCGCTGCCATCTGTCGGAAGTCAATGAAACTATACGAGACGAAGCGGGAATGTTTGAAAATATTCCACAAGAAATTTACGGTTTTTTCAACCTAAATTGGCCGAGAAAAAAAATGTGTTGCATTACTTATTGAACTGCCCTCGTAATCAGACGTGCTGACCACTCAGCTAAGGAGGCGGAATTTCATAAACAGGTAACGCGACAAGCGCACAGAGAATGATAATCGGATGATAATGGCATTGAAACAGAGGATGACACGCGTAAAGCTTAAATACCAAACACCTTTTTCCAAAGCTGTTTCACAGAGGAAGACCGCACTGCAATTCCTTCTCTAAATCCTCGCGCAAACGAAAATATGGCTGACATCGAAATAAGTGTCCAAGGAATAAAAAAGCAACTGGAATCACTCAACAGAGGAAAGTCCACTGGATCTGACGAGATGCCAGTTCGATGCTACACAGAGTACGCGAAAGAACTTGCCCCCCTATTAACAGCCGTGTACCGCAAGTCTCTAGAGGAACGGAAGGTTCCAAATGATTGGAAAAGACCACAGGTAGTTCTAGTTTTCAAGAAGGATCATCGAGCAGATGCTCAAAACTGTAGGCCTATATCTCTGACATCGATCTGTTGTACAATTTTAGAACACGTTTTTGCTCGCGTATCATGTCATTTCTGGAAACCCAGAATCTCCTCTGTAGGAATCAACATCGATTCCGGAAACACCGATCGTGTGGGACCCAACTCGCTTTATTTGTTCATGAGACCCAGAAAATATTAGATACAGGCTCCCAGGTAGATGCAATTTTTCTTCGCTTCCGGAAGGCGTTCGATACAGTTCCGCACTGTCGCCTGATAAACAAAGTAAGAGCCTACGGAATATCAGACCAGCTGTGTGGCTGGATTGAAGAGTTTTTAGCAAACAGAACACAGCATGTTGTTCTCAATGGGGAGACGTCTACAGACGTTAAAGTAACCTCTGCCGTGCCACAGGGGAGTATTATGGGACCATTGCTTTTCACAATATATATAAATGACTTAGTAGATAGTGTCGGAAGTTCCGTGCGGCTTTTCGCGGATGATGCTGTAATATACAGAGAAGCTGCAGCATTAAAAAATTGCAGCGAAGTGCAGGAAGATCTGTAGCGGATAGGCACCTGCTGCAGGGAGTGTCAATTGACCGTTAACATAGACAAATGTAATGTATTGCGAATACATAGAAAGAAGGATCATTTATTGTACGATTACATAATAGCGGAACAAACACTGGTACCAGTTACTTCTGTATAATATCTGGGAGTATGGGTACGGAACGATTTGAACTGGAATGATCATATAAAATTAATTGTTGGTAAGGTGGGTGCCAAGTTGAGATTCATTGGGAGAGTCCTTAGAAAATGTAGTCAATCAACAAAGGAAGTGGCTTACAAAACACTCGGTTTACCTATACTTGAGTATTGCTCATGAGTGTGGGATCCGTACCAGGTCGGGTTGACGGAGGAGATAGAGAAGATCCAAAGAAGAGCAGCGCGTTTCGTCACAGGGTCATTTGGTTGGGTTGGGTTGTCTTGCGGAAGGAGACCAGACAGCGAGGTCATCCGTCTCATCGGATTAGGGAAGGATGCGGAAGGAAGTCGGCCGTGCCCTTTCAAAGGAACCATCCCGACATTTGCCTGGATCGATTTAGGGAAATCACGGAAAACCTAAATCTGGATGGCCGGACGCGGGATCGAACCGTCGTCCTCCCGAATGCGTGTCCAGTGTCTAACCACTGCCCCACCTCGCTCGGTCGGGTTATTTGGTAAGCGTGACAGTGTTACGGAGATGTTTAGCAAACCGAAGTGGCAGACTCTGCAAGAGAGGCGCTCTGCTTCTCGGTGTAGCTTGCTGTCCAGGTTTCGAGAGGGTGCGTTTCTGAATGAAGTATCTAATATATTGCTTTCCGGCAGTCGTTCTTCCCGCGAACCATACACGACTGGAACAGGAAAGGGAGGTAATGACAGTGGCACATAAAGTGCCCTCCGCCACACACCATTGAGTGGCTTCCGGAGTATAAATGTAGATGTAGAGTATACCAGAAATCCGTCGAGAACGAATACGGGGGGGGGGCCTCCGAGTGCGGAGGGGGGGGGAGGGGGAAGCGGGTGGAGGGGGGGGGGGGGAGACATATGGCTGTTGACGCCACCAGATCCTCCAAGAGAGTGTTCATCGGCACGTCCTCAAGCAGTACGAGAAGAAACAGCAGCAGAGTCTCCAGATGCTGCCCTCTGGCTTTCGCCGAGGAGTGCTGAGGTCTGGCTGCCGAGGCTGCGGCAGCCTGTCCGCGGGCCACTGGGTTCGACTCCCGGGCGCGGCGGGCCAGGCAGACTCGCCCAGGGCCCTTGCGGCGCCTGCGATCAGCGCCAGCTGCCGCTGCGTCTCGGACAGCTCCTCCTCCATGCTGTCCAGCGCGTCCTGGACGAGGGCCGGCAGCCGCGCCGTCGCCGAGCGCGCGTCCACAGGCAGCTCCATCTCCAGGAAGTCCGAGCCCACCACCTCCACGCGATCCATGTGGCGGCAGTACAGCATGAGCAGCTGTTCCAGCAGCCGCGACACCTCACTCAGCACTGACTCCTCCGTGGGTTCTCCGTCGATTAGCCGACTGTCTACAGGAATCTGAAAATAAAGGTTTACCTTTCAGGCTCCCATTTCGAAATAAAAGATGAAATTACACTACTGGCCATAAAAATTGCTACACCAAGAATTAATGCAGATGATAAACGGGTATTCATTGGACAAATATGTCATACTAGAACTGACATGTGATTACATTTTCGCGCAATTTGGGTGCATAGATCCTGAGAAATCAGTACATAGAACAACCACCTCTGGCCGTAATAACGGCCGTGATACGCCTGGGCATTGAGTCAAACAGAACTTGGATGGCATGTACGGGTACAGCTGCCCATGCAGCTTCAACCCGATACCACAGTTCATCAAGAGTAGTGACTGGCGTTTTGTGACGAGCCAGTTGCTCGGCCACCATTGACCAGACGTTTACAATTGGTGAGAGATCTGGAGAATGTGCTGGCCCGGGGAGCAGTCGAACATTTTCTGTATCCAGAAAGGCCCGCACTGGATCTGCAACATGTGGTCGTGCATTATCCTGCTGAAATGTAGGGTTTCGCAGCGATCGAATGAAGGGTATAGAGCCACGGGTCGTAACACATCTGAAATGTAACGTCCACTGTTCAAAGTGCCGTCAATGCGAAAAAGAGGTGACCGAGACGTGAAAGCAATGGCGCCCCATACCATCACGCCGGGTGATACGCCAGTATCGGGATGACGAATACACGCTTCCAATGTGCGTTGACGGTGATGTCGCTAAAGACGGATGTGACCATCGTGATGCTCTAAACAGAACCTGGATTCATCCGAGAAAATGACGTTTTGCCATTCGTGCACTCAGGTTCCTCGTCGAGTACACCATCGCAGGTGCTCCTGTCTGTGATGCAGCGTCAAGGGTAACAGCAGCGATGGTCTCCGAGGTGATAGTCCACGCTGCTGCAAACGTCGTCGAACTGTTCGTGCAGATGGTTGTTGTCTTGCAAACGTCCCCATCTGTTGACTCAGGGATCGAGACGTGGCTGTACGATCCATTACAGCCATGCGAATAAGATGCCTCTCATCTCGACTGCTAGTGATACGAGGCCGTTGAGATCCAGCACGGCGTTTCGTATTACCCTTCTGAACGCACCGATTCCATATTCTGCTAACAGTCATTGCATCTCTACCAACGCGAGCATCAATGTCGCGATACGATAAACCGCAATCGCAGTAGGCTACAGTCTGACCTCTATCAAAGTCGGAAACGTGATGGTACGCATTTCTCCTCCTTGCACGAGGCATCACAACAAAGTTTCACCAGGCAACGCTGGTCAACTGCTGTTTGTGTATGAGAAAGCGGTTGGAAATTTTCCTCATGTCACCACGTTGTAGGTATCACCACTGGCACCAACCTTGTGTGAATGCTCTGAAAAGCTAACCATTTGCATATCACAGTATCTTCTTCCTGTCGGTTAAATTTCGCGTATGTAGCACGTCATATTCGTGGTGTAGCAATTTTAATGGCGAGTAGTGTAGTAACTAAAATCACTGTGAAACGTTATAGAAATGTTAGGTGATAGTAGTATACAGAAGTTACCCAAGAAGTGTTGAAACAGTAGAAAGACGTGTGTGTGTGTGTGTGTGTGTGTGTGTGTGTGTGTGTGTGTGTGTGTGTGTGTGTGTTTGTGTGTGTGTGTTTGTGTGTGTGTGTGTGTGTGTGTGCTGGCAGGGGCATGGGTCTGTTATTTTTTGAATGCAACAGATGCGTGACAGCATCGGAGACAACCAGCAACATTTGCGCCGTGTGTGAGGATAACGCCATTGGACACAGCACAGCAAGGAAACGGTTTTCTCGCTGTAAGGAGGATCGGTTTCAGGTTAATGACTCTCCAAGATCTGATAGACCTTCGCGATTCGATGAACATAATTAAACGCATTAATGCACAATTATCCTCGTTAGTGTACCAGAGAAATGTCAAGGCGATGAACTAGGATCATTCCACCATTGTGCAATATTTGCAAGCAATGAGGAAGGTGTAAAAATCGTGTGTACGGGTACCGCTTGCTCTAAGTCAAAATCACAAAAATCAGGGGGTGGACATAAGGACATCTCTGCTTATTCGTCATCATTTCGTTTACCATTCATGTCTCGTTACCGGTGACGAGAAATGGTGTGTTTATGCTAAAGGCTAGTTTACACGAAGACACTAGGTTACAGACGACTGCGCTACCGGCCACTGCGCATGAGCTCCGCGCGTTTGCGCATTTCGTTAATGAAACTAAAACACTTTCGGCGTGTTCCAACTTTGGCGACACTAGTTGCATGAGTTTTGAGGTTATGTGTGTTCGTAGAGTGTAGACAGACTCAAACATCAAGTGGGGAACGGAGAATAATGCTCGCTTTTTCGATATCTATGTTTTGAATAGATGTTTGTGGGATTTCAGTGATGCTGATTACAAAAATAAGCAACATTTTCCTGCCGCTGAGACCCTCATGTGCGATCAAAACATAGATGGTTTGACAATATCTAAGCTGCTGGGCAAAATTTATTTAGTTAGGAGCACATATGCAACTGAATTAAGAAAAATACAAACAATTGTAATTCTAGCTGTGGCTATGCTCTCGTCTAGAAGACTAAAATCCAGTCGTTCGAGTTGGCCAACTCATTCTTAAATACTATTGTTGACAGTAGGGAAGGCTACACAAATTCAAGAAGCTGAATTCTTTAATCAATATTCATATATTTAAAACGTCGCTGCAGTGCTTCCCATTCACACATTTAGGATTATGAAATTCTGCCACTGTAAAGCTCTACCTTCAACAGAGTAGTTTGCAAACCATTCTCTTCTTAAAGCGGCCTGCTTCGAGTAATTATTGTTGCTAACGTTAATAATTATTACTGTTAATGTTAATAATTACTGGTGTTAATGAAGTAGCATCATCACCAACTAAATCCGTATCTTATAGCATTCCGAGTGTTTTGTATTGTAATGCGCGCAATATGATATGTAATTTCAGTTCTGGCGAAGGCGCTTCCTGCATTACAGTACCTGTATCGCATAATTAACTCTATTTAGAAGAAACGTGAACAATTCCGGTGACATTCTAAGATAATTAAAAGAACTTCTTGGATCTTCCATTATAAATTATTTCAGCAAGGATGCTGAGCAACCGAGCTGACGTCTTTTCTTCATCCAGTCACGAATCAAAACACGTTTCTTTTTTTTATGCAGCGATTCCACGCAACAAGCTTTAACTCCATCACAACTCGTGCGACGTGTAGCTGCCAAAACTTTCATTTCAGACACGACTCAGGAACCCACAAAACGACGAAACTGAAGTGTATACTGGCATCACGGTGTCTACAGTCACATATGAAACGACTTGCGTGCAACTCATTCCACGCAACGAGTGGCGCAACCCAATGTCGTCGTGCAAACTAGGCTTAACGCAAGGTAAAGGAAGCAATGGAAGACTCCAAACAAAGCAGAAACTCCCTGTACAAAGACTGCGCGCATCCACAAAATACGAGTATAAAGTTACCTATTTGGCGGAATAGCGACGTTGTGGTGTACCACGAATTGCTTCCCCGAGGTGCAATCGTGACTGCTGACATTTGCAATCCAAAAATGACGGCCAGCAAGATTGCGTGAAGCGATTCTACTCCACGTTAAAGCCTGCCCCCATTCTGCTAGACTGACAAAAGCACTATACAGGAGTTGCGTTGGGAAGTCATTCCGCGCCCACCTTACTCACCTGATCTCACGCCCTCAGATTTTCACCTTAGCCGCTCTCTATCGAAAAACCTTCAAGGAGCTTCCTTTCCAGAGGAAAATGCATTCCGAACATGGCACAATGAGTTCTTAGCCTCAAAACCTCGCGATTTCCGCAGTCGCGGAATCGAAAAGTTACGCCATCGTTGGCAGACTGTTGTAAATAGTGAAGGAGAGCATGCCGTTGTTGTTGTTGTTGTGGTCTTCAGTCCTGAGACTGGTTTGATGCAGCTCTCCATGCTACTCTATCCTGTGCAAGCTTCTTCATCTCCCAGTACCTACTGCATCCTACATCCTTCTGAATCTGCTTAGTGTATTCATCTCTTGGTCTCCCCCTATGATTTTTACCCTCCACGCTGCCCTCAAATACTAAATTGGTGATCCCTTGATGTCTCAAAACATGTCCTACCAACCGATCCTTTCTTCTGGTCAAGTTGTGCCACAAACTTCTCTTCTCCCCAATCCTGTTCAATACCTCCTCATTAGTTACGTGATCTACCCACCTTATCTTCAGCATTCTTCTGTAGCACCACATTTCGAAAGCTTCTATTCTCTTCTTGTCCAAATTGGTTATCGTCCATGTTGCACTTCCATACTTGGCTACACTCCATACAAATACTTTCAGAAACGACTTCCTGACACTTAAATCTATACTCGATGTTAACAAATTTCTCTTCTTCACAAACGATTTCCTTGCCATTGCAAGTCTACATTTTATATCCTCTCTACTTCGACCATCATCAGTTATTTTACTCCCTAAATAGCAAAACTCCTTTACCACTTTAAGTGTCTCATTTCCTAATCTAATCCTCTCAGCATCACCCGATTTAATTTGACTACATTCCATTATCCTCGTTTTGCTTTTGTTGATGTTCATCTTATATCCTCCTTTCAAGACACTGTCCATTCCGTTCAACTGGTCTTCCAAGTCCTTTGCTGCCTGACAGAATTACAATGTCATCGGCGAACCTCAAAGTTTTTACTTTGTTGTTGACTAAATTTTGTGTTATGTGTATCTGTTGTGTTTATTAAACTTACGGAAAAACGCTACGAACATATCCACCAAACCAGTAGTCTATTCGTAGGCGTAAATGCCTTGATAACTTCAAAGTGGGTGCACAACAAGGTCTGAGTCTCTTGCAGGAACGAACACAGGACAAGTCGGTGAATGGAGCGTCGAAACTTCTAGAGTGTAAGAAGTTGATAATTTGGGCCGGACTGGAAGCGCGTCCGGATGACCGATGCGGTTTAATCAACTGCTGGTGTTAAGCGACAGATCCGAGTTAGAATCGCAGTCCGTCATAAGTTTTCAGTTTTCACCACAAAATTATTTCGATGCTGGATTGCGGCTGGTGTCGGTCTTTCCTTCGTAATAAAAACACTCTCACTGTCTAACAATCCCACCCTCACTCCCTAGACGTACGATATTTTCGTTCCTTTTCCTGTAATACGAAAAACACATTTTACTGCAAACATAATGGGTCATCCCGAGCCCTCGATATCGTCGTGACGTAGTGTTGTTGTAACGGGTGACGACGTATGTGTGCGGAGGGTTGGTTTGCTGGGAAGCGCTAGTAGTGTCAGGTAATGCTGTGTTTGCAGTTTGCAACGGGTTTGCAGAGGCAGCTGCGAACTGTGATCTGCAGGCGAGTTATTAAATCTACAAATTGAACTACTTGAACAGAAGATAACAGGCACGCGCTGCTAATCACAGCTTATAAGGTTATCTTGGGTTGTCCTACTCACAGGCGCAAACAGTGATTACGATTTACGTGAACTTCGAATTTCTTACGAATGTATCTTCCTTTCAGACACATAATTCTTGTCTGACGTGCCACTTGATTTCAGAGCTCGAGGTTCAGTTTGTGTGTTATTACTTTATTAGTCCCCGTAGCCGGGTTGTATATGCAGCTAAGGAGTATACTACACTGATGTGGTGCTATCAGGATTTTTAGTTTGCACATAAGACAACAGATTATTATTTGTATTTATCTTTTATGTAAAAACATTTTCTTATTTGTGAAGACTTTTATTTCAACTATTGCTGTTAAGGGCAACATACAAAAGGAGCCTCTGAAATAAGCAACCGTAGTTAGGAGAAAAACCATAATTAGGAGAACTGGAAGGTTCGGCCATTCAGTTAAGCATGCAAAGTGATGAGTGGGTTATTGAGGGGGGCGGGGGGAGGTAAAATGGAAAGATGATTTCGCGTCAGCCGAATACGGGGTGACATCAGAAGCAGCGGAACATATTGTAACGGAGTGGTGTTAGTTATGAGTGGGAAGGTAGTCCAGGGTGGGTTTATGTGAATCTTTCAGTGATAGGGTTGTTCTCTCAGATCTGACAGCAAAACAGCACCAGCAGTAATACTTTAGGTATACATGCCGACGTCTCAAGCAGAAGAGGAAGAGATAGAGAAAGATGTGAGAATACTCAAAAGATTACTCACTACGTAAAGGGAGATAATTAATAATAATGAGAGACTGGAACAAGGTAGCAAGGAAAAGAATAGACGAACGAACTACGAGAGAATATGGGCTCTGTAGTAGGAATAAGAGATGAGAAAGAGTAACTAAGTTCTGCAATAAATTGCGGCTACTAATAGTGAATACAGTGTTCAATAATCACAACAGGATTGGTCTGGGAAAAGGCCCGGAGAAATATGCGTAATCTAGCTGTATTACATCATGGTCAGAGAGAAGTTCCGATATCAGATATTGTAACGCCTACTGAGGCGCATATCTAGACTTAGATCAAGATTAAGTAGATTAAGATCGAAGACAATCGTCCGTAAAAATTACGTGGAAGCGAATGGGATACTGAAATACTGAGAATTGATAAGACACGTCTGAACTACTCTAAGACTGTATATATAGAGATAATGAATACGATAGTAAGCAATTCAGCTGAAGAGTAATGGACATCTGAAACGGACACAATCACAGAAGTTGGAGAGACAAACATAGCTTCGTGGAAGATAACTGCAAGGAAACCTTAGATAATAGTAGAAATACTTCACTTGATCGACGAAAGAAGGAAGAAAAAAAAAATGTTTATGGAAAAAAAAGGAAGAGCACTATGTAAGTGACTTTGGAATGAAAAAAAAATAGGCGTAGAGGCCAACCAATGCAAATGGACTGCTTGAAAATGGTCGTCGAAAGGACTATTCTAAATTTAGAAAAGTCAAAACAACCTTCGATGACATTAAAGGCAAGGATGACAACACGAAAGTGGTACTCGGAATTCTACTTTTAAACGTGTAGGAGGGAGTGTATATGTCGTAAGAGTACACTGACGGCCTGTACAACGGCGAGGAGTTGACTAATGACGAGATATACTGGAGAAAATAACAGTCGAGTTGGAAGTCAGTATTCACAGGCGTTGGTGTGTAGTATCTATGAGTCTGGAGACATGCAATGAGACTTTTGGCAAAATGTCAGCCACATAATTTCGAAGAGAACAAGAGTACATAAATGCGATAACTGAAACACAATCAACTTAACGGTACATACATCCAAAAGAATGGAATTTAAAATTGAGGATGTGCTACATGACAGTCAGTTTAGCTGTAGGAAACGTAAAGGTGCCAAAGGGGCAATTCCGACGTTGCGCTTAATAATACATGCAGCACTTAAAATAAATGATAGGATATGTGGCCCTAGTTAAAGCGTTCATCCATAGAAATGATACAGGATGTTAAAACTTTGCCGGCCGCGGTGGTCGTGCGGTTCTAGGCGCTGCAGTCCGGAACCGCGGGACTGCTACGGTCGCAGGTTCGAATCCTGCCTCGGGCATGGATGTGTGTGATGTCCTTAGGTTAGTTAGGTTTAAGTAGTTCTAAGTTCCAGGGGACTGATGACCTAAGATGTTAAGTCCCATAGTGCTCAGAGCCATTTGAACCATTTGACTGATGAAACGAAAAAAGAAGAAGAAAAGCGATACTATCGCCATATGTATACAGGGTGTTACAAAAAGTTACGGCCAAATTTTCAGGAAACATTCCTCACACACAAAGAAAGAAAATATGTTATGTGGACATGTGTCCGGAAACGCTTACTTTCCATGTTAGAGCTCATTTTAATACTTCTCTTCAAATCACATTAATCATGGAATGGAAACACACAGCAACAGAACGTACCAGCGTGACTTCAAACACTTCGTTACAGGAAATGTTCAAAATGTCCTTCGTTAGCGAGGATACATGCATCCACCCTCCGTCGCATGGAATCCCTGATGAGCTGATGCAGCCCTGGAGAATGGCGTATTGTATCACAGCCGTCCACAATACGAGCACGAAGAGTCTCTGCATTTGGTACCGGGGTTGCGTAGACAAGTGCTTTCAAATGACCCCATAAATGAAAGTCAAGAGGGTTGAGGTCAGGAGAGCGTGGAGGCCATGGAATTGGTCCGCCTCTACCAATCCATCGGTCACCGAATCTGTTGTTGACAAGCGTACGAACACTTCGACTGAAATGTGCAGGAGCTCCATCGTGCATGAACCACATGTTGTGTCGTACTTGTAAAGACACATGTTCTAGCAGCCCAGGTAGAGTATCCCGCATGAAATCATGATAACGTGCTCCATTGAGCGTAGGTGGAAGAACATGGGGCCAAATCAAGACATCACAAACAATGCCTGCCCAAACGTTCACAGATAATCTGTGTTGATGACGTGATTGCATAATTGCGTGCGGATTCTCGTCAGCCCACACATGTTGATTGTGAAAATTTACAATTTAATCACGTTGGAATGAAGGCTCATCCGTAAAGAGAACATTTGCACTGAAATGAGGATTGACACATTGTTGGATGAACCATTCGCAGAAGTGTACCCGTGGAGGCCAATCACCTGCTGATAGTGACTGCACACGCTGTACGTGGTACGGAAACAACTGGTTCTCCCGCAGCACTCTCCATACAGTGACGTGGTCAACGTTACCTTGTACAGCAGCAACTTCTCTGACGCTGACATTAGGGTTATCGTCAACTGCACGAAGAATTGCCTCGTCCATTGCAGGTGTCTTCGTCGTTCTAGGTCTGGGATGTTCCGTGCTCCCTTAGACGCCGATCAATTGCTTCGAGCGTCTTCCTGTCGGGACACCTTCGTTCTGGAAATCTCTCTCGATACAAACGTACCGCGCCACGGCTATTGCCCCGTGTAATCCATACATCAAATGGGCATCTGCCAACTCCGCATTTGTAAACATTGCACTGACTGCAAAACCACGTGCGTGATGTACACTAACCTGTTGATGCTACGTACTGATGTGCTTGATGCTAGTACTGTAGAGCAATGAGTCGCATGTCAACACAAGCACCGAAGTCAACATTACCTTCCTTCAATTGGGCCAACTGGCGGTGAATCGAGGAAGTACAGTACATACTGACGAAACTAAAATGAGCTCTAATTTGGAAATTAAGCGTTTCCGGACACATGTCCACATAACATCTTTTCTTTATTTGTGTGTGAGGAATGTTTCCTGAAAGTTTGGCCGTACCTTTTTGTAATACGCTGTAATAGACAGGTATTGTGCAAACTTTTGTGTGCCTGCGAGTGATGCGTAACAGAGAACTAAGAAGAGCATAATTATGCTGTTAGGAATATGTGCGAGTAAATCGTTGTGACTAATCACAGCACTGAGATAAGTTATGACATGCTATATTTCTCCGACGAGAGCTATTCTGCAGTCCAGTTCAGGCCAGTTTCTTCAGTCAGAGCGGCCGAGAGGCATTCAGAGACTCACCTTAAGCAATCAGACGGTGGGTCATTAATAAAAGCAGCAAGTAAAAAATGAAAACAAAAAAAAGAGAGTCGCTGCCACGACCATTAAATATTAGACAGTTTACAATGAATGGCTTGTTTCACTCCTTTGAAACCACGGTCCTCTAGCACTTAGAGTCAGCCATTATTTAGAGTCGTTCGCAACAGTTCACTAAATTTTGTATACAACTGGTAACCTGATGACCCACAAGAAAAATCACATCAGGATTTGGCTAAGGTAAAAGTTTATAATCCATAGAACCACTAAGTCTTCACAGATGTGACAATAAAATTCCTTTTTCCCACATAATTAAAATGGTTCATACCTAAATAACATACTCCAGGGTCAGAGGTTTAGGAAAAGAAACCGCACTGGTGACCAGTCAAGTAATACTTCACAAAATTATTATCATTTGTAGGAGAACATGGCTTTAACAGCACCCTTCTAGCTCAGAGCTTAAAGCCTTACTTGCAGGCTTAGAGAAGAGAAGCAATTTAAAATATCACTACATAAAATAATTGGCTTGTGGAGCTACACTTCCAAACCGCCGAGATGCCATCATATAACCCGTCATATATACACTCCTGGAAATGGAAAAAAGAACACATTGACACCGGTGTGTCAGACCCACCATACTTGCTCCGGACACTGCGAGAGGGCTGTACAAGCAATGATCACACGCACGGCACAGCGGACACACCAGGAACCGCGGTGTTGGCCGTCGAATGGCGCTAGCTGCGCAGCATTTGTGCACCGCCGCCGTCAGTGTCAGCCAGTTTGCCGTGGCATACGGAGCTCCATCGCAGTCTTTAACACTGGTAGCATGCCGCGACAGCGTGGACGTGAACCGTATGTGCAGTTGACGGACTTTGAGCGAGGGCGTATAGTGGGCATGCGGGAGGCCGGGTGGACGTACCGCCGAATTGCTCAACACGTGGGGCGTGAGGTGTCCACAGTACATCGATGTTGTCGCCAGTGGTCGGCGGAAGGTGCACGTGCCCGTCGACCTGGGACCGGACCGCAGCGACGCACGGATGCACGCCAAGACCGTAGGATCCTACGCAGTGCCGTAGGGGACCGCACCGCCACTTCCCAGCAAATTAGGGACACTGTTGCTCCTGGGGTATCGGCGAGGACCATTCGCAACCGTCTCCATGAAGCTGGGCTACGGTCCCGCACACCGTTAGGCCGTCTTCCGCTCACGCCCCAACATCGTGCAGCCCGCCTCCAGTGGTGTCGCGACAGGCGTGAATGGAGGGACGAATGGAGACGTGTCGTCTTCAGCGATGAGAGTCGCTTCTGCCTTGATGCCAATGATGGTCGTATGCGTGTTTGGCGCCGTGCAGGTGAGCGCCACAATCAGGACTGCATACGACCGAGGCACACAGGGCCAACACCCGGCATCATGGTGTGGGGAGCGATCTCCTACACTGGCCGTACACCACTGGTGATCGTCGAGGGGACACTGAATAGTGCACGGTACATCCAAACCGTCATCGAACCCATCGTTCTACCATTCCTAGACCGGCAAGGGAACTTGCTGTTCTAACAGGACAATGCACGTGCGCATGTATCCCGTGTCACCCAACGTGCTCTAGAAGGTGTAAGTCAACTACCCTGGCCAGCAAGATCTCCGGATCTGTCCCCCATTGAGCATGTTTGGGACTGGATGAAGCGTCGTCTCACGCGGTCTGCACGTCCAGCACGAACGCTGGTCCAACTGAGGCGCCAGGTTGAAATGGCATGGCAAGCCGTTCCACAGGACTACATCCAGCATCCATGGGAGAATAGCAGCCTGCATTGCTGCGGAAGGTGGATATACACTGTACTAGTGCCGACATTGTGCATGCTCTGATGCCTGTGTCTATGTGCCTGTGGTTCTGTCAGTGTGATCATGTGATGTATCTGACCCCAGGAATGTGTCAATAAAGTTTCCCTTTCCTGGGACAATGAATTCACGGTGATCTTATTTCAATTTCCAGGAGTGTATTTCATAAAAACAACAATTATTTGTTCAAATTAAAAAATCAACACTAATATAATATTCGCTGGCCATCCCTGTGGTTCAGCATTTTAGGTAAGTTAGAATACGTGAATCACCAGGTTAAATATTTGGCCAGTAGACCACTTTTAACGAATGGGCCAGGTCCACCCACAGAACACGAACACTACCACTCTGTACAAGGACACATACGCCCAAATCTTCACAAGTACTTTATTCACTGCGCTGGAGAAACAGCGTATTTCAGTGTTTCAGCGCTGCCATAAACACGACCTAAAACAGGTCGTGGATTTGGCTTTGAATTGTTATATAATAATTGGGCCAAGCTATCGACATTGGAGTCCAATATCAAATAATCTGGTTTCCACAGTAAACTTACAGTTTTGCAGCTACTCTCACCACTACTTCGTGACTGTGTTTCATCAGTACTGCTGCTGCTGCCATTTACATTCACACGATGTTCGCTGTTACCGTCTGAAACATCTGTAAAAAAAATACATTCACTGTAAGTTAATATCGAACTGATATTTGAAATCTAATTAGGTCGCACGTTTTTCCATTATCACGACTACTGGAATGGTTGATGCTAGCGTCCAGTGGTTGACCTTCGCTCAGCATCTGATAGCCACTGTCATTACCCTCTTTGGCAACTCTTGTGGCTTCGCCGGCTGCTTCGTTTCCTCCGCTAGGTGGTGACTTGGCCTTATCATCTGCTTCACGACCACTTGTGGCTTCTTGTCCTCCCTCATCAGTTACTCTGTTGGCACCACTGACTTTCACCTGCTCTGCGTCACCACCGGCTTCCCCTGAGGGCACCTCCTCGCCCACCAGTCCTGTGTTCCTGACCTGTGGCTGCAGGTTGTCACTGATCGTCGTCAGCGCTACTTCGTCGTCCTTTCGTGGCGTCAGAACATCCTCGGGCAGTTGTGTGCCGGCCTCGTTCTCAATCTTTCTGGCCTCAGAGTTTTGTCTGTTTTTATCCTTTGCGTCAGCTATATTGTTATCATCCCTGTAAATATGGAAATAAGGTAATAAGCTTGGACTTTTAAAAATTTTCATCGTTAATTCGACAACTTCATCTACGTTACAAATAATAGGAATCCTATTACAGGAAAGTGTATTAGAGATATTTATGTTAGTGGTGTTGGTGATATCAATGATAAAAATGACTCAACATATCTACTATTCCAAAGAATCTGATGTGAAACAAGTAAAATTCCCACAGTGATGTTTTTACTCTGTAGTGGAGTATGGCTAATATGAAACTCCGTGGCACATTAAAACTGTGTGCCGGACCGTGACTCGAACTCGGGGTCTTTGATTTTCGCGGGCATGTGCTCCACCATATAAGCTACACAAGGACGACTCGCCACCCTTCCTCACAGCTTCAATTCCTTCAGTACTTCGTCTGTACTGTGAGAACGGGAGGTGACAGACACTCTGTAACCAAAATGGTACTGCAACAGAGGATGACATACTAAAGACCGAAATACTAAATGTCTTTTTCCAATGCTTTTTCAGAGAGGAAGACTGCGCTGTAGTTCCTTCTCTAGTTCGTCACACAGATGACAAAATGGTAGATATCGAAATAGATGACTGAGGGATAGAAAAACAATTAAAATCGCTCAAAAGAGGAAAGGCCGCAGGACCTGATGGGATACCAGTTCGAGTTTACACAGAGTACGCGAAAGAACTTGCCCCCCTTCTTGCAGAGGTGTACCGTAGGTCTCTAGAAGAGCGTAGCGATCCAAAAGATTGGAAAACGTCACAGGTCTTCCCCCTTTTCAAGAAGGGACGCCGAACAGATGTGCAGAACTACAGACCTATATTTCTAACGTAGATCAGTTCTACAATTTTGGAACACGTATTATGTTCGAATATAATGACTTTTCTGGAGACTTAGAAATCTACTCCGTAGGAATCAACATGGTTTTCGAAAAAGACGATCGTGTGAAACCCAGCTAGCGCTGTTCGTTCACGAGACCCAGAGGGCCATAGACGCGGGTTCCCAGGTAGATGCCGTGTTTCTTGACTTCCGCAAGGCGTTTGATACAGTTCCCCACAGTCGTTTAACGAACAAAGTAAGAGCATATGGACTATCAGACCAATTGTGTGATTGGATTGAAGAGCTCCTAGATAACAGAACGCAGCATGTCATTCTCAACGGAGAGAAGTCTTCTGAAGTAAGAGTGATTTCAGTTGTGCCGCAGGGGAGTGTCGTAGGACCGTTGCTAATCACAATACATATAAATGACCTTGTGGATAACGTCGCAAGTTCACTGAGGCATTTTGCGGACGATGCTGTAGTACATCGAGAGGTTGTAACAATGGAAAATTGTACGGAAATACAGGTGGATCTGCAACGAATTGTAGCATGATGCAGTACTGGCAATTGAATCTCAATGTAGACAAGTGTAATGTGGTGCAAATACATGGAAAGAAAGATCCTTTATGATTTAGCTACAATATGGCAGGTCAGCAAATGGAAGCAGTTAATTCCATAAATTATCTGGAAGTAGGCATTTGGAGTGATTTAAAATGGAATGACCATATAAAATTAATCGTCGGTAACGCAAATACCAGACTGAGATTCGTTGGAAGAATCCTAAGGAAATACAGTCCGAAAATAAAAGAAGTAGGTTACAGTACACTTGTTCGCCCACTGCTTGAATACTGCTCACCGGTGTGGGATCCGTACCAGATAGGGGTGATAGAAGAGACAGAGAAGATCCAACGGAAAGCAGCGCGCTTCGTTACAGGATCATTTAGTAAGCGCGAAAGCGTTACGGAGACTATAGATAAACTCCAGTGGAAGACTCTGCAAGAGAGACGCTCAGTAGCTCGGTACGGGCATTTGTTGAAGTTTCGAGAACATACCTTCACCGAGGAGTCAAGCAGTATATTGCTCCCTCCTACGTATATCTCACGAAGAGACCATGAGGAAAAATCTGAGAGATTAGAGCCCACACCGAGGTATACCGACAATCTTTCTTTCCACTAACAATACGAGACTGGAAACGAAAGTGAGAACCGATAGAGGTACTCAAGGTACCTTCCGCCACACACCGTCAGGTGGTTTGCGAAGTATGGATGTAGATGTAGATGTGGATGAGTCGTGCTTAGGTAGCTCAGATGGTAGAGCACTGTCCCGCGAGAAGCAAAGGTCCCGAGTTCGAGTCACTGGCCGGAACACAAGTTTGATCTGCCACGAAGTTTCAAAGACAACTTATTTGTCTTAGAAATTTGTATTAGCTATTAACATATTTTCTCCTGATCGGGCCTGGAGCTTCTCAGATATCTTATTGCACAAGTATCAGCTTGTACCAAATCGATTAATATTCAAAGTAGCAAATTAGATAACAGGAAAATCAGTAATACCACAGTACCAAATATGGTCTATGCTAGCAAATGCTGCAGAACGAAATATGTGAAAGAGAGATGGAACTAAAGGGAAAAACCGGAGGGTCTAGAGAATATATTAATTAGAAGGCACAAATACAAAATGCTTTTTTTCGTAGAGACTATAAGGAAAATAAAGTATATTCATTACACACAAATTCCACGACATGGCGGATTACAGAATATGCATAATATGATAAATGGAAATACTATTGTTATCCAGGACTGAAGTGTTGTCGTCTGTAATAATTCTACACAACGTGTCACTCTTACTCCCGCGTTAGTAGTTGCGTTGTAGCAGACCATGAAACATGGCAACTCCACTGTTGATCTGCACAAAGCTAGTTGTTGTTTACAGTAGGTGTTAAACGTGCAGAAATTATTTGTCGAGTGCGAACGCAGTAAATTTTTGATGGTATGATGATGGGAAACAAATGAATCGCAGTGGATGAAATCCTCAATACGTTATATACAGTCAAAGTTCAAAGTATTAAATCTTACACGACAGGCTAAATTTTCGGAAGGTGAGTACCGAAAGAATGGTCATCGCAGCGCAGGAAGCAAAGGATGGACATCTCTCGCCAAGGTCTGGCCCGTTATCGTCGCGAGGGAGATGGATTTTTACAGCGAATCGTTACCATAGACCAAACGTAGGTGCATCATTAGGAACCGGAAAGTAAGGCGGCGAGCATGGTTTGGAAACACCCATCGTCACCAGAAGTTAAGAAATTTAAACGTCAAGCATCAGCTGGTGAGATTATACTAACACTATTCTGGGACATGGAAGGTGTGGTAGCAGTTCATTTCATCCCAAGAGGCGAAAATGTGAACAATCGCAACTATTGTGATTTGTTGTGAACTAACTGAAACCTGCAATTAACTGGCCGGCCGCAGTGGCCATGCGATACTAGGCGCTACAGTCTGGAACCGCGCGACCGTTACGGTCTCAGGTTCGAATCCTGCCTCGGGCATGGATGTGTGTGGTGTCCTTAGGTTAGTTAGGTTTAAGTAGTTATAAGTTCTAGGGGACTGATGACCAAAGAAGTTAAGTCTCATAGTGCTCAGAGCCATTTTTGCAATTAACTCCAAACATTGCGGGAAACTGCGAAAAGGTGTCATCCTGCAGCAAGATAACGCTCGACCACATTCTACTAAACGGACGGCCGACACAATAAAAGAGTTGGTATTCAAATTGCTGGAAAACATGAAAGTGATTTCCGTATGTGTATACCACTGAAGAAAACGTTCAAGGGAAGAAGATTTGCAACCAATACAGAAGTCATTGATGCGTTGCAAAATTGGTTATAAGATCAACTAGAAATCTTTTTTTCCGACTGATTCAAAAAACTTGTGAAACGATGGAGGAAGTGCGTTGAAGTGCTGGAAGATATGTAGAAAAATAATGTACGTTTTAGTTTTCTATCATTAGAATAAATATTCTTTTTCTCAAAAGTCCCATTATTTTTTGACTCCCTCTCGAAGGCAAAAAAAGCTTATTTAATGGCGAAATAAAAACCTTTCTCTGAAGGAACTTGGAAGTAATTGTAAGGTTATTGTTATAAAGTTATGAGTGGACCAAGCATAACATCGTGAGAATGATACGATGGACGGAGTTCCTCGCAGCTATCTTCCAACAACGGAAAGCTCAATTACATGTGAAGAAAATGCGACAGAATTATAATAGGGTAAATAGCGTAAGGGAGAGAGATGCGATATCTACTGGTAGTGCTTCTAATGGACAAGATTAACACATATGAACCATCCATATTGGAATGGACGTTTACACATAGCCTATACAACAATCCTGAAGAAATTTTACTTAGTTTACGCGTTTAATGTAAAAAGAAAACTCGACTCTACACGTAGTTCATTTTTCCACTCCTATAATAGCACCTGGTTGCAGAGTGTCAGTAAATATCATTCAGGGGGGACAGAATACAACCTTTATCAACTGAGACGTCACTGCGGGAGGCTAGACATCAGAAGGAAACATTCTTTTAATAAGACACTGCATTGTATTATTCACAACGACATTCCAGCATTCTTGTACGACATCAAAGTTTGACGTGGAGTTCGGTCTGTCAGAGTAATGAATTACCCAGACTACTGTTCGAACTGTTGCTGGTAGGATCACATACTGGCAAAAACTCAATGAACAGATACACCGTAATAATTGGCCGAAAACAGGAACTGGTATTAACTATAAGTACGGCATTAACCAGGGTGAAGTGAAGAACCAAGAACCATATATTATCTGTCAAATTACTCATAAGTTTGAATGACTTTTCTTCAGAAAAAATTTAGAGAGAAACCAGTGCAATTAAAAATACTTTCATCCTCCAAACCTTAAGTATGGCATCTTCCCCCGATCTACTCTATGCTAGAAAAAGTCGGAGGAAGGCAATGGCAAACCACCTCCACTAGGACCTTGCCTAGTACGGCGGTACGAGTCCTCCACAACGTTCCTCTACGCTCTGTCAAGAAGTATGGGACTTTATCATCATCATCATTTTAGAAAAATGTCGATAAGCATATCATGAAACAGTCTCTTTATATGACGTTTACCCAGTTAAGCCATAAGTTATTAGGACTAAGCGTTGTATGTTAACGGTTTGAGGGGAATAAAAGAGATACGAGGGCCAAACGTCTCTGGAGTTGGAACATCGTGTCGCATTCAGCTGTAAGTGTGGAGCTGCTTCCAGATGCCGTCGACAGGCTGCCTGTGGGTGTCAGAGTGCGACAGAGGAGAATTTAACCTAACGGAGGAGGTTTTTTTTTTCATGTTGGGAGTCCTGGTGAGGGTGTGGATAGCGGCTACTCACCCTCGCCTGTCACACAAGCACATGGCCAGAAGCTCGAAGCTTTTCTTCAGAGGGCAGTGGTCAGCGGTCAGACGAGAAGCAGCGACCACAGGTTCATCCTCGTCGCTTTCTTCCAGCAACGAGTTAATTCTGAAATACGCAAGTTCCAGGTGCATTTCTTGGTAATCCAGCCAGTCGATGTGGTCGAAGGCATTCGATCTCAGATTACTTTGTATCTCGGACATATCGTAATACCCTCTTGGATTCATTCGTCGTAGGTGTTCCTGGAAATAGAAACAGTTGCTTATATTACTGCAGCTGAGGTTTTTAATCAAATGCAAAGTAACAAAAATATCTGCTAAATGAAATGTCTCACTTCCTTTACAAATTAAAAAAAAAATTTTTAATCATCCGTTAGCAGTCGTAATAATTTGGATACCCTACTTCAGTTCTTGACCAGGTTCCAGAGGTTCGAATTCTATCCACAAAATTTCGGAGTTTTTTCTTTTCTGAGCATTTTGCCGGCAGGAGTGGCCGTGCGGTTCTAGGCTCTACAGTCTGGAGCCGAGCGACCGCTACAGTCGCAGGTTCGAATCCTGCCTCGGGCATGGATGTGTGTGATGTCCTTAGGTTAGTTAGATTGAATTAGTTCTAAGTTCTAGGCGACTGATGACCTCAGAAGTTAAGTCGCGTAGTGCTCAGAGCCATTTGAACCATCTGAGAATTTGGTAGAATAGAACCGTGTTCTGCGATGACTCATTACAGAGTTGGTCCATTTTTTAATATAAAAAGCATTTTAAACATCAGCTGTTTATCGTCCAATTAGTCATCTACCGTTTTTGGCTATTAACATTACCC
The DNA here is from genome assembly GCF_021461395.2 of Schistocerca americana. NCBI lineage: Eukaryota > Metazoa > Arthropoda > Insecta > Orthoptera > Acrididae > Schistocerca > Schistocerca americana. The sequence goes on along the minus strand of NC_060120.1, from coordinate 8,368,191 downwards.
AGGAAGCAGGGTACAACAGATTAGTCAGAAACATCCCATATTCTTTTGAAGCTGAATCATATCGAAATTATGCACAACTGTACAACCAGTTTCTTTCAGAATACTGACAAATTGGTTGTACAATTGTGGATAATTTCGATATAGTTCAGATTCAAAAGAATATGGGATGTTTTCAACTAAACTGTTGTACCCTACGTCCTCGACGACGGTTTTTAACCGAAACCGGTGGACAACCAATGAGACAATAAACGGCTGATGGTTAAAATGCATTTTGTAAAATACTTAACGGCTGTTGAACCTCATCTTATGGACGAGTGATTTCATTTTGTTTTACCTGTACATCTTTGTACGGCACTAAAAACATCTGCGCAACAGACGTCGACGGTATGAGTTGTGTGTCTTGCTTGGAAACAAACCTGTTCTGTGCACTCACGGTACTCGCTGTTGACATCATCAGTGCCCACTCTAGTCATCGCATTCAGTGCTGTTCTCTCCTGCTTCAACCCTCCAGACAGCCTTACGGCAGTGTTAGTTGTACGTTACCAGTGATACACAGCAGTATGGACAGATTCACTGATGAAATGAAATGTCGTGAGGCGAGGGCCTCCCGGTGGGTAGACCTGATGGCCTGGTGCAAGTCTTTTGAGGTGACATTGTGTGTCGATGAGGATGTGATGATGATGATGAAGACGGCACAAACACCCAGTACCTGAGCGGAGAAAATCTCCAACCCAGCTGGGCATCGAACCGGGCCCCCCCGGCATGACTAACCGGCGCCCCTGTCCACTCAGCTACGGTGACGGACAGATTTACTGATTAACAGTCGATTGCACCAATATCGATTAGAAGGTAACCGCGGCAGAGTCGGAAGTTAATCCTGTTGAATGTAAAATTACGGTGTACCGACCTCGATCAAAGTGAAGCGAGTGAGTTGGCCGCGGTTACAATTTTACCTAGGAAGTTGGCTGCGTGTTTCTGAGATAGACTCAAAGCACTGTGTACCATACTCTATACGTGAGATGAACCCAAAAATTTTATTGATTTATGAATCAAACTTATCAGGAATAAAAGTGAATTGTGCCTCCAGACGCTTCCACACTGCCTATTGTGGTGTGCGTGCTGTATGACCTTCGGTACACACACCATCAGATTATTTCACTTGTCGCTCTAACGAAGTAGGCGAGTGTCAGCAATATCGTGGCCTTATCGTGGCGTGTTTATCTTCTGCCATTAGGTCAGACGATAGAAATGCCACTTGCACACTTAGAGTAGCAGATTGACGCTGACCATCTTTAAACAGAACTTGATTAATTTTTACACATATTTATTAAAAATAAAAAGCATAGAAATTACTTAATTTGATTCTGGATGCTGTTTACAATTGACAATCTGAAGTTCCTTAGGTCTTGGTACGTTAATCTTATTCTCACATATCTCTGATACTTGACAAAGTGTCTATACATTTATATTCAAAATGGCTCTGAGCACTATGGGACTTAACATCTGAGGTCATCAGTCCCCTAGAATTTAGAACTACGTAAACCTAACTAACCTAAGGACATCACACACATCCATGCCCGAGGCAGGATTCGAACCTGCGACTGTAGCGGTCGCGCAGTTCCAGACTGAAGCGCCTAGAACCGCTCGGCCACACCGGCCGGCCATTTATCTTCATGGCTATGTACAGGAATATGATAATCTTATTAGGCGCAGACTGAAATTTGACACAGACTGATGCAGACTAATGCAGACTGACTAATCGGAGGTCTGTACTCTCATTATAATCCCTCGCACGTTCAGGTATCACTGCGCGAGTGTGATCCGCGAGGAGAAAAGGTTCTACGTTAGCAGCAATCTCATTGGCTGCGTTACATATTAATATGCGGATCGGCGGAAGCAGAATTTGGTCCGTCTCTAAGACAGCGCCATCTCGTAGTGCGGAGACGGACGAGCGCTGCGCCTGCGCTGTTGTGCTTAGCGGGGCACGCTCTACTGGGAAAGTTGTGTATGCGCTGACTACGCGGAACTATGTACACAACACCTATTTTTCTCTATCAAGAGGACCACGCGACAATCTCATTATGTAACTTTTTTTATATTTATTGTGGGCGAAATTCAAAACTGAAATATAGCTCTCCAAAAGGAGTTAGATTCCACCCTCAATTCCAACTGAATACAAATTAGTAAAGAAAGGCGCATGTTCTGTGAGCATTTATGTGAAATGTAAAATACAGAAAGATAAATAAAAACTAAAAATCTTATTTGTAGTTTTTATAATTATACAATCACGATTCAGAATTTTTTATCAAAAATCGGTAACTAAGAATTTTTGTTTGTAATGATAACTGGATTTTTGTATGCAGTATATAATTTGAAACAAGAAGACGTGCAATTTTCATAAAAATGAGCATACATGTATTAATTAAGATATATTTGATGAATTTTATATTCAGATGAGAAGGTATTCAAACAGAAGGGGAAAAAATGTCCAGCAAAACGAGACACTGTACACGTCTTATTTTATACTGCCAACGTCAGTTCTTTTATTTTCAAGAACCGATGCATTCGCACCGACCAATTCGAGAAGCATATCCATCTCGTAGTTCGAAAAATTTGGCGTCTTCTTTCGTTTTACACCGCGCCAACCGTAAACCAACGGACGAAAAGCGAAGTATGTTTGTTACGGCCAGAGCCCGAAATTGGCCAAAAGGGGAACTGTCCGGCCAAGTCGTAAAGTGGCCAATGTCACTCTAAATTGGCCGGCCAATGTCCGATCTCTTTCTGATTTCGGTATTCGGCCCGCTAGTTCACAAAGCGGCTGAAACTGGTCGGCCAAACTCCGAAGAAAGAAGTGAAGCAGAATTGAATTAACAATTTCAAATCGTGTAGGTCGGGAAAAAGCCAGCATCTCTGAAAATTGACATGCCAATGACGAATATTTTCCTGAGTTTGGGATCAGGTCAGCCAGTTTGCGAAGTGGCGTAGACAGATGCCAGAATCGGAAGATAAAAGAAGAGTTGATGAATATGAATAAATTCAAGCTGTATGACCCATCTGAAAAAGCTCCAATACTACAAACAAATATACAATAAAACGTAACAGTACTCATAATTAGCTTAATCCAATTTGTCAGGAAGAGAAGCTAGGTCCAGGGGCAGGACCTTCTTGATAGGCAGTAGCCACCACGTGCACGACACAGTGCACACTGAAAGTAAGGGAAGTGCTATCTACCGCACATTGTTGCCTCATCACAGTACGCATGACAGGCCAAAAACTCCTGACGATGTATGATAATTTCTGTGATCATAGTTACAGATCATTATATTAAGACCATCGCTTACTTATGCATTTACAGTGCACCTGAGGGGGTGATGGCAATATGCGGAAATGGGCTCATCGTGGATGATTTATAAAATAAAAACCGTTTAAATAGCAGTATAGCTGGCTGATATTCGTAATAAGCGTGTCATTAGAAAATATAATTATATGATTACTTTGTAACGATTTACTGCAGGCCACTAATTCCTTGTACTAGAATATTTATGAGATATTCCTGAACAGCATCCACAATGTTGTCTGTGGAGCACAGTTTCATCCCTTATAACTGTCTGCGTGCAGTCTACGGCACATGACGCAGAATTTACTGGCCATTAAAATTGCTACACCAAGAAGAAATGCAAATGATAAACGGGTATTCATTGGACAAATATATTATACTAGAACTGACATGTCATTACATTTTCACGCAATTTGGGTGCATAGATCCTGAGAATCTCAGCAAGAAGTACGAACTAGCGACCAGGCCGGACGTAGCAAGCACATCGACGCTACGACAGATTCCAACGCCCACGTCTTCGCGACCGCCGGCGCGCGGACGCGGACGGCGAAGAGAGCGGCTCGCGGGGGGAGGGGATTTAGGACGGCCGCCCGCCCTCAGGAGCTCAGTTCGTCAGCGCACCTGACGATGGCGACATGTCTGATCGCCGAAATATTGTGCCCGTTGGACACTATGAACCGGCAGTATATCCGTGGGCTGTTCGAGCAGTGGATAACCTTGTCACAAAAACAACAAAACAAAACAGAAAAAAAAATTTTCAATTCAAAAATTTTAATTTCCCTTTCTAATTTGACTAATTGCCATCCAGGCAGGCCAATTGCCATCCTGTCAGGATCACCTACTGTAAGGTTTAGACGACAGAACAACTGTGTAACCTGTAAATATTTTTGGTTTAATGCTGCAATCTTATCAGAGAAATACACGCACTGACCCAGTTTACAGTGTGACAATGTTACGACAGTTGTCAAACGAACGCGTCTCGTCCTAAGAAAGTGAAATAATCCTAAACACAACAATGGTAAATTTTAACTGGAAGTTTCTTTGCAAAATTATTCTTACAACTACGTCGGTACTACGATAAATCATCTGATTCAGGTTAAAATTTTGGTAGTATTTAGGATGACAATCAAGCCTAGAGAGGATGATTAGTTTTGTGACAAGTTGAGCAAAAGATTACCCAAGGTCGCTCGAGTTTACAGTGGATGCAAGCTGGTGAACCAGCTTGTGGTATTCACCTTAGCTGCAATGAGCTGTTATCTCCATGGCTGCTCTCATCCTCTGAAATTCCTATAAAAACTAATTAAGCCTTTGCTGATTTTTCCAGCAGAAACTCTCCGTATGTTTCTCGTTATGCGAGAAAATATGTACTCATCCGTAGTCTTGGAATATGGTGATACGCACGCTCATGGCTGGAGCAGCGTGCATATTAAAATGCCCTCTCACTTGTTGTAAGAACAATAGCTAACTGGCTGGTTCGTTTGTCCACAGTTGGAGCTCAATAAGACTACAGCTAATATTTGGCAGAATGTCAGCTGCAGTGAATGCAGTACTCACACAAATTTCTCCTCGGCATCATACAGGGCGTTATGCGCCCTGTTCTGCACTTGATGCCAGTTCAGAGAAGAGTCCCTGAAAATTTCGCTCTTCTCTTTCTCGTAGCTGAACTGTCTCCCTACCTGTGTTCTTTCGTTCTCCACGTCACGGAATTTTACGACCAATAGGAGCGTTCCTCTTATTTTTGGAGAAACTTTCTCTGCCAATCGCAAGGGTCCTACCATTAAGCTGCATCGAAATCTCGGCACTTCATTCCTTCCCAGTTCGTTTCCGCCAATTGGAGGATTCGAGCCCATTACAGTCGCCTAAAAGTTGCATGTGTACATCACATGTGTACCGCTCACTGTTCATATGAGCAACTGCATCATTAGTTTTGTACGTATCCATTTGGAATTCCGAAACGCAGTTTTCTAAAACTTCTTTCTGTCCTACTTCTGGTGGACCATAACTTGCTCTCCAGTATGCGGCACCTGTCTGGTCGCTGACTCCCTCTGCGGAACAGCCCCTAAAAGGTTTTCGTGGTGCCTTCCATAGTACAGCCTCTGCTTCTGCCCATGCCTGCCTTCACACAAATTGTTTCCTCTCGTTGCTTGTTGCACCTTCTGTTAATTGATATGCATTGTATAGGGGCAGTGAGTTAATACTGTCGATTCAGTGTCATCCCCATTGTATTACATACTTATAGGCAAATCTGCTCACTACCACTGAAGTAAGTTAGGTGTCATATTCACCTTCCCATTACGATGTATAAAACTCTTACGTAAGGTGCGAAATTGACCTTCATTTATTCTGCCACCTCACACAATAACTTTCGTTACCTCCACGTTTACTCCTTCTTCACTCCAATCGGTACTGACCCTAGGAGAGCAAATCTCGGCAGACGTTAGCACAGTTGATGGCATGAAGCCCTAGCAGCCCGCCGAGCTGCCTCGTACGACGTCCGTCTTCTCTGGAGATGTTTACGCGTTCGTTGCTGCACACAATAGATTCTCGTTGTCACATCGATGTCACTTCTAAGTCGCTGTAGATCTCCCCCCCCCCCCCCCCCCCCCACGTGGTTATGTTGGCCCAGGCATTAGCTCCAGCTGGGCTTTATTTGGACGCCGTAGCCGGTCTCAGGGTTTTCAGACCATTGCATGTATGGTGACAGATAGACCTAGAAGAAAGATAGGTCACGGTACGTACGTCACAGCGCTTGGCAAATACTTTCTCGCTCCCCGTCTCTGACGGGGACAAGTTTAATAATTCTTAACTGCACGTTTAAATACAAGCTAGTTCTCGATGGCACACTACAAAGCTCAGGCCTATAGTGGGTACCTTTCCACTGCATATTGATTCCCCGTGGGCTCTACATGGAGACGAGGGTCCATAAAGTATGGCGGGCAACACGATGTGATGTCGCAAGTTCGTTGTAGAGCCCGTATTTCGCATGGACCCCGGGAGATGGCTAGTAGCGTCACAATTAGAATGGATTTTCAAGTGTGATTCCCTAATGCAGTTGTAAGTGTGGCATGTTTATAGCAATAAAAAATCGAAGTAGCAACACTTTCAAGTAGTGATATCAGGATTGCCATCTGATGGCGACCTTGGAGGTTTAGTAATTTCTGATGGCACTGGTCGCCTAATATACACAGTGTTGTGTAATTGATTTGTGCAATACAGCACAGAGATGTAGTTCGGATTTGGAACATTGGTGTCAGGCCAATGTAAAGGAGAGCTCCGTCTACTGGACTGTAAAGGTGGATGACGGAAATCAGCACGCACTACCACTGCTACGCCGCAACATTTCACCTTATTGCTTCATATGCTCCTTCCATGTTGAAGACACTGCCAAAAGACCCCGAAACATCTCCGTCTCGTTATAATGCCAAGCTGCGGTGGTGGGGTGAGAGACAGGTTAAAAGAGTCGGTCTAACTTCCTAATCGACCATGGCTTTGTTCGCAACTTCTCAAATGTGCTGTCCCCATGTCATTCGCAGTTCAGCTTGACACCATGATTATGCGCTCTGTGCGCTCTGCCACGGAACACAGAAGCAGGTGCATGTGAGTTTAAACTAAATAAAGGTACTTTTATGATTGTAGCCATGTATAGATCCCCATTGGGAAATTTTCAACTATTTTAGAAAAAGTTGGCTTCTTTGTTGTGCTACCTGTCAGACAAACCAAAGCAAATTATTGTTTGTGGGGATTTCAACGTAGATTTTTTGAAAGAGTCAGATAGAAAGCTTGACCTTGAAGTATTACTTTGTTCTTTCAATTTGACATCAGTTATTGCTTTTCCTACTCGGGTGGTACAGGAAAGCAGCACACTGATGAATAACGTTTTCATAGACCTAGATAAATTCAATCAAATAAAAACTTTTCCTGTTAAGAATGGTCTGTCTGATCACGATGCACAACTAGTTACATTATATGATATAGCTCTATACAGTAACGAAAAACAGTCCTCCGAAATAGTGCGTTCCATTAACGATTTAACACTTCAAAATTTTAGGGAAAGCTCGAAACAGTTAGACTGCGATGAGGTATACAGGGAACATGATGCTAATTAAAAATTTAACCTATTTCATGACACCTTTGTGAGTATGTTTGTAAACAGTTTCCCTAAGAAAACAGTGAAATATAATTGCAAGAAACCATGTAAAAAGCCATGGTTTACTAAACGAATAAAAATATCTTGTGAACAGAAAAAGGAAATGTAGCTTATAGTTAGGAGGAGTAATGATCCCAAAACTCTGAAACATTATAAAAACTACTGCACTGTATTAAGAAAAGTTATTAAAAAGTCCAGAAGCATTATATCTGAGATTAGAACATCTGATAATAAAACAACTCGAAATATTGTCGAAGGGGAAACAGGGCAACTGAGAGCACAGGAAGATTGTATTTATATCGAAAACAATGAAAAGTTTGTTAACAAGAAGTCAGAAGTAGAAAACATTTTTAATAATCATTTTTAAGTGTTGTAGCAAAAATAGGATCCAGCTGTTCATTAGAAAATGCAAGTCAGTATATGGAAGAGACAGTACATATGCAATTTGACAAAACTGAAATTCAACCCACCTCTTCTACTGAAGTTAGGAAAATAATAAATTCAATCAAAAGTAAAAGCTCACATGGAATTTATGGCATTTCCAACAGAGTATGAAAAGCTTGTTCCCAACAAATAAGTAGGATTCTCAGCCACATATGCAGTAGCTCACTGAAACAGGGAAATTTTCCAGATAGACTGAAATTTGCTATTGTTAAACCATTGCATAAAAAAGGGGATAGAATTGACGCTAACAACTCCCGCGCAATCTCACTTCTGACAGCTTTATCCAAAATTCTTGAAAAAGTAATGTATTCAAGAGTAGCACCACATATTTGTAAGAATGAAGTACTAACAAAATGTCAATTTGGTTTTCAGAAGGGCTTTTCAACAGAAAATGCTATATATGCTTTCACTAATCAAACATTAAACACAATTTATAACCGAAAATCACCCATTGGGAAATTTTGTGATCTCTCAAAGGCTTTTGATTGTGTGAATCATGAAATTCTTCTAGATAAGCTTAAGTATTGTCGTATGAGTGGGACAGTGCACAAATAGTTTAATTCATACTTAACTAGAAGAATGCAGAAGGTTGAAATTAAGAGTGCAGATAGTCTACAAAAACCAGCAGAGTCCTCTAACTGGGGAGGTATCAAGAATGGTGTCCCTCAGGGTTCAGTCTTCGGTCCCTTATTGTTCTTAATATACACTCCTGGAAACTGAAATAAGAACACCGTGAATTCATTGTCCCAGGAAGGGGAAACTTTATTGACACATTCCTGGGGTCAGATACATCACATGATCATACTGACAGAACCACAGGCACATAGACACAGGCAACAGAGCATGCACAATGTCGGCACTAGTACAGTGTATATCCACCTTTCGCAGCAATGCAGGCTGCTATTCTCCCATGGAGACGATCGTAGAGATGCTGGATGTAGTCCTGTGGAACGGCTTGCCATGCCATTTCCACCTGGCGCCTCAGTTGGACCAGCGTTCGTGCTCGACGTGCAGACCGCATGAGGCGACGCTTCATCCAGTCCCAAACATGCTCAATGGGGGACAGATCCGGAGATCTTGCTGGCCAGGGTAGTTGACTTACACCTTCTAGAGCACGTTGGGTGGCACGGGATACATGCGGACGTGCATTGTCCTGTTGGAACAGCAAGTTCCCTTGCCGGTCTAGGAATGATAGAACGATGGGTTCGATGACGGTTTGGATGTACCGTGCACTATTCAGTGTCCCCTCGACGATCACCAGTGGTGTACGGCCAGTGTAGGAGATCGCTCCCCACACCATGATGCCGGGTGTTGGCTCTGTGTGCCTCGGTCGTATGCAGTCCTGATTGTGGCGCTCACCTGCACGGCGCCAAACACGCATACGACCATCATTGGCACCAAGGCAGAAGCGACTCTCATCGCTGAAGACGACACGTCTCCATTCGTCCCTCCATTCACGCCTGTCGTGACACCACTGGAGGCGGGCTGCATGATGTTGGGGCGTGAGCGGAAGACGGCCTAACGGTGTGCGGGACCGTAGCCCAGCTTCATGGAGACGGTTGCGAATGGTCCTCGCCGATACCCCAGGAGCAACAGTGTCCCTAATTTGCTGGGAAGTGGCGGTGCGGTCCCCTACGGCACTGCGTAGGATCCTACGGTCTTGGCGTGCATCCGTGCGTCGCTGCGGTCCGGTCCCAGGTCGACGGGCACGTGCACCTTCCGCCGACCACTGGCGACAACATCGATGTACTGTGGAGACCTCACGCCCCACGTGTTGAGCAATTCGGCGGTACATCCACCCGGCCTCCCGCATGCCTACTATACGCCCTCGCTCGAAGTCCGTCAACTGCACATACGGTTCACGTCCACGCTGTCGCGGCATGCTACCAGTGTTAAAGACTGCGATGGAGCTCCGTATGCCACGGCAAACTGGCTGACACTGACGGCGGCGGTGCACAAATGCTGCGCAGCTAGCGCCATTCGACGGCCAACACCGCGGTTCCTGGTGTGTCCGCTGTGCCGTGCGTGTGATCATTGCTTGTACAGCCCTCTCGCAGTGTCCAGAGCAAGTATGGTGGGTCTGACACACCGGTGTCAATGTGTTCTTTTTTCCATTTCCAGGTGTGTATATTAACGACTTCTCACTCTATATTCATGAAGATGCAAAGTTAGTTCTTTTTGCTAATGATACAGTTATAGTAATTACACCCAAAAAGCAAGAATCAGCTGAGGAAATTGCAAATAATGTCTTTAAGAAAATTTTGAAATGAGTCACTGCAAATGGACTCTCATTAAATTTTGAGAAAACAGAGATTATACAATTCTGTACCGTAAATGGCATAACACCATTGATAAATATAGACTATGAACGGAAGTCTGCTGCTAGGGTAGAATACTCAAAATTTCTGGGTGTGTGCATTGATGAGGAATTGAATTGGTAGAAACACATCAATGATCTGCTGAAATGGTTAGGTTCAACTACTTATGCTATTAGGGTTATTGCAAATTTTAGTGATAAGCATAGTTAAATTAGCCTTCTATGCCTATTTTCATTCACTGCTTTCATGCGGCAACATATTTTGGGCAATTCGTCATTAAGAGAGAAAGTATTCATTGCACAAAAGCGTGTAATCAGAATAATAGCTGGAGCCCGCCCAAGATCACCTTGCAGACATTTATTTAAGGATCTCGGAATATCCACAGTACCCTCGCAATACATATATTCACTTATGAAATTTGTCATTAATAACCCACGCTAATTCAAAAATAACAGCTAAGTGCATAGCTACAACACTAAAAGAAAGGATGATATTCAATATTGTGGATTAAATCTCAATTTGGCACGGAAAGGGGTGAATTATGCTGCCACAAACATCTTTGGTCATTTGCCAAATAGTATTAAAAGTCTGACAGATAGCCAACCAATATTTAAAAGCAAATTAAAAGAATTTCTGAACGACAACTCCTTCTACTCAATAGATTAATTCTTAGATATGAAGTAGTAACAGTAAAAAAAATTAATTATTTTGTGTAAATAAAACGTCCCATATCATTACAAAATGTCGTATTCGCGATCTATGGAACAAGGATTAGTGCATGTATGTATGTAGAAGGCTACCTGCGGTTTTGATAGGTGGCGGTGCCACTAACTACCAAGGACTGTGTGTTTGTAGGACTGAATATAAATCGCGATTTTACGTCTCAAGTGTGCAGGTCGTCAGAGGAGATCCGCAGCTGAAGTTGGACACTGTTCGTATTCATACTGCGACTGAAAACTGGTGTATACAGGGACAGTCAGGAGGAAAGGTACACGTGTTGGGGAGTGATAGTGTTAGTGATTCTGCACAGAAAACTTCATATGATCATACGCCATATTCCGAATGGTTTCAGAGGTAGAAAACATTTAATACCCACTTAAAAAATCTTTCTTAAATTTTTTTAGTAAAACCTTCAAAAAAAAAATTAAGTGTCATATCTTACCTGTCAATATTTATTTAGGTGGTATCAATGTATAATCGGGTTCGCGCTAATGAATCTGCTCTTCAGGTTAAATTTGGCTGGATTAAATTAAGCAATTAAATCAATATGTTCTCCCAACTTCCCATAAGGCACATATCCTACCATCATCAAACAGAATGGATGTTCAAAGATCCGTGAATAATCTTAGATAATTATGGAACATCACTGAAAGACATACTAATTTGGACCAGTTTTGAACGAATGATAGTAGTTAGAAAAACACGTATCTAGGCACTATGAAGGGATTACGTTGTGTTGCCCACAAAGAGAACATACAATTTAAATTGTTCTTTATTTTCTTTATTATTCAAACATTGTCACTGTTTACAAAGTACCACAGTAGTTTAGAGGAAGTCGAGACGAACAGTTTCATGCAGGACAATTATGGTCTATCTCAAATTAGCTTACAAAAATTACCTAAGCTACAGAGTATGCTTGCCGCGAAATATTCAGTATTTTCGTGCTCTCTCAACTCAAAGTATTAGTGCTAGAGAAAAAAATTTGTAGGAGCTCTTTGTAGGAAATTTAATGTAATTTAATTTTGTATGGAGACACGTTTTCGCTGGAAGGCGTGGTTTTCGAGTTATTCAAGAGAAACTTGCAACAATGATGTTACATGCTGTCTATCACGGAAGGCATTCGGAATAGGGGATATGTCCATACGGAGTTCTTTGTTCAGAGTCACTGGTACTACCACTCTGTATCAGCAAAGAATAGCACGAACTTTAAAGTGACCGGGCTCACTAAGAGCCCTGTTACACGCCAGTGCAGATACGACGGTCTGTGGACACATCAGCTTCTATTCGAACATGGAAGGACCTGTTATGAAGACAGGAGTCGATTATGTTGACTTGTGACGCCGAGACACCCTGTTCAAGTAACTTAAAAATGAAGGCTTCATTCCACACACCGTCGAATGCTTTGGAAAGGTAGAGCAGCACCGCCTCGAAGTATTCGTGGCGCTCCATAGCGTCAAAGACCTCCTCCACTAAAAGCAGGAGATGATGTTCCGTTTAAGGACCCTTGAGAAATTTTAGGTACTTCCACCTCAGAACTAATACGACGCTGTAGCCTTTTGAGATACGACCTCTCTAAATTATTGGTTGGGGGTGGTAAGAGGCTAAATTCTTACGTATTAAAATAATACATATGTGCACTACCCTCCATAAGTTCGGGAACACCGAGTGATTATGGAAAATGAAAAGGAAATACATTATAAAATTGCATTTTACTGTTTCCTAAATGTGTATTAAGCTCAAAAAATACATAGGCCAAGGCAATATTAAATTTCAGATGCCTGTAAATAGGCGCCCGTTGCTTTAATCACTGCCTTGTATAATGTCGACATGCAATAGGTCAGTTTTGACAAGGTTTCAGTTGTAATTAGTTTCTATTCTTGCTGCAGGACCTTCCACAAGTAGTGTCCCACTCATGCGTCTCCTTTTTTGGAACCTCCTGCCTAACTCATCACATTGTAGCTCGATTGGGTTATAGTCAGGTGTTTGGGAGGCCGTTTCATGTTTTTCAATAGTTTCTACATCTATAGAGGCGTCACTTAATTCTGACACAAGTAGGGTGTTTTTTCGGGTTGCTATGTTGCTGTAACATAAACCCTTTCCCAACCAGACGCCAAACTAAATGTCTTGGCATGTATCTCGAAAATGGCATGATAATCCTGTTGGTTCCTTTTTCCTACTACTTTCACCAAACCAGCGACTTGATTCTATCACAGAACTCCCCTCACGCTTCGCAATTCGAATTGCGCACTGTGGATTCAAGCGCTCATGGTGTAATCGGCGTACGAATTGACGGTTATTACCTCCCGAACTTCGATACGACTCTTTCCCAACCCCTGTTGTCCAGCGTTGGTGTGTCGCAGCCCACTGAAGCCTTTTATTCTTGTTAACGAAGCATTACAATGGTCTCCTTAATGGTACATAACACCGGAGATTGTTTTGTGACATGTGCTGTCTCACTGTTACTCACTGGTTGGGCTTACTTCAGCAGCCAGTCCTACAACAGTTTTGAATCTATTACGTTTATTGGTCACAACCAAATACTTTCCCTGGCACTCTGGGCGTTCCTGACTGAGGACGATCATCATAAGAGTCCGCATCTCGATGTGGATGTATGGTCTTGACAACTCCCTAAAGGAATTCTTCAATTTGGTTAATATTTATCGGACACTATTAGCTTCTTGGTGCAAAACGATTATACACGAAGAATTAGGAGTCTGGAACTTCAGGACCATTTTCAATTACTTTCACTACGTGTACTCCCTTCTTTCGCAGCGTATCCTACCTTCATACAAATCCAACTACAACGGAACATAGCTGTAAATAACGTACCTCTGCACAATTGTGGCACCTACTGGTGCCACCTAGCGTCTGCAGTGGAACTGATTGGACAGGCAAAAGTTTATTTAAAACTGAACAATACGAATATGTACCAACATACATGTTCAATAATTATCTGTACAATACTGTGTCATTATTAATCGTCATATGAGCATATTATTCTGTATTATAATGTTGACCATCACCTCACATGGATCCCTCATCTCCACTATATCCAATCCAAACCTCACAACTGCCTACACCTCCTTAAACTCCTCTCTGGCCAGACATGGGAGTTGAACCCCTCTGCCATCCTCCACAGCTACAAATCCTTAATCCGTCCCATTCTCTGTTATGCCAGCCCTGCCTGGATATCTGGCCCCCCTCCCCAGTCCCTCCAGATCCTCGAGCACCATGCAGTCTGCCTCACCTTCCATATATGGCTCTCGTCCCCCTCGTGGATACTCTATGACATGATTCCTTTCCCTCATCTGCTCCTCTTCCTCAAACGTATCTGCGTCCTGTACTCCTCCCTCTGACTTCATCATCCCCATTCCCTGGTTTCTCCTCTCCTCTCCAACCCCCGCCCTCTGCTGCGCTTTCACCGATGTGTGCCCCCTACCCTCCATCTCTACACCCTTCATCTCCTTTCCCAAGGTGGCTCCCATCAACTCCTCCTCCCAGATGATGACCTCTTTCCCTCCATTTATCCCTCCTATCAGCTCCAATCCTCACCTCCCCCTCCCTCCCTCTGTTCTTTTCCCGGGATCCCTCTCCCTCCCTTCCATCCTGTTTTTTCCCCGCCTACTCTAACTCCCTTCTCTCTCTCTTTTGATTTCCCCTCCACTGCCTTCCCCACTCCTTCTCACATCCGACCTGCCCCCATTTTTCTATGTCCTCTCCCTCCATCGGGTCCACCCTTTTTTCTTTTCCTCTTCTCCCTACCTTTTTTCCCCCTCATCGGTCCGGGTCCTCCCCCCGCTCCTATCTGCCACCGTGTCGCCTCTATAGGGCTATTTTAAGTGAACGTTCGGTGTAGTGTGTCCCCTGTCAGTGTTGCAAACAGCCACCGTACTGTCGCTACTTGTCTTTTTTTTTTAATCTCATGCGAACAGAAACCAGACTGTCGCTGTGTTTCTTAATTGTGCCTGGCTACTTACTGTGTGTCTTCATCTGCATCGTCAAAACTGTGTTTTTGTATTTCAACTTCCACCATTTTACAATGTCACCGTTTTCTCACCTGTTTTTAATGCTTATTGATATTCACATTATTTTTCTTTAACTTTTCTGTAGGCTGTAGAGCGGCCTATTACGCTGCTGCCAGCCGATCCCTCCTCTTGAGGGAGAGGGGGGGTTAATCGAAATGCAGTAAATGAAAAAAATAAATAAAAAATGCCCTTTGGCTGTGGGATCAATTTAAACCAAATTTCTTACACGTATTTCTTACTATCTGGTAAGAAAAATTCTGGGAGTAACACCCACCATCCTCCTATTGGGGTGGGGACGATAGACGGAGAAGGATGGGAGAGAGAGAAGTGCAGAGTCAGGCAGAGAGAAGGAGGAAGTGGAGGAAGAAGAGATAGAGAGGAGGACATGGACAGAGAAAGAGAAGAAGAGGTGGACAGAGAAAGAGAAGAGGTAAAGAAGGACAGAAAAAGAGGAGATGGACAGAGAGGGGGAGAGGAGGCGATGGACAGAGAAGGAAAAGGAGATGGACCAATAGAAGACTGGAATAAGTAACCTGGGTATTCACCTAGTAGCTCTATAATTCTGAGAAAGTCACAGATCCTTCCCAACCTTAGGCATGGCCACTATCGCTGCGTGTTTCCACGATAAGGAACATTGACTGGTCTGAAAAATGCCACTGAATAGCCAGGACACAAAGGAGATCAGTATTGGTCGGAAAATCATCTATCTATAATTTTTTATTACAGATCTATATTTCAGCAAGTAATGCAGATATCATCAGTGCGTGACAGCCATGCAGACTCAACGCCATTATAACAGAATATATTCCAAAATAACTTAGGCATGTTCAAGTAATAGTCTGACCAATTTTACAGACACTTGGTTACTATCTTGAAAAATAATGTGACATATACGCCTATTGCAACATTCAGTAAAAATTACTCTGCTTGTCATAATACTGTATAACTCATTTTTTGATGTTCCCTTGTATGTGTTAACATCGACATTCTGCCCTTAGTACTCAAGAAAAACTCTACTGATCATTCTGTCATTCTGACATTTTTCTACAGGTACTGAGAAATAACGCGTAACTATCTGAAAATGCGTTTACTTATACCACGCTTAAACATACCTTATTCCGAGATTAAGCGCATAAGGCTCTATGGCTTACTTTTGCTCTCCACCTTTCACTACAATAATTCGCGTTTACCTATTTAGAAGCATGTGTAAACAATAAGATTGGTTGAATCGCTGACGCTACGAACTGTTTTCTCTTCGTACCTGATTGAAGAATATCGAAGAATAGAGACTGTACTCTCATGATCACCGACGTCATTTATATCACTTCAAGAACGAGTGGAATTTGCCGTATTTAGCACACCACGTTATCAGTCAACTAAAGTGATTTAGGAAAACAACGTATTGTGAACCAAGACGCCCTGTTAATGTAGGTCCAAGCCTACAGAATAGGTTCACAGGTGTGTCGCTCGAATAGCTATAAAGCAACAGAACTCAGTACGTTGAGCTGGACGGCGAGCGTTCATCTGAGAGACAGGTACCGCGAGTAGTGCCCCAGGGAAGTGTCACACGGCTACGCTTGTTTTCTGCAAACGTTGGAAGGGCAATAAACTGCGACAGAGAATGAATACACTTCATACGCCGCGGACACTCTTATTGCTCAAAGACGACCGGTTTCAACAGTCTTATGCTGCCATCAGCCGATCTTCTGGAACCTGCTATAAAATTCCAATGTTACGTTACGTGAAGTCAAAACATAAAAGGCACTTCATGTCACATAAAATGGTAATTTTATGGCAGGTACGAGAAGATCACATTATGGCAGCGTAAGACTGTTGAAAGCGGTCATCTTGCGGCAATAAAAGCGTATGCAATGCGATCGCGGCGTATGAAATGCGTTCGTTTTCAACCGTACCGATAGCCCCCACAGCTCAGCATGTGCTCCTCAGAAAACTGTGACTGGCGGCTCAGGACGCTGTTGTGCACGGGGAAGTGTGCTCTTTGAGTGACTCTACGGGGATACAAGATGTCTTGTACAACATTTCTGGTTTGTGTGATGAATGGCAGCTAGCTCTAAATGCGGAAAGGCGTAAGTTAATACAGATGAGCAGGAAGAAAACATTCGTAATAATCGAATACAGCATTATTAGTGTGGTTTTTGACACGGGCACGACGTTTAAATATCTAGGCGTAAGGTTGCAAAGCGATGTGAAACGGAACAGCAAGTAAGGTCTGGACTACGGAAGGCGAATCGTCGACTGTGATTAAGCGTAGCTTACATGTAAGCGAGATAGCGTATACAACACTTGTGTGACCCATTCTCGATTACTGCCTGAGTGTTCTGGATATCGACTAGGTCGGATTAAAAGGAGGCATGTAACCAATTCGGAGCTGAGCTGCTACATCTACATCTAAGTGATTACTCTGCTATTCACAATGAACCACCTTCAAGGTGTATCTCTACCGTTTCATTCTCGAACGGCGCGCGGGAGAAACGGGCATTTAAATTTTTCTCTGCAAGCCCTGATTTCTCTTATTTTATCTGATGGTCATTTCTCCTATGTAGGTGTGTGCTAACAGAATGTTTTCGCAATCGGAGGATAAAATTGGTGACTGAAATAATTAGTGACTGAAATTTCATGAGAAGATTCCCTTGCAAAGAAAAACGCCTTTGTTTAATGATTCCCACTCCAATTCGCTTATCATGTCTGTGGCACTACCTCCCCTACTTCGCGATAATACAAAACGAGCCGCCCTTCTTTGTACTTTTTCGACGTCATCCGTCAGTCCCATTTGATGCGGATCCCACACTGCTCAGCATTACTCCAGAACAGGACGGACAAGCGTGGTGTAAGCAGTCTCTTTAGTAGACCTGTTGCAGACAGCACAGACCGATCATGTGCGAAATTTACGCAGTAGTCAGACCACAGACATTTCCGTTCAGAAGGAGATTTAACTTCAGGAAAGCCGACTGGCCGAGGTTTACAGAAACGCTGGACGCTGCAGTTCTCAATATGGAACCTTCACTTGACACGTATGATACTTTTGTGAGGGCTGTAAAGAGGTGCTCCAGAACTGCAATTCTTCGGGGTTGTCGAACATCATACATTCCTGGTCTAACTTCAGAACTCAGTGCTCAATTTACATAGTATAAGGTACAATTCGAAGAAGATCCATTCGGCGAGACAGTGCTATCGGTTGGGAATAAACTTATTGCATCTCTGAAAGAATCCAAAAGGAATTCTTGGGTTAAAACTATGGAAGAACTTGATCTCATCAGAAACAGTCATAAAGCGTGGAGATTACTGAGACGCCTCAATAATGACCCAACCAGACCCACAGCACACTGCAACATTACTGCAGATCAGGTAGCACACCAACTGCTCATGAATGGGAAAGGAAGCCATAGAATCAAAGTTCCAAAAGTACAGCAAGAGGCCCAAGAACAAACGAGGGATCTGACTCTCCCATTCGAGATATCTGAATTAAACAAGGCTATTAAGGAGAGTAAAACTGGTAAAGCATCCGGTCTAGATGACATCCGTATGGAGCAAATCAGGAATTTCGGCCCAGAAACAAGAAAGTGGATCCTGCAGCTTTTCAACAACTGCACGAACCAGTGCCAAATACCAAAGATCTGGCGAAAGAGCAGGGTGATAGCTCTTCTGAAACCTGGAAAGGAAGCAAATCATCCCAAGAATTTCATACCAGTTAGCCTTTTGAGTCACTTTTATAAACTGTTCGAACGTATGATTCTGAATAGAATCCTACCAGTAATAGACCCTCTTCTCATACCCGAACGGAGGATTTCGGCCAAACAGAAGCTGCACAGGGCAACTTCTGAATATCACTCAGCTTATAGAGGATGGTTTTGAAACACGTCAAGTAACGGGCGTGGTCTTCGTGGATCTCACAGCAGCGTACGATACTGTCCATCATCGGTTGCTCCATGCAAAACTATACAATATGATCAACAACGCCCACCTCGTTAGACTACTCAGCACCCTCCTCCAAAACCGCAGGTTTTTTGTTGAATTTCAAGGACAACGCAGCCGCTGGAGAGCGCAGAAAAATGGTCTACCTCAGGGAAGCGTCTTGGCTCCACTTCTCTTCAACATTTATACCAACGACCAGCCATTGACCCCAGGCACATCTTATATGCAGATGACGCAGAGCTCATGCTCTGAAAGAGTGGAAAGAAACCTGACAACAGCACTTAGAACACTGTCAAGCTACTACAATCGAAAACAACTCAGACCAAACCCTTCGAAGGCACAAGTGTGTGCCTTTCATTTAAGGAACAGGGAAGCTAATCGTGAGCTACATATTGCATGGTCAGGCATCCAACTACAGCATCATCACGCACCTAAATACTTGGGAGTCACTCCCGACAGGACTCTGACATTCAAAACTCACTGCAAGAACACCAAAATGAGAATTTTTTCTGTTTGGTCATCAGTCTACTGACTGGTTTGATGCGGCCCGCACGAATTTCTTTCCTGTGCTAACCTCTTCATCTCAGACTAACACGCGCAACCTACATCCTCAATTATTTGCTTGACGTATTCCAATCTCTGTCTTCCTCTACAGTTTTTGCCCTCTACAGCTCCCTCTAGTACCATGGAAGTCATTCCCTCATGTCTTAGCACATGTCCCATCATCCTGCCCCTTCTCCTTATCAGTGTTTTCCACATATTCCTTTCCTCTCCAATTCTGCGTAGAACCTCCTCATTCCTTACCTTATCAGTCCACCTAATTTTCAAAATTCGTCTATAGCACCACATCTCAAATGCTTCGATTCTCTTCTGTTCCGGTTTTCCCACAGTCCATGTTTCACTACCATACAATGCTGTACTCCAGACGTACATCCTCAGAAATTTCTTCGTCAAATTAAGGCCGGTATTTGATATTAGTAGACTTCTCTTGGCCAGAAATGCCTTTTTTGCCATAGCGAGTCTGCTTATGATGTCCTCCTTGCTCCGTCCGTCATTGGTTATTTTACTGCCTAGGTAGCAGAATTCCTTAACTTCATTGACTTCGTGACCATCAATCCTGATGTTAAGTTTCTCGCTGTTCTCATTTCTACTACTTCTCATTACCTTCGTCTTTCTCCGATTTACTCTCAAACCATACTGTGTACTCATTAGACTGTTCATTCCGTTCAGCAGATCATTTAATTCTTCTTCACTTTCACTCAGGATAGCAATGTCATCAGCGAATCGTATCATTGGTATTCTTTCACCTTGTA
The DNA here is from genome assembly GCF_021461395.2 of Schistocerca americana. Taxonomy (NCBI): domain Eukaryota; kingdom Metazoa; phylum Arthropoda; class Insecta; order Orthoptera; family Acrididae; genus Schistocerca; species Schistocerca americana. The sequence continues at coordinate 8,347,954 of NC_060120.1, read as the reverse complement.
TTTTAATTCCATTCCTGAACCTTTCTTTTATTTCCATCATTGCTTCCTCGATGTACAGATTGAAGAGTAGGGGCGAAAGGCTACAGCCTTGTCTTACACCCTTCTTAATACGAGCACTTCGTTCTTGATCGTCCACTCTTATTATTCCCTCTTGGTTGTTGTACATATTGTATATGATCCGTCTCTCTCTATAGCTTACCCCTACTTTTTTCAGAATCGCGAACAGTTTGCACCATTTTATATTGTCGAACGCTTTTTCCAGGTCGACAAATCCTATGAAAGTGTCTTGATTTTTCTTTAGCCTTGCTTCCATTACTAGCCGTAACGTCAGAATTGCCTCTCTCGTCCCTTTAATTTTCCTAAAGCCAAACTGATCGTCACCTAGCGCATTCTCAATTTCCTTTTCCATTCTTCTGTATATTATTCTTGTAAGCAGCTTCGATGCATGAGCTGATAAACTGATTGTGCGATAATTCTCGCACTTGTCAGCTCTTGCCGTCTTCGGAATTGTGTGGATAATGCTTTTCCGAAAGTCAGATGGTATGTCTCCAGACTCATATATTCTACACACTAACGTGAATAGTCGTTTTGTTGCCACTTCCCCCAATGATTTTAGAAATTCTGATGGAATGTTATCTATCCCTTCTGCCTTATTTGACCGTAAGTCCTCCAAAGCTCTTTTAAATTCCTATTCTAATACTGGATCCCCTATCTCTTCTAAATTGACTCCTGTTTCTTCTTCTAACACATCTGACAAATCTTCACCCTCATAGAGGCTTTCAATGTATTCTTTCCACCTATCTGCTCTCTCCTCTGCATTTATCAGTGGAATTCCCGTTGCACTCTTAATGTTACCACCGTTGCTTTTAATGTCACCAAAGGTTGTTTTGACTTTCCTGTATGCTGAGTCTGTCCTTCCGACAATCATATCTTTTTCGATGTCTTCACATTTTTCCTGCGGCCATTTCCTCTTAGCTTCCCTGCACTTCCTATTTATTTCATTCCTCAGCGACTTGTATTTCTGTATTCCTGATTTTCCCGGAACATGTTTGTACTTCCTCCTTTCATCAATCAACTGAAGTATTTCTTCTGTTACCCATGGTTTCTTCGCAGCTACCTTCTTTGTACCTATGTTTTCCTTCCCAACTTCTGTGATGGCCCTTTTTAGAGATGTCCATTTGTCTTCAACTGTACTACCTACTGCGCTATCCCTTATTGCTGTATCTATAGCGTTAGAGAACTTCAAACGTGTCTCGTCATTCCTTAGTACTTCCGTATCCCACTTCTTTGCGTATTGATTCTTCCTGACTAATGTCTTGAACTTCAGCCCGCTATTCATCACTACTATATTGTGATCTGAGTCTATATCTCCACCTGGGTACGCCTTACAGTCCAGTATCTGATTTCGGAATCTCTGTCTGACCATGATGTAATCTAATTGAAATCTTCCCGTATCTCCCGGCCTTTTCCAAGTATACCTCCTCCTCTTGTGATTCTTGAACAGGGTATTCGCTATTACTAGCTGAAACTTGTTACAGAACTCAATTAGTCTTTCTCCTCTTTCATTCCTTGTCCCAAGCCCATATTCTCCTGTAACCTTTTCTTCTACTCCTTCCCCTACAACTGCATTCCAGTCGCCCATGATTATTAGATTTTCGTTCCCCTTTACATACTGCATTACCCTTTCAATATCCTCATACACTTTCTCTATCTGTTCATCTTCAGCTTGCGACGTTGGCACGTATACCTGAACTATCGTTGTCGGTGTTGGTCTGCTGTCGATTCTGATTAGAATGAGAATCTCCGCTCGCTCGCAAACTAGCGGGGTCACAGTGGGGATCACATCCACAAACTATTCGCTGTTCTGCAATGGCACTGTGCTTTTCTACTGCCGAATATGCTTCTCCAGTCTGGTACAGGTCATCTCATGCCAGACAAGTACACATTGCTCTCAACGAAACCTGCAGGTTGATCACAGGTTTCTTAAGGCCTACACCAACTGATAAGCTCTACTGCCTGGCTGGAATAGCGCCACCATGGGTACGCAGCACAGTGGCTGCCAACAAGGAGAGACTGAAAGTGGAACAGGACAGTGCCCATCCACTGCACGGACATAATCCACCACAGCAACGGCTGAGATCGCGAAAGAGCTTCCTGAGAACATTCGAGAAGCTCACCATTTCACCAGAGAAGGCAAGGCTGGAGTCATGGAAGAAGTCGACGCCTCACCTGTAGACGCCAGAAGCTGAAGAACCACCACCTGGACACAACGAGAGATGGCTGGTGTGGAAATCTTTAAACAGATTACGATCAGGAGTTAAACGATCCAGAGACAATCTGAAGACATGGGGCTTCATAACAGAAGATACGTCCTGTGACTGTGGACAAGAACAAACCACAAGCCACATGCTCCAGTGCCTTTTGTGCCCTACATCCCGCACGAAGATTGATCTCCTGCAAGCCACTTCAAGCGCCTTGGAGGCTGCAAAGTACTGGGCACATGTAATATAAATACAATATATGTATAGGGCGTTACAAAAAGGTACGGCCAAACTTTCAGGAAACATTCCTCACACACAAATAAAGAAAAGATGTTATGTGGACATGTGTCCGGAAACGCTTAATTTCCATGTTAGAGCTCATTTTAGTTTCGTCAGTATGTACTGTACTTCCACGATTCACCGCCATGATTTCTACGGGATACTCTACCTATGCTGCTAGAACATGTGCCCTTACAAGTACGACACAACATGTGGTTCATGCACGATGGAGCTCCTGCACATTTCAGTCGAAGTGTTCGTACGCTTCTCAACAAGAGATTCGGTGACCGATGGATTGGTAGAGGCGTACCAATTCCATGGCCTCCACGCCCTCCTGACCTCAACCCTCTTGACTTTCATTTGTGGGGGCATTTGAAAGCTCTTGTCTACGCAACCCCGGTACCAAATGTAGAGACTCTTCGTGCTCGTATTGTGGACTGCTGTGATACAATACGCCATTCTCCAGGACTGCATCAGCGCATCAGGGATTCCATGCGACGGAGGGTGGATGCATGTATCCTCGCTAACGGAGGACATTTTGAACATTTCCTGTAACAAAGTGTTTGAGGTCACGCTGGTGCGTTCTGTTGCTGTGTATTTCCATTCCATGATTAATGTGATTTGAAGAGAAATAATAAAAAGGGCTCTAACATGGAAAGTAAGCGTTTCCGGAGACATGTCCACATAACATATTTTCTTTCTTTGTGTGTGAGGAATGTTTCTTGAAAGTTTGGCCGTACCTTTTTGTAACACCCTATATATATATATATATATATATATATTGATGTGTATGGCTACTGTAAATTTGTATGTTTCTGATCTGATTCGAGAATAAATAAAAATAGGCCTGTTGCACTTTCTAAGTCTTCTGCCAATGAATCGGAACCTTTGGTTGGCTCTACCCAAAACATTATCTATGTGATCGTTCCAATTTAGGGTATTTGCAATTGTAATCCCTAAGTATTTAGTTGAATTTACAGCCTTCAGATTTGTGTGACTTATCGCGTAATCGAAGTTTAGCGGATTTCTTTCAGTACTCATGTGAATAACTTCACACTTTTCTTTATTCAGGGTCAACTGCAAATTTTTGAACCATACGGATACCTTATCTAAATCATTTTGAAATCCGTTTTAGTCATCTGACGCCTTTACAAGGCGGTGAATGACAGCATCATCTGCAAACAATCTAAGACGGCTAATAAGATTTTCTCCTTTGTCGTTAATATAGATCAGGAACAGTAGAGGGCCTATAAGAATTCCTTGGGAACGCCGGATATTATTTCTGTTTTACTCTATGACATTCCGTCTATTGTATTGTATTGTATTGTACTGTATGTTAACCGGGGACCTAGAAACGACGGAGAGGCTCCACCCCGCAGCAGCCGCAGTGGTCCACAACCCCACGACCACTACCCCAGTCCGTTTCACCCCTCTGCCGCCCCACACCGAACCACTCCTTCAGGGTCATTCTGCGGTTCTCCCCTCCCCCGGTGGACCGCCCCCCCCCCCCTCCCCAGAGAACGTCTAACACCAGACAAGTGTAGACCCTATGTTTGTGTGGAAGAGTAATGGTGGTGTATGCGTACATGGGAAACTTGTTTGCGCAGCAATTGCCGACATAATGTAGCTGAGGCGGAAAAAGGGGAACCAGCCTGCATTCGCCGAGGCAGATGGAAAACCACCTAAAAACCATCCATAGACTGGTCGGCTCTCCAGACCTCGACAGAAGTCCGCCTGGTGGATTCGTGCCGGGGACTAGGCGTTCCTTTCCACTCCTGAAAGCCGTGCATTAGACCGCTCGGCTAACCAGGGGGGCACTACCGTCTGTTACTACGAACTGTGACCTTTCTGACAGGAAATCACGAATCCAGTCGCACAACTGAGGCGATATTCCATAGGTACGCAGTTTGGTTAGAAGACGCTTGTGAGGAACGTTGTCGAAAGCCTTCTGGAAGTCTGAAAATATGGAATCAATTTGACATCCCCTGTCGATAGCACTTATTGCGTAATGAGTGTAAAGAGCTAGTTGCGTTTCACAAGAACGATATTTTCTGAATCCGTGATGATTACGTGTCAATAAATCGTTTTCCTCGAGGCACTTCATGATGTTCGAATACAGCATATGTTCCAAAACCATGCTGCAAATCGATATTGGACTGAAATTCTACGGATTAGTCCTACTTCCGTTTCTGGGTATTCGTGTGACTTGAGCAATTTTCCAGTCTTTAGGTGCGGATCTTTCTGTGAGCGAGCGGTTGTATATAACTGACAAATGTGGAGCTATTGTATCAGCATACTCTGACAGAAACGTAACTGGTATGCAATCTGGACCGGAAGCCTTGCTTTTACAGTAGAGTCTCGATTATCCGATCTTCGGTTATTCGACCTCCTGTATTACCCGACCCTTTCACCGCGCCGGCCGTGCCCCAGCCGACGACAAGTCAGTGACTAACGTGTTGTTTGTTGATATTCAGTTGTCGCCGTCTGCTACTCCTCACTCCTCAGTGCCAACTTAGATCTGTAGTGGAGTGGTTCAAATGGTTCAAATGGCTCTGAGCACTATGGGACTTAACTGCTGAGGTCATTAGCCCCTAGAACTTAGAACTAGTTAAACCTAACTAACCTAAGGACATCACAAACATCCACGCCCGAGGCAGGATTCGAACCTGCGACCGTAGCGGGCTTGCGGTTCCAGACTGCAGCGCCTAGAGCCGCCCGGCCACTTCGGCCGGCTGTAGTGGAGTGGACGTGTTGCACTTTGTTTATGGTAAAAATTTGTGGTGATGGCTTCAAAACGGAAAAAGGTGGTCGTTTCAATGGAAGAAAAACTCCAAGCATTAAAAAGAGTAGACAATGGTGAAACTTTATTAAAAGTGGCGCAAGATTATAACGTCGGGAAAACAACAGTTGGAGGCTGGAAAAGGAGCCGCAATGAAATTGAGAAGTTGTGTTATCAGCGAGCAACCTCGGCTGTTTTGGAAGATCGGAAAACCGTGAAATACTGTGATTATGAAAAAGTAAGTGAAGCTTTGTTCCTATGGTTTACTCAACATAGACATAAAGGTGTATCCATGCCGGGCCCTATTTTGGAGGAAAAAGCCTTAAAGTTTCATAACAAACAAAGTGAACGAAAGTGAACATGATTTCACAGCTAATGCAGGCTAGCTCGCTAGATGGAAGAAAAGATGCGGAATTCGGCAACTTAATGTCTGTGGTGAAAAGCTTTCAGCAAAGCTGTTCAATTGTTTAGGAATAAACTTCAGAAGGTATTGGACAAGGAAAACTTAACAGGCGACCAAATTCGTAACTGCGACGAGAGTCGTCTCAATTACAAAATGTTACCGGAAAAACATTAGCGTCAAAGGCCGAAAAGGCAGCGCCAGGCTACAAACGTAGCAAAGAAAGAGTGACAATTCTTGCATGCAGTAACGCCAGAGCAAAATTGAAAATGAAACTGTCTATGATAGGTAAGCCATAAAAACCGAGAGAATTTAAATATGTAACTAAAAATGCTTTACCGGTTAAGTATTACAACCAAAAAATTGCTTGGATGAACTCAGACATTTTTAAAGAATGGTTTTTTAACGAGTTCGTGTCAGAAACTGGAAAGTTTTTGAAAGGCGACAACTTGCCCCGCAAAGCACTGTTGCTTCTAGACAATGCCACTTGTCATCCTAATGAAGATGAACTTCAAGATCAAGATATAATGGTCATGTTTTTGCGTCCATATGTCACATCCTTATGTCAGCCTATGGACCAAGGGACCTTACAGACACTGAAGAGAAACTAACGCAGAAACTTGCTTTCCTCTTTAATTAATGCTATGGACAAGGGAGAAGACACGCTAGAGCAGTTGCGCCGTATTAATTTGAAAGACGTAGCTTATGACGTGGCCCAATCTTGGGAGAGTTTTGGAGCAAATACAATTGCAAAATCGTGGAAAATTTTGCTACAGGAAAATCAAGAAAATTCTCCAGATGATGAAAATCTACAGCAGCAGACCGAACCAGAAAATACTAACCTGGTTTCATTGTTACGAAAAGTTCCGGGATGTGCTGACGCCACAGAAGATGACATAAACGAATGGATTGTCAAAGATGAAGAATTTGAAGTGACAGATGAAGAAATAGTCAACACGGTAAATGAAAAAGAAGAAAACGAAGAAGCGGATGTAGTGGATGAAAGTGCGCCCAAGATTTCTCACAACGAAGGACCCAAGGCCTTAGAAACTGCTTTAAAATATGCAGAGCAACTGGAGGAAACATCATCCGCCGAGGTTTTACTTCTTAAGAGACTACGTGATTTAGCAGCAAAAAAACAGCAAACAGCAGGCAAACAAAAGACAATTACTAACATCTTCACTCAGTAAATATCTATTCAGTGTAATCTGATTTGTATTGTATTAAATGTTAAATCATTTCGCCTACTTTAGTTTAATTTTTGTGTTTTTTTGTATTATTTTCCATGTTATCCGACCTTCCCGCTTATCCGACCTTGCCGCAGCCGGTTTAGGATGGATAATCGAGACTCTACTGTATTAAGTGATTTAAGCTACCTTGCGATTAGATTAGTTACCGGTGGGTTGTATCAATGCGCGAGCTCGATTGTTGGCGAAAATACGTATTCAAAGTCTGTAGTAAGTGTAAAACAACGTCAGATATTGTATCGAACGCCTTCTCCGAAAATAATGTCCGCCTGCTTGGCTGGGTGGTAACGTGCTCGTCTGCCATGCAAGCGGGTCCGGTTCGATTCCCGGCGGGGAGGAGATTTTAACCTTTCGGAGACTGGGTGTTGCGTTGTCCTCATCACCGGCGCACAAGTCGCCCAATGTGGCGTCGACGGAAATAAGACTCGCACTTGGCGGCCGAAATTCCCCGAATAGGGGCCTCCCGGCCAACGGTACCTTACGTTCATTCATTCAATTCCGAAAATAATTATGAGCAGTTAGTTCAGGAGCCAACTCGAAGTGTAAATGCTTCCAAAATCAAACTTGATCACTTAGCAACAAATAATCCTGAGGAAACAGGATCGTCACGACGGATACAGGCATTAGGGACTACAGGACCGTTGTAGGTAGATTGACCACCGCAACATACAAACCAATTAAAAATAAACGCAAAATAAATTTGCTTAAAAAAGGAGATAAACATTCGTTTGACGCCTTCCTAAGAGACAGCCTTCACTCTTTTCCAACTAACTTCGTGTGTGTAGACTAGATGTGTCTTGACTTCAGAGAAATAGTAACTGACGCAATTAAGAGATTTGTACCAAATAAATTAATAAAAATGGTGCTGATCCCCCAAGGTAAACAAAACATGTCGGAACACGGTTGCAAAAGCTACGAAAAAGCATGTCAAATTTAAAAAAACACAAAATCTCCAAGATTGGAGATGAAGCTCTAAACTTAGCGCGGACTTCACTGCAAGATGCTTTTAACAGTTTCCATAGTTAAACTTTGTCTCGAAATCTGAAAGAAGATTCGAAGAGATTTTTGTCCTATGTAAAGCACACCAGCGGCAAGACACAATCAGTACCCCAATGCACGACGGCAACGGTAATACACTCCTGGAAATGGAAAAAAGAACACATTGACACCGGTGTGTCAGACCCACCATACTTGCTCCGGACACTGCGAGAGGGCTCTACAAGCAATGATCACACGCACGGCACAGCGGACACACCAGGAACCGCGGTGTTGGCCGTCGAATGGCGCTAGCTGCGCAGCATTTGTGCACCGCCGCCGTCAGTGTCAGCCAGTTTGCCGTGGCATACGGAGCTCCATCGCAGTCTTTAACACTGGTAGCATGCCGCGACAGCGTGGACGTGAACCGTATGTGCAGTTGACGGACTTTGAGCGAGGGCGTATAGTGGGCATGCGGGAGGCCGGGTGGACGTACCGACGAATTGCTCAACACGTGGGGCGTGAGGTCTCCACAGTACATCGATGTTGTCGCCAGTGGTCGGCGGAAGGTGCACGTTCCCGTCGACCTGGGACCGGACTGCAGCGACGCACGGATGCACGCCAAGACCGTAGGATCCTACGCAGTGCCGTAGGGGACCGCACCGCCACTTCCCAGCAAAGTAGGGACACTGTTGCTCCTGGGGTATCGGCGAGGACCATTCGCAACCGTCTCCATGAAGCTGGGCTACGGTCCCGCACACCGTTAGGCCGTCTTCCGCTAACGCCCCAACATCGTGCAGCCCGCCTCCAGTGGTGTCGCGACAGGCGTGAATGGAGGGACGAATGGAGACGTATCGTCTTCAGCGATGAGAGTCGCTTCTGCCTTGGTGCCAATGATGGTCGTATGCGTGTTTGGCGCCGTGCAGGTGAGCGCCACAATCAGGACTGCATACGACCGAGGCACACAGGGCCAACACCCGGCATCATGGTGTGGGGAGCGATCTCTTACAGTGGCCGTACACCACTGGTGATCGTCGAGGGGACACTGAATAGTGCACGGGTCATCCAAACCGTCATCGAACCCATCGTTCTACCATTCCTAGACCGGCAAGGGAACTTGCTGTTCCAACAGGACAATGCACGTCCGCATGTATCCCGTGCCACCCAACGTGCTCTAGAAGGTGTAAGTCAACTACCCTGGCCAGCAAGATCCAGCACGAACGCTGGTCCAACTGAGGCGCCAGGTGGAAATGGCATGGCAAGCCGTTCCACAGGACTACATCCAGCATCTCTACGATCGTCTCCATGGGAGAATAGCAGCCTGCATTGCTGCGAAAGGTGGATATACACTGTACTAGTGCCGACATTGTGCATGCTCTGTTGCCTGTGTCTATGTGCCTGTGGTTCTGTCAGTGTGATCATGTGATGTATCTGACCCCAGGAATGTGTCAATAAAGTTTCCCCTTCCTGGGACAATGAATTCACGGTGTTCTTATTTCAATTTCCAGGAGTGTACAATCGATGACAGCGGCACAACAGCAGAGTTATTAAACACAGTTCTCCGAAGTTCCTTCACCAAAGAAGACGAAGTAAATATTCCAAAATTCGAATTCGGAACGACTGCCAACATGTACATAAGCACTTAATACAGTCAAGTTTCTGGTCCAGATAGCATACGTATAAGGTTACTTTTAGAGCGTACTGATAAAGTAGTCCCAGATTCAGCAATCAATTACAACCGTTCGCGTGCTCAAGAAAGATAATCGGAGTAATCAGCTGAATTATAGACCATATCGCTAAAGTCGATTTGTAGTAGGTTTTTGGGACACACACAGCTTTCGAACGTTATGAATTGTATCGAATGTACGACGTATTGACACAAAGTCAGCACGAATTCAGACAATATCGCTCTTGTACTCACAACTAGCTCTTTATTAGCACAAAATAATGAGTTCTATCAATAGGAGACGTCAAATTCATTCCACATTCCTAGACTTCGCGAATAGCTTTTGACACCGTTACGCCCAACAAAATTTGTAATCAGATTGCGTGCCGACGGAGTTTCGCTTCCGCTGTGCGACTGTAGTAGTAGTAGTAGTAGTAGTAGTAGCTTTATTCATCCGTAGATCTCTATTTGCAAGGATGTAGGACATGCCAAACTATTTACAAAATTAGACCAATTTAAAATAAGCTAATTCGTATACACATACATTTACAGACTTCTAGTTAGAGACAATCATTAGATTTATTCCTGCTATACTTTTGCCCGCATCTCGTGGTCGTGCGTTAGCGTTCTCGCTTCCCACGCCCGGGTTCCCGGGTTCGATTCCCGGCGGGGTCAGGGATTTTCTCTGCCTCGTGATGGCTGGGTGTTGTGTGCTGTCCTTAGGTTAGTTAGGTTTAAGTAGTTCTAAGTTCTAGGGGACTGATGACCATAGCTGTTAAGTCCCATAGTGCTCAGAGCCATTTGAACCATTTGAACCTGCTATACTTTTCTTACAAATAACTTAGTAAATAATGTAATGTCACACTGTTCAATCATATCTCACTATCAGTCACTGCACACACTATACATACATTGTTTCATAATACTTCACTCTCTACACACACACACAGACACACACGCACCGGTGATCTTTGGGCCATTTTCTGTACCGCAACTTCCCATTTGCTATCCTGAAAAACTGAATCAGGATCCCTGTATCATGAGTGAGATATTGAGCTCAGAAAGAGGAAGAGGTGTTAGTACTGTGCTATACATAGCTTGGGGGTAATGTTTTCAGAAAAGGACATAAGAAGGAAAAGAACGTAGTCTGAAGGTGTTATGTGGCATGTTGGATGTTTTATAATCACTATTATTGTTTATTTGTATAACTTTTTTTACCAAACCCCTTCTATGTTTTATCTAAGTAATCCTTCAATGTGTAAAATGTATTTCATATAAGGCACTTTTTAGCTGCCTTTTTAAATAAGTGTATGTGTGTAGTTCCTTTAATCTCTTTTGGTAATTTATTGTACAGTTTTATGCCTTGGTAGAAAATACTGTTTTGAGTTTTATGTTTATTTTTTCTTGGTGCATGTTAAGTTGAGTTTAGCTCTTGTTCCTTGGTCATGGACAGAGCTGTTTGTGCAGTAATTACCAATGTTATTTTGATGTGTACAACTGACTGGTAAATGTATTTACATGGAGCATTTGAAATGCCCGATCTTTACAATGAGCTCGACTACTACTTCTGGTTGCTATTCTTATGGCTCTTTTCTGGAGTTTGAAATTTGTGTTCATATTTTGAGCATTTGTTCTCTAAAAAAAGAATGCAGTAGATAAGAATCGAGGGTACATGTGAACAGTATGTAACTAAAAGACACTGCATGTTACACACTGATTATAGGATTCTAAGGCCATAACATGCTGATGACATTCTGTTTGCAAGTACCTTTGTGTGTTCACTCCACTTCAACTGAGGATCAATATTCATTCCTAGAAATTTTGCATTTGTTACGCAGTCTGTAGAGGTGCCATCTACATTTAATTTAACATTGTCATTTTCCCTCTTCAAACTGAAACTCATGGCATTAGTTTTCATTATGTTCAATGCCACTTTATTGCTTACTGACCAAACGTAAACTTCCTTGAGAGTTTCGCTGCAAGGAGTTCCCTTGTTTTCTCAGTAACTATTATACTTCTGTCATCAGCAAAGAGTAGTTTTTCACCATGAGTAACACTACTGAGAGAGTCACTGATGTATATAGGGTATAGTATTGGTCCTAATGTGCTACCTTGCAGAATCCCTATATTAATGTATTTTGGTTCTGATAAGTGTTTTCCTAATTGTTTGGATCTATTTGAAGTATGTGTTATCACTACTCTTTGTACCCTATCTGCTATATATGATCGAAACCAGTCATTAGCTACCCCTCTTATTCCTAATGCTTCTAATTTATTTAATAGAATCTTGTGGTCGACTGTATCAAAGGCCTTAGAAAGGTCCAGAAATATGCCTCTGACACACTCATCTTTGTCAAGAGCATCATGTACATCTTTTGTGAATTCAACTATGGCTGACTCCGTATTTTTGCCACTTTGGAAACCAAACTGTGATTCGCTTGAAATATTGTATTTATTTAGGTAATTCATTAATCTCTCTTTCATATTTCCTTCTATTATATTTCAGAATGGTGACAGTAGGGAAATGGGTAAGTAATTTTCTACGTCTTCTGCATTACCTTTCTTAAGGAAAGGTATAACTCTTGCCTGTTTTAACTGCTCTGGAAATGTCCGTGATGTCAAGGATTCATTTATTATATTTTTAAAGGGGCCTTGTATAATCTATTTACATTTTTTCAGTACACACATTGGTACTTCATCTAAGCCAGCTGACTTTCTATTTTTTAGTTTTTGAACAGTTTTATTGACTTCATTTTCTGTGGTCAGAAGTAACATCATCGTATTTAGTGCAGCATTATTTACAGGTGTTAATTTTGTTTTGTGCAATTTTTGCTGTAAATTCTATGCAATACTTGAGAAATGCTCATTTATATAGTTCGCTGAGTGTTGTGGATCATTTGTTATCTTATCCCCCTTCCTTAGCAGTACGTTATTCTGCGTTTGTTTTCCTCTTCCCATTGTCTTTCTTGTAACATCCCTGACTGCTTTGCTTTTATTCTCTGAATTATATATTATTTCGTCATTAAATGACTTTTTCGCAGCAATCAGCACCTTTCTATAGATCTTTTTGTATCTATGAAAGAGTTTTAGGAATTCTGGATCATTGCGACTCTTTTTCATGGAACTGAGGTATTTAAGTGTTTGGGAGGACTTCGTAATACCTTGCTGTTATCCATCTGTTTTCTGAGATGTTGAAACATACATGCTTACTTTTGTAAATGGCTTTTCAAAGTTCAATTTAAACAATGTGGAAAATTTAGAGAATTTCCTATTCACATTGGTTTCCTCATACACTTCATTCCAGTTTTGTGTTGCTAGTTCTTTTAAAAAGTATTTTATTGCAAGTTCTGACAGATGTCGTTTGTAGGCTTGTAGTTTAAGGAATGATTCGATGCCTGATTTTACTGTTGTTATTTGACAGATATGGTCTTATAATCCAAAAGGTTTTAAAGCTACATCACATTTTTCCCTGTCCATATTTGTGGCCACATGGTCAATTACTAATGCAGTCATTGTAGTAACTATTGACCAATAGGGACATGCCAAAACTTCGAAGGATATTTATGAGGGTTCTGCTGGATTCATTTATGATGTTAGTGTTGATTTTAATGTCCCCACACAGAATTATGTTGACCTTTGTACTTGAGACTTTATCTAAAACTTCTGTTAATTTATTGAAAAAAGTGTATACACCACCACTGGGAGATCTACACACGTACAAAATGATTAATTTCTTGGTGATATCAAACCCTTTTGTTTCAATAGCTGATATTTCAAAGTGTTTGTCGTCACCTACTGTACTGAGCTCATGTCTTGATTTGAACTGTGTTCCTTTTCTGATATAAATGCATAATCCTCCACCCCTTGAAACAGTTCTGCAATAAGAGTTTGCCATTTCATAGAATGATAATACTACAGGTTGGATTTCTGTGTCTATACACCAGTGCTCAGTACCACAAACTACTGTGCAATGCCCCATGTTACCTATTGTTTGTTCTTCTTTGTGCCATCTGTCATTTACGATATTTGGAGTGTTATAATCTGTCTTATGAGTGATTGTTTTAGTATTTTTAAACTGCTAGAGGTACTCTTTAGTCAGGGGAACCTGTTGTCTGGATTTATCCTAAAAAAGACTTACTTTTCCCACCCATGACAACAGTATTTGACCATGTGTGGCCCGAGATCCATCCCCTACACTTTCATGAATCAGCTGTACCAATCTTCCCTTCGCAGTCCTGTTTAGGAGCAGGCCATGCCTAGTGAAACCCCATTTGTTGATAGTCCCGACGGTCACCAGAGAAACATGAACGCAGTTAGTTGCCCTCAGAGCCATTCCTAACTCCACATTGATTCCCCTCACAGCACCATCAAGGTGTGGTCGATCATGACGCCGAAATAGCTCAACAAATTGTGTGTTGGTGCCATGAGTCAGGGAAGCTATCTTGTCTGGATCACCACCTATGTCATATGCCCCATCCCTATCCAAACTTTTCCCCGCCCAACCCACTATCACTACATGGTCCTCTTTTGTAAAGTCCTTACATAAAGACCCTAAGTCCTCTATGACTAAGCTCTGCATTTGGCTTGAAGATACTGGTGGCCTGGTACGCTGCCCCTAAACTTTCCTGTAACTTCTCCACTTAACTCGACTAGTGGTAGATACCTGTTTATGGTGTTGATGATAAAACTGTCAGATCGCGTTCTCTTTCTTCCTATCCTCCTACCAGCTGCCAGTTCCCAACAACCCTCCTGCCCCCTATCTCCCTTGATCCTTATCAGTCCCTGAAGCGCACAAATTTTCCATTCCTGTTCCCCAATCAAAATGTTCCTACTGCATACTCCGCAGTCCCAGGAGAGAGCCTCTTCTGTCCTCCTAACGTTCTCCTCACAGAATCCCCCCCACTGAAAATATTCCCTACAAGATTGGCAACAGATCCCTCTACTCACTACCCTTTAACAGCTCCTACATTTCTCAGTCATGGTCAGAGTAATTAAGTTTAAAGAATGTTTCAAATTTGACATGGACGCGATACTAGTTGTATGTAAACAAAAAACGACACAAAGGTCTTATGTATGATCGTTGTTGTTTTTTACTGATTCAGAGATACGATGACAGAAGAATGAATTAGTATTTACTTTGATTTTAGAGAATTTAAGTTATCAATCGTGTTCGGTCAGGTTTTAAACGTTTATAACTCGGCAAATTTGGGCGTACATCGCGTCTATGTACTAGTAAACAATACGAAATATGTTAGTTAAATACGTTTTACAAACGTTTAATTACGCTTTTATTGCCACAATAGACATTGATGAAACTAGTAGCTGCCTTTTTTAATGAATTTTGCACTATCAAGGAAGCTTGAATAGAATTTTATTTTAGAATGAGATTTTCACTCTGCAGCGGAGTGTGCGCTGATATGAAACTTCCTGGCAGATAAAACTGTGTGCCGGACCGAGACTCGAACTCGGGACCTTTGCCTTTCGCGGGCAAGTGCTCTACCAACTGAGCTACCCAAGCACGACTGACGAGCCGTCCTAACAGCTTTACTTCTGCCAGTACCTCGCCTCCTTTCTTTCAGGAGTGCTAGTACTACAGGTTTCGCAGGTGAGCTTCTGTAAAGTTTGGAAGGTAGGAGACGAGGTACTGGCAGAAGTATAGCTGTGAGGACGCGGCGTGAGTCGTGCTTCGGTAGCTCAGTTGGTAGAGCACTTGCCCGCGAAGACAAGGGTCACGAGTTCGAATCTCGGTCCGGCACACAGTTTTAATCTGCCAGGAAGTTTCAGAATTTTTTTTGTTTATGTCACGATAAATTTCGGGCTATGTCGCAATTATTGGGACTTCAGGCAACACATTTTTTTTTTTTTCAAGAACAAGTCCTGCTGGGAAGCTAATATTCAGTTGTGTGACAAAAACGGACACTACAGCAAGTATATGAAACAAAGAAAATTTAAATTTGACACAATTCCCCTTACATATATTCTTTTAGCGAATGAAGAAAATACCTGTGATCTCACTCAGCGGCCATCTTCACCGGATCCGAGATTTCTTCTCTGAGAGGTCACAGTTCGTAGTGATTGACGGAAAATCATTCAGTTAAACAGAAGTGATACTGGGCTTACCGCAAGGAAGTATTACAGGACCTTTGCAGTTCGTAATCTACATAAACGATTTCAGATACGATCTGAGCAGCCCGTTTAGGTAGTTTGCAGATGATGCTGCATTTTACCGACTCCTAACGTCATCACAAGATCTAAAAAATAATTGCAAAATGACTTAGGTACGGTATCTCTATGGTGCAAAATGTGGTAATTTTCTATGAATAAGGGAAAGCGTGAGGTTGTCGACATGAGTGCAAAAGAAATCGGTTAAATTTAGGTTACACCATAAATCACTCAAAGGCTGTTAGTTCTACCAAATATCTAGGAATTAAAACTGAGAACAAATTAAGTTCGAACGACCACTTGTTTTCTCCCTCTCCGTTTGGAGTGGAACTGGAGAGGAAGTGGCTCGTAGTGTTGTAACACTTCGTTATGTAGCCTACTGCTATTTGCGGAGTATGTACGTAAAAGAGTACGCAAATGTAGAAAATATAAAGAGTATAAAATAATCTTCATTTTGTGGTTCACAAATTTTATAAAAAAAAAAAAGCATCTGTTATGTATACCATTACAAAGCTCCTAAAATCTTTATTATGGGCCATCTACTTTCGACTGTAATATCTTCTTAAGTCTGTCGGACGACAAAGTGGTGAAAATAGCTGTAGGATAATAAAAATTTTAGCAGTTTTATAGTAGTGTGCATAAAAATGTTCTGTAATGAGAGAGCTGTGTCCCTTCTTTGTTTTGATTGGTATGGCTTTGCGTTTATCAGCAATGAAACATGAGTCTTGGCCACTGCTGCAAGTAATGCGATTTTGCACTAAATGTTGTACAAAGAAGATTATTAAAGCGTGTACCTTTTACATCATTATCAAGTCGTACTGATCTCATTAAATGTGTAAACAGCATAAGCACCGATGAGGATTTGGCAAAAGGATGGGCTGAGGTTGACCAGGGGGGGGGGGGGAGGGGGGGCGCTGTAAGAACTTTGCCTGGGCGATAGGTAGCCTAGCCAGGTTACCCCTCCGCTCCCACTTGCAGTGTATTTTACGCCTACCCTTTGTCTTAGCTCGTTTTCATATTCGACCGCACTACAGTACTATCTTAGTGGTCGAATACAAGGTGAACCACCTGAAACTTACACCGTAAATATTGCGGAATTCAAAAGGACTGTTGATCTGCAGTTTTCACGTAATGGATTGGTAGTCAGCGGCTCGTATTTTTAACCAATCAGCAGACTGTAATAATACTTAGAAAGCGTATTTGTTTGCAAACACACACTTTTTTCGTGGAACAATGCCTGTTGACATTAACAGAGTAAAAGAAGGGTAAATTAGAATGTCAGTGGTGTTTATTGAAGGACTACAGTACGAGTAGTTTACGAGGTTCTAGGGGACTGATGACCATAGATGTTAAGTCCCATAGTGCTCTGAACCATTTGAACCCTGCAGACAGCTTTCCCCACAGAAAAAAGTGTACAGGGGTCAAAGCCGAGAGGGGGCCGGTCAAGGTAAAGGTCCCCTGCTGCCAATCCAACGATCTGGAAACAATTTGTGAAGACATGCTGTAGTATTTCGTACACTATGGGCTGAACATCCATCATGTTGGTACCACGCATTCCTCCTAGTCTGCTTAGAAACGTCTTCTAGCGTTCATGGAAGATGGTCCGTTACGAGGCTGAGATACGTGTGTGCGTTTGGTGTTCCGTCTGTGAAACACGCGCATTTGACCTGATGGTTCGCTATCTCACAGCACTCGTTTACAAGATATGGACACTGATGTTCCACATGACGAAGCCAACAGAGATTGTCAACAAAACGATAGTGCATGTTTCGACTGTTCACCTGATCACGATTGTGAGTTAATGAGCTTTTCACCCACATTTAAGTATATGGCCGAAAGAGTCAGCCTTCAGGAATTGTGAAACGAACCCTATCGTCCAGGACCGAATGCTACAAAGGGCACAGATTCACCACAAGATGGGGAAACCCAAAGCCTTCTATTGTCTATTGAGGCCTAAGCACTGTAGTGCGCGAGTGAGACAGACGAGAACGTACGTGATGGGGAAGCCCAGTGGAATCCGTATCTTTCCGAGGATACGTAGCAGTGTTAAATATGGCGGACCTAAAATCTGCCATAAAGGGAAATATTTGTGAAAACTATTTAATTCTGTAGTAATGCAGGGAATCGAGGCACAAAATTTTAATCTGCCATCCTCCATAAATTTTCTTGGTGATCCCACTTAATTGTGAGTACTGATCGTATCTGTAATAGTTTAGTATTTATTGTTAATGTGGTATTAACAAGTTTTGTAAAAAAGGACCTGATTGCTAAAATCTGCGAGCTTTGGTAGATCTTCACGACCGACATTTCATATAGAAGCACATCATTAAAATGACAAATGTTGTAAATATCAACTCAGAAACTTTATTTGTTTAAATGATATAGTAAATTTAAATTATCATTATTTTCAGTTGAGCATCAGATCATCATTTCCTCCACACAGAACACATTGAACGATGATAGCACGACACCTTATTGAATCATTAGGTAACAGAATATTTGTTGTAAAGTTTAGTGCATAATAGTTACTTTTGTTCTAGATTTATTTATCAGAAATCACATTGGTGCAAGGCTACTGGCCATGCCATTCAAAGCTAAGAAATATATTGTATTGGTTTTATGTAAAAGTATTTTAGGTTTCTCATGCAATGTATATTATTTTTACTGTATTTAGAACGTGAAAGTGGTCAATCTTTGATTATTTACATATGTTGAAATGTAAAATAATGTAGAATAAGCTGTAGCCAATCAGATGGACGGCTTCAGGAAAGGGAACTGCCCTAGTCAGTTGAGCGAGGATTTCGATGCGCGGGAAACGCGGCCGGGGACAAGCAAAGGGAGTGCTGATCCAGACGCGAAAGCTGACAATTCTGGTCTAGACGCCAAAGGGAACAGTGCTGGTGTAGACGCGAAAGCAGACGGTCGGTCTTTCGGTAGCCAGGAAGTGAAACGACTTGGAAAATGTCGCGTAGTGTGGTATTGCGGGACTTAGTCTCTGAGCGGTGAACAGCCGCACTCCTGGAGTGAACTCTTTTAACTTTTCGTGAAGATAACGACGTGGAGTATCGAACTTGTAATTCGCGGTGAGATTGTGAATGATATAACTATATCAAATGGATAAGCGCTCGTGTGCAACAGTAACTCTAAATACGTCCACTTTCCGCTGTTAGTTTGCGTTATGAATGAACATTATTCTAATCAAGTCGCAGCTGTGTGGCCTACTTCACTTATGGTTCGTTAATTTAGCTCCCGATATTATTATTACTGTTATTATACAGGGTTATTACAAATGATTGAAGCGATTTCACAGCTCTACAATAACTTTAATATTTGAGATATTTTCACAATGCTTTGCACCCACATACATAAACTCAAAAAGTTTTTTTAGGCATTCACAAATGTTCGATATGTGCCCCTTTAGTGATTCGGCAGACATCAAGCCGATAATCAAGTTCCTCCCACACTCGGCGCAACATGTCCCCATCAATGAGTTCGAAAGCATCGTTGATGTGAGCTCGCAGTTCTGGCACGTTTCTTGGTAGAGGAGGTTTAAACACTGAATCTTTCACATAACCCCACAGAAAGAAATCGCATGGGGTTAAGTCGGGAGAGCGTGGAGGCCATGACATGAATTGCTGATCATGATCTCCACCACAACCAATCCATCGGTTTTCCAATCTCCTGTTTAAGAAATGCCGAACATCATGATGAAAGTGCGGTGGAGCACCATCCTGTTGAAAGATGAAGTCGGCGCTGTCGGTCTCCAGTTGTGGCATGAGCCAATTTTCCAGCATGTCCAGATACACGTGTCCTGTAACGTTTTTTTCGCAGAAGAAAAAGGGGCCGTAAACTTTAAATCGTGAGATTGCACAAAACACGTTAACTTTTGGTGAATTGCGAATTTGCTGCACGAATGCGTGAGGATTCTCTACCGCCCAGATTCGAACATTGTGTCTGTTCACTTCACCATTAAGAAAAAATGTTGCTTCATCACTGGAAACAAATTTCGCACTGAACGCATCCTCTTCCACGAGCTGTTGCAACCGCGCCGAAAATTCAAAGCGTTCGACTTTGTCATCGGGTGTCAGGGCTTGTAGCAATTGTAAACGGTAAGGCTTCTACTTTAGCCTTTTCCGTAAGATTTTCCAAACCGTCGGTTGTGGTACGTTTAGCTCCCTGCTTGCTTTATTCGTCGACTTCCGCGGGCAACGCGTGAAACTTGCCCGCACGCGTTCAACCGTTTCTTCGCTCACTGCAGGCCGACCCGTTGATTTCCCCTTACAGAGGCATCCAGAAGCTTTAAACTGCGCATACCATCGCCGAATGGAGTTAGCAGTTGGTGGATCTTTGTTGAACTTCGTCCTGAAGCGTCGTTGCACTGTTATGACTGACTGATGTGAGTGCATTTCAAGCACGACATACGCTTTCTCGGCTCCTGTCGCCATTTTGTCTCACTGCGCTCTCGAGCACTCTGGCGGCAGAAACCTGAAGTGCGGCTTCAGCCGAACAAAACTTTATGAGTTTTTCTACGTATCTGTAGTGTGTCGTGACCATATGTCAATGAATGGAGCTATAGTGAATTTATGAAATCGCTTCAATCATTTGTAATAGCCCTGTATGTTATGTTAACTTCTTATTTCGCAAACTTGCCATCAGTCAGACAGTTTAACCAAAGGGTCACAAGTGTCTAATTTAGGGGGTGTAATGCGACACGTGCGGTTCAACCCCTAGACGAGTTTGAGCCAAGACATTTCGTCGAAGAGGAACCGCATGTGAGCCCGAACATCTATGGGATGATAGCTTGCACGGTTAGTAAAAGTGGCTTCACCACTGTACCACATATATGGTACATCTGGATTATCTTGTCTGAATGCCCACGTATAGAAGTTAGGGTGATTCCGATAATCGTTTCCCAGCCGCTCTTGGTGGAGGGAGCTGTGATAGAGATGGAAGCTGTGTCGATGGAGCCGGCCAGTGTGGCCGAGAGGTTCTAGGCGCTACAGTCTGGAACCGCACGACCGCTACGGTCGCAAGTTCGAATCCTGCCTCGGGCATGGATGTGTGTGATGTCCTTAGGATAGTTACGTTTAAGTAGTTCTAATTTCTACAGGACTGATGACCTCAGAAGATAAGTCCCATAGTGCTCAGAGCCATTTGACCCTTTTTTTTGTCGATGGAGAATGCGTACGACAGTCGGCTGACTACGCCACTTTCTCGTGAGACTGCGCGTAAGCCGACGTGCGGATGAACTGCGACAGCAGCGAAAACATTGATTTCTTCCTCTCCTGTCGTCACTTGTTTCGTTGTGCTACGTTCTGTACGTGTTACTACCACTTTCAAGTAAATTATTGAAAGGTTGAAAAATAATTGTCGAGATGGTTGACTTCTATTGGCATATCTTGACGCATGTACCGTACAAGAATGAACTGCATTCTTGCCACACTCCACATACACCATAAGCAAATCGGCATTTTCTGCATTCGTGAAGCTCGTCGTCCAGTCACGACCTGCTGCTTGAACTGTCACACACTACCTGACTAGCAAGTGGCAGTGCACTCAAGGAACACACAAGCGCACTGTAAGCAAACATAAAAACGTCGTACCTAGGAACTATGCTAGTTGAGTGGTATAAACAAGTGTCGGTGTGGAAACTTTTCAAAATACGGTGTGTCGTATACGACTCGCACTATAATCCTAAATCAGATATCGATGACATTCTAATTTACCCTAATTCCGTTTGTTTAAGTCAACAGGCACTGTTCCATTTAAAAAGCTGTATGTTTGCACAAAAATACGCCTTATTGTAATCCGTTGATTGCCTAACAATACGAGCCTGTGACTGTCAAAACCGAAAATCAATACTACATTCCATTTCCGCGATATTTGCGGTGCAAGTAGTAGGTGATTCACCCTTCATAATTTCCGCTGTTTTAAGACGAGGTGTTGAGGGTTCATGTTCATCCTCGAGCCTTATCTGTCGGTTAATCGCCCACTGAACTTCAGTCTAGATACTACTGTGACCTTTATGTTTACAGACATACGTGACTCAGAAACAAATAAAGACAGCTACTATGATACCACACAAGCTGAGGTCTCTGCGACTCGGTGAAACCGAGTTACGCAGTTACGGAGTGGCTCAGGAAAACGTAATTTCGAAAATTTTTGTTGTCAGCATCTTGGTGCCGGCAGTCGTTCGCGAACGATGCTGAGTTATTCTGAATGCTTTGCCATTTAGTGATCAAACAGCAGAGGAGTGGCGCATAACGCTGTGAAAGCGTTTTACAACCAGGGTATTAGTGTGACCGACTGCTGCGCAAAGGGTATTTCGATAGCGTTACCAGATAGACCGTAATGGAAGTGACCTATCTGCTCATGCGATTACAGCATAGATCCATAATTTTGAAGAAACTGGTCCAGCTTTGAAGAAGAAGCCACCAGGCAGCGTTCGAATGGTTCGTATCCCAGAGAACACTGCAACTGCTCGACTTCCCATCTATAGGGGCCCTCGCTACTGCGTTCGACAACATGCATCTGCGCTAGAGACTGGCCGACGAAGCGTACAAACAATAGTGCACGACCTATAGTTTCACCCCTGTAAGTCACAGATTGTGCGGCGATTCAGTCTACGAAACCCTGTGTCGTGTAGGCAGTTTAGCGCACAGATGTTGCTAAAATCAACAACTAAGGCAAAAAGAAGAAAAAAAGAAGATTGTCAGAGGAATCCCACTTCCGCCTTGCCTTGAGAGACACGTTAACAGACAGATGAAACAACGAACGACTCATACTGCTCCACAATCGATGGAAACCGTTCGCCATTTGTTTGGAAGGCACATCATTTCCTGTAAAGGTGACATTCCATAGCATCCGAGATTCACTTACCTTCATGTCTGCGATATCTTGTTGTCGGATATCTTAAAATCAATGTGTGTAGCAGACGTCTTGTGCTCGTCCAAGAAGTGAAATAGAAAACTGAAGACTAAATCATGGCCGTTGCACGAGACATGCTAACGGAATCACTGCCGTTGCTCGAGACATGCTGCACCGAGTAGTCCGGCGTTTCAATAAAAAGGCTATTAAGATGTAAACACCAAAAGGGAGAATATCTTACTAATGTCATATTTAAGCAGCGGACAGACGGTTACTGACATTCTGTAGTGAAAATATAAATGGCATACTGTATCATCATCATCATCATCATCAACATCATCATCATTTAAGACTGATTATGCCTTTCAGCGTTCAGTCTGGATATATCAATAAAAATGTATATCTCGTTCTATCTTTCCTGTATGATTACTAGCCACAGCTGTCGGAGGTGGGGTTAATCCCGAGACGGGCATTAATCAAATAGCCTCCTATATGAATGTGTTCAAATGTGTGTGAAATCTTATGGGACTTAATTGCTAAGGTCATCAGTCCCTAAGCTTACACGCTACTTAACCTAAATTATCCTAAGGACAAACACACACACCCATGCCCGAGGGAGGACTCGAACCCCCGTCGGGACCAGCCGCACAGTCCATGACTGCAGCGCCTTAGCCCGCTCGGCTAATCCCGCGCGGCCCTACGTGAATTAAAACTTACACTCAGCGTCTTGTCTACTTTCATTTTTAGCGAAAAATAGTACTGTGAGGGACTTAAGGTTCACAAAAAATTTTACCGCAGGAAATTAGTGCAGCAAAGGTTGAAACTATTTCTTCCACAGTTAAGAAAGGCAAAAATTAGAATTTTCTTCACGCTGAGGTTTTATTACCCGAGGGCCTATAGACACTGACGGAGGTGGCTCTAAATCTACATATTATGGTATGAAGTGTGCAACGGAGGGTACTTTTTATTGTAGCATAAATTAAGGTTTTATCTCAAGATATCAACGGATCTAGTTTAATTAAATACATTAAAGTTAGTAACGTCTAACGCAACTGGGGAGAGATTGCGTCGACTCCTCAGAAGGATGCAAATCTAAATTTTTCTTGGCGGTAATGTTTGGCCGGCGAAAAATCCATTTTGCCATGAAAACTGTTTAAGCTTGCAGGTCTCGAACGCAACATACTGCAGACATCTTCGTAACTTAATGTAAACATAATCGGAATACACAATCAAACAATCTTTATTCATAAACATTCAGTACAGAACTACTATGTTTACGAAATATATTGATACAAATGCATGAATTGCTGTTTGTCACATAAGCACTCTGCGCGTTCTTTTAGTGGAATATATGATGATAGTGTAGCAAAACAATACGTTAGGTTGGAATTTTATGGTTCAAGTAATGATTTTAGAGCTGGGGTAGTCAACCTTATTTACCCAAGGCTTTCTCATGTATCTCTGTTAGTAGTAAAAATTTGCAATCGTCCACCGGTTCCATAGTAATGGGGAATTATAAAGTTGGGCAATTACTTTATAAAATTTATAAAGCAGACATGTAACAAGTTAAAGTGTGTAACAGTAATTACTTACCAAATACTTTACGTAAACATTTTATGAAAACGTGATGAAGTTTTTTTTTAAATTTTTTTTAATCCCTCCACCATGAAACCTGGAACGCCATCTATTCAGCGATAGGTACTAGGTGGACTATCACTGCTTTAGGGGTACCTATGTTTCACAAACAGTCCCAATATCGCTGCAACTGGTCGCAACAGGCGTCCTTTATCGATAACCATATAAATTCTGCCGAGTTTTCAAGTACTTTCAGCGTCGTAAAGCAGTTACATTCCAATGTGAGGTATTTGAAATTTCCGTCCAAGCAGCTACGCAATTTCAGTTTCACAGATTGTACCAAAGTGTCCTTTACACTGAAATCCACTACCGCGAGGTTTCCCGTCGTTATGGTATTAAAGATGACTTTAGTTTTTCTGTCCAACGTTAGTTGCTCCGGCTATTTTCTTATTGATCACTTAAAGACGGCTATCAAGACATCTTTCTTTCCAGTCATACCCGACCGACGAACAATTCCACCACCCTCTGCACAGCAACTGATTTTATCCTCAGCTTTTACGTGTTCAAATATTCGCCCACAGTTTCGTTGCAAATACATCCCGGATCATACGATCATATTTTCATTTTAGTTGTCCTACAATGTCACAGTTCTACAATGAAATTTAGGCCCTCAGAACCCAACTGCACATATTGGTATCTTCTTGAAGTATAAATTTCCTCTCTCCGACTAGATGAAACGCACTGGCTGCCAGATGCGTCTTGCTTTGTTATTTTCGAGTCGTGTTTTGTGGAACGTCATGTGGTTCACATATAAGGGAAAGTCGGTGGATTGTATCGGACAACAATTGTTTCCAAACTTCAGCACTAGTCGCCTATTCGCAGCACCAACTGTACCGCTGCAGTGTGAGCAATAGAAGAACGGAGCTAGACAGGTCACACGATTCTGAATCAAAACAGTGCGTTTCCGAGTGGCAACAAGCTATCTATTCCCAGTGAGTTCTTCATTGCACGAACTTCGCTTGGGAGTGAAGTGTTTCATTGCCACTCAGCAATACTACATTGTTATTGTATCTGTGGTTACACCGGATATTTTTGAATAACAATCGGAACCTGTCTTAGAAAATAGCAATTTTTCCCGAAAACATTCAGTGGTAGATAGGAAACACTAAAGAACGATCAGTAAACGTTCGCAGAAACCTGAATACAGCCTCATATTTATGACGGTTAAGCACATGAGAAATGTGTCCCTACAGAGCTGCCTAGTCTTCACGTGTGAGGAATTTTTCACTAAAGGTTAATCTAATCTCTTGATTGTGGGCTATCCTGTTCAATTCTTTAACATGATAACATATTTCTTTGTGGTGGACATTTTCGCAGCTGCTGTATGTCAGTTACAGTAGTTCAAAAGAAAAACGACTTTTGCGTCCTGCAAGTTAAGTTTTGTTTATTTAACTTGTACAGCCGGCCGCGTTTCGCCTTAGTTATAAGGCATTTTCAGTGGGTGTACTAAAATCGGTTTTACGTACGGGCTATAGATTTAAAACAGTTTATTGAAGTTTTTATAGTAAAACGCTAAATTTCTTACAGATCAGCTTATAATTCATTATTTGTAACGTAATAACTTGATTATGAAGTTTTGCTTATTTGAGTTAACTTTGTCCCAGCCTGGAAACTTAGTCCTAACGAGGTATAACTTGTACTTACTTTAGTGTAATGTTTTCAAAGTAATGCAAAGCCTACTTTTTTAGCGAACGTATTTTCTTGTGACGTTTAGTTTCATACTTGTATTTGTACTATAGAATTGTTTACTACGAAGCGTTCCAATACACCTTTCTGGAAAAAATAATACTTTCGAAGAACATCTTACGTGTCCGATAATATCCGGTTTTCCTTTAGGCCGTAGTGGTAGTGCGTTGATTTAAACACAGTCTAGGATGTTCTTTCCCTGACTTTTGAGTGCACAGTTAACAATTATACTGCGTGATATTTACGACAGCGAAAATAAGATAAGGTCAACCTGGACTGCACGTAACTAAACGCAGTTCCATTGCGTCAAATAATTTAAAAAGACAACACGAAACGGTCGCTAAAGATGGTACGAAAGTAAGTGTGAAGGGCGTACGGTAACGAGATATTCTTTTTCACTCGCTCAGAGGCAATTAACTGGATAAGAAAATTGCTAAATAAATCTATAACGCGGTTAATTCACAACAGAAGTAGCAAGTATAATCAGCTTAAATCTATTCGTATCTGAACTACTGACCGGTAAATTATACGCTGAATTGATACGATATGAAGTAATTTAATATACAGACTGTCAACGGGTCAGTTTCATTGCTCTAATAATTCTCTCAGATGTTAATTCGTAGTTCATATATGAACATACCTTCATACTCTGCAACTGCGAGTAGAAAAATTGGATCTTGCTGGAGGTCAATTCGATGGCGTTTGCCAGAGAGAGGTAATAGTCTCTGGCATCCAATGGTCTTGCGATGTGGAGCTCTGCTTCCAGTTCTTTTGGGTAGCTGCTTTTACGCTTCTCCTGGTAGTCAGAGAGAGCAGCAGCAGGAAGATCCATAGCTGAAGAACGTCCTGCTGCCATGGCTGGTCATCCGCAGACTGCCGGCCCGTTCAGAGCCGCCTGTTGTCTGCACTGGTGACACACTCCTGAGTCAACGTTGTAGGAACTATTATCTACTGTCACCAGGAGCAGATAAGCGTCCTCAACAAACGACAAACAAACCAGCGAGAACAACAGCTCACTTGAACGCAGGAATTAAGCACGTCCACAAAATGTATCAAACTGTCAAACTTTCTTAATTAGTTACCTTGCGTTTCTCCCGTATATTAAGTGTACAAAGTATGTTCTATGCCGCCAATGTTAAGTTATCGAATATTGTGGCCCATTGTATTGGAAACTTTTTAAGACACCATCTTACAATTTTCCATAATTATTTAATACAACTTTCTAGATACATTGAATTAGAATTATTACTAAAATTACATTGTGGGACGTGTTACCTTTTTTGTTTTCAAACACTCAATATTTTGACACAATTTTGTAAATAAATGAACACAAAAACAAAATAACTCAGGAAATTTGAATTATTCTAGTTCCATATGTGTTGAATGTCACACTTGGCACGCTGTGAAAATTTCCTGTCTCTACCATCAGTACTTTAAAACTTTTTTATTACAAATTCTTATACAGAATTACATTTCTGCGCCTTTTATGCAGTAGAATTGCCCCGACCCATAGTCTGTGCCTTCTTCGCTGTCACGACAGCCCAGACTTGCCTCCTTCTTTTCTTTCTCGCTTCTTTTGTCATTTGCTGAGCAGCTAACTCTGCTTCACGTACACGAATCTCATCCAGTTCCCGCAATGCTTTCGCTGTGTTCTGTCCAAATCTTACCCCTAACTTCTCCAGAACATAACTCCTTTCATAGCTCCCACCATTAAAAGTTATTACAGCATCGGACACTGCTAACTTTAGAGTCATAAGGTTAGTAAATACATTTTTAGGCACATGGCACCACACAACATTATTGAAGGATTCATGCACATTCTGGATCTTCCCACGTAAACACTTCTTTAGAAGCTTAGCATCTGCCAAATCTCTGCAAATAGGTTTGATTGCCTCTTTACTGCCAAAGAAAGACAATGTTCATGCAGGGTCCCACAAAATTCAGCTTGCCTATATGTACACCAGGTGTTTGGTGGAGGTATTTTCAACTACCTCACAAGAAAATGCATGTCTCAAATATCTGTTACCCTCAAATTTGCGTTCCTTAAGTGACTTTTACACTTGGTCATTTTATTTACGTACGGAAAGCAACTGAAGTTAGCTCACTACAAAAATAGGCGACAATCACAGTACTTTCAATAAAAATTAGTGTCAGAAACAAAGAACTCATTTGTTTATTGGGTAATGACAACTTTTTAGACGTAGGAGTAGGCACAAAACAAAGCAATTCACAGCCTTCTAGATTGTGTTGTTTCCAAGATATGACTGCTCAACTGCGGCAGTATATGCATAGCTGCGAAATTTGACAGTCACACGTCAACATTCAAAATATTATTTGCAGGTCTCACAACTGTCTAACTTTAATGTATTATACACCAAAATGTTCAGGAAAGTTCGAAGTACATTATGGAGTAGAAAACAGAAAATGTCAAATTTCAACGAACTTCACGTAAAATGTCCACTAGGCTCCGCTCTTTCAGGACTTGGGAAATTTTATTTTATTATTTAACTTTGTGGATGGATGCCCTTCATAACGTCAGTCGTCGAGGTAACATAGGCGAGGGAATTGATGTGCGACATCTGTCTGTGAATCGTATACAATTCCTTCTGTCTGTTATCATACCAGGTGATTATAATTAAAGTGCAGTTACTCACGGAGGTGCTGTATGGGCTGTAATCCTCGTATGGCAGCGAAAGTTGGTAGATACGTTAACGCGTTAATGCAGGACCAATTTACGCTGGAAAGTGTAATATTAGTATCTGTTTCGATAGTTCAAATAAACTTACATTCGATAATCTAACCATGCAGGCTCACGAGCGTTGTCCATCCTATGGTCAGCAGTACGAAACGCTCTGCGGTCTGTTTCACACCAGTAGCGGCACAACATCCATCAGTGCCGCAACTGAAACCTCATGATCCTCAGCAACATTCCGAATTTGCTCTTCAGTTTTTGGCACGGATAGAAGTTGATGACATGTGGCCGGGCACATTTTACACTAAACTGTGCAGTGAATACAAACAACTGCCAAATTTGGGACACTGTCAAACCATGTATTCTTCACGAAACGTCACTGCACTCGCCGTATGTGACCGTGTGGTGTAGTATGGATTCAGAAACACCTTTATTTTTAGATACTGGCAGAAGTAAAGCTGTGAGTACCGGGCGTGAGTCGTGCTTCGGTAGCTCAGTTAGTAGAGCACTTGCCCGCGAAAGGCAAAGGTCCCGAGTTCGAGTCTCGGTCGGGCACACAGTTTTAATCTGCCAGGAAGTTCCACCTTTATTTTTGGTCCGTTTTGCAGAGAATACACCCATCGGGCCTGTCAACTGTAATGTGACGTCTGCCCATTAGCGAGACCTTCTTGTGCAACATGTGATTCCTGCTTCCGAAGAGTGCAGCTGTGTGAAAACATCTCATCTCACTCGCCCGGTCAAAGGTATTCCTAAGTCACGTTTCACGAATGTGTCATTTCCAGAGGCTTTCCAGAGGCATGGCCTAAAAATCAGCTCAACTGAATATAAGTGACTTTTGGCATTGAGGATATTTAAAAGTACGCGTTTACCACGGATACGTTTGGCCACTGCCTGATCAGAAGGCCTGTATATCCCAACACGTTGCTTAGATTAAACAAGAACTGCTGCTAGCACCAGATGGTAAGACCGGCGCAGCATCTCCTCGATCTCTCCGGTGATCTCACTGAAGCAATTGTGCAAGCGGCGGTTAATAGTATGCGAGCTAACACCCCAAAGATGTTCGGGCTCATACGTGGTTCCTCTTCGTCGAAATCTCTTGGCCGGAACTCGTCTAGGATTTGAATCGCATGTGTCGCATCACACGCCCTAAATTAGACACGTATTACCCTTTGGTTAAATTGTCTGGCCAATGGTAAGTTTGCGAAATTGTATGAAACATACAATGTTAATATGACATATATCAACAGTAATAATAATACCGGGAACTAAATTAACAACCCATAAATGATGTAGATCATGCATTCGCGATTTAGTTAGACTAATGTTTATTCAGAAAGCAAACTAGTAGCGAAAATTGTCGTATTTAGAATTACTATTAAACTCGTGCGCATATTCGTTTGGCACAGTTCGATCATTTACAATCTCATCGCGAATTACAGGTCCAATACTCCACCTTGTTAACTACGCAAAAACTTAAAGAGTTCACATCATGCGCGTCGCTGCTCACCGCTCAGAGACTAAGTCCCGTGATACCACACAACACGAAATTTTCTAAGTCATTTCACGTTTCCGCATGCGCGAATATCCTCGCTCAACTGACTAGGGCAGTTCTTTTCCCTGAAGCCGTCCATCTGATTGGCTACCGCTTATTCTACATTATTTTACATTTTAAAATATTTAAATAATCAAAGCTTGACTACTTTCACGTTCTAAGTAAAGTAACAATAATATCCATTACACAATGAACGTTAAATTCCTTTACGTAAAACTACTAGAATTAGTTCTTAACTTTGAATGTGACGGCCAGTAACCTTGCACCAATGAGCTTTCTGATAAATAAATAAGGAACAAAAGTAACTATTATGCACTAAACTTAACAACAAATATTCTGATACCTAATGATTCAATAAGATATCATACTGTCGCCCTTCAATGAGTATTGTGTGGAGGAAATGATGATCTGATGATTAACTATAAATACTGATAATTTAAATTTACTA
Organism: Schistocerca americana; assembly: GCF_021461395.2. NCBI lineage: Eukaryota > Metazoa > Arthropoda > Insecta > Orthoptera > Acrididae > Schistocerca > Schistocerca americana. Next base: position 8,317,305 of record NC_060120.1, on the reverse strand, counting down.
TGCCTTTTAAACAAATAAGACTACAGAGTTGATATTTACAACGTTTTTCATTTTAAAGATGCGCTTCCGTATGAAATGTCAATCGTGAAGATCGACATAAGCGTGTCAGTTTTAGCATTCAGGTCTTTGTTACAAAAAGTTGTTAATTTGACTTGAACTATTATATTATTTACACTCCTGGAAATTGAAATAAGAACACCGTGAATTCATTGTCCCAGGAAGGGGAAACTTTATTGTCACATTCCTGGGGTCAGATACATCACATGATCACACTGACAGAACCACAGGCACATAGACACAGGCAACAGAGCATGCACAATGTCGGCACTAGTACAGTGTATATCCACCTTTCGCAGCAATGCAGGCTGCTATTCTCCCATGGAGACGATCGTAGAGATGCTGGATGTAGTCCTGTGGAACGGCTTGCCATCCCATTTCCACCTGGCGCCTCAGTTGGACCAGCGTTCGTGCTGGACGTGCAGACCGCGTGAGACGACGCTTCATCCAGTCCCAAACATGCTCAATGGGGGACAGATCCGGAGATCTTGCTGGCCAGGGTAGTTGACTTACACCTTCTAGAGCACGTTGGGTGGCACGGGATACATGCGGACGTGCATTGTCCTGTTGGAACAGCAAGTTCCCTTGCCGGTCTAGGAATGGTAGAACGATGGGTTCGATGACGGTTTGGATGACCCGTGCACTATTCAGTGTCCCCTCGACGATCACCAGTGGTGTACGGCCACTGTAGGAGATCGCTCCCCACACCATGATGCCGGGTGTTGGCCCTGTGTGCCTCGGTCGTATGCAGTCCTGATTGTGGCGCTCACCTGCACGGCGCCAAACACGCATACGACCATCATTGGCACCAAGGCAGAAGCGACTCTCATCGCTGAAGGCGACACGTCTCCATTCGTCCCTCCATTCACGCCTGTCGCGACACCACTGGAGGCGGGATGCACGATGTTGGGGCGTGAGCGGAAGACGGCCTAACGGTGTGCGGGACCGTAGCCCAGCTTCATGGAGACGGTTGCGAATGGTCCTCGCCGATACCCCAGGAGCAACAGTGTCCCTAATTTGCTGGGAAGTGGCGGTGCGGTCCCCTACGGCACTGCGTAGGATCCTACGGTCTTGGCGTGCATCCGTGCGTCGGTGCGGTCCGGTCCCAGGTCGACGGGCACGTGCACCTTCCGCCGACCACTGGCGACAACATCGATGTACTGTGGAGACCTCACGCCCCACGTGTTGAGCAATTCGGCGGTACGTCCACCCGGCCTCCCGCATGCCCACTATACGCCCTCGCTCAAAGTCCGTCAACTGCACATACGGTTCACGTCCACGCTGTCGCGGCATGCTACCAGTGTTAAAGACTGCGATGGAGCTCCGTATGCCACGGCAAACTGGCTGACACTGACGGCGGCGGTGCACAAATGCTGCGCAGCTAGCGCTATTCGACGGCCAACACCGCGGTTCCTGGTGTGTCCGCTGTGCCGTGCGTGTGATCATTGCTTGTACAGTCCTCTCGCAGTGTCCGGAGCAAGTATGGTGGGTCTGACACACCGGTGCCAATGTGTTCTTTTTTCCATTTCCAGGAGTGTATATATATATATATATATATATATATATATATATATATATATATATATATATATATGATCAATATTCAAGTTTTAATGAGATCACCATGAAAATTTATGAAGGATGGTAGATTAAAATTTAGATTAAAGTTTCTGTGGCTTCATTCCCTGAATTACTATAGAATTGAATAGTTTTCATAAATGTTTCCCTTTATGGCTCATCTTAGGTCCGCCATATTTAACACTGCTTCCTGTCATTGGCCACAAACATCTTCTACTGGGTTTCCCTATGATGCAGGTTCTCGTCGGTCTCAGTCGCACGCTACAGCACTTAGGCCTCGTTCAGCGCAATAGAGTCCTGAGAATTTTCCCATCTTGTGGTGAATCTGCGCTCTTTGTTTCACGCGGTCCTCGACGACAGAGTTCGTTTACAGTTCCTGGAGACTGACCCTTTCAGCCATATACTTAAATGAGTACGAAATGCTCGTTAACTCACAAGTAAAATCAACATTTGTCTTTCTCATATGTGCTGCAATTTCTGCCCATGTCACACTCCTAATTCATTTCACATGGAAATATTTCTATATTTCTATATGTCTTTCTTGCATTCACAGCGCCAGATTCGCACCTGCTGGCCAGAACATTTTTTTTTTTTTTTTGCAGCGTAAATCGATTCCGCGTTAACGCTCTACAGTATCTACCAAGTTTCACCTAACTTCTCGGGCGTATACGTTCCGCATTCAAATATTAAATTTCTCCTTAATACACAACGCCCCTCTAGTATCGTCTCCTCCTGGAGTTTGATGATGACATTCAGTATACTGTATTTTTTTTAAATTAATGTACCATATTCTGGCCCGATATCGATGAATCACACTTGCTGACGCTGACGCTTTACTAACGGACCTGGCCTTGGCCCGAGGTGTAGGAGTTTAGACTTATTACAGTCGTTCCTCCTGTTCCTGGCGATGCGATTGTGATGTGGCCCCACTGTGTGGTGTGTCCTCTCGTTGTCCAGTGTCTATCCTGTCCTGGTTACTAGCATGCAGGCATACTAGTGGACTTCGGTGTTTTACGTCTTCTTCGTCTCGCGAGAGACGTTCTGCAGCGCTGTCTGTAGGTCTGCAGACAGCTTCCTCGTGCCGTCGCGAATCTCGTTCTTCAGCCGCACGACTACGCCGTCTAAGATGTATCCCCAGTCGCTCGGCGTGAAGACCGGGTTCGCGTTGATGGTGTTGAGATCTTTCGTTGTGACGAACTCGAGCAGAATTGCCCGATACCCGCCACGTATCTCAACTCGCCGGTGTGGAAGCGGTGGCTTCCGTTTCCCTTCCGCTTCCGCGAAAAGGTACGGGGTTTTCTACGGACGTCGTACCGCCCATCTCGCACCGTGGTCGCGATCTTCTTCAAGACCGTTGGAGGTTGGTGGCGTCCGGGAAGGGGATGGTTGTGGAGTACATCCCTCCTGCCTCTTGTATGTCCTGCAGGTGCTGCTTCACCACTTCCGGCGGCGGCGGCGAGACGGACTGTACCACGTCCATGGGCGCCTCCCCGGTCTCCTGTATTGCTACAGGTTCCAGGGCGACGTCCGCCTGCGCGGACACATCCGTCTGCGTGGACACATCCGTTTGCGTGGACACATCCACCCCAACTTGTCGTACCACCGTGGGGGTGGCAACGGGGGCGGGTGTCTTCTTTTGCATCAGCCGGATTTCTTCCCGCAACTCTTGCAGCTGCCGGTGGAAACCGACGATCTCCTTCTGCATGGCCGCTCTCTCTCTGCCGCCATCGCGGATTTGAGGGCGGCCACTGCGTCGTCGGTAGCGGCGCTGGACGGGATTGCGGCCGCCCCGTTTTCCCCCTTGGGCGGGGGTGGCGGGACGGCTGCCTCTTCGTCATGTACCGCCTTATTGGCGGTTGTTGGTGTCCGCTGCTTCAGGTATGCGCAGCTGCGTGCGTTTGCGGCGTGCGCGCCGCCACAGTTAACGCGCGACGTGTGGTGGCTTGACGCAGTCGCGTGTATCGTGTGCCTTTGCACATTTCAGACTCGCGACCGCGTCCCTGCACGTCCTGGCGACGTGTCCCATCTTCTGGCAGCGGTAGCACTGCCTCTTGTGCTGCGGTCGGCTGCGCTTCTTCTTCTTGTTGCTGCCGCGGCCGTCTCCCGCCAGCGTGAGCAGAAGCTTTGCCACAGCAGCAAGTTTGCCTCCCTTTCCGCGTCCCGACATGGCGTTGGGCTAGTGGCGTTGGCGTCCACGAGCGACGGTAACGATGCGAGCCGCAGCGAGTCGGTGGCTCGATCAAACAAGTGTTTTGTAAGCTATTTATTTTGCGGGAAAAAGTGATTGCCTAATGTGGAGACAACCAGGAGGGACGTAACCCTGAGAAAAAATACTGAATAACCAACGAAAGTGTAACAGTCTATGAGTCAGACTGCGGAATGTCTAATGTCTTAAACTAACCGAACACTAAGGCACATACATCCTTTTAACAGAAAACACTTGATGGATACAGTTAATGCGCAACGACTCACAGCAGTCTAGTGCGGGCTGTAATTATCGTATGGCACAGAAACCTGGTAGACTCTCTAATGGTCTAATGTGGAACAGATTTACACCAGAGAAAAGTTAGTTCCAATTTTGGCCACCAGGTGAACGTCTTTCGCTGTGAATCCAAGAAAGACATATCAAAATGTTTCCATATTTAATGGATTAGGAACAGGACGTGGACAGGAAAGTTCAAACAAGTGAGAAACGCATTATACTGATTTTATTAAGTGACGTTTACACAATTTGTTTAATATGAGCACCAGATCTGTATCAGGTGGAGAAAATTTGAACTTTTTTTTTTTTAACGGATTAGAGTATCTACCAAGTTTCGAAGCCATACGATAATCGCATCTCACATTGGACCTCTGCGAGTAGCTTTCCTTCTATTATAATCACCCTTTATTTTGATGCTCGAAGTGTCTGACTTACTTGTTGGTGATTTCAAACAATTCAATAATTACGTTACGAGTTTTTAATAATCAAGTGTGCTCAGGTTGCAAACGTGTGCCTTATGTAAAACTGTTGGTGTGAAATAAATTATGAAATGTTATTTGGCTGAGTGTGTGCTTTTGCAGTTGACCAATCCCAGATCCCTGGATCCTTACCGTTTCACTGTCGCCTACCTATCCAGTCTGTAACATTTTACACCACTAAAGATCCAAAAGAATTTGAATTAGGAAAATATACGATGGCTAGTCTGCAAGTAGAGGCAACTTTCCGCTCCGTTCGTTGACGGCACTGAATCACCAATGACAAGCTTCCAGCTCACAGTTTTTCTTGTGCTTAACATGTGTCGATTGAGTAAACAGCTCTATTCGTAGTGATTTGAGAGCATTGCTTGTGCACCAAGGAACGAATCAGGAATGATTGGTACCCGTATTCTGAAGGTATTTAAGCTGCAGATATTATTCGCTGAAAGCAGATGCAGTATTGTGACAACTGTCCTAGTGCATAAAAAATTAGGAAGTGGATAAATCGCTTTAAAAGTGGACGCGAATATCGACTACAAAGAACGTTAGGGTGGCACCTATCCGAAACTGACGTGACCATCAAGACAGCTGAGTAATAATTCGTGATGATCGCCGTGTCAGAATCTTTGTTCTACATGACCAACGTTAACCATAGTTAATCGTTTCCAGTCGTCTGTCAATCCCGAAGTGTTGCGGTCGTTGGGCACCACGTTAACTGAAGTACATTCACCAACGTACACCTAAACGAACGATTTGACACGGAGTAATCACAATTAATGTGCGTTGGAAAGTAACTGTTGATGATAAGTGGACGCATCACTATGAGTCACATAGTAAGAATCAGAGTATCATGTGGCAACCATCTTCGCCTACAGGCAAAAAGTTTCAAAAATCAATCGAGTTGATTACAGTGTTATGGGATGGCAAAGGTCGAGTGAATATTGGCAACCACTTTGAGCTGGAATATTAGAAACAAACCCAAATCGAAGAAGGGAGCAAAGCTTCCTGAAGGCGCACTTTTGCTTCCATCAACCCCATCCCTTTCCGCATACAACTGAGAAAATAATTTTTTTGTCCTCAGTCTTTGATTGGTTTGATGCAGCCTGCCATGAATTCCTCTCCTGTGCCAACCTCTTCACCTCATAGTAGTACTGAACAATCTATATCCTCAATAATTTGCATCTTTCTAGGTTTCTGAGCACCTGCACAAACCACGGTACGGTCTTGACCTAGATCCAAGTAATTTTCACCTTGTTACTCCTTTGACAGGTCACCAGATTGAACAAAAGTTTTCATCAGATGAAGTTGTGGAGGGAGTGCACGATGTGATAAAGGTCCTCTGGGTGTGCACGATGTGATAAAGGTCCTCTGGAATGGAACTAGGAAGCTTGTCAAGTGCATAGAGGTTGAGGGAGAATAAGTTGCGGATTTGTGTTAATCTCTGTGTTCTCCCAATAAAGGTTTATAAACTGCTTTTGCTTCTTGACATATCTTAGTAAGTTAAAAATGTGATAACATGATATTTAAGCTGCTATAAGCGTCCATTCTCAGCCAGCCTATAAGATATACGACTTTTAGTTTTTTCTTTCTGTTGCAAAAACTACTTGAGCAATCAACGTAAATATTTTTGCACATCTTATTTTGATTCTTGGAGACCGTTTTCTGATTTTTTTAAAGAAATTCTGTCATTATTAACCCCCACCTCCTATCCGAGGAATTAAACTTGCTCTGTCCAAAATTATGTGTGTGCACGAAGAAAGTCGTACTGTCAGCAAATCTTATCCACAATTTTTAAAAAAATTTTCTATGTATAGGATATTGTGCACAGAGCACAGTTTTTTGTGATCTGAAAAAATAATAAAATGGTGGACGTCTGAAACAAAGATGCAGTTTTATATTCTGTTTTTGGTCATGTGTTTTGCAATAACTAATGAATAAATTAAAATAAAAAAACAGCTTATTACTACTTGTCAACATGCCCGAACCGTAATTCAGCCAAATTTCAGAAACATGTCTTTGCTAGTGTGTCTCCCATAAGTCCAACCCCTCGTCCAAGTCGTGGGAGATGGGCAACGGCACAAAGTAGGGGATTGCCTTTAGGGGCGATGTACAGCGGGGACTTCGTGTGCCCCAGGACCGCTACGGTAGCTGAGAAGGCCCTATGGGAACCCTGAAACGTGACGGCTAGCGGGGCTCTGGTGAAGCTGCGATAGGCCTAGCAAGCCAGTAGTGGATAAATCAACTGCTTTCAAAAAGGGAACATGCCTCGGATCACGGAACGGATTTAAAGGAAACGGACCAAGCAATGGAAAAGGATTACGAGATGGTTTACGGCTGGGCACCTTAAACGTAAGGACTCTAACTGGGAAGTTAGAAGAAATTGTAGAAATGATGGAAAGGAGGAAATTGGACATCTTGGGACTTGCTGAGACTAGGTGGAGAGGAGTTGGTGAAAAACCACTAAGTAAAGGATGTAAACTGTACTGGATAGGGAATGAGAGGGGAAGAAATGGAGTGGCAATAGTGGTCAGAGAGGGTCTGCAGGAGGAGGTGGAAGGTATCAATGATCGAATGATAAAAGCCAGAGTACGGGTGAAAGGAAAAAGCATTGAAATCATCCAAGCATATGTCCCACAGGTGGGGTGTACAAAAATGGAGAAGGAGGAATTTGAAGATGACATGCATAAGCAGCTAAATGGAGGAAATCTGATTATAATAGGGGACCTCAATGCACATGTTGGCACAGACAGGAAAGGATTCGAGGAGATAATGGGACCAGAGGGCTGGGGGAACCGAAATAGAGAAGGAAAATTGTTGCTGGAATTCTGCAAGAGGAATGGGCTGGCGATCGCAAATTCGTGGTACAAGAAGAGGAGTAGTCACAAAATAACTTGGTACAGTGGGGACTGGTCCCAAACTTCAGTAGTAGACTATGTACTAGTGGATAGGCAGATGATGAGCAGCCTCACAGATGTTAAGGTCATACCATCTGAGGCCTTAGACAGCGACCATCGGCTGTTGGTAGCCACCCTAAGAGAGAAAAAAGATAGGAGGGCAACAGATATACAGGAGAAAAGGTTGAAGACATGGATGCTGAAAGAGGATGAACGGAGGACCCAGTACCAGACACTGATCAGGAAGAAGCTGCCAAAGGAAGATCAGAGAACAGTGGAAGAAGAATGGGGCGATTTTAAGAGGGCTCTAGTTGAGGCAGCTGAGACTGTGTGCGGAAGAACTAGCACAAAGAGGAGAAGTAGGGAAACCCCATGGTGGAACAACATATGTAAAGAGGCAGTACTTCGAAAGAACAAAGCCTTCAGAGAATGGTTCCAGACCCGAACAGAGGAAGCTAGGGTAAAATATAAGGAAAGCAAGAAAGCGGCACAGACCATAGTAAGGGCGGCGAAGAAGAAGTGGATGGAAAAATGGACAAGAATGTTAGAAGAGGACAGTGAAGGGAACAAAAAAGTACTTTACACCATGGTAAGAAATAAGAGGAATGACAGAAGCGAGTGCCTGAGGATCATGGATAATAATGGAAGAGTTGTGGAGGAAATGCATGAGCTCAAAAAGATTTGGAAGGAGTACTTTGAAGATCTGTTGAATGCTGCCAAGCAGGTAACTAACAGCGATGGAGAGCCTAAGGCAGCAGACGATTATAATAGTGGGGAAATTGATGATCTAACTTGGAATGAAGTGGAAGAAGCCATAAAGAGGATGAAAGGGGGCAAGGTACCAGGTTGGGACGAAGTAACAGTGGATATGATACGAGCAGCAGGAGAAGTAGGAACCCAGTGGCTATACAGAGTGCTGAGGGTGGTGTGGAAGGAGAACAGAATTCCTGAGGATTGGAAGAAAGGAATTATAGTCCCAATCTTCAAGAAAGGGGATAAAAGGAGATGTGAGAACTACAGAGGAATCACCCTGCTATGCCACTGTGGAAAAATCTATGAAAAGATGCTGGAGAAGAGAATAAGAAGCAGTATTGAAAGTAGACTGCAAGAGGAGCAGTACGGTTTCAGACCGGGAAGATCAACAACGGACCTCATATTTGCGGTAAGGCAACTGCAGGAAAGGCACTATGAGTACGGGAAGGACTTAATCATGGCCTTTTTGGATATTGAGAAGGCGTATGATAGTATCTGTAGAGACAAGCTCTGGGATGTGCTGAACGCAAAAGGGATAGATGAAGAGATTACACGAAAAGTCAGAAAAATGTATGAGGGAAGTGAGAGTTGTGTGAAAGTGGGGAGGGAACGTACTGCATGGTTCAAGCTGGAAAATGGGCTGCGACAGGGAAGTGCACTTTCGCCTTTATTGTTTATTATTGTTATGGATGAAATCCTACAGCAAGTATCAGATGCAATTGGAGATCATAAAATGAAAGCAGTGCTTTTTGCCGATGACCTGATGTTATGGGGAAATTGCGTGAAGGAGGTGCAAGAGCAGTTAGATGCATGGGAGGCAACGGCAGCACAATATGGAATGCATTTCTCTGCAAAGAAAAGTGAAATAATCGTCACAACAAGGAAGAAGAATAGGCCAAATGTGGATATAACTTGTGGAGGGGAAAAACTACAAGTGGTAGAGAACTTCAAGTACCTGGGAAGCGTGATTGAAAGTAAGGGGGGAAACGCAATGGAAATAAATGAAAGATGCAGAAAAGCAGGGCAGTTCTACAAATGCATTAGGGGGCTTATTTGGAGCAAGGAGGTGCCACAGAAATCCAAGGGAATTATATACCGAACCTACTTTGTCCCCATATTGACATACGGATGTGAGACATGGGTAATGCACAAAAGCGACAAAAGTAGAATACAGGCTAGTGAAATGAAGTTCCAGAGGAGCAGGTTGGGTGTAACAAGACGAGACAGATTGCGAAATTTGTATGTGAGGGAAAGACTAAAGGAGGAACCAGTACAGGACAGGATAGAAAAATCAAGACTGCAGTGGTATGGACACATGAAGAGAATGGATGAGGGAAGAATTCCAAAGAGGATGTTTGATCTGCAACTGGAGGGGAAGAGGCCCAGAGGAAGACCAAGAGATAGATGGGTGAAGGTAGTGAAGGAATGTGTGATGAGAAGAGGAGAGAACTGGACGAAGATGGAAGAGGTGGAATGGTGGAAAGACAGAACACGGTGGAGAGGGTTGTGTTCCCGACAGACCCAGCCAGTGGCTGGAAACTGTCCAAGATGATGATGATGTCTTTGCTAGTGTGGTTACAATCCATACACTTAGCTTAAAACACACATATCAGAGGATTCAGCCAAATTTAAGAAAAATACCTTGGGTAGTGTGCTGGTATGTCAAGCTGACACCATGGATTGTGGGCACAGTAGCAACGATATCTCTATGAAATTTGACTGAAATACTTATTGGACATGACTGCATGGAGTAAGAACCTTTTATAATTTCAATTTATTCATTGGTTGTTGCAAAAAGGCCGACCGAAAAAAACTTGACAAAACTACATCTTTGTTTCAAATGCACATAGTTTTATTATTTTTTCACATTTCAAATAACAATGCTATTGTCCATTGGTCAATATCTTATGGATTGACAATGTTTTTCTTTCGTTGATTTCAGGTAAGATTTGCAGACTTTACTACTTCTGTTATGGATGCACATTATTGTAGACAGAGTTATTTTAATGATTTTGATGACTCAATGTCTTAAGAGAAATCAGAAATATTTTCAAGAATAAATAAACAATGTGCAAACAGATTTAAGGTGATTGCTTTATTAGTTTTTCCGAAAAAATGATAAAAATGGCTTATTTTATTTGCTGAATGAGGAGAATGTACACTTAAGTAAAATTATTTTGTTTAATTATGCACTTCGCTGTGAATTTCTCTATTTTTCTGTTAATACGTTTTCAGAAATGGCATGCAGTTTTTGTGCCATCGCCACACTAGATACACCAGTTGTTTTAAGAATATTCATTTCTTATGGATGAACTACAATAGCAAGATATTTAGCTCAATATTCGTTGACAATAACAGTCGTCGACAGTTTAGTGGAGATCCTTAAAATTATCCGCAAAACTTTGCAAATTTTGCAGTCATGTTACATCCCCAACAGGGACTCACCATCTTGAGGGTACTGTGAAACAGTTTCTCCAGGAGATCACTTTAAACTGAGAACACATTCTTTCCATGGTTGGAAACATGTTAATCTGTCAGTTTTATGCATCGATTTATGCAAGTGAGTTGAAAAGCACAACATAGATAATCTCTTCGCCTTTTAATTTCTGCCAGTCAGCCTGCATCAGAGACGCTGCAGCCTGCAACAACTCACCTGCCACACCTCCAACGCACCAGTTCTGAAGCTGGGCCCCTACTGGTGGCACATGAGCGAACTTTGAAATAAATGACTGGCCTTGAAAAGGTTGGTTGGCCAGAAAATAAGTATTCACTACACGTCTGGTAGAAGCAGACGAGACTGTTTAGGCCCTGTCCCCTCCAATTGCGTTGATATACATCAGTATCATACTCAAATCAAAGTCAGATGTGCATCACACTAGAATTTTAGAAGTCATTGAAATAGCTACTGCTACTGAATAATCCTCTCCTTAATATACTGAATAACAAACTGGTGACTGCAGTGAGAAATCATTCAACCAGCGAGCATTTCCACACACATACACAGAGTCCAGGATGCCTGCACAAAATATGCTGCCACATGTGACTATACACACAATGCCAAGATATGTACGACTGTGATTGACACCGTTCCTTCCACAAAAGTCTGCATTACTTTTAACACGATCTACAAAACCGTGGCCAGGAGCCCATCCACAATTACCTATCACAACACAGATAGCCGGCCGAAGTAGCCGTGTGGTTCTAGGCTCTGCAGTCTGGAACCGCGAGACCGCTACGGCCACTGGTTCGAATCCTGCCTTTGGCATGGATGTGTGTGATGTCTTTAGGTTGGTTAGGTTTAACTAGTTCTACGTTGTAGGGGGCTAATGACCTCAGAAATTGAGTCCCATAGTGATCAGAGCCAACAACACAGACAACATACACAGCAACAGAGTGACCATAACTCTACTCGCCAAAACCCCGCAGTAGGATAATGAAATCTGTTCATCTGATATAGCAGCGTCTAAGTCTTGTTATTGTCACAGTTCAAAAGAAAACGCTCGAGCGCCAATGAAAGTAATTTCCATTGTCATTGTACATGACTACTTTGCCGCAGACGAACTATGAATAAAGTTTATTTCACATCTGAGACAGTCACCTCCATGTATGTGCTTTGCTCTCACTCAGCCAACACCAGCCACGGTCTGCTTTGAGTAAGGGGACACTACACCTACTTGTAAAGTTTTCTCTGCTTGTGGTGTCACATACGCCTACTTCTCAACTGTCGCTTTGCCTTGGGTGACGACATGCGTCCCTTATATTCTTCCAACATTCATTTTTTGTCCTGGCTTTCGTGGCTTGTTGTCCTATCCTCATTCCATTCGCCCCGTATTCCTATTGATATGATCGTTCCATCTTGTCTCAGGTCTTCCTTGGCCCCTCCTGCCTTTCGCAGTTCCTGAGCGTGCTATTCGTGGTAGTCTTTCCTCTTCCACCCTAGTCAGGTTTCCTGCGCATATCAGTCCTCTTCTCTTCTTCCCTTGGACTCTATCAGCTTGTGAGTGCAGGTTTTCCGTTTCCTGTTTTTTTTGTTTGTTTTTATTCCTGTAACTAGCTGTCCCTTTTGGGACCAAATATTTTCCTTAATATCTTTGTCTCTAAGACCAGCAGCTTTGTTTATCTGTTTTCCTTTATGTAAAGGTTTCAGAAACGCATAGAGCTACCAGGAGAATTACACTCTGGTACAGTTTGATTGCGAAACTTCTCTATACAGCTCTACTTCACAGCACAGCCCATAAAACCAAAATACGCACCCTTGTCCACTGCAATACTGGTCTTAATGTAAGTGTCCAGTCTAGTCTGCCCACTAAAAGTGCTTCTTATATATCTGAAATGTTTCTGTTCTTCTAAGAGCTACTTCATCCTCTGTCATTGCAGTACGTTTATTGGGTGCTTCACTCATGACCTCGTACTGTTTTCTGCTCTTGAATTTGTAAATCTCATTTCCCTGATATATTTCTGTAATAATCTGACGCGAGCTGCAAGCTCACTTACTACAACCACATTGTCCGCACATGCAAGCCGATTTATTGTGTTGTTACCCAATTTTTTTTTCATCTTCGATTAATTTTTTGTGTTCTGTGTCCATCTTTTCTAAAATTAAATTAAAAACGTATCTGCGTTCGAAATCCTCTGAGATTCTTGTAGTGATCTTTATTCTGCAGTAAAACTCCTCTTAACATATCTGTACTAGACGTGTTAACTTTTGTGGAAACAAACTTCAAGTGATTAGTGGCTGTGCTATGCAAACTATTATAAGCTTTATTGAAGTCAGTAAAAACCACGTGACGATCAACGTCATGTTCCCACCAATCTCGGTTACCTGTCCGGGCGTAGAAAGTTGGTCTGTAACTGATTTGTTCCTTCACAAACGACACACAGAGTCCCTATAATTTCTTCTGCAATTCGGAACATTCTCCTCTGTAAACTGCGACAGAACTTTGTAGGTTGCATTATGGAGTGCAGTCCCTTCAATAATTGTCATATACCAGGAGGTCGTTCTTATACTATTTATAATCAGGTGTGTGTCGTGTAAAAATTATACCAGTGTGCTAAAATATGGTGGTGTTTAGCCGTTTGATCTCCAGTAGTAGTAATCATAACTAAAGTGAATGTATTGATATGAATTAAACTTTTTCTATATATTTAATTTTCATAATTAATGGTTTAATATTGCGAAGAATAAAATAAAGTTGGTATCTGTGCGATATGGAGTCATGAAAACTGCACTGCAAAAATCCCTTATAGACTGTGCATACGTAATATGCTACATCCATTTTAAATGAGAAATACTGACCTGAATTCAGTAATTTTGTAACAAATAATTAACTTCCGTTTAAATATTCTTTCGAGGCATGATCTGCATTTCCTAAACTCACTTCGATGTTCACCTAAATTACTCTAGTATTTTTTTCTACTATGTTTAGAGTAGTCTTGAAAAATATGTTGCATGCAACTGGCTGCCAAGAAATTCCGTTGTTGACATCATGTGTAGTGGATGTACCAAGGCCACCTTCCACACTCCTGGGAGTTTTCTTTTCCAAATGCACAGAGATTAATTTTAGTTCCCTTTTGAAATTTTTGCAGAGATCATTCAAAAAGTTCTGCTGTAGCAAAGTCTTCCCCATTAGCTTTATAATGTTCCAGTAACTTCAATTTGTTTTATAATTTGGGGTAAATATCTAGCTTAGGGAATGGTGCTGGGCTATTAAGACGGTGATCAAATGTTTTGTAGATATATCGAAATTTTCAGTGTTACGTAAGCCAGATCAGTGAGCCTCGTCCCACACCTGTTACATTTACATTTGAAGTACACCTACGTAACTCTGTATCTTACTTTCTCCTCCGAACATCTACTGGAGAAGGGCCTCTTTAGCAAACAATCGGCAGGAAACACTTTCATACTCAATTTTTTTACCACCATCTAGCCTACAGGCTTTCGTCTTACAAGGGCAGTAATCGTAACTATATCGAATATATTAATTTTACGTGTATTAAGTGAATTATTAAATATCATAATTAATATTTTAACACTGTGAGGAATAAAGGAACTGAACCTGGGTCTGCATATTATCAATCTGTACTTTATGCCACTAACCCACAATGTCATTACAATAACTATTATTTAAAAAGTCCTAATTTCTACACTTGTCTACTGTATGCTACATCAAAGAAATACATGACTGATGTTGTGAATAACCTAGTGTTCTTAGAAGGGATGACGTCACAACAAAGCATGCACGGTAGGTGACAGACAGCTGCGTCACTTCTGTATGTTGGCCATTGCACGACTGACTCATTTCAGCGCTCGACACTGGTTTCTAGTTATCCCTGAGAGCGCGCTACAAAAAATATTTTCGTGCATTTTGTGTGCGTACTAGCAGTCATTGAATGAACAATGGTGTCATTTTAGTGTGATTTCCGCCCTACATTCGAAAAGAACTGGCGTAATTTGAGAGCGGTATTTACCATGGCGACTGAGAAGAGGCTGCCAGCGACGGCAGCACAGCCTCGTGCCTTTCGCCAAGCGCCTGCATCTTAGATTAGAATTTTGATGGAAGTATTCCTGTGCCAACTTTGTAAAACATTCGAGATGCCTGTCTTTCGCCCCTCTCTGGGCGTGGTTTCCACCCACTTTAGCCACTTTTCACTCTGCACTGCTCTTCCACCTCATCTTCCATAACCATCGACAAAACGTGGCGGGTGTGCGCCTCTCCACATTCTGCTCGATTAAAAATTACATGGAAGGCAAACTGAACTGAGCCGTGCGCCAGCTATGTTGGTCTCTGATTGTCCTTGTCAAACTTACCACGTGTTGCTGCCTCTTTGGTTCCATCGATTGTGGTAGATTACATTAGAATAGTACTTGGTCCATAGATCATGAATACGACACTTCGTAATGATATGGAACGTGTCAGGTTAATAAACGGTGTCTATACAAGATATTACATTACACAAAATATTACATGACACTTAATATTTTTAATTTTTAATTTTTTTGTGGGTGTTGGGGAAGTTACCCACTTACTATATCCAAAAATTCATGTAATGAGTAACCATTAAGAAATTCTTTTAATTTCCATTTCAATGCTATATGGCTATCTTTCAGACTTTTGATGCTATTAGGTAAGTGACCAAAGACTTTAGTGGCAGCGTAATTTACCCCCTTCCGAGCCAAAGTGGGATTTAACCTTGAGAAGTGAAAATCATCCTTTCTCCTAGTGTTGTAGCCATGTACACTGTTATTACTTTTGAATTCGTTGGGATCGTTAATAACAAATTACATAAGTGAATATATATATAGTGAGGCTACTGTGAAGATCTCTAGCTCTTTGAATAAGTGTCTGCAGAATGATCTTGCATGAGCTCCAGCAATTATTCTGATTACACGCTTTTGTGCAATGAACACTCTTTTACTAAATGATGAGTTACTCCAGAATATGATGCCATACGAAAGCAGAGAATGAAAATAGGCGTGGTAAGCTAATTTACTGAGATGTATATCGCCAAAATTTGCAATGACCCTATTAGCGTTGTAAGTAGGCTGTTCATGTTTTCTTATTGGTAACGCCACATAGCGCTCTGTATGAAAATCACTGGCTGTGCTGTGTGCAGTCTGTGGCTAGTATGCATTGTTGTCTGCCATTGTAGTGTTGGGCAGCGGCAGCTGGATGTGAACAGCGCGTAGCGTTGCGCAGTTGGAGGTGAGCCGCCAGCAGTAGTGGATGTGGGGAGAGAGATGGCGGAGTTTTGAAATTTGTAAGACTGGATGTCATGAACTGCTATATACATTATGACTTTTGAACACTATTGAGCTAAATACATTGTTTGTTCTCTATCAAAATCTTTCATTTGCTAACTATGCCTATTAGTAGTTAGTGCCTTCAGTAGTTTGAATCTTTTATTTAGCTGGCAGTAATGGCGCTTGCTGTATTGCAGTAGTTCGAATAACGAAGATTTTTGGTGAGGTAAGTCATTTGTGAAAGGTATAGGTTAATGTTAGTCAGGGCCATTCTTTTGAAGGGATTTTTCAAAGTCAGATTGCGTTGCGCTAAAATATTGTGTGTCAGTTTAAGCACAGTCATGTATAATTGTTCAAAGGGGACGTTTCATATGTCGACCCTTAGCCGAAGATACCTCACTGGAATCTTCTGATTTTTTTGCTTGTAGTTTGTGTAATTAGTGTAGGTATTGTTTATTGCTAGCGCGTAATTGTAGAGAGAATCTCCTTTGTAGTTGCTTTTTGTTGTGGCATGCTTGTAGATTTGCACCAAGTGTTTCGCAGCTGCGCTTGCAAGTAACTAGATATTATTTTCAGCGCTATGGTAATGTGTTCTCTTATTTTTGTTCTTCAAATTGTGTTTTTCTGTGTTGTTGTGTGAAATATTGTGACAATGATGGCGTGTGAAAAACGTAATACTAGGCTCCAAAGTAAACTGAGAAATGACAGTGAAGACGAAAGCAGTGTGTTAGCGCCACCGTGTAATGAATTAACTAATGTTCAACATAGTAATTTGGTAACTGTGCATAGGGAAACGGAGCGGGCGGCAATCAATGGCGTAGGCAGTGAAACAATTAGTGAATAGGGAAGCATTATCGATCAATCGGTCGGCAACAGCTCGCCTCAGGGATCCGAATTGACAGGACACAATTTTGCAAATACTGTAGATTCAGGTTTTGTGTCCCCACCGTTTTCTCTAATAAGTCAAGACACATTTTCTGCTTGTCAAAATGTGAATGTTGCCGGTGCAAATGCACTGCCGAAAAGCGTAGAGGAACAGATTCCAGACACTAATGCATTGTTATTACAGCTAATGCAACAAATGGAACAAAATCAGAGACAAACACCGCAAAAGCTCCAAAAGTTAGACACAATGGAACAACACCAGAGACAAACATAGTAAAAGCTTCAAAAGTTAGACACAATGGAACAACACCAGAGACAAACACAGCAACAGTTAGACGCAATGAAACAAAATCTTCACACCACACTTGAACAAACACGTGAAGATTTAACTACTGAGTTACATAAAATCGAATCGAAATGCCAAAAAGTCTGTAACGCCGTAAAAACAAAAATTTGTGAGCATTTTCAACCTATTTTTTCGCGGCATGAAAATGCATTTCAGAATCACGAAGCAGCCATAAAAGAACTGCAAATTATTGTTCATGAAAATCATGAGACCTTGCAAGCTAAAATTGACTCAGTTGCATCTACCGATTCGGTTACGCAACTTGCAAAAACTCAGGAAAACTTAAAGGACACAGTAGAAAGACACATGGAGGAAATTAGTTCATTATCAGAGAAAGTAGTTGAACTTTCAGATCAGCTAAATAATATATCTGCGAAGGTAGATGATAATCTGAATGACACAAAACCGGTAGTCTTTAATGACACAGAAGAGTGCGAACAAATTAGGAAATTCAAACAAAATCAGAATCAAGTTAATACGCAACACCAAAGAGAAATCCGGGAAGTGCAAGATCAGCTGACACAAGTAATACAAAAATTACATATTTCAGAGGACACTCGCACTCCAACAGGGCAGAGGGACTTAGAAATACGGAACAATCAGAAAATAATAACACAGGACACTTCGGAAATTATGAAAGAAATTGGCAAGGCACACCGAATTTTGAGATGGAACCGCCGAAACGACGTAACAATGATTGACATGTGACTCGCCGACATGATGATTTTGACTATAAGCTGTTCATTACTACACGTAAATTCAAAACATTTAAGAATTCTGGCAACGACATTCATCCACAAGCATGGCTCCATCAATTCTCTCATTGTTTTCCTCCCAACTGGTCATTAGAGCACAGATTAGAATTTATGTGTGGCTACTTAGAGAATGAACCAGCTGTAAGAATGTGATCGGTCATTCACGACTGTCACAGTGAAGGAGAATTTTACCATGCCTTCCTCTCAGCATATTGGTCTCAAGCTACACAAGACCGAGTAAAACATAGCATCATAATGATGAAACATTTCGAACAATCTGAATTTTCCAGTTTTGTGAAATATTTTGAAGACATGTTGCACAAGAATCAGTACCTGTCAAACCCATGCAGCCCCTTAGAACTCATCCGCATTTGCTTAATCAAATTACCTGAACATTTACGACATATTATTTTGGCAGGACGTTGCAAAGACGCCATTGAAGCTTTTCAGGGACTCTTACAAGAATTAGAAATTGACACTGATAATCGCGGAACGCGAAAACAGGAACACAACAATTACAGGTCACATCCATCGCAATTCTGCGATGAAAGAAATAATAACTGGACACAACAAGGCTATTCTCACAACACAAATCGTGACCAAAACAGACACCACCCGTATGACAACCGTTGGCAGAGTAGTAATAACTACAGGGAAAGATCACCTCTCCACGGTAATGACTATCACAGAGACAATCAGAGAAACAGACAATATGGGAACCAAAATAAATATTATCAAGGGAGACAGAATAACTTTAGATGCAACGGACCAGTGCGCACTTACGATTCAGGGAGATGTTCTCCACCACGTGACCGACATGAAAGAAACTATGGAATCTGCCGACATGACGACAGACGATATGATCGTAACGGCAGACCTGAATTGCATCAGAACTGGCGGGATTCAAACAGAGCAGGGCCCTCTTGACAAGGTGAATTTGTAGAAATTAGGTCTCCTAATCCCAATAACGGCGCGCGCCAACAAAGAGACAGACAATGACTCGCACCGCAGGCAGCCGCGTGCGCCGGATGGCTCAGAGAAAAATAACATAGACGCTAACCTTGAGAAAAATTCCAGTATTCTTTACCGACGTATACCACACGATAATTGCGTTGAAGTTGAAACTCTGCGTACTAGGAAGAGTAAAGGTTTACACCACATTTCACATGTAAAACCGTTTATTGAAAGATAATCTGCTTTTTAACTTTGTCTTTGCCATAAAACTTTTCACTTTACATTTCTAGTATGCTTTGTCAGACTTAAGAAACTGTTAACATGCAACAATGTTTGAAGTTAAATATCCAGTCTAGAACCTAGGGAACATTTTTAAACAGAAATTACGAATGCATTGTTATAGCGAACAGACAACACAGTATTGTGTGTGTACATTCTTGCTTGTTAGTTGCACGATTACGTAACGACTACAAGGCTCACATACTTAGAACATTTACCAGTACTGCTAATGAGATTTTAATGCAACATTTTGGTTTACTTGAAAATACATTCTGGATTTAAAGTACTTTCTGTGAGATACCAGATGACACAGTGGTTAGTTTATGTGACAGCTACACGATTTTATCACGACGCTACTAATGAGTGACAATTTACAATGTTGTTTTTGCGGTGTATCTGTTTTATATCTGCACAGGTTTTCTGAATTTTTCTGGAAAGTAAAACGTGTTTTAGTAGTAACTTTTGTGGTATAGCTACAATGAGACAGCCTTTTTCATAGCACAACAATCCGTTACATTATAGTACTTTCTTCATCACGGCAATAAGCATAATAACTATGATATCTATACGGAGAGCATCTCACTTTTGTTTATCACGAGGTAAGTACTTTGACTTCTGCAGAACTTAGCTTTCGGAGGACGATAACTACGACAATTCCACAGAATTATCTTGCAGCAAGACGCACATTTAGCGCTACAGGACACGCAATGGAGTGATTAATTTTGTACGCAAACCATTTATTTTTCAAGATTTTTGAATTACAAACAAAGTTTTCCGTGATACATTTCATTCCATTGCTGTAATTTGTAACACCTGAGGGTATAATTACATTAATCCTCAGGGGGGTACACGCTTACTTTGTGTACCATGTGTTTGGCAAGCACAAGGAGCCCTAGCTAATATGGTATTTTCTTATACAACTTTACACATCGGTACCATATTTCTCAAACACAGAATTACACAGCTATTTGATTATTTAACAGAGAAACAAACATTTTTTACTACATCAGTGACAGATGTTTATGTAACTACTTATGAAATTGTATTTTGTCTGTACTTTGTGAACTGTTCATATTTTTTCGGAACCATTGTGATACTATGAGAGCTCTGAATGAGGTATTTGGTATGGGATCATGATTTTTAAAGTACGTTTGAGGTAGATGAAACTTTTGACATGAGCAGAGAATTTTTTTTAGATTTTGAAATTATTGGAGGAAGCTACGACGATTTTGAGAGTTGACTGAGGTGTTATGATGTTATTATTACGATGACTATGTGTATTGTGCTGTTGCGGTATGTTTATGATCAATAAGCTGATGCTATGTGAGTTATTTGAGTATGCTACGTATCTGTTATGATGAAATATTGAAGAAGTGTCGACGAATGAGGTAAGGAATAATGAGTAGTGGTTAGGGACTCTGGTTTGTGGAAAAGGTTGTTGGAAACCAAGAATCGTACTTTAAGAGTTATGAAATGTATGTAAATGCGTGAATGTATTACAATGCCAACGAAAATTTTTTTGGACTCTGTTATATCAATAGGATTTTGTTTCTACAGATTTGTAACGCAAATTCTTGAGCTGTGAAATATTTTATATGAGACTCACTGTAGCGGAAACTGCTGTCGTAAATATTTCCGTAAGAAAGTTAAGTGACCACCTGCATATAATGCTTTGTGCGCTGCCAACTGTGTCAGAAGCCTGGAGAAAAAACCATTAGTGTGTGCCTTTTCAGAGGCACAGGTAGAAAAAAAAGGGGAGGCCATCATCCTCGCTATTGACATTCCTTTGTAGAAAGCATCGCAAATACGACACGCTCAAACTTGAAAACATATGATTATACTGTGGAGCTCTTCATTTATATTTACTAAAATGCCTAATGAAACGATGAGAAACATTTCACGGCTATTGTCTTGCTAGTTGCGAGAAATGCCATATGGCTTGCTTTATGTATTTATTTACTCATTTTGCTTAATATCTAGTTTCTAGCTGCACTGCAGCATTGGTTAAAATAAAATTTAATAGATGTACTAATATAAATATTTTATGCCTACAGATCCAGTAAATAATTTTATGATCTATTCAAAAAAAAAAAAACGAAGGAGCATAAAAAGACATTTCCCTTCACAGGAATTGCATACGGAATTTTCTTTTCAACTACTTGGTAATTTTTTTGGTAGAATAACTTCTTGTGGTGCACCACTTTAATTACATAGACATTACGATGTGAATATACATTTCCCTTGTCTGCATTGTCGTCTTTAGCGTAATATATTAACTGCTTGAGCTATGTCGTGTTTAGATATAAGTTATTGCATTTGCTGCCTCTGTTTGCCAGGCATAGTGCTACTGAATTTGACTTTGTATTACGCTGTTAAACCAGTTTTACTACGGATTTAATTTTCTTGTTGCTGCACAGTGCCTTATATTAGTTGTAATATTGCAATTGCTTTGCCAATTTGAATTTTTTGTCATTGATGTTTGTGTTTTTTGTTTTGTGCTGCTGCATTGCCTCGTCCCTTAGTTTAGCATCTGAGCTCAGTAGATTTAAGTTAGCTTAAGAGGGGGTCACCTATAAGAGAATGAGTTGCGATGAATTTGAAGAAATGCACTGAGAGGCTATACGATAAAAGTACAGAAAGCAGGTATAGATGGGACTTTTTGGAAATAATGAAGAACGAAGGGAGATCTCCGAGAAGCAAAGAAAGATTTGTTTGCAAAATACTGCAGTAAAACAAACCCTGTCCTTTCCTTGTGTTATCCCACTATGTGTTTGTGTACCCTTGTGTATTTATGTTCTTCCTGCCTTTATATGTTTATCTGATAAGACTTATGTTGTAGAATTTTTCTAATACTCAGCTACATGAACTATGATGAGGAATACTGTTATCCTCAAATATAATTTGCATTAAAAATATATCATTTACTTTGTAAAGATGTTTAGACATTATTTCTTCTGTTTTGTTTTAATGCTCATGTGTGAAGTTGATGTTTCAAAAGTTATTCTGATCTTTTATGTATTTACTTATGTCATAATTCCTGTAACACTGATGTATATGTTTATTTCTATTCTTTTGTAAAGCCCCTATTACTACAAATGTTATCTGTATTATTACGTTTTTAATGATGTATTTTGTACCGTTGTTTTTGTATTCTTATGTTATAAAATTGTAATTGATACCAGTTCTTCATATTATTAACTATAAGTTACATTTCACTGCACACGTTTCTGTTGGTCATAGTATATGGACAATATGTGAGAAGTAGGGCCTCATAGTGTTTGCACGTGTGTTAATAATTCAGCAAGGGATTGGATAACAGCATTGCTGGTTCTAAGGACAAAAAATTTTTTTTTTTTTTGTGAGTGCACAAGTGGTGGTTTATGGACTTGCTATATTGTCAGCAAGACTCTTCGACGGTGATTGTGCACCTGCACAGTCGCAACAGATGGTTGCTGGCTGTCTCTACAAGGACTACAGTGGGTCTGCATCTTTGATGATCCACCAATACCACTATTTCTACAAGGACTGCAGTGGGTCTGCACCTCTGGTGGCCCACCAATACCATAATCTCTACCAGGACTACAGTGGGTCTGCTCTGTGATGACCTACCTACCAATACTCTTCAAAATTTCGACTGACTCTGCTGTGGGTTTGCTCTGTCATGGACCAATACATGTCTGCATGTCAAGAGTCAGCACTGTCTTTCCGTTGGAAGGACAACACTACTTCTTCATGATTGCATGGAAATCCACTACTTCGGTGTGCATTTTCTTTTACTGCTCAGCCTTTGAGAAAAACACTGCAATTTTACTGTGATAAATGATCAGGACTGTCTTTATGGACCGTGAGAAAATTTTAGCTGTTGACCAACATTGTATCAATAAGTGTGTGCATTTGATATCCTTGTTACTGTAATTATGAAAGATTTTAACAAATCATTATTGGCCACTGCCCAAAACAAGTTGTAAATTTTTTTGTGGGGGCATGGGGGCTATGTAAGTAGGCTGTTTATGTTTTCTTATTGGTAACACCACGTAGCGCTCTGTATGGAAATCACTGGCTGTGCTGTGTGCAGTCTGTGGCTACTTTGCATTGTTGTCTGTCATTGTAGTGTTGGGCAGCGGCAGCTGGATGTGAACAGCGCGTAGCGTTGCGCAGTTGGAGGTGAGCCGCCAGCAGTGGTGGATGTGGGGAGAGAGATGGCGGAGTTTTGAAATTTGTAAGACTGGATGTCATGAACTGCTATATACATTATGACTTTTGAACACTATTGAGCTAAATACATTGTTTGTTCTCTATCAAAATCTTTCATTTGCTAACTATGCCTATTAGTAGTTAGTGCCTTCAGTAGTTTGAATCTTTTATTTAGCTGGCAGTAATGGCGCTTCCTGTATTGCAGTAGTTCGAATAACGAAGATTTTTGGTGAGGTAAGTGATTTGTGAAAGGTATAGGTTAATGTTAGTCAGGGCCATTCTTTTGTAGGGATTTTTCAAAGTCAGATTGCGTTGCGCTAAAAATATTGTGTGTCAGTTTAAGCACAGTCATGTATAATTGTTCAAAGGGGACGTTTCAGCGTAAGTAGCTGAACTCAAACGTTTCAGATGATTCTCAGTGTGTTTTTTCCAGTTCAACCCCTCATCAATGAATACACCTAGAAATTTTGAATAATCTACCTTAGCTGCCGATTTCTGATCGAAGTCTATACTTATTAATGGTGTCATTCCATTTACTGTGTGGAACTATATGTATTGTGTTTTGTCAAAGTTTAATGAGAGCCCATTTCCAAGGAAGCACTTAATGATTTTCTGAAAAACATCGTTTGCAATTTCACCAGTTAATTCTTGTCTGTTGTGTGTGACAGCTATACTTGTATCATCGACAAAAAGTATCAGCTTTGCATCTTCGTGAATATACACTCCTGGAAATTGAAATAAGAACACCGTGAATTCATTGTCCCAGGAAGGGGAAACTTTATTGACACATTCCTGGGGTCAGATACATCACATGATCACACTGACAGAACCGCAGGCACATAGACACAGGCAACAGAGCATGCACAATGTCGGCACTAGTACAGTGTATATCCACCTTTCGCAGCAATGCAGGCTGCTATTCTCCCATGGAGACGATCGTAGAGATGCTGGATGTAGTCCTGTGGAACGGCTTGCCATGCCATTTCCACCTGGCGCCTCAGTTGGACCAGCGTTCGTGCTGGACGTGCAGACCGCGTGAGACGACACCTCATCCAGTCCCAAACATGCTCAATGGGGGACAGATCCGGAGATCTTGCTGGCCAGGGTAGTTGACTTAGACCTTCTAGAGCACGTTGGGTGGCACGGGATACATGCGGACGTGCATTGTCCTGTTGGAACAGCAAGTTCCCTTGCCGGTCTAGGAATGGTAGAACGATGGGTTCGATGACGGTTTGGATGTACCGTGCACTATTCAGTGTACCCTCGACGATCACCAGTTGTGTACGGCCAGTGTAGGAGATCGCTCCCCACACCATGATGCCGGGTGTTGGCCCTGTGTGCCTCGGTCGTATGCAGTCCTGATTGTGGCGCTCACCTGCACGGCGCCAAACACGCATACGACCATCATTGGCACCAAGGCAGAAGCGACTCTCATCGCTGAAGACGACACGTCTCCATTCGTCCCTCCATTCACGCCTGTCGCGACACCACTGGAGGCGGATTGCACGATGTTGGGGCGTGAGCGGAAGACGGCCTAACGGTGTGCGGGACCGTAGCCCAGCTTCATGGAAACGGTTGCGAATGGTCCTCGCCGATACCCCAAGAGCAACAGTGTCCCTAATTTGCTGGGAAGTGGCGGTGCGGTCCCCTACGGCACTGCGTAGAATCCTACGGTCTTGGCGTGCATCCGTGCGTCGCTGCGGTCCGGTCCCAGGTCGACGGGCACGTGCACCTTCCGCCGACCACTGGCGACAACATCGATGTACTGTGGAGACCTCACGCCCCACGTGTTGAGAAATTCGGCGGTACGTCCACCCGGCCTCCCGCATGCCCACTATACGCCCTCGCTCAAAGTCCGTCAACTGCACATACGGTTCACGTCCACGCTGTCGCGGCATGCTACCAGTGTTAAAGACTGCGATGGAGCTCCGTATGCCACGGCAAACTGGCTGACACTGACGGCGGCGGTGCACAAATGCTGCGCAGCTAGCGCCATTCGACGGCCAACACCGCGGTTCCTGGTGTGTCCGCTGTGCCGTGCGTGTGATCATTGCTTGTACAGCCCTCTCGCAGTGTCCGGAGCAAGTATGGTGGGTCTGACACACCGGTGTTAATGTGTTCTTTTTTCCATTTCCAGGAGTGTAGAATGGCAAGTCATTAATATACAGGGTGAGTAACCTAACATTACCGCTTGATATACTTCGTAAACCACATCAAATACTGACGAATCGATTCCACTGACCGAACGTGAGGAGAGGGGCTAGTGTAATTGGTTAATACATACCATAAAAAATGCACGGAAGTATGTTTTTAACACAAACCTACGTTTTTTTAAATGTAACCACGTTACTTTTGTTAGCACATCTGAACATATAAAGAAATACGTAATCAGTTCCGTTTGTTGCATTGTAAAATGTTAATTACATCCGGAGATATTGTAACCTAAAGCTGACGCTTGAGTACCACTCCTTCGCTGTTCGATCGTGTGTATCAGAGAGCACCGAATTACGTAGGGATCCAAAGGAAACGGTGATGGACCTTATGTACAGAAGACACTGGAACAGCACATTACGTCCACATGCTAACACCTTTTTATTGGTCTTTTTCACTGACGCACATGTACATTACCATGAGGGGTGAGGTACACGTAGACACGTGGTTTCCGTTTTCAATTACAGAGTGGAATAGAGTGTGTCCCGACATGTCAGGCCAATAGATGTTCAATGTGGTGGTCATCATTTGCTGCACACAATTGCAATCTCTGGCGTAATGAATGTCGTACACGCCGCAGTACATCTGGTGTAATGTCACCGCATGCTGCCACAATACGTTGTTTCATATCCTCTGGGGTTGTAGGCACATCACGGTACTCATTCTCCTTTAAGGTACCCCACAGAAAGAAGTACAGAGGTGTAAGTACAGGAGAACGGGCTGGCCAATTTATGCGTCCTCCACGTCCTATGAAACGCCCGTCGAACATCCTGTCAAGGGTCAGCCTAGTGTTAATTGCAGAATGTGCAGGTGCACCATCATGCTGATACCACATACGTCGACTCGTTTCCAGTGGGACATTTTCAAGCAACGTTGGCAGATCATTCTGTAGAAACGCGATGTATGTTGCAGCTGTTTGGGCCCCTGTAATGAAGTGAGGACCAATGAGGTGGTCGCCAATGATTCCGCACCATACATTTCCAGTCCACGGTCGCTCGCTCTACCTGTCTGAGCCAGCGAGGATTGTCCACGGACCAGTAATGCATGTTCCGTAGATTCACAGCCCCGTGGTTTGTGAAACCCGCTTCATCGGTAAACGGGTAGAAGTGCAACGCATTCGCTGTTAATGCCCATTGACAGAATTGCAACCGATGATTAAAGTCATCACCATGTAATTGCTGATGTAGCGACACATGAAACGGGTGAAAGCGGTGACGATGCAGTATGCGCATGACACTACTTTGACTCAGTCCACGGGCTCTCGCAATGTCCCGTGTACTCATGTGTGGTTTCATGGCAACAGCAGCTAACACACCAACTGCACCCGCTTCTCCTGTGACGGGCCTGTTACGGACCCGTTTGCGTGCTACGATCAAACCTGTTGCATACAGTTGGCGGTAGACGTTTTGCAATGTGCGGCACGTTGGATGCTCTCTGTCCGTGTACCGTTCTGCATACACCCTGCAGGCTTCAGCTGCATTTCGTCGACACTCGCCATAGATGAGTATCATCTCCGCCTTTTCAGAGTTCGAATACACCATGGTCACAGTTCCTACAACACTACACTATCACAGACGTCTGGTAACACGGTGTACTACAGTTGGTCTGCGTGTGGAGACGAATGCAGAATAACAATAGCAGCAAGCGCTACATGCAGACACTGCGACAGCTAGACGAAACCACAACAGCGCACTACAGCCACACTCCTAAACACGGTCGTCATCGTAAACATGTCCCTGCAGATGCTGCTCGCCGACCGTGGCCCGTGTTTGTTACAACACGCAGCTGAACGTCGGAAGTTTCAAGCGTCAACTTTAGGTTACAATATCTCCGGATGTAATTAACATTTTACAATGCAACGAACGACACTGATTACGTATTTGTTTATACGTTCTGATGCGCTAACAAAACTAACGGGGTTCCATTTAAAAAAAACGTAGGTTTGTGTTAAAAAACATACTTCAGTGCATTTTGGTATGGTTTGTATTAAACAATTACACTAGATCCTCTCCTCACGTTCGGTCTGTGGAATCGGTTCGTCAGTATTTGATGTGGTTTACGAAATATATCCAGCGGTAACGTTAGGTGACTCACCCTGTATATTAAGAACAGCAGAGAACCCAAGACCGAATCTTTGGGCACCCCATTCTTGATTGTTCCCCATTTTGAGAAATCACCAGTTTTTTGCATATTATGTGAACTACTTATTTCAACGTTCTGCGCTCTTCCAGTTAGGTATGATTTAAACCATTTGAGCGCTGTCCCATTCATACCACAGTACTTGAGCTTATCTAGAAGTATTCCATGATTTGCACAATCAAAAGCGTTTGAGAGATCACATGAAATCCCAATGGTTGACTTCCGGTTACTCAGAGCATTTAATATTTCATTAGTGAAAGTATATATAACAGTTTCCGTTGAGAAACCTCTCTGGAAACCAAACTGACATTTTGTTAAAGTTTTATTTTTACAAAGGTGTGAAGCTACTCTACAATACATTACTTTTTCAATAATTTTGGATAAGGCAGTCAGAAGGGAGATTCAATGGTAGTTGTTGACATCAGACGTATCCCCTTTTTTATGCAGTGGTTTAACAATGGCATACTTCAGTCTATCTGGGAAACTACCCTGCTTCAGAGAGCTATTACGTTTGTGGCTAAGAATCCCACTTACTTCTTGGGAACAAGCTATTATTATCCTGCTGGAAATGCCATCAATTCCGTGTGAGCTTTTACTCTTGAGAGAGTTTATCATCTTCCTAATTTCAGAAGGAGAGGTGGGTGGAATTTCAGTTGTATCAAGTTGTGTGGGTAAGTCCTCTTCCATTAACTGGCTTGCTTCTTCTAATGAATATCTAGATCCTATTTTCTCTGCAACATTTAAAAAATGATTATTCATAATGTTTTCGAGTCCATCTTGTTGTTTATCAAGTTTCCATTCACTTTGATAGTGATACCATCATCCTGTACTCTTGGTTGCCTTGTCTCCCTTGTAATAATATATCAAATTGTTTTGATATTGTTACCACAGGTATTAATCTCAGACATGAAGCATGTGCTTCTGGACTTTTTAATAACCTTTCTTAATGTAGCACAGTAGTTTTTATAATATTTGGCTGTTTCTGGGTCATTACTCTTTCTTGTTGTTAGATACAGTTCCCTTTTGTGGTTACAAGATACTTTTATTCCTTTAGTAAGCCAAGGTTTTTTGCATGGTTTCTTATAATTAGATTTAACTACTTTCTTGGGGAAACAGTTTTCAAATTCTCTTACAAGTGTATCATGAAATAAGTTATATTTCTAATTAGCATCGGGTTCCTTGTACACCTCATCCCAGTATAACTGCTGAAGATTTCTTCTGAAATTTCTAATTGTTGAGTCATTAATTGAACGCACAACTTTAGAGGGTATTTTGAATTACTGAATGGAGCTATGTCATATACTGTAACTAGCTGAGCATCATGATCAGAAAGCCCATTCTCAACAGGACAAGAATTTATGTTTTTAAACCTATCTTGGTCGGTAAAAGTTATTTATCACTGTGCTGCTATCCTTTACTACCCGAGTAGGAAAATTAATGACAGATGACAAATTGAAAGAACCGAGCAAGACTTCCAGGTCATTCTTCCTATTACTCTCTTTCAGTGAATCAACATTGAAGTCCCCACAAATAATAATTTGCTTTCCCCTATCTGACAGATAGCACAACAAGACATCCAAGTTTTCCAGGAATAAATGAAAGTTTCCTGAAGGGGACCTACACACTGTTACAATTATAAAAGAGGCCTATTTCAGTTTAAGTTGACAGGCACATGCTTCTATATGTTGCTCTAGACAATACATTTTTGTATCTAAGCTTTCTACACAGTGATAACTTTTGACATATATGGCAACTCCTCCTCCCACCTTATTCCCTCTGCTCATATGTGCAGCTAGTTTATAACCACTGATATTTACCTCTTCCATGTCAGACACAAATTGATGCTCAGACAGGCATAGTAGATCTATTACATTATCAGATTCAATGTCATCTAAACAAATCAGGAGCTCATCTACTTTGTTCTTCAATCCCAGAATAGTTTGGTGAAAAATGGTAACATTTTTTACTTTACTTTAGTGAGAATCTACTTTTTTCTTTAATGCACCAATATTTTGGTTAATTATGATATCATTATTATTTGCTTTCCTGTTGCGAGATTTTTGTGAGTTTTGGACCTCTTTAGCACCTGCCTGTCTGAACTTCTCATTGGACACTGATATTAGTCTAAAAAAGAGGTACATCCATGAGTACTAGTGTCCCCCCTTATGGATTCGCTAACTACCCTGCCAGTTTACCCTTCCCTTTCCTATTGAGGTGTAGGCCATGCCTTGTGAAAACCCCCCTATCAATAGCCTCGACAGGAACCAGACCAATATCTGACAGAGTGGCCGCCATTCGCAACTGATCCAACTCCATATTTACCCTCCTGACAGAGCGGTTTAACTGGGGCTGATCATGCTGCACGAAAGCAGGCACCAGCCCAACATTGGTATGGGTCGTTGCAGAGGCTGTTTTCACCAGGTCACACGCAATGCTGTAGCCCTGATCCCTATCAATGCTGTTTCCCACTCCACCCACTATCATCACATGATTCTGCTTTGAGACACCCTTGCACAGGGAACCTATATCCTCTACCACCTGGCTAAGACATGCACTTGGCTTGAAAAAGTTTGTGACCTGGTACCTGTCACCTGTCACCTGTCACCTGTTTTTCCTGCAAAATCTGGCCCACACCTCTTCCATGGATGCTACCTAGCAACAGAACTTTCCTCTTACTTCCTACTTTTTTTGAAACAGGTGGCTTCCTAGTGAGATTCTGTTGCATCTCAACTACATCTACTTCTACTGGAGCCTCTTCCTCACTTAACTGTGGTGGCAAGGCAAATCTATCGGTTGTGCCAATTGGGGAACTGACAGACACTGTCCTGTTTCTGTGGCCCCTGTTCCCAGCTACCACTTCCCACCACCCTCCTCCCCCCCTTAATCTCTTCAGTTCCTCCCTCGCTCTGTTAAAATCAACCTGAAGGGCTCTAATTTTCTCTTTCTGCTCAGCTATAATCCTCTCTCTTGAGCGAACCCTGCAAAAGAATGGAAGAGTCTCGTTTGCTTCCCCTATTCAAGTCTTTGGTTTTCCCTCCGGAGGATAGCAAAGGCAGAGGACTGCGCTAAGAGGTGCCTGCGCGTTAACACAAGGGATTAGTAGGGTTGTGGGACGTCGAGTGACCAGTGAGGCGACGGCGTGCTTCCGGAGGTTAAGGCCTCAAATTCGCGACTAGCGTCGGTACAGTCTGCTCCCCGTGTGTGCGCGCCTGCGAACTCGCACTATGTAGTAGCGAGGGCAGTCTTTACTTGTGCGAGTGGTGGGCATACCTCGGCGGTGCCCCGTCAGCGCAGTGAAGTCCATTGCGAAAGAGCCATCATTCTGGAATACACGTAGAGTTCCATTCTCACCGGTGCTGTGGCACGTTCTCGGCGTTGTGACAAACTAATCAGAGGAGTCTTGTTCGTACTTCCTGGCTCCGGTAGCCTGCCACCACTACGTTGCCCTCAGTCAAGTTTGAGGAAACGTGTTTGATGTGCTCAAAACGTTTGGTCCACCAAAAAAAAAAGTGACAAATTGTACAGTGTCAAGTTCTTAGCACTCTGGTTCAAGAGCTTTTATTTATGTGAAATCTCACAAAACGTCGTTAAGTACTTAAGAAACTTGCAGTGTCATAAGTAATGCTTAACTTTACACTGACCTGGCTGCCTAGCACGTTATTTTTTTGTTCTAGTACAGACTGAACTGTTGTGAGTACAGAAGAACGAATAACTAAAACTCCATTTTAAGCTCTTGATACAACTTATGTATTTCTATGTACAGTTAGCTACTTGTGGTAATCGCTTTGTGTTACAGGAATTTGTCGTGTACTTGTTTGGTTCTGTTAAAAATTTTGCAAATTCTGCCTGAGCTATAGGATGGCAGACTCTTCTGACGGTCGGCACTTGAGTTGAGGCTCACACACTATTAATCGCTGAATATGACACCATCTGCGTAAGTCCAGTAATTTCGTGTTAACTTCATTTACTCTCTTTGTAAGAGGATCACTTGTAATAATGTAATTCTAAACATAAATTATTTCCTATTTACTGTAAGATTGAGCCTTGATATCTTTAAAATTAAGATTACGCTTCGAGAAGCAGGCCGATGTTACTGGCTGTATAACTTGCAACCTCTCCAAATGGTTCAAATGGCTCTGAGCACTATGGGACTTCACTTCTGAGGTCATCAGTCCCCTAGAACTTAGAACCACTAAAACCTAACTAACCTAAGAACATCACACACATAGATGCCCGAGGGAGGATTAGAACCTGCGACCGTAGCGGTCGCGCGGTTCCAGACAAGCGCCTAGAACCGCTTGGTCACAACGGCCGACCACAACGGCCGGCCACAACCTCTCCTCTATATGTTTCTGTATGAAATTCAGCCCAGAATTACCTCCCATTCTATAAAAAATCTGCGTATTACCAAGACTACGTACCTGTAAACTGTCATCCAAGTTAAACTCGTTTGCTAAGCTAACCGTTGATTGAACATAACTTAATTTGAAGTTAACTGTAGCCGATCTCAATACAACTTCCCTTAATATCAAATGCGCAACTAAAGTAAACCAATTATCTGTCCCTAACCAAAATTTCCAATTACCTTGCGTCTTGAGTACATTGTTGCAGATTTGTCGAAAACAACAGCAAGGAGGCAGCGGCTAAGCTAGCTTTTCTTTTTTAAAAAGATGATTTCCAGACAATATACAGACTGCTGCATACCATATGGTGCAATGTGGTATTGCGCAATGTTAAACCATGTTTTAATAGTGGAATAGGGAAAGTAACTATTCGTATGGAATGACATCCAAGACAACGATTTTAGAATGAACTATGTATTCAAAAAGACATAGTAGAAACTCGCGTGGTCAACACGCATAACTCTGCTCTGAACACTATACTTAACACAGTGAACAACGATTTAAAAAGGGTGCCATGCTAACAGAATTTCTTTAATTAAAAAAAACAACAGCTTAATCAGTTGGTATGTTAATGCATAACACAGTGAAGCGGGGCTTTCTTTCTCTCTCTGCTCTGAGGAAGTTAACTAGCTAATAATAATTATTCTGAATAATTAGCTGCAGTCTTACCTCAACTTCTCTTGAGAAATAACATTATTCAAAATTTATATTCTCTTCGCTTTCCAATATGTATATCATATTCATTCTTCCTGGCCTGCACAAAAAATTTATGTTACAGATACAATCGCAAGTCAATACAGCTCTAATGAATATGCCCATCACCTACCACACTTCAACTAAGAATGTATTAGACTGTTGTACCCTGTCGCTGATGGTAACAAAGACATCCACACACTGCAGTGTTCTGCTATGGCCGCTGTTAGGTAGACTCTGATGTAGTTTCAGGTCTGCAGAAAACAGACGTATTTCTAGAAAATGCCGACCTCTGCAACAATAACGAAATACTTGACTATTCATCACTGATGAGCCATGGATAACTCTCTAGGAAAAGAAAGGCGAACAGCAAGCTATGGCCCTCTGCTACGTCTCGTGGTGAGAAAAGGCAGCTCTAAAGGCAGACCTCACCAGAGTGTGGGTGCTGCGATCAGTGGCCGTAGAGATGGCTGCAGGTGGTCGCTGTTCAACATACAGCCGCAAACCGACCCCCAGCTGAGGCGGGCCGCTTCCAGCAACCAACTACAGCCCGAGCACTCTCCTAGCCTTCGAAGACTCAGTGTTAGTGTCTGTGGAAATCCTGTTACGAAATTGTCACATACGTAGGTAGTAAGTACGTCTCAGATGCATAAGTATGAATACAGAAATGCTGCTTCCACGCTGTCTCTTACCATGTGTAATGGTTCTTTATTTACGTGACCATTACGGCACTCCAACCCCAGTTCTCGATACCAGTAATGTCGTACTACTTTTCTGCGAAGTGACAGACATATTTTTGTGACAATATTCACAGTTGGTTTTATTAATGTATACGTACTCCGATGTGTCGATATATTACAGTGATATGGTTCTTGTATCATTTCTATGAGACTGTCATACTCTTTGACCTACTTGTAACCGGTTTGGCGCGACTACGCACAGAGCAGTCTTTGTTTCACTTTGCAGAAGTTGTTATTTCGCTTTGTAAAACAACGGTCAAGTCTTGTGTTTGGTTAAATTGGAAATTAAATATATGAAGATTGATAGAAAACTGTTATCTTGATGATGTGACAATTAAGAAGAATTGTATGTGAATTTACAAAAAGTTTCAAAAAAATGTGGATCGTGAACACCAAGTCAAAAATTATTTCTGCCATGCCGTTGTTCTGATCTGGGATTGTTTGATCAATAAGAATTTCCTGAAAAACGCGTTTTAGGTCTTCAAATATTGCTAAAATCCAGATCTGGACCTTCTAGCAGTCAAAGTGGAATCACCCTAGAATCAACAAGATGAGCCATAACGACTTCGACGAAATCTACGTGGGAATCCATTCAAGGTAAGTGCCAAAATTAATGACTTTTTTACAGTGACTTCATTATTTCCATTCTGACGATACCATCTGTGGTGTCACCGCCAGACACCACACTTGCTAGGTGGTAGTTTAAATCGGCCGCGGTCCATGTAGTACATGTCGGACCCGCGTGTCGCCACTGTGATCGCAGACCTAGCGCCACCACCAAGGCAGGTCTCGTGATACGAGAGTGGACTCGACCCCAGTTGTACGAGAACCAAGCTACCGCCCAGTTGTACGCGACCCTAGCTATCGCCCAGTTGTACGAAGCCTTTCTCTCTCATTAGCCGAGAGACAGAATAGCCATCAGAAGTTAATGGCTACGAACTAACAAGGAGCCATTTGTATCAGTGCCTATAGCTTACGAGTATTCAAGAGAGATGTATTCCAAGGAATCAATAAAAGATAAGTAAAAAGTATCTACATACTTTTCTTCTTATTCATTCATAAGTTCTCATGTTCCAGACTTCACGCCCGTCTGCTTTATGCCGTGCGTGCACTATCGGCCACAGCGTTAGTCTAGCTTTCTTTTTCAGCAATCAACTCCACGGTGTCGGTCCAGCTACCGACACTACAATTATTGGCGACGAGGGAAAAGGACCTTTTTCTGATTGCTTACATTTATTTCTGATTGCTTACATTTAATTGTGTCATGGCTTCGCCACAATCTCCAGATGTACTGTCCGAATTTTATCGCTTGCAGACTCAGCAGACGCAGGCGTTACTGATGCCCTTGGACAGCTCGTCCAGGGTCAACGTGCGCTGCACACCGATGCGGCCGCCGCCGCTTCTTCGCTACCGCTGCCACTGAACGCTGTTGCACCTCCCTTTCGACCATACGTGGCAGCCGATGAGACCTGGCAAGAGTGGTCTCGTCAGTTCGCCTTTCACATGGCTGCCTACAGAATTCAAGGTAATGAGCGGCAGCCGTTTTTGCTTTCTTGTGTCGGTGTGTCCACATACCGTGTGATAGTGAAATTGTTTCCCCGACGGGACGTAGCAACTCTGTCCTACGAGGAAATTTTGTCTGCATTAGATGCCTATTTTAAAGAAACAGTTAATGTGGTTGCAAAACGGTATACGTTCTTTCGTACAAAACGTACGGCCGGTCAAACTAATAGGGAGTGGGTAGCAACATTGCAAGGACTTACTAGGGACTGTGCCTTTGAATGTGACTGTGGTCTTTCTTATTCAGATACAATGGTACGTGATGCAATTGCACAGAACGTTTCTGATGTTCGCATACGGGAGCAAATTTTGAAACTAGTTAATCCCTCCCTTCAACAAGTGATAGACATATTGGATAGACAAGACACACTTGACTGTGCTCAGGAATCTTTTGAAACTTCGCCAGCTGTGTGTAACATTAACCGGCCCGCCGGGCGCGCTCGCGCAACGCGGCCCGGTCAACTGCCCTCGCGGCCGTCCGCACAGCGACCGCCGCGTGCTAAGCCAGGTGTGCCGCGCCAGCCCACAAATGCGGTGAAATCATGCCCGCGGTGTGCTACTAGACATTCGCGTGAACATTGCCCGTCACGCCAAGCTATTTGCTTTTTCTGCAATAAGAAAGGACATGTTCAAAGTGTTTGCCAGAAAAAGCTCAGATCAGACAATCACAATCGTTCCAGGCCCTTTGCTTCGCGCCGGAATCGAACCAAGGACACTCAGGCTCGTGGACCTTCGCCTATGGACATTCATGTCGTTAATTCCACTTCGTCCAGTGACACTTTCTCTAACAGTGACTGTGATCGTCCCACAAAAACTGTGCGTCGACGTCGCCGGAAATCACGTCAATTAGCAAGTGATTCTGTACCAGTGTCTGTTCCAATTGCACAAAACAGTCGCTCTTGTCGTCAGCAGGACAATAAACTTTTTGTGGACTTAGACTTTGAAGGCAAAGTGATACCATTCCAGCTCGATACCGGAGCTGCAGTTTCATTGCTCAATCACGACACATACAAACAACTGGGCGCACCTCCGTTGCGTGCCGCAAATGTTAAGCTAACTACATATTCCGGACAGAACATTCCTGTGTTAGGACAGTGCAGCCTTCTTGCAACATTCAAGGGACAAACAAAACTTGTGTCATTTTACGTTCTTCGTTCTTCTTCTGCAGTGAACTTATTTGGTCTAGATTTATTTAAGTTGTTTAACATGTCTATTGTAAATCAGGTCCTATCTGTGAATCAGACTGTGCCTCCAGACAGTGTTTCTCGGCTGTGTGACGAATTTGCAGACATTTTTGCACCGGGCTTAGGTTGCGCTAAAAACTATGAAGCACATTTAGAACTGAAGGTAAACGCGCAACCGAAATTTTTCAGGGCGCGCAATGTTCCCCACGCATTGCGTGATGAGGTCGCAAGAACGTTACACGATCTCGAATCACGGGGTGTAATTGAACGTGTGCAAGCTTCTCTCTGGGCCTCACCCTTAGTAATTTTGCCAAAACCTTCCGGAAAATTGAGACTTTGCGTGGACTTCAAGGCCACAGTGAATCCACAGCTAGTGACTGCTACTTTTCCTTTGCCCCGCCCGGAAGATCTTTTTGCTAAACTGTGCCCGGGAAAATATTTTTCAAAGTTGGACCTAGCCGATGCGTACTTGCAAATACCGGTGGACGACGAATCCCAGCGCGTATTGGTGGTTAACACGCATCTTGGATTGTACCGCTTCAAAAGACTGCCATTCGGGTGTGCATCCGCCCCTGCCTTGTTTCAGCAATATTTACAAACTATTTGTGCGTCGGTCCCTACTGCAGCAAACTATCTGGACGATATAGTGATCTCCGGACAGACAGAAGAAGATCATCTTGCGAATTTACGAACTTTATTTCAGGTCTTGCGGCAAAATGGTCTTCGCTTGAGGAAGGACAAATGTGTGTTTTTTGCTCGTGACTTACCATACCTGGGACATGTCATTAATGCCCAAGGCATACATCCGAGTCCAGAGCACCTCCGTGCCATACAAGAATTGCCTTCCCCTCAAACTGTGAAACAGCTACAGAGTGTGTTGGGTAAAATTAACTATTATCATAAATATGTGCGCAATGCCTCTTCCATTTCAGCTCCGCTTCATCGCTTACGCCGTAAAGGTGTTCCGTTCGTCTGGACGACGGAATGTGAACGCGCCTTTCGCCAGTTGAAATCGGCGTTGCTTTCTAATACTTGCCTTACGCCATTCGATCCCCAGAAACCCCTTTTGTTGATGGTAGATGCATCGGATTTCGGGATCGGTGCTGTGCTTGCGCACAAAGTTGGCTCCCATGATCGCCCTATTGCCTTTGCGTCCAAATTGCTCTCGTCTGCGCAAAGAAATTATTCACAGATAGAGAAAGAAGCTTTGGCTCTCGTGTTTGGTGTTACTAAGTTCCATGATTTCTTGTATGGTCGTCACTTTACCATCATCACAGACCACAAACCTTTGACATCGCTTTTTCATCCGACCACGCCTGTACCTCCACGTACAGCGCAGAAATTC
Source organism: Schistocerca americana (assembly GCF_021461395.2). Taxonomy (NCBI): domain Eukaryota; kingdom Metazoa; phylum Arthropoda; class Insecta; order Orthoptera; family Acrididae; genus Schistocerca; species Schistocerca americana. The sequence goes on along the minus strand of NC_060120.1, from coordinate 8,279,636 downwards.
ATTCGCTGGTCTATTTTCCTCTCGCAGTACCGCTACGATATCTTGTATCGGTCCACTGCTAAGCACGGAAACGCCGATGCGTTGTCCCGTTTGCCTGTTGCTGAGGATAAAACATTCGATTCTTCCGAACTTGCTTGCATGTTCATTGATTCGGAAACCGATGAAGTGGTCGAATCGTTTCCGATTGATTTTCGTCGTGTCGCTACAGCCACAGCTGCTGACCCTGTCCTTGCTACTGTTTTACGTTTTGTTGCTACGCAATGGCCTTTGTCAAAGTCTCGGATCGAGGATCCGTTGGTTCGCCGATTTTTTGCTCACAAGGAGAGACTTTTTGTTCAACGTGGTGTTTTGTTGTTGCGTTCTGATAATGATCAGTCCAGAGTCGTGGTCCCACGTTCGTTACAGTCCTCTGTTTTACGGCTTCTTCACCAAGGACATTGGGGTATAGTGCGAACGAAACAACTTGCTCGTCAGCACTGTACTTGGTTCGGAATCGATGCTGCGATTACGAATATGTGTTCTTCGTGCCCGGCGTGTGCCGAACAACAGTCCGCACCGCCGCGGAAAGTCTTTGCGTGGCCAAAAGCCACTTCCCCTTGGCAACGCTTGCACATTGATTTTGCTGGTCCATTCTGGAATGCTCGATGGTTGGTTCTGGTCGACGCCTTCAGTAATTTTCCTTTTGTTGTCCGGATGTCTTCCACGACGTCCTCCGCCACCATCCAAGCGTTGTCTGCTATCTTTTGCCTTGAAGGTCTTCCGCAGACTATTGTTTCCGACAATGGCCCACAATTCCTGTCCGCAGAATTTCAGTCATTCTGCCAGGCCCATGGTATTCAACATCTGACATCCGCGCCGTTTTCGCCTCAGTCCAACGGTGCCGCTGAACGATTGGTCCGGACTTTCAAGTCACAGATGTTGAAATTGAAAGAGTCGCATTCTCGGGAGGACGCATTGTTGCTCTTTTTGTCTTCGTATCGCTCTCAGCCCCGAGATGGTCGCTCGCCGGCTGAGTTGCTCCACGGTCGTCCTCATCGCACCTTGATGTCTTTGCTGCATCCGCCGCATCAGGTTCCTGTGCAGCGGCAGACTCCTGCTTTTGCTCCAGGCGACGTTGTATTTTATCGCAACTATCGAGGTTCACGGCGTTGGCTCGCAGGGCGCATTCTTCGCTGCCTCGGCCGCGCGATGTATTTGGTTTTGGGGGCCTCTGGTGAGGTGCGTCGGCATCTCAATCAGCTGCGCCTCTGTCGTCGCTCGGGTTCTGCCGCTCCCCGTCTGCTTTCAGCGACGGTGCCGTCCGGTCAGCGCCCTGGGGACCCATCTACTGGCTCGCCTCATCCCCAGGTGTTACCGACGATGCCTTCCGTTTTGCCCCATGGCGACGCGCCGCCGCCGCTGCAGCAGCAGCAGCCGCCGCCGCCGCCGCCGCCGCCGCTTGTTCTCCCGCCGCCGGCGCCCGCATTCGACGCTTCGTTGCAGCCGCCAAGCGCCTCCCAGGGTCACGCGCCGCCGATCGCTTCCCGTGACCAGCTGTCCTCCGCCATGGAACTCCCGACCGCTCCGGACCACATGACGTCATCGCGCGTCGGCTACCCCGACGCAATGGAGGTCGACACTTTGGCCCCTCCTGTTTCTTTACGGGCGCATACACCGCATGTTGACGTGCACCCTGGACTAGTTTTGCAGGCGTTTCCTAGCTCCCCTCGGACCGGATGGCCGGGTGCGGGTGGCACAGCCTCGCCTGTTGTTAGGCTCCCCACCTCATCGCATACGTCAACATGTGGTCCTCCCCACGGCGGACGGAAGCCTTATCTCACGACCGTTCGCCGATTTGCGGGGGAGGAATGTGGTGTCACCGCCAGACACCACACTTGCTAGGTGGTAGTTTAAATCGGCCGCGGTCCATGTAGTACATGTCGGACCCGCGTGTCGCCACTGTGATCGCAGACCTAGCGCCACCACCAAGGCAGGTCTCGTGATACGAGAGTGGACTCGACCCCAGTTGTACGAGAACCAAGCTACCGCCCAGTTGTACGCGACCCTAGCTATCGCCCAGTTGTACGAAGCCTTTCTCTCTCATTAGCCGAGAGACAGAATAGCCATCAGAAGTTAATGGCTACGAACTAACAAGGAGCCATTTGTATCAGTGCCTATAGCTTACGAGTATTCAAGAGAGATGTATTCCAAGGAATCAATAAAAGATAAGTAAAAAGTATCTACATACTTTTCTTCTTATTCATTCATAAGTTCTCATGTTCCAGACTTCACGCCCGTCTGCTTTATGCCGTGCGTGCACTATCGGCCACAGCGTTAGTCTAGCTTTCTTTTTCAGCAATCAACTCCACGGTGTCGGTCCAGCTACCGACACTACACCATCCATAGTCAATAACTTTGTTGTTGCCCGATAAGGCGAACATATGCTGCGTGAGCAACATTATTAATTTGATTTCTAACCTACTTTGCAAGTGGGGGTATTGTTAGACATGCAACACACGGAAAGCCATTTTTACACACGACAGCAACTTACAATAAGCCTCCTCTCCCTCCTCGTTGTTTCGTAACAAAAAACTAAGTGAAACTACGAACTCTGTCTACGATACTGTTGCCGATGAAAGATGAGCAAACTCTCGAGGTCAGAGATCTATAAGAATCATTTTGTCCTGCTTCCCTCAATTTTATGCATTTCGCATAAATTTTCACAATTTTACCAGGTTTTCAGTAATTCCACCGCATTTCACCCAGTTGCTCTAGTTCCAAACCACTATTCTGGACAACATGTCACGTCAAGCAAACGTCCCATCGCATCGATCTCGCGATACTATCAGCACGTGAGATTGCAGCATGGTTCTCAATTTTTGTATCATTTATAAACCACTGCCTCCATTACTTTGAGAGTGCTATATGCATGCGGAGATTTTGTGAACCGTTATAATGCCTACATCACATGAGACAAATGTCTTTTCGTAGCGTACGACATAGCAAGCACAGAGAGGAAATGCGGAAACTAAGTTCCTTTACGAATTCGGCAAGATATTTAACGACTGGCCTTCTCGCATTCTTAGCATAAAGTCAGAATGGAAGGTCCCTCAAGCACCGTTGATGATTACCACCCAAACAAAGGAATCATTTTCACAGTAGCACACTGCCGCTATTTCGAAACGTGCAGCCACTTCGTCAAACCTATCAGCTAGAAATCCTAAGCAGATCTCCAGATGGTTTCTCTACGCTTCTTGTAACTGTTCCTGTCTTTAAACAGCGCTCCTTGAAACATGGTTTCCGATTTAATTTGAAAATGACCAGGACTTATACCTGCTACATTCGGCGTCTCGTGAAGGAACAGAATGAGCTGGGTTGGGGCATGTATCAAATTTGGGTGGTATGAACAGAAGCAGCAGACCAATCCTGGTAAACAATAGGAGCATAGGAGCATATACTCACAGAAAATCGAGGCAGCAGCGGTGGCAGCAGCAGAAGTTGGAGAAGTCAGTTCCATACTCAGCTCAACTCCCTGTTGCATCTCCCTACACGTTGGAGTGGGAATCAAATCTTCATACAGAAGTGTTTCCAGACTAGTTTCTGCTGGATTTTTCACTCTTCCAGTCTCATGTAGCTACGAAATGAGCGTTACTATAGTCGCAGCTATGTAACTCGATTACTTTCATGCCTATCCCAGCCTAAATCCATGTATATACATCTTTAGACATAGGGAATTCCCAGCATTTCTTAGTAGGTCAACGAATATTACCCATATAAAATGAAGATACACCAGGTTATTTTAGCAGTAAGCGCATACGCATATCGAAAAAATGTGAAAAATGACAAAGTTGGTAAAATTACGAAAAATTATGGGAAATACGTATAAAATTGAAGGGGGAAAACGACAAAAGGGGGGAAAATTGAGGAAGAATGACCGAGTGCTCGGTGCAGGAAAATTCTTTTACATGAGACCGTGCGTGTGACAGCAAAAGTACGAGAAAGTTAACGTATAAGCACTGGGAACCAGCAAAACATCAACTGTTCAACGACCACGATTAGATGGCTGAAGTAGCCCAATGTGGATGACTTTAAACAAATAGAGTGATTTAATATGTTTGATCAAAACACGTGTGTGAAAGTCCAAGTTGTCGGCAACCATCTTACAGATTTTTATGAAGTGTCCGGACATGCGACTACTTTAAACTTTACGTCACCCTTAGCTAAAGAGCATTCTGTTACCAGCATGGGGATTGCAATACGTACCTCCAGAATGGATCGCGAGTTAGACTCTGTGCAAGACAGTTCAAGTGTTTTAAAATCAAACAATATTTATACTGCGCTTCACTGTACACACTACGCATCACAACCATGTGGAGTCGCCTACAGAACACTTGATGTATGGATTTTAACAACATTCTGCAGCATGTCCATTGAGGCAATAGGGTTACAGAAAGTTGACTGCTGTCTGAGATGCGTTCCTAGGAAAGAGAACCGCCTATTTCTAAACTGACAATGATTTGCGTTAAAGAATGATAGAATCAAGATGGATTAACCAGTTGAGAGAGGTTGCAATTAGGAAGAGTGATGCATTCTAGAGAGAATGAGATGTGGCAGGTCATTCATCACAATTTTAACTCTAATTTTTTCCAGATGTTCTCTCGGTATGAATCAGTTGTGTTAGAACGTGGGTTCGCTCGTGTACAATTGTCGGACTGACACAACGCTATCTACCTTCAATCTTTACCAGCAAACCTCCGCATAGCAGAACCGCCTGAGGACCTTCAACGCATGTGGGATGAATCGCGTCCACCGAACCGATGGAAACCTATTTCAGCCCCCCCCCCCCCCCCCCGCCTTATGTGAACAAAGATACCCGAGAAGTACTCCAAGTCACTGACAGGTCTTTGACATAAATCTTCAGTTTCATAACTTCAGTGATTCTGAACCAGTGACAGGGGGTTGTGAGGTACTGCAATCTCTTTGTATGCATTTGTTTGACAGTAGTAGTCTGTGGATGAATGTTCTATTCAGAGAGTTTTAGAGCATGGCCTGTAATTTCACACATCAAAAGCCGCCGCCACCCGTTTTGTTTAATGCCTCATAAGATGCCAATCTTTCATTCCGTTTTCTTTGTTGAGACGTCTGTCGGTACAATTTTCATTGTAGCAGGCGTAAGAATCACAGCTGGAGAACATACGATACTTTTACTTCACCAGAAAGTGAGGTATTCAGTCACTTTTTTTAAAAAATAGACGAGCTGACATTCAGGCTCATCTCTACCACACACCAATAGGAAGTACCAATGTTCTCAGCATGCAGGGACCTAGAGAGATCGTGTGTACTTGAATGGGTGACGTGATTAAGACTGTTACGGAACAGTTGTCGCAGAACGGCAGTTACGGTGTTGGAATGAGAATACTGCTCTGTATCACTAGCGTTGGTCGTTATGCAAGTCTTCAACACTTATGTTCTTTCCGAAAGCAAAATATCGAAGCGTATTGATTACGTGGAACTCAGCTCATTGTTCTCCTCCACGAGACGTCGAATGTAGCAGGTACAGTGCCCTGCTGGTTCTGTTCAGTTCTATATTAACTCCGAGACTATGTTTCAGGGAGGGCTGGTTAACAACAGGGGAACAGTGACGAGGTGCATACAGAGAAAGACCATCTAGATTGTACCTCAGGATCCTTAGCAGATAGGTTTAACTAATGGGCAGCTCGTTTCGAAACGGAGGGTCCAGTACTGCTATGGATATTATTCATTTGTTGGGGTGGTAATGAAAGGTGTTGGTGAGATCTCTCAGTCTCCGACTTCATCGTACGAATACGAGAATACTTCGCGACTGCCATCCACATAGGAAGAGACGGCCAATCGTAATATCATCCTAACGAATTTGTAAAGTGTTACCGCTGAGGAACTTAGTTTTTCCATCTCCCCTTTGCTTCTGACTATTTCCCACACTAGTAAACAATATTTGTGTCATGTGATGTAGGCAGTATAACACAGTTCACTTTATGTTCACATGGCTACATCATGGATCAAGTTGAAGGTAAGGTGATGCTTTTAGTCAGATGAGATGTTTCATCATCTGACTGTGGATCCGATCTGGCCCAGGAGCAGTGTCGGGGCAATATGCAAGGGCACTGAGGAGCTCCCACTTTGTAAATGGGGCATTATAGGATTCACTGTGGCGTGTAGTGAACGAGAGGACTGTCCCATCCGCCGTTTGTGAGTTCGAAAGGTTCGAGACTAATTCTCCGATGCAGAGCCTCGAGCATTGTGCTCAGCGAAGTGCTTGGCAATCGCGACTGCATCGGTACATTACACGCCATTTATGTTAACACTGGGAACACCTGTTGGGGTCTGGTACCCGAAAACAAGTTTGACCCTTGCCCAGACTTGAAAATTTGACGTATGGCACCCAATGGTCGAGGTGTATCTCTCCCAACACCGCTTCCGTCGTTTGGTAAGTTGCCGAACGTGGGCACAGAGCTGTTTAAAGGGTATGAGGTGCTCAATGGAAGGGTGCGCTTACGCCGCTGTAAAGCTCGCGGACGATCATTAATTGCTTCAGCGACTTCTGGTGGCAGGGATGCCTTTCGCCAGGGGCGCCTGAAAGAGCGAAGGATCGAGTTTTCTGAAGGAGAAAGAATTTTAGTCACCTGTTCAACCAGCAAATCGATGTTGCTGTTTGGTGGAGATTCCACAGTGACAGCAGAGGTGAAAGTCTCTCAGTCCGCCTTGTTTAAAGCCCATATGGGCAGGCGTCCATGGGCCTGACGCTGGTGCAGTGACAGGAAGATGGGGAAGTGGTCATTACCACATAGGTCGTGTTGTTTTCTCCTGTTTATAGATGGGAGAAGTCCTGGGCAGCAAATTGATAAATCAATAGCCGAGTTACTACCATGAGCCACGCTGAAATATGTGGCTGCCGCAGTATTTAAGGGAAAGGGTCGAACTGAGATAATAAGGTTTCGACGTTTCTGCCCCAGCCATTAAGCACAGTGCCACCCCACAAGGGGCTACAGGCATTAAGATCTCCCAAAAGTATTAAACGTTTAGGGAGTTGATCAATCAGCGCAGCTAATACATTCAGGTGTACTGCACCATGTGGTGGAAGATAAACATTGCAAACAGTTATTTCCTGCGTCGTCATTCTGACAGCCACAGCTTCAAGAGGCGTTTGAAAGTGCACAGTTTCACTACATACTAAGTTCAGGACATAAACGCGAACTCCACCTGACACTCGATTACAGTCGCTAGAATTCTTGTAATATCCCTTATAGCCACAGAGGGCTGGGATCCACATCTCCACGAACCTGGCAGCCAGGAGGGCAATACAGAAAGTTGGTGTGAAGCGTAACATTTGCCGTAGCTCAGCCAGGCAGTGGAATAACTCGCCGCAATTCCACAGGACGATGAAGTCATCGTGAGACTGGGAAAGTATGGAACATTCAATGAGGCACTTTACGCCTCAGGAGCATCTGCTGCCACTGACGTACTATCTGAGCTGTTTATATCCATTGAATGTCTGGCGAGATCTATACGCTCAGCTGATGCCAGAATCTCCACCTCACAGAGGTGCCAACGCAATTCCCTCGGTTGGGCATCTTTTTGCATTTCTCTCGCTGCTTCTCCGGTTTCCCTGGCTGGGAGGACTTTACTGATTCAATCTCTGTGACTGAGGATGATCGTGAAGCCCTACGACCAGCTACTTTTGGGCTCTTCAGCACTGGCTGGTGTCATCGTTCCCACTAGCAGAAACCTGGGAAAGGAGTGACCCCAGGGACCCCTTGTTAGAGAGAGGAGCTGAAGACGACTTACGCTTCTCCAGCTCAGAAGTTGGGACTAATATCCCCAATGATTGGGAGGTGTTGCTCCTGACATAGATGGTGCAGAAGCAACAGAAAAGGAAGTGCCCACCACCATCAAAGGTGCAGATCAAGTGTTCTGACAGAGGTGACTGGGGTTGGCGGAGCTGATGGGGCTGCAACTGTTGTAGCAGTGGCATAAGACGATGTCATACATACAAGAAGTAGGTGAATTTCCTCTTAGCCTCAGTGTAGGTCAGTCGGTGCAGGCTCTTGTACTCCATGATTTTCCTTTTCTGGAAAACCCTGCAGTCTGGCGATCAAGGCAGATGGTGCTCTGCAATCTCGACATGTGACTCTGGAAGTACCGAGGGAAGACATATGGCCCAACTTCCAGCATTTAAAGCACCACAGTAGGGTAAATATATAGGGCTTTACATCACACTCGTAGACCATCACCTTGACCTAAGGTAATGTATCACCCTTGACAGACAAGATGAAGGCACCGATGACAATATGACTATCCACAATATGACTATCCCTCAGACCCTGGTGGACACGCTGAACGAAAGGTACACCTCGACGATATAAATTGGCGGGCAGCTCGTCAGACTGCAGAGGAAGGTCCTTGTGGAATATGATACCCCGGACCTGTTTAATCTCTTAAGGGGCGTGATGGAAACAGAAACATCCCCAGCTTATCACAAGCGAGTAACTCATGACTGGGTAGAGGATGCTGTTTTGATCAAGAGTGCCCCAGATCTCAATTTGGACAAGTCCTTCACCTCCTGAAAATTGTCCTCTTAATGGTCAACAAAAAACAGACTTCATCATCATGAAAGACTCCATCAGCACTCACACACAGAAGGTACCGAGCGAGTAACAGCCTGATATTCCTCCCATGGTGTGTCCAGGGAGGGAACGATTTGGCTTCATACTTCTGTGTGTTGAATTGAGTCTGAATGCTTGGAGACTGCTGGTGTTTCACCACCAGCAAGAGCATCGCATGTCATCCACCCTGATGCCACACACTCCAACCAGGGGCCCTCCCCATGGGTGCCACACAGTCGCAGCAAAGGCCACCTGGCAGGATGGCCATTGCCGGGGCTCCTGATGCCCTAGAGTCATGGGCATCTACTTCTTGGCATACATAGGGAGTTAACAGCGCAGGCATCAGCAAGGCGATGCCAGGGCCACAAGCAATAGGGTGCATGGTGACTCCATCGTAATGGACTGTCTACTATGCTGGATATGAGGTGCAACCAAGCAAACAAGTCCATCATCGTCAGCGTATAAAACGATACTGCAGCATTGATGGAAAAATAGGCACCCAGGAGGGTGACCTCGCCCAACAGTTGGAGAATGAGCAGAAGTGCAGACACGATGCACCATATAAGGCGCTCTCCCCCCAAGTGGCTCGCTCTTCGGGAAAATTTTGAAAAATGGAGGTTAAACCCTACAGGGGATCAACACATAAAGGCCGAAACTTGAGAGAGACGTTGTAGTCGCGTCTTGAGACAGGCAACTATACTGGCGAAATCTTTTTGCATTAGTTGTGTTATTACAATGTGTGCTCTCGATTCCCAGTGCACGTACTGCATTACCATTTGTTGTTTAGAAGTGTTTTCACAATTTGAGCAGTGAAGCATTGTCTGACAGTTGAGGTAGAATATATCGTCTTTCCTACAGCTCGTCGGTAGTTTGCTGCCATCTCTCTTCTTACCACTTATTTGTTTACAAGTGCCTCCGTAGCTGTATACTTCTGGATCAGTGGCAGCCGATTATTCCAGCATCAGCAATGAGACAGTTCGCCGCTAATTTCAAGTGGTACACGAGTTAGGGAGGGGAAGTTAGTGAGTAGAAGGGTAGCTAAAGGCGGGGAGATGAACAAGGGGGAGGAGAATGTGTTGTTGGTGACAACAATGCGATATTGTCTCGTGTACCGCCATGGTAAAGAGATGTGGAGGGGGGGCGGCGGGGGGGATGGTGACCACCCATCTTTAATAAATTTGGCAACAATGAAGACTGCTCTGATTCGACTATTCTGTTATTTCCTTAAACTTCTAGTGGTCACAGATTTATTTTGGAAGAACCTATCTTTAATAAAACCATGTTTGTGTTTTTCGGAATATATATAGAAATTCTTTAAATTCCGGCAATGACAGCTGATCACTGTCAAGTAGAATCTGTCTATCTTACGCTTCCCTATATTAACCTTTTTTGTATTTATGCATTGTGCTGAATGCAAGTTGTGTTACTGAATTTTAAATGAGAACTGAGTTTCTCTTGGTGTCTCGTCTCAATTGAAATTTTTAAGTCAATGACGTTTAGGCAAATGATGCTGCCCACCTCTCAGACGGACACCACCACTCTTTACTACCACCAGACTTTTGAATTACAAGCGCCTTAATGCTGGTATTTTTCTTCTACGCCTCTACATTGCTGAAGTAATGTTCCACTTACCGTTTTACAAAAACTCCTAATACCTTTTTAAGTATGTTTAAGATACCAAATCGAACAGTTCGTTCTCATGCATATCACATCTATACTAGTTCGGTAAGCCTTCCAGAACAGAGTAACACCGTAGTTAACAAATTTTTTCTGATTAATTATGCTTTGTATAAAGTATGTTTTGCTTGATACGTAATCTTTGATATGCTGGAAACATATAGGAAGATGTATAATATGTTTCCTCTTCACCGTTTAAAGACTTTGCCTCATGTGGAGGAGGAATATTAATATGTAATTTTTGTTGAATTGCTGATATGTTGATACGGAAGGACTTTTTGCAAAAGATGTACACCCTGATCCACACTTAGCGCTTTTGGTTTATATCGAGTTAAAACCTGGTGTACTTCCCCTCTGCAACGAAAGTGAGTTAGCACGCGCAAAATGTGGTTGGTGCGAAGGCAAGGTGGAAACGATAGTCAGCCGGAGACTAGCAACCGTACAGTTGGCGCAGAGTGAAGCTTTCAGTACTTTGAATTATTATGGAAAATCCTCTGGTGGATAGATGGCTCTAAAATATTTCTGTGTTTCTGGAAAAAACCATAAAAGTTGATGATCATCGCCAAGAAGATAACAGAGCAGATTACTTACAACGGGAAGTCCACCTGTTACGTATTCACCACAAACATTGAGCTATCACTTCAGCAGAGAGGAGAAGTCAGATCTTTTTGAAGTTAATGGATCAGCACACTTACTGAAGTATGTGCAAATGTAAGGTAATTCATGTTAAATCTATGTATCAACTGATTTGTTTCCTATCACTAAACCTCTTAAGATCCATTCCTATCAAACAGTGATTCCTGAGTACCCTGATTATGAGAAGTGGCCAAAAACCAAGTGTTTAATTACTTTTGCTTAAATCTGAGTGCTAAGAAGTTTCCCAAAATTACTCTGGATTTTGTTGAAGTTGAGGGGGGAAGTAAATGTTGCTGTTCCAAAAACCTCCGCAGCAACTAAATTTCTGTAGTTCAAAGTTTCAGTATTAAGAGAATTAACTGATTTAACTGTCTGAAAATATGTTTGTTCTGATAAACAGGTCACACGATTTTGAGGTTGTTTAGAAGTAAATGAAAATTCATTTGTAAATCCAGTTTGAAAGATCTTCTGCATTGACAGTCATAAAATTCATACAAGATGAAAGTTGTGAAAGATTATTTCCGAAGTGATCTTTCTTCAGTTTGTTCATGAAGGAGTGTTTAGATTGTTTTATGGAGATGGTCAAGAAAAAGTGTCCCCCATTTTTAAGTTGCTCAAAATGCATAAATTTATTTAGTTAATGAATATACTGAATACATTTGAAGTTAATATTTAGTTTTGTGCACATTGTGTGATATTACACTAATTATCTGTTGAGCCCCCGTTGACTGTTTTTCTTACCAAAGGTAAAGCTACTGTGTGTGCCATTATCCTTGAAAGCATGTACAACCTTGCTTATCAAGGAATGTGTAAATCTTACTGCCAGTGAATTTTAATTACATTTGTGCTATTTAGAAATTATCTGATATAATAGGACTGGGCCCATGTCCATTTTTAATTTAAGATTGATTTCCACTTTTGTTGATGAAATAACTTATGTCAGGTAAAGTATTTACTGTTGATGAGTGCTAAAGTATCAATTGTGTTTGTGAGAACTTTCATTCCCTATTGAAACTGGTTATATCTACCATACTACTTGTAAAAAGGTTCGTTGCAGTTCTGTGAGAAGGAAGTATAGGTTGTGTTTTTCCATCAGAACTATTCACTGTTTATTTGAAGAAATGTTTTACATTTCTATGCCTAATTAGGCTGGCGACCGTGTTCTATTTCAATTGAGTAAATGTGATTAGCTGAAACATTTTCTAAATTGGATCAGTTACTTTCTCTGTCCTGAAGTAACATAGGTATTAAGTTTGATGAGCCAAAACAATTAGGTATTACTGCATTACTTTTCTAAATTCCTCTCAGAGGTTAACATTTACTGCAAGTTTAGGCCAGATCTGGCAAATTTACTACGGCAGTAGTGTTGTAAGTAGCTGCCTTGTGACAAAAATAAACCTTGTCGCCAGGTAAACAGCATGCCAGTATAACAAGCGGAGCAGTAATGTGAGAACTCAAGACGTCCCACTATCTTCATTTTATAATTCGTAACTTATGTTATCAGATGCACTACATGTATATTATCCAGTCCTCAGTTCTAGGACCATTATCCTGTATAATATCTTTTGCAGCTTATCAAATTACTGGTAACTTAGCTGTAATTTACTCTTTACAGATGTTTCTGTATAGATAACTGGGTCACGGATCTGCACTACTACATCTACCTCGTCACCAAAATAAATCCGAACTGCAATGGACAATACTTTTATTAACTAATACACACTCAGTACGAAGAGTCGATAGCCTCGCCACAAGAACACCCAAATACAGGGAATGGTTGAACTATAAAACATTGCTACATTAGAGAGAAGCACAGGACACATCCAGCAAGACATATCGTTTAAACATGCATAAATAGCGTACATGCACTAATTGTAAACTAAATACTCAGCAACTGTTGACATGCGGTAGACTAGACCAATTCGTCTTCAAATTCTGGATGACGCACTATGAAACAAACCATGTGGTTCATGGGATACGATTGTCAGTCAGTATATAAAACAGGTTGTACGTGGAAATTATTAAAACTAGAGTTAAAAATTGTTGATGCACTTCAGAAATGTCTTTACTCTTCCATAGACAGTTGCAAGCAATGACCAAACCCGACACTGTGTGGATGTTGCAGCTATCAGCGTCTTCGTACACAGCAGAAGAGGCTACACACTCTCCAGACGATTGTGCGCTGCTTGCTTGACTGTTTAAGATCTGCGTGAGTGGAATGTCTGATCGAGGCTGCCTGCAAAGGCGGCTCGCCAGGCCACACCTCATCGCCCAACTTCTGGAGAGCTTCGGCGTGGAACGCCATCTGGAGCACGGCGTCGCGGACGTCACCCTCCACGCCGCACACTGCGTTCATCTGGTGCGCCACCATCAGCTGCGTCAGGCTGCGCCCGAGGAGGACCACCTGCATCCGACCGCGCTCTTTCAGCTTAGCGCGCAGGTTCTTCGTATGGAAGACGAATGTTCTCCGCACGGCTGCGTGCAGCCGCCACAACTTGAGCACCGTGCTGTACAGTGACGACCCGTCCGATTCTTCATCGTCGACAGTGATCTGGAAGAAGAAAGAAAGGACACTAGTTCCCTTCGACATTACTTGGCTGATTAGTTACATGTTTCATTACAGATCTGAAATCGTAAGGCCAAAGACAAAGAAGCTGAATCGAATACCTTTAGTTGTGAAATGAGAAAACGCAGGAACATTGAACGACTGCTTTAGTGGAATATATGACGCACACTCGAGACGTAGATGAGTAGATGCATAAATCTAAGACACATGGGTTCCGCAAAATTTGGGAAATACCGCAAAAGTCGATGGAGAATTTTGAACATGTGACTTCAAGACGTGCAGCGGATGATTCTATCGCGGGCTGTCGCACCTGATCATTCCAGTCGAAGTATTTCCGTCGGTGTCGCTCTGGGCCTACATGTGCGCATTTGTTCATGGGGCTCAGGCTTCGGGTCTTCCTTCTAACAGGCAGTTTTTCCATTCCGTTAGGCAACCGCGTTTTTATACTGAGGTAACTATTTTATTTACCGATTTCGCTGTCGCCACCAGTTTATTGCAAAGCACGGCACAACAAAAATCTACCATATTGCGGCATAACTATTTGAGACACCTTTCGAAATGCGTCGCTAGCAGATAATGACCTACGTTTTATTTACTGAATATCTATACAAAAAAGGGACAAGACTAAAACACGGAAGAGGAACTTTTACTTCGTTACAGTGAGGACAACTTCGTAATTTCTACTTTTGTAACCGAAACGCCCTCCTTAACCAGCAGGACAGGGCGGTATGAAGTGTGGAAAGCGGCCAAAGTAAGGGGGCTGTCAGTTACACTCGAACATAAAACTTTTTACTTGATCAAACATTACAAGACCCTAAATATCTGTAACACACAGCTTCAATCTGAGAATTACTGGCTGAAAGCCATTAATTTAAAAACGGCTGAAGGCGAATAACTTGAAACTCAATTATAGTCAGAAATTTAAAAGGCAATCGTTATCTTAAAACAGTTCTTTAGTTATTTAAAACACTAACATTTTTTAAATACGAAAGGTCTTAAGTGAAACAGTTCTTTAATTTAGGCTGAACGTCTTAGAAACACCTCAAGATCAAAATCGGCTGAAGGCCCAAGACGTAAAATTCAACAACATTAAACGTTTTTAAAATGCCGAAGGCCTTACGTGAAAGAACTAAAAAATCGGCTAATAGCAATACAAGTACAAACAAGAACTTATTAAAAGATAAATAGGACAATACACACAACGGCACTCAGATGTTCGAGGATCGGCCTGTAATTCAAGCAGTAACACTCGCTTAGGTGAGAGAGGCAGTCGGGCCAACCATTCGCGATCCGATCCATAGGAATGCCACAGATACGGTTCTGAAGTGGACCAGAGGACGGAAGGGATAAAGAGCTCTGAGGTTGAGAAGAGTTGAGTGAATCCGAGCAAATAATATACTGTATCCGCTTATGGTGACATATGTATTGGACAGCCTGGAGAACATAGTGGAAAGGGGGGGCGAAAGGGTGGGGGGGGCGAAAGGGTGGGGGGGGCGAAAGGGTGGGGGGGGGCGAAAGGGTGGGGGGGGGCGAAAGGGTGGGGGGGGCGAAAGGGTGGGGGGGGCGAAAGGGTGGGGGGGGGCGAAAGGGTGGGGGGGGCGAAAGGGTGGGGGGGGCGAAAGGGTGGGGGGGGCGAAAGGGTGGGGGGGGCGAAAGGGTGGGGGGGGCGAAAGGGTGGGGGGGGCGAAAGGGTGGGGGGGCGAAAGGGTGGGGGGGGCGAAAGGGTGGGGGGGCGAAAGGGTGGGGGGGCGAAAGGGTGGGGGGGCGAAAGGGTGGGGGGGCGAAAGGGTGGGGGGGCGAAAGGGTGGGGGGGCGAAAGGGTGGGGGGGCGAAGGGGGGGGCGAAGGGGGGGGGCGAAGGGGCGGGGCGAAGGGGGGGGGGCGAAGGGGGGGGCGAAGGGGGGGGCGAAGGGGGGGGGCGAAGGGGGGGGCGAAGGGGGGGGCGAAGGGGGGGGCGAAGGGGGGGGCGAAGGGGGGGCGAAGGGGTGGGCGAAGGGGGGGGCGAAGGGGGGGGCGAAGGGGGGGGCGAAGGGGGGGCGAAGGGGGGGGCGAAGGGGGGGGCGAAGGGGGGGGCGAAGGGGGGGGGCGAAGGGGGGGGCGAAGGGGGGGGCGAAGGGGGGGGCGAAGGGGGTACAAGGTATTTAATGTTCCTTGGCTGTGAGGTTAACTTCCATAATGTGAGTAACCTGATTGTTGATGCTAGGAAATGGACGGTCATCAAATGTTGCTATAGATGAGAAAAGTGTCCAGTCAGCTTGAGCAAACTTCCAGCATCTTTGGCGCATAGACGGTCGAGGGCGGTTACCACTGGGTGGCGCCGTAGAACAGACAGTGTGGCGGAGGAGGAGAGGAACTTTGTTCTTATGAGCCTTCTTGGAAGCAAGACGTTGGGAAGAGAAAGGAATCGATAGTTTTGAGGTCTGGGTACTTAAGGTCTTAAAGACTAGGCTCTTTTTTGGAAGTCCAAGCGTCTGATTTTTGGCTTGTGATTTAGCAGGAGCCGATGCTGGTTGAACCTTAGAGGGAGAGCAGGTGATAGTGCGATCTTTGGGTTGACCGATCGGACGACTGTGGCGCTAAAGTTGAGATCGCAGGTCTGCATGGCAACCTCCTCAGTAGGTGGAGGAGAGGCGAAGACAATGCTAGATTTACCCACTGCGAGCACAGTGGGCTTTCTACTGGCGAGTAACTTACGAGCAGCAAAGGTTTAACCCTTTTCCTTCACTCCGATTTCCTGAATATTTCGTTAATCTTTAAAGATATGGCAATTTTTAGAGAAAGGAGCGTGGTCGCCCATACAGTTGATGCAACGAGGGGATGGAGATGGGCAATCACCCTCCTGGGCATCCCTGCAACATGTAATGCATCTGTCCATATTGAAACACGACTGGCTAGTATGATTAAACTGCTGACACAGATAGCAACGCAAGGGTGAACTGAAGTGATTCATATCCAGCTTTAATGCTGGATGGAAGTTTATCTCTGTCAAATTTCAAGAAGAGTGTACAGGGTGGTACCAATTCTTTTTCAACCCATTTCATGAGACCATGTGCGGCCGTTATGCCCTTATCAGACAGGTAATTTTGAATGTCCTCATTGGATAATCTGGCGAGTGATCTTGTATAAGCGACCCCACACGTTCAGTTAAACGCACGGTGCGCTTCCACCCGGACTGGAAAGGTGTGTATCATTGTAGAATGTTTGTCCCTAGAGGGCATTGTCTGTTTCTAACAACAAGGTGCTATTTGGTAACCAAGAACAGGACTTGACAGGGCCTGAAACTGCGTCGATACCTTTTTGAATTATGTAAGGGTTGACTGGAGAAGTCTTGAAATTCTTCAGACCGAGTAACAACTAGGAACGTTGATGGAGGGATTATCCGTGGCTGAGACGGATCTAACTTTCTCTTGTGGGTGGAGTTTAAAATAGAGGAAACCATTGGCAAAGTTTCCCCACGATTACCGGCCCCTCCGATGGCGCTCTCCTTCCTAGTGGGGAGCCTCTCTGAGGGCACTACCGCCTTAGGTGATTGTCGACACCTCAAGTCACACCTCTCGAGAAACAGACGTAGGGGCCAATCGGCACGTTCGGAAGGTACCAACGCAGGTAATCACTCCTCCCTGGGCCTGGCCTTTACCAAATGGGGAAAGTACATGTCCTATTGGTCTCTAGACATAGGCACAAAACATACTCCCAAATAGTGGGAGAAGAGGAAGGGAAGGGGTGGAGTGGGGAGGGGAAGGGAGGGGAGGGGGGGAAGAATCGGGGACAGGGAGGGATGTAGGAAGGGAAGGCATGTGGCCCAGAAAGGAAAGAGCTGCACTAGCTCAGGGTTCTGTGCTCGCCACACACATCCTCAGAAGACTTGTGGACCCCCTATGGGGTTGTCTTTGACTTATTCAAGCCTTTCTGGTTGGCAGAGGAACAATCAGATGATGGCTGGAGGAAAATAGGAAGTCTTCATGTGAATACTCCAACTGACCTTTCTGGTTTGCTGGTTGTGTAGCTGGCGACTTCGCCCCTTGAGGCGTAAATTTGGTGGCGTGTTCCACCGCAAGAAGAAGAGACAGGGACAGTACCATGACGCTGGTAGATTTCACAACCTCAGAGCTGAATGTTTGCGTGTCCATGTCCTTTGTGGAGCGAGATATAGCAAGAACGGAACTGTATGTGCCAGGTGGCAGAACACATTGTTTCCGACTAGCTCACAACTTGCGAGCGCCTGGCTAAGACACTTTTTCCATCACCTGTTTCTCCCTGACAATTTACTCATGAAAGATACAGGGGACAAACGCGGGAGGAGGCGGCATGGTCGCCATTGCAGTTGCTGCAGCGGGGAGAAGGCGGCAGATGATCATTCATGAACATCCCTACCACAGGTTACACATTTGGCTTGGTGTTGGGAGAACTATCTAGTGTGGTTGTGAAGGTGACGCTGGTAGCAATGTATCACCAGGGCTGACAATAGTAATGTAATAACCTCCTTTGATGTTTGATGGAAGAACCACTATCAAAAGTGCTGAAGAGCGTGTGTGGGCACTAAGAAGGCATCTCATTCTCCATCACCCGATGAATGGCAATGACACCCTGATCAGAGCTATGTTTGGATTTCTGCCTCAGTCCAATAATCGAGCATCTTAGTGAAATTAACACCACAGGAGGAATTTACCTTTCGATGGGCCTCGATATGAACATGATAGCCAGGGAGGAGCGAAACTGCAAGCAGTTGAGAATCTGAAGTAGTCTCCAACCATGAAGTGTCATTGCGTAAACAAAAGCAGGATTTCACAGGGCCAGTAATTGCAAGCACAATGGAATGGAGAAGATGCTGCAAAGGCTGAGGCTCCATGGTAACCAAGCACGAACCCACCAAACAGCAGCGTGCCCCCTACAGCCCATCTGAGAGGGTGTCTAGGCAGATGATGCTGAACAAAAGGTAGGACGATCAGAAACGATTTCTGTCATCCAAATTGTCATATGCTTTCCATTGAATGGGGGTAAGGAAGCCACGGCTACAGATGGAAAGGTTGATGGGCGAGAAAGAGCAGAGTGCCACACTGCAGTGTGTCTGGGCTCCAGTGCTGAGGGGAGATGAAGCCCTATAACCACATCATCTACAATGCTCGTCCACTATCCGTGGTCGCAGAGCCACGCCACAGATTGTTGGGCGTTAAAATCCGCAAGGAGGTACAAAGGGAGCTGTTGAAAGAGTGTAAATTGTCAGATAGCTTAGCAGGCTGGTCCAGGGGATGTAAAGACTGCATATCGCTACCATAGACTCCAAATAAATCTCAACGGTCATCACTTCCAGCGCAGAATGGCAAGGAACTCAGGAATTAAGAAAGCTTGGAGACCACGAAGTGAAAGCGTATGGGTTTTCACGAAAGACAGCAATTTACAGAGTACAGAGAACGAAGAAACTGCAGTTCTCGAAGGTAAAGGCAGTAACCATGACAGCTTGAGGGGAGTAGTACATGAAGGCTAGATGAACACGAAATGGACCAGAATTGGTCACTGCGATGAGTCAGTGTTCGTTGCCAATGAAGACAGTGACATCCATGAATGTTTGGTCAGATCCTGATTGAGAGGGTTGGGCAACACCCTCGGGGCTGTTGGGGAGGGGGGAGGTCTTCTCCCGATACTTCCGTATGTCCTTCAGAGGCGAGAGAGGGTGCTGTCAGGAAGGAAGTCCGAGCAATATCACAATACGAAAGGGAACGAACAGTGTTTATGAATACAGACTACGGGTCCTGAAACACTGTCCTAGAGACGCCACAGAGGGGAGTTCATAAGTTCCTAGAGGAAGCGCTAGCCACTGCATTTGCCAGGAAAGAGGCTTTCTCCTTTAGCTGAGGGCAAGGAGCAGTTCCGTGAGTGGAAGGAACAGGAAGAACCAGGGAGGAGAAATGAGAAGGGGCGGGGGGAGGAAGAGGGAAGGACGCAAGAGAAACAAAGGTATAGATGTTAAAGATACTGGGTGGACGTCGTCGAATTTTTGTTAGGCCTAAGGGTAGGATGGACAGGAAATTTGTATTATGAGTACGAAGCACCCTCCATCATGCTCTGTACAGTGGCTTACTTTGTATGTATGATGTATGTATGTATAGTCAGACTTATGCCTCGTTCCACTGTGCGTTTCTTCCCGGAATACATTTAAGGAAATCCAGTAACATACGTCAGACACATTGGAAATCCAGTGCTGTTAGGACTATACTTACTTCTGAGTTCTCCTTTCCGAGTCCATCTCGATCTCTCATAGTTTCACTGTCTCCGCATACAACAGTAGCACCTGGAACAAGATAAGCTGCACTGTAATATAATCTTGTAGTGATTCTTTTAGTTTATAAGTCTTTCGATACAGTATCTAGAGTCCTATCGCACCTGCGTTTCCATTGATACTGTAGTGTCCTGCAGCGTTATTAGCAAATGGCTGCCCTTCCTCTCGTTCCGAATCTGACTGCAGTTCATCTGATGTATCAAACGATCTCGTCTGAAGCAACGAAGCTTCAGTGTCACTGCTAGAAATTTACAGACATTTAATACCATCCATCTTGCTAAAATAAAGAAAGTATTACAAGCAATGTTACTTCCAATAATATTTGAAGTTTTGGTATTATTTAAGGTATTTAGCAAACTAACGTTTTCAATGATTAATCACGCCAACAGACAAGCGATTTCGGAAATGGAAATAGCATACCATATGATAAGCTGGGACCATCTTAAAACTCAAGGTTTTTGAACTTTAATATCACACCAGTATGTGATTAAGATGCTGCAGAAATTAAACAGATTGAATAATGGAAAGATATTTTAAACTTGCCACGAAAATGTAATAAATCGGGAGAACTGAAGAAAAACACTTTTAATCATCATAGTAAAAAAACACAAATTTCGAGACCGTTGCACTCAGACTGCTCTCTAACGTCGAGAATCTGAACAATAATATGTAATCGAATGACAAATTTCAATTAAATTTAGCTGAAATTTGGTTAGGATTTTAGACAGAACAAATACAAGTAATTATATTGCGAGCTGCTATGGATTAAATGCTCCTCATGTGTATCATTTATGGTATTTGTAGATCTAGAAAAGCCTTCAGTCATGTTAACTGCTAGGCTTGAATGAATAACATGTATGCTATTGGTACAGACTTCTGAGACACAGTGTTTGAACTGTACGGAAACCAGACAGACACGATGTAAATGATGCAGTAGAAGAGAATTACATACGAACATGTGTACTTGAGGAATGTGACTTCTCTACAGTTTTGTTGAACTTTGGTACTGAGAAAGCCATTAAGGAATGTAAGGCCGATATGAAATGATATAGCTGAAGAGTGGAAACGAATATTCATTAAAACAGGTGTCGCGCAGAAACTAATAAAAACTGCTGTAATCTTTAGGGGTAGTAAACAAGATCCGTTAACTGTAACAAAAATTACGGTATGCGGCTGCCAACATACCTTAGTATACACAGTGAATGACATACTACCAAGGTAATTAAGCGTCCTGAACTACTTAGAATGTAAATTCGCCTCACATTACTGAAGTCCCTCCGACGGATTATAATTACACTGGCAAATGTATCTTAATGCAAAGATGTACTGCTTAAATTAAAAACAAATGTGGAGAGCAAAATATATTGTTAATAGTTTCGTCTGGGAAACGGAGTTTTATGGTTGCGAACTTAGAACATTGGTGCACCCACAACAAGTGAGATGTTGAGTCATCAGATGTGGTACTGGAGGAGAATGTGGAAGATACGGTGGACAGCGAAGCTCACAAATGTTCTTAGAAGAAAGAATGAAAGATCTCTACTACCAACAGTACGGAAAAAATGAAATCTAATTGTCCGCAACAACCGACAATAGCTTGTTAGCTATTGTTGTGGAAGGAATAATTCGAGCCAGAAGAGGAAGACATGAACTATAGTATCCTGGCGAGTCAGATAACTAACCTGTGAACTGAGCTAGTTTACTGGGTGCTTATACACGTCGGCTAAATTGAACAACACATTACATTGTTAATAATATTCCTATGTTAGTTGTTTCTCTTATGCTGAGCCATTGCATTAATGTGTGACTTTATGTTAGTCACGGCCATATTCTTTCTATTACATTACACTGATAGCAAAGAAAAAGTCACAAATAATTCTTATTTTATTACATTACAGTGACATACTTCCTGAAGAACTCTGTTGTCTTGGGGTGCTTACCTGACAGGACTTTATGACATTGGCAAGCAATGATTATACGGACCTGAAGCACAAATTACCTACGCAATTCTTCCTGTAATAATTTATTTCTTTAATGAAATTTAAATTAAATGTGAAATAAGATACAGCGTCAACTTTATTGTGAGAACGCCATAGGAAACCGTGCTGTCACGGATTAAGAACGAGTTACAAGCAGTCTGAAAAAGGTAGGTATATCTGAGCTGGTCTCTTGTTACGGTTGTTGAGCCCAAGCAGACATCACGGATTGTCAGTCTTGAGCCGTCACAGAACGGGGCAACATTGAGATGCGAGACAATATTGCCTTGTACTTTGTATAATTGCAGTTGTGCCTTCTGTTCTGAAGTTAATGTTGAAAGCATGTACTTCCATGAAGAAGTAAGCGAGCTACAGAATAGAAAAATGCGTGTCAAATTATTTCAAGTTACGCACCAAAAGAGCCTTACCGAAAAATATTCTGCAACAAGGAAATGAAGTCCTAACTGCACGGCGACGGAACTTATACACAAGATCTGACGAACAATTCAGACGTCATCGCCTCAGACAAGAGAAAGTACTGTCGAAACTAATTAGCAAAACTTGTAACATTAGAGAACAGTTGGGTACAAAAAAGTATTCCGAAGGAAGCCTGTTTAATTACACTACGACTGGGAACTAAATGATGTTTATATCAAGAGGCATTAGAACAGGCATCAACTCATTTAAATCCACACGTATGCTCCCATGCATGTAGTTAAATAACATCTTTTCACTCATTTTTTAAAAATTAACATTTTTATTAGATCCTCGTACATCTACACATTCAAGGCTCAGTCTTTAGTACCCACCTGAGATGTTTCTGCCCCCAGGTTCCGCACAACAGCCACATCGTCTTATGTCCAACGCTGCGACTGCGCCCGTGAGAAGCTGGACATCTCGGCAGCGTAACCAGCACCTCGCCAGTTGGCTCGTACTCTCCGTGTGACACCTCGTCCAGTTCGCCACTCTCTAGAACGTAGCCGACCTCTGCCTGCGCAGCTTCCAATTCTAACAGAATCGTGAGGACAGATGAGATGTATTTCGTCGTCTTTTTTCGCAACACAGCATCCACCCGGCTCGCCTTTAACGTTGTATCCACTTGATACTTTTCAAGGTTTTCCTGAGAAAGGAGAAATATAGTGAGTATCTTTAACTCGACAAAAAGTTAAAAATTACAAATGGCGTAATGCAGGAATGAAACTTTCTACTGCTCAAGTTTTTTATACTAGATGCAATGGTGGAGGAAAAAGATTCAAGAGGGATTTAAGTACGAGATGAGAGGATACCAATAAAATTCGATGTTACTGCTGCTCTGAAAGAAGAATTGAAGGACCTAATCAGTGGAATTAACCATCTGTTGGGCACAGATGTGGATACACGGTAAAGCTAAGGAAACATAATGTAAGTTGCATAAATGATTCGAGATATCAACTTAATCGAACTGGAGACAATGTACTATACGATGTGAATGAATTTTGCTTCGTTGTATAATAAAATACTACGGACGAAGCAAGGATGACAGAAGCAGAGTAGTACAGGAGAACTGAGCATTTACGGCTAAATAACGTACAGCTATATCAAACAGAGGTTTTAATTTCAGAAAAATTTGAGAATTTACTTCTGGAGAACTTTTGTACGGTAGTGTATCATAAGATGGATAGAAACCATGAAGGCTAATTTAAGCCTTTTCGGTTTATTTTAGTACGATACTGCAATTGAAGTGGGCACACGAGGAACTGGGACATTCTCTGTGCAACGAGATTGGTTTTGTTTCGCGCAAAAACAAATGGCGTCATACGCGCCCAAGAAAACTATAGAACAAGAAGACAGACGAGTTAAGAAACGACCATACTTCAGTCCCAACTGACATAACAGAAGAAAGCAAAATAGGCACGTGGAAAAAGGGCTATAAAGGACACCGTAAAGAAACAGAGGTCCAAGACTAAAAAAGAAGTGGCCTTTGCCATATTGCTTTGGCGGATAAAAATTAAAACGCGGTCGACAGCCCATGCGTCATTTGCTAAAACTGTCGATAACTTAGATGGCAAACCCAAGAGGGAACGTAAACGACTAAACAATGGGCATTTCTTCAGGAAGTGGCGGACAGTTAAAACTTGGGCGCAAATGACAATGGCTAAAAATGTAATGCTCAATACGTAGCCTACTTAAAATGATCTCCTCCCGACAGAAGGGCCGATAGGAGGTCGTCCAAGCTGCTGGAAGAGGCTTAATAAGCCTGAGCTTATTCCCGTGAAGGGAGGACCGTAGGCGATTCCAATGGGACACCACCTCCTGACAGACAGCAACAAAGAGATCGGAGGGAATATACACTGAGGTAAGAGGACTGCAGCTTTCACAGCAGCGTCAGCAGCCTCGTTTCCTGGCAGACCGACATGACCAGGGACCCACATAAACATCACACTGGCGCCACCAACAGTGTCCAAGTGACAGTTTCCCTGGACCTGTTGCACTAAAGGATGGGTGGCGTACAGCGCACAGACTTTGAAGGGCGCTGAATGAGTCTGAGCAGACAATTGGAAAGAGTGTCGCCATATGTACTCTGTGGCATGATATATGGTTAAGAGCTCAGCTGTATATATTGAACAGTGTGCCAGAAGCCGATATCTAAAGACACAGGTGCCAATGACGAAGGCACATCTGACCCCACAGTCAATCCGAGAGGCATTAGTGTATACAAGGGTACCATCGCGAAGTTCCATGCTATGGGCGTGGAACTGAGGGCAATAGACCGAGGCTGGAGTAGTGTTTTCAGGAAGCGAAGGAAGGCCAAGGTTAACGTGGGCCTCTTCACGAAGCCAAGGTGGTGAGGGGTTCATACCCACTGGTGAGTTGCATGTAGCGTGAAGTTAAGCCACTGTGTTAAGTGCCGAAAATGGAGTCCAGTAGGTGACAAAGAAGAGGGATACGTCCCATACTGGTGATCAAAGCAATCATCGAAGGATGTGACAGAAGGTGGGTGTCAGCGCTTGGCCGACAATCTGCTTGCTGAAGAGAAAGTCACGGTAGTAGAGTGGTAGTTCAGCAGCTTCAGCATACAGACTGAACCAGGCTAGTATAGAAAGCGCCCGTGGCCAAACGGATGCCACGATGATGGGTTAATAATGAGACAGCGTAGGAGTGATGTATGTGCAGATGCAAGAATGTAGCACCCATAGTCGAGATGCGAACAGACAAGGGACCAGTAAAAACGGAGGGTGGTTCGATCATTACCCCAGGAAGTACCATTGAGGACATGTAGGACATTGAGGAACTAACTACAGTGGGCTGCCAGGTAAGAGACATGGGAAGACCAAGAGCGCTCCGGAATTTCGTAGTTCCAACTAACGAAAGCGCAACAGGCTCAAGATGTAAAGATGGGAAAAACCAATTGCGTCGCCAGAAATTCATACAGAGAATTTTGTTGGTGGAAAACCGAAAGCCACTGTCGATTCTCCAGGAGTAGATACGATCAAGAAATTACTGAAGACGCCGCTCAATGAGACAGGTACTAGGAAAACTGCAACAGACGGCAAAGTCGTCAACAAAAAGGGGGCCAGAGATGTCCAGCAGGAGACATGCCATTATAGGGTTAATGGCGATAGTGAAGAGGACGACACTCCAGACGGAACCCTGAGGCACACCGTTTTCATGGATAAACATGTGCGACAAGGCGGAACCCACATGCACGTAGAAAATTTCCTTTTAAAACTGCCTGAAGGCAACAGGGGAGGTGGCAATGGAAGCCCCACGTGTAAAGATTACAGAGGATACCAATTTTCCAGTAGTTTTAGGCCTTCTCCATATCAAGAAACACTACTAATATAGGATTTCCGCAGAAAACCAGTTGTGAGATGGGAAGACAAAGTAACGAGATAGTCAATTGCAGAACGTCACGCTCGAAACAGACTTTGTGCATTAGACTATAAACTGCGAGATTCCAGCCACCATACCAGCTGGACATGAATCACACATTCCATGATCTTGCAAACGCAGCTAGTAAGAAAGATGTGGAGGTAGCTACAAGGAAGCTTAGGTTTGAGTACGACGGTGGTTGGTTGATTTGAGGTATAAAGTGACCGAACTACAGGGTCATCAGTCCCTTTCTCCTGACGCAAACAAGGCTCAGGGTGAAACCACCACCCGAAGTACGTTTGGGAAAGTAAAAGGGAAAATGAATGCAGAACCACACCTAAAAAGGAAACAAATGGAACGAACAAAAAATGGGGAAAACTTACACCAAAAGCAAAAGTAGAAGAAGGTATTAAAACCATGGAGTTGAAAGTCTGGGCTGACTGATCACAAGAATAAAAGAATTAGCCAGCCACTCTGCAACACACTTAAATGTCCACCTAAAAAGATGAACACATGAAGGGGAAAGACGATCACCAGGACAGACATATGTTAAGAAAGGGTAAGAGTTTAAATGGAGGCAGGATGGAGGCCCCAGAGAGAAGGCCAAACAAGCAACCTTAAATGGTATAATAAACCCCTCTCACGAATAAAACGCCAAATTAAATCTGCTGTTGAGCCATTGTCGCCTAACATCGAAGGTGGAGTGTGGGAGAGTTGAAAGTCCGCCACAGAGCCGCTAAAATTGGGCAGTCTAAGATGTGGACGACTGTCATAGGGGAGCCACATCACCAAGGTGGTTCCTTGCAACGGAGGAGGCAACCATGTGTGAGCCATGCATGGCCATTATGGAGCCGGCACAGGACCAGAGTCATTGCGAGAGCCTGCATGGGGCGGCTCCACACATTCCTCGTCTCGTTAACGACACGAAGTTTGTTGTATGTACTAAGACTGCCATTTCGTGTCCCAAAGCCGAAAAACCTCGTGGCGTAATACTGTATGTAGGTCAGTAACGGGGATTCCGATGTCCAGAAGCGGTTTCCGTGTAGCCTGTCGGCAAGTTCATTTCCTGGGATTCCAACGTGACCTGGGGCCCAGGCAAACACCACTGAACGACCGGGCCGTTTCAGGCCATAGGTGGACACCTGGATGGACGCTATCAAAGGATGATGAGGACAGCAGTGGTAGATAGATTTTAAGCTACTCAGGTTGTTAGCACGGAGAAGAAACTACTTGCAAGAGCATGAGAAGGTGTACTCAAGGGCACGAGATATGGCCACTCGTTCTGCAGTGAATACAGGCAGCCATTGGGCAAGGAATGGTGTTTAATATGGCTTCTGTGGAAATAGGGCCTCTGTGAACGTAGACGAAGGTAACATGAGCACCAGCCATCGAGCTGTTCGTGTAAACCACTTCAGAAACCTGAACACGTCAAGAATGGAAATGAAGTGACAGTGGAAAGCAGCGGAACTCAGGAGAACTACGAATGTGTGCAACTTAACTGGCGAGCATTGGGCACACCTAATCTTCAATAGATGGACTCTGGGTTCTACCAGTACACTGGTCACCAGACTGTTCCTAAAAGCTCCCATCGATAGTCTAACGCCACAGTGGTGAACAGGGTCGAATAAATCCAATGCTGAGGGCACCACCGAACCATAAGTCAGACTCCCATAGTCAAGGTGGGACTGAGCAACGGCTTTGTAGACCTGCAGCAGCGTAAAGCAATCTGCACCCCAGATGGTGCTGCTCAGACAGCCAGCACTTCTGTTTAAACTGACGAAGGTGAGGAAGCCAAGTCAATCTGGCGTCAAAAAGCAGCCTTAAGAACCGATATGTCTCCACTATGGTGAGAGGATCGTCATTAAGGTAAAGTTCTTGTTCTGCATGAACGGTACGACGCCGACAAGTGCACGATTTCGCGGCTGACAACGTGAAGCCGTGGGCTAGAGCACATGACTGCACATTCTGGATTGTTCCCCGTAGGCGCCACTCAACACCAGTACTGGAGCAGTCGTCCGCATGCAGAGGTGAGACTGACGGTCCTACAGCTGCTGCTAGACTTAATGGCCACTAAAAAGCAGAGATACAGTCAATACAGAGAACTGCAGGACCACATTGTCCTGGATATAGGGGAGAGCTATGGGAGGCGCCAAATTTTGAGATACAAAGTACGGAGCGCCAGGAAATTTTGGATAAAAATCGGGAGTGGGCCCTAGAGACCACACTCAAAATGTAGCAAGGATATGTAGTCAGGTCGTATCTTAAGCTTTTCATAAATCAAAAAAGACTGCAACCAGGTGTTGGCGTCTGGAAAAGTCTGTTCGGATGGTTAACTCGAGGGATAAAAGATTATCACTGGTAGAGCGATCCTGGCGGAAGCCGCCCTGATATGGAGCCAGTAGGCCACGTGACTCCAGGACCCAACCCAACTGCCGACACACCATCATTCCAGCAGCTTTCAGAGAACGTTGGGGAGGCTGATGGGCCAATAGCCATCCACATCAAGCGGGTTTTTACCAGGTTTGAGCACCAGAATGATGGTGCTCTCCCGCCATTGCGATGGAAAGACGCCATCGTACCAGATCCGGTTGAAGATGACGAATATGTGTCGCTTGTAGTTAGATGAGAGATGTTTGATCTAACTGTGGATCCGATCTGGCCCAAGAGCTGTGTTGGGGAAATGTGCAAGCACTGGAGCTTCCACTCTGTAAATGGGGCGTTCACAGGATTCACTGTAGAGTGTAGCAAACAAGAAGATTTTCCCTTCCATCCGCCGTTTGAGAGTTCGGAAGGCTGGAGAGTAATTCTCCGATGCAGAGGCTACAGCGTTGTGTTCAGCAAAGTGCTGGGCAATCGCGTTTGCGTCGGTACGTAACTCTCCATTTATGGTAACACTGGGGATAGTTGCTAGGGCCTGGTACCTGAAAAGACGTTTAATCTTTGCCCAAACTTGGGAAGGTGACATGTGGCACCCAATGGTGGAGACTTATCTCTCGCAATACTTCTCCTTCCATTGTCTGAGAAGGTAGCGAATATGGGCACGGAGCCGTTTAAAGGCTATGAGGTGCTCCAAGGAATGGTGCCGTTTATGCCACTGTAGAGGTCGCCGATGCTTCTTAATTGCTTCAGTGACTTCTGGCGACCACCAATGGACTGCTTACTCCTCAGGCACGCTAGAGAGCGAGGGATCGCGTTTTCTGCCGCAGTAACAATTGTGCTATTCACACCACATCGATGTTCCCATGTGGGGGAGATTCAGCTGTGACAGCAGAGGTGAAAGTTCCCCAGTCTGCCTTGTTCAAAGCCCATCTGGGCAGGTGTCCGTGAGCCTGACGCTGGGGCAGTGACAGGAAGATGGGGAAGTGGTCACTACCACACAGCTCCTCATTTGCTCTCAGTGGATAGATGGGAGGAGTCCAGGGCTGCAAATAAATTAATGGCCGAGTGACTACCATGAGCTGCACTGAAATGTGTGGTGACACCAGTATTTAAGAGGCAGAGGTGGAATTACGACAAAATTTTCGACATCTCTGCCTCGGCCAGTAAGCATGGTACCATCCCCCAAGGGGTTATGGGCATTAAAATCTCTCAGAAGTAGGAAAGGTTTAGGAGTTGATCAATCGGTGCAGTTAATACATTCAGCAGTACTGCACCATCTGGAGGAAGATATACATTGCGTCGTCCTCCTGACTGCCACAGCTTCAAGAGGAGTTTGAAGGGGCACAAGTTCACTACATACCGAGTTTAGGATATAAACGCAGACTCCACCTGAGACACTTATGGTCGCTTCGGTTCCTGTAATATCCCTTATAGCTACAAAGGGCATAGGTCTGCATTCCTGGGAACCAGGTTTCCAGGAGGGCAATGCAGATAGAAGGTTTAAAGCTTAACAGCTGCCATATGTCAGCCAGACTGTGGAAAAAAACTACCGCAATTCCACTGGAGGATGACAACGTGAGACTGGGAAGGTATGAAACATTCAATGAGACAGTTTACGCATCAGTCACCTGCTGCCACCGATTGATTGCCTGAGCTTTCTATATCCATTGTGTCTGAGGGTCTGGCAAGATCTAGGTCCTCAGCAGATGCCAAAATCTCCACCCCATCCTCAGCTGCAGAGCTTTTAGGTAGTGGTGGTGTGGGTACCACCGCAATTTCCTTGGTCTTGGAGGTTTTCTTTTTAGGTTTCTCTCGCTGCTCCTTGGGTTCCCTGGCTGGGAGGACTTCACTGGCTCAGTGTCTGGGACTGAGGATGAGCATGAGGCTCTATGACCAGCTGCTTTTAGGCTCTTCAGCCACTGGTGGGTCTCATCTTTCCCACTAGAAGAGACCTGGGAAGGGAGTGACGGAAGGGACCCCTTCCTAGCGAGAGAAGCCAAAGACGACTTACGCTTCTCCAGCTTAGAAGTTGGGACAGATGTCTCAATGGTTGGGTGGATTGCTCCCGAAGTAGGTGATGCAGGAACAACAGTGAGGGAAATGCCCCCCCCCCCCACCATCAAGGGGGCAGGTGTAGTCTTCCAACTCCGAGAGGTGACCTGGGTTGGCAGAGCTGATGGTGCCAGAACTGTTGTAGCAGAAGCGTAAGACGACGTCACACACATAGGATGCAGACATTCAAATTTTCTCTTACCATCAGTGTAGGTCAGTGTCCAGGGTCTTTTACTTCATGATTTTCCTTTCTTTCTGGAGAATCCTGCAGTCAGACGAGCGAGGCAAATGGTGCTGGGGCACATGGAGTATTCGGATGTGACCAGCGTCCACAATCTCAGCATGTGACGGTGGAAGTGCAACAGGAAGACATTTGGCTGAACTTCGAGCACTTAAAGTACATCAGGGCGAGGAAGATAGGGCTTTACATCAGACTAGTAGACCATTACCTTGACCTCCTCAGGCAATGTATCACCCTCAAACGCCAAGATGAATGCACCAGCGTCAACCTGATTATTCTTCAGACCCTGCTGGACATGCCAGACAAAATGTGTATCTCACTGCTCTAAATTGGGGCGCAGCTCATCGTTAGACTCCAAAAGAAGGTCTCTGAAACATGATATCCTGGACCATAATTAAGCTCTTATGGGGCGTGATGGTTACAGAAACATCCCCAGCTTGTCACAAGCGAGTAACTCCCGTGACTGGGTAAAGGATGCTGTTTTGATCAAGACAGGCCCAGATATCATTTAGGACAAGTGTTCCACCTCCCCAAACCTGGACTCTAAATGCTGAACAGGAAACTGAGGCTTCATCGTCATGAAAGATTACCTATAAGCTCTCTAACATACAAGGTACCAGAGCGAATAAGACCTGCTCCTATGGTGTGTCCAGGGAGGGGAACGATTTGGGATCTTTCTTCTGTATGTTCAATTGAGCTCGTGATCACTTAGAGACTGCTGGTATTTGTCCACCAGCAAGAGAAGGACTATGCTTCATCACGTGTCATCTGCCCTGGTGCTACCCACTCCTACCAATGGCCCTCCCCACGGCGCCACCCAGCTGCGGCAAAGGCCACCTGAGTATCAGGCGCAAAAAAGTCCAAGACGCAGAAACTGACACTGCATAGTGCATGGTGGAAAACGCACCCAGGAAGGTGTCCCCACCCAATAGATGGAGAAAGGGCAGGACTGCAATGTGATGAGAAAGTGGGATAAACATCTGAATGCATGATGGACACGATGCACCTCTTAAGGCGCCCTTCCCCAACTGGCTCGCTGTTCGGGAACATTTTGAAGAATGGGGGTAAAACACTACAGGGGAACATCACATTAAGGCTGAAAAGTTTGGAACTCCTTTTAGTTGCCTTGTACGACAAGCAGGAATACCTCAGGCCTACTCTAACCCCCAGACCTGCAGGGGGTCTACACCTCAGGGTCACCTGCTGCCACCGACATTTTTCCTGGGCAGTCTATTCTGTCTGAGGGTCCAGAGAGATTTAGGTCCTCAGCAGACACCAGAATCTCCACCACATCTGAAGACGCAGAGCTTGTAGGTAGTGGTGGTGCGGGTGCCACCGCAATTCCTTGGTCTTGGGAAACTATCTCGCTGCTCCTCGAGTCCCCCTGGCTCAGAGGACTTCACTGATTCATTCTCTGGGACTGAGGATTAGCTTAAAGCCCTATGACTAGCTACTTTTGGGCTCTTCAGCCACTGGCAGGTGTTTCCATTAGAAACCTGAAAACAGAGTGACCCAAGGGACCCCTTCCTAGCGAAAGGAGCTGTAGAAGACTTACGCTTCTCTGGGTTAGAGATGGGGACTAATATCCCAATGATTGGGAGGTGGTTGTTCCCCTAATAGGTGGTGCAGGAGCAACAGGGAGAGAAGTGCCCACCACCATCAAGGGCGCAGGTGTAGGCTTCTGGCTCTGAGGAGGTGACAGGGGTTGGTGGAGCTGATGGCGCTGTAACTGTTGAAGCAGTGGCGTAAGACGTCATATGTACAGGCCTCTTAGCCTCAGTGTAGGTCAGTCGGTCCATTGTCTTTTACTCCATGATTTTCCTTTCTGAAGAATCCTGCTGTCAAGCGAGCAAGGTAAATGGTGCTTTCTGTGGTTGACACATTGAGTATTGGGATGTGATTAGCATTCACAATCTCGACATGTGACTAACTACAGAAGGGACGACATATGGCCGAACTTCGAGCATTTAAAGCACCACATTGGGAGAGTGATGTAGGGCTTTACATCACAGCGGTAAACCATTACCTTGACCTCAGGTAATTTATCACTCTCAAAGGCCAAGATCTAGGCACCAGTGGCAACCTGATTATTCCTCAAACCCTGGTGGACACTCCAAACGTAATGTACACTTCGCCACTTTGAACTGGCTTGCAGCTCATCAGACTGAAAAAGAAGGTCCCTGTGAAATATATTACCCTGGACCATATTTAAGCTCGTATGGGGCATGACGGTTACAGAAACCTCCCCCCAGCCTTGTCACAAGCGAGTAACTCCCGTGACTGGGCAGAGGGTGCTGTTTTGATCAAGACTGACCCAGATCTAATTTTTGACAAGCCCTTACCACCTCAAACGTGTTCTCTCAGTGCTCAACAAAAAAACTGAGTCTTCATCGTCACAAAAGATTCCCCATCAGCTCTCCATCGTAGTACAAGGTACAGGGGTAAATACGAGCTGCTGCAATCCTTAGCCTGACGTTATTCCCATAGTGTGGCAAGGGAGAGGGACGATTTCGAGTCTTACTTCTGTGTATTGAACTGAGCCCATGAATGCTTAGAGACTGCTAGTGTTTGACCACTAGCAAGAGACGTTCTACATTTCATGGCGTGTCATCCGCCCTGATGCCACCTACTTCGACCAGGGGCTTTCCACACGAGCGCCACCTAGTCGCAGCAAACCCCAGGGTGACTGGCATCTACTCCTCAGCATACGCAGGCATCAGCAGAGCCATTCCTGTGTGGTCAGGGGGCTACAACCAAAGGGTAAATGGCGGCCCCACCACAGTGGACTGGCTGCCGTGCTGGATAACAGGTGCACCCAAGCAAACTAGTCCATTATCGTCAGCGTAGGAAATGATACTGCACAGCTGATTGGAAAAATACGAACCCAGAAGGGTGACTTCGCCCAACTGTTGGAGAATGAGGAGAAGTGCAGATCCACACTGACGAAGTATGTGATTGGTCTCAGTGCATGATGAACACGATGCACCGTGTAAGGTGCCCTTCCCCAATTGGCTCGCTCTTCGGGAAAATTGAGAAATGGAGGTCAAACCCTACAGGGGAACATCACAAAGGCCAAAATGTGAGGACTCCTTTTAGTCACCTATTACGAAAGGGAGGAATACCTCAGGCCTATTCTAATCCCCGAACCCCAGAGGGGCAAAACATCCAATGGTAAATATGATTGAAATGAGGTGCTGAACAAATATCAGATTATACCAATAAAACCCTAGCCCAACTAGCTGCAGGGAATCCAGTAACAAGACGAGTGTGTAGTTGGAAACGCGCACTCGATACGAAGTGTAGTTCGTAAGTTACTTCTTGTAAAATACTCTATGTATAAAATTAACTTTGAAATTAATTTTTCGACAACGTCTTTAGTTATTTTTACAACAGAAGTCTCTACACATAGGGTACATTGAGCACTAGATGGCTCTTACAGTAGATTTTTTAAAAGCGTTCTTTATATTTTATTTCCAGCTGGCGTATTCACTCAGCACGTCGAAAACTAAATTCTCACAAAAATAATAAAGAAAACACTAGAATTAGGGAGAGAAGTAGAGAGATAGGAAGTACGAATGCCGGCCAGTGTGGCCGTGCGGTTCTAGGTGCTTCAGTCTGGAACCGAGCTACCGCTACGGTCGCAGGTTCGAGTCCTGCCTCGGGCATGGATGTGTGTGATGTCCTTAGGTTAGTTAGGTTTAAGTAGTTCGAAGTTCTAGGGGACCGATGACCTCAGATGTCAAGTCCCATAGTGCTCAGAGCTATTTGAACCATTTTTTGAAGTACGAATGTACTTAGTTTAAATTGTTTACCAGTGACAGGAGTAGTGTGTACCTGAATAATATTTCTGAATAAATTTCAAGCTGAAGAACTACTACGTACATAAACCTGAGGAAGTTTACATTCAGATTTATACATGGTACATTTGTGTGTGACTACTGAGAAACCGAGCCTGGCCCAGTCATATTAGTCCATCTCATCTCGCCCCCCTCCCGCACCTACCCCCGTCTGCCTATGAACATCTCTCTCACGTGCGTATCTCATTCCCCCCGCTTCCTATCTCTTACCCTCCCGTCTGTTTCCATGTTATCTCTTATGCCAATAGGAAATTAATTTTGCCCTTTCTTTCCAGCTCAGGCGTGAACGAATTTTGATTTAAACCTAGCCAGGGATTAAGAATTAACTTCTTACCCAAGGCTTCGCTCGCATAAGCACATTTCGAATATATTTCATACATGTTTAATCTTTCACATCAATTTGTGAACGGTTCACCCGTATGTCTGACAAATTCCGTCTTGCAGTTTTATTTTCACGCAGCTTAATGTTGCAGCATATTTCCTGAAATATTCAGTGTACAATGACATGCTATGTGTGTCCACTGTCAGCGGAATACCTTGTGAGTAAAGTTGGTAGAAAAGTAATAAATGTAACTATCATGCTTCTGTGGCAGTTTTAATGTATGACAAATGAAAATTTACTGTAAAAGTCTATTTTTCCTTTCACCATTTTGCAGGGTTACTCAACTCTGCAGAGTTTGAAATCATGTGTGAATTCGCAAGTGTCTCAGTGCTCTCCTCCTGAAATACTCGACGACTTAAAACGGGAATTCTCGCATTGTTCTTACCCCCACTATGGTTCTTCCCAGACAGTAAGTGACGTGTGTACAAAGTTAGTTTGAAATCGGTCCAGTCGTTTAGAGCAGATGCAGAATATTCATACATAAATTTTTATTATTTGTATGGATTAAATTTATAGTTTTAAGTATGCTGCGAAAGAGTGAAATGTGTGTGCTTGACTCACGCCAATGCAAGAGCGTAAATAGGAGGCAGCTATTTTGCAAGGGGCATTATTTTGGGACTTGTGTTTGAGATCTGTGGAAGGGACTGTATGAGAAGCAGTAGGTCGCCCCAGGTGCCTCGAAATTATTCAGTGTTACATCGTGGACATGTGATATTCGCATTTGTTGCTAGTGAATATTCTAATATTTTTGAACTAGGCGACCTAGTCTGAGCTCAGACTTAACTGCGGCTGTTTTTGTGAAAGGCGCACTCTTAATTTACTTAGTTCGCTAGTTTGGAACTACATTAAACCTCCACTAAAGTAACATTTTCTGGAAGTTTATGCGAACTGGAGATTGTCATTTAACCCCCCTTTCATATTAATTCAGTGACATTAAAGTGTTGACGTAACAGTTATCGAATGAACAGTTTTATTAAACTTTTAAATACTTTACTGGTGAACATCAGATTCATCGAAAATTCCTGCCTGCACATATTCGAATTTTGTTTGGGGTAATGTGGCAGATGCAATAGTTGTCCGATAAACTGTAGCGTACACAACGCTTAAAAATCCGACAACGCATTCGGAGGCTCTATAAAGAGTGACTAATTTACAGTCTCTTATTCATGCTTATTCCTTTGGGGACTCAGCTACAAGTTCTCTGAATAATAGTTTCGTGGACTCTTGACAGTCACAAGTAGGCTCCTCCGTTTCTATTGAGTCACGTTACACATACTTGTCCGGGATCAGCCAATATATCCGTATAGTCACCGGTTACACTCCATGCAGATACCTTTAGGAAAGACTGAGTAACACTTAAACGTACATTGAATGCTGAATTTTTCTTTTTCATCTATGTTTCTTGGTCTACATAACCTGCATTTCGTATCTTCTACTTCGGCCATCGTCAGTAGTTTTGCTACCCCAATAGCGAAACTGATCTATCAATTTTAGTATCTCATTTCCTAATCTAATTTCCTGAGGATCAGTTGACTGACTACTACTGTCTATTCAACTTCTTTTTACTTTCAATGAAGTGCATCATGTAATCTCTTCAAGAAACTACACCAATCAACAGCTCTGAAGACGCCATCTAGCAGAATTATTATGTCATCGATAAAACTAAGTTCTGATTCCTCCACCCTGAACTAATTCCCTTTCCTAATCTCTCCGTTTCCTAACCGCGTGCTCAATGTACAGGCAACATGAAATCGTGGAGAAGCTACAACGCTGTCATGCAACCTACTTAACTGATTCACTTTCCTTCGACTCTTGTAACTGCTGTCTTGTTTCTGGGCAAGATGTAAAAACCTTTCGCTTCCTGTTAATCTTTGCCACCGTCAGAAATTCGAAGATTAGTCTAATGAACATTGTTAAAATTGAAACTTCCTGGCAGATTAAAACTGTGTGCCAGACCGAGACTCGAACTCGGGACCTTTGCCTTTCGCGGGCAAGTGCTCTAGCAACTGAGCTACCCGAGCACGACTCACGCCCCATCCTCACAGCTTTACTTTTGCCAGTACCTCGTCTCCTTGTTAAAATTGTATGCCATGAACGTAGTTTTCCCTTTCTTCATCCTACATCGTGGGAGGCAGGGAGACAGGAGTGAGGATTAGCCTTTGGTAACCCACGAACCTGCATCACAAACAAGCTGGTGCGCCGCCTCGTCACCAAAGCAGCACTCCTGTCACGAAGTCAAAGCTACGGTGTCCCTGAGTTGTTTATGGGCTAACGCACCAACATGAATGCAACCCCATTCCCGACATGCCACGCAGGCAAGTTATGCCTCCATACACGCGTTTTTTGCCTACCGGGTGTTTCTTCTGTGGGTCGGATTGAACATCACCGATCGAAAGCGGCCCGCGGGTCGTAGTGCCAGAACTGCTTACCATGCTCCATTTCTCCAGAACCCTAACTGATATTACCCAAGATCAGATTCTACCTATTATCCATTCTTCTGTAAATAATTCGTGTCAATATTTTGCAAAGACGATTTATTAAACTAGTGGTTCGGTAGTATTCATACCTTCCAGCAAATGCTTTCTTCGGAATTCGAATTCTTACTTCTCAATGTCTGAGGTTTTTACGCCGATCTCTTATCTCGTGCACCAGGTCGAATAAGTATGTTATGGCTTGCTTTCGAAAGGATCTCTAACTCTTAAGGAATACAATCTACGCCATGAGGGCCTTTTTTTTACTTTTGTCTTTCAGAGCTCTGTCAAATTATTTTCGGAGTACCATATACCGAACCAGTCTTTACCTAACTCTTCTGCAGTACTGTCCTCAAGTTTCTCATATATACGATCTATATTCCTTTGATCTTTCAGCTTTCCCTTTTGTTTAGTACTTGCTCACCAAATAATCAAGCTTCTTTCTTCTGAATGTGTTATTTTCCTATAGGGGTTTTATCTTTTCCTTGCTTATAGGTGCTACTAAAACTCTTAATTTGTCATTTATACATTCCTGCTTAACCATTTTGCACGTTCTATGAATCATCTTTTTACAGAATGAGATTTTCACTCTGCAGTGGAGTGTGCGCTGATATGAAACTTCCTGGCAGATTAAAACCGTGTGCCCGACCGAGACTCGAACTCGGGACCTTTGCCTTTCGCGGGCAAGTGCTCTACCATCTGAGCTACCGAAGCACGACTCACGCCCGGTACTCACAGCTTTACTTCTGCCAGTATCTCGTCTCCTACCTTCCAAACTTTACAGAAGCTCTCCTGCCAGGAAGTTTCATCTTTTTACAGTTTGTATTCTCTTTCTCCTACTTCATTTTCTCTAGTTTTGCTTCTTTCGTCAAATTCAGGGTCTTGTGTTATCGAAGGATTTCTACTAGTCCTTTTCTTTTTACCTATTTTCTCCTCTGTTGCCGTCACTATTTCATCTCGAAGCCGCCACATTCGTCTTCTAGTGAATTCCTTTCATTGTTTCGATTAGTTGTCTAATGCTCCCGTTGAAATTTTCAGTAACCTATGGTTCTTTCAACTTATGTTGAACCCATCATCTTAATTTCCTACCTTTCTGTTTCTTCAGATTTAATCTACCATTATTATACAAACAAGTTGAAATCTTCCAGTGTTCCCGGTCTCTTCCGCGTCTTAAACCAAGTGGTAGCTATAATTTCCTTATCCTCTGTCCGTAACTGTCAGGTAGCTTTCTCTTTCGGTCTTCTCCTCCAGTCCTTGTTTCATTTTTCCTTTTTCTACTGCCTAATTTGAGTCACCCACCACAAACTTTCATTTTCGTTAAGTACCTCAATTTACTTTACTTTATTAGACATCCTTGTAACCACTGTATCTGCAGAGCCAGTTGGCTAAACTTTCACTACTGCGATGTGTGTTGGTTTCGTTTTTATCTTTGCTACAGTAATGAGTTCATTGAGGTGTTCATTATAGCATACTCTTACTCCTATTTCCTTATTCGTAACTAGACCTACTCCATTATCCTGCTTTGGTGTGTTGGTAACCCTGTACTGACCCGACCGGAAGTACTATTCCTGCTACAGCACTTCACTAATTTACACTACCTTAAAATCATTTTCCTCCGGAATATTTTACCCAGGAAGATGTCATTAACTTGTACAATAAAGCTACATGCCCTTGGAAAAATTAACGGCCGAAGTTTCTCCTGGCTTTAAGGTGTGTACAATACGTGGACAGTACAGCATGTTGGCTTATGTTTCAATCTCAGTTAATTATTCAAAATATTGCCACACATTTTCGCTGGAGGCTACAGTTTTCGAATTAGTCAATAAAAACGCGTTTGAAGGTCACTATTCTAAGTATTTCTTGAACAATTCGAAGACTACCGCCTCTAGCTAAAATTTATCCCAGTACAAAATAGTATTACCTTACATTTCCTACAGAAAGGCCTTGCTCACAATTTGTATAGGAGCAACAGTTTGCACATAGTGAGAATATGAAAATTTTCCATGTGGTATTTGAAGGTGGCGTGTGTTGCGTAAGCCTTATGGATAGAGGCAGCTAAATCACACTGCACATCGAGGCTGCACTCCTTGCAGTTTTATGAATCCCATTGTAGTGCATCGGACTTAAGTCGTGATGGAATGTGATGGCATTGTTCAGTTTCTGTGCATTCTTTTGATTACTTTATTTCCAATATTTTGTGTGTATTTCTTGTGTAATAATTTTATTTAATGATTAGGTCAGACATTCAGATTATAAAAATTCAGAATAAAAATTCTCTTGGTTCATAGTTGTGTGAATCAGTGTTAGTATGGAAAAAGTAGCACCGCCTATTACAATAATTCTTGTAATCCTAACTGAACAGCTTTTAGTCCGGTCTTATAAATGCCCCAGCTGCACTGCATGTATTTTGCATCATGATGGCGTACACTTTCCTTTTAGAAACTGCGTTCATATCTGATCTGAAATCCTCAGCTTTAGTTCTTAATACACATTGCGTATTAATTTACACCACACACACACACACACACACACACACACACACACACACGTTACTGGTAAGAAAATGACTACCGCAGAGGCAACAGTTAAGGGTTCTCTAGTTAGGGGACTCTGCTAAGCACTTCTCTGTTCACATAACTGCATCATGAGAGTGTCACATCGGAGGAATCTGTTTTCATATTTCCTTAGTCTACTGTGTCTAATATTTGTTCTGTCTCTCCTGCTTACGCATAACAATGCCCTTTTAGGTTTGTTGTGCTAGGGAAGCGGCAAAAATCATAGGAGGATCAGATATCGTGATCAGGATGGGTGCGAAGTAGTCATTTCACTGTTGGCAGAAGAGTATCTGCAAGGGAAATACGGAAGCGTCCGATCCCACCCGTCTGCTTTGACCCATGACGTCACAAATATGGCGGAAACAAAAACACACACACACTTTCCACAAGAAGCCTAATGACACTAGCGGGACAAGCGCGGGAAATGGGGTGTTTTGGGTAGGGGGGTAAACTAAATATAAACAAATTTAGACGCCTTGCGTAGCTACAACGTGTAAGTGAAGAAAGCCATGCATGAATACCCACCCACCTCCCAGGGGTCGTAACCCCTGCAACCCATATAAGATAAAGATGCTTCAGTAGCTAATTAGTGTTGGTCTTTTTTAAAAAAATTCTCCCGGGATAGAACGAACAGATCAGAAAAGTAAATAAAATAAGATAAAACAGAACTGGAGACAGCCACACTCAAACCAAACTCCGCGCCGTCATGACGTCACACACGACAACACCTTTACGTCACGGGTCAAAGCCGACGCGTGGGATCGGACGCTTCTGTCGACCCTCTGCAAGTTATACGAAGGGTGAGCCAGGAGGAAAGGTACATGCTTTGATGAGTGGTAGTGACTTAACGAAAAACTTAATACGAATATATGCCCTATTTCGAATGGTTTCCGAGCTACAACATTTAATGTGAGTTGTTTTCGATATTACTCAAACCTTTTCATTGTTTACAACGTATCACAGTTGTGTAGAGGAAGTTGAGACAATTTGATACGGGACACTTGTGGTCCATCAAGCTGGGAAGCTATCTACAATTGCCTTACAAGATTATCAATATTATCGCGTTCTCTTCATGCGAACTATTAGTCCTAGAGAAACATCGATATGACCCTTTTTACAGTAAATTTAATGTTTGATTTTGTATCGCGGCACATTCTAGCTGAAGGATTTGGTTTTCTACCTGGTCAAGAAAATCTTACCAAAATTCTACCTCGGAAATCATTCGAAATAGGACCTATGTCCATATGCAGTTTCCGTTCAGAATGACATCTTGTTCCCCTATACATGGGAGAGTTGGCCTGGTGGAACTTCTGTATCACCAAAACTAATACTTTTTGCGTCATTGCCTCTACCATTTGTTTTAACACTGATGTACTGCTTTTTCCAGAGCCACAGATTATAATTAGAGTGGACTAACCCTTTGCGTCGTGATGATTAATCGCATCTGGTCGACTGTTGCCGTAATTCTTTACCTCGGCTATGACTTTACTTGTTATCACTTTTAACTACTTACCAGAACTTTGTGTTACAACGTTCTGCCATCCCAACAACAAACCCGCCGAAACTGATACAGACTTCTCGGTAACAATTACTCCGATCTGATACGGATTTCAGACAACGGACTAAAATGCTGAGTTTGTAACTACCAGGTGTCATCACTACCATAGGTCCACTCACAGGAATAGACTGTGTCGCTCTCATGTACTCTGAGCATTCTATAGTTAAGCTAGGGAAGTTATACTTGTGGCTCTCTCATGGTAGGTATTTCTGTAGTTTAACCTAGTGGGTTCATGGAAATATATCAAGAATGGTGAAGACCTGGGTTACAAGGCGCTGTCCACGCTTATCTTCAAGCTTACGTTAGCAACGTCTGCCACAAGCTAATATGAGGCAAAGGTTTGCAATGAGGTATCTCAGATGGTAAGAAATTGCAGGGAGTTACCCACTTTTAACCGACTACCACGATTATCCAAGTTGACTTTACTATGTGTTCCTGAACAAAATACCGTCAACATGCAATAACACCCTATACTTCCCTGCCATAAGTAAAAGGAAGCGGAAATAATCCCAGAAGTAACATTTCAATAACTGTCTCCCAAGACCAGACAGAACTGCCACGAAAAACCACGCCTGTCCACTTTACAAAGCCTGTGAATAGCTCAAATCCACCCCAGCACGCGAAACACGTCCTCAAAAAAAAAAAGTGGTGGGGAGATTTGTTGAATTTAAAATGCTTAGCTAGCTCTCACTTGTTGGATTCTCTGTCCATACTTTTCTTTTTCAAACACCAACGCCATCATCCAATGATATTCGCTCACGGAATACAGGATAAAGGTAGGTATGTCCCTTGGAACATGCGAAAACAAGTAGCTTGGACCAACAGTTCTCCAGAGATTTATTACCATCTTGCCAGGATGTTGACTGGCATCGCACATTATATAACTATGACGCTCAGGTGACATCGAGTTACATGAAATGAACCGATGGACTATTCATTGAGTCACTCGTACTGTGGTAAAGTGCCGTATTGTCTAGGGAAAGGTGCCAAACAGCCTAAATGCTCTGATTTCACTAATCCTATTTTTCCTCTCCCGTTTTCCGGCTTGGGTCGACTACGGAGTTTCATCTCCAGCTGCTGTAACTGTAGCAGCAGAGATTTGATACGAACAAGAAAAACGGGACCCACGACTTGTTTCTTTCGAACTATCTGCAGAACTAGAGTGACAAAATAGCTCAAGTTTCATATATTTAATGGTAAATTTTTTGTTTATTAGATGGGCACTTTCTTCAAAAGCACAATACTAAAAATTCAGATGTTCGACGGAGTTTCCTAATGCGCTTACTTATTCGACAGAAAATCATGCCTTATTATTGTTAAGCCGAGGAGCAAAGTAAATTTTAA
This sequence comes from Schistocerca americana, assembly GCF_021461395.2. Lineage (NCBI taxonomy): Eukaryota > Metazoa > Arthropoda > Insecta > Orthoptera > Acrididae > Schistocerca > Schistocerca americana. Next base: position 8,237,196 of record NC_060120.1, on the reverse strand, counting down.
GTCTAATAACCAGGACGACGATCTTCACACTCACCATATTTTATTATATAGACATTAGTTAACGATGCGATACCGTGTCCACGTATCATTTAATGAACATGGTGGAGATATTATCATGAAGAAATGATCAATGGTTCACATTAGAAACAGGGAAAACGTTACCAAAATGAAGTACAGCAACGGGGTCCCCAGTGGAATAAGCGGTTTTAAGAAAGGAATCTTGTCGTTAAGACTTAACGTATCAGGAAGTTTCAAATATTAGACCTAGGTTGGTAAACTGGGTTTTTCAGAAGGAACTAAGGGTCGACAGAAGCGTCCGATCCCACGCGTCGGCTTTGACCCGTGACGTAAGGGTGTTGTGTGTGACGTCATGACGGCGCGGAGTTTGGTTTGAGTGTGGCTGTCTCCAGTTCTGTTTTATCTTATTTAGTTTTCTGATCTGTTCGTTCTATCTCGTGAGATTTTTTTTTAAATTTAAAAACACTTATAACTTATTTTAATTATCTGTTTCCTCGAATTTCTATTTTAGTTTATTATATTTATCTTTCTGATCTGTTCGTTCTATCCCGTGAGATTTTTTTTAAGAAGACAAGAAACACTAATCAGCTACTGAAGCATCTTTACCTTCTATGGGTTGCAGGGGTTACGACCCCTGGGGAGGTGGGTGGGTATTCATGCATGGCGGTCTTCACTTACACGTTGTAGCTACGCAAGGCGTCTAAATTTGTTTATATTTAGTTTGCCCCCCACCCAAAACACCCCATTTCCCGCGCTTATCCCGTTAGTGTCATTAGGCTTCTTGTGGAAAGTGTGTGTGTTTTAGTTTCCGCCATATTTGTGACTTCATGGGTCAAAGGAGACGGGTGGGATCGGACGCTTCCGTATTTCCGGAACTAAATATAACTATGAAGTATTCAATGGATATTAACATTCATGACATTATTAATATTCATGACATTTGTTTGCTTCGCTGACTTAGTCGACTTTGAACGTAGGCTTCGGGCTACGCAACGGTTCATTCTATGACTACAGCCTAAAAAGCCTTTGCCTACAACACAAAAGTCTGAACCATCGTTGCTGTAAAGGCTCGCCAAACTACTCCATACCAAGAGAAAAAATTCCCTACGAATAGGTGCGAAAATTTAGCGTCACATCTTTCAGTCTTCCGCACAGTGACAGACGAAAAGTCACTGTACGTACCACAGAGACCCAGTGTTATATTACTGCAATTAGGAAAGACATCCTAACCACTTCCTTGGTATCACAGCTCGTGCCCAAATGTCCACCCCTTGATATTAAATAGGTAACATTGCTAGTGTATTTCAGGTACATGGTCTTGTACGACTGGCTACATATTCCCGTTTCTCCTACATTTACATTTCAATACGTCTCGTATTAAACCAGAAACCGAACAAGAGTCAAATTTCAGTGAGTTATTTTCACATATTAGCTATACGGTGTTATTGCGATTCACAAAAACTTTTTCAAGCTACAAAAGAACATTTGAATTTCAATCAGCAATTGGTGTTACAGACTTCAATTAATTTCTCAAGATGAGTTATTTAAATGTAAAGCAACTACCACCAGTTCCTTGTGACATTTGCACCATATTACAGTAAAAAGTGTGTAACATAGCATTAAGCACAAAACTACTCGTCAACGAGTAATTTAAGCTTGTAATTCCGTCTATAGCAGTAATAGTCACGTCAACAGCGTTGTTTCACTTCTCATTTGTACTTATTGCGTAAAAATCAAGGCGAGTGTTTAAAAATTTCCGTTCTTCTCATGCATGGAAACTATCTCTCTTGTGATCGAACGACTATCAAGACATATTACCTAATGGTTATCTAGCTCCCACTCCCGGATATCATTTGATTCAGAGTTACTGTTCTCTTTAACGTTGACAATTCACTCCCCTTGCAAACATCGCAAATTGACCAATTGTTCGTAAGTGCAAGCCCGAAAATCCCATGCAGAGCCATGCACCACGTAAATATTTCTTTATCTTATCCGAGTGGACGAAGAATGTAGCTGTGAAGTTTAGACAACTTCAAGGGCAAGAGGTCTTAGCCGCTTGCAAAAGACAGATCACCCCTGAATTCAGAGGAACTCTACCACTCTTAATCCTAAACCGCACGCCAGTAACTTTCTTCTGGAAACAACTGGATAATTTTGAACCATCGCTTACACTCTAATGAGTACGCAGCTGCAGTCTATCACATACTATTCATGATTATGGTGCTCCCACTCTCCATAGACTTTTCGTATGGAAGCTCATGCCAGCTGGGACTGGCGATGAACTGTGTTCGACAGATTTGCCTACGAACAACTACCAGGACCATGTGCTGATAAGCGTACACTATCATGCTTTGTGTTTACACTATCATCCTAGTTATTTCACAGCCTCTTATTCAACTGGAAAGCACCGACATGCTCGTTCTCAACAAAATAAAATCCAATCTTTACTGCTAGTTAACACAGCTGTCTTAAAATCTTTTTCCTTTGAGCAACACGAATTTCGAAGGAACTTAAAGTATCAAATGAACTTCGTTCCTAACTTCTCAAGACAACTAACAGTCCCTATACGACATCGCCCCACCCCACCCCCATCTACCAGTCTGCTGCTAACTCTCGTAAAGTACCTCTTCCTTACTTACACAGTCATCTATTTAATGTCTGCTCTTTCGTAACTATTACCGTCACTCTCCATTCAGTCTTTAATAATCCCGTCTTTATGATACTACACAAGAGAATAACAGTCATTACCAGTGTTGGTAATTATAATTACTCTCTATTTCTCTGATGTACATAAATGAACCCGACGTATGTATAGAAACTAAGAACGTTCTGTATTATCTTGTGTGTTGTTCCTGATCCGATGCGCAGTAAGTAGCCACGTGTTTTCAAGCCAAATATTTTAATACAAATAATAATGCCGGTTAGTTCAGTATCAGAACGATGGCTGTAAGATAAAAACTGAATGACAAACGTACCGCGATCTTTTTCACTTCCTCGCGAAACTCTTCCAATCCTCTGCAGGCCACTTCGATGAACCACGCCAGCCTAAGATAGTGGCTTCTGGCCCACCGGAATCTGACGGCATCCCCGCGGTTGTGCTGGCCTGAGAGACCATGCTGCGGCACATACTGGGCGAAACCCAGCCCCGCGGCCCATCCTTCAGCTGGAAGCGGTTGGGGTCTCCAAACCGATGGGCCGGGCTGCGGGTCAGCCATTGCAAGACAAGGCTTCGCTTCCAGCGGCCGGCTAAGTGAGGAGAGCCGGCACCCCAGTCTTCTCTAAGGCCGCAGTATCTCAGCCAGGTGGCGCCAGTTGTCGAGCGCCGAACGGCGAGCACCGCTCCACTCAACAGCCATCGACCCTCTGTGACAAGTGTGGAATTGACGTAAGAGCCGTACACAGGCACCAACCGACCGACCGACCAATTTCGTATGCAGCCTATACACGTTCCGACCGACTTCACTCACAAGGAGACGGCACTACCGTGGGGTCTGGGATTTGTCCGATATTTTGTGTGGTGAAAGAGGACCCCTAACACCTCACGTGGTTAAAATATTAGGACGCACTACCCGGAAAATCCCTAGAAAAATCGATCCAAACTTTCTTAGGTGCGGTATGAGTATAAAATCTTAGTCCATTGCTAAGCCGCCGTTTGGCCAAGATGGACAGGGGTCGGACTCCTACGCTATAGGTCTTGGGTTCGATTCCTCCTCCAGCACTTTTCTTTTCCTTCTGTTCTTCTTTTGTTATTCCATCATTATTCAAAAAGTTTTTCAAACCTACATTATTTTTGAAACATTATTTTAGCTCAAGAACGTAAAGTTTTTCGTTCACTGAAAAATAATATTCGTGCTCTTTGTTCTGTTTCGTTTTAAGGGGTTTCAAGGTTTAAAGGGGCTTTTCAAGGGTCCCCTTGGGATTATAACGGCCATCTGCGTATAGGACTGTGCGCGAGCTGTGAGAAGTAAATGGCAGTTTGTTTTTCGATTTCGTCGTGAACAGACGTGCCTGTTTCAAATTTCAACGTGTTATTCCGATCCGAGGTTAAACATGTCGATTGAAGAAGTTGCTGGCTCATCTGGAATAGGAGAAGAAATTCCCGAAGAATCCATTCATAGTGATCTATCAAAATTACGATTTAAGGACGCAATGGTGTAGTATGAAAAGCTGTTGACGGAAATTAATTTAATATCATCGACATCTTCGTAAGAAATCTCTCGCGATGCTATGTTATCGCCCGAAGAAAAAAAAAAGTGCTGGAGAAGGAATCGAACCCGAGACCTCTAGCGGAAGAGTCCGAGCCCTACCTTTTTTTTTTTTTTTTTTTTTTTTTTTTTTTTTTTTTTTTTTTTTTTTTTAGAATGCGCGACTATTACCGCTTTTTTTTTACCACTTGTTTTTTTTCTTTAAGAGTGTTCAGATATGGGTAGGTGGAGACAAGGCGGGCAGGGGTCGAAACCCGAGGCCTGGCCGCGATGTCTCCCCGACCCCGTCTAAGCCAGACGGCGGCGCAGCAGTGGGCTAACATTTTATACCCATAAGGCACCTAAGAAACTTTGGATCGATTTTTCCCGGGATTTTCTGGGTAGTGCGTCCTAATATTTTAACCACGTGAAGTGTTAGGGGTCCTCTCTTTCACCACACAAAATTTCGGACAAATCCCCGACCCCACGGTCGTGCCGTCTCCTTGCCAGAGATTACAGTGGCGCCCGGTTCACATCGCTGTTTCGAAACATTTTACTGTCACGCTTTCGTATGAATCTGTGGTGTCACCGCCAGACACCACACTTGCTAGGTGGTAGCTTTTAAATCGGCAGCGGTCCGCTAGTATACGTCGGACCCGCGTGTCGCCACTATCAGTGATTGCAGACCGAGCGCCGCCACACGGCAGGTCTAGAGAGACTTACTAGCACTCGCCCCAGTTGTACAGCCGACGTTGCTAGGAAAGGTTCGCTGAGAATTACGCTCTCATTTGCCGAGACGATAGTTAGCATAGCCTTCAGCTAAGTCAATTGCTACGACCTAGCAAGGCGCCAATTATCCTTTGCTATGTATCTAATGACGCATATACTGTATCAACAAGACCAATGTTCACCAATTGTCGATTAAAGATAAGTATTCCAGCAGCTACGTACTTCTCTTTATAGCATTCATTACGTATCCTGTTTCAGACCTCACGCCAGCCTGCGTGAGTTTAAGCGCGTGCCTTTCGGTTACCCGTCACTGTGGACTGGCTGTCTTGCCAGTTGACAACAGAATCAGCTGCACAACTATTGTAATTCACGATATCCAGTTTTATGACGCCATACGCTAAGTTCGTTGATTTGAGAAAAGCGTACGGGGCCTGAAGATGCTAAATGAATTGGCGAAACTGGTTGCTTTCAGAATTAAATAAAATACCTTAAAGTGTACGGCTGCTGGCAAAGTTTATTGAATTGAAAAGTGCGCTCTTCTGGGTTACCTCTTGTACCGCTGAACCATTCAATTGAAACCTTACTAAATAACAGTAGTGCATCAAGTAACCAATGGAAATGTTTTTGCTTTGCGTCACTGCTGCAACTACAGTAGTGAGCGTAGCTTAAGAATGAAAGTAATTTTTGTATGAAATGTCAGTGCCAAGTAGCAGAGCTCCATGAAACTAGGACCATACATGGAAAGAAATGCAACAGTGTACTGCAGAAGGTAACTGTGGTGTCACCGCCAGACACCACACTTGCTAGGTGGTAGCCTTTAAATCGGCCGCGGTCCGGTAGTATACGTCGGACACGCGTGTCATCACTATCAGTGATTGCAGACCGAGCGCCGCCACACGGCAGGTCTAGAGAGACTTCCTAGCACTCGCCCCAGTTGTACAGCCGACTTTTTTAGCGATGGTTCACTGAAAAATTACGCTCTCATTTGCCGAGACGATAGTTAGCATAGCCTTCAGCTACGTCATTTGCTACGACCTAGCAAGACGCCATGTTGAGTTACCATTGATATTGTAAGTAATGTACAAACAAGAGCTACGTTCAACATTAATGGATTAAAGTTAAGTATTCGACCAGTTACCTCCTTTTTTTCTGAAGTCTAAATTCCTTGTCCTGTTCCAGACCTCACGCAAGCCTGCGTCAGCTAAAACGCGTGCCTTTCGGCTACCTCTAAAAATCCTGTGGGCTCTCCTGCCAACCACAACAGTAACTGAAAGAAAGACGCAATGAGACAAGCAGAAACGACACTTTTATTCAAAGAAAAAATAAAAGTACTGAAGTCAACGCGATTTATGATGGTCCCCTGGACTTCAAAAAAAGCGGGAGACAGTTGTTAACAGGGGGCCTGATGACCATGGAGGGCAATGCATGCTCCGCAACGTGCTCCCACGATGCCCACAAGGTCGCGAGGCGTTCTCGTGGCAGGGCGACCCGTTCGTCCACCAGTGCGGTCAGGAGCAAGTGAGCGCGCTGTAGTAGCTCTCCCCAACCCGTCCCACCCACGATCGATGAGATTTAAGTCAGGAGCACAGGCGGGCCACTGTATTCGTTGAATGCCACTCGTTCCAAAAGCTCCTGCATATGGGCATTGTCATCCATAAAAATGGAGGCAGGGATGAACGCACCCCTGAAAATACGCACGTGGGGCAGGAGTAACTCACAATAACGTTGACCCTAAGAGGTTAGTAACATTACTCCTCCCCTTACAGAACACACGGAAGCTCGAAACGGTCATGTTAGATTATGAGTGCGTTACAGGTTCCCACGTCACGTCAAATGAGGGCACCTCCAGCATTGTCAGACAAGCTCGGTTTGGTGGTCGGGTTCCACATCTACATCTACATCCATACTCCGCAAGCCACCTGACAGTCTGTGGTGGAGGGTACTTTGAGTACCTCTATCGGTTCTCCCTTCTATTCCAGTCTCGTATTGTTCATGGAAAGAAAGATTGTCGGTATGCCTCTGTGTGGGCTCTAATCTCTCTGATTTTATCCTTACGATCTCCTCGCGAGATATACGTAGGATGGAGCAATATACTACTTGACTCCTCGGTGAGGGTATGTTCTCGAAACTTCAACAAAAGCCCGTACTGAGCTACTGAGCGTCTCTCCTGCAGAGTTTTCCACTGGAGTTTATCTATCATCTCCGTAACGCTTTCGCGATTACTAAATGATCCTGTAACGAAGCGCGCTGCACTCCGTTGGATCTTCTCTCTCTCTTCCATCAACCCTATCTGGTACGGATCCCACACCGGTGAGCAGTATTCAAGCAGTGGGCGAACAAGTGTACTGTAACCTACTTCCTTTGTTTTAGGACTGCATCTCCTTAGGATTCTTCCAATGAATCTCAGTCTGACATCTGCTTTACCGACTATCAATATTATATGGTTATTCCATTTTAAATCACTCCTAATGTCTACTCCCAGATAATTTATGCAATTAACTGCTTCCAGTTGCTGACCTGCTCTATTGTAGTTAAATGATAAAGGATCTTTCTTTCTGTGTCTTCGCAGCACATTACACTTGTCTACATTGAGATTCAATTGTCATTCCGTACACCATGCGTCAATCCGTTGCAGATCCTCCTGCATTTGAGTACAACTTTCCATTGTTTCAACCTCTCGATATACTACAGCATCATCCGCAAAAAAGCCTCAGTGAACTTCCGATGTCATCCACAAGGTTATTTATATATATTGTGAACAGCAACGGTCCCACGACACTCCCCTGCGGCACACCTTAAATCACTCTTACTCTGGAAGATTTATCTCCACTGAGAATGACATGCTGCGTTCAGTTATCTACGAACTCTCCAATTCAATCACACAATTGGTCTGATAGTCCATATACTCTTACTTTGTTCATTAAACGACTGTGAGGAACTGTTTCAAACGCCTTGCGGATGTTAAGAAACACGGCTTCTACCTGGGAACCCTAGTCTATGGCCATCTGAGTCTCGTGAACGAATAGCGCGAGCTGGGTTTCACACGATCGTCTTTTTCGGAACCCATGATGATTCCTACAAAGTAGATTTCCAGTCTCCAGAAAAGTCATTATACTCGAACATAATACGTGTTCCAAAGTTGTACAACTGATCGGCGTTAGAGACATAGGTCTGTAGTTCTGCACATATGTTCGACGTCCCTTCTTAAAAACGGGGATGACCGTGCCCTTTTCCAATCTTTTGGAGCGCTTCGCTCTTCTAGAGACCTAAGGTACACCGCTGCAAGAAGGTGGGGGGGGGGGGGGGGGGGGGCAAGTTCCTTCGCCTACTCTGTGTAAAATGGAGCTGGTATCCCATCAGGTTGCTGCGGTTTGCGGCGGCATAACGTTGCGTGAGGGTACTTTCCTCCAAATTTTTTAACACGGTACTCTCACCGGTCACCATTATTGTGACACTGTACTCCTTCTCCATGTGCTTCTCTTCAGGGGTGTATTCGGGCCTGATTTAATTATTATGGATGGCAATCCGTGAACGCATAAAACAGCGCAGGTGGAGTAGCTCTTAGTAAGATGGGATATTCGGCGAATGGACCCGCCTGCCGATTCCCTCAACTCAGATCCAACCGCCTACAGCGCGGCCATATGCACCAACGACCAGTAGCTTGCTCACCACGCTGGTGGAGAACACTATTCGCCTTGTGGACAGCATGGGAGCTCTGTGATGATCGCAGACCCTATTAAGCACCAAGTCTCGCGTTTTGTTATGGGCATGGGACCATCGTAAATTTCATGGACTTCAGTGCAATTATTGTCTATGAAGAAAAGTGTCGTTTCTGTTCGAATTATTGCTTTTTTTCTCTCATTTACTTTCTTTACTATACTGTATCAGTTCTTTCTATGTATGATCCAAGTTTCTTCGAGCTATCGCGTATATCAGTTACACATAACGCGAAAGTTCATTCTTCCTTGTTTTGTATACCATTGTAATTACCACAGGATAGACCAACTTCTAGTACTGTCATAGACGTATTGGCATTCTATGCTCTTGCTCTGTCCTGCATTAAATGATCGTAGGTCTCTAGCTTTGTTGCCAAATCTTTTTCACATACCTATCAGACGTTACGGTTTGGCGGAAACAGGTAAATCTAGCAATTCAAGCCGGCCGGAGTGGCCGTGCGGTTACAGGCGCTGCAGTCTGGAACAGCAAGACCGCTACGGTCGCAGGTTCGAATCCTGCCTCGGGCATGGATGTGTGTGATGTCTTTAGGTTAGTTAGGTTTAACTAGTTCTAAGTTCTAAGGGACTAATGGCCTCAGAAGTTGAGTCCCATAGTGCTCAGAGCCATTTGAACCGTTTTAGCAATTCAAGCTGCGCTAATTCCACATAGCGCTCCTATTCTTCTGTCATGCAGAGGCTGTGGATGCACCTGATGTGTATTTTTGAACTCCAGCGTCCGTCGTGCACAGACTGCAAATCCCAGTTGCAGTACTGACGTCGAATAACAGTATCTGAGTTGGTAGATTTGTTTCTCGGGGGTTGAGGGACTTTCTCAGTTGGTCCGCAGATACAGTATAATTGATCTACAAGTTTTCATTATGAGCCTGTGTACAGGTCTTTGAGCAGACGCTACCGACGCTAGTATAATCTGCTAAATTGCGTAACGATTTTGTCGAAACACTTTCCAAGGTTGAAACCATGTTCCTAAGCCTAAGAGGGGAAAGGAAGGTGGGCGATGGGGGTATTGTGGGGGCCGGGTTGATCATAGTCGTGATGTTACCGGTAACCATGAGATACGATCAGGTAAGATAACATTTCTGTCGTCTAAAGCGGGTATGCCACTGGCCAAAGTCCGAGAAACTGGCCGCACTGTACGCGGCTCTCGTAACTTTCATGATCGATATTGGTTTCTGCGTGATTTTCATAATTTAGGGTATCGACATCTGCATCTACATGGATACTCTGCAAATCACACTGAAGTGCCTGGCAGAGGGTTCATCGAACCATCTCCACAATTCTCTATTATTCCAATCTCGTATAGCGCGCGGAAAGAATGAACACCTTTACCTTTCCGTACGAGTTCTGATTTCCCTTATTTTATCGCGGTGATCGTTCCTCCCTATATAGGTCGGTGTCAATAAAGTATTTTCTCATTCGGAAGAGAAAGTTGGTGATTGGAATTTCGTGACAAGATTCCCTCGCAACGAAAAACGTCTTATTTTAATGATGTCCAGGCCAAATCCTGTATCATTTCTGTGACACTCTCTCCCATATTTCGCGATAATACAAAACGTGCTGCCTTTCTTTGAACTTTTTCGATGTACTGCGTCAGTCTTACCTGGTAAGGGTCCCATACCGCGCAGCAGTATTCTAAAAGAGGACAGACAAGCGTAGTGTAGGCGTCACCTTAGAAGATCTGTTACATTTTCTAAGTGCCCTGCCTATAAAACACAGTCTTTGATTTGCCTTCCTCACAACATTTTCTATGTGTTCATTCCAATTTAAGTTGTTCGTAATTGTAATACATAGGTAATTAGTTGTGTTTACGGCTTTTACATTTGACTGATTTATCGTGTAACCGAAGTTTAACGAGTTCCTTTTAGCACTCATGTGGATGACCTCACACTTTTCGTTATTTAGTGTCAACAGCCACTTTTCGCACCATTCAGATATTTTTTCTAAATCGTTTTGCAGTTTGTTTTGATCTTCTGATCACTTTATTAGTCGATAGACGACAGCGTCATCTGCAAACAATCGATGACGCCTGCTCAGATTGTCTCCCAAATCGTTTATATAGATAAGGAACAGCAAAGGGCTTATAACACTACCTTGGGGAACGCCTGAAATCACTTCTGTTTTACTCGATGACTTTCCGTCAGTTACTACGAACTGTGACCTCTCTGACAGGTGTCTACTACTGCAGTTGTCCTCTTAAATGTCACCCTTAGCACGTAACTGAACTTTGGAGGCAGAGAAACCAAGTGGAGCAAAACAAGTGGGCGGCCTTACGTTTGGTGACGATGCTCTGTGTGTTATTTTCGACAAGTGGCTGTCTGCGTCACTGGGAAGCTTGCAGCAAATTGCTGACACGTTCCCCGAGCCCTGCTGGAAGTCAGTTTGCTGAGTCACCCACAGGTGCAACTGGGTCACTACCTGAGGTCGTTCAACCTGCCCTCCACAGGTACCAACAGTCGACGTGTACACACGCAATCCTATGAAACAAATTTTGCAACTATACGTAGAAAGTGATGCGTAATCTTAAGCTGTGATTGGTTGTAATAAACATTACACAGTTTTGATGCATGGAATCTGAGACGACGGAAAATAGCTGGCCTTAAAATTACTCGTAAGTCGTACTCTAAAATTATAATACCTGCGCAGGCATGCAAAATATACGTCTTACCACGCAGATATCTGACATATTGCCGAATCTTCGAGATTAATAATTTATCATAGCTTGTTGTTACATCTGAAGAACAGTGCAAAAGTATTGCTTACTTGTGCACTGTTATAGTGTGTGGACTGTCGTTAAAAACTAAAATTTAAAGTTATCTACAAAGTACGACGTTTTCATACTGTTTGAATTAACTAAATGAATAACGTTGTTGTTGTTCTTGTGGTCTTCAGTCTTGACACTGGTTTGATGCAGCTCTCCATGCTACTCTATCCTGTGCAAGCTTCTACATCTCCCAGTACCTACTGCAGCCTACATCCTTCTCAATCTGGTTAGTGTATTCACCTCTTGGTCTCCCTCTACGATTTTTACCCTCCACGCTGCCCTCCAATGCTAAATTTGTGATCCCTTGACGCCTCAGAACATGTCCTACCAACCGGTTCCTTCTTCTTGTCAAGTTGTGCCACAAACTCCTCTTCTCCCAAATTCTATTCAATACCTCCTCATTAGTTGTGTGATCTACCCATCTAATCTTCAGCATTCTTCTGTACCACCACATTTCGAAAGCTTCTATTGTCTTCTTGTCCAAACTATGTATCGTTCATGTTTCACTTCCATACATGGCTACACTCCATACAAATATTTTCAGAAACGACTTCCTGACACTTAAATCAATCCTGGATGTTAACAAATTTCTCTTCTTCAGAAGCCGGCCTAAGTGGCCCGTGCGGTTCTAGGCGCTACAGTCTGGAACCGCGCGACCGCTACCGTCGCAGGTTCGAATTCTGCCTCGGGCATGGATGTGTGTGATGTCCTTTGGTTAGTTAGGTTTAATTAGTTCTAAGTTCTAGGGGACTGATGACCACTGCAGTTAAGTCTCATAGTGCTCAGAGCCATTTGAACCATTCTTCTTCAGAAACGTTTTCCTTGCCATTGCCAGTCTACATTTTATATCCTCTCTACGTCGACCATCATCAGTTATTTTGCTCCCAAAATAGCAAAACTCCTTTACTACTTTAAGTGCCTCATCCCCTAATCTAATTCCCTCAGCATCACCCAATTTAATTCGACTACATTCCATTATCCTCGTTTTCCTTTTGTTGATGTTCATCTTATACCCTCCTTTCAAGACACTGTCCATTCCGTTCAACTGCTCTTCCAAGTCCTTTGCTGTCTCTGACAGAATTACAATGTCATCGGTAAACCTCAAAGTTTTTATTTCTTCTCCATGGATTTTAATACCTACTCCGAACTTTTCTTTTGTTTCCTTTACTGCTTGTTTAATATACAGATTGAAGTTAGCCAGATGATATCGCTGTTCTTGGTAGGGCGTTACTGTTCCATGAAATTAATACCTTTTTCGTTTACAGTTTAGGTCAAATTTGGCAAATTGCTCGAGTATATTGAATTACCAGAGGTTGGAAATACCGCTTCAGTTGTAAATTTGTTTTGTTATTGCGGCCCGTTTCGAGCTCTCATAAGCCCATCCTCAGGTGTCGCACTGGAAATAGCAAGAGGCGGGAGATAATTTTCACACGCTCCAACATATATAAAAAACAAATAATTTCGTAAAAATAAGTTTTAAAAAATTGTTGAAAAATTTCGAAAGTGTCAGTCGGGCAAGGTGCTGTGAAACCTGTGACAATGCGAAACTGACACCAGACAGTATCACGAACAACTGCCTGGGTAGGGAAATATACGAATAGTAGCAGGACACTTACATTTAGCTTTGTGGCCCCCGAGCGCCGCCGTGGACGCGTACTGGGCTCGGTGTGCTACCTGTGAGCGCAGAACAGGAAGTAGCGGATGCGAACGAGGAAACCGAGCGAGGTGGCGCAGTGGTTAGCACACTGGACTCGCATTCGGGAGGACGACGGTTCAATCCCGTCTCCAGCCATCCTGATTTAGGTTTTCCGTGATTTCCCTAAATCGTTTCAGGCAAATGCCGGGATGGTTCCTTTGAAAGGGCACGGCCGATTTCCTTCCCCATCCTTCCCTAACCCGAGCTTGCGCTCCGTCTCTAATGACCTTGTTGTCGACGGGACGTTAAACAACACTAACCACTAACCAACTAACGAACGAGGAAGCAAATTGGTAAACCAGAGTGGCAAAAGTGCTGCCATCTACTGACGGAGAGAAGAACGCGGGGCCACTAGCCCGGCCGTTGACAATTTGAATTAGTGGTTTGATTTTAAAATGAAGAAAAAACAAAAAATTACATATAAATACACGAAATAAGTTAAAAGTGCATTATGCGTAGTAAAGGATCGTATTGAACAGGTCGGTACAGAGCTGTGGTAAAACTGATTGCAAGCTGCGAAATAAGATTATTATATAAACCGTAAAGCGCAGTGAAACTTTTCTTTTACATGAGTGGCAAACAAGTTTTAAATTTAGTGGGGATATATAAGCGGCAACGTGGAACAACGCGCCACAGTCATCAGTTAAAAAAAGCACACACATGTGTCACTCCCACAGCACATTTTAAGTGTCCTGCTATTATTTGTATATTTCTCCACCCAGGCAGTTGTCCATAGTACTGTGTGGTGTCACTTTCGCATTGTCAAAGGTTTCACAGCACGTAGCCCAACCGGCGGTTTCGAAACGTTTCTTAAAACTTTTTTATGATTTTTTGTTTTGTTTTTTATATGTGTTGCGGCGTATGAAAATTATCTCCCGCCTGTTGCTGTTTCTAGTGCGTTCTGAGGATGGCCTTATGAGAGTCCGAAACCAGTCGTGATAATAAAAGAAATTTACAACTGAAGCGGTATTTTCAACCTCTCGTATAATGCTCAGCTGCGGATGTTCTTCCAACAGTATTGTTTGTGTATTGAATTAGTTAGAACCTACGTTCTACTAAACGCTTTCATAACTTGCTGTCTTAGATGCAGGTGGATCTTCCGTAGTCATGGTCCACGAAACTTGTTCGTCTCTTAATACGTCGCTCAGAGCCGCATTTTACATCCTTAATGGTGCTCCAGATTCCTCTAACTCCCGTCAATTGTCTGGTCGAACTTCGGAGAGCGACATAAATACCGCGAATGAGAGCCTTCATCCCATGGTAGTTAAGTCGCTCTTCCTCGTCTGGTCCTTCATTCGACAAGACTCAGAGGAACCAGAAACACTTCAGAAGATGCTGAACCCAGATATGAACGAAACGTCAGCAACGAAAAAAGTTACGAGCGTCGGGGCCAGATTGCATGTATAAGAACGCGACAAGTGTCGTAATTTGGATTATCTCAAATAAAAGTGAAACAGCCGCGCCAATTGTTTTCAAGACCTCCTTCGGTGTGAGAAACTAGATAATTCAGACGTCTATGTCGTACCACATAGCAAGTAACCAAAGTGGAACACCTCTATATGTTGCGCCTACTAACCCATTATGTTATAGCTGGGAAAGCCGAAGGTAGTTACCGTCACAGGAAGACATAGTGTTATTTCCAGCGGAAGCTCTCCATCTCCCTTTAGATGAAAGAAGTTGACACCTTCATCTTTGTTTATGACATGTCCGTTATTCTATGAAGAATAATGTCGTAGAGGTCAACGTGGAACTTTGTTTTCGCCGTCCATCCCTGCGCGCAGAGTGTGTTGAAGCTTTCGGCTTCTCCATTTTTAGTTGCCAAGCACGCTGACTCGTGAATTAGGATTACTGCCCGCGTACCTTCAATTTACGTCGTGCGTCAAGCGTTATTTTGCGCAGATATTTATGGAGTCGTGAGCCCCGTTGAGCAGGAGTGTAATGTATAGGCTGGAGCGGCGGCAGAGAATCGCTACGTAGGCGGCAGTTTAGCTTATCTCAATTTCCTGCAGATGCGCTGCATCCGTGGCTGAGACGAGGTTCAAAGTGGTGGAGAAGGAAGCGCTATAAATTATTTTTGTAGGTCACAAGCAGAACAAAAGTGCAGGAAATTGCAGGGCTTTTCAAAAAGGAAGAACAGATTTCAATTGTTTATTACAGACAAACTGTGAAAAATAGAAACACATTGCGCATGTCACTGGATAGAAGAAGGTGCAAAGTTTTATGTACTGTACGATATGCTCAAAATAAGGACCATGCATTATTCGAGATACATCGAAACGGTGGTCCATTTCTTTCCACACACGAATCGACAGGTCCTTGCTTACTGAATCGACCGCTTCAACAATTCGATTTGTTAGGTCTTGAAGAGTAGGTCCCATACGTAAGACAAAGTCTCTGTCATTTACGTGCTACCACAGAAGAAAATCGAAAGGTGTGAGGCCTAGTGACCTGGCAAGCGCAAAAAAAGGGAACAGGGTCTTGTTGTTCACGTCTTCTAGTTCACCTTAGTGGGATGGTCTTATCAAGATAATGCCGGTCCTCAAGGTGAAAGCAAGGTGCCATGCTTAAAAAATGAAATCGTTGGCGAAGCAACCAATTTTGCAGCACGTCCAGGTATCACATTCCTGTCACAGTGTCCTACTCAGAAAAGGAAGGTGCGTAAACTTTGTAAACAAAAACGGCACAAAACACATTCGGCTTCGATGAGTCTCTCACATGTTCGAGAGCGACGCCAGGATTTTGTGATCTTGCAAATTCCTATATTGTGGAGTTTACTTTACCCAACACATGAAACGTCCTAAAAGATGAATCGTTCGGAAAAGTGTCCTCTGCCACAACCTGGAGAAATGAAACGCAAAATTCGTACCTTCTGTTATGGTCGCCGGTATGTAATTGCTGCAGTAATTGCAACTTGTAAGGCTTTATATGCAGGAGTTGTTTCAGAACACGCAAGACTGTTGACTGTGGAAGCTGAAGTTTCTGGCCTGCCCATCTTGTGGGCTTCCGAGGGCTCTGTGTGAACCCATCTCGATGTGCTCGACATTTAAATCAGGCCAGAGTGGGCGACCAGTGCTCTTCCCTTTGCATATGCAACTAATTTTCGAGAATATTATACATCAGTGACAAATCTACTTGTGCGGAGGTGGCTTCCTGCTGGATCGACGGTGGAACGCACGTTGCACTTGAACAATGGATTGACTTCGCGAAAATTCCAACACAAAAAATGATTTCTCTTGCAGTGTAGTCGCCATGCTGCTACAAACACACAACAGTGCAGTCGTGGCAGGATTCCTGCCAGTGACACGCGCTGTGTGTTTCTATCTTCCGTTGCTTCTCTGTAATAATCAACTGAAATCAGTTCTACCCTCCTGAATCAACCAATATTTATTTAATGGTTTGTTTCGAACCGGCTGCCAGCTTTCTGGGCCGTCGTCAGACAACTTAATATTAAACAGACACTCAACACGACATCAGAGAGAGTTCGCAGCAGTGCTAAGACCGTTTTTCAAAGATATATAACACTTTACTTCCATATCTAGACAAAAAAAAAACACAAGAATAATATCGTTAATAATGAGTTAAGAATGTGTCCTCTCTTTTGAAAGTACAAAAATTTTTTTTTGCTTTAATAAGCAAACATGTTTCACCGCAGTTGTGGCATCCTCAACAGGCTATTATTTTATTAAGTTTATTCCTACAGATTACGTTTAGTTTAAAAAATATGTTACTTCGAAGCTTGTTGTTATTTAAATTACAAATGTACTTAACCTTACCTTTTATTAAACCTTGTGTGTGTCCTTTGGCTGCCAACCGAAATCTGCCACAGACCTAAATTAGCACATGTCATCTACAAACAGACGGTATGTTAGGATATGTCGTGCACTGAATTTTTGTTTATAATCCAACTTTTCAAATACATGCGGGTTGGAACTTTAAGAGTGGCAGCTATTTATTTACAGCTTTTACAAAATAGACACGTGTTTCAAAAGCAGTCACCAGCATTATGTATAACCCGTTGCTCAGCGATGTGGAAGTCCTAGGATACTCTTAGAAGTGACAGTTGTGTTGACAGTTCGAGCGGCGTGGTCTATTGCCCGACGAACTTGTAGCAGTTCTGAAGCGAATGCCGTGAGGTGTTTTCTTCAGTTTAGAAATCGAGTTGAAATCACCAGGGCTTAATAGCACTTAGCAGCCCCAACAGTCAAACAAATCAGTAAAAGCTTGCACTGTACGTGCTTGAGCATTCTCCTGCAAAATGATGGTCAGGTCATGCAGAAGGTATCATCACTTCTGCCTCTATGCTATTCGTTTTTGGAACACAACCTACGAACAGCTTAGAGACAGAAGTGATGACACTTTCTGCAGGACCTGGCCATCATTTTGCAAGATAATGCTCAAGCACGTACAGTGCAAGCTGTTACTGATTTGTTTGACTGATGGGATTGCTAAGTGCCATACCACTCCCCAGACTTAAGCCCTCGTGATTTCAACTCGATTTCTGATCTGAAGGAAACACTTCACGGCATTCGCTTCAGAACTGCTACAAGTTCGTCGGGCAATAGACCACGCCGCTCGAACTGTCAACACAACTGTCACTTCTAAGAGTATCCTACGACTTCCACATCGCTGGCAACGGGTTATGCAGAATTATGGTGACTAATTTTAAGATCAGTAAAACTTTGAAACATATATATATTTATCTATTTTGTACGAGCTTTAAATAAACAGTTCACACTATTAAATTTCCAACAATCGTTTATCCTGTAAAACTCGTAGCATATGCCTCTTTATCGCCTTACCATTGCTGTATTTGGCTTGTCCTGAGCTGTCTACTTTGACTGATCCGTGAACATCAGTAAAATTTTCGTTAAGCTGTGGTATGGAGAACCACACTGTGTGGTTTGTTATTCATGCATTATGTTCCGTATTTTGACAGCGTTCATTCAAGTTCTCTTCTGCTACTTTGTGAATGCTGCGCGTTCCCAAAGAAGCTCTGAACAAATAAATCTTATACCACTTTACAGCCAAAAAGTTGTACAATTGAGTTATGGCACTGACTACGTATTATATGGATAAACTAGCGAATGTGATGAACAGCTTGGGACTCTTGCTGTCTGTTTAGTAATTAGTTATGTGGCAATGGACTAGCGAACTGTTAAGTAAATATTATTGGGGAACCTACTTCCTCCAAGAACCATGGAATATTCCGTGGATAGTACTTTTTGTAACTCTCTAGCTCATTATCTATTATTATCATATTAATATTTAAACTTGCTATTATTGATGGAACTGGACGGAATGCAGTCGTATGAGAAATTGGTAATAAGAATGAAGTAGCTTCAGACTGTAGCTTGTTGATTGAAGGTCATTTTACTGCAGTCTTAAGAAAATTCATTCTTACTCTTATCATATCAATGTCATGGACTTTTGCTCATAACTTGCTGCAAATTGCCAGATCCTTCCACAGTTAAAAATCATAGTTTTAGAAACTGCTCCTTGCTCTGTTATTAGGCTTCACTGTTTACTTCAGTGAAGTTTCAAGACCGTGGCCAAAAGCTCTAAGCCTTCAACTATTCTGGCAAACATAGGTATTTGAATATTATAATGGACAGAAAACAGCAAAATTTTGCTTGTTGTACGTTTAGAAGAGGCAAGGGCAACCTTACTCTGGCCCGTGGGCCTGATTCACGAAATTCGTAAGTTAACGGGCCGTCTCATCATGTGACGCGACAGGACTGCTCCATGCACATAAAGTCAAAACTGTGGCGTCCGTGACGTCAATGTTTGTGTGGTAACTCGCCGATATGTATGACACCCTTATGCCAACAAGCCGCGCCAGCGAAATATGCCTTGTAACATGCATTTTTCAAAGTATTTTAAATTTATAATCATCCATCTTCAGATGATTATACATATTTACGCGTAGTGAACACCGTTTCCTTACTTAAAGACGTTTTGCAATAGCTGTCTTAAGAATTCTGCAATGTCGTTAGTAAAGAATCAATGTTCACGAAACGCAAATAAATGTAAACATCCTAAGATGGGATGCAACACGTCTGTAAATGTCATCGTGGAAAAATGAACGCCTACAGAAGCAACTGGCTGCTATCAATTGATTATAACATACCTTAAGTTTCAAAAGTTGTAGTTCAGTAAAGTGTACACGACACATAAAAATTATTACGAAGGGAGTCAATGAAAACCTTAAATTTGTAATAACAAATCGAAATTTCGCG
The DNA here is from genome assembly GCF_021461395.2 of Schistocerca americana. Lineage (NCBI taxonomy): Eukaryota > Metazoa > Arthropoda > Insecta > Orthoptera > Acrididae > Schistocerca > Schistocerca americana. The sequence continues at coordinate 8,217,838 of NC_060120.1, read as the reverse complement.
TCGTTATCCTGTAAGTTGGTAAGAGTGCTACAAACAGCGTGCAGAATGGCGTTTGGGTGGCAGCATATTGCAGATGCACACATACCGTCGCAGTATCAGTATAAAGATGGCCGCCCCACTTGCGACTTTCACCAGGGAAGAACAGCGTTCTGTTATTCGGTTTTTGCATAGTGATGATGTGAAACCTATTGGAGTTCATCGACGAATGAAGGTACAGTACTGTGATGCATGTTTGTCACAGCAGCAAGACCACGAATGCAGTAGGAAGTTCGCAAATGGTGTGACTTCAGTGGAAGCTGCTCCTCGTCCAGGTCAGGCAAAACGAGTTGTGACTCCACAGAACATTGCAGCAGTTGAAGCAATAGTGAAGGAAAACCGCCGACTGACACTGAATGACATTGCAGCATGTTTACAGATTAGTCATGGGTCAGAACACCACATTGTGCATGATGTGCTCCAGTTTCACAAAGTGCCTGCAAGATGGGTGCCACGGCAGCTGACTCATTAAATGAGAGGACGACGTCTTGATGCTTGTGAAGATCTTCTTCGGCGCTTTGAACGAGAAGGTGATGGCTTCCTTGCAAGAATCGTTGTTGATGTTGTTGTGGCCTTCAGTCCTGAGACTGGTTTGATGCAGCTCTCCATGCTACTCTATCCTGCGCAATCTTCTTCATCTCCCAGTACTTACTGCAACATATGTCCTTCTGAATCTGCTTAGTGTATTCATCTCTTGGTTCCCCTCTATGATTTTTACCCTCCACAATGCCCTCCAATGCTAAATTTGTGATCCCTTGGTGCCTCAGAACATGTCCTACCAACTGGTCCCTTTTTCTAGTCAAGTTGTTCCACAAACTCCATTTCTCCCCAATTCTATTCAGTACCTCCTCATTAGTTACGTGATCTACCCATCTGATCTTCAGCATTCTTCTGTAGCACCACATTTCGAAAGCTTCTATTCTTTTCTTGTCCAAACTGTTTATCGTCCATGTTTCACTTCCATACATGGCTGCACTCCATACAAATACCTTCAGAAGCGACTTCCTGACACTTAAATCTATACTAGATGTTAACAAATTTCTCTTCTTCAGAAACGCTTTCCTTGCCATTGCCAGTCTACATTTTATATCCTCTCTACTTCGACCATCATCAGTTATCTTGCTCCCCAAATAGCAAAACTCCTTTACTACTTTAAGTGTCTCATTTACTAATCTAATTCCCTCAGAATCACCTGACTTAATTCGACTACATTCCATTTTCCTCGTTTTGCTTTTGTTGATGTTCATCTTATTTCCTCCTTTGAAGACATTGTCCATTCCATTCAACTGCTCTTCCAAGTCCTTTGCTGTCTCTGACAGAATTACAATGTCATCGGCGAACCTCAAAGTTTTTATGTCTTCTCCATGGATTTTAATGCCTACTCCGAATTTTTCTTTCGTTTCCTTTACAGCTTGCTCAATATACAGATTGAATAACATCGGGGAAAGGCTACAACCCTGTCTCACTCCCTTCCCAACTGCTGCTTCCCTTTTATGTTCCTCGACTCTTATAACTGCCATCTGGTTTCAGTGAAAATTGTAAATAGCCTTTCGCTCCCTGTATTTTAGTCGTAAGGTCAGTATTGCCGCACTTGTTCCAATATTTCTACGGAAGCCAAACTGATCTTCCCCAAGGTTGGCTTCTACTAGTTTTTCCATTCGTCTGTAAAGTATTCGCGTTAGTATTTTGCAGCTGTGGATTATTAAACTGATTGTTCGGTAATTTTCACATCTGTCAACACGTGCTTTCTTTGGGATTGGAATTATTATATTCTTTCTGAGGGTATTTCGCCTGTCTCATACATCTTTCTCGCCAGATGGTAGAGTTTTGTCAGGGCTGGCTCTCCAAAGACCGTCAGTAGTTCTAATGGAATGTGGTCTACTCCCGGGGCCTTGTTTCGACTCAGGACTTTCAGTGCTCTGTCAAACTCTTCACGCAGTATTGTATCTCCCATTTCGTCTTCATCTACATTCTCTTCCATTTCCAGAATATTGTCCTCAAGTACGTCGCTCTTGTATAGACCCTCTTATACTCCTTCTACCTTTCTGCTTTCCCTTCTTTGCTTAGAACTGGGTTTCCATCTGAGCTCTTGATATTCATACAAGTGGTTCTCTTTTCTCCAAAGGTCTCTTTAATTTTCCTGTTGGCAGTATCTATCTTACCCCTAGTGAGATAGGCCTCTACATCCTTACATTTGTCCTCTAGCCATTCCTGCTTAGCCATTTTGCACTTCCTGTCGATCTCATGTTTGAGACGTTTGTATTCCTTTCTGCCTGCTTCGTTTACTACATTTTTATATTTTCTCCTTTCATCAATTAAATTCAATATTTCTTCTGTTACCCAAGGGATTCTACTAGCCCTCGTCTTTTTACCTACTTGATCCTCTGCTGCCTTCACTACTTCATCTCTCAGAGCTACCCATTCTTCTTCTACTGTATTTCTTTCCCCCCCATTTGTGACAATTGTTCCCTTATGCTCTCCCTGAAACTCTGTACAACCTCTGGTTTAATCAGTTTGTCCAGATACCATCTCCTTAAATTCCCACATTTTGCAGTTTCTTCAGTTTTAATCTACAGCTCATAACCAATAGATTGCAGTCAGAGTCCACATCTACCCCTGGAAATGTCTTACAATTTAATACCTGGTTCCTAAATCTCTGTCTTACCATTATATAATCTATCTGATACCTTCTAGTATATCCAGGATTCTTCCATGTGTATAAACTTCTTCTATGATTCTTGAACCAAGTGTTAGCTATGATTAAGTTATGCTCTGTGCAAAAATCTACCGGGCGGCTTCCACTTTCATTTCTTTCTCCCAATCCATATTCACCTACTATGTTTCCTTCTCTCTCTTTTCCTACTCTCGAATTCCAGTCACCCATGACTATTAAATTTTCGTCTTCCTTCACTACCTGAATAATTTCTTTTATCTCATCATACATTTCATCAATTTCTTCATCATCTAAACTTGTACTATTATTGTAGGTGTGGGCTTAGTGTCTATCTTGGCCACAATAATGCGTTCACTATGCTGTTTGTAGTAGCTTACCCGCACTCCTATTTTTTTATTCATTATTAAACCTACTCCTCCATTACCCCTATTTGATTTTGTATTTATAACCCTGTATTCACCTGACCAAAAGTCTTGTTCCTCCTGCCACCAAACTTCACTAATTCCCACTATATCTAACTTTAATCTATCCATTTCCCTTTTTAAATTTTCTAACCTACCTGCCCAATTAAGAGATCTGACATTCCACGCCCCGATCCGCAGAACGCCAGTTTTCTTTCTCCTGATAATGACGTCCTCTTGAGTAGACCCCGCACGGAAAATGTTACCCAAGAGGACGCCATCATCATTTAACCATACAGTAAAGCTGCATGCCCTCGGGAAAAATTACGGCTGTAGTTTCCCCTTGCTTTCAGCTGTTCGCAGTACCAGCACAGGAAGGCCGTTTTGGTTATTGTTACAAGGCCAGATCAGTCAATCAACCAGACTGTTGCCCCTGCAACTACTGAAAAGGCTGCTGTCCCTCTTCAGGAACCACACATTTGTCTGGCCTCTCAACAGATACCCCTCCGTTGTGGTTGCACCTACGGTACGGCCATCTGTATCGCTCAGGCACGCAAGCCTCCCCACCAACGGCAAGGTCCATGGTTCAATGGGGGGGGGGGGGGGGGGGCAAGAATCGTTACTGGGGACGAAACCTGGGTTCACTTCCACCAACCGGAAACGAAGAGAGCGAGCAAGGAGTGGCGCCATTCCTCATCGCCAAAACCAAGGAAGTTTCGAACAGAACCATCAGCAGGGAAGGATATGCTGAATCCCTTTTGGGACGAAAAAGGCGTCATTTTGGAGCATTACATGCCTGGAGGGACTACTGTCACCAGTGTATCATACACAGATCTCCTAAAAAATCATCTGCGGCCTCCAATCAAATCAAAGCGACGTGGATTGCTGTCAGCAGGTGTCCTTTTGCAACATGACAATGCAAGGCCCGACATTGCTCGTACAACAGTTGCAACAATCACAGACCTGCATTTTGAGTGTCTTCCTCATCCACCATACTCATCAGAACTTGCCCCAAGTGATTTCCATGTGTTTGGACCACTCAATGGCGCAATGGGAGGAGATAAGTTCCGTTCGGATGAAGAGGTACGGACTAACAAATGAAATTTTTTTCTAAAGGTATTTATGCACTTCGTAAGCGCTGGAGGACTTGCATTGAGCGAGGAGGAGATTACGATGAAAAGTGAAACAGCTTTGTACCACTTCTGCACAATAGATAATATTTCAAAAAATATTTAAGGTTTTCATTTGAGTCACCCTCGTAACTAGTGTTAATACGACAAGGAACAAAAAAACAAAATACGGCAGTGAGACAGGCAATCGCAGTCGGCAAGCAGTTAGGAGTAACGCTGCGCTATTTGGCCACAGGAAGGCCATTAGTGCGTGTTATTATCAACAAACACTATTAGCAAGTATTTTTCAAATGTTTGTCCAAAAATACTTTTTATGGCTGGGTGCATAGGTACTGGCTGTTTCTGTAACATTAAATAAATTAAGCCATCATTTCTTTGTTCATTTTAAAAAGTATAAAAGTCTGTAACGTTTGATCTTAGCAAAATCAGCTGTATTACACAGAAGCGAAACGGTAGAAATGCGAATAGCAAAAACGCGAATTGCCAAACCGATAATACTTGCCGTCGGAAGGCGAAAGGGTACCGACCGACCGCCGCGTCATCCTCATCGGTGGGCGTCATTCGATACGGATGTCGATGGAAGCGTGGCCAGCACACCACTCTGCCACTCGCTGTCAGTTTTCGTGACCGAAGCCGCTGCCTGTCAGTCAACGGGCTCATCAGCTGGCCTCACAACGACTCAGTGCACACCGCTCGCCAACAGCGCTCAGCACTGAAAACTAGTAGTGTGGGTAATTGAAGGATGGTGGGCACCAGGAGGGGGCACTTGCCTCCCACCTGCGGTATAGAATTTTTATTCATTGCATAGTTCCTACATACGCTTAGAAGTTATTTCTGTGATTCTGCAGAATTCTTGTTAAGCCTCCCACCTGCGGTATAGAATTTTTATTCATTACATAGTTCCTACATACGCTTAGAAGTTATTTCTGTGATTCTGCAGAATTCTCGTTAAGCCAGCAGTAGCCTAGTGTGGCTGATCGCAGGGAAATAATATTGGGTGGCGCACGGAAAATCGGCCGCGAGTACAGACAGCTCGCCAATTACGGACGATGTGTTGCCCGTTACGAACAGATATAACAAACAGACAAATATGTAATAATTAGGCAGTGAAGAAATAACAAGCTAATGCAAGCAACAATTGCGAAACAATCGATGACGATGTGTAGAGAGCTGGAGAAGAGAACATGAAAATCTCACGCGACGCGCATGGGCTATAGCTCATGTAGTCTTGAAAACCTGTTGGTGGCTGTTCCCCAACTTAAAAGACCACAAGTGTCTTTTATGAAATTCTTCGTTTCGACTTCCACTACATAGCTATGCTACGTTGTAAACAATAATCGTTTACACCCTCTATATACTTCACGTTGTCTCTGAGTTCGTAGGCGAAGTAGAGACTTTATGGAAGCATAAAATAAAATGTGATTTTCTCATACTTGCGTCACACGCTTAGTAAAGATTGGGTTTTTATGTTGCATTATTAAAGTTAATGCAGCAATAGTAATAATAATTAAGTTCGCAGTTATAAAGTTTTTGGTTTGAAAGCTCCTTCTGAACAAATATTTTTGAGATAATAAGGAGAGGCACTGCTTTTCCCACTGAGCCAAAATGATCCACAATCCACTATTTTTTTTTCAAAGAAACCAACCTAGCAGGTAATGCAAACTGGAAACAATCAAACTTAAAAATAATTAGAACCTTCCTAAATGTAATGTTTTGTATATGAAAGATACACGAAAATCGTTTTATATGAATTTTCTTACACTAAAAATTAAACAAATTATTTAAAGTTAGCTGCTAAATCAAGTCGATGAAACCTAAAAATATATGAATAACAAAGAAAAAACTTGCCTTGTTGTAAGTATGTCTTCTGCTGTTCATCGATATAATGAACTGAGCTGATATGCTCTTTTGTTACCTGAAAAGACGTACCGATTACATACAACGTAATTTTATGTAATTTACGTAACTATAAAATACTTTTTGATTACCGGTCGTGGACGCTGAATAGCCAGAACCAAGTGCAAGAACAGTTTGGAACACATGTAAAATGGGCGAGCGCAGTGAACGAAACGAACAACTGGATACTGAACTAACTAGGAGCAGTCGGCAGTGGAACTGAGACAGGTGGTCATGCGAAGAACGACGAGTGCGGCCTATAGAGACAGAGACTGAGACGAGCACGCGACCGAGGCTGGAACGAGAACTGCCGAAGTGACCACCGCGACCGAAGTGAACTATGAATCGATCGTTCCTCGTTCTCGGGAACTGTAAGTAGACCGCCGCGACCGAAGTGAACTCTGAACCGATCGTTCCCTGGAATTCGTTCCTCGGTCCTTTCGTTCATCTTAGTGAACCATTCCTTTCAATCCGTTCGTTCGCGAACTACCCATCTCTACTCAGCAGACCCCCCGACGCTCACCCATCCATGAGCTAGCCAAGACCGACAGCACTTAACTTCGGTAATCTGACGGGAACCTGTGTCAGTGCTGCGGCAGGACCACTGGCTATGTATTGGTAATACTGACAATATTTTGTTCGGCAACAGTAAAGTTCGTCAGTATCTACTGTTGACATTTTGAAAACACTCACCCGCAGACAGTCATAATATTGACCAATTGATAATAATATTGAACGTGTGAGAGTCCCTTAAGTCGCTCCCTCTCCCAAGAACTTCTTCTGCGGGCCGGATTGAAACCAGTCGCGGGCTGGGTCCGTTCCGGTGGCCGCCGGTTGCCCATCCATGGACTTTAGGGTACAGCAGGAAGAGTTCGTGACTAAATTTGTGTGCAGCGTTGTTGCCAGCTGTCACCTACGGCGCACAGACAGTTTCACGCGAAAACGGTAGCCACCTACAGAGCTTCGGCAACATTGCAGCGTTGCCATAGAGACATTTACAAAATCGTGTAGTGTGACTGGTTGCAGTAGGCACGCAGAACTGCTGTTCCAAGCCCACTGCGCCTGTCAGGGATCTTCTTACAGCTACTCGACTATAGGGTGTTAAGACACCGTTGCCGTATTCCACGCTACTTTGTCTCTGTGCCATAGTTCAGCAATCAGCGGCTGGTGAGTAGCGGCGTGCCAGACTCTTGCTAACAAATGACCAGATGTTTCCAACAACTGAGAGATCTGGAGCGCATACTGGCAAGAGTACTTTGTGTAATGGTAGCTCAGCACGGCAGTTGTACCGTGAGGTCTTGTATTATTTTCTTGAAAGATAACTTCAGAGAGGCCTTAAAGACAGGACATATCCACTACCCTTATCACTGCTGCTCAGTAACCAGCTACGTCCATCAAACGTGATCGTATGGTGTACCCAGTGGCAGCCCATACCATTCCGCCACGTGTTGCGCCTGTTTGACGATGAAGAATGCAGTCTGGTAACGTTCTTTCTCCTTGGAGGCTCCAAAGACGGATACGTCCATCGCGATGGTGCACGCGTAACTGGGACTCGCGATCGCGCCACTTCTGTCTCCAAAGCTTGTTGTTTCTGGCACCGTTGTCGGCATGTCTCTCCTTGCTGCCACGGCAGGGGAACACGAAACAACCGTGGCTTTTCTGACAGTTCGTGGTGCTCCAGACGCCTTTCCACTACCCGTAGATCTATAAATTATGTTCCGCAAACTACCCTATTTCTGACTAATGTATGTCACGTGGCTGTACTATCCTGGACGGCCGAGCGAACAATGTGTATGTTCTTCCGGATTTTAAGTCATCTGGGTCGCAGAAAGCCTACATGGCGTAGAGCAGCGGTCTTCAAACTGTTATGGCAAGGGAAATTCTTGAAATACTGGGTATTTTACGGAGAGCTAAAGCAAGCAAAACCTGGTTTTAGGTTCATTCCTTAATCATAATCATTTAATAGAAATCATACAAAAATAGGTACATTATACCCTACTGTCTTCTACACCAATATATAAAACAACACACAATAATAGTATACACAAAATTGCACTGGACTGAGTCAATTGTAAACTGACAAAATTGTTCCCGTTTAATTGGAAGTATGAAGCCGTGTCTTTATCTTTCACCAAACGTTGAATCTTAGACTTGACGTAAGGGAGTGAAGGCACATGTCAGGTTCAGCATCTAGTCTGTTGCGGTATTTTGTCTTTGTAGCTGCTCATGCTGAGAATCCCGTTTCATGCAATGAGTGTTCGGAAGTCGAGAAGAACAATCAGAGCCTGTGTGGCAAATTGTGAATGTTCGTCACGAATCCTGCACCAAAAATCATCAAGTGACATTGGTTTGAACAATGATCCAGTGCCTGATTATGATGTCATTTGTAAAAAGGTTCATAGGTTTCGTTTGACATATTTTCTTGCGTCTGCAAACTCTGTGCAAATGGATTGTGAACCCATGAATTCATTTACAACTTTGACTCAGCTCTTCAGCAAAGTACGTCTCAAAAGACGTGAGATTTTCATGGAAACATTGGACCAATTGTTGAAATATTTCATCTGATAATTCTGGAGTCTCACCAACGAACACATTCAGTATTAAAACACATGCAATCCAGATATCTGATTTGGTTTTCAGGGTGGTTATTATGTTGTTAATACAAAAAACTGTTGTCTGTTTTCCGTGGAAGGACAGACCTAACCCATTAATATGTCTAAATATATCATCAAAAAAAAAAAAAAAAATAGTCTGAACGAGAGAGTCACGTCGCTCAAACGGTCTTTCAGTGTATCATAAATGTCACTCATTAAAGCTTGTAATTGAGTTCATAGCTCGAATAATTTTGTTGTGGTCTTATCCCGAGATAACCATCTATTCCCAGTGTGGAGCACTAGTGCCCACACAATACTGAAAACAATTGGTATTCAAGAGATCATGATTTGACGTAACTGACTATTTTTCCTGCTTCATCAAACATCTGTTTTAGATTTGGCGGAATCTTTATTATCGTGATTGCTGGTGTATACAGTGATCGTTGGCTGGAACTACGTTGGCACTTTGATTTTTGTTGGTGATATCGCCCCTGCTGTTTTACCAGTCATTGCCTTGGCCTATCTGTACAAATATCCAAACAATCATTTCAATCGAGATTCTTTATTTAGAAAAATTGTGTTAAAATTCTCATTTCCAGTGATGTTAATTGGCACACATGACAAACTCTACTTCGAGTGAATGTTTATATGGATATCATACAATTATCAGCTGCATGTCTGGTCTAGCAACATCAGTTGACTCATGCATTTGCAAGACGAACTTGTTGTATTGAAGGCTACCAATTAGTTCTTGTTTGATATACCCGCGAGAATGCTCATCTGACGCGGAATAGTGTAGTTCAAAAGCGGCACTGCAGAAAGCTGCTATGCAGATTTTTCGTCGAGGATTCCTTGTGTGATGTCTGCCACACATGGTTTTATTAAATTCGCAGCAACAGTGTGAGTATCGTCTGCAGTAGGTGACCGGATAGGATGTCTCCTTGACACTTCATTCACAGTTTGGGTCGCATGCTTCCTAGTTTCTGATGGCTCAGTTGCTATTCTCTCTTAAGCATAAAAAATTCCTCAGCCTTGACTTTGAAATCGGGATGTATAGTTTTCAAATGTCGGCACATCTTAGCAGGTAGCAAAGAACCTAGTAGATTGCTATATAAGATTAATAAAGGTGAGTGATTAGACTCAATAAATTCGAGATTGGTGTAAGATTGTTTTTCATCCTTAGTGAGTCGTTATGTGTCATACTGGTGGATACTATGGAACTTCAGGTTCTTACATCTCATATTTATGATCAGAGATCTTTGAGGCTGATGCTGTATCTTCTGGGCGAACCACTTTTGAACTTCCAATGCGAGGTTTCGATTCAACACTCTTAAAACAAATCCACCTCCTTAGCTGCGATGTCAACATGGCTGCCTACCATGAAATGAGCCGGGGTTCGAATTCGGCTAGATAGGAGATTTTGTCTACTCGAGGACTGGGTGTTGTGTTGCCCGCATCATCATTTCGTCATCATCGACGCGAAAATCGCCGAAATGACTTCGAATAAAAAAGACTTGTACTAGGCAGCTGAACAGGCCTGGATAGGATATCCCGACCCAAAATACTATACCTTCACTTCGTCTTTTAAAATCAACAGTTTCATTTTACAATACGAGAAATATAGAACTGGATGCACTTTGCAATCGTAAACTCGAGTGGCAAGTGTCTAGTGTGCTGCGTGGTTTATGTAGCCTTCGAAGTGTTTGTGCATGAGAAATAGAGATGAAGGAAATGTAGTGTAGTGTTATGTTCGCGGCACGTGTAGATGAGACAGAGCACAGTGATAGAAAGATTGGGGGATGGTGGTGTGGGGGGGGGGGGGGAGGAAGGGAGGGGGGAGAAAGCATCAGCACGGCCGCTGCGTGAATGTGGTAACGAGTATCGACCCTCCACATACCTACTGGTGCAAGTTGCATTCTTTTGTTTGTTATTCTGATGACAGCATTTGTTATGCTGGCTGTCACATCATTTGAGGCTATTAAGCACTGAGTAATAATATAAGTTGTATGTAACTAACACTGATGTGATATTTATAACAGCAGTTTTTCCGATTGTTTGACAAGACTAGTATTGTTTTTCGTTAGACTGCTATTATCTTCGCGGAGCCTACACAGACGTCTTGTAAAGCACCAGGGCCCTGTGCAGCACACTTCTAGTAACGCTGGCGTGGAGTATGGTCGTACTCAGCTGTCAATTCCATAGTCACATGACAGTCTTGGTATCCCAGCCAGCACGAGCAACAATACCGGGGAAAGATAAACTGCAGTCTCGATAGACTATGACTCTGCCGCTCTCAAATTCCGATTTGTGTTGTTTGACGATTCTAATTCGTACACGGGACATTAGGCACAATCTCCTCACAAGAAACCAACACTGAAGTGTGATTTAAGAATAAGAAATATTCTTACTAATCTTCCCTTCTATATGAGTTTTGTTCGTTGCATTGAAATTCAATTAATTTACGTAACCAAACAGGCTAGTTTCATTTTTATTGCATGCCGCCTCCACCGTGTTACAGTTTCAATAACCAGCAATGTACAAGGCGTGTTTGTCAAGTAAATACCGGTTTGAAATTTAAAAAAGACGTGCTAAGATACCTCAATAAATTTATTTTTACGTGAAAGCCTGTTCCTTAATCTTCTTTTCTACACAATTTCCGTCAATATTGAGGCACTTGTCATAAAGTTGTACCAGTTTTTGAATACCTTCCTCATAGACGTCTGCCCCCTGAGTTGTTAACCACTGCATCACCACTTTTTTGACTTCGTCATCGTTTTGAAGACGCTGGTAACTCTAGATCATCCTCCGTACAACCCCGATCTTGGGCCCAGTGACTACCATCTGCTCCTGCGCTTGAAGAAACACCTGAGCGGTCAGCGTCTACAAGACGATGACGAAGTCAAAAGAGTGGTGATGCAGTGGTGAACAAGTCAGGAGGCAGACTTCTATGAGGAAGGTATCCAAAAACTGGTACAACGTTATGACAAGTGCCTCAATATTGACGGAAATTATGTAGAAAAGTAGATGAAGATACAGGCTTTCATGTAAAAATAAAATTATTGATATCTTAGCACGTTTTTTTTAATTTCAAAACGGTACTTACTTAAAAAAACACGCATCGTATATTGCTTTCCTCATTTTCATAGTATGGGCCAATGTTAGGGTCTTGTTCTTGAGCAAGAGGAAATCGCGTCCTGCATCTCCTGGACGGCTGTAGCCAGTGGGCGGCGCCGTAAGCCACTAACACAGACAGGGTGAGGGCTGGCACGTGCCTGCATCCTCACCAGAGAGAGAGAGAGTGACCGGACAGAGGTAAGGGCATTTCTTTGTCCTAGGGAGGGGGGAAGCTGTCCTAAAAGGGGGAAGAATTATGAAGCTGGTCAACGGCATGGGAACAGAGATGTAAGCCGGGAACACTTCATAAAAACTCAAGAACAGTGGCATGGTGATAATCTCGTTATAAGAAATCCCTCGTGTACATTCGTGTGTGTGTGTGTGTGTGTAAAAAGTCACTACTCTGAGACACGAATCACAAGAAAAGAGAACTGTCTAAACTGAAATGTGATTCTACCGGCGAGCATTACAAATATCGATTTAATAGTCCACGGGGAACTGCCGGCTCACAGTGTCCAGTAGTCACAATGTTTCAGCGACCAGGCATGTCGCCATCGTCAGTTGCCCTGACGAACTGAGCTGCAGGGCGTGCGCGACCCTTTCCCTATACAGCCCGTTCTGGAGGGTGCGCATTGCGAAGGCGATGGCGTGGGTGTCTGTGTTAACGTAGGTACAGTTCCTCCATTCGCCCTGGCTGCCAGATCGTTTTGTTTGCTGAGTATGTTCTTAATTGGACACAGTGCTGGTTCCCAACCCTTGCTGAGATTATAGCCGCAGTCCCGATTGATGAGATTGTCCTTGCTGCGAATTTCGATGGCCTCTCTAACGATGCTATCCCAGTATTTCGGAGTCTGTGCTAAAATCCTTGTACGTTCGTATTGCAGAACACGATTCTCCGATAAACAGTGATCTGCGGCCGCTGACTTTTTGGGATGCATTAGTCTACTGTATCGCTGGTGTTGTCCTCATCGATGTTCGATTGTGCACACTGTTTGTCCAATATACGTCTTGTCACAAGCACAGAATCTGATATATCCTGGTCTTTTGCCAACCGATGTCTTCTTTGACATTCCCTAATAATGCCCGTGTTTTATTGGTCTGGCCAAAGACTCTTTTTACTCGGTGCTCACGAAGGTTCGCAGGAGAGCTTCTGTAAAGTTTGGAAGGTAGGAGGCGAGGTACTGGCAGAAGTAAAGCTGTGAGGACGGGGTGTGAGACATGCTTGGGTACCTCAGTTGGTAGAGCACTTGCCCGCGAAAGGCAAAGGTCCCAGGGTCGAGTCTCGGTCTGGCACACAGTTTCAATATGCCAGGAAGTTTCACATGAAGGGGTGTACGTGCACCAATCATAATCCCACCTCACACGTCAAACCAGGACCTGCAAACAGGTCCCTCTCAAGGACATTAAGGGGTTTCTTATCTGGTTCCTGGTTCACGCCAGATGAAAATCCGGCGAGAATCACTGTTCAGACTATACCTGGACTCGTCCGTGAACATAACCTGGGACCACTGTTCCAATGACAATGTACTGTGTTCTTGACACACCAGGGGTCAGTGGAATGCACCTTGCAGGTCTCCGGGCGAATAAACCATGTGTGTTCAGTCGTCTGTAGACTGTGTGTCTGGAGACAACTGTTCCAGTGGCTGCGGTAAAGTCCTGAGCAAGGCTACCTGTAGTACTCCGTGGCCGTCTGCGGGCACTGATGTTGAGGTATCGGTCTTCTTGTGGTGTTGCACACTGTGGATGTCCCGTACTGTAGCGCCTGGACACGTTTCCTGTCTGCTGGCATCGTTGCCATAATCTTCAGATCACACTGTGTGGCACACGGAGGGCCCGTGCTACTACCTGCTGTGTTTGACCAGCATCCAGTCGCCCAAGTATCCTACCCCTCATAACGTCTAACGTCATCAATATGTGTTCTTTGAGCCATTTTCAACACACAGTCACTATTAGCACGTCTGAAAACGTCTGCACACTTACTCGCTGCACTGCACTCTGACATGAACCAACGCACGTCTGCATAAGTGAACTGCTGCCAGAGCCATCGCGCGACAACCGCAGATCAAACGCACCACGTGGTCATACCCTGAGGTGATTTAAACCTGCAAACCGCCCACCAGAGAGTTGTTTCACCATGTATCAGCATTATCCTCAATTTATGAGCATGACTGTATTTAAAAAGTGTATGCTTGCACAAAAAAATACGATTTCTAAGTATTATTACAATCTGACTAACAATTCATTTTGTGTCAACTCCACTTCAATAGCATTTTCCGTTTCCGCAATATTTGCGGTGCAAATGATACGTGATTCACCCTTTATTTCTAGCCGTGATATACATACATATATTGCACCCATGTGACTTCATAATCGTATAAAGGCTGAGATGAAAAGCACCAACGAAAACATATTTGATGTAGTGTGGAATTTCTGTTTTTGTAGCAAAATCTGATGCGGGACGGTCATGCCATACGGCGTAAATACAGCAAGCAGCCGCAATGGATCGCGTGCAGAAGGCAAGCATGTGCAGACTTTGAGCCTTTGATCGCTAGGAGCTGCCCAAGAGTCGAATGATGTTAGCCAGCAGCAGGCCCAATCTGGAAGGCAGCAGTTCAGGCCCCAGCAGCATCTGGCCTAGGTGCGGCCCACTGTCCAGCACTTAGAGGAGGTAGAAACCAGTTGTAGATGGGACTGGATGGCCCACTTAGGGTCGCCAGCTGGAGTGGAACCATTCCCAGTGCAAGCAGCAGTCGACAACAAATACTGCATGGCTGTAGCGGCCATTATTTATACGGGTTCGCACCGGTGCTCTTATGACAAGGCACCGTTTCTCAGCACATACGGGGCCCAACCAGCAAGCGTTAGGACCCAGCGTGTGGTATCCACGCTTCCCATATGCCCGAAGTGGAGGCTTTCGCCACGCTGACCCAGCGCTTTTCAGCCCCACACACCAGCATTAAGCAGGCAGCAAGCTGATCCATCTGGCCACAGATTCTGGATTCCAGTCAGTCGTTCGCGTAACAGTGACAGTTAAAAATGCACAATTGACCAACATGATCCAATAAAATGATTATGCCGAACTGTAAAACAAAGCCATATGTCGAAGTTAAGTCTTTGGTTGACTACCGAGTGAGGTGGCACAGTGGTTAGCAAACTGGACCCGCATTCGGTAGGATGACGGTTCAAATCCACCCATCTTGATTTAGGTTTTCTGTGATTTCCTTAAATCTCTTGAGGCAAATGCTGGGATGGTTACTTTGATAGGGCACGGCCAACTTCCTCCCCTAATCCGATGGGACCAATTACCTCGCTGTTTGGTCTCGCCCCACAACCTTTGCTTGACTCGGAATGAGATGTGAGAGCATCCACACATTCTTGTAAGGAATGAAAGAGATTGTGATTGAGTTTCTGAGTACCAGCGGTTACGGACAGTTCTTTCAGTAGTTAAGAGTCGCCCCAGCTGATAATCGTGAGAATTTGCTGATGGTTGATATCGCTTCCCTACCAGTGCCATGTCACTAGAATATACAGGGCCGAAATTTAGTGGTAGCTATAGAGCAGACAAAAAGCATTGACCAGTATTTATAAATTCAAGAAGAGCCCAGTCTGATTTGAGCACTATTCCAAGAATCCATTCGAAGAAGGTTAACATTTCCTACCTCACAATATATCCAGTGTCATAACCTCTGTTGAGGTCTGATATGGTCAGCAGCATATTGTACTGCTGGATAAGTATGTAAGGCGTTTCTCTTGGGTACAGATCAACATGTAGTGATTTTCAAGTAAATACCACGCTGCTTCTAATTCACGTGTGAAAAATGTTGGACATCGCCAGTAGTTAATTCATGCAATTTGAGAAAAAATTGTTAGCGAAATTTCTTCTCTGATGATGAGCTAAATTGGCATTGTTGTAGCCACACTTACAGTTGTCCTTAGAGCTGAAATACTGGCGGATCCAGCATATGCGAGTAGCCATCACTTGCAGATTAAAAGAAAGCTGCTATGTTCTGATATACCATGTTTTACATTTACATGTTATCTCTGTAAGTCAGCGTATTATGTATGTAACCATCATTTACTACATTCCCTTTGTTCTGTGATGAACAGTGCATGGCTCCTCCTTCTTTTCTGCTTATCTTCTATCAGTTCTACCAGTTCTGGCACCAGCAAAAGCCAGGACTCAGTATGCACGATGTTAGCTGCAACTAGCCAAGCATCATTTCTTCTTCGACTGCGCCCCAGTTCTCTGGGAAATGACTGGCATGCAGAGTGTATCAATGGCCCTGAACAATGCAGCAATACTCGTGTTCCACTTTAGCAAGGGAGTTCGACGGAACTGAAAATATGCATCAGAGCTTGACTTCTGCTTTGACAAGCTCAGAGTCTCCGTATATAAATTCCAGGGCATATCACACCACAACAAAGCTATACTTCAGCACAATCCGTGTGTCAGTCTCAGTCACGATATCGACGACGTCCTCCTGAAGTAGCTGCCATCTTCACAGCCAGGCTGCGAACCTTCAACCACTGCCTGAGGCCTGCCGCATCATGGTCCGAGGCACGAAGTAGCTGCTACAGATACACTAACACCAAATTCGTTCATGATTGCTGTCAGTATCAGCCTCTCCACTCACATCCAGCAGAGGGGCACTCGCACACTCCGTTACACGGTGCCAGAAGTGGGATGTTGGAGGTTGAAGTGATTGACCAGTGGAGGGCAACAATGACAGTGATTCAGCAGTGGACGTATTCAGAACACGAATACAAGTAAATGCCGTCTTTAGCCTTCTCCTTTTCTTTCCTTTCCGCTTGAGTATTTAGTACGTATTGCGGTAGCAACAGTTAAGCAAATTGCCTACCGGTGCGAAAGTGTCAAACCAGTAAGTGGTTCAGTATTTGCTGAATCAGGTAGCTACGGTCAAAGCGGAGAATGAAGAGTTGCATATCGAGATAGAACTGTTAACGGCGCACAGAAGGGAATAGTCGATTCCTAGTGTGCCCTAACCCACCCTCGTTGCTAGTACTGCCTCACTGGTAGCCCAATTTTCCTGTAATTCTGCAGAGCTACAGTTGCATTGGTTGCTACCGCGATAACATAACGTTCGCACCAAGAACATTCGGCATCGCGACTTCATCGAGAACGATGCAATAGCTGTATCGTATTGCCCCTGTCTTTGCCATCGTACTTTGGAACTCATGGATATCCGTTTTCTTGATTCATGCCGCTTAAGTAGTTCTCGCTCTCTCTTGGGATTTGACATATTCCTGTTTCGTTTACATTGTGTATCTTGATGTACCTTCTGTTTCATTACTTAGCTTACAGCTGGATGGTAGTTGCAAAGTCACCCGGAATTGTGAGCAGAGTCGATAGAACACAGTTAGAGGAATACTTTGCAATTGCGTCTTATTTTTCAATACATTCGTGATTAATTTCGATTTCTAACGATTAATGATGCGCAGCTTCCCCACGACTTCTTTTTCTTTAATTATGCCGTCAGTTCTGGCGATGAAACACCTGTAGTAAGTGAAGGAGACGGATGTCTCCACTGTCTAGGGACACAACGTTAGCAGGTGAGCGCTGATTCCTGACTGTTAGGGAAACAATGAAACGCAGTACATTTCCAATTTCTATCCACAGTCACTTTGGACTTGACGGCAGGTAAAGAACCATATCTGCACCAGACGCTGCACACGATCCATTCTCGATGGTTCCATGCCCAACGGTATCGCGATTAATAACATCCGTCGGTCAACGACGAAGCACGTTGGAGTCGTCGGCCACTGACCCCACTTTCATCAATATACGCACGCCTGCATGTCTAAAGGAAGTTTGCATCACATTCAGAACAACAGAGGCCCTGCAATATCGTATTTTTCCACCGACACGGTGCAAGTGACTTTCTAGTAAAATGTCTCACCTGTGCTGGAATATACATGATGGATGTACGGGTACACGTTGTCGACTGTAAGTCAGAACATTGATGGGATTTATAATAATCCTAGGAATGTTCTAGTTCAATTTAATGACGTTTAGAGGAAAAAACATAAACACCACCAAAATATACCGATAAAGAAGTAAAAACAGAGAATATAAACATTAGTTTTGCATGGTTTGGCGACATATGGAAATCTGGCCATGGGTCGTGCACGGATAGCCAAATGGTAAGGCGACCGATCGCGGTAAGTGGGAAAACCGGGTGCAACTCCCGGTCCAGCATAGATTTTCAATGTCGTCATTCCATTCTACAGCTGTTGGTTGTCCGTATCTTGCGAACACGTTTAAAGCTTTGTATTCTTTCGTGTGATCTGGCACGGAGGGCCGGCAATCCCGTTTTACAGGCAGACGAGCCTCCGACCCCGAAGTTCTTCGATGAGGCGTGAACTATCACTTTGTGGCTAACTCACGTTTCACTGTCCTTCAGACACTGTGCATACGTGCTCACGAAAGTAGCATGTAAACAGCCAGTCAGTGCACTTTTTCCGAGATCTTCGTTCCCAAGTGTCGGGCCAAAACAATCTGTCCTTTATCAAAGTCACTTATGTCAGTTTATTTTCCCACTTGCGGCTCTTATCGCCACTAATATTATTCCCCGTCTCTCGGGATCTACTCCGCTTATGCATAGTAACCCAGCTGTCCTTATCCATGTTGTTTCGTGCAACCTGCAATAGTCTGCAGCTCGTGGTCGTGCGGTAGCGTTCTCGCTTCCCGCGCCCGGGTTCCCGGGTTCGATTCCCGGCGGGGTCAGGGATTTTCTCTGCCTCGTGATGACTGGGTGTTGTGTGCTGTCCTCAGGTTGGTTAGGTTTAAGTAGTTCTAAGTTCTAGGGGACTGATGACCGTAGATGTTAAGTCCTATAGTGCTCAGAGCCAGCCAGCAACCTGCAATGCTGTAGCTGGCCTTCATAAACCACGCTTGAGATTTTCATATTCTTTCACTTGCTACCCACAAAGAATTAGTCCGACAGGAAAGAAAAAATGAGCAAGCCCTTTTTGTAGGACATGTAATGTAATTAAATTTTGTACTGGTGTGCCGGCCGGGGTGGCCGAGAGGTCCTACGCGGTTCAGTCCGGAACTGTGCTGCTGCTACGTTTGCAGGTTCGAATCTTGCCTCGGGCATGGGTGTGTGTGATGTCCTTAGGTTAGTTGGGTTTAAGTAGTTCTAAGTTCTAGGGGACTGATGACCTCAGAAGTTGCCCCATAGTGCTCAGAGCCATTTTTTTTGTTTTGACTGGTGTACGTTTCCGGTAGAGGCCACGGTTTTGAAGTTACCCAAGAAAAACGTAAAATGTTGATCTCCAAACGCACCTCCACCTTAGACTCATCCCTCAACAGACAAGGTTTCTCGTACGCTGTTCATGGCACTCTCTCCTACTGCTATACAAATATTTCCGACTAAAAGAACTACTTCCGATGTCGACCTTTTTTGGTCTTTATTGATTGGTCTATTACGCCACCAATGCAGTCGGCTACTTCGTTAACATTATTAGCTTAAAAGTGCCTGTGAGGGTAGTGAATGAAAAAACAGCTTCTGTAAACGAATCGCCAAAACTAATTACGTTGACGATTCGATCCAGACTTAATCCTTAAAAGCACAGTAGTTTCTTAGTCAGAAAGCCTCACAAATTCAACTAGGTAATTATTTTTATTTTATGCTGTTAAAATTCACAAATTCTTAGGTAAAATTTAAACAAACGCCTACTTTACGATTTTTAAGAGCCCGACTAAGGCGGTGGCGTGACAAGGTCAGTCATTGAAGGCCAAAAACGGTTGAATACGGGAAACAATTCTTGCAGTCGCAAATATTTGTACAGTGTTAGAAGAGAGTGCCATGAACAACATATTAGAAATCCTGATCGGTGGGGGCTAAGTGATAGGGTGGTTGCGCATTTGACGGTAACGTTCATACGCTCTTATCGAGTAACCTGGTGCAGTGCTTAGCACAGTGGACTAGCGTTCGGAAGGACGACGGTTCAAGCCCGCGTCTGGCCATCCTGATTTTGGTTTTCCTTGATTTTCCTAAGTGGCTTTAGGCAAATGGCGGGATGATTCCTTTGAAAGGAGACGGCCAATCTCCTTCCCCGTGCTTCCCTAATCCGAGCTTGTACTCCGTCTCTACTGACCTCGTTGTCGACAGGACGTTAAACACCCCCCCTCCCTCCCTCATCTTGTATTTTCTTCTCGAATAACTCAAAAACCATGGTCTCTAGCGAAAACGCATACCAGTACAAAATTTAGCCACGTTAAGTTTCCTACGAAAACGACCTGACAACTTTTTCTGTAGAACTAATAGTTCGCGCGTAGCGACCGAGAGAATATAAACACCTCACTCGTGGTTTATGAAGGCCACCTATAAAATTGCGGGATGCATAAAACGACATTGGTAGGAACAGCTAAATAACCCCTGTGAATTTACATTTGTTCACAACGTGACTAGGAGGCATTCCGTGGCGCCATGGTTAGTGGTTATAATGTTTGGCTCATCATCGCTTGTAGATTGCGGTTATCGGGACAGGTTGAAGGCCGAATTAATGTCGCATTTAAATGAAAGCACCAAGGCTGGGAGCAACAACAGCCACAGGAAGCTGCACGTCAGAAGACTTGAAGTGGCAGCCCGATCACCTCATTACCTCTCTATGGCTTGGTAATCTGTACTGGGGAAATTTCATTACTCACAATTCTCAGTCGAAGCTGGATGCTAATTGACCTTTCCAATAATTAACTTGTTCCTTGACACCAAGCACCGAATTTCTATACTATTTCGTGTATTTCGCAATGCACACTGACGGAAAGAAAAATCGTAACACCAAAAATATTTAATGTCGAGTAAGGAAATTTAGGGAGTGTATTTCTCTGGGTAACACATTACAGTGACCAACATTGCAAGACCATCGGTTAATGCTAAGTGCGAGACAAGTCATTGCAAATGTGAAACGGTGGTACATTAAAAACCAGTGTACCCGTCAGAACGCAGAATACAAGCCTGCAAACGGGTATACATCGTGTTGCACAGGTACCGGATGTCACTTTGTGGGATTAAGTTCCACGCCTATTACACCTGGACGGTTAATGCTGTTTGTGGATGACGCTGGGGGTGTCGTCTGATGACATCCCATATGTGCTCGATTGTAGAGAGGTCTGGTGACGGAGCAGGGCAAGAGGAGATGCCGACACTCTGGTGGGCATGTTGCGTTACAACACTGGTACATGGTAAAGCGTTATCCTGTTGGAAAACACCTCTTGCAATCTTGTTCATGAAACGCAACAGTAGACGTAGAACCACCAGCGTGACGAACAAATTTGTAGTCAGCTTGCGTGGTATAACCACGAGAGTGATCCAGCTGTAGTACGAAACAGCACTCCAGTCCATAACTCCAGGTGTAGGTCCAGGTAGGTTGCGGGCCTCAACTGGCCTCCCCCTAACCAACACACCGCCATCACTGGCACCGAGGTAGAACCAGCTTCCACCGGAAAACAACAAACCTCTACTGTAACCTGTAACGAAATCTGGCTGGACACCACTGAAGTCGCAAATGTCGATGGTTTGAGGTCAGTGGGATGCACGCTACAGGGCTTCTAGCTCGGACGTGTCCTTTAAGTAACTGATTCGTCGTGTCACTGCAGTGCCAGCTTCTGTTCAGATTCCTGCTGCAGGTGCAATATGATGCCACAGAGCCAACGCCAAACATGTCGATCTTCCTTTTCGGTATTGCCATTTGACGGTTTTGTTGCGACAGTACATCCTCGTGACCTGCGCTGCCAGCCATCTTATACTGTGGCTACATTCTCTTAGCCTCATTATATGACCTTGTTCAAATTCAGTGAGGTGTTGACACGTCGCCTTTGTCACCTTAAAGGCATTCTTCACTGGCATCAACTCACCACGTCCAATCTCAAAATTACCTACCGCTCAGACCGTTATAGTGTGTATTGCATGATTATATGATAGCGGAACAAACACTGGTAGCAGTTACTTTCGTAAAATATCTGGGAGTATGCGTACGAAACGATTTGAAGTGGAATCATCATATAAAATTAATTGTTGGTGAGGCGGGTGCCAGGTTGAGACTCATTGGGAGAGTCCTTAGAAAATGTAGTCCATCAACAAAGGAGGTGGCTTACAAAACACTCGTTCGACCTGTACTTGAGTATTGTTCATCAGTGTGGGATCCGTACCAGGTCGGGTTGACAGAGGAGATAGAGAAGATCCAAAGAAGAGCGGCGCGTTTCGTCACAGGGTTATTAGGTAAGCGCGATAGCGTTACGGAGATGTTTAGCAAACTCAAGTCGTAGACTCTGCAAGAGAGGCGCTCTGCATCGCGGTGTAGCTTGCTATCCAGGTTTCGAGAGGGTGCGTTTCTGGATGAGGTATCGAATATATTGCTTCCCCCTACTTATACCTCCCGAGGACATCACGAATGTAAAATTAGAGAGATTCGAGATTCGAGGCTTTCCGGCAGTCGTTCTTCCCGCGAACCATACGCGACTGGAACAGGAAAGGGAGGTAATGACAGTGGCACGCAAAGTGCCCTCCGCCACACACCGTTGGGTGGCTTGCGGAGTATAAATGTAGATGTAGATGTAAATTTAAAGCGAACCTAATTTGCTTCCTCATAGTTGCACTACTACCGCCACTCTTAAACGACTGGAGCAAAAATTGAATAGACGTCTTTTTTCATATATAAGAAAAACGACTACCAACTTTCGTTTATGTCGTACAACTCCTTGGTGTTGCAGTTTTTATCCGCCAGTGTAATTCTTGCGTTGCGAGTTCCTTATTTACAGTAGTTTCATCCATTAACTGTCTCGGGGTGCCTTCGAGGGCGCCGCGATAGCTGCTTTCACATACGACGATTTCACCCTGTTAAGAATGTTGTGCTGAGGTTTATCTCTTAGGAAGCCTCCAATAAAATCTCAAACCTTCTTTGATATCCCACAATCTCGTATTTTGTTGTCTAGGCGACATTACGGACCTGTATCTAATGGCCTCCTTAAGGAGCACTGGAACTGTTCGCTACAGTTTGATTATTTTTGCCGTTAAAATAGCTTAGAATAGTAGATTGTACAACTCCAGCTTCCAGTGTGGATGGTGTGACAAAATTTCTTTCACGCAGACAGAAAAATTTACAACCAGGGTAAATAGTGAATGACGAAATATTTGATCCGTCATTTCAACAGCAGTGGGAATATATTTCAAGTATTTCGTCCCAGTCCCCAAATAGTGACAGGGGCCACGTCATTAACTTTCACAGCAATTCTATAATGTCAAATAATTTCCAACATTCTTAGCTGGGAAGACGCATCGGACTAATTAGACAATGTGGCACAGCAGGTGACCTCTGACATCACTACCGTAAATGCCTGTACCACTCCTGACACTCCTGATTTTGCACACAGCCACCGACACAAACTGTCGACACAAACTATCAAGCGCTGTTTACCGGCTATTAACGTGCAGCTTCCTTGCAGTCTTCTTTCACGGGTTACGACTATTCAGGAATTTAGTACCTGATTTGCATAGACTGCCAGCTACGAGTTCCAAGATAAAAACGCTGTCTATTTCTATATCATAAATGTCATTGGCTGCAGAAGCGTATTACCTCACAGCGCCGCATAAGGAGGAATACAGAAATATTTTGGCGTCGCAATTCCTTGAGCACAGTGCTCTTTACAACGAAGACGATTCTTTCCTAATACTGCCAGAGTATTGCTCAATAAAGTTAGACTGTAAATCATAATCGACTACACCTAGTTCTCTGCACACAGATATTCCGTGGTACATACACACACAAATATCTAGTCACTGTTTAAACGAAAAAATTCAACCATGAAATTGTATAGTCCTCTCTATGTAAAAATCGTAGGAGAAAGGCTCCTCGTGAAAGTACAGCAATAAACGTCATTACACTACAGATATGTTAACATTATTTACATCTGTCCAATAGAATTAACAATAAAGTAATGATTGTATTATCTGTGTAACGTACGGAATAAACCACCACCATCAGTCACAAATCGTTTATTTATTGAACATACGCAATATACTTCAAGCTCTGAAACCCGCCATCGCTGTTTTATGTTAATTTCCATTAACGACTACATGCAAGTGTGTTGGTCCTGTCACATATAAACAGATTACCCGAAGGACGATACAAGAGGCTCTAAATTACTTCGGTTGTTCTAGAAAGTACTGTTGTTGTAGTTCCTATAGCGAGTACACTACACTGAAACAAATAATTTACATAACGGACATAACGGTGTTTGACTAAAGGATGTCACATTCAACTATTGTTCGCGTTTATGACACATAACTGAGGATCAACAGCTTTTTGTGTGTGTGTGTGTGGGTGGGTGGGTGGGGTGGGGGGGAGACTGAGTAGGAGTGAGTGAGGACGTGTAACAGACTTCTGACTCGTTTGATATGTCAAGTCACAACTTCGTTTCCTGCGTCAACCCTTTCATCTCTCCACAACATCTGCTCATAACGTCCTCAGTTATTTGTTGGATACATACCAATCTTTGTCTTCCCCTACAGTTTTGCTCTCTACGGCTTCTTCTACTACCATGTAAGTCATTGCTAACACACCAACCCGTCCCTTCTTCTAGTTGGCATTTCCAATCTAGGTTTCCAACCTACAATGGTATATTGAAGGCCTCAGTGGGATAGTGAGAAAACCGGAATCGGGCGAGAAGTTAGAAAAAGGGATTTTATTTCAGAATAACTTCTCTCAGCAGTCCTGGAGGAAGGTTCTAAATCGCTAAATTAGGAACTCTGTTACGTTGGCAGTACACCTTGATGGCATTCCGACTGGCGCTCCAGCTCAGTGCTGACCTTCCTCTTATGAGCTGGCCCGGAAGAATGTTTAGAAAATTTAAGTACAGTAAAATTATTCTCCCGCACAAAAATACTAGTCATTCCTCCAGGGATATTCTTCTAGAAAAACTGTACATTTTAACCAGGAAAAGGATCAGATAGCTTTATATCTAACATATAACAAAATAGGCTATTTTTAAGCAGTGAAGGAAAGCCTAGAACAAGACAAAGTATGATTACCACAGGAAGCTACAAACCCCGAAAAATCTTTTGAGCCCCTTGCAAAAAATATAAACTAATGGGCTTGAAAAACAAAGTCCTCATTCAGCCTATATGTTCTAAACTTCAGTAGAGTAGTGAGAAATTCACAACTGGGAGAGAAGTTAGGCAAAGACATTTTATTTCAGAATAACTTCTCTCAGCAGCTGTAGAGGAAGAATCTAGATCGCTAAACTAGGAAAATGTAGAAGTAATGTGTGCTTGTCCAACATATTTGAATAACCTTCGTTTTAGAGACGACAGTACTCTGTTTACCTCAAACGCAAATAATCTGGTTGGCAGAAAAGTTCGAAACCAATTCTGAAATTATTAATAGTATTAAAACTATGTATCGTCAACACGTCTAAAAGGAAACTGTAAACAAATAGTAAAGCCACATTGTGATCCTTTACATTTAGGGAACCGCAAGAGAGTGATTTGTACAGCAAAACAAATGCACACATTTTGATTCATTCTTTTTTAGCTTTCGACCTCTTGACTACAGAACAAAAAATAAACAGAAGAGTGGAATCATTTAAAAGTACTTGTCAACATCTACATCTATGCTCTACTAACCACTGTGAATAGTAAGGCAGACAGTACTTTGAACTCTATTATATATTGAATACAGGGACATAAAAAAAAATCCACAACACCACAAAGGAGTTGTAGAACATAAACGAAAGTTGGTAGGCGTGTTTCTACATCTGAAAGGTGATTTCTATTCAGATGTCAAGCCAGCTGCGTAAGACTGCTCTAGTAGCACCACTACGAGGATAAAATTCAGCTCCATTTTAAATACACTGTATAACATTCGTGAGCGTTAAGTACCTTAGAGACCGGACGTGGTTAGTTGGTATTAGAGTCACGAACGATGACGGTTGAGTTTAGGGTTGTTTACGCATCTACGTCACGCTTTCTCCGACATCTAGTGAGCGTTCAGTAGTATTCTCTGCGTTCCGCTGTGATTGTCATAGCCAACGCGAGCATTAAACGTGGCCGTAGCGATTTATTTCGAGAATTTTTATTCCATTAGCTGCGCGTTGTCATTGCTGATGGTGGTAGTGAGCAACAAATTCTGCACAAGCAAGAGAGAGACATAATTTGCAGTATACACGCTTTCTTCAAGAGCATAGCACGTGTATGCGCTTATCGCAGCCGCAGCTTGCAGCCGGCAACAATGCAATCTCCGTCCGTGTCTCGAGCTCCTGGAACCACCGTCGTTCGTGGATCGGACTATAGTCAAGTATGCCCTTACGCTGACAAAGATTCCATTATCAGCACCTCACTACGTTTGAACGATGTCATCTATTAAGACTAAGAGAAGCTGGATGTTCCTTCCGCGATGTTGCAGAAAGCTGGAATGTAGCCTCTGTACATCATTGCTGCCAGTAGTGGTCAGGAGAATGTTCACAGCGAGAAGATTGGCCTTCGGCAGGCCACGTGGCAGCGTCGAGACGGAAGACCAATACGTTTGGCGCATGGATGGCCCTGTCGCAGCATACAGCATCTGCAGCAGAAATTTGAGCAGCAGTTTGCAAACCAATTACTTCAAGGACAGCTCCAAGCCAGACACCCTGTACCGTAAAGTCAACTGATCCAGCCACCACCATTTGGGACTTCAGTGACGTCAAGTGAGAGCTCACTGGAGGACAGGATGGAGGTCTGTTGGGTCTTCTGATGAAAGCTGGTTCTGCCCCGGTGGTCGAGTTTGGTTACAGGGACGCCAGTTGATGGTCTGCAACCAACGTGTCTGAGTCTACGTCGACATCTACATCTACATGGATACTTTGCAAATCACATTTAATTGCCTGGCAGAGGGTTCATCGAACCAGCTTACAGTTCTCTATTATTATCTTGTATAGCGCGCGGGAAGAATGAATAACCAAATCTTTTCGTACTAGCTCTGATTTCCCTTACATTATCGTGATAATCGTTCCTCCCTATGTAGGTTGGTGTCAACAAAATATTTTCGCATTCGGAGGAGAAAGTTGGTGATTGGAATTTCGTGAGAAGATTCCGTCGCAACGAAAAACGCCTTTCTTTTAATGATTTCCAGCCCAATTCCTGTATCATTTCTGTGACACTCTCTCGCATATTTTGCGATAATACAAAACGTGTCGCATTTCTTTGAACTTTTTCGATGTACTCTGTCAGTTCTATCTGGTAAGGATCCCACACCACGCAGCAGTATTCTAAAAGAGTACGGACAAGCGTAGTGCAGGCAGTCTCCTTAGTAGGTCTGTTACATTTTCAAAGTATCCTGCCAATAAAACGCAACCTTTGGTTAGTCTTCCCCACAACATTTTCTATGTGTTCTTTCCAATTTAAGTTGTTGGTAATCGTAATACCTACGTATTTAGTTTATTTTATGGCTTTTATATTTGACTGATTTATCGTGTAACCGAAGTTTAACAAGTTCCTTTTAGCACTCATGTGGACGACCTCACAATTTTCGTTATTTTGGGTCAACTGCCACTTTTCGTACCATTCAGATATTTTTTCTAAATCGTTTTGCAGTTTGTTTTGATCTTCTGAAGACTTTATTAGTAGATAAACGACAGCGTCATCTGCAAACAACCGAAGACGGCTGCTCAGATTGTCTCCCAAATCATTTATATAGATAAGGAACAGCAAGGGGCGTATAACACTACCTTGAGTAATGCCTGAAATCACTTCTTTTCTACTCGATGACTTTCCGTCAATTACTACGAACTGTGACCTCTCTGACAGGAAATCGCAAATCTAGTCACATAACTGAGACGATATTCCATAAGCACGCAATTTCACTACGAGCCGCTTGTGTGGTACAGTGTCAAAAGCCTTCCGGAAATTCAGGAATACGGAATCGATCTGAAATCCCTTGTCAATAGCACTCAGCACTCAGCGTGCTAGACACACTGGACCTACACCTGGAGTAATGGTCTGGGGTACAATTTCGTGTGATAGTGGGATCACATTCATTATTCCATGCACACTGACTGCAAATTTGCACTTCAGTCTGGTACTTCGACCAGTCGTGCTGCAATTCATGAACAGCATTCCAGGGGGTGTTTTCCAACAGGATACCTCTTACCCATACGCCGCTGTAACATGCTCTACAGAGTGTTGACATGCTCCTCTGGCCTGCTCCATCACCATACTGTCTCCAGACGAGCTCATAACGGACACCACCGGACGGCAGCTCCAGCGTCACCAACAGAAAGCATTAACTGGCATGAGACTCCATCCCACAAACTGAAATCCGGCGCCTGTACAGCACGGTGCACGCACATTTGCATGTTTTTATTCAACATTCTGGCGGTTACACGGATTATCAATGTACCAGAGCTTCACATTTGCAGTGGCTTAAGGGGACCGCATCCTGCCTATCTAACCCATGTTAATTTAGGCAAGTATTTTACTCATTTCTGAAAAAAACTATTTGATGCCGGACCTTAATATTTTTACTATATGTTACTTGTTGCTAATAGAGTCAACTGTACTAAAATCTACTTTATCCATTTCATAGTTTTTAAGAAATACTTTTCAAAAGTTATTAACAAAATATATGAAGTATTTTCTGCAGAAAAATATTGTTTGTGAACTTCCTAATGGTACAATATTAATAAACGTAGTACCAGAGGTGGATTTTTATGGTATGCAGAGTCTCTGGAAATTTCATTCATTTATCTATGATAGTTTCTGATATAATGGGGCCTGTGTACTGAAAATTCTAGTTTGCGGGAAATTGACTTTAAAGAAAAAACTTTTGAAATTTGTTACTTACAGTTAATTAAAACTGTCTTGCTGCATACGATGGCCCGTCTTTGGCCTCTAGCAGGTCTTCCAGCTTCTTTTTCACCTTCCTGGATGTTTGTCTTGCTTTCTTGGCCATATTAGATGCAGACCTGTCTGCATCGACTATCCTCATTTTATCGCTATGTTGCAACCCAGTGATCATATTTTCACCAGGATTAATTCCCAGCTTTTTCAGTACCCAACACTTTCCAACATTACCACAATTGAATGTAATAGCAGCTTCATGAACTCCTAGTTTCATTGTATGCATACCTACAAATACAGTTTTAGGAACGCGGTTCCAAATTAGTTGAAACATTCATTTGGGTTCTGTGTCTGCTCATGCA
This sequence comes from Schistocerca americana, assembly GCF_021461395.2. NCBI lineage: Eukaryota > Metazoa > Arthropoda > Insecta > Orthoptera > Acrididae > Schistocerca > Schistocerca americana. The sequence goes on along the minus strand of NC_060120.1, from coordinate 8,188,796 downwards.
AACATTTCCTTAGAAGGTCAGGTTGAGCCAAGTCACTGAGAATAGGTTTAATTGCTGTAATAACAGCAGCAGGATGAGAATGCTGGTGAGAATAGGATTCTCCAGCTACCTGAGCCCTATTGCATTTGCACCACGAATTTTCTCCTGATGGACACAATCCATGACATGGCTTATCATCAGTAGAGGACTTGTGGAAGAATATGGCCCAAACATCTCTCTTCATTGCCTCTAGATTTTCTTTATTTCTCCTAATTGCTTGCCCATTGTATACACTTGAACAAAACTAACGCATGTCTGAAAGCGTGTTGTTTACAAAAAAAATTGTTCATATGGCTCTGAGCACTATGGGACTTAACATCTATGGTCCCCTAGAACTTAGAACTACTTAAACCTAATTAACCTAAGGACATCACAAAACACCCAGTCATCACGAGGCAGATAAAATCCCTGACCCCGCCGGGAATCGAATCCGGGAACCCGGTTCTTGCTCTTTAAATGCTCGAAAACAAAATTTGTCGGCCAAATCCGTTTCAGAGTATTTAAATAAAACCTTAATCTATCGAAATATGATGAAAACCGAAGTTCGATTTTTTTCGACCTGAACCACCGTGTGGTCCCCTTAATACTCGTACACGCTTACATCAACCTGTGATCTTTCAGTGTTAATGATTTAAATATGTAATCTAGACAAGTGTATTTCCAAAAATTCGTTACTTTGCATAAACTATTTTTTGGTGTAGCGCTTCCATGCTGTCAGCGTATTCTTGGCCTTCCCATTTACAGATTAAGCGAGGGAATAAACACCACTTGTATGTCTCCGCGACGCCTTTTATTTACTTAATTTTGTGTACCCACTCTCTGCCGGACATATACATGGGGAGCTGAACAATTTTTGTGGTTTCTGACTTGAAAGACGGTAACTGTATATATCTATGCTGTTCCTCCTTATATCTACGGCATCTGTCTTCGATTGTCTTCCAGTTAAGATTTTTCAACATTTCAGTTACACTTTCTTTCTAATCGAAACAATGACTAAGGGGACCAGCGAACCACTGCTCTGGCTGCAGTCTTCGCATAGCTCCGTTTTCCGAACTGCGGAGATCTCCCGCAACGTGCTGAGCAAAACGCTTACGACTCACGCTTCCCGAGCACGGGGTCCCGGGTTCGATTCCCGGTGGGGTCAGGGATTTTCACCTGCCTCGAGATGACTGGGTGTTTGTGTTGTCCTCATCGTTTAACCAGCATTCGTGAAAGTGGCGAGGTTGGACCGAGTACAGGTTGGGAATTCGTATGGGTGCTGATAAGCGCGCAGTTGACCTCCCCACAATCCGAAACATCATCATCATAGTCATCAAAACGCGTGCGAGACCGCGCCCCATAATCGCACGATGCCGACACACCGGACTGTTTCCCAAGGGTGCGGAAGACGCCGTGCCGATGTTGGGCTCTCTCTACTTGCGGGAAGCGGTTGCGTGCTTCTGCAGGAGTCTGTCCCGCACGTCGCAGCGATTCACTTGGCTGGAGGAGAACCTGACAGCTCTGTTACGCTTGTCTGTAGACATAAAGCAAGAAAACGACAGGCGTGACTCACGGTTTACTACAGGAACACGTCAAAGAAAGACTTGAGGAGCGACAGGCTTTTTCGAAATTTATCGACAAGCTAGTGGAGCCTGAAATTGAAGCACAAATTGATTAGTTCTTCACAGTTATGGTAACAACAGTCAAAAAATTTAGACCTGACCTTATATGCAAAGCCAAAACACAAATCTGCAGAGTTACGATGGACTTGGAAACGGTACACCGGACAGATCAAGGGTATGTTAACAACTGGACGTTTCGGTAGGAAAACAGCAGCGGCAAATGTCATCTTACCTTCCTGCTCTTGTCTCCAGTGTTGACAGCGAACGGGGTCCTACAGTTTACTTACTACGTCAATGACGTCACTACTGCAGACCTCACGTCCTACAATAAGCGGAAGTGCTCTCTGTTTTATGCCGTATAGTATTATTTTATTTGTTTTTTCTGCAATATATTTCATCAAACTACAGAATTTTTGGCCCATCAGTCTCATTCTCTGCCTCTGGAAACATTGAAAATTGCCCATACATGTATGTGAATTAGTGTGCAAGGAAAGTAATCCAATAAGATCAACGCATTAGTTGAAAGCAGAAGAAGTTCGACAAATTAGTGATAATTTTACTGGAACAATTACACAGCTTTCCATTCCACCTCTGAAGGAGATGGCAGACTCTAGGAGAGCATAGCCCTTTTCAGCCAATAGTTGTAGTGTGTGCTGTTGTGACACCGTATATTTAGGACAACTGGGTGCTTATTTGACTTTGTACGACTTTTAATTCCATAGAGATCAATAGTCGAGAGGAAGATGTTGTTCATTAAGTGTCCTTCATTCCAAATTCCGGCATCTGACTTATGGGTGAAGGGAAAAACCTCGCGCTCGAAAAAACCGCAGCTGGGACTCATTCACTCGAATATCATCATATTATCTCAGTGGTCTTGATAATTTTATACTGTGATCTCGGAATTTTGTTGCTGTAACAAATTTCCGTCTAATACTGTAGAAGATGAGAAGCCTGAAAATCAAGTCGATGTGGAGAATATTGTCTTCTTCTATAGGAGTTGAATGAAATAATTTTCCATATAATTTGTTCTTTCTATATCAGGCTGCAGCATTATCCCAAATCCTTGTAGGTGTTCTTGGTATGTTGACAGTTTCATCCATTTCTTCGTTTTCTGTTGGAGCGAATCCATACTGCTTCAACAATAATGTAGGGAAAAATGCATATTTGAATTTCGGAAAACTAAACATTGTAGGATTGTGCTGCAAGAGCTACTGTGTAAGGTCATTGTTACGTAATCTGTTGAGCCCTAATCTGGTGATTTGTGTTTTTATTATGTCTAGCTCGGTTTTAAATGTTTCGTGAAGGGAGTTGTCGGGACGTCATAAAATAGATTTCCGGCTATTCGAAGCATCCTCCGGTTAGCAGATAGAATTTTTTTTTTCTTCGTTTTGTTGTATCACATAATCTACGCTCGAGAGCCATATTCGAGAATCTCTCTCCGTCCGAATAGGTCTCAGAAGGCCCAAAGGTACCGACCGGCCGTCGTGTCATCCTCACCCCACAGGTATCACCGGATGCGGATATGGAGGGGCATATCGTCAGCACACCGCTCTTCCGGCCGTATGTCAGTTTACGAGACCGTAGCCGCAACTTCTCGGTCAAGTAGCTTCTCAGTTTGCCTCACAATGGCTGAGTGTACCCCGCTTGCCAACAGCGCAGACTGGTCACCCATGCAAGTGCTAGCGCAGCCGGACAGCGCTTAACTTCAGTGACGTGAGGAGAACCGGTGTTGCCACTGCGGCAAGGCCGTTACCATATTCGAGAATGGGTCGGAGAAATATTTTCTATGTAACAAGGGCAACTTGTTACTCCACACCATGTGTTCGGTATTTCGTGAGATGTACTAAATTAAGTCGGCTTTCAGCTTGTTCAATCTTTTTAGTCGTGTTTTGCTACCAGTTTAAGAGATCTTCTAGACATATTCCTAGCTATCTGACGTTCGGTTGTGGAATAATTTCTTGTTCTCAGAGTCGAATGTTCAGTTTATGGGGGTCTTGTTGTTAGCGATTAGCAAACTTTCTATTTCTGAATAGGATAAGTTAAATTTCGATTGCGTTAGGTCGGATTCTCCATTTACAGCGCCAGGTTTCAGGTTTGCTGATGTAGCTGTTGGCTTGTTCACTGACTGCATTGTAGGTGGATGCATGACACCAATAAATATGCCATCCACGTACAGAACAAAGGCTTCATTCAGCCACATGGGTCTTGGGATGGGAGATGACAGTACCCTGAGGTACTTTCGCTTTGGGTGCGAAGTTGGACGATTCTTGATCCCCAACACGAACTTTTCTGTTTCCGATGAGTTTAGCTATTAATTGTTCTACTTCAGTTGGGAAGTTGTACTGTAGCACATTCTGAAGAAGTGGCGCATGCCAAACCTTATCAAACAGGGCAGCTGTCGCATCTATTAAGTTACAGGCTTCTGCTACTTTACTTGTCGGTCATAGTTATGGACCAGCTGTACTGTGTTTCTGAAACCAGCTTGTCCGTGTGGTATAATGTTGTTGTCTTCTCGAAACTGCTGTAGTTGGTTGTTAATTATTGCTTCGAAGGTTTTGCCAGTTATTGGAAGTAATGTGATTAGTTTGTATGAGTTAAAATGGTTTTTAGGTTTTCCAGGTTTCGGAACCATGCTAATATTTGCATGTTTCCATTGGGGTGGTACAGTTAAGGCTGTATTAAATAAAGGTTTTAGTGTTCGAGCAAGTCCCTGTGGTAGAAGCAGTTTCAGGTGAAATCGTCTAACGCCGACTTTTCCAGTAGCTGTATCTTTGCCACTTAGGCTATCTCATACTTTGTTATTTCTTTCAATAGTGAATCATCGACTCGTTTGGTATTTTTGTGTATAAGTGGATGAAGTTTCCCTACTAAGAGTTACCTAGTGGCTGTCATCAAATTTGGGTCCTCTGGATGATCGTGTATTTTTTGGAGGAAATCGCGAAATATTTCAGCATTCTGCCCGACGGCCGCCGAGATGTGGTCACTGATTTGTAAAGCCGTTCCTTCGGTGACGGTCTTGCCCATGATTCACTTGACTCTATTCCAAAGGAGATTGGGGTTACGAGGGTCAAGTCCTTGTGACTCCCGTTTCCACCTCTTTGCTCTGAAGTGGCGGATATCTGACCTAACTTGATTGTTAAGACGGCTCCATTCCGTTTTTGCCCTTTCATTAGGTTGTCGTTTAATTTGTCTTTTTTTCTTTGATTAGGTTAAGAATACGTGTGGGAAGCATTTCCTTATATTCTATCATGGCTTTCTGTGGTGCATTATTAGTGACAGTAGATTGTATCGTTTGGAAGATAAGCTGTTTATAGTTGTCAAGATTCTTCTCTAGTATTAATGCCTGTCGTGCTGGGCTCTCTGCATAAAATTCTGTTCTGAAGTTTTCTGTATTAAAGTTTTAGGAGTCGATGAAAGTTTTCCTACTGTGGTTGTCATTTTTGATGTGTTGCTTCTATGATGATGGGAAGGTGGTCGCTGGAAATACTACCACCTATTTCCACTTCACTGGAGTTACTAGCAATCTGCGACGTTTAAATAACGCGATCAACTGTGGTGGCAACAGTGTGATTGATGAATATGGGGGAATTATTTTGTATGTGGATCAGACTGTCGTTTAGAGCTGCAGTGAGAAGAAAGTCATTTTTGTTGTTGGTTTTGTCGCCAAGAACAGCAGATCTGGCATTGGAAAAGAGCACAGGTAGTCCCAGTCTTCAAGAAGGGTCGTCGAGCAGATGCGCAAAACTATAGACTTATATCTCTGACATCGATTTGTTGTAGAATTTTAGAACATGTTTTTTGCTCGCGTATCATGTCATTTCTGGAAACCCAGAATCTACTCTGTAGGAATCAACATGGATTCCGGAAACAGATTTATTTGTTCATGATACCCAGAAAATATTAGATACATGGTCACAGCTAGATGCCATTTTCCTTTACTTCCGGAAGGCGTTCGATACAGTTCCGCACTGTCACCTGATAAACAAAGTAAGAGTCTACGGAATATCAGACCAGCTGTGTGGCTGGATTGAAGAGTTTTTAGCAAACAGAACACAGCATGTTGCTCTGAATGGAGAGACGTCTACAGGCGTTAAAGTAACCTCTTGCATGCCACAGGGGAGTGTTATGGGACCATTGCTTTTCAAAACATATACAAATGACCTAGTAGATAGTGTCGGAAACTCCATGCGGTTTTACGCCGATGATGCTGTAGTATAGAGAGAAGTTGCACCATTAGAGAATTGCAGCGAAATGGAGGAGGATCTGCAGCGGATAGGCACTTGGTGCAGGGAGTGGCAACTGACCCTTAACATAGACAAATGTAATGTATTGCGAATACATAGAAAGAAGAATCCTTTACTGTATGATTATATGATAGCGGAACAAACACTGGTAGCAGTTACTTCTGTAAAATATCTGGGAGTATGCGTACGGAATGATTTGAAGTGGAATGATCATATAAAATTAATTGTTGGTAAGGCGGGTGCCAGGGGGTTCATTGGAAGAGTCCATCAACAAAGGAGGTGGCTTACAAAATACTCGTTCGACCTATACTGGAGTATTGCTCATCAGTGTGGGATCCGTACCAGGTCGAGTTGACACAGGAGATAGAGAAAATCCAAAAAAGAGCGGCGCGTTTCGTCACAGAGTTACTTGGTAAGCGTGATAGCTTTACGGAGATGTTTAGCAAACTCAAGTGGCAGACTCTGCAAGAGAGGCGCTCTGCATCGCGGTGTAGCTCGCTGTCCAGGTTTCGAGAGGGTGCGTTTATGGATGAGGTATCGAATATATTGCTTCCCCCTACTTATACCTGCCGAGGAGATCACGAATGTAAAATTAGAGATTCGAGCGCGCACGGAGGTTTTCCGGCAGTCGTTCTTCCCGCGAACCATACGCGACTGGAACAGGAAAGGGAGGTAATGACAGTGGCACGTAAAGTGCCCTCCGCCGCACAGCGTTGGGTGGCTTGCGGAGTATAAATGTAGATTTAGATGTAGAAGATCTCCTGTGATGTTTGTTCGGCCAAGTGTAGAAATGCAGTCAAAGAGATCTATTGGTAAATCGTCAGTGGGAGCGAAGGATGGGAGCTACGACATTTTACAATTCCGGTGCAGATGGAAGTGTCTTGGAGCACACAGTTTAGAGTACAGTGTTGAATAGGAGGCTCTGCAGCAGACTACTTCTACAGTTCGTTATGTTGGCTCAACTGTAAAGCCAATCACTCGGGGTCATCGAGGCTGGACCACAAACCCATGAAAAGTGTCGCTTGTTTAGAAAAATCATGTTTCTTGTTAACACCATGTCGATGGTGATGTGCAGACACATCACCCAGGCGGAAGACTGTTGGATACATGTGCTGCGCCAGGGCTGCAGGCCGTTAGGAACAGAACTACGCTAGGAAGGACACTTACGTGGGCTTCCATGAGACCTGCGGTAATAGCTAAAAGTGTCATGACAGCTGAGGACTACACGAACATTACTGCAGTTTCTCGTATCATTAAGGGGTAATGTCTTACGCGATGAGGATGGCATCTTCCAGTAGGAAAATTGTCCATGTCACAAGGTCAGAATCGCGCTACAGTGATTTGAGTACATTACAGGTAACTCACGCTGGCGCCTTGCCCATCGAATTCGCTCGATATGAAACCAAAAGAAAGAATCCGGGGTTTTATCGGGGGTCAACTCCGCACCGACAAACCAGCAGGCCGTATTGTGGAGGAACTGCATGGCCTGGGCATTGACATATGTTACCACATACCTCCGGAAACCTACTACGGAGTTGTGGAATTCATGTCACGCAGGAGCGCCGCTGTATTGCGTTCCACAGGTGGACCAGTACGCTATGAAAAAGGTGGTCATAACGTTACGAAGGGTACTGTGGCTGCGCCGGCCGTTGTGGCCGAACGCTTCTAGGCGCTGTAGTCCGGAACCGTGCTGCTGCTACGGTCGCAGGTTCGAATCCTGCCTCGGGCATGGATGTGTGTGATGCCATTAAGTTAGTTAGGTTTAAGCAGTTCTAAGTTCTAGGGGACTGATGACCTCAGATGTTAAGTCCCATAGTGCTCAGAGCCATTTTTTGGTACAGTGGCTGCACTCATTTCAAAGCTATACTTCGGCTGAAGCATGTGGGTGAGGCCATACTGGACTTCGTCAAACTCGTATTTGGTGTGTATTACGTTACAACCACTTTATAACTTGTTCCTGTAAATAAATGCTTCTCCAAAACAATAGCACGTCGAGGATCTCTCGACAAGGTTCATTTTATTGATATTAAATGTCAGATGGTAGGTTAGCGGCGCTTAAAGGTTTGAGACGCATGACGTTGGAAAAATTTACGAGTTGCGCCCTGTTACTGTGGTGCAGTGTGTAATGACTTCGTTAAGTGATGGAGAGCTGGAATTACGAATACAATAATTCTTGTTCGCTTCGTGTCATCGGCGAAAATTCATGTTAACATGAAACACGGAAATGAGAGTGATTATGCAGAAGAAACCATCACTCAGAACAAGAAAAACAAATTAACGTGACTTAAACTCACTGTCAGCCGCCTTATAAAAAGAATTTACAAGCTAGTTATTTTAGGGGACTTATTTTCCAAACAAAAACGTCTTCACGTAAGGCACATACGCAGACGAAATGTATTCTGCTACTGGTATAGGCATATTCCTGTTGTTGCTTTTCTCGTGGCTTCATATACTTTCAAGAGCAAAGGCACAATATTACTTTCCTAGCAGTGAATTGTAGTGTTTTTCACAAATCAGACCACACTTCACACAACCAGCACATTTATTTAACATTAGGGTACCTCTTAAGTACTTTTCGTGCTACATACCACTATGCAAATAATGAGAATGAAGTGGGTAGGTTGTCACTTTCAAAGAAAGACAGAAACTGTTTCCATATTTGCCATGAATAAACCAGCTTAACATATAAAGAGCTGCTGCTTTAATGTTTTTGCTAGAAAGGCTGCGGCAGTTACGACGATACCTTAAGAACAGAGACAAAATTGGTTCAAATGGCTCTAAGCACTACGCGACTTAAATCTGAGGTCATCAGTCCCCTAGAGTTAGAACTAATTAAACCTAACTAACCTAAGGACATAACACACATCGATGCCCGAGGCAGCATTCGAACCTGCGACCGCAGCAGCAGCGCGGTTCCGGACTGAAGCGCCTAGAACCTCTCGGCCACAACGGCCGGCACAACATACAGATCTACCGAGGGTAATGTTTTGGTGCTCGAAACTCTTTGTTCCTAACGATACTCCCAGAACTGCGGTGGACATCTTGAGAGGAGTTGCTCCTCCGCCGGCAATACTCACCTGACAAAATGTCAGAAACAGAAGAGTTTCATGGATCACGACCTTATACCCCGAAACGTTTACCAGCAGTAGTGCCATCCAGTCGTGAAAGTATTCCTTCTGTCATTAGAGATATCTATAGATTCCTTTGAAAGAACTAAAGTATATCTTTGAAAGGACTGCAGCCTCAGTACCTCTCACGAAGTACATACCGGGTGATCAAAAAGTCAGTATGAATTTGAAAACTTAATAAACCACGGAATAATGTAGACAGAGAGGTAAAAATTGACACACATGCTTGGAACCACCCCATATTGCTAGACGCGTGAAAGATCTCTTGCGCGCGTCGTTTGGTGATGATCGTGTGCTCAACAGCCACTGTCGTTATGCTTGGCCTCCCAGGTCCCCAGACCTCAGTCCGTGGGATTATTGGCTTTGGGGTTACCTGAAGTCGCAAGTGTATCGTGATCGACCGACATCTCTAGGGATGCTGAAAGACAACATCCGACGCCAATGCCTCACCATAACTCCGGACATGCTTTACAGTGCTGTTCACAGCATTATTCCTCGAGTACAGCTATTGTTGAGGAATGATGGTGGACATATTGAGCATTTCCTGTAAAGAACATCATCTTTGCTTTGTCTTACTTTGTTATGCTAATTATTGCTATTCTGATCAGATGAAGCGTCATCTGTCGGACATTTTTGGAACTTTTGTAGTTTTTTGGTTCCTATAAAACCCCATGTCATTCCAAGCATGTGTGTCAATTTGTACCTCTCTATCTACATTATTCTGTGATTTATTAAGTTTTCAAATTTATACTGACTTTTTGATCACCAGTACACCGTTGGTGTTGTGCCGGACGAAATAACGCTCAAAGGTACTCTAATTTTTTCTTAGATTTACTTCTGGCGGAGGCATAGTTGATACTACAACGCATACCAAACATTAGAAAACATTATTGTAACTCGAACAAGATGAAATACGTAACTTCGAAACAGTCCATAGCCAAGGGAATGTGATGCACATTTGTTATTGTTACTGAACACGGACGTGTCACATGATACAGAACAAGACAACAGTCTCTTCTCTCTAAGTATAACTGAGTACAAACTTTACTGAATAGTCTGTCTAATACAACTCTCGCGCTGTTGGCTGTAGAACTCTGGCGATGAATGTAGACTGGGGCTGGGCGCTCTACCGTAAGCGAACCTGCTCCAGCGGAGGCGTAGGAAACTATTGAGGGTGTGTCTGTCTGTGCCAACGTCTGTCATTTGTCGTTGGTTATGGAAACGAATGTGCTTACATGTGGTACCGTCGCAACATACCAACTTTTTTAATATTTCTTCTCCAGGTCAGAGTAAAACATTGAAAATGTTTACCGACGATAATGATGAGACGAGCAATTAATATAAGGAAGGACGAAACGTTCTGACGAATGAAATTAAACGAATAAAAGTTTAACTTGAAAATAGGCATAGCTGGTTTCGTCGTTAGTCATTAATATGATGGTACTAGACCGTCTGTCGGTAATAAAAGTTTGAACCACTAACACTGGCGTACATAAAAATGTGTACCAAGTTGTAATCGGACTTCGTAAATCATGAAAAGATAACGAAGGCACATTCTATGGCATCATACAAATTTACATATTGGCTGCTACAATCGCGGCCGATCACCTTGTCAAGACGTTCATATTGTCTCGTCTCAGATTAATGCTGAGACGGATAAATACAGTTTAGGATGCAGTAATTCACTTTAAATAAGAACATTTCATAGTATAAGTGATATATTCACGTAAAATACCCATACATGAAAAATACCGCACCTCCTATCAAAGGGTGCGTCTACATTGGAAGCTAAGACAGAACAAGAATGCTCTCCGTCGTCAGGCCACGAGTGGCCTACCGGGATCATCCGACCGCCGTGTCATCCTCAGTCGAGGATGCGGATAGGAGGGGCGTGGGGTCAGCACACAACTCTCCCGGTCGTTATGACGGTGTTCTTGGCCGAAGCCGCTACTATTCGGTCGAGTAGCTCCTCAGTTGGCATCACGAGGCTGAGTGCACCCCGAAAAATGCCAACAGCGCATGGCGGCCTGGACGGTCACCCATCCAAGTGCCGACCACGCCCGACAGCGCTTAACTTCGGTGATCTCACGGGAACCGGTGAATCCACTGCGGTAAGACCGTTGCCTACAGAAGAAGAATGAGGAGACGAAATCCCTTGCCAAATAAACTAGAATCATTTGTTTGAACAGACATTAGTTCACATTTGAAGAGTCACGGATAACTTTTACCCAATTTTGTTACTATTTCGTGTTGTTGAAGCCGAGGCGTGGTCGGTTATCCAATTGATTTAGAAAAAGCGGCATCACACCTTGCCTTATGACGTTCTTCTGACAACGCCGCAGTTGGCACCTGGGAACATAGCTATGCCATTCGACACAGCACGAAAGCAGGTGTTTACGGACTGAATTTTTTAAGCGAGCGGTGAGGAGCATTTATGGCATTGTTTAAGGATAGGAAAGGTCTAAGGTTTCATTCTGAACAGAGACTGTGTGTCTCCAGCTCTTTTGCGGTGATTGTCAGTACGTACGGCGTCTCTTAGTTGTCAAGTGTATTCATCTAGTAAGGGTATCGACATGCAACTTGTAACACACCCGGGAGTACGAATGGGGATGGGGGACCTTTTAAATTGACTTCTCGTGTCTTGTCCGTGCGTCCTGTCCACACCACGCACCTAATAATCCCGCGGCGGTCGTATTGCTCTGCTCCAGAGCTGGCTTGCCTGAAGTTATCTATCGAAATATGCAAGCGGGTTTAGGGGAGCCACTCAACGTTAAAACACAACACTGTCCTATGTCTGGTACGAACATCTATATTCTGAGACGATATGGAAACCACAAGTTGCACTGTTTACACTCTAAATCGTAAATGTTTATAACAATTAACAATCTTGATGATTAACAGTCCAAAATAGCATTCGGGCGAGCGTACGCGTAACCGACACGACGCGGGTGATTGTTGATGATGCGGAAGCCGAATGATCGAACGACAGTTCTTACGCTCGTCACGCATACAGATATCTGTTAATAGTCCTCCTTGTCACTTGTAATGATATAACTGTCCGTAAAGTTAATTTTTCAGTTCTCAGTTCTCACTTGTACGAGCGTGCGCGTAACCGCCGCCGCGCGGCTGATTGTTGATAATGCGGAAACGCGGTGATCGAACGCACGTCCACACGCTAGTTACAAGACGCTGGCACTTGACTGCACTCTTTTATGGTAACTAATTTTTACTGATTCACATTGGTTCATTCTGGGAGACCGAACACGGCGCGGATGATCGATGCTGTGCGACACGCAACGAGAGGAAACAAAAACACGTTATCTGCGGCACTGCTCATTTTTAATTACATCTTGACGCACTTTCCTCTGAATTACTTCCATATTTCATCACTTTACTGTAACAGCACTGGTAGCAACACTTCATCCTGAATACTAAAAAAGCCTCTCACATGCAGAGCTACACACTACACAACATAACAGTGCCGCGTCCCGCGCTCGACTCACTACAGACGCGGCTGCCCCCAAAGATACTCCACAACTAAGCCAGCGATATGACAATACGCTTACAAACTGAATAAACTAAAGTACTTTGAAACAGAGATCGATACATATGTGGTGACCGTAATTAAAGCCCCAGTTTCAAAACGCCCGAAAAACAGAACCATGCTCAGAATGACGTCAAATTTGAACAGCATATTGCTGACACGGGGGAAAACGACGGGGACCAAAAAAACATAAGCAACGAAAACTCTACCACTAGATGGCACTGTAAGCGCCTTAACGTAAATGGGGTCTACCACAACTGACAGATGAATGGCAGTACGAAGGCTAAGGTTAGAGTTCACATTACACCATTCGTACTGTTCACTGTGCGTGACTGCACAAGTTCGCCGCCGCGCGGGGTAGCCGTGTGGTCTTGGGCGTCTTGTCACGGTTCGCGCAGCTCGCCCCGTCATAGGTTCGAGTACTCCCTCGGGAATGGGCGTGTGTGTGTGTTGTCCTTAGCATAAGTTAGTTTAAGTTAGTTTAATTACTGTGTAAGCCTAGGGACCGATGACCTCTGCTGTTCGGTCCCATAGTCCTTACCACAAATTTTCCACAAGTTCGCCACTCAACATCTGTGCCACTGTTAGTTAGGTAAGCCTATCTACCACGGCAAGGTCTTACCACATCGGATGGTAAAAATCAGTTTTTAATTGCCCGATACCAAAAACTGCGTAAGAAGCAAAATAACACCGCTTTTTAATGGTCCTGGGGCCAAAAACTGCATAAAAAGCAAAATGACACCAGTTTCTAATTTTCGTGAGACTGGCACACAACATGTTCAGTATGCTGACCACCGTTTTCTGCCACTAGTTGAAACTGAGAAATGATATGTTAAAGAGATCGTTGTGTATCGGGGAATATCTTCAGCATGTGTTGCGCAATGCGTGGCTTCAGTTCAGCCATTTTCGTAATTGGAGTACTGGATACAATATCTTTCAGATAACCCCACAGACAGAAGTCAATCGGATTAAGATCAGGTGATCTGTACGGCCAGTCTGTAGGGAAATGACGGCTGATAATCCTAGAATTTTGCTGGCTGTGCAATGTACGGAGGAGCGCCATCTTGCATAAAAATTATCCTACCCACAAATTCACCCGTTGGAGGGTTGGAACGGCGTTGGGGCCCAAAAAACTCTCATAGCATTTACCAGCGACAGTACAGGCAACAGGATCCGCAGGACTCATCTCCTCGGAAAAATACGGCTCTACGATAAGTTATAACGATGCACCGTATACTCACTTTTGCAGAATGAAATAGTACCAGTTGATGTGCGAGCTGATTTTCCGTTGCTCGAATTCTCCAATTCTGCTTACTGACATGTTCTTGGAAATGGAAGTGGAATTCATCTGTCCACAGAATGTTCCGTACAAGCGATAAATTCCAGACCGAAAGTTTTTGTCAGGTCTGGAGGAAGCTACGCGTAAATATGAGAGATTCTGTACGGATACCAGCGCAGGATGTTTTGTAAGATTTTATACACCGCGCTCGCAGCTATTTCCAGCGTTCGGCCGATTCCTCGTGCATTGCACATTTTCATGGCACTATTCGATCCCTCTTGCAATGCTGTGGCCACGTCTTCCACAGACGTCAGATCAACGGCTTTCCTCCGTCTGCCATGCTGCACTTTAAAAGAATCTGCCTTTTTTTAATTTTCTGAAGACCCTTAGCAGACACCCGATCAGTACCGTTTTTCATACCCTTAACTGTCCGGAGCATCTGCAGGGCTACTGGCGCACGGTCACCGTTCTCATAAAAGAGCTTTACCAGTATCTCTCGAAGCTTCACAGAGTCCGTTACGTTGGGCATCTCGGACACAGACTGAGTAACAGCCGTGTACCGCACGTCTGTTGGTGTCCACATTCCGATGCTTACAACGCCATCTATTGGTCAAATTTTGGTTAATTTCTTTTGTTTTTCACGACGTTTCCCGCTGCGTTACTAATATGCTGTTCAAATCTGACGTCATTCCGAGCAGTTGTTCTCTTTCTACAGCGTTTGGAAACTGGAACTTTCATTATGGATACTGTGTATATTGATTGCCCAGAGGTACAATCTGTCAGTACTCTGGAAGACGTTCTGGAGTGGGTCAACCAATAAGCAGCCCCTATATGCCACTAAAGGACAGTTCCTATCTTCATGTGTGGGATAAAGAAACTATGTCGTCGATACGTTTACTGAAACAGGAATTGAGAATGCCACACATCCCGAAGACGATAACATATGAGCTCGGCAGGGACAGTTTCGTCGTTCTGCAGCATGAATTAGCATATATTTACAAAACTGACCCTATTATACAGGGTGATCCGTTGATCGTGACCGGGCCAAATATCTCATGAAATAAGCGTCAAACGAAAAAACTACAAAGAACGAAACTCGTCTCGCTTGAAGGGGGAAACCAGATGGCGCTATGGTTGGCCCGCTAGATGACGCTGCTATAGGTCAAAGGGATAGGAACCCCCATTTTTTATTACATATTCGTGTAGTACGTAAATAAATATGAATGTTTTAGCTGGTCAACTTTTTTCGCTCTGTGATAGATGGCACTGTAATAGTCACAAACATATGGCTCATAATTTTAGACGAACAGTTAGTAACAGGTAGGTTTTTTAAATTAAAATACAGAACGTAGGCACGTTTGAACATTTTATTTCGGTTGTTCCAGTGTGATACATGTACCTTTGCGAACTTATGATTTCTGAGAATGCATGCTGTTACAGCGTGATTACCTGTAAATACCACATTAATGCAATAAATGCTCAAAATGATGTCCGTCAACCTCAGTGCATTTGGTAATACGTGTAACGACATTCCTCTCAACAGCGAGTAATTCGCCTTCCGTAGTGTTCGCACATACATTTACAATGCGCTGACGCATGTTGTCAGGCGTTGTAGTTGGATCACAATATGAAATATCCTTCAACTTTCCCCACAGAAAGAAATCCGGGGACGTCAGATCCGGTGAACGTGCGGGCCATGGTGAGGTGCTTAGACGACCAGTCCACCTGTCATGAAATATGCTATTCAATACCGCTTCAACGCACGCGAGCTATGTGCCGGACATCCATCATGTTGGAAGTGCATCGCCATTCCTTCATGCAGTGAAACACCTTGTAGTAACATCGGTAGAAAAGTACGTAGGAAATCAGCATACATTGCACCATTTAGATTGCCATCGATAAATTGGGGCCAATTATCCATCCTCCCATAATGCCGCACCATACATTAACCCGCCAAGGTCGGTGATGTTCCAATTGTTGCAGCCATCGTGGATTTTACGTTGCCCAATAGTGCATATTATGCCGGTTTACGTTACCGCTGTTGGTAAATGACGCTTCGTCGCTAAATAGAACGCGTCCAAAAACTGTCATCGTCCCGTAATTTCTCTTGTGCCCAGTGGCAGAACTGTACACGACGTTCAAAGTCGTCGCCAAGCAATTCCTAGTGCACAGAAATATGGTACGGGTGCAATCGATGTTGATGTAACATTCTCAACACCAACATCTTTG
This sequence comes from Schistocerca americana, assembly GCF_021461395.2. NCBI lineage: Eukaryota > Metazoa > Arthropoda > Insecta > Orthoptera > Acrididae > Schistocerca > Schistocerca americana. The sequence goes on along the minus strand of NC_060120.1, from coordinate 8,172,732 downwards.
AGATTCCCGATTCTCGCGCAATTTGTCTGCTACTGATGTGCCGATTAGCCGCGACAGCAGCTAAAACACCTACTTGGGCATCATCATTTGTTGCAGATCGTGGTTGACGTTTCACATGATGCTGAACACTTCCTGTTTCCTTAAACAACGTAACTATCCGGCGAACAGGTCCGGACACTTGGATGATGTCGTCCAGGATACCGAGCAGCATACATAGCACGCGCCCGTTGGGCATTTTGATCACAATAGCCATACATCAACACGATATCGACCTTTTCCGCAATTGGTAAACGGTCCATTTTAACACGGGTAATGTATCACGAAGCAAATACTGTCCACACTGGCGGAATGTTACGTGATACCACATGCTTACGCGTTTGTGACTATTACAGCGCCATCTATCACAAAGCGAAAAAAAAGTGGTCCAACTAAAACATTCGTATTTCTTTACGTACTACACGAATATGTAATAAAAAATAGGGGTTCCTATAAAAAAAAACGCAGTTGATATCCGTTTGACCTCATGGCAGCGCCATCTAGCGGGCCAACCATAGCGCCATCTGGTTTCCCCCTTCAAGCTAGACGAGTTTTGTTCTTTGTAGTTTTTTCGTTTGACGCTTATTTCGTGAGATATGTGGCGCGGTCACCATCAGTGGACCACCCTGAATAACAACTCGCAGGCACCTCACTTAAACAGCTAAAAATCCAGATTGGCATTAATCACAAAATGTTTATCTTTCACTATCTCAGAAATGGATGAGATGGGAATATTAGTCTGAAAACTGTAATTTTCGAATAAACTTCTGATTTATTGAATATTTACTATCAAAGTCCTTCAGGAGCCATCTGATTCGCTGCTCGATTCCTGAATTGGCAATTTTTGTTAGAAAGCGACACAGAATTATAATGAATCTGTCTGGTGATGAAAAACGACTGCCGGCCGAAGTGGCCGTGCGGTTAAAGGCGCTGCAGTCTGGAACCGCAAGACCGCTACGGTCGCAGGTTCGAATCCTGCCTCGGGCATGGATGTTTGTGATGTCCTTAGGTTAGTTAGGTTTAACTAGTTCTAAGTTCTAGGGGACTAATGACCTCAGCAGTTGAGTCCCATAGTGCTCAGAGCCATTTGAACCATTTTTGAAAAACGACTTACGAATTCCCAATTGGTAATCAAAATGCTGGTTATCTATTCGGGTGCAGGGAGGAGCGATACGTGCTTATCGTGGTCAGTTCGTAACACATAGCACGCTTTCGAGACATAATAGCGTAGCGACTCTCAAAAGCATTCCTAGTATTACCCTTTGCTGAGTGGCAGCGGAATCACCAGACCATAGCTTTCAAACGGCCCCTTCCTACTCAGTGCTGTGTGCCCGCAGAAACTTACAATAAGAGGTACTTCATACGTAAAAATGCTCAGCGCCGATTAACTCACAACAAGGTGCATTACAAGGCGAGACCGCTTACGTCGGACCACTACAGACTGGCCACCTCCATACGACAGCCTCTCTTTTTTCCTTTCAGATTCTACGTGCTCACCTGGCACGGTCGCTCCCTACCCTTTTATTGGCCGAGCTACCCACCCCATACACCTATTGAAATGTTGCTAGTTATGAGAGATAGTTTTCCTTTCCTTTTCTTCCTTCTTTTCTTGTGTTTCTTTTACTCTGTACACGTATCTTTGATGGTCTAGAATATCATTTTTTGCTTTCTTCTGTAATTTGAAACGAGACTATGTGCTGCTTTACTTACATTGTTACACGAATCTCCTTTTAACTGAGTATGCAGAAGGTTCAATACTCGTTTCATTTCTTTTGTGGTGCTTTTGTGAAATGCCCTGTTTGGAACCAAATGTAATATGCGGCGCTGTTCTGTGAACTGTGATGAAAGAGCATACGCATAGTTGCAGTCCGACAGTTGAGACAGTCAAAGGGATGCAGTGTCATGGCGTACGTGCGGTCTATGATATATAATCGTGCTGGACAGTATCACACCAAAATTCATGACCGCATTCCTATTTTTCAGTCACAGCTTAAGCTAACTCCAACTTGGACGTTATGGGGATGAAATGTTAGACTATGTGAGTGTTGTGAGTTTCGTAGAGTACTGTAAACAGTAGTGACAATACCTGCAGCCGGCCGGTGTGACCGAGCGGTTCTAGGCGCTTCAGTCTGGAACCGCGCCACCGCTACGGTCGCAGGTTCGAATCCTGCCTCGGGCATGGATGTGTGTGATGTCCTTAGGTTAGTTAGGTTTAAGTAGTTCTCAGTTCTAGGGGACTGATGACCTCAGATGTTAAGTCCCATAGTGCTCAGTGCCACTTGAAAAATACCTGCGCGAATGGACTTTGATTGTCGTTGTGAGAATGGTACTGTTTGCAGCTAACCGAACTGCACTAACTAATGTACTTTGAATTTATCATCTCGTGTGCAGTTTGACGAGCTGCCCCACGCTCGCTATAACATTAAGTGTCTGGCTGGAGACTTGCAAACTGACAGTGAAGTGTGTCACTGTTTTCGCCAGAACTGTAAATTCGCGATCGTGATTGCTAAAAGTGTACAGAATCTAATGTCACGAAAAGCGGATGGAATTGAATGCTATACTTTTTCAAAATCATGTACGGAATGTAAGAAACAGAAACGTTGGCTTATGGAACTTTGTAATCAATCACATACAAAATTGGGTCCACACGACAACGATTACGTCAAACCAATCTGATACCACATAAACGCAAAGGAGGATAATATTACTGCATAGTGGAGCCTATGCTAATCAAGAGGATGTATACATGACAGTTTCATGAGTAATGGAGACACGATAATTAGGCCGCTGACGTCACGACGCATCGTCTGCAAAAAGATAAGACCAGAAATGCATTTTTTTGCCGATGACATATCACAGAGAGGTCCAATACCTTTCAACATCTCAGCATGCACATGAGAATGGCTATAAAGCCTAAATCATCACTGTGTATAATAAAATGAACAATTAACAGTCGAACGGTGGAAATTTAAATAAAAAACTGAAGTGCTCTTTCCCTGTACGGTCTCAGAGAATTTCGTGTAGTTTCGAATGTAATTTCTATTTCTTCTGAGACAAACTTTTCTTCAACCCTGCTTTCTAAGAAATAAATGTAATTCCCATGAGGTGTATTTCACTCTGTGTTGACATTGTACAACTACCATAAACAGTAGTTATGGCTACTTTCGACCTCTATGTTTTTCCTTTATCTTATATCAGCTGTAATTGCAAGCGTTCTTGCGAATTCGTTTGGGACGATGTATTTTCATACATGTGTGTAATGTTATTATCGGACGCATTTACGTGTTCGTCGTGGTATGTGTTATCACGCGTAAGTTGTGGGGTCCGCCATTAACCCTCACACCCAAACCTCCAAATGTCAAACAGTCAGATCGATACCAAACTTTGTATACCGACTGAGTATCAACCAAAACTCCGATGTAGTTTGGGCTTTGTGCTGTCGTCCAGGGGAACATGCGTAAACGGTAAGTTATATGCAACACCTGAACCGCGAAGCACACGAGAACCGTAAGTGTGTGCCTCTGTGGGCCGGCCGCTGTGGCCGAGCAGTTCTAGGCGCTTCAGTCCGGAACCGCTTTGCTGCTGCGGTCGCAGGTTCGAATCCTGCATCGGGCATGGATGTCTGTGTTGTTCATAGGTTTAAGTAGTTCTTAGTCAAGGGGACTGATGATCTCAGATGTTAAGTCTCATAGTGCTTAGAGTCATTTGAACCTATGTTTGCCAGCGTAGTTGAACGCTTAGAGCGGGAGTTTATTTTGCTTTTACAGCTATAATCAAACAAAACTGTAGTTAGCATGATGAGATTTCCACTCTGCAGCGGAGTGTGCGCTGATATGAAACTTCCTGGCAGATTTAAACTGTGTGCCGGACCGAGACTCGAACTCGGGACCTTTGCCTTTCGCGGGCAAGTGCTCTACCAACTGAGCTACCGAAGCACGACTCACGCCCGGTACTCACAGCTCTACTTCTGCCAGTACCTCGTCTCCTACCTTCCAAAGTTTACAGAAACTCTCCTGCGAACCTTGCAGAACTAGCACTCCTAAAAGAAAGAATATTACGGAGACATGGCTTAGCCACAGCCTGCGGGATGCTTCCAGAATGAGATTTTCAATCTGCTAAGCCATGTCCCCGCAACATCCTTTCTTTCAGGAGTGCTAGTTCTGCAAGGTTCGCAGGAGAGCTACTGTAAAGTTTCAGAAGGTAGGAGACGAGGTACTGACAGAAGTAAATCTGTGAGGGCGGGGCGTGAGTCGTGCTTGGGTAGCTTACTTGGTAGAGCACTTGCCCCCGAAAGGCGAAGTTCCCGAGTTCAAGTCTCGGTCCGGCACACAGTTTTAATCTGCAAGGAAGTTTCAAAACTGCAGTTGTTTTCTTAACTATTTACGAAGTTATACACGGAAGTTTTTGTGTTATATGTTCTTTTCGTGTGTGTTGCCGATCTCTAACGTTGTTTATTTCGTTAAGTTTTTGTAAGTAAATCGGGCATCTTTTGAGTTGAAATAATCGAAATTCACGGTCAAAATCACACAAAGTCGATCTCTGAGAACCTTTTCCACCACGTCAGGTACTTTCCACGTAGCAAAGAAAAATGTATAAATCGATCAACACGCGGCGGGAAAATAAAAGTGAAGAGCTGTCCCGTAACCGGTGCGAAAAGTAAGTGATGAAATGAATGGTGGGTGAATCAAGAGACACCTTTCAATCGCCGCCTCGTAAAAGGCGCTGTTTCTTGCGCTGTGCTGAAGACGTCGAGGCTGAACCAGAGACGGACGGCGGCCGGTGACAATGGGGAACTCGGCAGCGGCTGTGACGACACGGCGGCCTCGGGGAGGACGTGAGCGGCAATTAAAGAGCCGGCAGGCGGCGGCGCGCGGCCAATACCGGCAGGCCGTCCGTCATGAGGCGTGGCAGCCGGCGAGGGCCGGCCGCCGCCTGCAGCAGCTAACAGCGGACCCCACTCTCCCACCCGCTCTCCGTCGTGATCCAGGAATTCTACTCCCCGCTGACCGCTCTCCTATCTGCGGCAATGCATCACTCCATTCTCACGTTTACGCCTCACTCTTTCTCCGCGCAGCAGATTTTGCAGTACACCGTGACCCGGAAACGTATAGACTGCGGTTGAGCTTTTACGGTCGTCATTGTTCCTATCTGTACCCGTTTTTCAGCACTTAGCGGCTGCGCTAATAGCTAGCCCGGTGCTAGGAAGCAGTCACCATCTAAATGTATTAAGGTTAAGGCGCGTCTCGTCTCTTGCCTTCAAGTACTGGGTACCACTCACATACTTGCTGCACTTGTTTAGCGGCCCCGTGAAGACTGCAGTACAGTATTTAGGATATGCGGAGCCCCAGGCTAAAACTGTCGTGAAGGCTCTAGCTGCGGAAATTTTCTGATAAATAGTCCGACGGAATTAAAGAGCAATTTTTTAGTAAAAGCCCGTAACGCATAGTTATATGGACAGTGGAATGAGTACACAGTATGTATTGAGAGTAAATCGAAGAAAGACAGAGCAGAAATGAGAACAGCGAGAAACTTAACATCAGGACTGATGGCAAGAAGTAGACTAAGTTAAGGAATTCTGCCACCTAGGCAGCATAATAACCAATGACGGACCTAGAAGGAGAACATCAAAAGCAGACTAGCATTGGCAAAAAGGGCATTCCTGGCCAAGGGAATTCTACTAGTATCAAACGTAGGCATTAATTTGTGGAAGAAATTTCTGAGAATATACATTCGGAGCGCAGCATTGTATGTTAGTGAAATATGGGCTATGGGGAAACTGGAACAGAAGAGATTCGAAGCACTTGGGATGTGGTGCTACAAGCCAATGTTGAACATTGGATGCACTGATAAGGTAAGGAATGAGAAGAGGAAAGGAATATGTGGAGAACACTGACAAGAAGAGGGAACAGGACGATAGGACATCTGTTAATACTTCACTGGGTGACTTCCATGGTACTAGAATGAGCTGTAGAGAGCAAAACCAGTAGAGAAAGACAGAGATTAGAACAAATCTAGCAGATAGTTAAGAACATACGTTGCAGGTGCTACTCTGATATGAGGAGGTCGGCACACGAGAGGAATTCGTGGCGGGCTGCATCAAACCAGTTAGAAGACTGATGACTCAAAAAAAATCGTAGTTAAAGGTTAATTTTTACTTACAATAAAACTCTCGTCTAGGCCACAAGCATTTACTATACACAGTGATTCCGTAATGATATTAAAAACTTTTAGGGGTGAAAAGAATGGGTAAATGTATCAAACTGAGTTAAAGGGCCCCGATCCGGAATAAACTGAGTCTGTAATTACTATCGAAAATTGTTCTGATGCCTGTGACAATAGAATACATTTACCTGTTCTTCCGTTGATGAGGTTGTAGGCGAGGCAAGTTTCAAACACGGCAGTATGGACCAAAACTAGAAAAAAAATGTAAACATGGCCTCTAAAATGCACACCTTGACAGCTATTGTAAGTAGGCTGTTTAGGTTTTTATGTTGGTAACGTCACGTAGCGCTCTGTATGAAAATCACTGACTGTGCTGTGTGCAGTCTGTGGCTGGTTGGCATTGATGGAATATTTTCTATTGTAGTGTTGGGCAGTTGGATGTGAACAGCGCGTAGAGTTGCACAATTGGAGGTGAGCCGCCAGCAGTGGTGGATGTGGGGAGAGAGATGGCAGAATTTTACGAGCGGACGATCTGGACGTGTGTTCGCCAGAAAGAGTAAATCTGTAATAGTGGATATCATGAACTGATATATATATTATGACTTCTGAACACTATTAAGGTAAATACATTGTTTTTTCTCTATCAAAATCTTTCATTTGGTTAGTATGCCTATCAGTAGTTAGTGCCTTCAGTAGTTTGAATCTTTTATTTAGCTGGCAGTAGTGGCACTCGCTGTATTGCAGTAGTTCGAGTAACGAAGATTTTTGTGAGGTAAGTGATTTGTGAAAGGTATAGGTTAATGTTAGTCAGCGCCATTCTTTTGTAGGGATTATTGAAAGTCAGATTGCGTTGCGCGAAAAATATTGTGTGTCAGTTTCGTGTTGATCAGAATAGGTAAAGAGCGAAATGTCTGAGTACGTTCAGTTCTGCTCAGCTGATTGAAAATCAAATAATGTAAGAGGTTTATCAGCACAGTAATTCATAAATTTACGTTTCACTATGATCACTTGTTCACGGTACTGCTGTTAATAACGGCCGGCCCGGGTGGCCGAGCGGTTCTAGGCACTACAGTCTGGAACCGCGCGACCACTACGGTCGCAGGTTCGAATCCTGCCTCGGGCATGGATGTGTGTGATGTCCTTAGGTTAGCTAGGTTTAAGTAGTTCTAAGTTCTAGGGGACTGATGACCTTAGAAGTTAAGTCCCATAGTGCTCAGAGCCATTTGAACCATTTTGTTAATAACGTTGCAGGGTGGGCAAGTTCCATTTGTCGTAGTATCCTTCAAAACAAGAAAAAAAATTTATAGCAAACATGGACCCTGAAATACATACCTTAAGAGCGAAGAGCATTTGTCAAATTCGCTAGTATGGAACACATTACTTCGCATGAACAAGTGCCCATAGCTCTTAAAGCACACATTTTAGAGCCCATATATTCTGGACATTAAAACCGAGCGAGGTGGCGCAGTGGTTAGCACACTGGACTCGCATTCGGGAGGACGACGGTTCAATCTCGTCTCCAGCCATCCTGATTTAGGTTTTCCGTGATTTCCCTAAATCGTTTCAGGCAAATGCCGGGATGGTTCCTTTGAAAGGGCATGGCCGATTTCCTACCCAATCCTTCCCTACCTCACGTTTGCGCTCTGTCTCTAATGACCTCGTTGTCGACGGGACGTTAAACACTAACCACCACCACCATTCTGGACATTTTTTTTCTTGTTTTCGTCCATAGTGCATCCTTCGAAAACATGGAAGGCGAAGACTTTGCAGTACAAGAGATGTGTTCCAAATGGTTCAAATAGCTCTGAGCACTATGCGACTCAACTTCTGCGGTCATCAGTCGCCTAGAACTTAGAACTAATTAAACCTAACTAACCTAAGGACATCACACACATCCATGCCCGAGGCAGGATTCGTACCTGCGACCGTAGCGGTCGCTCGGTTCCAGACTGTAGCGCCTAGAACAGCACGGCCACTCTGGCCGGCGATGTGTTTCACGTATCGAAGATAAACAAGTGATTTGGTAGAAAATCCGAAGAAATTCTGGTCCTATGTAAAGTACACAAGCGGCAAGACGCAGTCAATATCTTCGCTGCGCAGTGCCGATGGTACTGTTACCGACGACTGTGCCGCTAAAGCGGAGTTATTGAACGCAGTTTTCCGAAATTCCTTCACCAGGGAAGACGAATGGAATATTCCGGAATCTGAAACACGAACAGCTGCTAGCATGAGTTTCTTAGAAGTAGATACTTTAGGGGCTGCGAAGCAACTCAAATCGCTTGATACGGGCAAGTCTTCAGGTCCAGATTGTATACCGATTAGGTTCCTTTCAGATTACGCTGATTCAATAGCTCACTACTTAGCAATCATATACAACCGCTCGCTCACCGATAGATCTGTACCTACAGATTGGATAATTGCGCAGGTCGCACCAGTGTTTAAGAAGGGTAGTAGGAGTAATCCATCGAACTACAGACCTATATCATTGACGTCGGTTTGCAGTAGGGTTCTGGAGCATATACTGTATTCAAACATCATGAATCACCTCGAAGGGAACGATCTATTGATACGTCATCAGCTTGGTTTCAGAAAACATCGTTCTTGTGCAACGCAGCTAGCTCTTTATTCGCACGAAGTAATGCCCGCTATCGACAGGGCATCTCAAGACGATTCCGTATTTCTAGATTTCCGGAAAGCTTTTGACATCGTTCCTCGCAAGCGACTTCTAATCAAGCTGCAGGCCTATGGGGTATCGTCTCAGTTGTGCGACTGGATTCGTCATTTCCTGTCAGGAAGGTCGCAGTTCGTAGTAATAGACGGCAAATCATCGAGTAAAACTGAAGTGATATCAGGTGTTCCCCAGGGAAGCGTCCTGGGACCTCTGCTGTTCCTGATCTATATAAATGACCTGGGTGACAATCTGAGCAGTTCTCTTAGGTTGTTCGCAGATGATGCTGTAATTTACCGTCTAGTAAGGTCATCCGAAGACCAGTATCAGTTGCAAAGCGATTTAGAAAAGATTGCTGTATGGTGTGGGAGGTGGTAGTTGACGCTAAATAACGAAAAGTGTGAGGTGATCCACATGAGTTCCAAAAGATATCCGTTGGAATTCGATTACTCGATAAACACTACAATTCTCAAGGCTGTCAATTCTACTAAGTACCTGGGTGTAAAAATTACGAACAACTTCAGTTGGAAAGACCACATAGATAATATTGTGGGGAAGGGGAGCCAAAGGTTGCGTTTCATTGGCAGGACACTTAGAAGATGCAACAAGTCCACTAAAGAGACGGCTTACACTACACTCGTTCGTCCTCTGTTAGAATATTGCTGCGCGGTTTGGGATCCTTACCAGGTGGGATTGACCGAGGACATCGAAAGGGTGCAAAATGGGCAGCTCGTTTTGTATTATCGCGTAGTAGGGGAGAGAGTGTGGCAGATATGATACGCGAGTTGGGATGGAAGTCATTAAAGCAAAGACGTTTTTCGTCGCGGCGAGATCTATTTACGAAATTTCAGTCACCAACTTTCTCTTCCGAATGCGAAAATATTTTGTTGAGCCCAACCTACATAGGTAGGAATGATCATCAAAATAAAATAAGAGAAATCAGAGCTCGAACAGAAAGGTTTAGGTGTTCGTTTTTCCCACGCGCTGTTCGGGAGTGGAATGGTAGGGAGATAGTATGATTGTGGTTCGATGAACCCTCTGCCAAGCACTTAAATGTGAATTGCAGAGTAATCATGTTGATATTGATGTTGATGTTGATGTAAGTGACAACTTCTATTATCGTTCACGATGCGTTATGAGGCTGAGCAACCAATACCATGATGAGAGTGGCGTGCTGGCAGCAGTGTGTCCGTAGCCCCGTGCCCCCACCCGTATCAAGTGTCGCAACGGCTCAATGAGTCATCAGTTCTAACCGGGGCAGGGATCAGGGTGTGCGAACTTTTTTTTCTGATTTATATTATGGAGCTGCGAATTTCCAGAAAAAATTCTGTAACGAAATAGGAAGATAACCTTACACATCAAGTCCTCTTGGTTGCTCGACACAGCAAGTTTTGTTAATGGTCATATATGTCAGCTTTCTGACTGCCAAGCTGCTTCACAATACAAGTGTCTCTGAAGCAGTTCAAATCGACCATCAACGATACGAATTTCAATATTGTTCTTCACTTAAGACTCACATGCCAGGGTGATAAGTATGAAGGAAATTAACCTCTTGATTACTATAAGGCCTCTATGCTAAATTTCCACAGTAGCAATTAGGAACTCTCTCCAGACATTTGGTAACAGTGGCTCTAGCAACTTACTTTTTCTCTGGGTAGCTTGAAATATGGTAAATTTTGTTTCCTTAAATCCAATTGAATATTTTAAATATCATTTTTTGACAGCATTCACTTCTCCATTAATTAATGTATGGACCTCAAAACAAGCAGTTTGCCTGAGTAGCTACAGAGCAGGTTCTGAAAGGTATTGACACAATGTTTCGCATCCATTTACCATAAGAAATCAAAGAAAGAAATCAAACACATTACCTTACATTTACTCTCTGTGCCTTGACTAACACATATGAAGCCATGACAAAAATAAATTATTTGAAGAATCTTGTGTGAAAGGAAAAAGAACAGGATGTGATGCTTTAATTATAGCACACTGGATCAGGAACAATTAAATTAATTCTGTGCCACATTGATGTATCGCATACTAGCGTAATAAAATACTCATCAAATAAAAGCGGTTTTGTGCCTCCATTGCTATAGAGTGTGAAACACAAATCGTAGACAGATTTTAGAGGTCACCACTCAACAGCATTAAAGCATTTTACACCGTCGAGAGTGAGCAGTGAAGCAGACGTTGTCGGCAGAAGGCGAGGCAGCGCAGTGCCTGAGCCCCTGCCGGTAGGCAGCAAACGGGTCCCAGAGAACTCCGACGGATGCGGTGTTCAGAGGCAGATGGCCGGCCAAGAAATCTCTCGCTATAATAGTGTTGAGCCTAACTGTTACTACCAATGTGACAGAAAGCGAAATATATTGTAGATTCGCATGAATTTCACTAATAGCTTCAGCACCGAGAGGAAAGGGGCGATAAAAGTTTTGTCGACCTGTGCTTTCTGTTGCCATATGTCGTTTTAGCTATTCTCGTGTTTTACCTCCAGACTACGGTCATAGACAAGACTGATGTACTCAGAGTGCAGACAGGACTTCCTCCGGGAAGTGCCGTAGTCTACAATGTTGCCATATCGAGCATATTGCCAGACACAGAGGGGAGCACGACTGTATTGCCCACCTCACATGAACGACTCGTTGGTCAATTTTTTTGTCTAAGACTGTATCTACAACACATATTGCACGATGAAGACACAGAAAAATTAAAAAAAAATTAGTTTACCAGAGCAACGTTATCTATAGCGTTCGAAGTATTCATAGTATTGTATACATGTGTCTAAATGCCTTCCAATGCCCACTCAAGGAAGACAAGGATACACAGTCTAGCTTCAATATTATAAATATGCCAGAGTTTGTGAATGAACTCAGACTTGGATTGATAATGATTTCGAATATTTAGCAGTCCTATACCCATTGGTGATAAACTTGTTTTCAACCAATTATTCCCACAGCTACAGGAACACTACTTGTGATACCTCTGACAAAATACTTACGATGTGCTTTCAGACGAAAAGATCTACCTGACACAAACTGTTTGTTTTACAACCTTCATACCTGGATAAAGAGCTTTTCCTATTTGAGATATCTGTGAACGTTGCTCTGCACAAGTAGATTTAAGAAGAAACTAAATTCCTTCAGCTACGACAATGTTTAAGGAAATCTTCTTAATGGAACTAAATCGTGGTTTGTGAATCGTTTACCAGCTGTACTCTGCCGCATTTCGCTGGTTGGAAGGCAGAAAGCTTACTGACAAATTTCACAGAAGGAAAAGGGAGACGAAATGTCTCCCAGTGAAAAGTCGTGTTGTTTTATTTAAATGATTACAAAATCAGGTAAAACGAACAGTGAGGTTGTCAGTAAAAGCACATTACTGTTGTCATTATGATGTTGCACCGCCCATGGCCTGTAATAATAAAGGACCCGTTCAGATCAGGCATATTGTATACAGAAGTGAAAGAGAGATCACCACTAAATTCTACAATCCGTATGCATTGCATACACACAGAAATTACTGTTGCAGTGTACTTATGGAGCTCAATGGGTTAATTGCGTATTTTCCGGTTAGAAAGAGCACTGGCAAAAAGTCTTCGCTACCTTAGGTTACTTAAACCGCTGTCACTCTGAGCTAGAATTTATGGTCAGCGACTAAATGTAGCCGGCGGAAGTTTCCATGCGGTTCTAGGCGCAGCAGTCTGGAACTGCGCGACCGCTACAGTTGCAGGTTCGAATCCTGCCTCCAGCATAGATGTGTGTGATGTCCTTAGGTTAGTTAGGTTTAATTAGTTTTAAGTTCTAGGGGACTAATGAACACAGAAGTTGAGTCCCATAGTGCTCAGAGCCATTTGAACCATTTGACTAAATGTAAGGTCAATGGGTCGGATGCAGGTATTTCAAATGTAAAACACTTTCCCGCATTATAGAAGCGAATATTAAATTTGAACTAATATTGCGAAAATTTTGAGCTTGGATAGCTTAGAATGAAAATCTTTCTATTTATTGCAAAGGAAAACAATGATTTTCTAAAACATTCTCTGTCATACAAAGATTGAAACAGGTCACGTCGACCAAATCATGTGGATGAACCGACAGCGACGTATATCGGAAGGCAGTTAAGATCCCTTAGCTTTTGGTTTGGCAGTATTCGACAGCCATTTCTTGGCGCAAGTAAATGAAGAAAGACAGCGTGTTTTTGTTATCAAGTGACGTCTTCATCAGTTACTTGAGTTTAAATGTAATCTACTAGTAATTGCTGATGTTTGATATTAACATGGAAAGAATTCCATAGACAGGGAAAGAACCTGTTCTTTGGCAGCTACGTCTATAATGACCAAAAGCCATTAAATGATGTTCAAGCACGTGAGTCGTAGTAGTGGTATGAAGAAAATGATAGTAATAATTACGATAATAATCGAATTATGCGATAACTTCACACCTCACAGTGGATTTTCTCGAACTAAGAAATTTTCTGAATTAGTGAAAATTTCAAAATGGCTTCACATCGAGACTATGATGCCTAGAAGAGTCTTTACATCATGCAGAAATGAGAATAGCATAATCTCCGCGTCAGAAGCTTGCTTCTACTTAACCATTTAATAGACTCGCATTATTTCCACCGTGACTAATTTTGAAAGCTAAGCATATGATCCGTTACAGCACACTCCTGGGACTGGGAAATGTGGCCACAGTGGTCTGGTGCAACGAACTGTCACAGGTGCAATGCGTGGGTTCAGGCACTTATTTTTAAGAAGCACAAACAGATTTTTACTTTACCTCTGGTAAACTCAAGAGAAAGACGTTGTAATTCAGAATCCGCATTAAACATCACGTTCCTTCATTACCCGGTTTACGTTAGGAAATAACATAGGCGAAAGTCATGGTAAACAGAAATACTGTCTCCAGCAAACTTACTTACACTAGAATTTTTTTTTTTTTTTTTTTTTTTTTGTGAACAGATAGCCATTTAAAGGAAGTGGGCTCTTATTTTATTTGTACTTGATTGAACTACGGATGTTGAAAATTTTGGTGCTGGACTATGATTTGAATTCGTATCTCCTCTCTTGAGGAACTGAATCTCTCAGGACAGTATAGTTCAGTCATTTCGTTCTTCTTCGCAAGACTGCAATCTTCTCTAGGTCTCCTCCAAAAGAAAGTATGTGGGTCCCAATACTGATCCAGTACAGAAATATTCATAATTTCAATTCAAGCCCTACCACGTGCACACCGGCCAGCTAGTGAAAATTAACATGCATTTGTAATGCCTGTTCATGTGGAGCCAACATTCACAATAGGTGTCGTTATTTCTGGTCAGGCACGCACACCTCTTATTGTTGGTGAGTAACCAATTGATACTTAAGCTACATACGTCGATGATAAAGAAGGACGGTAGGTGTGCGGTTCGATTATCGATAAGGCACAAAAAGTTCTATCCTTACATTAGATTCAAATACCTAACAGCTGGTAAGAAAACCCAATACATAACATTTGATTTTACTTAGTTAACAATCCGATTATGTGTTTCGTTCCTATCTCCGTCACAGAACTTCACATCGTGCGCTTCATCATTAAATGCATGCACACTTTGTTACTTCTGAATGGAGGTATATCAGACATCTTTCGTGGTTAGTTAACAGAGAGGAAAGGGTCTCGATAGGAGTCTCGGTTTATTACAAAAAATGTGGTCTCTTATTTTCAAGTTTAGATTTGGTTACTGATACTGACGAACACTTCGGAAATCATGACTCTTAATGGCTAGTCAGCAATATGATTAGATTGCATTAGATTCGGAGATATTTGTTCCATAGATCATAAATACGACATTTCGTAATGATGTGTCAATTTTAATGAAAGATTCCTTTACATAACATGATGCAATTTCTTTACAACAATTATTTACTCTCTCCCTCTCATTCTTTTTTATATTTATCTCTCTCTCTCCATCTTTCTCTCTCTCTCTCTCTCTCTCTCTCTCTCTCTCTCACTCACACACAAACACACACACACACACACACACACACACACACACACACACACACAAACATTGGTTTTTATTTCTATTTGTTTGTTGTGCTCGACTATCGGCCAGGCACGAAAACGTCCATGAATGAGTTTCTTAGTTTTGAGTACACTTACGAAAGAAATATAAAAACAACTATGGGATTTACTGATTAATGATGCTTAGTTTACAGTCAGTTCTGAGGATTATTAGTAACTACGCTCCAGTCCCTAAACCTAGTTACAGAAATGCAAATCAGACGCATTACGTATTCCAGGCCGTGCCAGCCGCGTCTTTGAGATGCCAGCTATGGTCACTTCCCAGCCCTCTGTAGGAACACATCGGTTCATCCTCTTCCTGTTGGTACTGTAACTGAGATGTGGCAACAAGGCAAGGTATGTTTGGCAACTCTGTGATCGACGAGTTACTTCCTGGTGGGCACGGAAGTAAGCCTCCAAGTTCACTTGACTTTACCTGTCATTTCCGTTGAATAATCTGGGTTACTATCGCTTGAGGTGTAACAAAAGGTTGTAAATTTACGGTTTTCAGCCCAGGAAAGTCATTGCACGTGGAAATCGCAACTAATCTTGTGCTTTAAATAGCGATTTACGAGTTCTAGTTCCTATTGGCCTCGTAATAGGAAAGCTAGACACATACTACTTCGCTAGCTCTGTCATCACATGCTGACCTGTAGAAAAGCGACTGTTCTTGTTCGCGGTTCTAATCTCGCTGACTGTGACGTTTTTATCCCGTCTGTGAAAGAGCTACAAGCAATCAGATCAAACATGGATAACGAAAACGCAAGAAAATACTCTCGGCTCATAGTGTGCAATGGTGAAAAACTTACAATGCTGCACAACAGGTAATGCCTCTTTCCGTTGCTGACGAGAAAAATTTGGGTTTCGTGGAATACGTACATTTATTTATGAAATACTACATTTGCATACCTCTTGAGTATGACACAGCATACCAATTAAACACAGACCCAATCGAAATCTGAGTGAGTAGTATTTTCCTAATTCGGTTCGATTGAGGCACGCTTGTGTACAGACACACAGCTTTATTAAAACAGACGTTCGTCGTAAGGTTATCGTGGGTAGTTTTATTTCATTTCTTGTAATACAGTGTACAATTTTCGTAGAGGTTCTTTTAGTGTTGTTTAAACCATAGTAAACATGAGAGAGAAATTAATCACCAACGATATATGCAAATTATCTGATGTTATCTATAACAGTCTGACAATGCACATGCAGTTTATTGATTACATGCACGTAGAAAACTTGTTCTGAGTTAAAGCTATCAAACAAGGGTTAAAGAAGAACAAAATGCCACTACCACACGGCAGCCAATGTAGAAAATATTTTTGTGACGTATTTTGGCACGATGCGCTCTCCCCATACATAATACAAAAGTTTCGAGCTGCATCTGCTACCTGACAGTCTATTAAACCTGAAAAAAACAAAATGTCGCAGTAGTTGGACCTTTTCCCACATGCGACTATTTTGGGCTGAGAAGTGAAGGGAATTATGTTCAAAGTTCCATTAGATTGATAGCTTCTGCAGACAGCAGAATTGCGTTTTAAAAAATGTAGCACTGAATATATTTGAAGTCAGGATGTCTTGTCTACAATGAACTACACTTACCGTTATACTACCAGCTCAACCATATGGCCGGATGTAGATTTCTGAGAGACAGTTACAGCTTTTCTTTTGCACTGCACGACGTTTTCAACAAACAGATAGCGCAATAGAGTAGCTCAAGTGGAAAGAAACACCTCCCATTTAAATTTCTGCATCCTACACTGTTGGCAGTTCTGTGTAGGTGGCAGTTACGTGATTTTATTTCGGTGATCACAAAAGAGAGTCGAAAATATGCGCTGGGTAGCCGAGGCAGCTGGTTCATGGCGATTCGGTCAACCAAGTAAATGAATGTACTGAACATGCTGCAAACCACTACAGGGAGCCTGTGTGTCAGGATTCTCATCCAGTGTGGCGCAACCGCGTTATAATAGAAAAATGAGCCACACCGATGAGGATTTTATGGTCTGTTGGACTGCTGATAGATTCATACACTCATTTTCTGGGTTCTATTCCAACTTCTGCCGATGATTTTTGATAGGGAGAGACAGATTCTATTCTCTTCTGGCTACGCCAAGTGAAGAAGGTATAATGGCATTGTGGTCTGAAATTCACATTAAACATGATATTCCTTCTCTAGCAGGCAGACATTACGTTGAACCACAATAAAGTCATGAGTGGTGTCATGTAGAAACTCTATCATCATTAACCTTTCTTATACTAGTTATTTATATCTAGTGATGAAACAAACGATATGTAGGGTCACAGGAGACTTATTCCATCTTTTATTTGCGCTCCTGTATGTCGATAAAATTGGTTCTGAACTGGGAATGCAACTGAGACCGCCCTTAACGCGGAATTTGAACCCTTCGTGACAATACAGCTCGACTACAATGTGTTGTTTGTTCAAAACTGCAAATTCCTCAACATCTCCACATATTGCGCGTGAATAGGTTCGAATCCTGGCCCGGCACTAAGGTTTTCTATATGTATTATCAAGCTCTAGCACGAGAACACCTATCTGCTGGTGGATAATGATTTTGATTTTTAATGTATTTTTATTCGTTGTCAACACTAACGATATCTGACGTTTTTGACTCCCAATGAGACACAGAACTATTTGCGAGATCACTGTAAGTTCGAGGATGTTATTCCGAGCTGTTTGTGGAGAAAAATTCGGTAGCTGACGTCTCTTTGTGTGTAGTCAGCAACGATATGTGTGGGGTTCGATTACCAGTCAGCACTGAACTCTTCGTCATATTATTTCTAGTTCAAACATGCTCACATGTCGCTTCAGGTGTAACAAACCCACGTTTAACGTTCGTTTTTTCTAGAATGTAACAGCGATAGGTGTCGGGTTGGAGTCCTGGGAAGGAAAAAATTAATGTTTCGTCTCGTCATTTCAGTTAAAACATCTTGCTACTGCGAGGAAATCCGATATGTCACAGTTGATTGAGCTTCGATAACAATCCGATTCTGTTCTCGGTTAGAGTCGCTGTATCACACAAGGCTTTAACTCACGACATCTCAAGTAAGTTACTTGTGAAGAATCAATATTTAACAACTCTCGTAGTTCGTGAACAGGAATAATAGATGCTGGGTGGGAATTCGATTCCGCTTAATATGTTTAAGTTATGTAATTTAAAGTTGATGTTTCCTAACTGATACTGTCTAAGATCGCGGTATATCACTCTCTGTACGCCTAGTGAGGAATGACTGTTAGTTTCCGTCAGTCACGAAATCTGTGCTTGGTCTGCATGACCTGGGTTTGAATCCATATGCAGAACGAGACGGTTCGTCGTGTCATTTGAAGTTCATACATATTCTCAACTATCAGCTCGTGAAAAACTTAAATTTTTAATGACGCTTTGTGTTAAATAATAAGTACGGAATGTTACTTTGAAGAGGAAATCATTAATACGACGAACTTACTACGTGCATTACTTCTCTGACGTAATGAGAGTGGTAACATTTCAGGTATGTCATGTATTGTAATAAATGTGAGCTTACAACCCTTAAGGACAGTCTTATTGCTGATAAGGTGTTTCCTGATATTTGTAGTATCGTGGTATTACTTTACATCTTAAGTTATTGCGAGCAAACCTTTGGAAAAAGTTGGAGTGTATAGGATCCCATGCAGCTGTGGTGATGTTTATGTGGGTACCATTACAAGAACTGTTTCTAAACGTTTGGAAGAGCACAAGGGAAATTGTAGAAGAGGAGAAACGGAATGATCAGCTGTTGCGGAGCATGCTTTCCAGCCAGGGAACCACAATATTCGTTTCGAGGGGACGCAAGTACTAGCGGCCACAAGCGGGTACTACGAAAGGCTCTACAGGGAGGCAATCGAAATCGCTAAACACCCCAATAATTTCAACCGAAAGGAGGAGGGCGTAAAATTAAACGGTATATGGATGCCGGTGTTAAAGAAGATGTGTACCATCCGTCCACTACTGGGTGATGGCAACGGCGATCGACGGCGACGGAAAGCGGCCAATTGCAATGACGTTTTCAAAACACCTTACGTCACACCGCGGCGCGGGAGCGCGCGGACACGGAATTTAGCGGCAGTCAGTAGCGAGCCAGTGGGTGTGTTGGACCTTCCATCGAGCTACGGACCCCCTTGAAGATGTCTCCCGCAGTCGGAGACGAAACGTTGGGAATTAAGACAAAATTCGTCAACCGACCACGGCATAAGAGCCCGGATAATTATAATGGACACGATATTTCCGGCCGTGAAAGTCTACATTATAGTATTACTTATAGATTCTGTAACGCCACTGTCCATATCTCGCTTAATTTCAAGGCCTCTTCATTTCTATTAAAATTATCTTCATGTTTATAAATTTCAATAGCCTCCCTATATAGTCGTGGATAATTTTAATAGAAAAGAAGAGGCCTTGAAATTAAGCGGGATATGGACAGTTGCGTTACAGAATCTGTTGTGACGTAACAAGACTGTTAAGCCACACTGAAGTAGCCGAAAGAAAGGCACGCGTACACACACGCCGACGGGCGTGAATTCTGGAACAGGATAACTATTGAATGGTAGCAAGAAAAGTACGTAGCTGCTTTATACTTAACTTTATTAGTTGATGACTACAGCGTTCTTCTTGAGACATTTATACTATAATTCTCAAACTATGTAAGGCTAATGGCGCCTTGCTAGGTCGTATCCATGGACTTAGCAGAAGGCTATTCTAACTGTCTCTCGGCAAATGAGAGGAAGGCTTCGTCCGTATTGTCGCTAGCAATGTCGTCGTACAGCTGGGGCGAGTGCTATATCGTATCTCGAGACCTGCCTTGTGGTGGCGCTAGGTCTGCGATCACACAGTGGCGACACGCGGGTCCGACATGTACTAAATGGACCGCTGCCGATTTAAGCTACCACCTAGCAAGTGTGGTGTCTGACGGTGACACCACAGAATCGATAAGTGATTTTTATCCATGACGGACTATTATCGATAGTTACATTTTATCTTTGACTAGTTTTCTCTCTGTTACTATGTGCAAGCTAGACCACGCCCACTTTCCTCGTTATTTAGGCCGCTCTCCGACGCCCGACTCTTCGGTCGGCAGGACTCAGCAGGACCAGCCATACCTCTGAGGATGTCCAACGTAGTATTGGACGAAACGTTAGGAATAGAAGAATTCCATGGACCACGGCCATATAACCCGGAAGAATTATCAACAACAGTACCATCCGGTCGTGAAAGCCTTCATTGTATGATTAAAAGTATTTTTCGTTGCGACAGGGTCTTTTCACGAAATTTCTATCAGCAAAGTTCTCCGCCAAATGCGAAAATAATTTGTTGGCGCTCACATACATAGGGAGAATTGATCATTGTAATAAAATATGTGGAATTAGAGCTCGCACGGATAGAATTAAGTGTTCGTTCCTCCCGAGCGCTGTTCGAGAGTGGAATGATAGCGGGAAGGTGGTCGATGAACCGTCAACCATGTACAGAGTCATGTAGATGTAGTATATGGCAGAGAGTTAAGAAACAGAAAAAAACGCTAAGATTAATCAGTTAAACAATCGTGGTCTGGGGGAATTAAAAAACGGTCAGCAAAGGGACTCGATATTTAAGTGAAGAGTAAGATGGCCATCAGTATACCAGCCGAAATAGTAGGGTTATTTGTGGAAGACATCCGGGAGTATGCCAATGTTCTCAGAGCAGTTTTATGGGCACATAACGAAAAGAGACGTGACGATGCAAGGAAAAGATTGAAGGAAGCATTACTAAAGAGGGACGATCACTAAGTTTAAGCAAAAAGAAAATGTAAAATGTGTGTGAGGTCGTTGAGGCGCAGCGTTTGGGAGCGAAGGAGCGATAAATATCGCAGAACTGCCCGTCTACTTCGGCAGACGCGTCTTTTCCTTTTTCTTGTGTCAACACGGTAAGAAACGCTAACGCCTGCGGAGCGGAAAAGAATGAAGAGTGCTAAGTGCGCGGGGCGCTGTTTATTAGCTGCCAGGACGCAGGTGTCCGTGCAGTTAAAATGATATGTTAACTAGGAGCGCGGGAAGCTCCCATTAGCGGCCGTCCGGGAGGCGAGATATATCTCGCGCGGCCGCCTCCCCGCCTCCAGGAAGCGGGCGCCGCGCCTACGGCCGGGGGCCGCAGGATGGACGGCTCACTCCGGAGGCTAAGGGCCACGCCGCGTAGCGGTTCCTCCTCTGCCGGCCGGCCTTAATAAACAATTACAGACGCCTCGCTCTGGCCTCCTGCGTAGCCACAGCAGTGCTCATCTGGGTCTGCAATAAATCCTCTACTGCCCCGATAAGAAGTGTGGGCGCAACTTCGGCGTCCTTCGTATGGGTAACACAGTGCACGTAAATCACGACTATTTGCGACAAGCGACCAGTGATCATTTCTTTTCCTTGCTAACGTCAATGAAAAAGACAATTAAACAAAATTTGTCTTCTTTCCTGCAGTCAACAGTCTTCTGATTTGAGGCGGCCCGCCACGAAATCCTTTCCTGTGCCAACATCTTCATCTCAAGGTAACACTAGCAACCTTCGTCCTCAGTTATTTGCTAGATGTATCCCAATCTCTGCCTCCCTCTACAGTTTTTACCTTCTACAAGTCCCTCTATTTCACTACTGGCCATTAAAATTGCTGCACCTCGAAGATGACGTGCTACAGACGTGAAATTTCACTGACAGGAAGAATATGCTGTGATATTCAAATGATTAGCTTTTAAGAGCATTCTCACAAGGCTGGCGCCGGTGGCGATACCTACTTCGTGCTGGTATGAGGAAAGTTTCCAACCGATTTCTCATACACTGCTGCCCTGGCCAGCACATTCTCCAGATCTCTCACCAATTGAAAACGTCTGGTCAATGGTGACCAAGCAACTGGCTCGTCACCATACGTCAGTCACTACTCTTGATGAACTGTGGTATCGTGTTGAAGCTGCATGGGCAGCTGTACCTGTACACGACATCCAAGCTCTGTTTGACTCAATGCCCAGGCGTATGAAGACCGTTATTACGGCCAGAGGTGGTTGTTCTGGGTACTGATTTCTCAGGATCTATGCACCCAAATTGCGTGAAAATATAATAACATGTCAGTTGTAGTATAATATATTTGTTCAATGAATACCCGTTTATCATCTACATTTCTTCTTGGTGTAGCAATTTTAATGGAGAGTAGTGTATCATGGAAGTTAGTCCCTTATGGCTTAACACATGTACTGTCATCCTTTCCCTTCTTCTTGACAGTGCGTTCCGTATATTCTTTTCCTCGCCGATTCTGTGGAAAACTTCCTTGTTACTTATCTTAGCAGACCACCTAATTTTCTACGTTCTTTTGTAGCACCACATCTCAAAGGCTTCAGTTCTCTTCTGTTCAGGTTTTCCCACAGTCCATGTCTCAATGTGCCCCAAACGTACATTCTCAAAACTTTCTTCCTCAAATTAAGATCAATGTTTGGTACTAGAAGACTTCTCTTGGGCAGGAATGCCCTTTTTGCCAGTGCTAGTTTGCTTTTTATGTCCTTGATCCGCCCGTCATGGGTTATTTCGCGGTCTACGTAGCAAAATTTCTTAACTTCGTCTACGTGGTGATCACCAATTATAATATTAATGTTGTCGCTGTTCTCATTTCTGCCACTTCCCATTAATTTCTTCTTTTTTTAATTCACTCTCAGTCCATAATCCGTAATCATTAGTCTGTTCATTCCATTCAACACATCCTATAATTGTTATACGAGTACAGCTTCGCTGAGGATGGCAATGTCATTACCGCATCTTAACATTGATATTCAGTCTGGAACCGCGTGACCGCCACGGTCGCAGGTTCGAATCCTGTCTCGGGCATGGATGTGTGTGATCTCTTTAGGTTCGTTAGGTTTAAGTAGTCCTAAGTTCTAGGGGACTGATGACCTCAGATGTTAAGTCCCATAGTGCTCAGAGCCATTTTTTCTTAACATTGATATACTTTCGCCTAGAAGTTTAATCCCACGAACCTTTCTTTTATTACAGTCATTACTTCTTCGACGTATAAATCCTATACCAGGGGATTCGACGTATAGATTGTACAGCAGGGGAGAATGGCTACACCGCTACCTTACACCCTTTTCATGCGAGCACTTCGTCCTTGGTCCTATTGTTCCCTCTTGGTTCTTACAACATAGTGAAAAAAGTATCCAGCCACTGTTATTGTTGTTATTTATTAACCACAAATAGCACCGTTAGCGATTTCTACAGAGAAGTTGATCATAATGTGGCCGTTCACAATTAATTATAGCTTATTATTTACGCTGATCTACGATACTGGTTGCTTTGCTTTGGGATCAAAGATGCTTGCAATGGTGACGACCTACAGCAAGGAAATATGTAAGAAAATTGACTGCTGTAAGTAGACCTAACAATGCAATAAAAAATACGTAAAAAAAAGCGTAGTAAAGCACTCTCACCCCGAGGAATTTGTGCTGCAACGTAGATCAATCAGCATCCTATGTACATCAAAAGATTTATGAAATTTTAAACGCGAACACCCGTCCGATTGTGAGCTCGTTGGTTCGAAACTGGTAACAGCGCTGTTTGTTGTTATTAGCTAACGTGATTAGTAGTGGCTGGTTGCTGTTTTAGATTCATGGTAAAAAGTTACCTGTAATTTTACGCTGTAGGGCCCAAGAGTAGGGAGAGCGGTGTGCTGACCACATGCCACTCAATATCCGCATCCAGTGACGCCTATGGTCTGAGGATGACACGGCGGCCGGTCGGTAACCGTTCGGCCTTCCACGTTTAGTTTAGAGGCCAGGACTGGACGATCTTCACGATGGGTGCTGGACCTGAGTTTCAATGTTCAGGAATAACGTAGTTCGAACACAATATACGTTCCAAAATCCTACTGCATACCGACGTTGACGATATGGGCCTGTAATTTAGTGGATTATTCCTACTACCTTTCTTGAATACTGGTGAGACCTGTGCAATTTTCCAGTCTTTGGGTACGGATCTTTCGTCGAGCGAACGGTTGTATATGATTGTTAAGTATGGAGCTAATGCGTCAGAATACTCCGAAAGGAACCTAATTGGTATACAGCCTGGACCAGAAGACTTGCTTTTATTAAGTGATTTGAGTTGCTTCACTACTCCGAGGATATTTACTTCTTCGTTACTCATGTTGACAGCTGTTCTCGATTCGAATTCTGGAACATTTACTTCGTCTTCTATTGTGAAGGCATTTCGCAAGGCTGTGTTTACTAAATCTGCTTTGGCGGCACTGTCTTCAGTAGTATCTCCATTTTTCTAGCGCAGAGAAGCCATTGATTGTTTCTTGCCGCTAACATACTTCACATACGACCAGAATCTCTTTGGATTTTCTGCCAGGTTTCGAGACAAAGTTTCGTGGTGGAAACTGTTATAAGCATCTCGCATTGAAGTTCGCCCTAAATTTCGAGCTTCTGTAAAACATCGCCAATCTTGGGGATTTTGCGTCTGTTTGTATTTGGCATGTTTGTTTCTTTGTTTCTGCAACAGATTTCTGACCCACTTTGTGTACCAAGGAGGATCAGCTACGTTGTTTGTTAATTTATTTGGTATAAATCTCTCAATTGCTGCCGATACTATTTCTTTGAATTTAAGCCACATCTGGTCTACACTTATATTATTTATTTGGAATGAATGGAGATTGTCTCTCAGGAAGGCGTCAAGTGAATTTTTATCTGTTTTTTTGAATATGGAAAATTTTCGCTTATTTTTGGAGGATTTAGGGATTACAATGTTCAGTCTCTCTACGACAACCCTGTGTTTACTAATCCGTCTATCGGTTCTGATGCTCGTTATTGACTCAGGAAGTCAAGTGTGTTTTCACAACCGTTTACTATTCGCGTGGGCTCATGAACTAACTGCTCGAAATAATTTTCAGAGAATGCGTTTAGCACAATTGCGGATGATATTTTATGCGTACCTCCTCAACTAAACATCTATTTTCGCCAACATATCGAGGGTAAATTAGGGAGGTCGGTAAAGGATTTGTTGGGTGTATCACAATCTCTGACTCCTCCTACAGTTTTCATATTCTAAGATCTCTACTAGCATCGCAGTTATTTCCTGATTTTTAACTAATATCCTACCATCTTGTGTCTTCTTCTTGCCAGTGTTTTTCACACCATTGTCTTCTTGTCGATTCTGCGGAGAACCTCCTCATTTCTTATCCTATCAGTTCATTTACTTTTCAACATCATATCTCAAACGCTGCGATTGTCTTCTTTTCCGATGGTCCGACGGTCAATGATTCACTGTCATACATTCCCAGAGATGTCTTCCTCAAATTAAGGTCTATGTTCGGTAATAGAATAGTTCTTTGGGCAAGATTGCCCTCATCCTCTGTGCTAGTCTGCTTTTTCATGTTCTCCTTCCTTCACCTTTCATGTGTTTTTTTGCTTCCAAGTTAGCAGAATTCCTTCACTTTGTCTACTTAAGACGAATCAAGTTGAGTATCCAGTCTGATCTGCTATGTCAGATTCATAATTACGCTTAGTCCCAGTGAATCTCGTTGCTCATGATATAATACTTGGTAATATAGTTACAGTGATCTAAGTACTTTGTTAAGTGTGAAATATTGTTAATTGAAGAAGTTAATACAGTACGGCCTTACATATTTAATGTGCGGTAGGAAACATATTTCGGCATATTAACGCTTATCATTTGAAAGCGCATATCTCCAACTTTTCCGGAATGTGTCTAAAACTGCCTGAAACTAATTATCTTCCGAACTAATTAATATTAAAGCTTTGGACCATTGCTAACTTCAGTTATAAATTCTGTCAAAATTACTACTTGATTCTGAACTTTGGCATTATAATATAGTTTTTATATTTTTTACGTTTCGTTTGACCAGCAGCATTTATTAATTAAGTCACAAATTAGAAAGTTCATTTTTTTGAGAGGCATAAAATATTTTATTTAAGATGTCTGCTGTTAATAACGAGTAGTGGAAAACATACTGTTCATAGGCGAAACTGTAAATGCCTCTTGCACATCTGAGGTCAGGCAGTCTGCAGCTGGGGGTAAAGGGAGCAACCTCCACAATATGTCTCTTGTCGCGGGCATTGATCCGTAGTCCTATAATCAACGTTCTGAAACATTCGTATATATTTCGTACAGTTCGTTTCTTCACTTGCGGGTTTAATTCATGACTTCTGAGATAATAATTACTAACGAATTACGAGTCAGGATTTATTAGACGGACCTAGTGATTACTGACTCCTACGAACAATGACTGGTTAGAAGGACAGTGTTGAAGAACTTACTGATTATTTTTGTGCACTATCGTAATTGTTTCTAGTCCCCCAAAAGATGTATGAGGACAACGGTGTGGCGAACCGATATGTCAAATTTTTGCCACATGTGAACCATTTTGAACCACTGGACTGTGTCGGGCGATTACTGAACGAGAACAATTTAACAGTCTATTAACTAGTGTAGTAGGTTTTGATCTGCTTTCCTGTGATTCGAGCTATACGTGCGACCCGCAACTGGCCATATCAGTGAAAATTTTACAGCAAGAGTGTAACTAAAGTGCTTTACATCCACCTCTGGTGTCGAACATAATATTGCTACGGACTGTTGGTGGAACTAAAACCTTCCACTCAGTTCTGGAGCCAGCCGAGAAGAACAGAAGGGCTTATGTGGAAGGTTAGCAGGTTTGTGCCATCCTTCGTGGTCCATAATCGCTAATCTCAGTTCTGCTACGCTTATAACTTTCTTCTTTTTCGGTTTACTCTCAGTTCATGTTTTATATTCGTAGGCTGTTCAATCCATTTAAAAGGTCCTGCAATTCTTCTTCACTTTCACGGTCAATGGTTCTGTCAGCAGCGAATTCTTGAACCTTTCTTTTATCTCTGTCTTTTCTTTGTCGATGAACAGTAGGGGCGAAATGCTACATCCTAGTAGTATATCCATTTTAAACCGAGCACTTCGTTCTTGGTCATCTACGTACCAAACTTGGTTAGAAATGCCTTGTATGTTTCAGAATTATGCTTATTTTTCAATGTCACACCTTCGTATTTTCGGGTGAACTCGTAGGACTGCCGGCGGTTGTCAACATAAATTGGTACAAACGCTTCAGAATTCCCAAACGCACTCTCAACCCTAGAGCAGTACGAAATCAGAGGAGACA
Organism: Schistocerca americana; assembly: GCF_021461395.2. Lineage (NCBI taxonomy): Eukaryota > Metazoa > Arthropoda > Insecta > Orthoptera > Acrididae > Schistocerca > Schistocerca americana. The sequence continues at coordinate 8,145,661 of NC_060120.1, read as the reverse complement.
GAAGTCCCCTCCCTCCCCCCCCCCCCCCCCCAAAATCACTCCCTACCCTAAAATACAGGCTGTGTACTGTACAGGTAAGTACTGGTGATACTGAAAGTAGAAGACCAGCGTAGCTTGCAGTATAACCGCACTCTAACAGTGCTAAATCATCTCACATTGGTCATGAAGATGCTTCAGAATACTTTGAGGCAAACAGCATATATTCGCGTGCACACGAAAGTACGACATAATAATCAATCTCGTTTTCACGTGTGTTTCGACAACTTAATACTAATTACTACGAAAATGCAAATGTGTTCATTAGCGATCGAGAGATTTTACTGCGACAACGAAAAAGAGTTGAAATTTCAATACAACTGTATGAAAATAGTTTCCAAGACACTTAAACACATTGGAATATCCTCCTTTGTTTAGTAAATTAGTTGTTAATTAAGAAGTGCTAAATTTTGCTTTACCGTTTTCTGACGATAGTGTGCAGGAAATTTGCTAGGTCCAGTATTATTTTTGGATTATTTTAATTTTGATGTAAATCCTTTTAATATAGAGGGTGGCCAGAAACAGACTGAAAAGCTTGTAAGGGCGTTGCAGTGTGGGCTGCGCTGAGAAGTAGTTGTTCAGGAAAATTCGATACGCTCTTCCGGTTCCGAGTTAACTGCGATTGAAGTTTGTCGGTGAGACCGTTGCAAGCACAAACTGGAGAGGCCCGTGAGGCACAGTTGGTATCATTTGGACTCATAGCGTAGGTGATTACGCACGAGAGTGCTCAGCCTTTGGCTTGGGTTCGATCTTTACTTGCGTCCCATGTCCAATTTTTGACCTCTTTCTTGTTTGGTTTTAACACGTTTGATGGCACCGTCTCTGGCGAGCCCCTTGAATGTGTGTGCAAAACAGCTGGACTGACAAACTTCATTGCTAATTAAGTCAGAAACGGCACAACGTATGCAGTTTCTTCCTCGACAGTTATTCTCAGCACAACCTACTCTGCAACAAACTTACAAGTTTTTCAAACAGTTTCTGACCAACCTGTATAATTATGCAGTCCATGGGAACGTCCATGTTGTTGTTTTCTTGCTCACACCGAGTCCTCAAATTGGACCCATCAGAATATTGCATGCAGACCTTTGTTTGCTTTCTTGAGCAACCAACGCGTAATAATCGCTTTGTACAGTCAGCATCTGCCACAGTGCTAAATCATGCGAGTCGCAGCGAGAGAGATGGCCCAATGTTCAGCACACTGGATTCTCACCTGGGAGAAAGGCCGTTCACACCTCCATCCGAACATCCGCAGAAAGTTTCCCGAGGTTTTCCTAAATGAGTAATGCGAATGATGTGACATCCCAAACCGATCTAGTGTTCCGTCTATATAAATGTCGTCGTTGGCGAGGCGTTAAGCAGTACTTACCTTCCTTCATTTTTGTTAGACGCCATGTTGGTGAAAGTCTTACACCGAGAGTTCTTGCAGCAATGAACCCTCGCATATTGATCGTGGCGTTCACCGTTTACGAAAGGTAAACTGCCTTCGTTATTTATGTATTCGGAAGATGAACAGCCAGATCAAAGACTGCCGTTACTCTTGAAGGTGCAACCACCTACAGGCTAGGTAACGCGAGGTAATAGTGCACGTTCAGTTCGCAATGTTCACAGTTCTCTCTCTCGCTTGTCTCGACGCCGTAATTTCTTTTGGAACATTAGATTACACTGATGTATGTTTCTAGAATTATGTCTCCGTCAACTCGTGAAAGCAGGTGATAAAGATTAGTACTCACTTGTACCCTGATCTAGGTACAAAATATGTGTTTGCCAGTCGTGTTAGTAACACTAAATCCATTTCGCACGATATACTTAAACTATTGATTAAAATTTGGTTCTTGTACGGCCTTTCCAGTTCACCCGAAACCCCGTGGTTCACTTTGATTGAGGAGTGCAAGAATTCAGTGCTTGCTTGCTCCTGTAAGGAGAATGTTGAAAAGAATTGCAGGTTGCTAAGGCAATAAATACTCTGATGAGTAGAGAATATGGGTTGAGAGCAAATCGAAGAAAGATGAAAGCAATGAGAAGTAGGAGAAATGACTTTAGCGATTACTTAACAACTCAGCTGGAGTACACCTGGAGCATAGCGTTGTATGTGAGCGAATCATGAACTGAGACGGATCTGACAAGGAAACGAACAGAAGGGCTCGTAATGTGGTGCTACGGAAGGATGTCGAAAATTAGATGGACTGATAAGGAATCAGACGATTCTCAACAAATGTGTGATACATTGAAAGATAGAAGGGAGAGTATAATTGGGCATTTGTTAAGACATCAGTTATTAAAGAGAGGCTGTTGGGTAATAACTGTAGGGGAAGCCAGAGGTGTGGTGTGCTGCATCAAACCAGTCTGAGGACTGATGTTGTGTACACCATCCGTCCTGTGATGCACCGCACCCTGACTTCCGTCCTTTGCCAAACTCTTCCTCTCAGAGTAGCATCCAAGCTCAACGTTCTCTATTATCTGTTGGGATTGCTTATATATGAGGGTTGTAACTTAAATAGTGGCAACTATTTATTTAAACCTCGTACAAAATAGATAGGTGTTTTACTGTTCATTTTTGGCCTACGACCAGGTTAGAGACAGAAGTGATGACACTTTCTACAGAACCAGACCATCATTTTGCAGGACAACGCTCAAGCACGTACAATGCAAGCTGTTACAGATTTCATTGACTGATGGGGCTGCTAACTGCTACACCACCTACTGCACTCCCCTGACTTAAGCCCTCGTGAGTTCAACTCGATTTATAAACTGAAAGAAGTGCGAGGGTAATCCCAAAAGTAAGGTCTCCTATTTTTTATAAGTATATACACCTGTTTATTTCTACAACTGTTTACACCATTTTACAACTTGAACATTTAGCTATTTTTCGACATAATCATCATTTCTGTCGATGCATCTTTGTAGACGCTGTGGCAGTTTTTGTATGCCCATGTCATACCAGCTCGACGCCATGCTGTTCAGAAAGTCATGAACCTCTTCTTTCACCCTCGTACTTCACGGCATTCGCTTCAGAACTGCTACAAATTCGTCGGGCAGTAGACTGCACCCTTCTAAATGTCAACACAACTGGCACTGCTAACAGTATCCTACTACTTCTACATCGCTGGCAAGGGGTTATACGCTATGCTGGTGACTACTTGAAGGTCAGTAAAACTTTGAAACAGGTATCTATTTTGTACGAGCTGTAAATAAATAGTTGCCACTGTTAATGTTCCAACCCTCGTATATACGCTAAGAAGAGAAAACGAAACAAAATTACCGAGACACAGATGGGTTGTGACGTAATTTCAGTGATTACTAAATCGAGACAAATTTGCAAAGAACCCACTTATCAAAATGAAATTCCATCTCCTCTGGCCGTGATGCATGCACTGATTCAGTTGTGAAGCTGGCCCACAACTCTCGTGACTGGCCGTCGATTTCCTGGATACCAGCACTGGAGTTGACGTCCGTTTTTATCCCACATATGTCGTGCCCGGGACAGATCTGGAGCTCTCACTGGGCGCTCGAGTAAACATCAGAGAGTTCACAGACAAATATGCCACCTGTCGACGAAAAATGGCACCAAAATGGAGAAGAAACACACGCAGACACGGGACCTCCGTGATGTGCCTTTGTGCTGTCAGAGTTCCGATGACCTCCAGCATCCTCTCCAAGCCACTGGAAGAACGTGACCTCTGCCCATCACCGTCACACCCGCTGATGGTGGTGTTCTGGGTTATGTTTATCACAGAACACAATGTGGCGCCATTCACCAGTAGTCCATGCTCCCTCATCACGACACCGCTGCAGATGCAACCTTTTGTGTTATGACGTTAACGGCAGTCTATGCATGGGGATTCCCAGTCCACTTGCTGCTAGTCTCCGACCTACGGTGAGGAGTGACACAAAAAGTTGCAGGGAATCCATTACCGGTTCTCTGATGTCAGGTGTAGATGTGAAGGGAGTAACTTTTCAGAGCGTTCACACAAGGTTGGCGCCGGTGGCGACACCTACAACGTGCTGACATGAGGAAAGTTTCCAACCGATTTCCCATACACAAACAGCAGTTGACCGGCGTTGCCTGGTGAAACGTTGTTGTGATGCCTCGTGTAAGGAGGAGAAATGCGTACCATAACGTCGGTCGGATTGTAACCTATCGCGATTGCGATTGCGGTTTATCGTATCGCGACATTGCTGCTCGCGTTGGTCGAGAACCAGTGACTGTTAGCAGAATATGAAATTGCAGCAGCATGGACTATCAGCTCGGAGACCATGGCTGCGGTTATCCATGACGCTGCATCACAGACAGGAGCGGCTGCGATGGTGTACTCAACCACGAACCTGGGTGCAGGAATGGCAAAACGTCATTTTTTTCGGATGCAACCACGTTCTGTTTACAGCATCATGATGTTCGCATCCGTGTTTGGCGACATCGCGGTGAACGCACATTGGAAGCGTGTATTCGTCATCGCCATACTGGCGTATCACCCGGCGTGATGGTATCGGGTGCCATTGGTTACACGTCTCGGTCACCTCTTGTTCGCATTGACGGCACTTTGAACAGTGGACGTTACATTTCAGATGTGTTACGACCCGTGGCTCTACCCATCATTCAATCCCTGCGAAACCTTACATTACAGCAAGATAATGCAGGACCGCATGTTGCAGGCCCTGTACGGGCCTTTCTGGATACAGAAAATGTTCGACTACTGCCCTGGCCAGCACATTCTCTAGATCTCTCACCAATTGAAAACATCTGGTCAATGGTGGCCGAGCAACTGGCTCGTCACGATACGCCAGTCACTGCTCTTGATGAACTGTGGTATCGTGTTGAAGCTGCGTGGGCAGCTGTACCTATACACGCCATCCAAGCTCTGTTTGACTCAATGCCCAGGCGTATCAAGGCCGTTATTACGGCTAGAGGTGGTTGTTCTGGCAGCTGATTTCTTAGGATCTATGCATCCATATTGCGTGAAAATGTAATCACATGTCAGTTGTAGTATAATATATTTGTCCAAGGAATGCCCGTTTTTCATTTGCATTTCTTCTTGGTGTAGCAATTTAATGGTCAGTAGTGTAATGCTCGTAACAGGAAAATCTGCTGCCGAAGTCAGAAAAACCTGGTCTATGAAACTGGGGAAGAATGTCATTTGGTCAAATGAGTCTTGTAAAGTTAAAAATTTTCCCGGTGAATCAACTGTTCAAAGACATTTCGTGGTTGCAGCCGGTCGTCGTAAACTTCATTCCAGGATGTTTCGGCTGGACTACTGGTGAGCCGAACGAGGAGACGTGCCGTGATGTCGTGTAGGAGAGAGATGCTATCTCAGAAGAATTGCTCCACCTACACTTGGAAATTGCAGCAGTTCTTTCTCCTACATCATGGGACTGGGTGGATGGAGTGGCTTCAGTCAAGTTCGATTGGGTATACAAGGCTGCTAGTTCCCGGCAGATGTTGAAATTTGATCGTTTGGCACCACAACAGCCAACTCCACAGGAAATAACTTCACGGAGAAGATGTTAGACGGTGCGACGCTGTCACTTTTGGGCAAAGGTCTTAATTTGGCGCCTGAACCAAGTGCAGCACCTCTTATAAGTTTCGTAAGTGGTGTTGAACAAGTTGTACGTCGCCTTCCTATGGACGCTGCCGAAGAAATAAGAAAGGAAACTGGTCGGGTTCTCCTGGAAGCTCCTCTCCAACGCAGTAATATAACCGCTGAAGAAAGGGCTGCACTACGGAACCTTCGAGAAGATCCGGAAATAGTGGTTCTGATGGCTGATAGAGGTAATCTTACCGTTTGGTTACCTCGTACGTTGTATTTGGAGAAGATGTGTAGCCTTCTTAGTGATACTGTTTACAGGAGGATTGATCAACACGCAACAGCACGCGTGCAACGGAAGACGTGTGCACTTTTGAACTCTCCCTTGTCAGCTCCAGAGACCATCAAGCGGTTAAGACCACATGGCAGCGTACCACCGAGACTGTATGGTCTTCCTAAAGTACATAAAGAAGGTCTCCCTTTACGGCCTATAGTGAGTAATACTGATGCACCCACATATGATTTAGCCAAACATCTAGCTTCTTTGCTGAGACCATTGGTTGGTAAATGCTCACACCATATACGGAGCTCTTCTGATTTTGTCAACAGACTGGAGGCTCTCCACTTAAGTAGTTCGGATGTTCTAGTGTGTTTTGATGTAGTTTCCCTTTTTACAGAAGTACTTCTTGCGGATTCCTTGACTCTAATTGGTCAACAGTTTGAATGGGACATCACTGATTTGTTTCGACATGCTCTTTCCTCAACATAATTTATGTTTAACCAGAAATATTTTGAACAGTCTGACTGTCTCCCTCGGCAGCCAGCTGTCTCCTCTGGTGTCTAACTTTTTTTTATGGAGGGTTTTGAGGAAAGAGCACTTGAATCAGCAGTTTGTAAACCAACTATTTATTGGAGATACGCCGATGATACTTTCATAGTGTGACTCCACGGGGAAGCAAAGTTAATGGGGTTTTTTCATCATCTTAACTCCATTCATGAGAATATTCGATTTACTATGGGACTAGAGAAAGATGGTTGCCTCCCATTCCAGGATGTTTTGGTTAAACGCAAGAGTGACGGCTCGGTGGTATATTCTGTTTATCGTAAGCCCACTTAAACTGATTTGTACTTGCATTCTTCAAGTTGTCATCAACCAACCTAAACCATGAGTGTGCTTAAAACCCTTGTGCACACGACGTATACGGTGTCGGAGACAGAGAATTTGCCTAAGGAACTTACGCATTTAAGGACGGTATTCAGAGACAATGGATACTCGACCCGGCAAATTAATAGGGCCTTCTCAACCAAAGCCAGGAACCGGGAAGTGGATAAAGAGGGGAACGCACCAACCAAACCCCCAGCTTTTCTTCCCTTCCTTGGAAATATTTCCTTCAAAATAGCGAGGATTCTTAATAATTTTCATGTTAAAGTGGTTTTACGTCTACCTCCTAAAATTTCGGATCTGCTGGGATCAGTGAAGGATGATTTATTACTGCGGAAGGCAGGAATTTACAAAACACCGTGAACCGAGCGAGGTGGCACAGTGGCTAGCACACTGGACTCGCATTCGGGAGGACGACGGTTCAATCCCGTCTCCGGCCATCCTGATTTAGGTTTTCCGTGATTTCCTTAAATCGCTTCAGGCAAATGCCGGGATGGTTCCTTTGAAAGGGCACGGCCGATTTCCTTCCCCATCCTTCCCTCACCCGAGCTTGCGCTCCGTCTCTAATGACCTCGTTGTCGACGGAACGTTAAACACTAATCTCCTCTTCCTCCTCCAAAACACCGTGTCAGTGTGGTATGGCCTATATAGGACAGACAACGCGTACAGTGGAAGAGCGTTGTACAGAACATCAACGTTGCACTCGCCTACTGCAACCCAGTAAGTCTGCAGTTGCGGAACATTGTATTTCTAACGGACACTCAACGGAGTGTGACAAAACTTCAATTTTGGCCACAGCAACAACCTTTTGGGACTCCATTATCAAAGAATCCGTTGAAATATGCATTCCGCAAACTCTAATAAACCGTGACAGTGGTTAACAACTGAATAACCCGTGGAATCCCGTCATCTCCGAAATTTGCTCGAGTCGAAGACGCCAGAAGACTTGGATAGCTGCGGCCAACGACAATACCGACGGCAGCTGAGTCTTGCAGTTCCACCAGCGAGGGCGCTGCCGCTGGGCCGTGTGGTCCTTCCGCCTCCGCGACTTCAACGCATGCGCGGCAGTACCATATGAGACGGAGCAGAGAACGTCTTCTCCAGTCCTCGTTCGGCTCACCTGAAGATGGCTGACAGCTGTCCAGCCGAAATATCGTCGAATGAAGTCTACAACGACCGGCTCCAATCTAGAAATCTCTTTGAACAGATGAATCTTGTTTTACGCACTGACCAACTTTTGTCCGAGTTTACCTCCCAAGAATCAAACATGCGGGGGCTTGGCGATGATTTGGGTTGCCATATTGTGATATTCCATGAACACCATGGTTATTCTGCAAGGTCGTTGAAGTGTCTGGTGTTTCAACAGTCACTGTATATAAGATTTATACCATACACAGGGAAAGCGGAAGAAACATTACTTCCAAAGATTATCTGACTATTTTGATTGGTTAGGTTCATCCCATGGTATAATGGTTATTCACCCAAAGAGCATGCTGTGTTCAAGGGAGTAGGGTTTCTGATCGCACAGCTCGGATCGTCCGGGACTGGTTTTGTGAGCACGAGGGTGGCCTGTCACCTCTGCCTGAGGACCGCAGTAACTACTGTAGATCTCGATATTATTGAGACTCTGTGGTCTGATTTGGAGAGCAGCGTACGTGATCGTTATCTCCCCCCCCCCCCCCCCCCCGTCATTGCTACATGAACTTGCGACTTTTTTGATGGAACAATAGAATGCGACTCCTTTAAAAACCATAGAGCACCTGTATTTATCCATTCAGAGGTTTTTTTATGTCAATATTTTTTATAATGTGTTGCTCAGGGACAGCTCCTGCATAGGTCTTTCGGGTTTGCGTTATCCCTAGAAGGATTTTTTTCAATTGTGTTTGGTTTTTGAGCTTTCTGTATAAATGTAGTAACAGCGCGCCATTTACCTATTTTCAACTGCACGAATTCTAGCTCTAAGCGTCGAACGCAGCCGAATTGGACGGAAATGTGCCGACGGCTACTTGGGGCTATAGTGCGCGGGCAAACTCGGACTACTGGGTCACAGAAGGGGGAGGGCGGGGGGTGCGGGGTTCGGAGGCAACGCTTGGCGACGTGTCCCCTTCTACGAGCCTTGTGTGTGTAACACCTGAAACCAGTCACCCTGTCTTCCGCAGAAACATGGTTCGAACTCTTCCGAAGAGAACCGGAACTGTCAGATCTTTGAAATAAGCAGGATTCTCGCACGCAGGTATAGCTATTTTCTGTGCGTTGTGTTCGTTATCTCAGCGAGTACTACGGGAAATTTATGAGGCTCAAGTAACAAGAGAGTATGTGAAATAATGAAGCAGGTAATGAATGTCCTTGCTCTGTGAGCGCCTAAATTTAAGCAAGTTTCATGATAAACTAAAATAGAGATAATAGGTACGCTGACTCCTATTTCGACAGTTCCGCACACAGCTATAACGAAAAGTCGTCAACTTAATAGAAATTTTAGTTGTGAACTGTACTGCAAGCATGAATGCCTGTGTGACTGTTGTTGTTGTTGTTGTGGTCTTCAGTCCTGAGAGTGGTTTGATGCAGCTCTCCATGCTACTCTATCCTGTGCAAGCTTCTTCATCTCCCAGTACCTACTGCAGCCTACATCCTTCTGAATCTGCTTAGTGTATTCATCTCTTGGTCTCCCTCTACGATTTTTACCCTCCACGCTGCCCTCCAATGCTAAATTTGTGATCCCTTGATGCCTCAAAACATGTCCTACCAACCGATCCCTTCTTCTAGTCAAGTTGTGCCACAAACTCCTCTTCCCCCCAATCCTTTTCAATACCTCCTCATTAGTTATGTGATCTACCGAACTTATCTTCAGCATTCTTCTGTAGCACCACATTTCGAAAGCTTCTATTCTCTTCTTGTCCAAACTAGTTATCGTCCATGTTTCACTTCCATGCATGGCTACACTCCATACAAATACTTTCAGAAACGACTTCCTGACACTTAAATCTATACTCGACGTTACCAAATTTCTCTTCTTCAGAAACGATTTCCTTGCCATTGCCAGTCTACATTTTATATCCTCTCTACTTCGACCATCATCAGTTATTTTACTCCCTAAATAGCAAAACTCCTTTACTACTTTAAGTGTCTCATTTCCTAATCTAATTCCCTCAGCATCAACCGATTTAATTTGACTACATTCCATTATCCTCGTTTTGCTTTTGTTGATGTTCATCTTATATCCTCCTTTCAAGACACTGTCCATTCCGTTCAACTGCTCTTCCAAGTCCTTTGCTGTCTCTGACAGAATTACAATGTCATCGGCGAACCTCAAAGTTTTTACTTCTTCTCCATGAATTTTAATACCTTCCCCGAATTTTTCTTATGTTTCCTTTACTGCTTGCTCAATATACAGATTGAATAACATCGGGGAGAGGCTACAGCCCTGTCTTACTACTTTCCCAACCACTGCTTCCCTTTCATGCCCCTCGACTCTTATAACTGCCATCTGGTTTCTGTACAAATTGTAAATAGCCTTTCGCTCCCTGTATTTTACACCTGTCACCTTCAGAATTTGAAAGAGAGTATTCCAGTTAACATTGTCAAAAGCCTTCTCTAAGTCTACAAATGCTAGAAACGTAGGTTTGCCTTTTCTTAATCTTTCTTCTAGGATAAGTCGTAAGGTCAGCATTGCCTCACGTGTTCCAACATTTCTACGGAATCCAAACTGATCTTCCCCGACGTCCGCTTCTACCAGTTTTTCCATTCATCTGTAAAGAATTCGCGTTAGTATTTTGCAGCTGTGACTTATTAAACTGATAGTTCGGTAATTTTCACATCTGTCAACACCTGCTTTCTTTGGGATTGGAATTATTATATTCTTCTTGAAGTCTGAGCGTATTTCGCCTGTTTCATACATCTTGCTCACCTGATGGTAGAAGTTTTGTCAGGACTGGCTCTCCCAAGGTTGTCAGTAGTTCTAATGGAATGTTGTCTACTCCGGGGGCCTTGTTTCGACTCAAGTCTTTCAGTGCTCTGTCAAACTCTTCACGTAATATCATATCTCCTATTTCATCTTCATCTACATCCTCTTCCATTTCCATAATAATGTCCTCAAGTACATCGCCCTAGTATAGACCCTCTATCTACTCCTTCCACCTTTCTGCCTTCCCTTCTTTGCTTAGAACTGGGTTGCCATCTGAGCTCTTGATATTCGTACAAGTGGTTCTCTTCTCTCCAAAGGTCTCTTTAATTTTCCTGTAGGCAGTATTTATCTTACCCCTAGTGAGACAAGCCTCTACATTCTTACATTTGTCCTCTAGCCATCCCTGCTTAGCCATTTTGCACTTCCTGTCGATCTCATTTTTGAGACGTTTGTATTTCTTTTTGCCTGCTTCATTTACTGCATTTTTATATTTTCTCCTTTCATCAATTAAATTTAATATTTCTTCTGTTACCCAAGGATTTCTATTAACCCTCGTCTTTTTACCTACTTGATCGTCTGCTGCTTCACTACTTCATCCCTCAGAGCTACCCATTCTTCTTCTACTGTATTTCATTCCCCCATTCCTGTCAGTTGTTCCCTTATGCTCTCCCTGAAACTCTCTACAACCTCTGGTTCTTTCAGTTTATCCAGGTCCCATCTCCTTAAATTCCCACCTTTTTGCAGTTTCTTCAGTTTCAATCTGCAGTTCATAACCAATAGATTGTGGTCAGAATCCACATCTGCCCCTGGAAATGTCTTACAATTTAAAACCTGGCTCCTAAATCTCTGTCTTACCATTATATAATCTATCTGATACCTTTTAGTATCTCCGGGACTCTTCCAGGTATGCAACCTTCTTTTATGATTCTTGAACCAAGTGTTAGCTATGATTAAGTCATGCTTTGTGCAAAATTCTACAAGGCGGGTTCCTCTTTCATTTCTTCCCCCCAATCCATATTCACCTACTATGTTTCCTTCTCTCCCTTTTCCTACTGACGAATTCCAGTCACCCATGACTATTAAAGTTTCGTCTCCCTTCACTACCTGAATAATTTCTTTTATCTCGTCATACATTTCATCTATTTCTTCATCATCTGCAGAGCTAGGTGGCATATAAGCTTGTACTACTGTAGTAGGCATGGGCTTTGTGTCTATCTTGGCCACAATAATGCGTTCACTATGCTGTTTGTAGTAGCTAACCCGCACTCCTATTTTTTTATTCATTATTAAACCTACTCCTGCATTACCCCTATTTGATTTTGTATTTATAACCCTGTAATCACCTGACCAAAAGTCTTGTTCCTCCTGCCACCGAACTTCACTAATTCCCACTATATCTAACTTTAACCTATCCATTTCCCTTTTTAAATTTTCTAACCTACCTGCCCGATTAAGGGATCTGACATTCCACGCTCCGATCCGTAGAACGCCGGTTTTCTTTCTCCTGATAACGACGTCCTCTTGTGTAGTCCCCGCCCGGAGATCCGATTGAGGGACTATTTCACCTCCGGAATATTTTACACAAGAGGACGCCATCATCATTTAATCATACAGTAAAGCTGCATGTCCTCGGGAAAAATTACGGCTGCAGTTTCCCCTTGCTTTCAGCCGTTCGCAGTACCAGCACAGCAAGGCCGTTTTGGTTAATGTTACAAGGCCAGATCAGTCAATCATCCAGACTGTTGCCCCTGCAACTACTGAAAAGGCTGCTGCCCCTCTTCAGGAACCACATGTTTGTCTGGCCTCTCAACAGATACCCCTCCGTTGTGGTTGCACCTACGGTACGGCCATCTGTATCGCTGAGTCACGCAAGCCTCCCCACCAACGGCAAGGTCCATGGTTCATGGAGGGGCCTGTGTGACTACGTTTTTAAAAACGCTCTGTTTTCTCTTCATTGATTATTATTTGGAGTAGGGTATTCGAGGACTAAACATGGAGTCTTTGACATTCAACAACTCCATGAAAAATTTAGGAAACGCGAATTTTCTTCTGTCGAACCTGGCTAGTATAGGCAATGTAACTAAAGCTACTCAATTGCAGAGAGGGTACAGAAGATCCGTGGGTTGGACAACCAAAAAGTTACCGATTGCAGGTACGTAGTAAACCTAATATTAACTGTACATGTTTCGGCGGTACATTGGAACTTGCACTAAAAAGGACATGATGAGTCCGAATCATCTTCAAATCCAGGGGTTTTTTGTACCTTGTTTATTTTTAGTGCATTATTAGGCTATGTACACAAAACAAAAAAGTTTTGCATCACCTCGGTTCTGACTGTTCCGGAACCTCTAAAGAAAATTGGAATAGAGCAACATAAACATGATTTCCGGCCTTTTTGCTGCTCATCTAAACCAGACGTTGCTTGTTGTACCACCCTACAGAGAGACCAGAGGTGGTGGTCCAGATTGCTGTACACACCGGTCCCCTAATACCCAGTCGCACGTCCTCTTGCACTGATTCATGCCTGTATTCGTCGTGGCATACTATCTACAAGTTCATCAAGGCACTGTTGGTCCAGATTGTCCTACTCCTCAAAGGCGATTCGGCGTAGATCCCTCAGAATGGTTGGTGGGTCACATCGTCAATAAACAGCCCTTTTCGATCTAATCCGGACATGTTCGGTAGGGTTCACGTCTGGAGAACATGCTGGCCACTCTACTCGAGCGATGTCGTTATCCTGAAGGAAGTCATTCACAAGATGTGCACGATGGGGGCGTGAATTGTCGTCCATGAAGACGAATGCCTCGCCAATACCCTGCCGATACGGTTGCACTATCAGTCGGAGGATGGGATTCACGTATCGCACAGCCGTTATGGCATCTTTCATGACCACCAGCGGCTTACGTCGCCCCACATAATGCGACTCCAAAACAGCAGGGAACCTCCACCTTGCTACAATCGCTGGACAGTGTGTCTAAGGCGTTCAGCCAGACCGGGTTGCCCCAAACACGTCTCCGACGATTGTCCGGTCGAAGGCATATGCAACACTCATCGGTGAAGAGAACAAGATGCCAATCCTGAGCGGTCCATTCGGCGTGTTGTTGGGCCCATCTGTACCGCGCTGTATGGTGTCGTGATTGCAAAGATAGTTTCTCGCCAAGGACGTCGGGAGTGAAGTTGTGCATCATGCAGCCTATTGCGCACAGTTTGAGTCGTAACGCGACGTCCTGTGGCTGCACGAAAAGTATTTATTAACATGGTGACGTTGCTTTCAGGGTTCCTGCGAACCATAATCCGCAGCTAGCGGTCATCCACTACAGTAGTAGCCCTTGGGTGGCCTGAGCGAGGCAAATCATCGACAGTTGCTGTCTCTCTGTATCTCCTCCATCTCCGAACAACATCGCTATGGTTCACTCTGAGACGCCAGGCCACTTCTCTTGTTGAGAGCCCTTCCTTGCAGTAAGTACCAATGTAAACCGCGGTATTGAACGTCTAGGCACGGTTGACCTACAGAGAACACGGGCCGTGTACGTCCTTCCTGGTCAAATGACTGTCGCACCCCCTCCGTCCAATAGGTGCTGCTCATGCAAGGTTGTTAATATCTTTGGGAGGGTTTTCTGACATCTGTGAATAGTCAAAGGGACTGTGTCTGTGATACAATATTCACAGTCAACGTCTATCTTCAGGACTCCTGGGAACCAGAGTGATGCAAAACATTTTTTGATGTGTGTATTAAAATCGCATTTAGAAAAAGCAACAGTTTTTATAAGTGATTCTGAACCATCCAGAATGAACTCCTTCAATGCTTGTTGCAAGTCTACCAACAGGAAATTAGAAAGGAAAAATAAAGAAGTGAGGTTCTTGGCTGTAGTAGCTGAAACCACTGATGTAGCCTGCATTTTCGAATGGTTATAGAATATAGGCACATCATTAATGGAAACGGTCACAGGTTAGAATCCTGCCTCGGTCATGGATGTGTCTGATGTCCTTAGGTTAGTTAGGTTTAAGTAGTTCTAAGTTCTAGGGGACTGATGACCTTAGATGTCAAGTCCCATATTGCTCAGAGCCATTTGAACCATTTCTCGTTGAAATACACTCCTGGAAATTGAAATAAGAACACCGTGAATTCATTGTCCCAGGAAGGGGAAACTTTATTGACACATTCCTGGGGTCAGATACATCACATGATCACACTGACAGAACCACAGGCACATAGACACAGGCAACAGAGCATGCACAATGTCGGCACTAGTACAGTGTATATCCACCTTTTGCAGCAATGCAGGCTGCTATTCTCCCATGGAGACGATCGTAGAGATGCTGGATGTAGTCCTGTGGAACGGCCTGCCATGCCATTTCCACCTGGCGCCTCAGTTGGACCAGCGTTCGTGCTGGACGTGCAGACCGCGTGAGACGACGCTTCATCCAGTCCCAAACATGCTCAATGGGGGACAAATCCGGAGATCTTGCTGGCCAGGGTAGTTGACTTACACCTTCTAGAGCACGTTGGGTGGCACGGGATACATGCGGACGTGCATTGTCCTGTTGGAACAGCAAGTTCCCTTGCCGGTCTAGGAATGGTAGAACGATGGGTTCGATGACGGTTTGGATGTACCGTGCACTATTCAGTGTCCCCTCGACGATCACCTGTGGTGTACGGTGAGTGTAGGAGATCGCTCCCCACACCATGATGCCGGGTGTTGGCCCTGTGTGCCTCAGTCGTATGCAGTCCTGATTGTGGCGCTCACCTGCACGGCTCCAAACACGCATACGACCATCATTGGCACCAAGGCAGAAGCGACTCTCATCGCTGAAGACGACACGTCTCCATTCGTCCCTCCATTCACGCCTGTCGCGACACCACTGGAGGCGGGCTGCACGATGTTGGGGCGTGAGCGGAAGACGGCCTAACGGTGTGCGGGACCGTAGCCCAGCTTCATGGAGACGGTTACGAATGGTCCTCGCCGATACCCCAGGAGCAACAGTGTCCCTAATTTGCTGGGAAGTGGCGGTGCGGTCCCCTACGGCACTGCGTAGGATCCTACGGTCTTGGCGTGCATCCGTGCGTCGCTGCGGTCCGGTCCCAGGTCGACGGGCACGTGCACCTTCCGCCGACCACTGGCGACAACATCGATGTACTGTGGAGACCTCACGCCCCACGTGTTGAGCAATTCGGCGGTACGTCCACCCGGCCTCCCGCATGCCCACTATACGCCCTCGCTCAAAGTCCGTCAACTGCACATACGGTTCACGTCCACGCTGTCGCGGCATGCTACCAGTGTTAAAGACTGCGATGGAGCTCCGTATGCCACGGCAAACTGGCTGACACTGACGGCGGCGGTGCACAAATGCTGCGCAGCTAGCGCCATTCTACGGCCAATACCGCGGTTCCTGGTGTGTCCGCTGTGCCGTGCGTGTGATCACTGCTTGTACAGCCCTCTCGCAGTGTCCGGAGCAAGTATGGTGGGTCTGACACACCGGTGTCAATGTGTTCTTTTTTCCATTTCCAGGAGTGTAGTACGAAATCGATTGCCACATTTAGTGCCTGCTTGATGGAACTCATTCAAATAATGCCGGTACCGTTTTGAAATATATTAAAGATATTACCAAATGTATGAATGAAATGATGAACGGCAAAAAACTGTGTTATGAAAACACAAGCCTACAATCCTGTGATTTAGTGATGATTTTAAGGGCGAAAGGTTAATTTTCTGGCTATTGTTTTTTTTCATAAAATAACAGTTCATGTGCAATTGTCCGCCGCTCGTGGTCTCGCAGTAGTTTCCTCGCTTTCAGAGCACGGGGTGCCGGGTTCGATTCTCGGTGGGGTTAGGGATTTCCACCTGCCGCGAGATGACTGGGTGTTGTTGTGTCGTCATCATTATCATCATTCATACCCATTACGGTCGGAGGAAGGCAACGGCAAACCACCTCCATTAGGAGCTCGCCTAGTACGGCGTTGCGGGTTTCCCGTATCGTTCTCCTACGCTGTGTCAAGAAGCATGGGACTTCATTTCCATTTTCCATGCGAATAATTTGTATAAAAAGCTGCAGGGATATTAATCCAACTTATGTACGACATCAGCTGATAGTTTTGAGCGTGAAATTACAAGAATTAAAGAAGTAGTGAACTAAAATTTAACAGATTTGCACGAGTATCGCAAAAGAGAGAGAACTGAAGACGGGAGAGTAATGTGTAGTTTACTGCGAGAGGCAAAAGAAACATGTGATGTTATACGTTGCAAGGTGAAAGGAAGATTCCAGTCCACTGGACACCTAGCTGCAGCCTCTCTTTTTCTACGAAAGAAGCACACCACTTATTCTTCCAGTTTTTCAGCAACTTCCTGCAGATATGTAGAATGCTATTGTTTTTTGGAAGCAAAGGAACTTCTAACGGAGGTCTCTGTTATTTATCCAAGAGACCAGTTTAGAAGCACGTGTGGAGCTTTGATCTTGCTGGACAACCTAACTGATAATAATCTTTGTGATATACTGAGCAAATCCGTGAAACACTTGAAACCGATAGTCACAATCTAAATGACCTCATCAGAAGCTTGAAACGTCTCTGTGAAGTCGTTTCATAAGTCGCTTTTCGAAATCGGTACAACTTATTCCCTTTACTACCTGATTTTAGCTTAATTCATGATCTCTTCCAGAAAGACTGAGCACTCAAATAAGGCCTATTGAATATTATATGTGTGTTTTAATGTGGAGTTTCGGTTTTGTTTTGTGGGAAACGCTGAGTTGGTCATCGTATGCTGGGAGCAGACGATGTTGCATTTCGTTCGAAGGGGAGCACATGATGACCAACTTAGTTTTCCAGTACCTGAACAGAGAGGTTTACCCATCTTAGTCGAAGGCTGTTTCTCTGTGTGAGGTTGGTGACAGAGGGCTACCCCTCCGGTAGCTTCCGCTGCACGGGGAGCTAGGTAATCTCGAAGAGGCACTCTTCGGTGAACGCTTGGTGAGTACGGATCGTAGCTCTTAAGGGGGGTTTCAGGTGATAGAAAGCAGATTGAGTTAGGACTTCGTTATGTTTAACTGTTGAAATACTTAAGATCTTCAGCTTAAGTGAAACGTGTAAATCGAGGTATTTTTCCGAATGTTCCATAATTATGTTGCTTTAAATAGGCGATTTTTGGGTGTTTGAGGTAAAAGTGTGTAAGTTACTTTGTTCATTTTGAACAACGATGAAGTTGAATTTCAAACAGTAAATCTGATTAGGAAAAGGTGGTTAGGATCACTTCAACCGTACGTGAGTGTACACTGTGTCGAAGCGAGTATGATTTTTAATGATTTTTAGTCTTATATTCTGTGGAAGTTGCTTTTGTCTTTGTGTGTCGATTTTGTGTCACGTGTTTGGTAATCAATGACCCTTCTGGTCCATCACGGAACTACAATAGGTTTTATTTTAACAGTTTGCTTGTTTAATGAGCTATAATTTCTGCAAGAATATCTGTTCTTTCGTGCGCTTTCTACAAAGCAGCATAACATTTTGAATGAGAATGTACCACGTGCTCTAGTTCGGCCGTTTGCAAGCAGCAGACGCAGTTAGTATGTTAAATAATTATCGCACATCGTCGTGTGTTGGTTAAACCTCTGTCAGAATAGTGCATGCGTAGAATCGTAATGCAAATCTCACTGAGATATTTTTATGGTATTAATGCAAAGGAGGTGATAGTATAAATGTCTCCCACCCCCGTCTTCTCTGTTTCTTCTTGCTGTAGTTAAATTGTGCTCTGTTTCACTCTCACGTAATTCTTACTTAAATATTTTGAGTCAGGCACCAGTTATGTGTAGTAAGAATGAGCAACCAAACACTGGGTTACAATAAATAATCTACGCGAAAGATAAATTCTTTGCTGTCGATCTTACCACCTTACTCCGATTTCCAATCCTGAATTAATCAAGTTGCTTCATGCACGACAAGGAGTACTATTTATCTGGGTGCTTAAAGTAATTTGCGTACTTGTAATTAAATTATTAAAGTAATTAAACTAATAATTTTCCAGTTCCGTTTTTTTCTAAATGGTTGGGGAAGGCTTGGGCTGGTGGCGACCCTGAATTTCTGAATTTTTGCCATTAATTGTGTGAGAGAATCAGCTAGAAATGCGAGATAACGTATATAGCTCGATGAGAAACGTCCTAAACTTAGTAACACGTTGCTAGCTCAACGTGTTCTTCATCACTGAAACGGATGAGAACAACCTTACAGAATACTATGGATCATGGGAGACTATCAGCAATCGCAATGCTCTCTATTTAACGAGACCTCATTTTAGGAATTTCCGACTTCAGTCAAAGAGTGATTGAAAAATTTGAAAATGTGAAAGAAATAAGAATGGAGTTCATGTATAAGTGATCATCACTACATCAAATGCAGACATACAGTGGAACTGCGTTAACATCGGTCCTGCTGAAAAAGGCTAGTGAGGCAGGTCTATTACTTTTTGCGTACAGAGAGCTACAAT
This sequence comes from Schistocerca americana, assembly GCF_021461395.2. NCBI lineage: Eukaryota > Metazoa > Arthropoda > Insecta > Orthoptera > Acrididae > Schistocerca > Schistocerca americana. Next base: position 8,126,572 of record NC_060120.1, on the reverse strand, counting down.
TCGTCTTAATTTCTGTTTATCTATAAAGTAGTAATTTATTCCGTGTACAGGTTTTGGGTTTATTACGAGTAGATGGTGCAATGACATGAGCTTGTAATCTGATTATATCATGCACTACAAAAACATGAGCAGTGCGCTCGCTCCCATTTGTCAAGATATTTATTGGTGTCCAAAATGCACTTCTATCATTTTTACTCACGAGACCCTACTGGTGTTGTGTTTTTGGTGTTTCCATATATTCGTCCATCCCTGTGAGACCTACAATACAAGGGCTGACTCTCGCCATTTCAGCCTTTCACTCTGAGACTAGAATTACTAAAGGAAAAACAGAAGGAAACATGTCAAGACGTGTAGTTAATGGGCAGGTGCACCGTCGACAGCGCTGGAGACGTCTAACGGGGATCTCTGAGGAGGCGGAACTGCAGCGTCCAGTGGGCAGTATGCCCAGGCGGAAACCCTCGGGAGATTTCTGCGAAGCTCGCTCGTGAATGTCCTAAGAGTGGCGTCGGCTTAGGCTCTGCTGTTGCCACGCGACACGCCCCTCCACATCTACTTTTCTGCCAACAGTGCTCTCTCCCTGACCTTGATACCCGTTAACTGCACATCCTACTGGTCTGCATTCAGTGTTTTCTGCTGTCGGAAGACCTAGCGGACCTTCTTCCTACGCAGAAAAACCAAATGAACACGAGCTGCGTGGAATCAGATCTTGTGAGCGTTGCATTGTAGGAACGTCACTTCAGCTTCAGGAAAAACTGGATTCAGGTTCATTTCGAAAACATTTAAAGATGACATGTTTAACATTTTTTAAGCACAAAGGGTATCCAGGAGGTGGGCTAGTCTAGCCCATTAAAAGAATACGTAACGAAACTGAAGTACTTAATCGTAAACTGAAGCACGTGTTTGAGTACCTTCTTGTGATACACGCTATAACAAGACACATTTCGAACTGCAGTGGCATCTGTAATGAAAAGCAAGTGATAACAGCGTCTTTGAAATCATAGTGACGATGGAAGCTACTCAACTGATCTTATGATGAGTAAATGAACTGCTTTCCTGCGTCGATTACTGATCTCCAATACCTTCCTTAAGAACGCAGAGGCCGGCCGCATCGCAATTTTTCGCTAAGATACTTAGCCAACAGACTATGGAACTTAGATACATTCAGGTATTCTGACCTCGCATTAATGATATTACTATATACTACAACCATTTGGAAAATGCAGGTTATGTCGGTGTCAAAAACCTCATATCTTTATTTTTCCTTTCTAATTTCCTATTGGCAGACTTGAAGCATGCATTGGAGAGTGACAACACGCCTTAAACCACCAGCTGTATCCTGCCTTACTTTATTCATGACTACCTACGGTCCAAATGCTTCTCTCTTCATCTATGATGATAATGTTTGGTTTGTGGGGCCCTCGACTGCGCGGTCATCAGCGCCTGTAAAAAGTCCCAATTTTTACACTGTCCAATTTTTCACACAATCCAATTTAGAGACTGTCACAAATGTTGATGATGATGAAATGATGAGGACAAGCACAAACACCCAGCCCCGGGCAGAGAAAATCCCTAACCCGGCCGGGAATCGAACCCGAGACCCTGATCCAGAGGCAGCAACGCTAGCCACTAGACCGCGAGCTTACAATATTTCTTGCCCAGTTAACTTAACCACAAAACTGTTATTTGTCTATTTTACTAATAATTCAGAACGTAGCTGCTGATGTTCTTCTATGATATCTTTAGTTGCATCATCTGGTATCGACGACCTGTGCAACCGCTGGGCTGCACATGTGGTGCAGCGTTTTTTGTCATATTCGATAATATAGTAGTTTATCTCTCGAACCTTTGCAACAGCATGGCCTAAATATTTTATTTTCTTATGTCATTTACCATCACAGTAGCGTTGTATGTAGATAGGCGATCGGTTTACAGTATTCATGCATTACGTCTAAACGATGTATCTGGAAACTTAAACAGTCTCTGTGATCTACGTTAATCGGTTAAATAAGCAAAATGGTATCGTTTCTGATGAACCATCCATCCAATGAAGCACATTTTCCACTCAGGTCTCAAGAAGATTTTGTCACTGGTTCTTTATCTTCCCTACACAGCTAAAATCTCTAAAATTTCGCTTCTTGTCTACGTATTTGGAAACACTGTCGACACTGCCCCCTTCTGCGTTCATTCCACCCATCATTGATACTAGTGGTCAAAATATTCATGTTCTGGTCCATCTGATGATATACAGGCGTTAAACCCGTAAAATGTTCCAACCCCACCTGTAGAAATATAGGTAAGATAGAAAATAAGACGGACTTCTTCTCCTCACAACTTATATTATCCCCTCCTAATATTTATGAGACATTCACTCTGCCTCTCTTTCCACCTGTTTCCTGTAATTGCTCCTTACTTTCTCATACCTTTCCAGACATCTTCACCTCTCCTTGATCTTCTGTAAACTCGAATTGCGTTGTATGGCCAATCTTCGAGAAAACTGACCTGTTAAAGCACCTACATCAGTACATCCCAATCTCCAACGGATGTTTTAAGCACCTCGCACCATGAAATAATAGTTCGGATCTACCCATCCTAACATCTGTAATCTACACCAGCTGCCTCAGTCCAAATGAAGAATATAGTTCACCCTTTAACCGGCTGACTGCAGTTCTGTTCATCTCCTCATGTCTGCATTCCATCTATTAATTTCTGTCATCCCCACATTTGGCATCCTCTGCATTACCTTCCACGTGCCAATTCCTCACATTTAGTTGCAAGATGCGCCCATCACAGCTATCGTCAAACAGCAGAAGAATATAGGTAACCAATATCGTCGTAACTACGTAGGCTACTGCGGCCGATGTCATGATGATTAAAATTCTTCTGGGTGTGTTACTGCGTCATTGTATAATATAATTTAATTATAAACATAAAACCAACGTTTAGACCGTGTTACAACGGCTTTCCTCAAGGCAAGAATTGCAACAAGAATTGTAATACGGTCTAAATGTTGGTTTTATGTTGTAATCGTTCTAATCATCATCAACCAACATAGTGTTATAAATATCAGCATTGTTGTAACATATTTAAATTATTTGTATAATACTTATGTTTGTAAATTACATTATTAATGGACATTTTTATCTGTGATCGTTTCGTCATAGTACCACTTAGGTTAGAACATTTAATACTAACAGTACATCGTCTCTCGTCAGTCGACTTAAGTAGAGGGCCCAAATTTCGTCATCTTAGTACGTCAGGACATGTATAATGCCTGAAAGACTATGGAAGAGGCTACAAATTGTTTTATATTTATCCTCCACTTACAGGCAAGTTAGAATTAAATCGCTGTAATATTAAACCTAGTATTTGATACAAACATTACCACTACAAAAGCATATACCCAAAAATAGTGTCGTTACTTCGTCACCCATAAAATATTCCAAAAGTACAATGTATTGAAAATTATACTGAAGTGACAAAGAAACTCTTATAGTCATTATTTGCATGCTCATTCAAATACAGAGACATGTAAACAGGCAGAATACGGCGCTGCGATCGGCAACGCCTATATAAGACAGCAAATGTTTGGCGCAGTTGTTAGATCGGTTGCTGCTGCTATAATGGCAGGTCATCAAGATTTAAGTGAGTTTGAAATTGGTGTTATAGTAGACGCACGAGCGATGGGACACAGCATATCCGAGGTAGCGTGCGGCCATTTCACGAGTGTACCGTGAGTATCAGGAATCCGGTAAAACATCAAATCTCCGACATCGATTCGGCCGGAAAAAGATCTTGCAAGAACGGGACCAACGAAGACCGAAGAGAATCGTTCAACGTGACAGATGTGCACCCCTTTCGTAAATTTTGGCAGTTTCCATGCTGGGCCATCAACAAGCGTCAGCGTGCGAAACATTCAACGAAACGTCATCGGTATGGGCTTTCGGAGCCAAAGGCACACTCGTATACCATTAATGACTGCAAGACACGAAGCTTTACGCCTCGCCTGGGCCCGTCAACACCGTCATTGGACTGCTGATGACTTGAAATATGTTGCCTGGCCGGACGAATCTCGTTTCAAGTTGTACGGATATGGAGACATGTCAGCAGGGGACTCTTCAAGTTGACAGAGGCTATGTAATGGTGTTGGGCGTGTACAGTTGCCGTGACATGGAACCCCTAATACATCTAGATGCGACTCAGACAGGTGATACGTACGTACCTGCATCCATTCGTGTCCATTGTGCTTTCCGACGGGCGTGTTCAACTCTAGGAGGACAATTCAACACCCCACACGCCGAGAATTTCTACAGAGTGGCTAGAGGAACCCTATTCTGTGTATAACACTTCCGCTGGCCAGCAAATCCCCAGACATGAACATTGTTGAGCGTATCTTTGATGCCCTGTAACGTGCTGTTCAGAAGAGATCCCCACCCACTCGTGCTCCGACGGATTTATGGACAGCCCTGCACCGTTCATGGTGTCATTTCCCTCCAGCACTATTTGAGACATTAATCGAGTCCATACATACCACGTCGTGTTGCGGCACTTCTGCGAGCTTGTGGGGGCCCTTCACGATATTAGGCATGTGTACCAGTTTATTTGGCTCTTCAGAGTATTGTTCCATTGTAGAGTTGCCAAACACTTTCACTGTTGTAAATCACTTGGAAGGCCGTAAATGAACAAATTTGCATATTATTTTCAGCCTTCTTAAGATATTTTAGTTTGTATGTCAGTGTAGATGATGGGATTACTTCGTGATCCGAAACCAAGCATTACGCACAACGAATCCCTTTCTCTCCGCTTTTGTTTTCCCATATGAAAAAACAAAAGTAAAATAATCTTTACAAATAGCGAGAAAAATCAGTTTTTAGCAACAGATCGAAAATTTCGTCCCCGAGACGAAACTAGGAATTGCACGCAGGACAAAATTACAAACATCCCCTGATTTATTACAATGGCAACTACGGCGACATAAGACCATAATCTTGACCACAGAGATTAAACACGCACGGCTGAAATACAGCCCAATAGTAGAACACAAATCACTGCTCTCACTAGAAATCGACAGCTGCATTTACTCACCTCACCTCGGTATACAATAGTGAATTCCCTCGTGCACGCAAGCTACATGTGCTGCACACAACAGACTCTCTCAACAAAACAGTGGACCGAGGTCAAGCATGAACGCGACTTCAAACATTTGTTACCAACTGTGGGCAGCCGGCCCCTGTAGTCGAACGGCTATAGGTGCTTCAGTCCGGAACCGCGCTGCTGCTGCGGTCGTAGGTTCGAATCCAGCTCCGGCATGGATATGTGTGATAATCTTAGCTTGGATACGTTTAAGTAGTTCTAAGTCTAGGGGACTGATGACCTCAGATTTTAAGTCCCATAGTGCTCATAGCCATTTGAACCATTTGAACTGTGGGCACAGAAAATCCATAGGGGAGACGAATTTGGGCCCCTTGCCTTACTATTTGTAGTAGTAACAAAGCTGAAGAGCGACAGTTGGACCTCTTCAAGGCCGCCTATTTTGGGAACAATGGAAATACTGTGTAAAGTAAAAAACAAAAACATCTAACTACATGTAGTTGGTGCTATCCCATCGTCTATTGGTAGCATCTCCGGAAAGTAATGAAAACATCCCTGGCCCTGGGTTCGAATCATATCACTGATTAATTTTTAGACAAAAGTCATCGGCAATTAACGGCATTATCAAAGAGGGTGGAAGAGTGAGCGTACTGGCTTAAGGTCATTACCTGCAGGAGCAGCAACCATCGCTCTAACAGCAAAAAATGCCGAAAATGTTAAAGAGCAACCTAATGAAGCGAAAACATACAACAGAATGAAATAAATCTATCACTATTACAAAAGTGCTATTTCATTGCGTACTGACATGGACTAAGATTAGTGAAAAGGAGCTTCTAGATATATTAAGTATCAGACTGATAGTAAATTGCGCATTCCAAGATTTCGTGGATTTTTATGTGAAATATGTTGCTCGTTAGCGTAGCCCAGTGAACGAATAAAGAATTATTCTATTCCACTGCTGTTTCCGATTTTGTGTGGACACTCTATGGGATTTACAAAGACCCTACGGCTTGCTTGAGAAGCTTGAAACAATATGTAGTCTGCAACGCTTTCAAGTCTATAGATGCATCTTCGTGCATATTCAATCTTAACTTTTTTTGTTCAGAGAAATGGTTCTTGTCCAGTGCTCACGATACAATATCGATATTTCACTTTTCTATCTATGAAGTTAGTGAGCTGGCTTTATTACATACCCATTGATTTAATATTGCTTAAAGTGTCCTGGCCTGTATATGGTTATCTTTCGTTCTGATTTTCATTTATCACAGTCTTGTATACCCTGTAGTCTACCATGGAATGAGTGTAATCTATTATTTTTTATTAATTGTTGAAGTGCGTGCTAATAACCATGAATTTTACTGAAATACCAACGATTTTATTTTCATTTCCCAACAATTTATGAGATAATTGCTACTCTGTGTGCATATGTGCTTTTATGTTCAATCTTGTGTCTGTTCATAATTTGAGCACGAACTTTACTGTGTATTCTGTCTTCAGCGGGGTTATTAGTCAAAGAAAATCCAAACTGCCACCAGCAGAAGCAGTTTGATTTCCTTCCATCCCTTTACAGCTGGCAGGTTAGTGCTGGTAGACTTCAAAGTTGCGTGCTGTTTTCAGATTGTGTCTTTCGTACTTCATTTGATTGTGTGGGCAAGCAATAGGTTTTCAGTGTGAGGTTTATATCCTCATTGTACATGGTGTGCCTACAAGACGGGTTAGATATTGTAAGTCGCCTGTTTATATGTTTGTATGTTGGCAACGCTATAGACTGTATTAACATCGCTGACAGCGCTCTGCGTCCTCGGTAAGATACTCTCTGGTTGGACGGACTAGCAGTTAGCGAGTGGACGGCTTGGACATGTGTCCTTCGTGGAGACTCAGTGGTGGTAGGACATGCATTGTAAAATGAGGATGGATGTAGCTGGTAATGTTTGATTAGTGGAATTATTGACAACTATATAATTTTTGTAACGGGATGTCATATGAATAAGGTAAAATCTGCTAAATACATTGTTTTCTCTTCAACAAAATCTTCCTGTTGCTAACCATATGCCTCCTAGCAGTTAGAGCTTATAGTGGTTAGAATCATTTCATTTAGTTGGCTGTAGCTGCTGCTTGCTGTAATTGCTGTAGTTCATATTATGAAGATTTTCTGTGAAGTAAGTGACTTATGAAAAGTATGGGTTATTGCTAGAATTTCTTCCAATTCAGAGCCATTCTTTTGTGTTAATTATTTCAAGCCATGTTGTCATTGTATATCAGTCAGATTGCGTTGCGCTTGTATATTGTGGGTAATAAATGAATAGGTGAAGTTTGAGTTGTCTTTGTCAGTGAAAATTCTGTAGGTAAGTGTTGAAATAATAAAAATAAGTTAAGAGACAGTACGTTCAGTTTCACTCAGCACTTTAAGTAAACACAAAGATGTTTCAATATATGCTCATGAACCGTGTTCAGAAATTAGTCGAAGTAATTGCGACCTTAGATTGATTGAGATATTTGTTTATGTCCACAGTTCTTTCCATTCCACATTGCAAACATCTCCTACTCTGTAACATGTTTTGCAAACAATTGTCACATAGTATTAACAGTTTTTCTGAAATCAAAATTTTGTATAAAAGGGGTACTCAAACAGACTGGCTTTTAAATAGTGTGATATTCTGTACATGCATTTGAATACTGTTTGTGTACTCAAATTAACCATCTTTTAAACAATATGATATTCTGTAGATATTTACACACTATATGTATACTCAGAGGATCCTCAATAATAGGGTAACATTCTGTAGATGTTTTCGCCGACTACGTATGTAGTCAATGAAACTGGTTGTTAAACTGAATGATTTTCACTAGATATTATGCTTGAATTACGTGAGTCATATGCTGTAGGTATTAGACTTCGTATGTTATGTCCTTTTCCTGTTGCTACTTCCAAGTCAACTTTGTTTTCCATTTGTTATTAATATGTATGAGCTACTAAGCTCTATGGCTTTTTAACACACAATGTTCTACAGAAGGCAAACGTAACTGTGATATTCTGTACATGCATTTGAATACTGTTTGTGTACACAAATTAACTAGCTGTTAAACAGTATCATATTCTGTAGATATTTACGCACTGTATGTATACTCAGAGGACCCTCAATAACAGGATAACATTCTGTAGATGTTTTCTCTGACTACGTGTGTAATCAAACGAACTGGATGTTAAACTGAATGATTTTCACCAGATATTATGCATGAATGACATGAGTCATATACTGCGGCTATTTGGCTTTTTATGTTATGTCCTTTTCCTGTTGCTAGTTCCAAGTCAACTTTGTTTTCCTTTTGTTATTAAAAATGTATGAGCTACTAAGCTCTATGGCTTTCTAACAACACAATTTTCTACTAACGAAATTGATTATCATCTATGTACTTATACAAACACGTGGGAATATTTGTCATGTAAAATAAAACGTTTGACAACAACTAAAAAAAAAAATTGCTCGGATATATATGAACTCCTAAGTGATAAGTCTCACTAACACATAATTTTCTGTAAAAGAAGGATATAATTGTAACCGTTCTGTTTTGCTTTTTTTTATACACTCCTGGAAATGGAAAAAAGAACACATTGACACCGGTGTGTCAGACCCACCATACTTGCTCTGGACACTGCGAGAGGGCTGTACAAGCAATGATCACACGCACGGCACAGCGGACACACCAGGAACCGCGGTGTTGGCCGTCGAATGGCGCTAGCTGCACAGCATTTGTGCACCGCCGCCGTCAGTGTCAGCCAGTTTGCCGTGGCATACGGAGCTCCATCGCAGTCTTTAACACTGGTAGCATGCTGCGACAGCGTGGACGTGAACCGTATGTGCAGTTGACGGACTTTGAGTGAGGGCGTATAGTGGGCATGCGGGAGGCCGGGTGGACGTACCACCGAATTGCTCAACACGTGGGGCGTGAGGTCTCCACAGTACATCGATGTTGTCGCCAGTGGTCGGCGGAAGGTGCACGTGCCCGTCGACCTGGGACCGGACCGCAGCGACGCACGGATGCACGCCAAGACTGTAGGATCCTACGCAGTGCCGTAGGGGACCGCACCGCCACTTCCCAGCAAATTAGGGACACTGTTGCTCCTGGGGTATCGGCGAGGACCATTCGCAACCGTCTCCATGAAGCTAGGCTACGGTCCCGCACACCGTTAGGCCGTCTTCCGCTCACGCCCCAACATCGTGCAGCCCGCCTCCAGTGGTGTCGTGACAGGCGTGAATGGAGGGACGAATGGAGACGTGTCGTCTTCAGCGATGAAAGTCGCTTCTGCCTTGGTGCCAATGATGGCCGTGCAGGTGAGCGCCACAATCAGGACTGCATACGACCGAGGCACACAGGGCCAACACCCGGCATCATGGTGTGGGGAGCGATTTCCTACACTGGCCGTACAGCACTGGTGATCGTCGAGGGGACACTGAATAGTGCACGGTACATCCAAACCGTCATCGAACCCATCGTTCTACCATTCCTAGACCGGCAAGGGAACTTGCTGTTCCAACAGGACAATGCACGTCCGCATGTATCCCGTGCCACCCAACGTGCTCTCGAAGGTGTAAGTCAACTACCCTGGCCAGGTAGATCTCCGGATCTGTCCCCCATTGAGCATGTTTGGGACTGGATGAAGCGTCGTCTCACGCGGTCTGCACGTCCAGCACGAACGCTGGTCCAACTGAGGCGCCAGGTGGAAATGGCATGGCAAGCCGTTCCACAGGACTACATCCAGCATTTCTACGATCGTCTCCATGGGAGAATAGCAGCCTGCATTGCTGCGAAAGGTGGATATACACTGTACTAGTGCCGACATTGTGGATGCTCTGTTGCCTGTGTCTATGTGCCTGTGGGTCTGTCAGTGTGATCATGTGATGTATCTGACCCCAGGAATGTGTCAATAAAGTTTCCCCTTCCTGGGACAATGAATTCACGGTGTTCTTATTTCAATTTCCAGGAGTGTATAATGCACTGAGGTGACAGAAGTCACAGGATACCAGCTAGTGTGTCGGACCTCCTTTCGCCTGGCATACTTCAGCAATTAGATGTGGCACGGATTCAAGGACTTGATGGAAGTCCCCTGCAGAAATACTGAGCCATGCTGGCTCTATAGCCGTACATAATTGCGGAAGTATTGCTGGTACAGTATTCAGCACATGAACGGACCATTTCAGAAACATTTGTACGTGAATCACATGAGTACAAATGACAACTGCGCCAATGCATTCCCCTTTTATACTTCGCGTGAGCGCTACTTCCGCCATCAGTATATGTGCATATCCTTATCCCATGACATTATCGCTACATTGTGTGCACTGTTTCTATCTTCTGTAAAAGAAGAATGAAGGCTTGTGTGGGTCAGGGATTATTTCTCACGTAACTATTCAGAGTAAAATACAGTATCACGTATTTGCTTTCTTCTTGTAATTTGTATAAGTATATACAAACAGTGGAAACTATGTCTAATGGATAGACAAAAGGTAATTTATTACCATTTATCCTTGTTATTATTTACATGTCTTGAAGACCAAGACCTTGCATGACAACTTATAGGCTGGAGCATTTATGTATTATTATTTCTTGGAAGGTTATGTGATTATTTCGCCACACATACCCATACAGATGTATACGATGTGAAGTGCTGAAACTTACAGGCTTATCACTAACAGCAGTATTTTTCCTCATTTCTTCAGCTAAAAGATAGCTCACACATGCATTTATCAGACTGTAACTTCTAATGTTACGAGGGACTGTTTTGGAAAGGTATTTATGTGAGAACTGAATGTTTGACTTCGCAGTTTGTGGCCATGGTGTGGCTCGGTCATATGAGTCAGGCTTGGCCTTGAGTACAGACTGCCAGGCAGCGAAAATCAACAGCAACAGAAGGCGGTCAGCTCTGACCAGCAGGCAGCAACGAGGCAGTGATCGGGGAAAATCCCAAGTGGGCGAAAAGTTGGGATGAATTGAGGTGGCAGGCCCAATAATTTAGAATACAGAAGCAGATACATCACATTTATTGAAATTACATAAAATGTCTTAAAGACACGCTATGAATTGTGGTGGTGAGACAGGTCGCTGAAAATTAAGTCTTGCTTGTAAATATACTATTCGTATTGTTATTAAGACAGATAGTTATAATAGTTTGTAAAATTCGTAACTACTGAAGCAGACACACAAAGTAAACATATGACAGATTGTTTAAAATTTCTTGATGCCAGCAGTGAACAGAAAAAGCCACTTTAATAGTAACCAACAATTGATTAGGTAATGTGATAAAAGTGCCTAAACTATGTCTCCCTATGAACACACTTCATAATGCCAGCATGAGAATCCCAATCTATGCTCTAACCTATTCCCATCTTTCGTTAAGTGTACCTCAATATTATGTGTAAAGTTGGTGTTTCGGCCAAAGTCGAGCCACAGCACTGACGTATGTAAAGTTGATGTCTTGACTAGAGTTAGGCTCTAGTGTCGCGTGTAGCAAACAGCTCATGAAGTTATTTGTTACTGTAAAGTTTAAATGTAAATCAAAGAAGAAAATGGTGGTCGATTTGTAAATTATTATGTTGAATAGCGTTTTGCCGTTATGATCAGGTCTTTAAAAAAACATGCAGAGCAGAGCTAAGAGTTTTTTGTCACGTTCTGTTCGGTTGGTAACGTCTAATGCATGGTCTCGCGCCCAGAGTAACATTGGAGCGAAGAATTATTTTGAGACGGTAAACTCGGTTTGCACTCACGAGTTTGAAGTCACTTTCAGTGAATGTTTCATTGCGAACACTATCGCTGTCAACTTCAGTGAGCTTGCTGCACAATAATTTTGTTTTAGTTGCGTGACGAACTTGTTTTATGGTATCTGTAATAATGTTGATGATCAGGAACATCACATTTCTCTGTGAATGTTAATAAGACCTTGCGATGCTTAACTTTGAAGATCCTGCTGCTGCTTCTATGTGAATTAATGTGTGGCCGTATACACTTATTCTGCACTCAGCAGTCTGTAAATGTTCTGGCTGCACTATCTAAAAGTACTCCGTTTTGCTACTTTTGGTACTGTTGAGTTGTTTCATTAATTTGTGTTTGAAAGCTTAAAAAAATAACCTTCTGTTTAAAATATTAAATAGCTCATTATATACCACATTATTATGCTATGGGATCTTTTTCGTGTGGTTACACTTCATTCCAATTATCTATAGATTATTTCTTGTTTTGCGTCTGTATTGTCAATACTAGTAACTGAGCTACTGAATTCAGTTTGTACAACAACTTGGGCTTAAAAGGTGAGCCATGCTGAAAAATTAGGTTTTACATTATCTGTTTGTCCAGACAAAAGTGAGTTCGGAGTTCGTTACATGTAAAGGCTTCAGCCAGTAGCATTGCATGCTCATTACTAAATGGTGTGGGACAGTGGTATATATATATATATATATATATATATATATATATATATATATATATATATATATATATATATATATCAACCCCTCGAGCTCAGGGGTTGTGATATATTAGAACGACCGAGAAGTATGGTTTGGGAGAGAGGGGTGACTCAAATCAGATGTGCAGAGAAACACCAGCATGTGTAGCATTGACCTTTTTGCATCAAAGGTACACAGCGCCGGTGCTGGAATCTGTTGTGTTGGCATCCGATCGGCCAGCCTTGCAGACAGAGAGCTCCTATCCACACCATGGGTAAGCGGTGGGTTGGTGTGTTGGCTGCTCCTGTAACTGGCGAGAAGGCTTGCTGGTCCCTCAAGCGCAACTCGTGGATCCCATGTAGAGCACTGAAGGGAATCAGCCGTCTGCCGTCGCTGTAGTGAGCCTCAGCCCATGGAGATCAATCAGTGGCCGCAGACAGCCCTGCTCCTGGGAGGCCACCAGGTGGACCTTGTGGTGGACAGCAGCTTGCAGCTGTCACACAGACAGTGGATACCACCAGCCCTGTCGCTCCTCGCGTTGGTGCAGCTGTAAGATGCAGCCCGATGGCTCATCCGTGCAGCAGAGGTTGGAGGGACTTTGGGCACGCTGGTTGTCTGCTGATGTCAATCACCAGAAGGCCGTCGTCGTTGGCCTGCAGCTTAAACAATCGTCATTCTCTCAGATTCTTGATGCGGACAGAATGGCGACACGAGCACTGATATGAGCCTCCGGGCTCGAATATTTATACTTTTCCACATGTCTGTCTTGTAGTTCCCCTGTAAGGGACAAGTGAAGGGGCACTTTAATAATTACAACCTAGGCTTTCCACAGTCCGTTGTGGGCCCTATACACACAAGTCACTAGGCGCTGTTGTAAAGTATGCGGTCTTCACAGCACGTCAGTGCCCTGCGCTGCCCTGATTACTTCACAACTGTACACAATGTCCGCCAGGCCATGCCCTCTCGCCTGTGAGTGATGTAAACATGCCTGTCAGAATTCTTTGCTAAATGTCAACATCGACCGCGCCTGCCATCCGATGTGCCAATTGGTCCCTTGACTACTACCTTGCAGCCATAGCTGCACGAAATTTATAAGAAATACCCAGGTCCAAACTACAGTTATTTGTGGCACAGCCGGCCGAAGTGGCCGTGCGGTTAAAGGCGCTGCAGTCTGGAACCGCAAGACCGCTACGGTCGCAGGTTCGAATCCTGCCTCGGGCATGGATGTTTGTGATGTCCTTAGGTTTAACTAGTTCTAAGTTCTAGGGGACTAATGACCTTAGCAGTTGAGTCCCATAGTGCTCAGAGCCATTTTTTGTGGCACACCATACTTTCTCCCTTCCAAGAAGTTCCGTCCTGAATCTTTAACATACTGCTCCACTCAACTACTTTAGCCCTAACCATTTACATATTGAGGACAATGTCCCAGTTTCACCGCACAGGACTTCCATTCACACTTCAGTTCTACCACGTATCCCTTATCATACCCCTACACCGTAATAACACTTGTAACGCCGGAAATGCATATCCTTCTATTTCCATCTATTGTACTATAGATTTTTCCTTATTTTGTTACCCGAAGATATGACATTTCTGTGTCTTTATATATTGTAACTGTTTGTATATATATATATATGCATTTATGTTGGTTTGTTTTGTGAATATTATTTGTATTTATACGCTGGGTCTGGCCTAGGGAAAACTATACTATCGAACGAATATATCGATAGGTCGTGTGGAGAACGAAAGTGTTTAGGATCTTTGGTAGTATTAACTCTGCCGCGTGGAGCACGGGTTGAGCAGAAAGAGTCTGGCTGGGGTGGTGCAGTGGAGCAGGTGTGTTGTGTGAAGCTCCCGCGAGTTGCCGCGCTTTCGGGGTTTGGCAGCATGTAATTGCGCTCGACTTGCGATGATAGTTTCTGACATGGTGTCGCGGACGGGAAGCATTAGCTGGCGTACATCAAGAGCCCGTTTCGTCTGGTGACCGTGTCGAGAAGAAGGCGCGCCAACATCCAGCTTCTGCAACAGCGACGGCCGACAATGAGTGACTGTCGCCACCTCCTCGATCGACGGCTTCAAACCTTCAATCAACCAACAAGGAAGACTGGAAGCACGTAAAGTTTTAGAACTGTATGGCAGACCTCAGCTTTTCAAACTTTTAAAATTGTTGCATCAAAATTACAGCAACTTAGCATGAACCTTTGTTGCTCTTTGTCCCAATTGCATTACCAAGCAGGGTGCCTCCCTTTTCCGAAATGAACCCGAGTGTCGTTGAAATTCAAACGCCAGCATTAAAATAATATAATTCGATTTCACTGCTTTAATTTCAAAGTTCAGTTAAAGTATTCGTAGCTGGCTATAATATTTAGATTACACAGTCACAAATTAAGAGCGCGAGGTTTGTTACCGTATTTTAGCTTACCTGTGACTGCAGCTCAGCTTGGTACGTACTAAATTTTACTATTGTTAATTGTTCAGAATCATTTAATTCAAGTTCAGAGTTAAATCTCTTATTTCTAAATTGCGTAGATTCAGGTTGCTTTTGAAATAATTGTTGAGGTAGCCCAAGACTAACTGTATTTTACTGAATTTTGATATGCTTCAGAAACAAAGTTCACTATTAATTTCAGTCACTAAATTAACTTTCGATTTTCCGGTTTTATTAATTGTTTTGCTAAATTAAGTCAGAGTGTAGCGAGATTTATTACTTCTGACAAACTTTCAGTTTTCACACTACACGTGTCAACCTTTAGTTGCCACGCTTCTAGTGCTGATTATATGTGTAATAACCTTTCTTTTTCAGTTACTATAGTAATTGTCCATAGGACTGGCGACCGTAATTTCCCCCAAATCTCAAATATCTAATTACCGCTAGTTAATTGTTGACGTAACGGCCGCACATTTACTTTCGTTATTAACTTTACCCCTTTTCAAAATTAATTTCCACCAGCTTCATTTGCATTTTTCCTTTTCATTTAGATGTAACCCTTTCCTCCCTCTTTACCGACAGATTAACTTCGGTGACGATTGCTTTTTCCAAATTTCCATTAGGTACATGCGGTTTAATTTTTCACTGTCATTAAGGTCGATAAGTGAGGGGGAGGTTACACACTGATATATTGAAACAAAGGAATTTAGAATTACACAAGTAACTTACCTGAACTTAGCCTATATAGCACATCATACATCATATGCTGCTCGCCAATTCCAGGTTCCTTCTTTTTACCCTTTGTAAATTTCACCCCTTGGTGGGCTGCCGATAACTGTGGTATCCCTTCTACCATCCCTTGAAAGGGTTTTATGCGACTGACGACTGTAGGAGAGGTTTTTGGGGAAACTATGTCTTCATATTGACCGGTGAGGTCAGTTCCATGACTTGGTATGGTCCCTCGTATTTCGTTAAAATTTCTTCTTTTCCCCCTAGTGACCATTACCCAGTTCCCCACGTGGTTTTGAGGCAATTTCCCATGTGTCTGTTCAGTTGTTTCTGGCATTCCAGCACCTTCATGATTCCATTTTGCACGTTCCTCCAAACTTCCCTAATTCTTCTGGAAAACTTCCTCACCGACCCACCATCCAGCCCTAATTTAGGAAACAAAAGGTCAAAGTGAGAATGCATTTTCCTGCCGTACATCACTTAAAATGGTTACAAGCCCTTTGCAGTATGAACCTTCGAATTTTAGGCACACTGTACATACCTTAGAAGGGTGTCACAGTCGTTGTGTCTGGAACCTAAGTAATTTATTTATTTATCGTATCCAAGACATCACCATTTTACAAAAAAAAATTATATTGCAATGCAAGAGAAGCAGTTATAATACAATAATACATGGTTATAAGGTAAATTAACTACAGTAATATAGAAAAGTATGTAACATATAATGATAAGCGCTAAGGATGCGAAACAGAGCGATTTTCATATGCCACGTGAAGCCCAATGCACTGCAGCTTGAATAGCCTTGTCATTTGCTTCAAATAGGTCTTGAGTCGAACACGGGTTGTTTGGTTTCCTGCAGACCAGTAGGTGTTGTGGGTCTTGCTGTTCTCCACACTCGCAGGACTCGTCTGCACTGATGTAGCCCCATTTTTCCAAGTTTGCTCTGCATCTTGATACGCCTGTTCGTAGTCTATTCAGGGCTTTCCAGGTCGTATATGGGAGTTCAGAGCCAGCTGTGGTTCTTCCCTGGGGCTATTCCCTGGTCTTCCTGGGTCCACATTGTACCACAGCTCTTCTCATCGTGCTCTAGGCGATAAAAGAGTTGCTTCAGTTGTTCGTAGGAAACTCTTCCTTGATTTAAGTCGGCGAGGTTGAAGATTGTATCCGAACATTGGATGCCTGGGATCTGTCTCCTGTTTGTGTTTCTCGATTTCTGCGGCAGTCCTCCTCCTGATGTCTGGCGGGGCTATGCCCATGAGGTGGTACAGCTGCTTTGTGGGAGTTGGGCGGAGGCATCCTGTCACGATGCGTCCAGTCTCACTCAATGCTATATTTACTTGTTCAGAATGGGCGGAATTTTGCCAAACGGGTGCCGAGTATTCCGCAGTGGAGAAACATAAAGCTAAAGCTGACGAGCGGAGAACTGTAGGTTGCGCTCCCCATCTGCTATTTGTTAGCTTGTGGATGATGTTGTTCCTGGCACTCAGTTTCATCTTTGTGGCCAAACAGTGTTCCTTGTAGGTGAGAGCACCGTCAAGTTTAATCCCAAGATATTTTGGTGTGTCGCAGTGAGATAGATGTTGTCCCTCCCAGCTTATGTTGAGTTTCCTCCTTGCTTCCTTATTACGTAGGTGAAAAGCACAGACCTGGGTTTTTGCTGGGTTTGGCTTGAGGTGGTTATTATCATAATAGTCACCCAGCTTTTCAATCGCTAAAGTTAATTTACTTTCTACCTCTTCAAAGGTTTTTCCCTGGGTGACAACGACTGTATCGTCTGCATAGATGAAGGAGCGAGCGTCCATGCTAATCGGTTGGTCATTGGTATAAATATTATACAGCAATGGGGCGAGGACGCTACCTTGAGGTAGGCCGTTTTTCTGGGTCCGCCATCGGCTCTTCTTCGACTGCAGCGTGACAAAATACCGTCTATTCTGCAACAGGCACTAGATGAATTGCGCCAGTCGGTAGTCTTTTGTGGTGTTATATATTTTTGATATTAACTTACTGTGGTTTATGGTGTCGTAAGCTCTGTAAGGTCGGTAAAGGCTGCACCTGTAATTTGTTTCCGCTCGTATCCATCTTCTATGTACTGTGTAAGGTTGAGGATTTGTCCACAGCATGACCTTCCTGGGCGGATTCCTGCTTGCTCTTTAATCATATTCTTGTCTACATGTTCTGAGATGCGGTTAAGGATCATTCTTTCTAAGACTTTATAGAGCTGGCAAAGCAGGGAGCTAGGCCGAAAAATTTTAGGGTCTGTGGGTTTTTTTCCAGGTTTTGGTATAGGTACTATATTTGCCTTCCGCCAAGTCCTGGGGATTTTCATTTCAAGAACACATTTGTTCATCATATCTAATAACCACCGTCTGGTAACAGGTCCGAACATCTTTATTTGTTCTGGGCGTAGATCATCTAGGCCAGCGGCTTTATTAATTTTCATTATGGAGATGGAATCTTATAATTCTTTCAGAGTAAACGGGGTGCCTAGGTGGTCTTTTTCTTGAGTGCCTCTCTGTAGTTTCTTTCTCGGGTGCTTCCTGTTGGTTTTACCATTAAGTAGAAGTTGATTTACTATTTGATTCGGTGTGACCTTATAAAAATTTTGTGTATTAGATGAGGGGTCATTATTGATGTTTTTAAGAAGTTGCCAGGCCTTTCGGCTATTCTGTTTCATGTCTAGGTTTGTGATTAGATTACACAATTTCATTGTTCTTGAGGCTGATATGGCCTGGAGGAGTTCTTCTTCCGCCATAGTTGTTTCCTCTGAAAATGGGTTTTCCTCGAAGAGCTGTTGGTAATGTTCCAGAAGAACCTTTGAGTTTCCGTCAAGTCCAGGGATATAACTAGTTCTGCAGCCTCGGGGGATATTTCTTCGGGAGACAGTTTTAACTAATTCAATGAAAGTGTCATATTTTTCCGGGCTAGCATCAAGGTTCTGCGCCTCTTTGTCAAGTTCTTCAGAGAATTTGTCCCATAGGGCACGTTTAAAATTAAAACGTCTTTGGAAATGGGTGGTTGCTGGTTTAACAACTGCTTCAACCAGACATAATATAGCTCGGTGCTGTGTATGTGGGAGGGGTTCTCCCACATCCTTCCTGGTTTGATGTGCTACGTTTTCACTGACAAAGATGTTATCTGGATTGTATCCACGGTTCCACCTGCTGCTGTTGAAGGAATATGGAAGTTTGGGGTCGTGTATTAATTTAAGGCCAGTTGAGTCTGCCCAGGTTTCTAGGTCGTCCCCACTTTTGTCTGTGTGCCTGTACCCCCAGGCTGATCCATGACAGTTGAAGTCGCCCATTACTATTTCCGTTGGTTGTGAGTTGAAGTTGGTTGGCTCACTGAATCTGAACTCCCTGCTCGGTGGCTTATATATAGACGTCACAGTGCAGGACTGTAACTCTACAGTCAAGATTTCGATGTCTTCTTGAGATGTCAGTTCTGCAGATATAATACCTAAACCCATTTTGGCGAAGATTGCGCTGCCATATTGCTCTTGTGGTCTTTCAATTACTAATTTCATTCCGTGGATCTTTGGTCTTCTATTTGTGGGGCCAATGTGGGTCTCTTGGATTAGTAAGAGATCACAGTTGTGAGTTTTACATGCTACAGCAAGTAGCACTTCTTTCTCATGAGAAAGCCCTTCAGTGTTTATGGACATTATGTTTAGCGCTGGCTTTGATAAGAGCCTATTTGTGGTGTCTTGGTGTTGAAAGGATTGGCCGTTAGGCACAGGCCTAACGTTGCCCAGGGTACGCCCGATCGTTGTCATGATCTTCGGGGAGGCTCCTTTCGTGTACCTAAGTAATAGCTTAACGTCTTCGTAATTGTCTTATGTGCGCGTTCCGTTCTCCCATTGGTCTGCACATGAAACAGACTGGTCTGTAACTTCTGTATACCCAAAAATGACATACTTGTTTCATTACATACGAGACAAATTACGTTTCCTGGTCCACAATTACTGTCTTACGCACCCCACGCTTTTATATCCAGTTGTTTACTGACGCCTGCATACAGTACCAGTCCACTTGTCCCTCATGACTACCGTTACCAAAAATCGATGATCATGAAAATGTACCTGTTTCCTGCAGGTGTTTTATTAAATGATATCAGGACATCTAACCCTGACATAGAAAGTGGACTGGACGCTTCTGGTAACCTGTGCAACAGCACTATCATGCACAATGTCAGCCCTGTGCTCGCACAGCACACGGTTCTTAACATACTGCTGCAAGCCACACATCCTGTTCCTCCACGAAAACTGCTCTCCTACACTTCTGTCAATCACATGTCGCCCACCATGACCTGACTACTTATGGTCATGAGTTTGCTGCAAAACCTCCGTCCAGAAACCCTCTAGAACCACGACACATGGTCGTCGTCTCGTCGTTCTACACAACAAAGCCTCATGCATAACCTAATATATCTGTGTTTTAAATGCCTGGCACTCTGTATCCCTTGCCTGTGCCCACTGCCACGCTTCAACACTCTTCGCTAGCGTACTTAAAGTAGCTACACCGTGTTAATCTACTAGACAGATCTTTCAAATCAAGCATCAAGCAACAATTCCAAAGTGGCACCACTTCAATGAGTCAAGGTTTCTCACGACCTTAAACTTCATACCATATAGGTAACACAGAAAATATGTAAGTCACTTGTGACCACCAAAATCTCTTACTCTGTAGTGAAATTGCTATTCCCTGTCTTGTTTAACTGCCTTGAACCATAAGCTACTAGATTTTCCTGACTGTCTACCGTGTGTCCCAAAATACAGCCGACTGCCTCATTTGATGCATCACACGAAAGGAAAAACTCATTCTCGAAATCCAGAAAAACCAGTACTTGATCTGAAAGTAATATTTCTTTCAGTTTTTTAAGTGCCTGCTGAAATTCCTGAGACCAATGTAGTTTCGTCCCATTCGTGAGTAGCTTGTTCAAGGGTCTGGCTATTTTTGTAAATTTCTTCACGAACCGTCTATAATAATTACATATGCCACTGAACGACTGTACCGGTTTAGTTGTTTGTTGTATCCGATAATTCTTAATTGCGTCTGTAAGACGATGGTCGGTCTGTATCACACACTCACTTATCATTTTCTCCAGATAACTTATGTGAGTTTGCGCAAAATGGCACTTGGCCACACTTAACGTCAAATGGGCCGATCATAATACACTAAACACAACCTCCAAACGTCTCACATGCTCCAATAAATTCTTTGAATATACAGTTAAGTCATCAAGCTAGACCAAACACGTTTTCCGCTTCAATCCTCTCTGTATCCCATCCAACAACCGCTGAAAAGTTACCGGTGCTTTCTTTAGTCAAATGGCATCTGTTCGTAGTGAAAATGTCCTGCTGAGACGGTAAATGTTGTTCTCGACCTATCTTCAGGCGTCACCTCCGATTGATGATAAGAGCTGCTGTGGCCCAAAGCTGTAAAGAACCAATATTTACCCAGATTGTCCAGAGTTTCCGCCATGTTTGAAATTAGATAAGCATCCAGAATGCTTCATGTGTTTAGATATCTGCATAGCAAAATCTGTATTTCCATGTTCCGTCTGGGATTTCTTTGGCACGACTACAATATTTGCACTCCAGGGACTATTACTCGATTCTACGATCCCATCCCGTAGCTGTTTTATTTATTTATTTATTGTTCCGTGGGACCAAATGAAGGAGAAGTCTCCATGGTCATGGAACGAGTCAATACATGAAATTATAACACGATACTAGAAACAGATAAAATGAAATACAAGGAACATATTGAGGCGACAAGTCATAAGTTTAAATAAAGAAAATCAACAATGTAACACTGGAATTTGCTTAATTTTTCAGCTCTTCCAGGAGCTCCTCGACTGAATAGGAGTGAGCCATGAGGAAGCTCTTCAGTTTAGACTTAAAGGTGTTTGGGCTACTGCTAAGATTTTTGAGTTCGTGTGGTAGCTTATTGAAAATGGATGCAGCAGAATACTGCACTCCTTGCTGCACAAGAGTCAAGGAAGTGCATTCCACGTGCAGATTTGATTTCTGCCTAGTATTAACTAAGTGAAAGCTGCTAACTCTTGGGAATAAGCTAATATTGTTAACAACAAACGACATTAAAGAAAACAAGTACTGTGAGGGCAATGTCAGAATTCCCAGACTATTGAATAGGGGTCGACAAGAGGTTCTCGAACTTACACCACATATAGCTCAACAGCCCGTTTTTGAGCCAAAAATAACCATTTTGAATGAGAACAATTACCTCAAAAAATAATAACATGCGACTTAAGCGTATTTAAATATGCGAAGTAGACTACTTTTTGTCTTGAACTGTCACTTATTTCAGATACTATTCTAAAGGTAAATAAAGCAGCATATAGTTTCTGAACAAGATCCTGAACATGTGCTTTCCACAACAGATTACTATCTATCCGAACGCCTAGGAACTTGAACTGTTCCGTCTCGCTTATAATATGCCCTTTCTGTCTGATCCAAATATCGGTTCTTGTTCAATTGTGAGTTAGAAACTGTAAAAACTGAGTGTTACTGTGATTTAGCATCAAATTATTTCCCACAAGCCAGGAAATTATTTCATGAACTACATTATTTGATACTGTTTCAATATTACACACAAGATCCTTCACTACCATTGTTCAATAAATTCTTCTACCGGTAGCAGCTTCTTTGCGATACAGTATGGCTTCCCATAAATTGGTGTGCCATCCCCTGTGGGTATGTGATGATGTATCAGTGGCGTTGCCAGTAATCTTCCGTTCGTACAAAGTAAATCACAGGTTCTCCATAGCCATTCGCTCACTGCCCTTCAAATGACCTTCTTTCACTTGCAACACTTCTGTATTGATGGTTTGCTTATGGCATTCCTCGAGGCTCGATCCATCGAATTCCACATCTTCCAAGCCTTCCAGAATGGCTGTTACTTCACTCTTTGACAGAATCTCCTCCCCTCCGCCAAAGTGATCCACAGTAAGCGGAATCATCTGTTCCCCATTAACGTCTCACACACACACTAAACTCCTGCATACAATACAATGCGAACCATCCAAGTCTTCATTGCTTAAGAATGATTCGAACACATGTAATTACTCCCTCGGAATATCGGTATCGACTGAGACACGCATTATCTTTCCCGTACCTGCTTGTATTTTATGCTGCTGATCGATCTTTACTGAAAACGCACGCAGTTTAGTTGCTCTCACTCTCATGATATGTAATCGTTGTGTCATTGTCTCAGTTGCCACTGTTTCCCCCAACTGATACAAAAGTGTTACATAAAATCCGTCTTGATTGCAAATTTTTTTATTATTCATATGACCGGTTTCGGTTCATTCAGAACCATCTTCAGATCTGATATTTCAGTTACAGGAGTAACCCGTCCAAATCTAGCAACTTTCACATGCTACGTCACCTAGCATGTGAAAGTTGCCTGTAACTGAAATATCAGATCTGAAGATGGTTCTGAATGAACCGAAACCGGTCATACGAATAATAAAAAAATTTGCAATCAAGACGGATTTTAAGTAACATTATAAAATCACTGATTGCTGTTATCCCATAAGACATTATGTCTGTTTTTGCAAATGATACAAAAGTCCCACTGAGTTCCACTGTGCGTTACAAAAGATCAGTCTTAGCGTCATCTTTGTCACGAAATTCTAGCCTGAGAATCACTGAATAACCTTCGCATGCACATGGTAACAACTCCATGCGTTCGCTGAACTTGGTTTTCTCGACTGAAAACTCAAGTACTGCCGTACCTGATCATTCCACCCTACTATAGCCTACCCCACCCTCAACCTGTACTGTCGTGGTCCAAGTCTCGTCCTTCCCACGAGGGCCAGATCGATAACGGACACATTCGCACCCGTGTCCAACAAAAATCTCTCTTACCTGCCACCCACTAAGCCCACAAAGCTACATTACGTCACAAGGACCGTTGACCTCAGCAGTTTGGTCCCTTAGGAATTCAAACGCATTTGAACATCCTACCTCTACACTCAAATGCCCAGTGGCCAATTATGCCACACCCGTAGCACTCTGGTTGCTTACACAGCTTCCTTACATGTCCATCCCGACCACATCTATAACATTTCACTTCAGTGGCGTACACGAAGTGGTCCACGCTCTGCTCTGTGGCCGTGTCCACATCCTCTATAAGTGTTGCGAGCCTAAGCGTTGACTCATTAGTCCTCTGGGTGCTCCATCCGTGCTGCCCATGACATTTCAGCGGTTATACCAGGTAAAAATCATCCATCATTCTATTTTCTACAACCTGTAACTACCCTATTAGTTTATGCATTCCAGGACTTTACATGTGTCTTTGAATTAAGCTTACGGATTCTGTCTGAGAACTATTCCACAGGCTCGTTGCACTCCATCGACAAAGTACTTAATTTCTTCAGAAAAAGTGGCGCTCTGTTCTGCTTTTGGTACCACTCGAACAACCCAGTGCCTATTTCTGGAACTACACTCATGCTCATAATTAAGGATAATTGCAGAATGTGGTGCCACACAATGTGGCACTACACAAAACTGGCGCTAATAGCATAGACACGTAGGGAACACACACGACACAGATCCACGGTATTGGTGATAAGTAGGGAAAACCGTTCCGAAATACAAGTGCTACAAATGCCACTGTTTCCTGCACATGCACCCCAACATCAGTAAGGAATATGATCACCATGCACACGTTCACAGGCCGCGCAACGGGTTGGCATATTCTGGATCAGGTGGTCGAGCAGCTGCTGGGGTATATCCTCCCATTCTTGCACCAGTGTATGTCAGAGCTCCTGAAGTGTCCTAGGGGTTTGACGACGTGCAGCGATACATCGACCGAGAGCATCTCAGACGTGCTCGAGGGGGTTTAGGTCTGGAGAACAGGTAGGCCACTCCATTCGCCTGATATCCTCTGTTCCAAAGTACTCCTCCACGATGGCAGCTCGGTGGGGCCGTGCGTTATCATCTACCAGGAGGAAGGTGGGTCCCACTGCACCCCTGGAAAGGCGGACATACTGGTGCAAAATGACGTCTCGCGAAACCTGACCTGTTACACTTCCTCTGTCAAAGACATGCAGGGTTGAACATGCACCAATCATAATTCCATCCCACACCATCAGATCACGACCTCCATACAGGTCCGTTTCAAGGACATTAAGGGGATGGTATCTGGTTCCTGGTTCACGCCAGATGAAAACCCGGCGTGAATCCCTGTTCAGACTATACTTGGACTCGTCCCTGAACATAACGTGGGACCACTGTTCCAATCACCATGTACTGTATTCTTGACACCAGGCTTTACGGGCTCTCCTGTGACCAAGGGTCAGTGGAATGCACCTTGCAGGTCTCCTGGTGAATAAACCATGTCTGTTCAGTCGTCTGTACTCTGTGTGTAGAGACAACTGTTCCAGTGGCTGCGGTAAGGTACCAAGCAATGCTACCTGCAGTACTCCGTGGCCGTCTGCGGGGACTGATGGTGAGACATCGGTCTTCTTGTGGTGTTGTACACTATGGACGTCTCGTACTGTAGCGCCTGGACACGTTTCCTGTCTGCTGGAATTGTTGCCACGATCTTGAGATCACACTTTGTGGCAGACGGAGGGCCCGTGCTACGACCTGCTGTGTTTGATCCGCCTCCAGTCGGCCTAGTATTCTATCCCTTATAACGTCATCAATATGAGTTCTCTGAGCCGTTTTCAATACACGGTCACCATTAGCACGTCTGAAAACGTCTGCACACTTACTCGCTGCACTGTACTCTGACATACACCAACACACCTCTGCGTATGTGGACTGCTGCCAGCGCCACCGTGCGACGACCGCAGGTCAAATGCACCGCATGGTCATACCCCGAGGTGATTTAAACCCGAAAACCGCCAACCAGAGCGTTGTTTCACCATGTGTCAGCATTATCCTTACTTTATGAGCATAAGTGTACGTACTTTACTTAATGTCTCATGGCAGACAACATATGGTTTGGCATCCCCCGCCAAACGCATGTTGACAGTATACAGGTTTACTTCATATGACCATCCATGTGCTTCTGCAGTGTCCCTAATATCATTAACGAAAATTGCCACGACCTCTGTTGCCTTGCTCGAGAAGAGATTAATCAGTGCGACCACTGCCGGGTCATACTGAACAGAAGGCGCTCTCTGTCCTGACTTGCTCTCCGTGCATCTGATTGCAACTGATCATGACTCTCTTAACGAGCCTCTGAATCATGATTAAGTTCAAAATACCTGTTTCTTGCTCTCAAATTGCTCTGTTAACGCTTGCACTTGAAGATGTAAAGCAGAAACTGCATCTGCTGTAGTAGCACGTGTTTCCACAATTTTGCATACTCTACTTCCACTTTAATTCAACTGACTTTTTTTTTAAAAGGCACAAACTCCCATTTAACCCTATAACAAATGTAATCACAAATTAACCCCTCCGACGAATCATCTCCCATCTACACTCAGTACAACAGCTACATACAACGCCTACATACAAAAGAAACAGCAGCTACAGCTCTGGTACACGGCAACTCGTCGCCAGACAAATTGCAAAATGAACACCTCTCTGGCACTAAATTACCACCATTACCTCTGAACAAATATAAGTCCTTGCATTCCTATGCCTTCACCAAAGTAACTCTGAACATCATATACCCTAGCTCGCACAACTAACTCCAACAACGGCAGCAAATATAAAAAAAATAACATAAAACTTAGACTCACCACCCCACATTGCTCTGAGCTGGTACCACCCAACCTACGTTCGTCCACTGCCTCGCTCACCAAAACCAACTCCCTCATCAAAACGCAATGGTGGAAGTGGACGAACACTTTCAGACACCGTGTATTGTGTTGGAATGCGAGACGACCGCTTCCTGACACCAAACTGTTACAAACCAAAGAGCTCAGGGGTCGTAATACTGTATGTCAGAACGACCCAGAGATAAAGTTTTGGAGAGATATGCGAAACGCCGAAGCATGCAGAGAAACATTGGTAACTGTATCACTGACTTACTTGCTTCAAAGGTACACAGCCGGCCTTTCACTGATCCCGGTGAAGCTGCCACGTGTGTGCGGGCAAGGGTCAGAGCGAGTGCCAATGCCAGGATGTACTGCATCGGCGTTTGGTCACCCAGCCTTGCAAAATGGTTCAAATGGCTCTGAGCACTATGGGACTTAACTTCAGAGGCTTTCAGTCGCATAGAAGTTAGAACTACTTAAACCTAAGTAACCTAAGGACATCACACACATCCATCCCCGAGGTAGGATTCGAACCTGTGACGGTAGCGGTCGCGCGATTCCAGACTGTAGCGCCTAGAACCGCTCGGCCACCCCGGCCGGCCCCAGCCTTGCAGACGTAGCGCTTCTACTCAGGCTACGGCTAAGTGGCCACCGTGTGTGTTGGCTGCACTGGCAGCCAGTGACAGGGCTTACTGCTCCATCGAGTGCAACTTGTGGACCCCATATAGAGCGTCGGAAGTCGGAAAGAAACAGCTGTCCAACGTCGTCGTAGTGAATCTTAGCATCTCCGGCCATCCGCCCAGGGCAGCTCGGTCAGCGCCCGCAGATAGCCCTGCACCAGCGAGGCTGTACGCTGCGCCCTGCCCCCTCCCCCCCCCCCCCCCCTAACTTGCGGAAGGCAACTTGCGGTCCGCCGGACCATGTTACCCAGAGAGCGGAGTCCAGCAGCCCTCTTGCTCCTCATGCCGGTGCAGCTGCAAGGTCCGGTCTGCCCTGCCACAGCTATTGCGCGTCTGTGCAGCGGACATTGGAGGTGGTTTCAATGAGCCAGTTAGCCACGAATATCCATCACCAGAAGGTCTTCGGGGTTGGCATGCAAGTTAAACAAACATCGTTCTCTCCGGTTCTAGACGCACACAAACCATCTGATTTGAGCCTCTGTGCTCGAATACTTATATCTATTTTCTCTATGCTTCTGTCGCATTTCCCCTGGAGAAGACAAGTGGAGTGCTGTGTAGTAATTACCTCAGCTTCCCTCAGCCCACTGTAGCCCCTACACACAGGTCACTAGGTGCTGGTGTGACTGCAATAGGTGTGCTCTTCACAGCACGTTAGTGCCCTGTGTTGCCCTGATTAATTCACACATGTAGTGCCTGCCGAGTCGTACCTTCTTGCCTGTGAGAAGTGTCGCGACCCTGCGTCGCAGAATCGTTTGCTAAAATCAACATTGCCAGCGTCTGCCATCTGATGTGCCAATTGGTCCCTTAACTATTACCTTCCCGCCATAGCTAAGCGAAATTTGCAAGAATTTCCCAAATCCATACCTGTGTTTATTCGTGGCATAGAAACATATATATATGGCGGGTTGGGGGGGGGGGGGGGGGGAGTTGCAGATGAAATGCAAGGAAAACGAACATGATCGGGATGAACGCACGTTGTTCTAATTATACTTACGCTATTCCATTCAAACTACACAACCAGACTCTCATGACACTGATGCAGACAGATCATTATTACTGCAATAATTCACTCAATCAGTTTTAAAATGTTGGGGATCAACCCACAAGTCTCTGGCTTCAAAGCTCTGTCCTAGAGAGGAGAGGAGGGGGGATAGGTAAAAGTCGGGAGCGGAGGGGCAATTAAGGATTATTAGGGATAAACCGAGGATGACCTGGAATTGCGATGACTCTTTCCGTGCCCCTGTACTAACGATGGATGCAAGTGCTATTCTGAGATAAGGAGGTTGGCTCAAGGAGAAATTCGTGGTGGGCTTCATCAAACTACTCGGAAGACTGATGATTCAAGAAAAAAAAAAAGGAGTGGCCAATCGCGTTCGTTTCGATCTGGTCATGAATTAACGCTCGAAAGCGATTGTCTACCAGTAATATTACATCGTTTGTGGAGAAAAAAGGATTTACAACTGTATCAAAAATGTAATTGCTGCAGTAAATAGAACGCATTTTCTTTTCTTTTTTTTTGGATTGGTTTACTCTGTGTCTCATGAGGTTTGGTATTTTTATTGAAATCATATATAATGATCACTAAACAAAATCAGGAAAATAAGAGCAAAATGAAGAAAAATGAAAAAATTGTACTATACCCTTGTGGGGAAGGGGTGGTTTCGGATGGGGGGGTGGGGGGGGAGGGGAGGGATACAACACTTGTCTTGTGCTAGCAAGACGTGACCCTGTCTCTGGTTTTAACAGAGGATCTGGACACGTGACGAGTTCATTGTAAATGTGCAGCTTTGTCACATCTCGCGACTGTTCTGTGTGTATCACTCGCCTTCATTCTTCCACAGATGTCCCTTCGCTGGAGTAGTAATGCTTTGTCACGACTTCGTATAGTAATGGCTCTCTAATTGTGATGATTGGATGAAATCTTTAGCTACTTAGCAGCAAGGAGCACACAGTGGCTGTTTCCCAAGGGATGCCTGTTATTAATTCCCGGGGTTTCTGATCTCAGCACAGTCAACACTACGGTCCGTATGTTGCACAACATATCATTCACTCTTAAAGTTCAGACATCAATCTCAGATTGAATATATAATAAGTTCTGGCTCACGAATGCGACCGCCCGTTATCAAACCTTTTTAATACGATCATTAACACATATTAGCAGACAACTGGCTAGAGCCGCCACCGATTCAAGCGTCTACATACGCCCGCTTCCGAACTAACACTACCAGCAAAGAAATCGGAGGTCCTGCTGACGAAAGTGAACCTCAGGCCAGAGTGTTTTAGCCAGTCACGGCAAAGGAATTTACATGCTATTACATACAGTGGAGCTTCACTTTTCCAGTAGCAAGGGAGGACGTTGTTTCTAGTTGAGCAACTTCTTGCAACGCCAACAAAGTGCCACGCTGGAACCTGATCTGAGAGTAGGTCTTGCTACATAATGCACAAGATTGTGAATGTTCGGCACTCATTTTAACGTAAATCTTATACAGGGGTTGGCAACGGCCTTGCCGCAGTGGGTATACCGGTTCCCGTGAGATCACCGAAGTTAAGCGCTGTGACCATCCAGGCCGCCATTTTTCGGGGTACACTCAGCCTCGTGATGCCAATTGAGGAGCTACTCGACCGATTAGTAGCGGTTTCGGTCAAGAATACCATCATAACGACCGGGAGAGCGGTGTGCTGACCCCACGCCCCTCCTTTCCGCATCCTCCAGAGAGGATGACACGGCGGTCGGATGGTCCTGGTAGGCCACTCGTGATCTGAAGACGGAGTGCTTTTTTTATACAGGGGGAGGGGGGCGGGAGATTTTTATTGAACAAGATACCTCGTCTCGCATAATTTATTTAACTTAGTTTGATATCGTATCTCAGTAGCACAAACAAAAAGTACGCAAAATTGCTTGTTAGATTTCTTCTAAACGAGAGAAATGAACTTTTTTTTACACATATACGAGATACATGGTGTTAGTTCTAAAATTAAATAATGAATGATTTCTTCTAATAAGTGACATCACTCTTCAATCAAAGAGTGTTAGATGATAATGCTAAAGAATTTTCTCTCATTTACGAGTAACGATTTCATGTTTAAAGGCTGTTTTGATTCCGTTTTCAGGAGGAGAAAGATTAAAGTGCCAACGTGGTATTTGTATTTGGATATTCCACAGTTTTCCTAAACCACTGAAAGGGAGGACTGGAAAGATTCCTTCAAACACTCCTCATCAACCCTGGAAGCTCAGACGAGAGGGAAGTACGCAGTCTGCAAACAATGAAGCCTCGAGTGCATCTAATGGTCAGCGTACCACCTAAGACAGGATAGTCAGGTGGTGGAAACAGCTTACGAATAAATGGCCTAGAAGGAACAACCGAAGACTGAAAGCAGGTTGTAAATTACACCAGCGTTTCGAAGGTGGTGATTAGTCATCTAGGGGAAAGCCTTCATTAAATGTTCTTTGATGGAAACTGTTTGATTGAGGGAAGTTTGACAAACAATTACGGAATACGAAAACTGACGTTGCCTAACGTGACAAGTGTTTTAACGAATAATTTGACCGGTAGGTGGCAGTAGTCTTAAGCCTGGTTCGACAAGTCGTCTAGATCTGCAAAAAATTACGGGTTTTTGCGACTGACTGCTGCCCTTCTTCAAATTTCAATGAAAATAAATTAACATGTCATTAAGTGACTTGATGTGATCAATCCGGATAGCCGCGTGCGTTTGCACGCCGCATCCGGGATTGGGGGAAGCTGTCCGGCCCCGGATCGTATCCAGCCGGGAGGTTCAAGACGGATGTCCGTGTGCTGGGCACCATGGATGTGCTATTCAGTCCGTTTCCCACATCCGATTAGATGAATACGCATCAAAAATTGGCCAGGGGTGTGTAGGACTCCCACACTGAGATTTCCGTACAAACATAATAGACAGTTCGTCTGTTCCAGGAATCGAGGATTTCTAGATTTTTGCCTTTTATCGACACTGATACCTTCCAGATATCGACCGCATGGATTCCTACTCTTTCGTGTGTTCCTAGTTCGAAATCGTATAGCAGATGATAAAAGAAAAATGCTTTCATGTGATACACTTGGCAATTAGAAATTTACAAATTCTTCTCCTTTACTTGTAATTTGAAACTTTTTTCCTTGCCGAATTTCATTACTCTGTGCCAAGAGGAAGGTTTTAATGAGTGAGTTAGCGATTATAAAAATATTTGACATAAATGGCGTATCTTTTGATTGCACTGACTTAGAATCTAACGTTCATTATGTGACACAAATTTCAGCTTGATACGTCTACTCGTTCATGGGGAAAGAGCGTCTGAACAGATGACTTCGGATTTTTCCTTTTGGTGGTAGTGTGAATCCCTGCTTCTTGCTAAATTGCATGATTTTAGGTCAACAACTCTGTAGGTTTTGAAAACTGAGTTTTGGAGTATCAAGTATGGGACATAAATGGTCGTGTATCTCTTGACTATATTAACGTACAACTTAACGTTTACAACACCGCCAAGGAACCGTAGACCTTAATGTGTAACATAAATTTCAACTTGAAACCTCGAACCGATCCTGAGAAAAAGTGTTTTGAACAGTCAGATAGGCAGACTGAGAGGCGGATGGAGAACAAAATGATCCTCAAAGGGTTCTGCTTTTACCAAATGAGACAAGCAACTTGAAAACGTTCTCACACTTTCACGCTAACACTAGACGCAGGCAGGTGGGATGCCCACATTTCGTATCGGAGGGGATGGCGTGGTCGCCCTCTACCACTGACACTGCCAAATCAATATCAACAAGCGAATCTCGGGAAGAAATGAGATAACGGCCAGGAAAAAGAAAAGAAGAAGATGAAGTGATCTGATATGGTTATCTATAGTAATTAGAATTACTTTAATATGCCTTCACAGCGTTCAAAAACAGCCACAATTATTCAGCCTGCTTCTGTTTATTTGTATTATTGGTTCTCAAAAAGTAATGTTTAGTGGCTTAAGTTCTGTAAGTGATGCTCTTTGTTGGGTTTCTTCCTGTTTTGTTGACTTCCACCGGAGCTCTCGTTTTAGTGTCGGTGTGTGCGTTGGCGATCACTGCCGTGGACAGCCTCAGGCTTAAGTTTACGCCAGAATTGTCGATAGCAAACAAGCTATGCCACTCTTCCGTGAACCCTCGAACATTTACAATCAGTTTGAAGGTGCTAAAGCGTGCTTTGCTCCCAAAACTGACATTTTAAGGAGTGTTCCCACCCAGTGGTGTCCCAGATCCGCAAAGAGTTCTTTGCTGGTTTGTAAGCAAACACTGTACAGAGCTGATGTCTGCTATGGACTGTTCCGCCTGCTGGCTCGCAACACCTCACCAAGCCGCGACTCACTTAGCTCCGGTAAGGCAGCGAGATAGCAACCGATAGCGGCGTGATTTATGCGGTCCAAACGGTGATTTAGGTGGTGGGTCACGTTTCCAGGCTGCACCCTCGCCGGACATGCGGACGCTGAAAATATCGTTTGTTTTCGCAGCTGTCGATTAGTTTCGCCGCTCGGTTTGTTGCGACGCCGCTGCGGCAGGCGAACTGGCGGCAATTTGTCAGCGAGCCAATGAGATTAATGGCCCAGAAGTTATTAATGGACTCCCCCAGCGGAATAGGAGCGCCTTGGGTGCCGGATAGTGTAAAGAGTGAGAAGCGGATGCTAAGCGGAAAATGGTCACCGTACTTACCGCACCTGTTGCCCCATTGTTTATCCTTCGACTGTCTTGTCTAATCGCAAATATCCAGTAATTCAGATCTGTTTTTTACGTTCACGCCCATACTTAGCAGCAACGTTCAGCTCACTTTCTGATGGCCTCGTATTGTGTGGATGGAGTATTGCACCTGCCTACACAAGTCCTTCTCAAGGACTGTCGTAAAGAGCGGTGGGAAATTGGTTTCCCCAGCGCTTCGAATAATGGTGGCAGAAAAAAAAAATCTCACGCAAAAAGGTGATCACTCCTTATTTTAACACAGCATTTATTGACCGTCAACATTACTGTACAGACTATTCATCTCTGCCTGATTGCGAGTTACGGTTTATTCAGCATACTATCTTCAATCCACGTGTCAAAAGTAACTAAAATAAAACAGCATTGTATTCTATGTTAAGACTAGGATACAGGCCACTAAAAGCACCCCACTTCCTTTAATATTTTCGAAGTTTTGTTGCACTATTCGGTCTTTCCATTGATCATGTTTGCATAAGCGACTGTGGCATTCAGACGGCACCCACACTGCCGTACGTGATGCGGCGTTGCGTCAGCCATCGATTTCCCAGTTCAGTTACCCTTGCTCAAATGATGCAAATAGTGAACAACATAATGTCGCAGGAAAGAGAGTGTTCTGATGATTGCACTCAACTCCACTTCCAAGATTGCCTCAGCTTTTCTTAAAAACTCTTAAGCAGAAATTCCGCTACTGGCCATTAAAATTGCTACACCACGAAGATGACGTGCTACAGACGAGAAATTTAACCGACAGGAAGAAGATGCTGTGATATGCAAATGCTTAGCTTTTCAGAGCATTCACACAAGGTTGGCGCCGGTGGCGACACCTACAACTGGCTGACATGAGGAAACTTTCCAACCGATTTCTCAAACACAAACAGCAGTTGACCGGCGTTGACTGGTGAAACGTTGTTGTAATGTTTCGTGTAAGGAGGAGAAATGCGTGCCATCATGTTTCCGACTTAGACAAACGTCGGATTGTAGCCTATCGCTATTGCGGTTTATCGTATCGCGACATTGCTGCTCGCCTTGGTCCAGATCCAATGACTGTTAGCAGAATATGGAGACGATGGGTTCAGGAGGGTAATACGGAACGCCGTGCTCGATCCCAACGGCCTCGTATCACTAGCAATCGAGATGACAGTCATCTGATCCGCATGGCTGTAACGGATTGTGCAGCCACGTCTCTATCCCTGTGTCAACAGATGGGGACGTTTGCAAGACAACAACTATGTGCACGAACGGTTCGACGACGTTTGCAGCAGCATGGACTATCAGCTCGGAGACCATGGTTGCGGTTACCCTTGACGCTGCATCACAGACAGGAACGCCTGTGTTGGTGTACTCAATGAAGAACCTGCGTGCACGAAAGGCAAAACGTCATTCTTTCGGATGAATCCAGATTCTATTTACAGCATCATGATGATCGCATCCGTGTTAGGCGACATCGCGGTGAATGCACATTGGAAGCGTGTATTCGTCATCGCCATACTGGCGTATCACCCGGCGTGATGGTATGGGGTGCCATTGGTTACACGTCTCGGTCACCTCTCGTTCGCATTGACGGCACTTTGAACAATGGACGTTACATTTCAGATGTGTTACGACCCGTGGCTCTACCCATCATTCGATCCCGGCGAATCCCTACATTTCAGCAGGATAATGCACGACCGCATGTTGCTTGTTCTGGATACAGAAAATGTTCGAATGCTGCCCCGGCCAGCGGTCTGGTCAACGGTGGCCAAGCAACTTGGTCGTCACAATACGCCAGTCACTATTCTTGATGATGTGGTATCGTGTTGAAGCTGCATGGGCAGCTGTACCTGTACACGCCATCCAAGCACTGTTTGACTCAATGCCTAGGCTTATCAAGGCCGCTATTGAGGCCAGAGGTGGTTTTTCTGGGTACTGATTTCTCAGGATCTATGCACCCAATTTGCGTGAAAATGTAATGACATGTCAGTTCTAGCATGATATATTTGTCCAATGAATACACGTTTATCATCTGCATTTCTTCTTGGTGTAGCAATTTTAATGGCCAGTTGTGTAGATATTGACAATTTTCTTTTTAAATGTCATTCGCACAGAGAGTTATCTTGATTAAGATAAGATATGACTAGATGAGATTTTGTTCCACCCAGATGTATGTAACAATCTTAATCATGCGCTACATCTTCTTCTTCATTTCAAGGAGTATCCGTACAACCTGTTGCGTCTTCACAGAAATTACCTTTTCTTTGATGTTCCTACATCCCTACTTCCTAAAGGTCTAGAGTTTATTACGTGTTTGACTATTCTTTCTCTCCCCATACTTTAAATAAGCTTCTTCCATTTCGTTATCTCGTTTTCTGTTCTTTCCTTAGTGCAAAATATATGTAATTCTTTCCTTATTTCAGAGTTCTTTGTTTGATCCCTGTGAGTGTATCACTTTACTTTCCTCAAAAATTACATTTCATACGACTCTACGCTTCTCTGGTCTTTCATAGTTACGGTCCAGGTCTCACAGCCGTACTGAGCGTAGGTTTTACCATTACTATGTAGGGTTCTGTCTTCGTGTCTTTCTTAGTTTTATTGGGTAATATTCTATGTATAGTGCCAAATATATTTCGAAACTTATTTACATCATTGTAGATGTTATTTCCATAGTCATAATTTACGTCATAACTTAATGGCTGAAAGTGAGATACCTGATCAACTGATTTTCCGTTTAGCCTTATTTTGAAATTTTCTGGGTGTTTTCCTTTAAAAGCCGTAACTTTGGTCTTATTTTCCGGTATTTTTGAGCTATAGAGTTTATCTACTGAGTCCTAACGATATAGAGCAATCCGTAAATCGTCCTCCGTTTTTTGTTCAAAATGGTTCAAATGGCTCTGAGCACTATGGGACTTTACATCTGTGGTCATCAGTCCCCTAGAACTTAGAACTACTTAAACCTAACTAACCTAAGGACATCACACATCCATGCCCGAGGCAGGATTCAAACCTGCGACCGTAGCGGTCACGCGGTTCCAGACTGAAGCGCCTAGAACCGCACGGCCACACCGGCCGGCTCCGTTTTTTGTAAAATTACTTGATCACCAGCAAAAGTGTACAGTATTTATATGTGTGTTTCTAGGTATTAGTTTTATTTCTGGGTCAACTTCTTGTTTCCATTGAAATATGTAAAATAAAGTCGATCAGACTTGTACCTTTATACTTCTGTGTTAAGTGCTATTGGTCCTGTCTCTCTTTGCCTACATTAATTAAAATTTCGTTACTTAAGTACAAACTTCTTATCATCTCTATTAAATGTTTCAGACAACCCCGTCTTACCCTAATATTCCACTGAATATACCTATCGACTCTGTCGAAGCCTTTCTGATATCCTACAAATGCAATATGAGTCCGTAGATTATATTTTCGTCTCCTTTCAGTTATCCGCCTCACTACTGTAATATAGTCACTACACGATCGTCCTGTTGTAAAATCGTTTTGTCCCTCTAGTAAGAGGGCGTCAGCTATTCTCTTCAGTCTGTTGTTAATTACCCGTGCTTTTAATTTATATCCACTGTTTAATAGACTTGCTGCTCTGTAGTTTTCAGAAGAACTTCTAATCCTTTTCTTATAGAGTGATATTTCTTCCGCCACTCGCTAAGAGTCGGGTTTCATCTACAATTTGCAACACCCATTTAATAAATGCGAAAGATTCAGTTCTAACATTAAACCCCCACAGTTCTGCATTAATATGAACGGGTCCTCCAGCTTCTCTATCCCTCATTTGCCTTAATGCCTCTTGTATCTTCTCCAATGTAATAGTGTCTCGTTGTTAAATTTCATCATCGTGTTCAGTGTGGTCGTCTGTTTTTATTAGTTCTTTATTTTGTAATTTTTCTCTAAGTGTAAACCATGGTAGTAAAACTTTTATTCATTATGGATGAGGATCACTGCGACTGTAATGAATAAACGTTTCTTGAAATTACTGCAACCAGTCGCCTTTTGTTTTGTTATTAAATTTTATTATCCCGTTACTGGTAGCAATTCATCATCAGATGGTACAGACAATCAGTAAATATGTACCATCTGATGATGAATCACTAGGCAGATCTAAATCGGTAATGGGATAACAAAATTGAAAAAGAAAGCAAACGGCGATTGGTTACAGTAATTTCAAGAAACCTTTATCCCTGATGGTGTCTTATGCAAGCTACTTTGTCTGTTACGTGTAATCGTGCAGAATCTTTCTCCTGTTTGTTGTTTCAGGATTTTATAACCTTCTCTTGTCCACCATGAAGATTATTTTCAGTATTTGATATCATTCTGTCCAATGATTCGTGATGAGCTTCTCTATTTTACATTGTTCTTAATACTGCGCTGCTGTTTCTTCTGTACTGTGCTGTAAATCTGTAACGTAAGCCTCTTTCTTCCCATAATTTCATTTGCTATATCCTCATTCCATATTTTGACACCTTTTCTCCTCCTAAATTTCTTTTTCTTCCATATTGCCTCTGTCGACGCTTGGATCATACGTGCTTTTACGTTTTGCCGTTCTGTATTTGTATTATTTCCCGTAGATTTATTTTGATAATACTGGGTCAGTCACTTTTGGAACAGACCTTTTATACTGTCTTGTTGCAGAAGTCAGATTTCGAAAACTTCATCCTCCAGTTTACTGTTCGTAAAGGTTTGTATCCTCCAAATAGGAACCAGGTTTACCTTGACAGTCACCAGTACATGATCTGATTCGATGTCTCTATCTCTATATACTCTTACATCTTAACTATGACTGTGTTAGAGTGAACAGAAAGCTCGGAGTAGTAGTCTTTCTTTTCTTTATATAATATACATAATTTAGGTACGTATAACAGATCAAGGGTACTGAGGCCCTTTGGTACTCTCTCAACACTATGGGAGTTTGTGTCTTCCATGATCAACTGCTTGTTAACGACTGCGAATGTATAGATAGAAACGATTGTTGACATGCTACTTCGGTCCTTTTTATTTTAACACCACTACGTGTCTCGATGATCATTCCATAATCTTCAGGCGGAGTATAGTATTCTTGCATGGTTGAATGTATTTATCACTAACACATATGTCGTCTGTTTGGCAGACAGCTCTATGGCAGGGAAGTCATGTTTAGTCTCGCTCTGGTGAAAGAACATTAGTATTATTTCAAGAACTGAAACGATTTATACACATTTTTATATGCATATTTGTAGAACTCGTCCTAACTGTCTGACTGGGCGAATATGATTGTTGTATGCTAGCGTAACAAACACCAAGTGTTTGTCACCGAACATTTTTCAGTGTTAAAATTCTACGATATGTGCTTCATCAGACAGTTTTGTCATATGGAAAGAGTTACTTCAAATATATGGAGATATATTAACATTATGGACTCTTAGCCTTCCACAATAGTACAGTAATGTGAAGTTAATAAATTTAATTAAAAATGCTGAAAATTTGTACTTTTGATTTACCGACTGTGGCAAATTTACAATATTACATAATGAGCTTAATCTATTTACAAACATTATTCCGTGAAAATTACGATGTGGTGTGGGCTATATAACTATTTTTTACATTTTGCTGGCCTCACTTTTGGGTTGGATTTGAATTTTTCATTTAACATTTCTGACAGATCTACTTCCTGTGTATAAAAGTCTCGTTCTTGAAACAGTTCCATCTACTGGCTTTCCTGTTATTAATGTAGTACCTTAAGATCACTGTTTGTTGTTGTGATCTTCAGTCCAGAGAAAGCTTTGATGCAGCTGACCACGTTTCTGTTTTGTGCAAGCTTCATCGTCTCTGAGTAACTACTACAACCTATGTCCTTTCGAACTAGCTCGCTGTATTCATGCCTAGGCCTCCTCCTACATTTCTTACCCCCCACCCTCCCCTCCACTACCAAATAATAATTCCTTGATGCTTCGGGACGTCTCCTATCAATCGAATTACGAGGGTTATCCCAAAAGTAAGGTCTCCTATTTTTTTATAAGTGCAGAACTTTGTTTGTTTGGCAGTTGGTCACTCTGTTATGAAGAGTGCTTCAAGCGCCGTGTGTAAACATGCGCACGCCGCGCTGAGGCGTTCAGTCTTGGCTCGGCAGCCGTTGAGAATAGAGCTCCCGTCGGACGTTACCGCCAAGTGCGAATTGCGCGCAGTTATTCGGTTGTTGAACGCAAAGGGAACTGCGCCGGTTGAAATCCATTGCCAACTGACGGAAGTGTATGGTGTGTCGTGCATGGACGCCATAAATATTCGTAAGTGGTGTAGAGAGTTTGCAGCTGGTAGGACATAAATTCACGACGAACAAAGGAGCGGGAAACCGTCAATTTCTGAGAAGACAGTGTTGAATGTTGAGCAAAGCATGCGTGAAGATGGGCGGATGACCCTGGATGATCTCTGCACGTTGGTTCCTGAGGTTTCCCGATGCACTGCTCACAGAATTTTAACGGAAACATTGAACTACCGGAAGGTGTGCGCAAGACGGGTGACACGCATGCTGACTGAGAACCACATGCGGCAATGATTTGAGGGTTCCTGCGCGTTTCTACACCGCCTTGCAGCCGAAGAGGACAACTTTCTGGACTCAATTGTCACGGGTGACGAAATCTGGGCATACCACTTTACACCTGAGACCAGGCAACAATCACGCCAGTGGCGGCATCCTTCTTCGTCAAAGCCGCGGAAATTCAAACAAACACAGTCTGCCGGTAAAGTCATGACAACCGTTTTTTGGGATCGGAAAGGGGTATTGTTGGTTGACTTTATGTCCACTGGGACCACAATTAACACTGGCAGGTACAGCGAGACTCTGAAAAAACTCAAACGGGCAATTCAGAACCGGAGAAGAGGAATGTTGAGCAGGGGCGTACACATTCTCCATGACCACGCTCGCCCACACATCGCTCGGCAAACCGTTGCTCTCCTGCAACAGTTTCAGTGGAACACAATCACCCACCCACCCTATAGTCCTGACTTGGCGCCCAGTGACTATCACCTGTTGCCTAGGTTAAAAGAACATTTGACCGGAAAGCGATTCAGCTCCGACGACGAGGTGAAAGAAAAGGTTCATAACTTTCTGAACAGCAAAGCGGTGAGCTGGTATGACATGGGCATACAAAAACTGCCGCAGCGTCTACAAAAAAGCATGGACTGAAATGATGATTATGTTGAAAAATAGCTAAATGTTCAAGCTGCTAACTGATGTAAACTATTGTAGAAATAAACAGGTCTATGTAAGTATAAAAAAATGGGAGACCTTACTTTTGGGATTACCCTCGTAGATTCAGTTCTGTACATCCCCATTAGTTATTCGATCTACCCTCCTAATCTTAAGCATTCTGATGTACCACAACATTTCAGAATCTCCTGTTCTCTAATTGTATCATCTGTTTATCTGTCACATTTTACTTCCAAATAAAACTACAGTCCAGACAAGCACATTCAGAAACAATTTCCTAATACATAAATTTGCATTACATATTAAAAGATCCCCCTTTTTCACAAATGCATTCCTTGCTACTGTCAATCTGTATTGTATATACACTCTACTTCTTCCATTAACAGTTATTGTGTTGCCCAAATACTGCTACTACTTTTAGTATCTAATTTCCTAATCTAATTTCCTCAGCATCGCCTCGTTTCATTCGACTACATTCCATGCAGTTTTAGTTTTTTTTGTTTTTATCTTATATCTTTTCAAAAAATTACCCAATCCATTCAATTACTGATATTCCAAGCTTTTTCCCATCGCTAACAAAACTACAATGTCATCAACAAACCTAGATGTTTTTCTTCCTTCGTCCAGAACTTTAACTCACTTTCCAAATTTTTCTTTATATTCCTTTACTGCTTACCCAGTGTACAGTTTGAATGATAGTAGGGATAGGCTACAACCCTGTGTCACTTCCTTCTCAATTACTGATTCACTTTCATACCCATAGATTCTCATAACTGCAGTCGGGTTTGTGTAGTTTATACTTTAAAATTTAGGTCCTTTATTTATATGGGACACATACAGTTGGGATATAATTTTCCTGATTATTATCTTACTATTTCCCTCTATTTTCTTTCTTATTTTGATTTGTATACTGACATACGAAGTAGCTGATTTCCTGTAAATTTTTAAAGATTGTTTATCATTTTGCTTGAAGACTGTTATATTCGGAAAACTGATTGTGTTGTTCTTTCATGTTCAAATGGAAACTGTATTTTCTTGTGCGGTGTTGTTAAACATCTGAAGGATGGCGTGGATATCATCTTTTTGTCACCATCAGAGATAAAGAATGTGTAATCCACATACATTCTGTGAAACATAATTTTTTTGTTTTCTCGATATTTTTTCTAAGGTGATAAAGAAATATATCAGATATTATTCTTCAGATTCTGGAAGCCATTTCCAGCCCTCATACCTCCTCATTACTTCTTTTTACAGAAGAAGACGTAATTATACTTTAGAGTTGGCTCTAGAAAAACTATAAATTCAACTATTTCTGCTGACGTAAGTTTCTAGAGTTTGACTAAGTTATATTTCATAATGACTATTGCTTCATCAGAAAGTATATAGGTTGTTAACATTTAAGAATAACATCTGAAATTTTTAGGGAATTAACCTTCCACAGCAAAGCCATTTTCTCGCTCTTTGTAAAGACATAATTATGCTGCAGTATCTGATTAAGTTTGTTCATTAATTTAAATCCTGATCTGTGAACTGTATTAACAGTTGCCCTTATGAGAGTGTCCTGTTTATGACGTTTTAATTGGGATCTTGGGTTAAAAGCTTTAGGATACATGAAAAACAGTAATATATCTCTCTGTCAATAAATAAGAAATTAGTTACTTTGAAGAAAGTCTTCATTTCAGTCTCAGATTTATATGTGGTTCTTTTTCTATAGGCATGATGCTGTTTTTCTCACAAAAAATTAGAAACTGGAAGTATGAATTATAATACTCCTTCATTCACAAATTTTCGAGTTTTACTAAGCACATGATGCATTTCGGATCCTTCATCAGGTGTAAATCATCTTAACAAGATTTATTTTTGCTCTTGATTTATCGAAGCTATTGCGCAATTTATGTTGGAAATCATCAACAGTCTAGAAAACAGTTTGGTATAACTGCACAATGAAGCCCATGGTAAGACCCTAAATCTGTTAGACCAACTGGAGATGTACCTCCATAAAATCAACATCAGTTTTCAATGAACAACAGATTTCGCTAACCACAGTTACGCTAGTAATTTTAAAGACATATCTAAAGTTATTCCTTACATATGTCAGTTGTTTAATAACTGGATCTGTGGCATTACAAATAAATTCGTCCTTGATCACATCATGTTGAACAACATCTGTGAAGTGTTTACAAGAATGTGTATACAGTGTGCATCCTGAGTGAAATGATACACGTGAACAGCATGGTGCAATTGTGCAATACCATTAAAAGTTAAAAATGCTTTTCTTGGTTTCTGTGGTAAGTTTTCACTGTTCATTTTTCCAGAGTTTCCCAAATATTTTTCGCATTTGACTTACGAAATTCATAACATAGTATCCACCCTTTTCATGACAGGAATATGCATTTCACTTCTTTCAAGAGCAAAAATAAATCATGTATTAAGACGGTTTACAACTGATGATGGACCCACAAGGTCAGAAACGATTCAATTATTTAATAAAACACGAGATTTGTTGCTAAGGGTGTTTGTTAATTCATACATCCAGTATATTGAATACAGACACATTCACAGCTGCAAAATATGGATAAAATTAAGAAATTTAAAGTGTTTTTGATGTACTTTAATACTTTTAACGTATATATATATATATATATATATATATATATACGTTAAAAGTATTAATATATATATATATATATATATATATATATATATATGAGCTTTAATATGTATCAAGAAACTATACTACTTTCCCCATGTATAGCTGAAGATGGGATATTAGGAGAAAAATGAAACTGATAATGTACAAAAAATTTTATTGTTATCCTTGCAGTTTAGAAATACTCTGTCTTTTGAAATATGAAATTAATATATCATTAAATTTTTAGAAACAAAACAGTTAACACTCATAAAGATATGGCATAAAACCGTACATGTATGTAGCAGAAATAGAGATGCAGTAAAGCTAGTGAATGGTACATTCACCAAAGAAGAGCACTAGAGTCTTCTGCTGGGCTTGGGTAGCTCACTCACAGTTGGATTTGGGGGAAAGTAATAACGTCAGATGGATAACATCAATCTAGGTGCATATGATACATGAAACTGTTGACATGGATGTGTGTACCTTTACCGGAATAGTTTTATTGGTCTGTGCACAATAGTGCATGGTACCAATATGTTCCA
Organism: Schistocerca americana; assembly: GCF_021461395.2. Lineage (NCBI taxonomy): Eukaryota > Metazoa > Arthropoda > Insecta > Orthoptera > Acrididae > Schistocerca > Schistocerca americana. The sequence goes on along the minus strand of NC_060120.1, from coordinate 8,083,394 downwards.
AAAAGCCCTGCTTGAAAATGGGATTTTTCAGGGGATCGTATGTAGAGTTCTATTGCTCACAGAGGCAAGGGGTCAAGTGCTTCGAATAGCCCTCGGCCTAGTGATCATTCGTATACCTGTTAGAAGAAAGGTCGTACTGTAGCTAACTCGCGGGATAGGGTCAAAATTCAGACATTACACACTTCCTCCAGCGAAGGGCAATTGAGCAAATCGGTTGAATTTTTTGTATTAGTTGTGGTTTAGGAGGATCTTAGGCGGCTTGTAAAACATCATCTGTTCATGAGCGATTTCTGAGGAAACCCCGAAAAACCATGATTTTTGGGTACCAAAATTGTCAGTTGCAGGGTTGACCAATTCTATAGTTTCTATTCGTGCTGTTTTATCGAAATGTTTGCCACATGTTTTTAAGGTGATGTCCTTGGGAACCTTCAAACTTATCTGGATGTCGTTCTCTGTTAACAAGATCCAGAGGCTCAATATACTGTACTTATGTTCATAAAAATATGCACGTAACATCAGGTATGAGGAGCAAATATAGTTCTTACTGATGTACTGAACACTTGATAAGGGTTATGGGGTCATCACAAGGGTTCTGAGGTCACCAAACAATGTTATACGCCACCTTTTTTCACCAACAATGTTTTAGTGGCCGTTTTTTCATCAATAAATCTTTATGACGCATTGTCTCTGTACAACGGCCACTCGCGCCGGTACACGTAGTCTTCACCAAGAAATTATTCGGTGGTTCCACTTGGCAGCCTAAACATCTTACAAGAAATAATTTTGTTATACGAAATTTTTGTACTTGCAATTCAAACCCCGCCGTTTTCTGGTCACTGTAGATGCAACCTAAAATGTTCATGCATTTGTATGTAACGTAGTGTTAAGTGAACTTGCTTTGGATGTGTTAATCTCATATTAAGTGTACTTATTTGTCTCAAAGCACGTAAATGTGTCTAAAAATGTAAATGAACTGTCAGAACATTACTGACCTACAGAATTCGTTTAAATGAGAAGTACATCTCGCTGTAAATGGGAAAAGAAGGGAACCAGCTGAAAATCGAACCTGTAGGAGCAAAGGAAAGTTGAATTTGCTCCGTTTTCAAAGACTCTGGCAGAAAAGTGGGGAGACACCTGCCTTAATCCTCATTCTGCCTTCCTCGCCAAAAAATTTGGCGTGAGTACATATTCACACTTTTTGTGCTGAAAGGGAGCACCGATAACACAGAGAGGATGACGATGGAAGAAAGAGGAGATAGTGGCTGTGGGGCGGTAGGGGCCGAGAAAGGTAACACTGATGGTGGGAGAGACAAAGTGGCAGTGAAAGTGGGGTGTCTGAAGACGACAGCAGTGGGAGCCACAGGGAGAGTGGACAGTGGTGACCAATGAGAGTGGCAGTAAAAGAGAAAGGGAGATGGATGAAGACAGTAGCAGTGGGAGCTAAAGAGGAATTAGACAGAGAAAATAAAAAAGAGAGATGAGTGAAGACTGCACATAGGCTTGGGTGGTCTGCCACCCCCCGCCTCCTCCATTCCCAACAATGGTCAAAATTAACAAAAAAATATTTTCCCACTTTGCCCAATCCCATGTACTCACCTGTTAAAGTTTCCCATTCTAGCGACCAAAACCCCAAAGAATTATCCCCAAGGAAATGTGTGGAGAGGAGGCAATGAGGCAATGCTGGATGTAGAGAAACACATCAGACTCTAAGTGAGAAAGGAAAAGACAGTGGCAATGGGAAAAAGAGAGAATAGGACAAAGACAATAGCACTGGGACAGAGAGAGTGGCAGGGAAGGAGACAATGGTAAGGCAGAGAGGGAGAAACGAATGAAGACAGTAACAATGGGAGAGACAGAAAGCCCGCATCTCGTGGTCGTGCGGTAACGTTCTCGCTTCCCACGCCCGGGTTCCCGGGTTCGATTCCCGGCGGGGTCAGGGATTCTCTCTGCCTCGTGATGGCTGGGTGTTGTGTGATGTCCTTAGGTTAGTTAGGTTTAAGTAGTTCTAAGTTCTAGGGGACTGATGACCAGAGATGTTAAGTCCGATAGTGCTCAGAGCCATTTGAACCATTTGAACCAAGAGACAGAAACGAGAAAATGCCAGTCGGAGAGAAAGCCATCAACAGGAGAGAGATATATTCAGACAGCGGCAGTGACAGCGAGATGCCGAGTATGAAGGCTTTACTGCACGTTGAGGAGGAGGAACTGATGTGGAATGTTGTGGGTTAAAACAACACGAATACATCCACGTGCCAGAATTTTTGGTGAGGAATGTGGAGTGAGGGCTGAGGCAACCGGTTGTCCATTTTTCTAGCAGAGTCTTTTAAAGATAAGCATATTCGCCTTTTTCATTTATTTTTCAGTTCATTCTATCATGTTGTTGTTGTTGTTGTTGTTGTGGTCTTCAGTCCTGAGACTGGTTTGATGCAGCTCTCCATGCTACTCTATCCTGCGCAATCTTCTTCATCTCCCAGTACCTACTGCAATCTACATCCTTCTGAATCTACTTAGTGTATTCATCTCTTGGTCTCCCTCTACGATTTTTACCCTCCACACAGCCCTCCAATACTAAATTGGTGTTCCCTTCATGCCTCAGAACATGTCCTACCAACAGATCCCGTCTTCTGGTCAAGTTGTGCCACAAACTTCTCTTCTCCCCAATCCTATTCAATACTTCCTTATTAGTTATGTGATCTACCCATCTAATCTTCAGCATTCTTCTGTAGCACCACATTTCGAATGCTTCTATTCTCTTCTTGTCCAAACTATTTATCGTCCATGTTTCACTTCCATACATGGCTACACTCCATACAAAGGCTTTCAGAAATGACTTATATACCCCAAAATCTAGATTTTTTTTCTTGCCTTCGGAGCGAGAAGTAAGGACTAGCCACTAGCCATCGGAAGTTCATACCCAAGCGACACGTCCTTCCTGTGTGGCCTGTTTTGTAGGTAAGTGCAGAGCCTGTCCAAGTGTGTTAACTACTACCATTCGTGTCGTTAATTCACTTTCAGTAAGGACCTATCTAGAGCCTTTGGGAGAGGCGACTGTACACCCAAAGCATTGTTCAAACAAATTGGATTTGAAGAGTCACAAGTGATCTAATGATGGCCACAGTGCTCATAGATATACATTCTACTCGTCCTGGCTCTGCTACAGACTCTATATCTACCTCTGCATGATTATTCTACAATTCACATTTGTTTCAAAAATGGCTCTGAGCACTATGGGACTTAACATCTGAGGTCATCAGTCCCCTGGAACTTAGAACTACGTAAACCTAACTAACCTAAGGACATCACACACACACATGCCCGAGGCAGGATTCGAATGTGCGACCGTAGCGGTCTCACGGTTCCGGACTGAAGCGCCTAGAACCGCTCGGCCAAATCGGCCGGCCACATTTGTTTGGCGGAGTGTTCATGCAAGCAATTTCAGATTATTTCACAACCGTTCTATTGTCGAATAGTACGTGGAAAATATGAACACTAAATCTTCCTATGTGGGTTTTAAAGCCGTCGTCGAATTTTGGGCGTTGTTTAATTGCATGCAGCTTCACTGGAGTAGTATGTGAACCAATCAGGCAAACATAGAGGCACTGACATGTAATTTCACAAGGAGCATGCGTGTACACCACAAGGCAGCTTGACCAAGCAACACAGTAGAGGTAACGTCGCAGAAAGGTCAACAAACTACGAGCAGGCCAGTGAAGTAGTGCCACATGGTTGAGACACAGAGCTGTCACTCCGTACATGCCTGGGAGTAATGTAACGGCACACTAAGTGTGCTATTAATCGCTACAAATTCCTGCACAGTCTGGCAGCAACCTCCGTGACAACTGATCCATGCAAGACTCCATCACACAATGGGCGAGCCAGCACATGACCCCGGTGTGAGCAGCCAGCTCCACCAGAGCACGTCATGGCTCCCAGTCCGCACCCATGGACTTGAGACAAGACTGCGGACGAGATGTGTCCCTGGCTGCACCACAGCACCGAACTTCTGCCTTGGAGGGCAGCGGTTTGCAGCCATTGCGGTACTGCGCTCACCCTTCCACACCAAGGCGAGCTTCTAGCCCTGTAGCAGTGGCCGCCAACGAGAATTCAGCGGACACACACGTCGTTGACGCCTTTCACACAGGGCCGCGTTGTGTTAATAAAGCCACGCGCTGCAGAGTGAGGAAAACGGTGTCAGAAAAGTAGGACGCAGACGTTAAACGGTCATCTCATCGCCATGACCTACCAAGGTCCCCAGCACTGCCGCTGAACCACGCACTACAGAGTGGAAATCCAGGTACATCGCAGCACTTGTAGCTGAAGACTAAATAAAATACGTTAAACCTTGCACCGGAGTATTCGTAGCAATCCCTGGCCAGCATCATCGCTTCCATAGCCCGCCACTCCAATATCTCTACACGATAGAAGCCCCACACACCCTAGATCGCCATAGAGGCTGTCATCAGAAGTACTTGTAGACTTTGTCTGGCAACTGGCGTCAGCGCAGTCGACCTCCATGTAGCACGGCTTCGCAACCGCAACAAACACTTTCGTTGAACAATTGGCTGAGTGCGCAGTTTATTGTTTTTTGTAGTTGTTTTTCCGGTTTTATGTGTAGAGGGCATGGAATCTAAGCGAGTGAGACACAGCAATTTGAAAGTTATGTTTGTACAGCCAGGAGAACCAGTTGATCTTTCGCTGTTCTGTGGTAACACAAAGGAGTATTATTTACGACCTGTGAGCTGTGGTCAGTGTTAACTGACAGGACATTCTGCACCTTGTACGGAGTCAGTGCCAGTAATTTCTGTTAAGTGCCCCTTGGGATGGGCATATGGACAATCGGTGCACAGAGTAAATATGGGTGATGATAAGACGGAAGCTATAACTGAGTACTGTTTCATACAGCATGTTGTGGGCATGTTTTGAATTCCTTAGAATTTATTCGATATTAAGATCCCGCAATGACAGAGTCTCAAACGCAGGTGTCGCTAGTCGGTAGGTAATTCAATTACTGGTTAACGAAATGAAGCAGTGAAAGTAGATAATTCAGACTTGCGTAATTGGCTTTCAGCTATGAAGGCAGAGTTAAGAGATGGAATTATTTGACCAACTAATTCATTTATTAGATCCAGCCACATTCAGTTTGATCAAGGCCTTCACTGGAAAGTTGACTGACCACGTAATGTCTTTCTTGGATGACCTGCAGTTAGCAGGAAAGAACACATACCACCTTAGTATATATATAGTTATGGCTCACCGGCCACTTGACCATCTTCTTCTTCTGTGCAGATGCACAAACAGTGCCTGAACCCTTACGGGAATCGGCAACGCACCGCGAGTAATGAGTATAATGGGCGGGGGCACTACGATTGTACTGCGGGACAATACGTTGAGAATGTGGGTTTCGCGGGAGGCGTGCCAGAGACAACTCCCTGCAGTCGCACTATCCTCTGTGTCCTCGGTGGCTCAGATGGATAGAGCGTCTGCCATGTAACCAGGAGATTCCGAGTTCGAGTCCCTGTCGGAGCACACATTTTCATCTGTCCCCGTTGACGTACGTCAACGTCTGTAAGCAGCTAAGGCTTTTCATTTCATTGTAATTTCATTATAACGAGCTGCTTGGTCACCGATGGTATCAGTACTTTCGGACATGTCCGAAAGAACAGATACCATTTTAGTATATGTAAAGTTACGGTTAACATGGGAAACCAAGAGACATGTCAGATGTACAGACAAACTAAGAGCTACACAAACATTTGCTGAACTGAAAAAAGGCCTACTACAAAGGTATAAATTGGGTATAAATAGCGAAACAATGCGAGGTTTCTCTGTGAGCAGTTGGGAAGGCTGTCAAAGAAGCGTAATGAGTTTTTAGAGAATATCCATCTACCATAACAAAATGTGACTGATGCCAAGCCTTACTACAATTGCCTTCCACATGCCGACTTTGTTGCTCCCGGAAAGGAATAGGTCCATCAAGAATGGTCACAGACGTGGGAAATCTCACAACACTCCAAAGGTACACATTATGCCGAAATACAGCCGAGTATTCAGCGAAAAACCTGTTTTTGCCAAGTCGAGCTAACCAGAGGTCATACCACTACTAAAACGAGCATCGGGCTGGGTCACAGCTGTTATCCTTCACACTTTTGTAGGATGAAAGTTCATCTATTTGTATACTGCGAAGTCCACCCAACTGACATAGCAGACCTCAAACTTCATCCATTTCTATACTGCGAAATCCACTCAACTGACACTGCAGACCTCAACCATGTGATACTAAGGTGTTTATGCTATGACAGACAACGCCGCATGTTTCTTAAGGCCTTGACCAGAGCAGAAATTCCCCAGTCTACATCTGTGACGGACCTCTATCGACAGCTGCCTACGATGGACTACGTCAGCCTTACCAGGTTTCTCCAAGGAGGGAACATCCTGTTCTAAGTCAGAAGCAAAGATTCCACTGTAAGATATTTTAATATATGCACTGTATTGGGTGCGTTAATGTAATTTCTAAGGCCTGCACTGCAGATAAACTGAAGCGCCAAAGAAGCTGGTATAGCAATGCGTATCCGAATACAGAGATATGTAAACAGGCACAATACGGCGATGCGGTTGGCAACGCCTATATAACACAAGTGTCTGACGCAGTTGTTCGATCGGTTACTGCTCCTACAATGCCAGATTATCAAGATTTGCGGGAGTTCGAAAGTGATGTTACAGTCGGCTCAGGAGCGATGGGACACAGCATCTCCGAGATAGCAATGAAGTGGGGATTTTCCCGTACGACCATTTCACGAATGTACCGTTGAGTATCAGGAATGCAGTAAAACATCAAATCTCCGACATCACTGCGACCGGAAAAAAGTCCTGCAAGAACGGGACCCACGACGACTGAAGACAATCGTTCAACGTGACAGAAGTGCATCCTTCCGCAGATTGCTGCAGATTTCAATGCTCGGCCATCAACAAGTGTCAGGTGCGAATCATTCAACCAAACATCATAGATATGGGCTTTCGGAGGCGAAGGCCGACTCGTGTACCCTTGATGAGTGCACGACACAAAGCTTTACGCCTCGCCCTGGCCCGTCAACACCGTCATTGGACTGTTGATGACTGGAAACATGATGCCTGGTCGGACGAGTCTCGTTTGAAATAGTATGGAGCGGATGTACCTGTACCGGTGTGGAGACAACATCATGAATCCATGGACCCTGTATGTCGGTAGAGTACTTACTGTTCAAGCTGGTGCTGGCTCTGCAATGATGTGGGTCGTGTGCAGTTGGAGTTACATAGGACCCCTGAGACGTCTAGATACGACTCTGACAGGTATCACGTAACCATTGTGTCTGATCACCTGCATCCATTCATGTCTATTGTCCATTCCGACGTACCTGGGAAATTCCAGCAGGACAATGCGACACCCCACACGTCCAGAAATGCTATATAGTGGCTCCAGGAAAATTCCTCTGTGTTTAAACATTTCTGCTGGCCACCAACCCCCCCCCCCCCCCCCCCCAAGACATGAACATTACTGAGGATGTCTGGGATGCCTTGCAACATGCTATTCAAAAGAGAACTCCTACGGATTTATGGACAGCCTTGCCGGATCCATGCTTTCAGTTCCCTCCAGCACTACGTTAGACATTATTCGAGTCCATGTTATGTCTTGTTGCGGCACTTCTGCCTGTTCGAGGGGGTCCTACACGATATTAGGCAGGTGTACCAGCTTCCGTGTACGGTATTGTATACCATATTTGTAGTTATTCACTACTACGGCTAAATGGTTAATCTCAAAGGCTAATAAATTTAAAAAAGGAAAGAAGAAACAACTACACAGACACTGTTAATGATCTCGGCTGACACTTCCAACGTACTGAAGTTATCGCTCAGGGGCCGTATGTGGTCAAATACAACAGCGCAGCCTGCATTCGTGTTCAAGTACGCATTTCTGGCGGAGTTCCTATATTCGTGTCCGATCCCTGCAACGCTGTGTATACAGGGAATTTCACAGTGTCTATTACATACCTGTAGCCGGCCGAAGTGGCCGTGCGGCTAAAGGCGCTGCAGTCTGGAAGCGCAAGACCGCTACGGTCGCAGGTTCGAATCCTGCCTCGGGCATGGATGTTTGTGATGTCCTTAGGTTAGTTAGGTTTAACTAGTTCTAAGTTCTAGGGGACTAATGACCTCAGCAGTTGAGTCCCATAGTGCTCAGAGAGATTTGAACCATTTGAACATACCTGTAGAAGCGATTCAGTAAATAACGTTTTGATAAGAAACCCATGTCCGGAAAGGCACCGCTTTCGTATCAAATGTCTGAAAATCGGTTCACCTTCTATTCTTCCCCTTCACCGAACGCACACAGAGGAGACCTTGAGCTCCCATCTCTGTGTGCAACAGGAGCTGCTCCAAGTGACGACCCTGCTTTTCGTTCCACAACGTGCGTGCTTTGATACATGCGGTCAGCAAAACCTGGCGTGTGTCCGGGGAGCACCACAATCAAACATCCCACTCGCGAACGTACCAGTTTCTGGCATCCGTTGTTTTAGCAGGACGACAATGATTTACAATGGACCGTGACGATACGGGAAACATTCTGCGTATGTGTGCTGTGCAACTCTACCACTACTCACAAGGGTTCCTCGTCAAAGCCTCATCTACTAAGGCCCCTCTGCAACCCCTAGAAGTCTGTAATACGAATTGTGAAACACGTTGTGTATATTTGCACCGTGTTCTTACGCCGACTTCCCTCTAGTATTGGGTTCAGTTGAGGTTAAAATCTTACGAGTAGTGCTCATCTTCTCCCTTTGTGATTTCAATGATATACCAATGTAATCTGCAATAAAAAAAAAAAATACGCCCGCTTTCTTCCATGACCTCGTGAACTACTACTGTCTCTAGTGACCTAAAAGACGACGCAACAGTAACCCCCAACTTTCCTCCTACGCCTTTCACTACGGGCGTGTTGGTTATTGTCAAGCTACGTGCAGCGGCAGTAATTTATTGCAGCCCATCCGTGTAAACATGCTCGTCTCTGCTAAAGGAGGAACTGAAGCAGGTGTTTAACGGGGCGGCTTCGCCCCGCCTGCTCTGGGGTCTGTGCGGACACGGCGAGGGGAGTGGCCGCCGATGCTCGTGTCAGATCCCGGACGCGCCCCAGGTCTGCCAACCGAAGCCGGAAATAATTACCTGCCACAACACGGCGCCGCGCCGCGGTGCACGGCGCGACACGATCCGGCGTCCCCGATGGGCGGCGGACCGCGACCCCCCACCGGCGCCGGCAGGCACGCGCCGGCCAGCGCGCTGGCGACCCGCACGTCGACGCGCCCTCCGCAGCACCGAGACCCCTGCTAAGGTCAGCCTGCTGCTCCCCGTCGACCGAGCGGCGCGCTTACAAGCGTTCCGCCTCGGCAAACGTGAGTAAAAGGCTCAGTTTATCAGCAGTTCGATCTGTCAGCGGGAGGAGTCCGCAGTAATGTCGGGACACATGGTATATTTTCGAAAGTGCCAATTCAGTTCGCATCCTTGTTGCTCCTCTGTTGGTAAGGCATTCGATGTTGATTTCAAACTACTTGCTTAGGAGGCAGTCTAGGGTGCACCGTTTGAACTTCAGGTGGCTTTCTCTTCATAATTACGGGATGCTGTCAAAGTCATTTCACGCTAACGCAAACTGGAATGTAGTACGTAGAAAATACACTACTGTCCATTAAAATTGCTGCACCAAGATGAAATCCAGATGATAAACGGGTATTCATTAGACAAATGTATTATTCTAGAACTGACATGTGATCAAATTTTCACCCAATTTGGGTGCGTAGATCCTGAGAAATCAGTACCCAGAACAACCACCTCTGGCCGTAATAACGGCCTTGATACGCCTGGGCATTGAGTCAAACAGAGCTTGGATGGCGTGTGCAGGTACAGCTACCTATGCAGCTTCAACACGATACCACAGTTCATCAAGAGTAGTGGCTGGCGTGTTGTGACGAGCCAGTTGGTGAGATATCTGGAGAATGTGCTGGCCAGGGCAGAAGTCGAACATTTTTTTATATCCAGAAAGGCCCGTACAGCACCTGCAACATGCGGTCGTGCATTATCATGCTGAAATGTAGGGTTTCGCAGTGATCGAATGAAGGGTAGAGCCACGGGTCGTAACACATCTGAAATGTAACGTCCACTGTTCAAAGTGCTGTCAATGCGAACAAGACGTGACCGAGACGTGTAACCAATGGCCCCCCATACCATCAATCCGGGTGATACGCCAGTATGGCGATGACGAATACACGCTTCCAATGTGCGTTCAACACGATGTCGCCAAACTCGGATGCGACCATCATGATGCTGTAAACAGAACCTGGATTAATCCGAAAAGGTGACGTTTTGCCATTCGTGAAACCAGGTTCGTCGATGAGTACACCATCGCAGGGGCTCCTTTTTGTGATGCAGCGTCAAGGGTAACCGCAGCCACGGTCGCCGAGCTGATAGTCCATGCTGCTGCAAATGTCGTCGACCTGTTCGTGCAGATGGTTGTTGTCTTGCAAACGTCCCCATCTGGTGACTCAGGGATCGAGACGTGGCTGCACGATCCGTTACAGCCATGCGGATAAGATGCCTGCCATCTCGACTGCTAGTGATACGAGGCCATTGGGATCCAGCACGGCGTTCCGTAATACACTCCTGAATCCAACGATTCCATATTCTGCTAACAGTCATTGGATCTCGACCAAGGCGATCAGCAATGTCGCGATACGATAAACCGCAATGGCGATAGGCTACGATCCGATCTTTATCAAAGTCGGAAACGTGATGGTACGCATTTCCCCTCCTTACACGAGGCACCACAACAACGTTTCACCAGGCAACGTCGGTCAACTGCTGTTTGTGTTTGAGAAATCGGTTGGAAACTTTCCTCATGTCAGCACGTCGTACTTGTCGCCACCGGCGCCAACCTTGTGTGAATGCTCTGAAAAGCTAATCATTTGCATATCACAGCATCTTCTTCCTGTCGGTTAAATTTCGCGTCTGTAGCACGTCATCTTCGTGGTGTAGCAATATTAATGGCCAGTAGTGTAATTGTGCTACTGCTGATAATAATAGCTCACACTGAAGAGCCAAATAAACTGGTACACATGCCTAATATCGTGTAGAGCCCGCCCAGCACGGAGAAGTGCCGCAACACACGTGATATGGACTCGACTAATGTCTGAAGTAGTGTTGCAGGAAACTGACACCATGAATTCAGCATGGTTGTCCATAAATTCGTAAGAGTACGAGGAGGTGGAGATCGCTTCTGGACAGGACCTTACAAAGCATCCCAGATATGCTCAGTAATGTACATGTCTGGGAAGTGTGGAGGCCAGCGGAAGTGTTTAAACTCAGAAGACTGTCCCTGAAGCCACTCTGTAGCAGTTCTGCAAGTGTGGGATGTCGCATTGTCCTGCTGGAATTGCCCTAGTTTGAGAAATTCACAAGGGACATCAATTAATGCAGGTGATCAGACAGGATGTTTACGTACGTGTCACCTGTCAGAGTCGTATCTAGACGTATCAGGGATCCTATATCTTTCCAACTGCACACACCCCATACCACTCAGAGCCTCCACAAGCTTGAACAGTATCCTGTTGTCACGCAGGGTCCACGGATTCATGAGGATGTCTCCACACCGGTACCGTTACACCCGCTCCACAGAATTTCACTCGGGACTCGTGCGATCAGGGAACATGTTTCCAGTCATCAAGAGTCCAATGACGGTATTGACGGCCCCAGACGAGGCGTAAAGCTTTGTGTCGTGCAGTCATCAAGGGTACACGAGTTGGCCTTCGGCTCCGAAAGCCCATATCGAAGATGTTTGGTTGAATGATTCGCACCTAACACTTGTTGATAATAATCCACTCCTTGATCACGGAGCCTTTCGAGAACCCCTGCGAGGATGTCCTCACCACCGCAGCATCTCCTTCCCCCCAGATGTTCTTCTTCGACTACCTGAACATTGTTGCCTGTGGTCGATATCGATGGCGTCCATTCACGATCAGCGTCATCCACTTCTATCTTTATGCTGTTCATTTTTGGAACGCAACCTACGACTAGTCTAGAGACAGAAGTGATGACACTTTCTGCAGGACCTGACCATCATTTTGCAGGACAATGTTCGACCACGTACAGTGCAAGCTGTTACTGATTTGGTTGACTGATGGGGCTGCTAATTGCTATACCACCTAATGCAATCCCCTGACGTAAACCTTCGAGAGTTCAACTCGATTTCTAAACTGAAAGAAACGCTTCACGGCATTCGCTTCAGAACTGCTACAAATTCGTCAGGCGATAGAAAGCACCGCTCGAACTGTCAACACAACTGGCACTGCTAAGAGTATCCTACGACTCCCACATCGCTGGCAACGGGTTATACACAATGCTGGTGACTACTTTGAAGGTCAGTAAAACTTTGAAACACGTATCTATTTTGTACGAGCAGTAAAAAAGAAGTTGCCACTATTAAAGTTCCAACCCTCGTACTTTTTTGTGCTCCAATTATGTGTGGTTTTTGACAGATGTATCGACGCTTCTGTATTCATCTTCGGGACGGACTGTGGTGGCCCAGTGGTTAGCACGCTGGACTCGCATTCGGGACGACGACGCTTCAAACCTGCGACTGGTCATCCTGATTTAGATTTCCCGTGGTTTCAATAAGTCGCTTCAGGCACATGCCGGGATATTTCCTTTCAAAGGGCACGGCCGATTTCCTTCACCATCCTTCCTTTCCTCCTTCGTTCTCGGTACGCCATTGTAACCAAACCACCTAAGTGTAAAATTCGTGCAGTTTGCTCGTTCATTTGCTTGTATTTACGTATACAAGAGGACTCCCATATTTCCTTTGTGCCCGGGTAAAATCAAGTGTGTAAGATAAATTCGTCAGGAAAACTTGGGTTTAAAAATTTCACGAAAAATTTAAACGTTTTGTTTGTATCAAAACCGGTGCGTGTGTTGTTACATGTTGTGTAATTTTTTACGTAGTGTGTCACGCAAAACTTATTTTGATGTGTAGCATCAGCCGTAATGAACATAACTGCTTCATATAGTTCAGCAGTAGTGTCCTCGTTCAAAGATTGTTACGCCCGAATCTCAGCGTGTAATAACGTTTCTAAAAAACATTTTTGATACCTTTAAGAAGTTATGAGTGTAGGTCATAACCAGTCCCTTAGCCAATCGACACCCAGTAAAAATGGTTTCACGCCCTTTTTTATTGCCTTTGGAATGGATCATTTTGTTTTAGTCTTTATGATACCTTATAATTTGGAAGATTAATTAATTTATACGAAATGAGCCAATTCAGTGTCTGCATCATAAGGACTCCAGACTTCGGAACTACGCCGGCTGCGGTGGTCTCGCGGTTCTAGGCGCGCAGTCCGGAACCGTGCGACTGCTACGGTCGCAGGTTCGAATCCTGCCTCGGGCATGGATGCGTGTGATGTCCTTAGGTTAGCTAGGTTTAAGTAGTTCTAAGTTCTAGGGGACTAATGATCACAGCAGTTGAGTCCCATAGTGCTCAGAGCCATCTGAACCTTCGGAACTACACTATCTAGAATTAGTAACCCTAGCGTTTTGTAGGTTACTTGCTTTATAGGTTTCAACCCCACCTGAGAAGATAAAAGTAGAAAATTTAACTGTTACATAACCTAAACTGTTGTGCATGGCATGGTATGGTTTTTCGGGTTTATGTTGGCAATTGATCTGCTCCCTTACATTTCATGCTTACTTCAAAAACACACCCACCCAGCCACACACACACACACACACACACACACACACACACACACACCCTAATCTATATACGCAAATTAAAGTCACTCGCTGCATTTTCTGACCGGGTTGGAAAGCTAATCTCAGCAACTACAGTAGGAATCTTGATATGGTTTTCGTTAATAGACAGACTGATTAAAGAGGAAGGTTTGTGTATATAATTTACAGTTTTAGTAAGGATGAGTATGTAATACACACTATGTCATCAAAAATATCCGGACACCCCCAAAAATATAAGCCGGCCGAAGTGGCCGTGCGGTTAAAGGCGCTGCAGTCTGGAACCGCAAGACCGCTACGGTCGCAGGTTCGAATCCTGCCTCGGGCATGGATGTTTGTGATGTCCTTAGGTTAGTCAGGTTTAACTAGTTCTAAGTTCTAGGGGACTAATGACCTCAGCAGTTGAGTCCCATAGTGCTCAGAGCCATTTTGAACCCAAAAATATACGTTTTTCGTATTAGGTGCATTGTGCCACTTACTGCCAGGTACTCCATATCAGCGACCTCAGTAGTCATTAGACATCGTTAGAGAGCAGAATGGGGCGCTCCGCCGAACTCGAGGACTTGGAACGTGGTCAGGTGGTTGGGTGTTAGTTGTGTCATACGTCTGTACAAGAGATTTCCTCACTCCTAAACATCCCTAGGTCCACTGTTTCCGATGTGACAGTGAAGTGCAAACGTGAAGGGACACGTACAGAACAAAAGCGTACAGGCCGACCTCCTCTGTTGGCTGACAGAGACTGCTGACAGCTGAAGAGGGTCGTAATGTGTAATAGCCAGACATCTATCCAGACCATCACACCGGAATTCCAAAGTGCATCAGGATACACTGCAAGTACTATGACAGTCAGGCGGGAGGTGAGAAAAAGGATTTCATGGTCGAGTGGCTGCTCATAAGCCACAGATCACGTCAGTAAATGCCAAACGACGCCTCGCTTGGTCTAAGGAGCGTAAACATTGGACGACTGAACAGTGCAAAATCGTTGTGTGGAGTTGTGAATCACGGTACACAATGTGGCGATCCGATGACAGAGTGTGGGTACAGCGAATGCCCGGTGAACGTCATCTGCCAGCTTGTGTAGTGCCAATAGTAAAATTCGGAGGTGGTGGCGTTATGGTGTGGTCATGTACTTCATGGAGGGGGCTTGCAGTCCTTGTTGTTTTGCGTGCCATTATCACAGCACAGGACTACACTGATGTTTTAAGCACTTTCTTGCTTCCCACTGTTGAAGAGCAATTCGAGGATGGCGATTGCGTCTTTCAACACGATCGAGCACCTGTTCATAATGCACGGCCTGTGACGGGGTAGTTACATGACAATAACGTCCCTGTAATGGACTGGCCTGCACACAGTCCTGATCTGAATCCTACAGAACACCTTTAGGATGTTTTGGAACGCCGACTTCGTGCCAGGCCTCACCGACCGACATCATTACCTTTCCTCAGTGCAGCACTCCGTGATGAATGGGCTGCCATTCCCCAAGAAGCCTTCCAGAAACCTGACTGAACGTATGCCTACGAGAGCGAAAAATGGTTAAAATGGCTCTGAGCACTATGGGACTTAACTACTGTGATAATCAGCCCCCTAGAGCTTAGAACTACTTAAACCTAACTAACCTAAGGACATCACACACATCCATCCCCGAGGCAGGATTCGAACCTGCGACCGTAGCAGTCGCGCGGTTCCGGACTGCGCGCCTAGAACCGCTGGACCACCGCGGCCGGCCTACGAGAGTGAAAGCTGTCATCAAGCTTAAGGCTGGGCCAACATCATATTGAATTCCAGCATTACTGATGGAGGTTGCCTCGAACTTTTAAATCATTTTCAGCCAGATGGACAGCTACAGAGCATTACATGAAGCTGCCAGAGATTGTGTCGATGTCTGCGAGCTCTCGATGCTGAGGAGACACAGATGAACGCGCCGAATTGTTTACGCTCCTACAAGGCCCCTGGCACCACGTGGACAGAAGGACAGGCCGTGGCACGTACGTCACACCACGTCACACTGTTGGTCATATTTGTGTGCGCACTCGTCTTCGGCAGGAAGCAGTAATTATTTCAGACGATTTTAATAACTCTTGACTGCGAGTTTAAGTGCATGCCAGCTCTCGATAGCAGACCACCTTTAGCGGGTACTTATTCTATTACACATTGGTTTCTTGTGGGCCCTGCACTGCGCCGAGCGTTTGCGAAGAGTGGCGGACAAGCCGACAAGTGTGACCTCACAAGTTCATTCCAGGCCCTATATTTCTCGTGGATCCTCTTTGTGGCAGCATGAAGTAATGATGACGTAAGAGGATCAGTCAAAAGCTGTGCACCGCCTATAAATTGTTACCTCAACAGCAGTCACAACAGACAGCTGCTCTTAGACGAAGACAATGGAGCATTTCATTCCAAGCTTGGAACCTCGCTCAGATTTGAAGCGACAACCATTTGACATCACAGCAGCTGAGAAGAGTGCTCCACCTACCATCTTCGAAGGATGCCATGGGTCTGATGATGGTCATGTGATATGACCGAAACCGGTCACCTATGTTCTTGTAGCATACGCGGTGTGATCAAGACTGAATTTTAAAAAGAAAAATTTTTCAAAAAATTTTTGATCGCTCTTCCAAAAATGTATATTAAAATTTTTCACAGATATTAATAATTGTCAACTAATTCCACTATTTACCTTTCCGAAGGTAGTGTTCAAATGGTTCAAATGGCTCTGAGCACTATGCGACTTAACTTCTGAGGTCATCAGTCGCCTAGAACTTAGAACTAATTAAACCTAACTAACCTAAGGACATCACACACATCCATGCCCGAGGCAGGATTCGAACCTGCGACCGTAGCTGTCCCGCGGTTCCAGACTGAAGCGCCTAGAACCGATAGACCACCGCGGCCGGCGAAGGTAGTGTAAAAGATTATGTAGGCAAGTACTATAACACACCTCCCTGAAAATAAAATACTTAGTCGGTCTCAGTTTGGATTTCAGAAGGCACTGTCCACAGTTTTTCAATTGACTAATCAGATGAATAGGTTTTATACTGAATAAATAAAAGAATGCATAGAATTGGATTAAGAAAAGCAGGAGTGTACACATTGAAAGAGAATCTTCAAAATAGCGAATAATATCTACAGATGTGGCACAGGGATCTATAGTAGGTGGGTTCACTCTTGTTATTCATACTTGATCTGTCATCATACATCCAAGAGGCAGATATACGTTGCCTAACAGAAAAAATTAAGCACTCAGAACTCATTTCACCAATTTTCTGTTAGAAATGAAAATAAAAATTCAAGTGTGTTTGTAGTTTAATTCCAGGATTCGTGGAAGCACCTTTCATGTTATGAAACAGCCGTACAAAGAAACATGTGTATTGTACAAATATATGAATACAGATTCCTAAGGCTGGACGCAGCTTCTTCGAATAAACACAACGCGACTTTATAAATGTCTATGTGGTAACGCCTCTTCATAGATTTGTAGATCGCTATTATTTTCACCTACAGCCGTTTGCGCTTCGCAGTTGAAAGCTGTCAAAATCGCTGCCAGTTGTCAGCGATTTCCCGTTAGTTGATTCGACTACAGGAGTGTCTTCTAATACGGAATCAATGTATAAAAACTTTATGCATGACGCAGAATTTTTTCACGCAACTCACTGTTTATGACGTCATATCTCCTGAACTAATTGTGATACTGTGATACAATTATTTAGTTGCATTTAGCGGCGTATATGGATATCCTCTCCCAAGTTTATTGCGAACTGAGTTTGTAGTACAGAAGTCATAAATTTAAACGTCATACAATGATGCCTTAGTTTCTAACGCATCTTATTTTTTATGACGTCGTATCTCCTGAACTACGATAGGTACATGGCTATATATATATATATATATATATATATATATATATATATATACAAAAACATTCATTCCTAGGCTGCCAGCTATCTCGTAATAACAGACAGATTTCAATATTATTTACAGGCAACTGCAAACATTGATTTTCATGTACAAAACATTTGAGTGAGCGGAATAATGTGCTTTGAATAACAGTCGCTTGGTTGCTCTAGTGAATAATTTATTTCACTGTTATTATTCAAGATGTCTGTTTGTGGCTGAGGCTTTCCCTCGTACAAGATAGAAAATAATAAACAGGGTGGTCTATTGATAGTGACAGGGCCAAATACCTCACGAAACAGGCATCAAACGAAAAAACTACATAGAACGAAAGTCGCCTAGCTTGAAGGGGTAAACCAAATGGCTCTATGGTTGCCCCGCTAGATGGCGCTGCCATAGGTCAAAGGGAAATCAACTGCTCCTTTTTATAGGAACCCCCTTTTTTTATTACATATTCGTGTAGTACGTAAAGAAATATGAATGTTTTAGTTGGACCACTTTTTCGCTTTGTGATAGATGGCGCTGTAATAGTCACAGACGTATAAGTACGTGGTATCACGTAACATTCCGCCAGTGCAGAGGGTATTTGCTTCGTGATACGTTACCCGTGTTAAAATGGACCGTTTAGCAATTGCGGAAAAGGTCGATATCGTGTTGATGTATGGCTATTGTGATCAAAATACCTAACGGGTGTAAGCTATGTATACTGCTCGGTATCCTGGACGACATCATCCAAGTGTCCGGACCGCTCCGTTACGTTATATAAGGAAGCAGGAAATGTTCAGCCACATGTGAAACGTCAAGCACGACCTGCAACAAATGATGATGCCCAAGGAGATGTTTCAGCTGCTGTCGAGGCTAATCCGCACATCAGTAGCAGACAAATTGCGCGAGAATCGTAAATCTCAAAAACGTCGGTGTTGAGAATGCTACATCAACGTCGATTGCACCCGTACCATATCTCTAAGCACCAGGAACTGCATGGCGACGACTTTGAACGTCGTGTACAGCTCTGCCACTGGGCACAAGAGAAATTACGGGACGATGACAGATTTTTTGCACGCGTTCTATTTAACGACGAAGCGTCATTCATCAACAGCGGTAACGTAAACTGGCGTAATTTGCACTATTGGGCAACGGAAAATCCATGATGGCTGCGACAAGTGGAACATCAGCGACCTTGGCGGGTTAATGTATGGTGTGGCATTATGGGAGGAAGGATAATTGGCCCCCATTGTATCAATGACAATCTAAATGGTGCAATGTATGCTGATTTGCTGCGTAATGTTTTACGGATGTTACTACAAAATGTTTCACTGCATGACAGAATGGCAATGTAGTTCCAACATGATGGATCTCTGGCACATAGCTCGCGTGCGGTTGAAGCGGTATTGAATAGCATATTTCATGACAGGTGGATTGGTCGTCTAAGCACCATACCACGGCCCGCACTTCACCGCATCTGACGTGCCCGGATTTCTTTCTGTGGGGATAGTTGAAGGATATTTGCTATCGTGATCCACCGACAACGCCTGACCATATGCGTCAGCCCGTTGTCAATGCATGTGCGAACATTACGGAAGGCGAACAATTCGATGTTGAGAGGAATGTCGTTACACGTATTGCCAAATGCACTGAGGTTGACGGACATCATTTTGAGCATTTATTGCATTAATGTGGTACTTACAGGTAATCACACTGTAACAACATGCATTCTCAGAAATGATAAGTTCAGAGAGGTACATGTATAACATTGGAACAACCGAAATAAAATGTTGAAACGTACCTAGGTTCTGTATTTTAATTTAAAAAACCTACCTGTTACCAGCTGTTCGTCTAAAATTGTGAGCCATATGTTTGTGACTATTACAGCGCCATCTATCACATAGAGAAAAAAGTGGTCCAACTAAAACATTCATATTTCTTTACCTACTACACGAATATGTAATAAAAAATGGGGGTTCCTATTAAAAAAAACCGCAGTTGATATCCGTTTTACCCATGGCAGCACCATCTAGCGGGCCAACG
Organism: Schistocerca americana; assembly: GCF_021461395.2. Lineage (NCBI taxonomy): Eukaryota > Metazoa > Arthropoda > Insecta > Orthoptera > Acrididae > Schistocerca > Schistocerca americana. The sequence goes on along the minus strand of NC_060120.1, from coordinate 8,063,687 downwards.
ATAGCGCCATATGGTTTCCCTCTTCAAGCTAGACAAGTTTCGTTCTTTGTAGTTTTTTCGTTTGAGGCTTATTTCGTGAGATATTTGGCCGAGTCACCATCAATGGACCACCCTGTATAGTGAATCGCTCTCGCACATTTCTCTTGACGTTGAGGTCTGTTTGGGATTTCAGGGACTTACATTAGAATCAAGGAAATTTTGCGCTAAATTGGAGAACTAATTTAGTTCGTTGCTGTGACAACTGTACCTCCTCCCTCCCCCCCCCTAAAAAAGGAAAAAGTTGGCCTCTTGTTAGCTATTCAGTTATTAGCAAATTCCGGGGGTCATAACAACGAACTCTCGCTATGTTCCGGAACGAGTCAATTATATATTGTACTACACTTTCTCACTGAAAAGTGTGTCGATATGCTAACCATTTACTCCATTGTATTAAGATATGTTTAATTTTTTATTATTTTGTATTCATTGTCTCTCCCAAGTACTATATAGTTTTTTCAAGTATTTTACCTGTTTTTCGTTCATCAGCTATATAAGGGTCAGTTAAAGGAAAACGAGAAAATTGGAAAAAAAAGTAAACTGGTTATTCTTTCAAAAGTAATATCCATAACTCTTTGTGAGACAAGACCGTATGGTTAATGCCTTTATGCACAACTGTTTGAGATCGATTGCAGAGCAGTGATTGTGCCAAAGCGTTCACCTATTTGTCCGTAGCAAATATACAACCACGAATGTCCTTCTTCAGGGCTCCAAAAGTACAGAAATCGCATGGGAAGAGTTCGGGACTCTATCGGGAATGTGCAAGGCCTTCGCAGCGATTTTTGTGTACCGTAGTCAAAACAAGTTTGGCAACATGCGGGTAGTATTATCCTGGGACAGAATTTTGTCGCCCATCAATATTCCTGGGCATCTGGACTTGATGGTACTCTTTGATTTTTGCAGTGTGACCACGTAGACCTGTGCAATAATTGTGACACAGTGTTCCATAAAGTCAATGAGCAGCGGGCCCTTGCACTCAAACAAAAAGATCATCATGACTTTTCCGGAGCTGGCGGGAACGGATTGGAGTAATTTCGATATAGGTGGATCCATGTGCTTCCATTGTTGACTCAGACGCTTGCACTCCGGCTCAGAATTGTGACACCATTTTCATCTCCCGCGACAATTCAGGACAGGGGACGATATTGTTCACCGTGATGGCGTCCCAGGTGCTGCAGGGATGGCGACTCGGTGTTCAACATCTGCTCCTCCGTCAGACTGGAGCACCCACTATGCTCAGTTTTGCGGAACTTCAGATGTTGTGTCGTAATGGCACCAGCGGTACCGTGCCTGATGCTCAAAATGGACCGAATGTCTTCCACGGTCCACTGTCGGTAATTTGTTACGACAGCACCAACCGCAGGAGTGAAAGAACAGGTAATGACACGATGACCCTGTCTTGGCCGATTGCTGTCTTTCAGTGACGTAAACCTTCTGAAAGTAGTGTGTTCGCACAGCAGACATTCGGGCGTAAATTTCACTACCTCACACTTACTCCGCACTCAAAAACCGCACTACTCGCAGCTGTTCCTCCTTCCCGGTCTCCATAGTTGAAGTCGAACATACACACCACTCGCTGACCCCGCGCCGATCACGTGTAACGCAAATGGCAGACCGGCGAACGTTTCCGCTGTTTCTTCCTCAACCACAATAGAGGGCACTTCTATGGACATACCTACCTGTGTTACGCCGTGCTCGTTAGATAGCCTGTGTCGTTTTCGTTTGACAGCCCTTTACACGTGACGTGCCTAGACCCGTCAATAACGTCCGACAAATTCAGATCTTGGTCCAAGTACGGTGCCTTTCTTGTAGCTTCCGACTTGAAAGTATTTAGCACGTTTGTGATATACTGTTAGTGGATGTGAACCCAGTCATGATATGTTCATTTCGCCTTTGGCACCGTTGTGATGTGCTGTTCGTGAATTTTAAACCTAGTCATGAAATGTTAATTTCTCCCGTACTGTCATTTCAGTAACGTACTTGGGTTCGAGGGCGAGAAATTCCGTGCTCTGTTTACTTTGTCAGGAAATTATGTTTTTCTAAAAGGAGGGAACGAAGATTATAGTTTAACGTCCCGTCGACAGAATTGTCTTTGGAGACGAACAACAAGTTCGAATTAGTAAAGAATGGGGAAGGAAATCGGCCATGCTCATTGTAAAGGAACCACCCAACATTTGCAGGGACCGATTTAGGGAAATCGCGGGAAACCTATCTGCAAGACGGGACGGGAATTTGAGCCGTCGTCTGCTCTACTTTTCTCAAATTCTACCAGTATACTGGACCTATAGATTCACTTGTGCTTCATGTGCGTACATCTTTGTCAGTATCATTCCATATGCCTACTACAAGGTTGCAAAGCCAGGGCGGTGTTGTCTCATGTATGTTAATAGCAGATGATTCTTTTTTTTCCACCTTGTTACCCGCCTTACTTTCCATTTCGTTGTGTTCAGAGTTTTGTGCTGACCTCAGCAACGAACACTGTGAAATTCCATTCATTAAAACTTCGAACGATTATTACAGTGTCGCTGACAAAGGTAATTATCTCTTCCTAGCACTGCAATAAAGCAGTAAATACCTGTGCGAATGGCGTTTCATTTTTGTATTCAATGTCAGCTCTACTCACATCGCCACGTGCCTCAGGTTTCAAATATTGTTGGAATAAATGTAACATGTTGGCAAAATTTTACCAAGTTTGCGAAGTAAATGGACTTCTAGAACGAAAATTTCGCTCTGAAACGGAATGTGCGCTAATATAAAAGTTCGTGGCACATTGAAACTGTGTGCCGGAACGAGATTCGAGCTCGGGATCTTTGCCTTTCGCGTGCATGTTCTCTACCGGTAGAGCACTTGCCCATGAAAGGCAAAGGTCCCAACTTCGAGCCTCGGTCCTGCACAGAGTTTTAATCTGCCAGGAAGGTTCATAAATAGACTTCTACTCTCACAGATTAAACTCAGTGCATTTACATGTCTTTCGGGCAGAAATGCACTGATCCGTAACATTATGTTTGTTTCTTCATTGCTCGAGTCCTCAGTTAAGATACAAGCTACTGAACTGTCACCAGTATATGTCTGAGCACCTACTGATATGTCCCGTGTGGTCTAACAAACACGTCTCGTCATTAACAGAAATGTAAGTAACAATGAAGTCTGGAAAGAAATAATTTTTTTCGAATATTGTTTTTTCCAGAGACATACTCTAATATAGCACTTAAATTCACACTCTGGTTAACTCATTAATGATACAAGCTATCTAAATAAGGTAACATATAGCGAAATCTTTCTATATTCTCACTGGTACAATTTTACCCACCGAAATACTGAAGCAACTTCGGTTCTTTTTTGAGCGTGATGATTTTGATATACATATCTAAGATAATGATATCAGGTAACACTGCGTTTGTCGTCTAAATTTTTGCAGAAGCATCGAAGAGATGGGTGTTACATGTAGAGTGTTTTCAAGTATTATGTTGGCTGTCATTATAGTGACTATTTTTTACATGGTGGAGAAAAGTCTGTTATGTCTTACTTGTTGAGTAGAGCAATTACAACCTCATTTCAGTTTTGTGGTACTGTCCAGCTTTAATAATCTCCTTTACTCTTTTTACATCGTAAATGTTTTGATACCCCTAATCATTCTTTAAATCAGCATATCGCTATGATCGCCTCTTGAACAAGTAAATACTTAAATAACTATCTAAATCCATTTAACAGTTGTCACCGTTGTTAATTACTGTCTCCTATTCTTCTGAAAGAACTCATTATTATTACCATACAGAAACAAGCAGAATAAACATTTATCATTAGTACTGTTCCCTAATTTTCCATAAAAATTCCACTATTATCATATTGTAGTGAGATTTTCTGTCATTTATCAGTCTGGATATTTCTTTTTGCATGATTACTAGTTCTTCATGAGAATGTGAGGCTGTTAATGGTTAGGCTTAAGTTAAGTCTTAGGATTTACTTTTGTTTACTACTAAAATTAGGACACCCTCAATATTAATGATTATTAATTCTCTTGTTTATTATAAAACCCACACTTGAATGCCTTCCTTGCTGTGTCTCTCTGTCGTGAAATACACTCCAATTTTAAGAAATCGATAGAACACGAAGGAATTATCCGAATGGGACGGAAATCGGTATATGTGATGTATGTGTACAGACAAACAAATTTTTAAGATTGCACAGAACTTTGGTGGTATGCTCAAGAGAAAGAGCTTCACAAATTGAGCAAGTCAGTGACGCGTTGGTCCGCCTATGGCCTTTATGCAAGCAGTTATTCGGATTGGCATTGATTGACAGAATTGTTGGATGTCCTCATGAGGGATATCGTGCCAAATTCCGTCTAACTAGCACGTTAGATAGTCGAAATCCTGAGCTGGTTGGAGGGCTCTGCCCAAAATTCTCCAAACCTTCTCAACTGACGAGAGATCCAACGACTTTGCTGGCCAAGGTAGGGTCTGTCAAGCAAGAAGAAAAGCAGTAGAAACTCTCTCCCTGCGCGTGTTCGCATTGTCTTGCTGAAATGTAAGCCCAGGCTTGCCTGCTTGTCGGCGTCTCTGTCTTACTCTCACAATAGTTAGCTAAAGAAAACACAACTGTAACTGATGACTTCAATGTTTTCAGTATCCGTTCCTAGTCTAAACTGATATTAATTTAATACCGATCACATACGAACATCGCAGTTGCAGAAAGACATGGTACACTAGTTAAGCCATCATAAAATCGCATTCGGAGTCAGAGAGGATGAAATCTCCATCCTAAAATTGAAATTTAGTTTCATGTGTTTCCCTTGCTCAATGCGAAACGAGTTCGATGCTTATGATAAGGACACGGCCAATTCTATCCTCCACCCTGGTTCTGTGCGACTTTGTCGCCATTTTCTTACCATGTTGTTGTCTATTGGTCTTTAAACCATTTTATTCCTGCTTCTTTTCCTTTAGCTCAGATAAGTCTGTGTCCAGTCTCTTCCGAAAATTAACTACAATACAAAGTGTCCAGTCTCTTCCGTAAATGAGCTACAATATCACGTATTTTGCCAATGATCAAGCACTTCATTTTATAAATGCTTTACGCCCAGCTAGCGTTGTATCTGTCCCGTCAACCTTCTAATTACTGACGTGACTCGGCATCGTCCAGTTTATTTTGCCTCAAATATCTTTTAATGACGGCCATTACAAGTGTCCATGCCAGATCGGTGTTTTCCAGCTTGCAGCTGATTACCTTCTGGTATAAGCAGAGTTATCATTTGCGGAATGTCCTAGATAACAAGTATTATTGCGTACCATATCATTGTTTCTAATGAATCCTGGGTGTGTTCTGAATACTTACTGACTCACAACACGGCTCCTCTTGATAACAGTCTATGGACCCAAATAAATATTTTTATGCAATTGGAGCTGGTATGTGATGGAACAGTAATTTCGTGTACGCTATGTGAGAGATAAAAACATGGTAGACGTAAGAACAATCAGGCTCTGTACATTATTCCGAAATATAAAATAAGTTTCATCGGCTTAGAATTATTCTTCGTGTAGGGTTACCATTTACGTTCTCTTATTCTATAAGCTAGAGCCTAATCAAAAAAGGAGTTATATTTGTGACACGAATGTAACTTCTAAAGACGGCAGGAGTCAATTTCTGTAGAAAAATCCTTACAAAAGTAAACGAAATTACAATCCAGGCTTTGAAACGGCACCGCAAGGTGTCCATTTTCTCTCAGAAAAATTATTTCATTGAGAAGATTGTCCTCAAGTGCCTTTACTTCGCGTCTTGACTGCTGGAACGCCACTGATGTTGGTCGATGCATGTTAAGAGACTTACCTGTAATTCATTTCACTGGCACACTAATGAAACAAATCAAACGACCAGCCGGAAGTGCAATGAGATAGGAGATATTTGTACAGACAGCAACATTAAATTCAGGACTGCTATAATATTTTGCCGTTATCAATGGCATTGTATGAGCTGCAGACGGCGCAGGCGTGTGGGCGCAGCGTATACATAGGGATCGAAACCACTAGTTCTTAGACTTCTCGGAAGCAAGTAGGTTGCTGGTTTGATGGATATAATGAAATTTCCTTATTCTCGAGTGTTGTGACGAACTCCTCTTGGTACGGAGGAATCCTGTATCATGAGTTTTGATCTCAAGTTTGTTCCAGCTTGAACGAAAATATTGGTGTGGGCGCAGTTGTGTTCTTGCAAAGCTGGAATCACATGTTAACCAAGGATTCCTGCGGGGTACCATCTCTTCGAAGGGAAACGGACATAGAATGAACGAGCTCGTGAAACGATACCACACAACCACATAAATTGAGTGTAGTGGCTGTGCCTGCACAACACGTGGCGGAGTAGAACCACACAAGCGTCAGTTATGTGCATTCACGGCACCGTGCGGAGTAAAATGTGCTTCGTCCATCCAATGAATATTCCCCGGCCACATGTTATTCATTTCTATGTGTGCTATAAAAACGAAGGACAAAGTCAGGGCGTCGTAACTTATCGTGAGGCTGCATTTTACACGCAGGGATACCAGAGTAAAATGTTTGAACTGTTCACAGGGGGAGAGACAGTTCCCGTGACACAGCTCGAGTACTGACTGCAAAATTTGTGGCATGTGCTGCAGGGTCGACTATAGTTACAACTACATCAACAATTGCATTGGAAATGGGCCGCCTCGTTCTCGCTGCTGCACCATCTAAGTGACGAGTTTCTTCAGATTACTAGATCGTGTTCTTTATTCCATTTATTGCCATGGGGCCGTTCGCAAGTGTTTTTGTCGGCGATATTACCGCTGCAGCACTGCTATTGCTACCGTTCTGATAAAACAGCTTCCATTTCGCACGGAAAACTTCAACCGTCTTAAGCCTTTACACCAACAGGTACTTCGCGAAAGAAATCAACACCTATTATTTCTTTCAGTATGTTAAGAGAGCGCACCGATTAATGAACATACCTACGATGTGTCAGCGTCCTTCAATGTATGCAGCCTGGACTGCAGTACTCGGTAGACGATCGTTTTGATTATAACCACACAGTATAATAGTTTTATAGCTTCGTAATGAACTTCATAACTTAGTGAAAGGTGTCAATAATAACTTTCTCCACGGATGGCGCTAGCTTCACCATCTGTAACCGAGGAAACATACATAGTGATAGCCATTTCTCACCCAATGATTCCAATAGCAAGCACTTACAATTTCAAAGGATATCAAACTTCATAGGACCAGAAGATGATGAATTTTTTCATTCACAGTAAAATTTAATTATTTTAAATATCAATTTATACAAATTTATCAAGAAATTTTGTCGTCGACTTAAAGAGTATAAAATACTGATGCATGTAAAATTCAAATCCGCATATCAGAACGCACTTCATAAACAATGTGGCCGCCGATTCGCCCAGTGAATGTTTTCCTCCTCGAGTACATCTGTAACAGGTCCAAATATAGCTTTTAAATTGTCAGGAATTATAAGCTTGCGAGCCTGATAGCGACATTAAAATTTCCTTAATTTCGAGCGCTCTATCAGTTCTATCTGATCTGAAATGGATCCTACGTTCATGGAGTTTGACCTCTTTTTTTCATCGTGTACGGACACTGATGACTTAAACCATTCCGTTAGATGTTACTCTGGAGTGCACGTAGAGTGTTAGGCCGATGGTCGGACGGAATTCGTGTGTTTACGGCCTCTCCTTGTCAGATTTCCGAAGATCGCAAGAATAAAACTGTGGCCTTGTGTTAGGACCCAATATGGCATCCGTGATTTAGTGAACACATTAAAACTTTGTTCCAAAAAGGGATGGGTGTGATTCTAACGCTAATGACAAATGTTATGTGTTGAGAATACATAGAAAGTAGGATCCTTTATTGTATGATTATATGATAGGGAGGGGTGTGATTCTAACGCTAATGACAAATGTTATGTGTTGAGGATACATAGAAAGTAGGATCCTTTATTGTATGATTATATGATAGCAGAACAAACACTGGTAGCAGTTACTTCTGTAAAATATCTGGGAGTATGCGTACGGATCGAATTTGAGGTGGAATGATCATATAAAACTAATTGTTGGTAACGCGGGTGCCAGGTAGAGATTCATTGGGAGAGTCCTTAGAAAATGTAGTCCATCAACAAACGAGGTGGCTTACAAAACACTCGTTCGACCTATACTTGAGTGTTGTTCATCAGTGTGGGATCCGTACCAGATCGGGCTGACGGAGGAGATAGAGAAGATCCAAAGAAGAGCGGCGCGTTTCGTCACAGGGTTATTTGGTAACCGTGATAGCGTTACGGAGATGTTTAGCAAACTCAAGTGGCAGACTCTGCAAGAGAGGCGCTCTGCATTGCGGTGTAGCTTGCTGTCCAGGTTTCGAGAGGGTGCGTTCCTGGATGAGGTATCGAATATATTTCTTCCCCCTACTTATACCTCCCGAGGAGATCACGAATGTAAAATTAGAGATTCGAGCGCGCACGGAGGCTTTCCGGCAGTCGTTCTTCCCGCGTACCATACGCAACTGGAACAGGAAAGGGAGGTAATGACAATGGCACGTAAAGTGCCCTCCGCCACACACCGTTGGGTGGCTTGCGGAGCATCAATGTAGATGTACAAGGGCTATCCACAAAGTACATTATGTTTTGGAATTAAAAATAAATAAAGTATTGGAAATTTTTTTTATTATATGCAGATGAAAGCCACACTTCAATACTACTTTTCTACATAGTTGCCATTTAAATTAAGGCACTTATCGTAGCGATGGACGAGCTTGGAAATTCCTTCGTCGTAAGATTCGGCCGCGTGCGCCTTCAACCACGTGGTTACCTCTTTTGGGACAGAAAAGGTGTAATTTTTGTGGATTTCCTGGAAAGAGGCACTACAATAAACTCTCAAAGGTATTGCCAAACTCTGCACAACCTCAGAAGAGCAATACAAAACAAGCGCAGGGGAAAGTTGGGCTCAAAGATCTTGCTGATTCACGACAACGCCCAGGCCCACACGGCAAATGTCACTCGTGAAGTTCTCGAATCTTTTAAGTGGGAGTTGTTTCCACATCCGCCGTACAGTCGCGACCTGGCACCGAGCGACTTCCACTTATTCCCAGCAATGAAGAAGTGGTTGGCTATGCAGCGTTTTGATGACGACGCACAGCTTCAAGAAGAGGTAACCACGTGGTTGAAGGCGCACGCGGCAGAATTTTACGACGAAGGAATTTCCAAGCTCGTCCATCGCTACGATAAGTGCCTTAATTTAAATGGCAAGTATGTAGAAAAGTAGTATTGAAGTGTGTCTTTCATCTATATATAATAAAAAAAAATTCCAATACTTTATTTTTTTTAATGCCAAAACGTAATGTACTTTGTGGATAACCCTCGTAGATCCCGAACAAAAGTGTCTTAACTACTTTCATACGACTTGGATTTCAGTCGTTAGCTGATTTAGGAATGCCTGCCACGTACGAAGCCTAAGGAGGCAATGTCTGAGGACTCCTTAGGCGTAAACGGGGATGCGAGTGTGACTGATGCAATCCTTCGTGCACTGAAGTGGATTTCGACCGAAGTTGTGATCCGACAGCTCGTGTTAGGCTTGTCAGTCGTTCGATCTGGACAGGAGAGAATGAGGAGGTGGCATCTTTTCGACAGTCGTTTTGCTTCGGCTCTCTGGAGCTTACAAGGTTGCGGAATTCAGAGTGCGTAGTTAATTATTCAGAGAGTCGCCTTTTTAACCTAATTACTGGAAAACGTAAGCCGATTGATGGCGAAGAAACACATGCAAATTGGTCTCAGTTAAACGGAGAGCGGGGAGTCGAGAGAAGCGTTTGAGCTGTCTGCGTCAGGTGCGTCTCCGAGTCCCACACACATTTCCATGTGCGAATCGCCTCTCCGGCTCCATAATTAAGTTAATCCTGAACGTTTAACCGCTGAAAATAATTAATTAACGAGTTACGCGTTTTATTCTCCGGACGCAGGCCGACAGGCGTGATATCCTGGTACGGAAAGCGAGCCCGTTTTTCTCTCTGTGTGGGAAAGCCAGCGGAACATGTGGTGATCTCGCGCCGTAAATTGGCGATAAAATCTTATGCTAATAGCGGCGGGCGGTCGCAGAAGCACTGTGCGACTGCCCGCCTGCTCAGTGAAGGGCGCGGCTGTGGTCGGCGGGAGGCGGCCGAGCAGAGCAGGCAGCAAGCGGGACGCGTGTTCGAGCCTAAGGACGCGGTGAGAGGGCGCAGCGACGCAGGAACGCGGATGCGGCGGGGGCGGGGGGGGGGGGGGGGGTGGTCGCCGCCCCCACCACTGTGCGCAACCACTGTGCGCCCCCCGCTGGTTGGACTTCCCAAGAGATGGGGCCCCTCCAACGTGGTGACGAGACCAAAAGTTCTACTGTCACCTCCGTCAACATGTTAGTTATCTAATAGGTGGATCACAGGATGCTGGGCTGTGATGTTATCCGTGCATCTGGGTAAGACTACGCATTAACACGGTCCATCAGGCGATAGATAGTGGACGAAACGCGAGTGAGGGTAGCAATCTGAAGAGCAGAGAGAAAAAAGTGCCAAGGCTCGTGCCGTGGGGAAAAAAAAAACCTCTGCGACAGTGGGATGGGTAGTAAGAGCAGTAGTGGATTACTAGCTGCGATAGCTCATGCAAGGTTGGTGTAGTGTTGGCAGAAGAGCCAACACCGTGTTACTAGAGAAGGCTGAAATGCACGCGTTTTAGCTCACGAAGGCTGGCGTGAGGAGGGAAGAACTATACTGACGAGAGGTCTCGAACATGACAAGGAATTAGAATTCAGAAAGCGGACGGAATTAGTTTGATACTTAACTTTAATCCATTAATGATGAACGTCGCTCTTGACGGTACATGATTCACAATATTATTTGTTCAGAATACAGTCTTGAAGTAATTAGTTGCAGTAACTGAATATGGCGCCTTGCTAGGTCGTAGCAAATGACGCAGCTGAAGGCTATGCTAAACTATCGTCTCTGCAAATGAGAGCGTAAGTAGTCCGTGAACCATCGCTAGCAAAGTCTGCTGTACAACTAGGCCGAGTGCTAGGGAGTCTCTCTAGGCTAGACCTGCCGTGTGGCGGCGCTCGGTCTGCAATCACTGATAGTGGCGACACGCGGGTCCGACGTATACTAACGGACAGCGGCCGATTTAAAGGCTACCACCTAGCAAGTGTGGTGTCTGGCGGTGACACCACAGTTGGATTTCTTAGTATGGGTATCATGCATCATTACCGTCGCCAATGATGGCGATGTATCCCAGTTGCTGCAGCCGCTACATTCCTGGAACAATCAAGATCGTTATATACCAGCGGGAGATCGGCCATAGATCATCTCACTGTGTGGGGGATGTGTGAAGCTTATCTACATGCAATGTACGGTACGGCTTCCCTGCGTGGTGCCAGTTATTCGGCAGTGTGTTCCAGCCGGATATCCAGTAATGGCGTCTGATTAATAGGGGCTCACCTGTACCGTTGTGTTTGCGTGTGCTTGGCCGTAGATGTTAGGTCCTTACAAGTATGTCTTTTGGTCTTTTATGTTTCCATCTATGGTTGTAGTCGTAGTTCCCCCAGATTCAGAATGTCTGGAGTTTCTGTACAATCTTGTGGTGAGTTTGTGGATTACGTCCGTGAGAGTCTCAAATCGGTATTCCCCGTGAACGTCTGCGATGCGTGTGTATCGTGGAGCATTGCTTATGATTTTGAGTACTTTGTTTTGTATGATGTGCAGACGGCGCAGGCGTGTGGGCGCAGCGTATCCCCAGACAGGAGCAGCGTACGTCATCAGGGGTCGGATAAGTGTCATGTACATGGACCTCGACATCCTTCTGTTCAGTGTGCTACGCCTGTTGAGCGTAGGATAGAGCTGTTTGAGCCTCGCGCTTGCTCGGTTGGTCATGTGTTGTATGTAGTCCCCCCAGAGTAATTTCCGGTCCAGCCAGACACCGAGGTATTTGACTTTCTCGCGGAAACGTATTGGGCGTGCGTGTAGAGTTATTGGTCTGCAGTATCGATGTTTGCGCAGTTGCTTCGGTCTTTTAGTGAACAGAACGTCTTCGCACTTGTCGACGTTTACTCTAACACGCCATTTCTCCAACCGAGGCTCAGCCACTCTGGGTGCAGTCTGCAAGCGTGACGCAATGTTTGATGGTTTCCAATCTTGCGCGAGGATGGCTGTGTCATCTGCGTAGATTGCCATCGTTGCGTTGTGTGTGGTTGGGAGATCGTTTATGTAGAGGTTAAACAGTAGGGGCCCTATGATGCTTCCCTGGGGTACTCCCGCGTGTATACCGTGTCGTGTTGATTGTTTTCCCTGCACGTCAGTGTTGAAACTCCTGTCTGTGTGGTATGAATGTATTGACGCACCAGTCCGTCGGGGAATCCCGCGTCGCTGAGTTTGCGAATGAGGCCGTTGTGCCACAGACGGTCGAAAGCCTTTTCGATGTCCATGAACACCGCCCTTGTTGCTTAGTTTGTGTTGAAGCCATGTGTTATATGTTCAACGACCCGTAAGAGTTGTTGTGTTGTTGAGTGGTGATTCCTGAAGCCGAATTGCTCCTGTCTCAGGATGTCATTTGTTATGCAGTGCCTAGTGATGCGTTTGAGAATCACCTTCTCAGCAATCTTACTGAGCGAGCTCAGAAGGCTGATGGGTCGGTAATTTTGGGCGCTGTGAGATACTTCGGCCATGATTTGTGAGTGGAACAGCTTCATTAATATGGGCTTCTAAGAGACGTCAAGTTGCCAAAGGAGCACGAGCTTTCGTCCGGGTGTTCCTAGACCTTCCTCAAGTAGTAACTGCTACTTCAGACGTTCTCTACTGCCATTTGCTCTTGGATATTATACGATCACTGAGAAAAATATTAGTCAAGCCGTTGAAAATGTAAAGCACACCACCACTTAAGGTCGTGGTACCAGGCAGTCTGCTGATCCTCCACAGACGACGAAGTCATAGCGCTGTAGTGGTGTGTCTGTGCCTGTTGGTTCTACGGAATCAGCACAGCTAAGGCCTGTAAACATGGGAACAAGAAAGTGTCGCAGAAAAGTACTATCGTATTTTGACGTGCTCAAGACCACGCCGTGTATACAGTTACCCGATTTGTTGGTGTATCAGTGCGAAACGTCAGATGTGTCTACAAGGAACGGCACACCACTTTACAGCCACACAACACGTCAGAACTGTGGCTGCGAAAAGACCCTAACCAACAGGGACCGAGACGAGTGATACGCTTGTCAGTGATGAATTGCACACAATGGACATTTGGAGTCAGGTACCTCGCAAAAGGGCGCTATAGTGTCACGTAACGTAGCACAGCTCCAGTGCGCCAAACAACACTTAACACTGAACAGTAGTTATCAGGAGACGAGTAGTGCTGTCCGATGACTCACAATTTTGTCTCTTTTCTAATGATGCTAGGAGTCGAGAGCAATCACAGTATAGTGAGGTGTTTAGCTTCCAGTGTTTTGAGAATGTAATTCAGGCCTCAGGTGGTTGTTTGATGTTTTGGGGATTTTCTCGTACTATTAGTTGGGGTCCTTCATTCAGGTTACACAGAACATGAACCAGGATATTTATCTCAACATTCTTGGTCCCCGAGTATTGTCCTTCCTTTTACAACTTCAATGCCTTGGGTCGCCTGTTAACTGTCAGACGTTTTTGTGCAAAGCCAATGAGTTTTTCAAGATATTGCCAAATGTGGTTGTGATGCATTCCACGTTTGTTGAATGTTGCATCTGGCATATGAAAGTGTCTTCTTTGAGAAATACTAGGTTTTAAAGCAACAGGTTTTATAATTTTGATGATTGTTGAAATAGATGAAACCAGCCAAAATTACTATAACATATACAAGTGTTAAAAAATAAAAATGCTTTTCTGTAAATACACACATCAAAAAACGTTTTGCATCAACTCGGTTCCGAGAGGTGCGGAACCTGTACAGAAAATTGGAATAAAGGTCAATATAAACATCATTTCCGCCCTTTTTATTGCTCATGAAAACCACACATGACATGTTGTACCACCATACAGTGAAACCTTCACAGGTGGTGGTCCAGATTGCTGTACACACCGGTACCTCCAATACCCAGTAGCACGTCCTCTTGCACTAATGCATGTCTGTATTCGTCGTGGCCTACTATCCACAAGTTCATCAATTCACTGTTGGTCCAGATTGCCCCAGTCCTCAATGACGATTCGGCGTAAATCCCTCAGACTGGTTGGTGGGTCACGTCGTCCGTAAACAGCCTTTTCAATCTATCCCAGGCATGTTCGATAGTGTTCATCTCTGGTGAACATGCTGGCCCCTCTAGTCGAGTGATGTAGTTATCCTGAAGGAAGTCATTCACAAGATGTGCACTATGGGGCGCGAATTGTTGTCCATGATGACAAATGCCATGCCAATATGCTGTCGATATGGTTGCACTATCGGTCGGAGGATGGCATTCGCGTATCGTACAGCCGTTACGGTGCATTCCATGACCACCAGCGGCGTACGTTGGCTCCACATTATGCCGCACCAAAGCAGCAGGGAACAGCCACCTTGATTCAGTCGGTCGACAGTGTCTGTAAAGCTTTCAGCCTGACTGGGTTGCCTCCTAACACGTCTCCGACGATTGTCTGGTTGAAGGCATATGCGACACTCATTGGTGAAGAGAACGTGATGCCAAACATGAGCGGTCCATTCAGCATGCTGTTGGGCCCATCTGTACCGGTGTCGTGGTTGCAAAGATGGACCTCGCCATGGACGTCGGAAGTGAAGTTGCGCAACATGCAGCCTATTGCGAACAGTTTGAGTCGTAATACGACGTCCTGTGGCTGCACGGAAAGCATTATTCAACACGGTGGCTTTGGTGTCAGGTTTTCTCCGAGCCGTAATCAGTAGGTAGCAGTCATCCACTGCAATAGTAGTAGCCCTTGGGCGGCCTCAGCGAGGCATGTCATTCACAATTCATGTCTCTCTCTGTATCTTCTCCACGTCCGAACAACATCGGTTTGGTTAACTCCGAGACGCCTGGACACTTCCGTTTTGAGAGCCCTACCTGGCACAAAGTAACAAAGCGGACGCAATCGAACGGCGGTATTGATAGTCTAGGCATGATTAAGCTGCAGACAACACGAGCCGTGTACCTCCTTCCTGCTGGAATGACTGGAACGGATCGGCTGTCGCCCCACCCCCCTTCCTCCGTATTATAGGCGCTGCAGATGCATGGTTGTTTATATCATCTCGAAACAGCCAAAGGGGCTGTGCCTGTGATACAGTATCCACAGTGAACGTCTGTCTTAAGGAGTTCTGGGAACCGGGGTGATGCAAAACTTTTTTTGATGTGTAGCAGTAGCAAGTTATCCATATAAATTTTTAAGATAAACATAAAATTTGAGCCGGGCGCTGTGGCCGATGGGTTCTAGGCGCTTCAGTCTGGAATCGCGCTGCTGCTACGGTCGCAGGTTCGAATCCTGCCTCGGGCGTGGGTGTGTGTGTGTGATGTCCTTAGGTTAGTTAGGTTTAAGTAGTTCTATGTCTAGCGGAGTGATGACCTCAGATGTTAAGTCCCATAGTGCTTAGAGCCATCTGAACCATTTTGAATCATAAAGTTTGAGGCCCCATTTAATCACACCACAATCCAATTTATGGATTCCATCAATGTAATCTGATTAATTTAATGGCTGTGTTGGATTTCGGGTCTCTGGTCGTTAAGTTCACTAATTTCTACTATCATGTTTTTGTAACTATGTGCCATGTAAATATTGATGGTAAAATCATGTCTTCATGGCATACTGTTTATTTAGTATACAGCTCAGAAAATAAGTTCACACCTATACCTGATGTCGGTTTGAACTGTTGCCAACCTATATTTGGATTATATTCACAAAAAGTAAAAGTATTGCAGGTCTGTATGATAAACCAGCAGTTCAATCTGAAACTACACTTGGCGTTGCTCTGAAAACTATTTCCAGACATCCACCTCCCAACCAGTTAAAGGAATATAAGAATGTATTTAATAATAATTTTGAACTGTTTGAAGCGCTATTTATTGATATTAATGTAAAAGAGTTGCCTGCAGCAGTTCAAATTTCTTTAAATGTATATTTATGTGGTAGCAAACATACATGAGGTCACTCCTATTCCCACAAATCTGTCAGCCATCTTAGCATACTAAAATGTATATAATTTATATCGGCTGAGAATTTTTATGTAAAGTATCACACCTTAAGGGAATTTTCGTGTTGATTCCAAAACGGGTCTTAGATTTTGGGAGTCTGTAATACTTCCGAAATTATAGAGAACTTAACATCATGACTTACATTGCAGTAATATTATCAGCTGATGCGGTTAGCATACAGGAGTATGTGTAAAACATGATCCTTTGTTCTCCAGCGGCTGTTGAATAAAAGTTACTTTTCGAATGGAGCATTTTAGTGGGCTTTCAAATTATTTGAATCTCATTTCCGTTTTTATAAGAGAATACTAAAATTCAAGAGGGTTAATGAGACAAAAGAAGGGTGTAAGAAAATCCTGTGAACAGATTTAGGAACAAGAACAATAGTGTACAATGTATCAAAGGCAATGAGATGTAGAATTCAGGTCAGTTAAAATAGAGATTACTGAATGTCACAAAGGCATTCATAGTAATAAGAAGGATTTAGAAGGGGAGATAAGTGACTGAAGGTGCTGTTAAAAATGTAATAGCAGGACATAATGATTTACTGTTAGGAAATAATGGGGGCGTCGCCTCCATACAAAAGATTTTCGTGAAGACGAGAGATATCACATTAAGGATTTCTTTGCCGTGTTCAAGGATAAGTTTGTAAAAGAACTGAGTGCTACTGCTAAAATGAAATTTGTAAAAAGGCTGTTTGAAAGAGTAGCTAAGATTGGAGCCTATGAACATGAGGAGCAGTTTGTAGATACCAAGAAATTTAAAAGTGTGTTTTCAACTAATTATTGGGGACAGGCAAAGCTGGTGGGGTTACCAACTGGTTTTTTAAATGAGTCAAGATACAGAAGCTGGAAGGAAAGCATCAGGAAGTTTTGCGTTAGCGAGCTGAGTAAATTGATACATTTGGATAGCCCGCTATGTGTACTGCCTGATATTTTAACTCTGAAGAAAACCTTATAAAATTAAGTTACAATGGGAACTAATCCTTAGAATAGATGACTCAATGGAAAAAACTTCAACTTCACTGAAAATAAGGATGGGGCTCTATGGTATAGGCAAGCGTATCTTGAACAAAGAAAGAATGGTAGGAATAAGGGCAGAGGAAATTGCAGTGACTACAATATTAGTGGGTAAAATTGAAATGGATGGAATGATGAGGTGAATGGACTTGGTAATCAACCCACGGATTGGAGAAATAAACATTGTGGAGAGAACAGAAATTTTATGAAAAAATGGATAATTTTGAGCCAAAATTGAATAACGATAGGCAAAGTGCCAGGATGGAGGGCTACCAAATGGCAGTTTTCGAAGCAGATAGTTGGGAAACTAACTGGTCTGTAAAGTGACCAGTAATAATTCCATAAGAAGGACAAGACAAGAATACAATGTGATAATAAATGTCCATCAATTGAAAGTGGAAAGATGGGTGTATGTCACATGGACACCATATAGTAATTTGAATAGGAGAAAGAATAAAACCAAGTTTAATGGTGATCAGTGTAGTTATTAAACTGAAGCTGGTGAGCCAGAAGTTTTCGAAAATAGTGTGGATTTAAGATCAGCTGAAACTACTCCAGAATCTGAAGGAGACGCATTAGTTTCAACACAAGGGAAAGCAGAAATAGGCATGAGCTGTAGAATCAAAAGTCTAGAGTTATGAGGGAAATTATGCAGTTAGTAAGAACGACACTATTCAGAGTGGGTGAGTACTAGTTTCAATTATGTTTATAGCAGTGATGTAGATAATGACTCATGTATTGATGATACACATATGCCAGTGAACACACATGATATTTTGTGTTGTAATGGTGATGGAGGGTTTCATGAATTAATGTTGGATGGCAATGAAGGCATATTGCTATTGATGAAGAAGCTGAAACACATGGTTTCTTGAATGATGACCATGTAACTCTGAATGAAGTAGTTAATTTTAGTTGAATGAAAAATGAGGATGTTGATTATAATGTTAATTATTCGGTATCCTATGCTAATATTCGTAAAGCCTTACTACCAGAGGAATGTGATAAATTGAAATTCAAAGCTGGCAGAAAGTTAGAAGAGTCTTGTGCGGAACACGATATTGAGAATGTATTTAATGATTAATTTAAAAAAGATACAGACATAGAATATGAGGAAAGATGTAGGAGTTTATATGTCATGGAGGAATTGAGCAGGTAGAAAATGTAATTTACTGAGGGAAACAGAACTGGAAAGGAAAATTGCGTAAAAGATGGAAACAATTATTGATGTTGAGGTGGGTGAAATGGAATATGTGACATTACTGGATTCAGATTCAAGTTTATCTGCAGCATCTGAATCACTTTAGCAACAAATTAAGTGCAAAGAGCAGGTGGAACTATTAGTAACTGGTGTAAGGATTAGGACAGTAACAGGAGCAGGTGACAAGTTCATCAAGAAGGAAATCTTATTCAATTTTTGAATCAGTGATCAACGATTTAAAGTAAGTTGCTTTGTAATCTCAGGTCATGCAATGAATACTCTACTGGAAATGAATTTCTTGTTTGTATATGATAGCAACATCTGATGCTGAAGTGTACAAAAAAAGGAACAGATTTGAAAGAAAATGAAAAAGGAAAGAAGCAATGACTCACTTACCAGAGGGAAGAAAAGGACTGTGTAGCAAAGTGCGTAACAGAGCATATCAGTCCCATTTATCTTGACCACCGTAAATAACTGTTTGTCCAGACGCACATTACAAAATGTTTCAAGAAAAGGATCTTTAGCCATCAGGATGACATCAATCAGCATGATTGCCTTCGTTATAGGTCTGTTTTTTACAAAGATATGAACAGCGGTATGTCTTTTTTAAATGTCAACCTGTATTTTTTATTCGCTAATTCATTTACCTGAAGACCTATTCAAAAATTTATCACAGTGTATCATTCACTGAAACACATAATTATTAATTACATAACACAACACTGACGTTGACGCTCCCAGCGCTTAGTGCAGGTACTAAGGGTAATGGAATACATCCAAGTGCTGACGTTGACAGAGGACAAATGTAAACAAAGTAGAATGCACAACCGTTATTCCGTCAACCTTCGTCAGTTGGAGTTGTGTGAGTAGAATTTACACCAACGAAGAGAAAGTAGGATGCTACTCATCTATGGGGAATTAAAGTTAGCAGAACAGTAACTGCAATACTGTTTCTTAGGTACGGGAACGTTTAGTACAGTAGTTTAGACCTTTTAAATACTTTTGTGTGGAGTAGGCATACAGTAAATGCTGCCCTTCCTACAAACTGCATCGACAGAACGTTTCTTTTATTGTTGTTGAAGGTAAGCAAAATGCTACGCAGTAGAGAGAGCGATATCCTGACAAGAACCCACATTACCTCGGGATGTTTTCTCGTCTTTTTGCGAGGCTTCAGGAAACGTGAAGTTTCAACCCACGACAACGCAACCGGCGTAACACTCTCACAGACGAAGCTGCCGAAGTTACTGTTCTCGCTTCCGTTGCTATGAATCCACATGTGAGTGCACGACAGCTTGAACACGAGATTGGCGTTGCTAAAACCAGTGTACATCCTATTCTTACACATCACCGGTTCCATCCTTACCATGTACACCTACATCAAGAATTGCATGGGAATGTTTTCCAGAATCGTGTACAGTTCTGTCAGTGGGCACAGCAGCAAATCATCGCCAACCCGAGCTTCTTCTCCAATGTTCTACTTACAGATGCATGTTCCTTCTCAAACAAAGGACAGTTAAGTACAACGAACATGCTATATTGGTCCAGCGACAACCCAGGATGGCTTAGACAGGTGGAACATCAGCGTCAATGAAGAATTAACGTCTGGTGTGGGATGCTTGGCACTACAAATATTGGCCCTTATCTCATCAGTGGTAGTCTAAACGGCACAGCGTATGCCAACTTCTTCAGACGAATTCTTCCTCTTCTCTCCGCCTCCGAGAGGACCCAGCTCGGCCATGTCAACTGCGAACTTACAATATTTTCAGGGCGCCACAACTCTCCTGTTACCTCACAGCATTTAAGATGTTGTCAATCGCGATATTCCAACAACTCCAAAGCACATGCAGGAAAGTATCGTGCTTGCTTGTAATTCTCTTCAAGAGGCAACACTGCAAGCAGTAAATAATTCTTTCATTCAACGAGTGCACCAGGGTCACCACTTTGAGCACCTTTGAATTTTATGCTCCTAGGCAATGGTACAGGAGAGTCAAAGTCAATTTTTTCTTATGTTTTTACTTGGTTTCCATATATTTTCTGACAACTCCAGCAAGTGGACGAGTTTGTCATCCCAAGATCAAAGCCAATATTGTGATATGTGATTAATAATTATGTGTTTCAGTGAATGGTACACTTCGATACAGCTCTGAACAGATCTTTAGGAGTGGAAATGAAATACCAAATAAAAAATGCAGGGTGCAATTTAGAAAAGTCATACTGCTGTTCATATCTTTGTAAAAAACAAAGCTACAACGAAGACAATCATGCTGACTGGTGTCCCCCTCATTAGTAAAGAACATTTACTTGAAACATTTTGTAATTTGCATCTGGACAGTTATTTAGGGCGGCCAAGATAAATGGGACACACTGTATATGACAAGATGAATAAGATGATTAATGTGCGAGAAAAACAGAGAATGGAGCTTGCTACTCTGGTATATACACACAGAGGTATGTTTTCAGAAGGCTCTAGGAAGTTGTTGATTTTTAATATTCATTGAGAGTAATGTCAAGTGAAGTGACTAGAGTAAGGCCATTTCTTTTTGCTAAGGCAGATAAAGAAGCAGCAGGGGCTAGAATACAGAAGATGTTGAATTGGAATGTAATATAATTGGGCAGAAAAAATATTAGAATCCTACAGTGCCTGTGAAAAAGAAAGCTAGGTCTGCAAGAATAGTGTTACATGCAAGAAACCGAAAGAATATAATAAGTAAAGAACACTTTCAACCTGAATACATGAATTACTACAGAATTTCAGTTATGTGAAGATTATGTCTGGTACAGATTTAACCTCAGGATTTTGGTAAGTGCCATTAACAGAGGCCATCAGAAAATATCCTTATTGTTGAAGGGAGAAGATATATTATTGGGCATTACCTTCTGGTTTGTCAGTATCTGTAACTATGTTTGTCAGAGTTCTAAATCATGCTGACTTGAACTGATGAGGAGACTACTCTGTGTTTTATTTTATACTTTATAGATCTAGTTTTGGAGCTTCAGATTGAGGAGCAAATCTTCATGGCCATCGAACATGTCAGTACATTATATTATAACAGAAAAGTAATAATAGATCAAATAAAACATTTTTGAATCCTTAAAAGACGACAACGTATAAATTTCGATAAATGCTGCTAGTAATATAGGTCAGGAAATATCTTAATTTTTCAATGAACTCCTCGACAAAATAGGAGTGACCCTTGAGGAAACTATTCAGTTTCGATTTGAATGCGCGTGAATTACTGTTAAGATTTTAGAAGTCTTGTGGTAGTTTGTTGAAAATGGATGCAGCAAACTACTGCCCACCTTTCTGCAGAAGAGTCAAGGAGGTGTGACACAAATGTGATTGTGTTTCTGCCTAGTATTAACTGAGCAAGAACTGCTAATTCTTGTGAATAGTATGACAATGTTAACAAGAAACGATGTTAAAGAATACATCTATTGAGAGGCCAATGTCAGAATACCCAGACTAATGAACAGGGCTCGGCAAGATGTTCATTAACTTAAATGACTTATTGCCTGAACTGCCCATTTCTGAGAAAAAATTACCCTTTGATAATGGGAAGACTTACCCCAAAATATAATATCGCACGTCAGAAGCAAACGTAGACTACTTTTCATGTCTAATTATCATTTATTTCAGATACTGTTCCAATGGTAAAAATGACAACAAACAGTCTTTGAACAAGATCCTGAACATGGGCTTTTCACGACAGTTTACTATCTGTCTGAATACCCAGAAATTTGAACTGTTCAGTTTCACTAACAGTACGCACATTCTGTGTAATTAGAACGCCAGGATTTGCTGAATTGTGTGTTGGAACCTGTGAAAACTGAATCTTACTGTGATTTAGTGTTAGTTTACTTCCTTCAAGCCACGAAGTTACATCCTTAATATCAGTATTTGAAACAGTGCCAGTGTTGCACACAACATCCTTTCCAACCAAGCTAATGTGATCAGTGAGAATAAATGCATAAAAAGTTCTCGGTTTACTTGCCGCGTCAAATTTGGATGATGTGGAACATCAGCGTCACCTGAAATACAGGTATCTAGAAAAATCAGCGGTGGCTGAGCACAGTTTGTCAAATAAACATAAGATTTTATTCGATGAAACAAGACTACTTGCTCACGCTTCAAACTATTGGGACTCTGTCATCAGGGAAGCAGTTGAAATTAGACTCTGTGAAAATAATTTCAACAGAGATTCCGGTTATGCACTCCAATGCATGGAAGCGCGCAATTGGTAAAGAAAGAGCGCAGAGGGAGACTTCTTACATTCCTCGCAGTTCTCCGCCTGTTGCGATGGATGGCGCTGCAAGCAACGCTGGATAAAGCGCGCAAACAAAATCTAGGAATATAGAGGCCGCCACCTCAGTACGCATCGGTTTCACCGTGACGTCATCCAGCCAATGAGAAGCCGTCCACTGCTTATAAAAGCGGAAGCCTCACCGGTCCACGACAGTCAGTTTTACCCCTGACGAAGATGACGGAGGCAGTCATCGAAAGCTTGGGATTCTATCCAAATTTGACGCGGCAAGTAAACCGAGAACTTTTTATACAAGGCCTCCGTCGCGAAAGACTTCGTAGACATAGTGAGAATAAATATTTTAGAACCACCTATAATATTAGAAGGCACCTCATTTACATTAATAAGGAATATAAGTGGCCCAAGCAGTGATCCCTGGGGCAACTCCCATTTAACTGCGCCCCACCTGGATCCACAGTACAGCCATTCTCAATACTGTGGAGAAAGAGCTTTTGCTGTCTGTTCTTAATGTAAGAGGTGAACCAGTTGTGAGCTACTCCTTTTATTCTGAAATGGTCCGAATTCTGAAGCAATATTTTGTGAGCAACACAATCAAATGCTTTAGTTAAATAAGAAAAGGTGCCTACTTTTGGTCAGGTGAATACAGGGTTATAAATAAAAAATCAAATAGGGGTAATGCAGGAGTAGGTTTAATAATGAATAAAAAATAGGAGTGCGGGTAAGCTACTCCAAACAGCACAGTGAACGCATAATTGTGGCCAAGATAGACACGAAGCCCATGCCTACTACAGTAGTACAAGTTTATATGCCAACTAGCTCTGCAGATGACGAAGAAATTGATGAAATGTACGATGAGATAAAAGAAATTATTCAGGTAGTGAAGGGAGACGAAAATTTAATAGTCATGGGTGACTGGAACTCGAGAGTAGCAGAAAGGAAGATAAGGAAACGTAGTAGGTGAATATGGATTGGGGCAAAGAAATGAAAGAGGAAGCCACCTGGTAGAATTTTGCACAGAGCATAACTTAATCATAGCTAACACTTGGTTCCAGAATCATGAAAGAAGGTTGTATACATGGAAGAACCCTGGAGATACTAAAAGGTTTCAGATAGATTATATAATGGTAAGACAGAGATTTAGGAACCAGATTTTAAATTTTAAGTAATTTCCAGGGGCAGATGTGGACTCCGACCACAATCTATTGGTTATGAACTGTAGATTAAAACAGAAAAAACAGAAAAAAGGTGGGAATTTAAGGAGGTGGGACCTGAATAAACTGAAGGAACCAGAGGTTATACAGAGTTTCCGGGAGAGCGTAAGGGAACAATTGACATAAAAGGAGGAAAGAAATGCAGTAGAAGAAGAATGGGTAGCTTTGAGGAATGAAATAGTGAAGGCAGCAGAGGATCAAGTAGGTAAAAAAAAACGAGGGCTCGTAGAAATCCTTGGGTAACAGAAGAGATACTGAATTTAACTGATGAAAGGAGAAAATACAAAAATGCAGTAAGTGAAGCAGGCAAAAAGGAATACAAACGTCTCAAAAATAAGATCGACAGGAAGTGCAAAATGGCTAAGCAGGGATGGCTAGAGGACAAATGTAAGAATGTAGAGGCTTATCTCAGGGGGGTAAGATAGATGCTGCCTACAGGAAAATTAAAGAGACCTCGGGGGAAAAGAGAACCACTTGCATGAATATCAAGAACTCAGATGGAAACCCAGTTCTAAGCAAAGAAGGCAAAGCAGAAAAGTGGAAGGAGTATATAAAGGGTCTATACAGGGGCGAGGTAATTATGGAAATGGAAGAGGAGGTAGGTGAAGATGAAATGGGAGATATGATACTGCGTGAAGAGTTTGACAAAGAACTGAAAGACCTAAGACGAAACAAGGCCGCGGGAGTATACAACATTCCCTTTTACGTCCCTCGACTCTTACAACTGCCATCTGGTTTCTATACAAATTGTAAATAGCCTTTCGCTCCCTGTATTTTACCCCTGCCACCTTCAGGGTTGGGAAGGGAGTGAGACAGGGTTGTAGCCTCTCCCCGATGTTATTCAGTCAGTATATTGATCAAGCAGAAAAGGAAACAAAAGAAAAGATCGAAGTGGTATTAAAATACATGGAGAAGAAATAAAAGCTTTGAGGTTCGCCGATGACAATGTAATTCTGTCAGAGACAGCAAAGGACTTGGAAGAGCAGTTGAACGGAATGGACAGTGTCTTGAAAGGACGATATAAGATGAATATCGACAAAAGCAAAACGAGGATAATGGACTGTAGTCGAATTAAGTCGGGTGATGCTGAGGGAATTAGATTAGGAAATGAGACACTTAAACTAGTAAAGGAGTTTTGCTATTTGGGGAGCAAAATAACTGATGATGGTCTAAGTAGAGAGGAAATAAAATGTAGACTGGCAATGACAAGGAATGCGTTTCTGAAGAAGAGAACTTTGTTAACATAGCCATGCATAGAAGTGAAACATGGACGATAAATAGTTTAGACAAAAAGTGAATAGAAGCTTTCGAAATGTGGTGCTACAGGAGAATGCTGAAGATTAGATGGGTAGATCACATAACTAATGAGGGGGTACTGAATAGAATTGGGGAGAAGAGGAGTTTGTGGAACAACTTGACTAGAAGAAGGGATCCGTTGGTAGGACATGTTCTGTGGCATCAAGGGATCACCAATTTAGTACTGGAGGGCAGCGTGGAGGGTAAAAATCGTAGAGGGACGCCAAGAGATGAATACACTAAGCAGATTCAGAAGGATGTAGGTTGCAGTACGTACTGGGAGATGAAGAAGCTTGCACAGGATAGAGTAGCATGGAGAGCTGCATCAAACCAGTCTCAGGACTGAAGACCACAACAACAACACCCTTCAAAACCTTTTATTTAATCCATCTCCATTGTACAGAGAAAAGAGAATATAGCACTTTCAGTTGTTGAATCACTTCTAAAACCGAACTGTACGTTTCACAGCACATTACATGAAATGAAATGTTCAATTATCCTTATACACACAGCATTTTCAATAACTTTCGAAAACATGGATGGCAAAGAAATAGCTCTAAAATGGTCTGCATTATCCCGTTCTCCCATTTTTTTTTAAAAAAAAGGCTTTACTATTGGGTACTTTAATCGTTCAGAAAGCTGACCATTCCTAAAGAAAGAATTATAACTGTGGCTAAGTACAAGGCTAACATGTGCAGCGCAGAACGTAAGTCCTCTGCTGGATACTCCATCATATCCGTGTGAGTTCCTAGTCTTATGTGATTTAATTATTGATTCAATCTCCCCCTTTTCAGTATTGCAGAGGAATATTTCAGATAACAGTCTCAGAAACCCATTTCACAAGAGAGTTATGTGATTACCTGCACAAACTCACTTTTTATTTAATTCACCAGCTCTGTAAAGAAAGTCATTTTTAAAAACTGTACTTACATCTGACTTACCAGTAACAGAAACATTTAAACTACAAACTGACTTTATATCCTCGACCTTGCACTGCTGACTGGATACTTCATTCATGACTGACCATATGGTTTTAACTTTATTCTGTGAATTACCTGTTCTATTTACGTACCATATACTCTTTGCTTTCCTAACAACTTTGATAAGAATACTGCAGTACTGTTTGTGAAGGTGTACTGTATCTTGATTTTGAGTGCTTCTAACAATTTGATATAATTCCCACTTTGTTCTACTTCATATCCCTGTCCTCAGGCTCCCTTTACCTCTAGTATCCCGTTTTGAACGTTCTAATGGAAAGCAACATTCAAATACCATGAAAAATTTGTAAAAGGAAAGCAATACATTTATGATCTATGTTATTACCACTACAAATATCCTGCGACTCTCCTTCCTCAATCAGGTTTAAAAAACTCTCTGTTGCTGTTGGATTAGCTTCTCTACATAGTTAAGTGTATGTTGATGACATCTTAATCACATAGGTTGAGCACTGTCAGCTGTTAGAAGACGTGCTCATGGTCTACATCTACAACTACATTGATACTCTGCAAATCACATTTAAGTGCCTGGCAGAGGGCTCATCGAACCACCTTCACGATTCTCTATAATTACAATCTCGTATAGCGTGCGGAAAGAACGAACACCTATATCTTTCCGCACAAGCTCTGATTTCCATTAGTTTGTCGTGGTGATCGTTTCTCTCTATATTGGTCGGTGTCAACAAAATATTTTCGCTTTCGGAGGAGAAAGTTGGTGATTCCAATTTCGCGAGAAGATTCCGTCGGAACGAAAAACGCCTTTCTTTTAATGATTTCCAGCCCAAATCCTGTAACATTTCTGTGACACTCTCTCCCATACTTCGCGATAATACAAAACTTGCTGCCCTTCTTTCAACTTTTTCAATGTACTCCGTCAGTCCTATCTGTTAAGGATCCCACATCGCGCAGCAGTATTCTAAAAGAGGAGAGACAAGCTTAGTGTCCTTAGTAGATCTGTTACCTATTCTAAGTGTCCTACCAATATAACGCAGTCTTTGATTACCCTACACCACAATATTTTCTATATGTTCACTCCAATTTAAGTTGTTCGTAATTGTAATACCTAGGTATTTAGTTGTATTTACGGCTTTTAGATTAGATTGATTTATCGTGTAACCGAAGTTTAACGGATTCCTTTTAGCACTCATGTGGATGACCTCACAATTTTCGTTATTTAGGGTCAACTGCCACTTTTCGCACCACTCAGATATCTTTTCTAAATCGGTTTGCAGTTTGTTTTGATCTTCTGATGACTTTATTAGTCGATAGACGACAGCGTCATCTGCAAACAATGGAAGACGGCTGCTCAGATTGTCTCCCAAATCGTTTATATAGATGAGGAACAGCAAAGGCCCTATAACACTACCTTGGGGAACGCCAGAAATTACTTCTGTTTTACTCGATGACTTTCCGTCAGTTACTACGAACTGTGACCTCTCTGACAGGAAATCACAAATCCAGTCACATAACTGAGACTACATTCCATAAGCACGCAATTTCACTACGAGCCGCTTGTGTGGTACAATGTCAGAAGCCTTCCTGAAATCCAGGAATACGGAATCGATCTGAAATCCCTTGTCAATAGCAATCAACACTTCATATGAATAAAGAGCTAGTTGTGTTTCACAGGAACGATGTTTTCTAAACCCATTTCGCGACAAGTTGAACTACTTCTGACAGCAACAAACACCCCACCGCCAACCGTGTTTAGTCTATCCTTTCGGAACACTGATAGATTCTTCGCATAAATTTCGGCTGAGCTCATCTTCGGCTTTAGACAGCTTTCAGTGCCTATAATGATTTGAGCATCAGTGCTTTCTATTAGCGCTTGGAGCTCTGGTACTTTCGCACCACAGCTACGACAGTTCACAACTGTTATACCAATGGTTCCTGTATCTACGTTCTTCCTGTGTTCGGCCTGCACCCTTTGTGACTTCTTGTGTTATCCCGAGAACCTCTAACCTAAAAACCGCCCAGTCCACGCCACACAGCCCCTGTTACCCGCGTAGCCGCCTTCTGCCTACAGTGGACACCTGGCGGAGCCTACACGGTCACAGAACCATCTGAGCCTCTGATTCAGACCCTCCACTCGGCTCAGTACCAGAGGTCCACAATCGGTCCTGTCGACTATGCGGCAAATGGTCCGCTCTGCTTTCGTCTTGCAAGCAAGTCTGGCAGCCTTTACCACACTTCTGTTAGCCGCTAGAAACCAGAGATAATTTCTTCTGATATAAAAATGACGCACATCATTGGTACCGACATGAGCAACAACCTGCGGTTGGCTGCACCCTGTGGTAATTGATAAAGGGGCGGATGACTCTTGAATTCAGTAAATGTGAGTTTTTTTTAGACAGATTTAACATTGTAGGGAATTAGTTGACTTCTGAAGGAATTGGTTGGTTGGTTGGTTGTTTGGGGAAGGAGACCAGACAGCGTGGTCATCGGTCTCATCGGAGTAAGGAAGGATGGGGATGGAAGTCGGCCGTGCCCTTTCAGAGGAACCATCCCGGCATTTGCCTGGAGTGATTTAGGGAAATCACGGAAAACCTAAATCAGGATGGCCGGACGCGGGATTGAACCGTCGTCCTCCCGAATGCGAGTCAAGTGTCTAACCACTGCGCCACCTCGCTCGGTGAAGGAATTATTCGAAACAAAGAAAAGACTAGAGCTAGTACTAATGTAAAATGGCTTCAGTTCACCGTATTTAGTTAGTTAATGAAACAGAAAGTAACACGGAATTGGTCACCTGAATATGATATTTGAGACCACAAATGATATCTCATGCAAGAGCTGTGAACTGTGTTATCCAGATACGACTTCAATTCTGTGTATTGCATATGATAGTTTAGATGACGGGATAGGCTCAGTTTTATTTCAAGAAAAGTTAGTGAATGGGGAGAGTGAATGCAAAACTAACATGTTTGCAAGTGGGATGTTGACGAATCATACAAATACGAGCCAAAGCATCATGACCAAGTGTTTAACAGCGTCTTCTTCGATTTTTCAAACACTGTACAACAGATATTCTTCCTGCCATAGGTTCTAGAAGTCCTTGACAGGATTCCTGAAGTATGTGGCACCGGATGCCTGCACACAGGTCAAGCAATTCCTGCAAATTACGGGATGGTGGTTAACGGCCACACAGCTGGTGTCCGATGTGTGTATCAATGGGTACAGATCAGGCGCATTTGCTGGTAAAGTCATCAGTGTGAGTTCGCTATAATGCCCCTCAAACCACTGTAGTACCATTCTGACTTCGCAGCATTTACAGTTATCCTCATAGTGGGAGACGTCAACCATGAAGCGATGCAGGAGGTCCGCAATAAAGTCCACGTGGTTCACTGGTGTCCTTCTGCCTTCGATTACCACCTCAGATCCCACGGAAACCCAACTCATTGTACCCTACAGCACAATTCTGCCCTCATCGGCCTGCATCTGTGGCGCGTTGCATGTTTCGCGTAGCCATTCGCCTGGATGGCGGCGTATAAGAACCCAACCATAGACCAGGTGTAACAATAAATGCGATTCATTCGACAGGCGACATGTTTCTATTGATCCACAGCGGAAACTCAGTGATGCTGTGCCCACTGCATGTCCACTGCAGTCATAACTGCCGATGTCATTGTGTCAACACAGGAACAGTTACAGTCTGTGTGATGTGGAACTCCACGTTTAACAACGGCCATCGAACGGTGAGCTTTGAAACACTTGTGCCTGCATCAGCATTGTCATGTGCCACAGATCGGTGCCCATTCTGAATGAAACAGTCCGGGATCCTCAGACCTGCGCGTTTTGTGATGAGACATGGCCGTCCATGTACAGAAACCAGATGGTAGTTATAAGAGTCGAGGGGCATGAA
The DNA here is from genome assembly GCF_021461395.2 of Schistocerca americana. Taxonomy (NCBI): domain Eukaryota; kingdom Metazoa; phylum Arthropoda; class Insecta; order Orthoptera; family Acrididae; genus Schistocerca; species Schistocerca americana. Next base: position 8,033,649 of record NC_060120.1, on the reverse strand, counting down.
AGGGAAGCAGTGGTTGGGAAGGGAGTGAGACAGGGTTGTAGCCTCTCCCCGATGTTATTCAATCTGTATATTGAGCAAGCAGTAAAGGAAACAAAAGAAAAATTCGGAGTAGGTATTAAAATTCATGGAGAAGAAATAAAAACTTTGAGGTTCGCCGATGACATTGTAATTCTGTCAGAGACAGCAAAGGACTTGGAAGAGCAGTTGAACGGAATGGACAGTCTCTTGAAAGGAGGATATAAGATGAACATCAACAAAAGCAAAACGAGGATAATGGAATGTAGTCAAATTAAATCGGGTGATGCTGAGGGGATTAGATTAGGAAATGAGACACTTAAAGTGGTAAAGGAGTTTTGCTATTTAGGGAGTAAAATAACTGATGATGGTCGAAGTAGAGAGGATATAAAATGTAGACTGGCAATGGCAAGGAAATCGTTTCTGAAGAAGAGAAATTTGTTAACATCGAGTATAGATTCAAGTGTCAGGAAGTCGTTTCTGAAAGTATTTGTATGGAGTGTAGCCATGTATGGAAGTGAAACATGGACGATAACCAGTTTGGACAAGAAGAGAATAGAAGCTTTCGAAATGTGGTGCTACAGAAGAATGCTGAAGATAAAGTGGGTAGATCACGTAACTAATGAGGAGGTATTGAACAGGATTGGGGAGAAGAGAAGTTTGTGGCACAACTTGACTAGAAGAAGGGATCGGTTGGTAGGACATGTTTTGAGGCATCAAGGGATCACAAATTTAGCATTGGAGGGCAGTGTGGAGGGTAAAAATCGTAGAGGGAGACCAAGAGATCAGTACACTAAGCAGATTCAGAAGGATGTAGGTTGCAGTAGGTACTGGGAGATGAAGAAGCTTGCACAGGATAGAGTAGCATGGAGAGCTGCATCAAACCAGTCTCAGGACTGAAGTCCACAACAACAACAACAACATGGCCGTCCAATACCATATAGCCTTCTCGTTATTGCACCATCCTTCATTGGTGCTCAAGACAGTAGTACGCCAACAGGTTACCAACATCACCGTTTCAGAGATTCTGGTTTTCAGCCGCAGCGCGACAACAACGTACTCTTTGTCAAAACCGCTTATACCAGTGAATTTGCGTATTTATACCAGTGAATCTGCGCATTTGCGGTCTATATCTTCGCTGTAATTACTATCCATCCGTCTCTCTTGCGCTTAAATTCTCTCCTTACTGCTTCAGGGGCCCCAAACACCACCAGGTGGTACGCAGCCGCGCGGTGGACTGTGGTGACACGGTTTGGCTCATCAGTGTAAGTTTATGTACGATATTTCTGAGAAAGAACTGTTACTCCTAATATTTGAATATCAGAAATTTAGAATACATTTGGAGGGTGAGGAGCTAATTGTTTTCAGTGAGCATAAGACATTATTTTATCAGTAATAGTCTAATTTGCTGAATGTCAGGCTTATACGTTCGCCCATATTCCTTCCTCAAATTAATTATTATATTTGGTATGTTAAGGGCTCAAGTAAGTATATACATGATGCATTGACATATTTTCTATCAAAACGGGATGACTATGGGGAGGAAATGAAAGGAAAGGGAGTTTCAAATGTTGCACATGAAGGGAGTAGGAGTAGAAAAAGATATGAAATCAACATAGAAAGATTTAAGGCGTTCGCAGAATGGAGAACAGATATTGGTATTTACTAATGTTAATTATGGATGTAAGGAGTGTGAGGAAAAGTAAAAGTATTACAAAATTTGTAAAGGTGTATTGTCAGGAGGCAAATCATCAGACAGGAAGGAATGAAGGTGATGTGTTTTCCAGAGAACTGTGCAGAAACTTTAAGTAACTACATCCACCACCGTCACAGGTATTATGTTGCAAAAATCGTTTAGAGGTCATGCAGGAGTATTTTGTTTTCAACAACATGCCAAGGACGCACATGTCGTGCCTGGCAGCATGCAACAGAAATCAAAAATGTAAGCATCCTGTCTGATCACCTGCAGCAGCCATTCATGTCCATCGTCCATTCCGACGGACTTCGGCAATTACAGCAGAACAATACGACACCCCAGACGTCAAGAATTGCTACAGAGTGGCTCCAGGAACGCTCTTCTGAGTTTAAACATTTCCGCTTGAGCACATTTGGGATGCCTTGCAACACGCTGTTCAGATGAGTCTGTGTGTGTGTGTGTGTGTGTGTGTGTGTGTGTGTGTGTGTTTTATAAGTAGAGATATGTGTTGTTGAAAGTATTAATGAGGCTGGTTAGTCGACCACCTCAAATTTAGTACTCATGTTTTGCCACATTAAGTAATACCCATGAGAGAAACTGACGTGTGTTAAACTGTGGTGTTAGACACTTCGTGTCACATACAGAAAGCTAATAGACACAAAATATTTACGTGTGAGGTTGCAAGTGTTCGAACAATCGTTGTTCCAAATGTGAATCCAGTACGCTAACCACTGTGCCACCTCACTCGATAAAACATAGGGTCTATGAGAGTCTGAAGATCACGAATTTATGAATGACTGAAGTTATTATCAACTTATGCGTCCCAAAACAAGAAGATACGATTAATTTATCCAATTTGTCTTGCCTACTTTTGTTAAGGCGTACTGTGTTGTAGAGTATAAAAAGAACTAAGCTTTACGTGAGTTTCACAATTTTTTAGCAAAGAACCAGTTAATGATTTTCCATAAAATTCCATCTTTCTTTATATTTGTAAAGAATTTTCGCTTCTTTTGACTATAATAATCAAACATGAACGAAAAACCCGCTGCGTATAGTTCCTGAATATGGGCTTACACGTAATTTGTATATTATAAGAATGAAAGTCATGCCAGTATTGTTTCCCGTGGCACATCCACGGTAACTGTTATCCTTTTGTGAAGACATCTGTTCATTATTAACATTGCCCATACGAGATAATTTACTTCTATAAAATGATAACATATTAACAGTTACATCCTCACTATCATAATACCACAGTTTCAGGAAACACATATTGCGGAATGAGCAAACAAAAGCAGTTACACACAACTACGTACCATGTCACACTTTTTATTATTTTTCAATTGTACAGAACATTCCATCAGTGTGGAGGAACGATCAGAATAGGACACACCAGGTGTTGCTTTTCAGAGAACAAGTAAAGTATCATACCAATGTCACGCGCCATCGGCGAAAGCCACAAAATCATAATTAGAGTTTCTGCTCGTTTGAAACAAGGTACCGAACCGTCTAGTGATCGATAGCTCGCGCCACGTCTGGTGGAACAGGATCTTTGGCATGAAGGGGGGCGTGGCAGGTTTGCAGCGAGTGCCGCTGACACCGTTTTCTGTGTACAGGCAGTCACTGAAGCAGCAAGAACAGCTGAGGCCAGCGGGGCCACGGTCCGGCTGTTAGGTCCACCACCCTTGTGACTTACAAGCCGATCTGGCTGAGCATCTACCTCACACTAGGGACGTGTACCGGGAGGAAGAGTGGACACGTTACTCCTTTGGTTCGACCTGGTCTGGAGACGAGCAGTGAGTCGTCGTCATCCAGACATCTTTGGCGGCTCCAGTATTATCCACTGTGTTCCATCCCTCAGCGGCTTTGTATGCCCGGTGAGCTACTTTTAGTTCGTTGCTTCGGTGCCGAAACCACGCGGCATTCATGAAGGCAGAATCTTCCTCCCCGCTGTAAGCGCGAAAATTGTGACTGGTTCGCTTCCTGCGTGTATTTGTGTCCTGCTGCTTCTATACTGGACTTGGTTCAGCCTCCAGTTGTTATGGTTCAGTGTTCGTGTCTGGCCAGAAGATCTGAGGGGCGTAGCCACGCAATGTGGCCACGCGGTTGGGGCCATGTTCAGATTGTGCGTCCTCTTCTGGCGGAGGTTCGAATCCTGCCTCGGGCATGGGTGTGTGTGTGTGTTGTTCTTAGCATAAGTTAGTTTAAGTAGTGCGTAAGTCTAGGGACCGATGAGCTAAGCAGTTCGGTCCCTTAGGAATTCACACACGTTTGATCATTTGAGGAGCATGACACTCATATTAAAAAAGAATAGCTTACATTTGGTAACTGTCGTAGAATTCTAATTTTATTATGTGTTTTAAATTATTAGGGTTTTGTAGATTTCTTTGTGCTCATTGTAAGATCGTAACATTTATCTCGCTTAGTACTGCGTACTAAATCGCCAAGTCGCCTTTTTTAGTTATTTGGAAGCTGCAAGCCTATGCGTCTCACTGGGGCAAATCTTGCTGCTTTTTTGTGTTATTCTTAAAAGCCAATACTGTGTTAACGTAGGTGAGGTTCATCGGCCAATCATTCGCGTCTTCGCGTCTTCCTTCCACCTATGCTTTCCATCCCGTTCCGTCTCGTGGCGTGATTTGAACCTGAATCTCTTCTTTACTGTCAGGTGAAACTGGGGGTTGTTGCTTTGGCCACTTGCCTCCTTATCTTTTGGCGAATTTTCACAAATATTTTGTCTATACTGTCAGTGTGTAATGTGATTACTTAAGTTTTACTAGATTTACTTAAGATTATTTCTCTTTTAATAATGCTATCACTGTATGTTTGTTGCCGCTGGTTATTTAGAAAAGGAGGAGTGTGGTAAGCAGCGTATGGGGCGTGCCCTAAGAAACTTCGGGTACGTTCGTCCAGAGCACATTGCCCGACGCGTGGAAGTTTCATATCCAGCAGCCTTAGTTGTTTTCTTTCCTTTAAATGATCCCCTTCTGAGGAAATCCAGAATTATTTGTTATATTTTAATCAAACACATTCTAAAGATGGTTGTGGCCTACCTATTTGAAGACTGTTTTCTTCGAACCTTTGAAGATACCGTTATGTAACTTCAATTGGTGAAATATTATCTTGCCTATTTTATTAAAATTTGCTACAACAAATACTTCAACAATAGTAACAAGTGACATACGAGATTTATAAATTTCTGGAAAGGGAATAACATTCATTATAAAGTTAAATTTTCCTACTTCATGTCCCCAAGAACGACTTATGGAGAGTTAAGAGCAAGTATTTCAGTTAATTGTTATTTGATCTCACTGAAATATCGGATAACATTGTTGATCGATTATCAGTTATTGAACAAATTTTCCGTAATGTGTCAAGGTCCTGTTTGCCTAATTGATGAAGTTATTTTGCTGACAAGTCTTAGTAAAAATCTTGATATGAAAGACGTTAAACTCTTTTTTGACCCGGTCCTCTCACTCCCAGGCAACTTTACGGCAGTAATGCGTACCAGGTACCATAGGTACATCTGATGTGTTTACAAAATTGTAAAGTAAAAGGCTCTGAGCACTATGGGACTTAACATCTATGGTCATCAGTCCCGTAGAACTTAAACCTAACTAACCTAAGGACAGCACACAACACCCAGTCATCACGAGGCAGACAAAATCCCTGACCCCGCCGGGAATCGAACCCGGGAACCCGGGCGTGGGAAGCGAAAACGCTACCTCACGACCACGAGTTGCGGACAATTGTAAATTATCACTGGTCGTACAGTACCAGTTCTTGCCGTACTTCATTTGCACTGTGGTACTCGCAGACCATTCTGAAGGAGCAGTATACGGTTTTTCTGTGCGTTATAATGTTCCAAAACACGTGCTGCGACAAAACAATGAATTAACAACAGCGCAAAACATAATGGGGACACAAATACAGCAAATGGCTGATAACGGCGGCAGTGTTTTTCTTCTCTTTGGTTACAGTGATATCGCTAAATCACAAAATTGAATTCCATGTTTCTGTATCTAGTTTATAGTGAGAGATGCATCGAATGTCTGCAGTATTCGAGCGCTGCGCCTTGCATACAATCGTTGCTGTGAACTGTTACAGAAAGGGGACGACGTAATCAGACATTTGTTGACGCCAATTTACTATTTTTGTTTGATTCCTTAACAACACCATAATAATACCATATCTCTATGTTACATGTATTTATATTTTTGTTAGATAAATGATGGTAATATTAACGTAGTATCGTTAAAGTTAATTTCAGTATAGCTGACCGGACACAACGAGTATTTCATATGTGGTAAGCAAAACAGGAACCTGCATTGTTTGACACAGTGCTTACTGCAACTTACGTGACATGCAAGGAAAGAGGGAAGGTTCGAAAAATACAGATGCTTCACACAGGAATGAATAATTTATTTCGGTTATGTGTGACCCACTGTCGGTGTATAAACGATTATTACAAACAAAGTAATCTGATGCGGCAAACGGAGCTACAGGAATCATGAGGTCAGGCTACGATATTACAATAAACATTCAGTGGAAATCTGAAGAAAGTCGAAGTAAGTAAAACCAAGCATGAAAATCAGAAAAACTTAAAGTCCTAGAGTAGAAAATAACTTCGTCGTCTTTTATTTGAGTCGACTGGAGAGCGTAAACGCCGACGAAAAATACACACACCTGTTACTTAAAAGGGGAAGAACGAGAACACACTCTGAAACTCCCGTAATACCGGTATGTTTTCAGTATCAGACGTTAAGAACAAAGAAATAAGAGAAAATAATTGAGCCAGGATAATAATCGGGGATTAACAGTAAGACTTCCTTTGGACTCTCTATATTGATGCCTTTGCTTTGAATTTCTCTGAGAGTTATTTTGAGATTTTGAAACGTCCCCTTAGAAAAATTATGCATTACTGTGGTGGTAAACTTCTACGTTATTTGATACAAAGACAGCTCACTAAAACTGAACGTTCTCAGACAGTTCTGTCTTTACTTATTCTGATCATCACTAAACTGACACACAATATTTCTTTTAGCGCAACGCAATCTGACTTTCAATAATCCCTACAAAAGAATGGCCCTGACTGACAATAACCTATACCTTTCATGAATCACTTACCTCACAAAAATCTTCGTTACTCGAACTACTGCAATACAGCGAGCGCCAATACTGTCAGCTAAATAAAAGATTATAACTACTGAAGGCACTAACTACTGATAGGCATAGTTAGCAAATGAAAGATTTCGATAGAGAACAAACAATATATTTACCTTAATAGCATTAAAAATTCATATCTATATGTGTATAGTTTTGTGACATGCAGTTAAAAAATTTCCTTTTTTTGACGGACACACCTCCAGATCGTCCCCTCAAAACTCTGGCATCTCTCTCTCTCTCTCCCCACATCCACCACTGCTGGCGGCTCACCTCCGACTGCGCAACGCTACACGCTGTTAACATCCAACAGTCCAACACGACACAGGCGAATATTCCAGCTACGAGTTTAGCCAGCCACAGACTGCACACAGTACAGTCAGTGATTTTCATACAGAGCGCTACGTGGCGTTATGAACATAAAAACCTAAACAGGCGACTCACAATTTGTGTATGCTGAATTTGTGTTTCGATGGAACATTATCGTTACGTTTTCAGCAAATTTTTCGTGCAGGCATTTCTCTTTAGCTTTCCTGCTGATTTCGTTTCTAAGTGACTTATTGCCATACTCCATCATTTCCCAAAATTTTTTTTTCTGTTTGTACCATCGTTGGTCAACTGAAGTGTTTCGTCTGTTTCTCCCGGTTTCTTTCTTATACCTATATTGACCCGATTTGTTTGAGATGTTCATCATTACAGTATCTACAATTGCAGCACTTCAGCACTTCTCCTCTTCCCTTTTCAGATGTCCTAATCAATGCTTTTGCCCTACTGAACACAACGTGCATGATCACACCAGTGCCGACCAGACATGTATTCAACGCTCAAGACGGTAATCGGCAGACTCTTCAGTCGCCACAGTGTTACTGTGCTCGACATTAAAATGTCAGATACAGTATACGTGGTAATTATGATTCATAGTTATATCAATGTGTGAGAATGGAAATGTGCACTTAACACCTGTGACGAATACTGCACAACCTCAGATTCGACAGTTGAACATAGAAAGCAACAAACCATCCGCTGGCTTCAGACCGCAGCCGTACTTGGAGAAGTTCTGTTTAATTGTCTGTTTTATAATATACCTCAAAACAACCTTATTTTGGTAAAAATTGGAGTTAAGCTGACTTTGCGTATTCCAGAAAAGAACACGCATTTATCAAGCAGAAATTGCCAATTGGGATGAAAGCAGGCGACTTCAAGCTAAAGTCTTAAATTCCCACTGTATGCAGTTGGAAGTACGTACTGTGGACACGTATGGCCACTTCTGCTTGCTGTCAGTTGGACGCGAACATACAGTAGCAGCAAGGTAAGGAGAGTGTGCGGCAGTTGGTGTCAGGGCGTAGGAACGCGCCTGCCAACGGTGAGTGTGTCATGCTGGAGTACCGAACAGATAGTCGGGAATCACACACTGAGCGTGGATCGGAGCGGTACCAGGTTGTTAGTTGGCATTTGGTATCTGAACACTGCTATGCCCTTCCGGTCATCCCGTCGACATCAGTTCACTGATAGAAGGTAAATAATAATTTCACAAAGTAATGAACTAAAGTAAAAAAAGTAAATGAGGAGAACATTTTAACTCATTCGCTATAGGTGGAGGACGATGGACCAGTCAGAAGTTCACGTTGAATAAGCAGGCGCCAAACGATTACTGAAACTCACTGGGCGTCTTCTAGCGGGTAGAAGCGAGGCGATACGCGTCTGGATGGAATACGATGCCGATACGTATTTAATTAACAGTGCCTCGGAAAACGTTTGTGTCTAACAGCTGACTAGAAGTCTTGTATCAGGCACGAACAAACGCAACACGGACTTTGGGCGGTACAATGTAACGACTTACCGTAAATCATTTGTAGTGTTGAAAAGTGCCTTGGTGAAGGGTATGTGCAGTTGTCAACGTCTTGCAGTACAGTGAATCATTAGACTACGTCTTGTTGCGGTGCTCTGAACATACTTAGCTTCCGCGGAAATCGGGTTAATGAATGAACATAATTAGGTTCTTATTTGGGTTTCTTGATTACCCCTAAATATGAATGAATAAAAATCAAATGACTTCCTGTGTTCTGATAACTTTATTTTGGAGCACACGTTTCCTCCCACACTGCCACTTAAATTTAGCGCAGTTTGTTTTCTAGACGTCGAATCCTGCACTTGTATGGAAGAGAAGCGAATCCAAAAACAGTGTAGCTGTTCAGTTTGGTCGAGTAGAGACAAGCTGAATGTCTGACGTTCCAGGGCAGAACCGAGCGAGGTGGCGTAGTGGTTAGACACTGGACTCGCATTCGGGAGGACGACGGTTCAATCCCGCGTCCGGCCATCCTGATTTAGGTTTTCCGTGATTTCCCCAAATCGCTCCAGGCAAATGCCGGGATGGTTCCTTTGAAAGGGCACGGCCGACTTCCTTCCCCATCCTTCCCTAATCCGATGAGACCGATGACCTCGCTGTCTGGTCTCCTTCCCCAAAACAACCAACCAACCAGGGCAGAAATTATGAATGTGACGAGCCATTTTCACCAACTGCAGCACTTTCCAGCGATAAACCTCGCAGTTTTAAAACAAAGGAAATTTTTATCACATTACATTGAAACACCGATACGAGAGATAATCGGTAGTAACATACACTATAACACTCGTTATCAAGCGTGACATGGGCTATTCATTACACCATAATCTGTCCATTAGCGCAGATACTGTCTTATTGAAATACAGCAGAATGACATTAGGAATCTTGTAACGATGTTGGTGGTCATAACAACACTGGAAATTTCCGGTTCCACAACATCCACTAGGACATATGTTTCAACATCATGTTGCTATCTCTCTTCTTGGTTGGATGTTACCCAACAACTGAACTGAGGGAGATGGACCTAAGACAAGACAGCCATAAACAGCGAACTTTACTTTTTTAGATTTCCTTTTGTGCGGGTACGTCACAGAACAGGCGTGTCATGCTCAAGATTCTTGTTGCAGCTTTGCACTGCGGGTTCAGTGAGAAGATACAGCATGCCACGCCGAACTGCCTCTGCATTGTCGCGATAATTAATAAAATACCCACTGCGCCCTCCAGTTATGAGTCACGACATAGTGTAGATAGAGAGGTAAAAATTTGCACACATACTTGATATAACATGGCGTTTTACTGAAACCAATACGAATGGAAAAGTTGGCCAAAACATGGCACTGGACAGCGACATGTCAGTGATTGCGCATGAGAATGGAGCATAAAATATTGTGAGAGAGGGCCTCAGCAATCGCGGCATGTTTACGTTAGGAGAAAAAGGACTGTTCGCTACTGCAGCTTGACGATCGTAGCTCAATAAGAAGGTTATTCGAACGGGTGAAGATCCCTTGACAAGAGTCACTGTAAACCAGGGTTTCTTAGACGTCTGGCTCCGTAGTGGGTGATCAGACGCACGTGCTACTGCTGCTCGGACAGTTCAGGAAGAAATGAAAGACTTCAGTTTGTTCATCTCTGCACGGGAAAGTCAGCGCTCGTGAAGTCGCACGTCACACTGGAATTCCACGCACTACTATTTGGAGAGAACTGAGGCATACCCTCCACTGCTATCTGTACAAAGTCCAGCGTCATCATGAACTGTTGACCAGCTATTTTGTGATGCGGAGGGGTTTGGCAGTGTGGGGACTTCAAAAACTGGGGGAAGATGGCGTTTGTTTGTCCAACGTGCTGTGGAACGACGAAGCCCATTTCACATTCTGAGAATTTGTCAGCACTATCAGATGCTCAATTTGTGCTACCTAAAGTCCTAGAACAGTCGTGGAAAACCCACTGCGCGACTAAAAAATTACCATCTGTTGTAGATTTACCACATCAGTCATGATCAGACCCTTTTTCTTCGAGGAAATTCTGGGTGTTGCTTTCCGAACTGTCAGCTTGATGGGTGCAAAGTACGCCGATCTGTTACACTATCCCTTTATCTCTACACTGGCTGATAAACATCTGCTGGAAAGTACGACTTTTATCCTCGATATCGCTCCAGTCCATATTTCTACACGTGTGTCTCCAGACTTCAAACCGCGTGGGTACTGAATGTGGGTTTACCTGAATTCGTAAGTCTGCCGTTATCGTCAGACCTCATCAGGCACCCTGAGACAACATGCAACGGCATTTTCTCACCATACCTACTGATATGCTGTGCAGTCCTGTTGGTAACACTGCCCCTCGATTACAGGAATTCTTGACGAATAACGGCCGACACGCTGAGCATTTGTATAAAGAACATTGTCTTTACTACAAATCAGTTGTTATACTAATCATTGAATTTGTATCATATGAAGCGCCATTTGTTGGTCATTTTGTACACTTTCTTTGGTTTAAATAAAATCCCACGTCACATTAAGTGATGTGTGTCAATTTTTAAATCCCTACCTACAGAATTTTCAAATGTGAACGGACATTTTGGTCACGCTGTGCATTAGGCACTAACAAATGGCTATGCAATCCAACTTTCGTTAATATGGTTCAATGCCTACTGATGAAAAGACGCGAAATTCAAGACAGGAAGCTAAGAAGAGGATGTTAGAGTAAGATTTAAGTTCTATCGTAGAACGTTGACTTCTAAGGTCGACGTCTATAGTAGTCCTTACATGTATACCCGAAAAAATACTCGAGGTCAGAGAGAAGCACATCCGATACAATAGTGTAATACGTGGACATCAAAAGTGTCTCGAAAGCATTGCTTTCAGAACGCTCCCAGAGTTGTAGAAGATAAAATGTAACCAGAGAAACCTGAGCACAGAAATCGTGTGCTTTTCCGAGACACTTAGAAAACAAAGGAAAGAGAGAAATGTTCGCGTGGGAAAAAACTAGATATACTAGGCTCATTAACGCGGATCGTGATTAAACATCTGGAACAGAAGATTAGTCGGTGCTACGCTGGAACTGTTGCTTGGAATGCGATTATTATCGCGGATTCCGTTCAGAGGTATTTATACTTCCACACACATAAGAGAAAAACCAATAAGAAACAGAATGCGAAATAGAAAGCAGGGCGTAGCACTCGGGACATGCATTCCGTGATAGTTACCTACCCTCGTTGGCAGTCCAGGATACACATTCTGCACTAAATGTTCTATGACATTCGTAATGTCTTCGCAGTAAAAATCTGCGACGATTCCGCGCCTGTACCCCGAACGAGAGCGAAAAACAATGAAAGAGAGCGTCAACCCATATCAAATGTAACATGAGAGGTAAAGGTTAACAAGTGGAGGAAACGGACACTAAATTGCAGAAAATGTGAAGAGAACGAATTCTAGGATATACTCAGGAGAAGTAAAATAAAATCTGCAGCCCTTTCTTTCATATTTCTTCTCTGTTCACCACTTTATTTCAAACGAAGTGCTGATTTCAAGACGCCATACACTATTCGACGCTGTGATAGCCGTTAATAACTTCTGATCCTGTTCAAGTATGATTATAAAAGAGCATAAAGCTTACAGCATGTACCAAACACAAAGTGGAACATTCCAGAATCATAAAAAGTTTGTAATACCTAAAATTTATGTGAATGTAAAGCAACCCTTCAATCATGGAGAATGACTGTTTCTTCGAGACGGAGTATAAGCTTGCAGTGGACGCGAGTAAGGTAGTAATCAGTTTTGCAATGACGAAAGACGATTTTTTCTTGTCGTCTAGCTTTATTTATCGCGGTGCTTCTAACGTTACTGATTTGGAAGCTACAAAACGTTGATAAGAATGCACTGATTAAGAGAAGCACAAGTTTTTGCTGCTCCATACAAACCCGAGGTATACACTTAGGTGGGTCAAGTTCCAATTTTACTTGACAAATGACACCACCATAAGACTGCTGGACAGCCCTTAGACAAATACTCCATACTGGGGCGGTGAGACAGAATAATACAGAATTAAGATGATTCGTGTGCCATACAATTAATTCACAAACTCTTGCAGTCTAATAAAATTACCCTCAAACGTGCACAAATCGAGGTTTGAGTCCAACCATCAATAGCAGTTTTAGTGAAACAGTTTTGAGAGGAACAACAGATTCGATATGAAGAGAGATATTTTCGTCAGAGCAAAGATGGTCTCTCTGAGAAAAAATAATCAGCGCCATTATTAGGGTGTAGTCTGCCTCCGTAGCTGAGTAGTCAGCGAGGCCCAGTGCAATGCGAGGGACCCGGGTTCAATTCCCGGTACTGCCAGGCATTTTTCCTGGGTAGGAGGACTTTGACGGTGTCCCGAGCCCCGTGGGGTCAACTCAGGAGCTACTCGACCGATTACAGCGATTCCAGGGTCAAGAAACGCGATAAGGGCAGGGAGAGCGTTGTGCTGCCCACATGCCCCTCCATACAGCAACCGTTGACGACAATGGCAGAGGACGACATGGCAGTTGGCCGTGACCGATTGACCCGTCTAGGGCTAGAAGGCTGAACTGTTAGCTCTGCGAAGAATTCTAAACGATATTTAGTGTCATCAAATCTCGTAACAGGTCTAGATCAATGATGCAGTGAAGAAAATGTTATAAGTTAGGAAACTTAGAAAGATAACATATTGAAATATAAGCAAGGCACTGTAATGGATAAAGATTGTATCCCAGTTGGCATAAATTTTATGAATGGGATGTACAGACATTAATTTTGAGGACGAACAGTTACAATTTGAAAACAGTGATACGCACGTGTTTGTTCGAAAAGTGCAAGTTAAGCGGATGTTTCTAATGTGTTACCCTGGTTTATTCTAATTATTTGGTGATTTTCCTACAAATTTATAGCTGTATTGTTTGTCAAGTAAGATTGGTGCACACAAACGAGGAGTGGGAAGTAGGTTATAGGTATTTCGCACTGAAGATTTCACTAGAACTTGAATCTGTGCTGGATAAGAAGGTCGGTAAGAAAATTCTTCTTCCACACATGTTACTCAACAGACTAGCTACAAATGAGACTGGTCATTTCGTAGTATACCTTTAACAGCTATATTGGATGCAATTTCCTTTCAAATGGCGGCTATAAAAGCTAAGTTAGCTCACTAACGGCTCTTCAGAAAAATAAACAAATCACAGGTACCGCTACGCTATTCATGAGTACCGTGTCAAATCTTGCAGTGAAATCTTAAAGCGAGATCTCAATTGAAATGCGACACTTTAATAGTGGAACATTTCGATGGAAGGAAGTTTTATAGTCCGACATTCTTACTGGTGAGTAATAAAATTCAAAGACTACAGCGTTACGCATACATTAGTTGCCAACTGTCGACAAATAAAAAAATGCCGCCCTGTACATCAAACTTGGTAGAAAAACTCATGAGAAAAGAATACATAAATTCGACATGAGTTCAATAAAGTAATTTTTTATATTACTGCCTATTTATTTTATTAAATGTCTTCACAGTTGAACTAGAAATCAGGTACAAATACTACCGATGAATATCGTGGAAAACTTTAGCAACGCTTGTTACAGAAAAACACCATTCTCGCGTATATTAGGAATTATCCCTTTATGTTTAATGATGTATTATGTAGATATTTTTAATGTGATTGTGTATTACATGCGTTACTAGCTGTATTACTTTAACTGACGGGTTTGTTTCTGTAATCCAGAACGAATATAGTGGAAGTTGTTATGACATTGTGTCTTAACTGTGTAGCTTCTGAAATTCTGGACAAGCTGGTCCTTCCCTTTCTACACTTCAATCGAAACATTTTGCAATTTGTTATTAACTATATCTTAACAATGTTTTTTTTTTTTTTTTTTTTTGCAATTCTGTGCAAGCTGATCTTCCCCTGAGGGAAAAATACCATCAAATTTTGGAAGTTCTCTTCTGCCACAAACTAGAGGTAAGTAGCGACTAATGTTTTTAGCACCTCATGCCTTGGTACACATCGAGAGAACAGAGCCAGTTGCCTTTAGCCATCGTGGAAGTCAGTCAGCTTCTTTTGGAGCAAAGAAAACCCGACTACAAACATCTCAGAACCACGAATATGAAACTGTCTAGGAGGAAAGAACGCTGGGATAAGCAGGACTTCCCGAATATCGCTCTTTGGTCTGCTGGTGGAAAGCGAAGTTCAATACAGAGTAAATCACAGAACAGTCGTGATAATCTCCAGTACTCTGCACTTTAGATGATTTAAGGACGCTGCAAACGGCTGAGATGAATATGTAAATAATTTTCAACTGTGTTAAATGAAGATAATTGACCGTTATTTTTATTTTTGTAGAGATCATACTTCTTTCTGTTTGCTTCATCTTTCTGAAAAATAATATTTATTCGTAACTATTAGAAAATTGTATTTGTAACTGCAGAAAACTGAATTTTCCACCTGGTTCTTTTTCATGTTTACCTATTGAGAGTATTCTGTTAATTATTTTTAAGGGGCATTAGCAATGTCCTGAACTACGTGTTCATGTCGCAATAAAACTTACATTTATGCAGTTTTAGTGTGGTAAGGACAGTAAAACATAGCTTTGCTAGTACACCTGTAGTGAAAAGAAAGACAGATAGTCTAGTAGTATTGCCTTGAACCTCATAGTAAAAGTAATGCTCCCATCCATTGCTACTTCCCCACCGATTGATGTAGAAATTTTGAACTAATTATTTCAGTAATAAATAGAAATTTAGCTAAGCTTGGTTATACGAAAAGATATCTAGTAGTGGTACAAAAATATGGAGTCATTGCTTGTTTTGCCATCTTATTCTTTACCAAAGTAGCTACGGTTCTTGAATAAAAACATTAATAATCAACTGGTAAACACAGAAAGCAAATAATTCTTCAATTGGAACTGGCGATAGATTCCAAGATAATAATTTTTTTAGGTGGAATTTCTGAAGGTGAGCTTTACTGGTTGCTATCTCACCTGTAAGTACTGGCACTACAACTCTGAGAGGAGAGGAATCCAGGTAAGGATTACACAGGTAAGCGATGAAATTGACAGTGTTAAGGTGCCCTATAGTTAGGTTCTTTGGAATCACGATTGCCTTCGAAGTAACAAATGCAGCTGCTCAGGACACGGTTAGCTAACTTAAAACGTGTCGCTCAAAGAAACCATTAGTTTCTACTTGTGTTTGAAGGCGACCGCATTGAAATTTAGTGCGTCGTATTAGTTGAATGTGTCTTAATATATGGTAGGACTCTAATTCCCTCTCCCTCGTTGATATTTTTCTAATTCGTCTAGAATACAATCCGACTAAGCCATTAGGTGCAATGGTTATTGTTTTCTAAATAAGCGATTTTCCTACTGACAATAAAACTTCAATTTAAGCAGTTTTAACGTGGTAAGAACAGTAAAACTTAGCATTGCTAGTGCATCTGCAGTGAGCTTGTTTTTTTTTTTCCACGATATTTTATTTTAACAAGACAATTAACTTCAAGCAGCAAATATTTCGTAGATACTCTGATTAAAGTACGTAAAGTCAAGTTAGAAATTCCGATTTCTGCCTATCCCGTAGGCATGACACAACATAAAAAGACAGAAAAATAAAACAGCAATAACCCCAGACCGTTGCATACTCTCATTTCACACAGTACTACTGTTGGATTCCTTCGTCTAGTTCTGCATCATCAAATTTTAAATAGTCTACGAAGGAGAGACGGAATAAAGAGTCTGAAGTCTTGTCAGCATCGTTGCATGTACAGGTGGAGGTCAAGGTTATCTAAGCAAGAGGAGGAACTGAGCGAGTCCATTTAAAAAGAACTATTCTGGTGTCTGTCAGAAATGATATAAAGAAACAACAGACAACGGAAATGCTTCAGAGTGGTTGTCAGTCCGAAATTTGCTTCTTTAGAAAACAATGCTTTAATCGTTACATCTGATGGCTTGCATTCTAGACGATTTTGAAAAATATCAACGAGGGAGACGGAATTAGTCCTACGGTATCACTGTATATGAGTATAGCTGCAAACAGTAAACATCCAGAGGGTTAAGGAGGCAAGGGCAGCAGCAAGAGTGAAGCAGCTATGTTTCGGATGTAGATGTATATTAGCATTTGTTGGTTTGTTCTGAATCATAAAACTCCGACGCCAAAAAGATAATTTACGTAGCAAACTCAGAATCATGACCATAATCGTGTAAGACGATGTCGTATTGGGTTTGTGCATAAGTTAGTAGCTTTTTCCCATAAGTTTAATAAACGCAACGGATACACATAACAGAGACATAAGTCATCTATAGTATATTTTCTTTCATTATTTTCAACAGTCTGCAAACGCTGGGATAATTTTTCGATTGCGTGACTGTAGAAATTACGTGATTTTGAGACGAAGAACTTGTCAAGCCACCTTCGGAGAGGATTTCATCCGGAAAAGAAGCATCTTGAAGGTTGTTCCATAGAGAGCGGAAAAAGTGGAAATCTGAGGTCGCAACGTCAGGTGAATAATATGGGTGCGGAATGACTTTCCAAGCCAGCTCCTGTAAAGTCTCGAAGAATGCGAGCGCGCTTTATTGTGGAGTACCAGCACTACACCCAGTATTTCTGATCGCTTTTCTTGGAATGCGTCTGTAAGACGTTTCAGTTGTTGGCAACAAATCCCAACAGTGATGCTTACTCCCCGGGGAAGAATTCGTAGTACACCACATCGACGCTCTTCCACCAACTGCAAAACATCATCTTTGGTGGATGCGCGAAGGTTTCTGCACGGGGAGTTTCTGCTTCATTTACTCAATCATTCCTTTCTTTTTCTTATGTTGGCATAAAGACACCACTACTCGTCACCAGTGACGACGCAGGATAGGAATGGTCGGTGTTGTTCACAAGCCAACTGACGACGAGCAAGCAGGGATGCACATGGGGCCCCCCCTGTGATTTCTGTGGTGCGGTACCCATACACCCGATTTCTGAACTTTCCCCATTGCGTGCAGATGTCGCACGGTAGCGGAATGTCCCAGTTCATCACATTTGTCAGTTCTCGAGTGCAATGACGTGGATACTTGTGGATTAATGCATTCAAACGATCTTCATCAAACTGCGAAGGTCGTCCTGGACGCAGGATGTCATCATGGTCAAAACAATCCTACTTAAAAGGAGAAAACAGTTTTTTTGCCGTTCTGTCCAATAGCATTATCCCTGCATAGGGCGCAAATATTTCTGGCTGCTCCGTTGCTATCACCGCTCTAATAAACTGAACCTGAAGACTGTGTCTGAATGTTCCTACTTCTCACGTGGCACTGCATTTACTAGTGTCCACAGCTCCACTCACTAGAAAAAACTGACAGTATGTGAACTCATACAGCAACAATTAACTACAAGTAAAAAATGATAATCGATAAATTAACCCATAGTACCCAGAATACCAACAGGCAAAAAAAAGTCGTATTACTGTTAGTTTTTGGAGCATTACCTGCGACCAGCTTTGAAAAGAAGCGGCGACACTTCCCGCTTACCCCACCCCTCATTTTCAACGACAATGCGCGGGCGCATCAGCGCAAGCTGTGGCTGCTCTGTTCGGTCGATGGGATTGGGAAATACTGTACCATCCACCATACTACCCGAACTTAAGTCCTTGTGACTTTGATTTGATTCCGAAGATGGAGGAACCCCTTCGTGGCATTCGCTTCAGAACTGTTCCTGAGATTCCATAGGCAGTAGACCACTCCATTCACACCATCAACATAACAGGCTCTGTTAACGGTGTACTGCGCCTTCCACACCGATGTCAACGGGTTCTACACAACGCTGGTGACTACTTTGAAGGACAGTAACAGGTGCAAACATGTAACTCTTTTGTATCACTTGTGAATATGCAGCCGACACTATTTAAGTTCCAACCCTAGTACGTACAAAGCACACACACACACACACACACACACACACACACACACACACAATTCTTTACACTTTGATAAAAGTCATACTGTTCTGTACCATTCACACTCAGTCTTATACTCTCCCTCTCATTCAATCAGACTCCACGACCAACTCCCTATCAACAAGTGAATAGCGTAAGTACAGGAGAGTTTAGATCTTGTCACCACAGATGACCCTTTTATAGTCATGAGACGACAGGCCAGCTTTAGACTGCAGCATAGTGTACACCTTGTGTCCTCTGGAGCAAATACTAGTTTGCTGCTCAATATGCTGTGACTGTGGTGTAGCACCACGAACACCGCTGTACAGACACTGCAAATAGTTTTCGACAGACAGGACTCTCGATGCCATACAATGCACAATAGCCTCTGGGTGGCACCTTCCAATATGCGATATACATACATTTTTCCTCGCAGATCTACAAACTCCACAATCGATAACCAATTTGCCTCGCCATTTATTAGCCTGATAACCTTCTTGTTCTGTGGAACAGTACATTAAGGATTTTCGGCTCTGTATGGAGATGTGTCGAATTTTCACCATGACACCCCATTACTTCTTATGGATTGCAGTCCTTCATCCAATGGCCATAAAAAGTGATTTACGATCAGCGATATGAGTTCTTGCAAACTCATGATGGGATTGGTATATGTGGAGTTTGGATGAGCCTGCTATGCATAGCCCCACTTTAACAGGTTTGTAAACTCTACTGCAACCTTCGCCATCTCCAACCCAGCGAAGTTCTCATTGAATATGGTGACCCATTTAAAATTTGGTCGTGCAATTCATTTTCTTACGCCATAACGCCAACCCCATTTGGTTTTAATAAAAATTTCATGATGTTCCTTCAAATGCTCCATTGCTTTACCAAAATTGAATTATTCATTTGTTTTAAAAAATCTTTCAGAAAGTCGCATGTTGAAGAAGCCCTCAGTGTCATACTCGCATGATTGTAGCCAGCCCCAATCCCCAATGTCAGATACTTCTGGAGATTACGATAGTGAATAGAATATCTCGCCTTATCCCTCGGCTTTTTTGTTAGTTTTGGTGTGGAACCTCTTCATGGAACTAATTGCTCTGTACGCATTGGCAAATCGCCGTAAGCATCATGCAAACTAATATGATATGTGAGTTCTGCCTTCAACACATACCCTACATCAAAACTGTCATTCACACCCTCGATTTTCCACCTGATCCCTTGTTATCTTGTTTGGGCACCCGCCGGCCGGTGTGGCCGTGCGGTTCTAGGCGCTTCAGTCTGGAACCGCGTGACAGCTACGGTCGCAGGTTCGAATACTGCCTCGGGCATGGATGTGTGTGATGTCCTTAGGTTAGTTACGTTTAAGTAGCTCTAAGTTCTAGGGGACTGATGACCACAGATGTTAAGTCCCATAGTGCTCAGAGCCATTTGAAACTTTTTTTTTTTTTTGGCACCCATCGAAAGTCGCTAATCAGCAGTGATTTTTGTATGCCGTACCTGTACAGCTTATTGACATCCAAGTAGATGAAGTAACTCTAATCACAGATGCACTAAAACTCTCGCCAACACGTGGGTTATTTGCCTTGGTGTGACTATAGACACACTGACAAAGTCCCCCATGGATTCGTCACTCAAAGAAAATAAACTTGTCAGCATTGGTCAATAGTTCGATGGTGCTCTTTGTTTTCGTGATTATAGCATCCCAAAAAAATGGTTCAAATGGCTCTGAGCACTATGGGACTCAACTGCTGAGGTCATTAGTCCCCTAGAACTTAGAACTAGTTAAACCTAAGTAACCTAAGGACATCACAAACGTCCTTGCCCGAGGCAGGATTCGAACCTGCGACCGTAGCGGTCTTGCGGTTCCAGACTGCAGCGCCTTTAACCGCACGGCCACTTCGGCCGGCTATAGCATCCCAAGTCAACTCAGGTGCTGTGTAATAAAAGGATAGATCCATGGAATGTGTGCTCATTTATGGAATCCGGAATTTCTCGAAAACGACCACAAGCAGGCACACGTCTGCGTCCATGCAAAGCTGTAGGTACTCTCCTAAAGTGGAGATGTCGAATTCCTGCTCATAGTCTGCATGCATTACGGCATTGTCTGTAAGGTTGCAGGAGAAAGCAGTTATGTCGGGTAGCCTGGATTCGTTGTGCTCTGCCATACTATCCAGATACTCATACGGAAAAACTGCCTTTATAGTGAAGAGTTAGGAATTTTCCTCGCTGCGAAATGCAGCTCAAGTGATGTGGATATCCTTCTGAGGAATAATGTCAACAACTTTCTGGAGTAGTGCCTGCATAAAACGTAGCGAGTTAAGGAAGTGGAGCGTAATTCTCTTCATCATTCGTTTGGACACTGAAATATATTTGTCAATACTCTCAGCCTTAACACTAACCCGATTTTTCTCCGAGCCGAAATCAGCCAAGTGCTCAACAAGAAAGTGAGCATCATACCCGCTAAATTGTGAAATAAAATGCGTACACGTTGCAATACCCCCCCATGAACCATGGACCTTGCCGTTGGTGGGGAGGTTTGCGTGCCTCATCGATACATATAGCCGTACCGTAGGTGCAACAGCAACGGAGGGGTATCTGTTGAGAGGCCAGACAAACGTGTGGTTCCTGAAGAGGGGCAGCAGCCTTTTCAGTAGTTGCAGGGGCAACATTCTGGATGATTGACTGATCTGGCCTTTTAACACTAACCAAAACGGCCTTGCTGTTCTGGTACTGCGAACGGTTGAAAGCAAGGGGAAACTACAGCTGTAATTTTTCCCGAGGGCATGCAGCTTTACTGTATGATTCAGTGATGATGGCGTCCCCTTGGGTAAAATATTCCGGAGGTAAAATAGTCCCCCATTCGGATCTCCAGGCGGGGAATACTCAGGAAGACATCGTTATCAGGAGAAAGAAAACTAGCGTTCTACGGATCGGAGGGTGGAATGTCAGATCCCTTAATCGGGCAGGTAGGTTAGAAAATTTAAAAAGGGAAATGGATAGGTTAAAGTTAGATATAGTGGGAATTAGCGACGTTCGGTGGCAGGACGAACAATACTTTTGGTCAGGTGAATACAGGGTTATAAATACAAAATCAAATGGGGGTAGTGCAGGAGTAGGTTTAACAATGAATAAAAGAAATAGGAATGCGGGTAAGTTACTACAAACAGCATAGTGAACGCATTATTGTGGCCAAGATAGACACGAAGCCCACGCCTACTACAGTAGTGCAAGTTTATATGCCAACTAGCTCTGCAGATGACGAAGAAATTTACGAAATGTATGAAGAGATAAAAGAAATTATTTAGATAGTGAAGCGGTACGAAAATTTAATAGTCATGGGTGACTGGAATTCGATAGTAGGAGAAGGGAGAGAAGGAAACATAGTAGGTGAATATGGATTGGGGCTAAGAAATGAAAGAGGAAGCCGCCTGGTAGAATTTTGCACAGAGCATAACTTAATCATAGCTAACGCTTGGTTCAAGAATCATAAAAGAAGGTTGTATACATGGAAGAATCCTGGAGATACGAAAAGGTATCAGCTAGATTATATAATGGTAAGACAGAGATTTAGGAACCAGGTTTTAAATTGTGAGACATTTCCAAGGGCACATGTGGACTCTGACCACAATCTATTGGTTATGAACTGCTCAGTATGCGTTTGGCTGCCTTCATGGCTGCATCGGTTATGGACAACACATGTAGTAGACTGCTTCCGTTCTCAAACATCCTGTGTACAAGACCCGAATATATGTTGTTGTTGTTGTGGTCTTCAGTATTGAGACTGGTTTGATGCAGCTCTCCATGCTACTCTATATTGTGCAAGCTACTTCATCACCCAGTACCTACTGCAACCTACATCCTTCGGAATCTGCTTGGTGTATTCATCTCTTGGTCTCCCTCTACGGTTTTCACCCTCCACGCTGCCCTCTAATCCTAAATTGGTGATCCCTCAATGCCTCAGAACATGTCCTACCAACCGATCCCTTCTTCTAGTCAAGTTGCGCCACAACTTTCTCTTCTCCCCAATCCTATTCAACATCTCGTCATTAGTTATGTGATCTACCCACCTAGTCTTCAGCATTCTTCTGTAGCACCACAAAAAAGTGGTTCAAATGGCTCTGAGCACTATGGGACTTAACTTTCGAAGTCATGAGTCCCCTAGAACTTGGAACTACTCAAACCTAACTAACCTAAGGACATCACACATAGCCATGCCCGAGGCAGGATTCGAACCTGCGACCGTAGAAGTCGCACGGTTCCAGACTGTAACGCCTAGAATCGCTCGGCTGTAGCACCACATTTCGAAAGCTTCTATTCCCTTCTTCTTTAAATCATTTATCGTCCATGTTTCACTTCCGTGCACGGCTACACTCCATACAAATACATTCAGAAACGACTTCCTAACACGTAAATCAATACTTGATGTTAACAAATTTCTCTTCTTCAGAAACGCTTTCCTTGCCATTGTCAGTCTACATTTTATATCCTCTCTGACAGAATTACAATGTCATCGGCGAACCTCAAAGTTTTTATTTCTTCTCCATGGATTTTAATACCTACTCCATATTTTTCTTTCGTTTCCTTTACTGCTTGCTCAATATACAGATTGAATAACATCGGGAAGAGGCTACAACCCTGTCTTACTCCCTTCCCTACCACTGCTTCCCTTTCATATCCCTCGACTCTTATAACTGCCATCTGGTTTCTATACAAATTGTAAATAGCCTTTCGCTCCCTGTATTTTACCCCTGCCACCTTCAGAATTTGAAAGAGAGTATTCCAGTCAACATTGTCAAAAGCTTACTCTAAGTCTACAAATGCTAGCAACGTAGGTTTGCCTTTCCTTAATCTTTCTTCTAAGATAAGTCGTAAGGTCAGTATTGCCTCACGTGTTCCAACATTTCTACGGAATCCAAACTGATCTTCCCCGCGGTCGGCTTCTACTAATTTTTCCATTCGAATATAAAGAATTCGTGTTAGTATTTTGCAGCTGTGGCTTATTAAACTGATTGTTCGGTAATTTTCACATCTGTCAACACCTGCTTTCTTTGGGATTGGAATTGATATATTCTTCTTGAAGTCTGAGGGTATTTTGCCTGTTTCATACACATTGTTCACCAGATGGTAGAGTTTTGTCAGGACTGGCTCTCCCAAGGCCGTCAGTAGTTCCACTGGAATGTTGTCTACTCCAGGGGCCTTGTTTCGACTCGTGTCTTTCAGAGCTCTGTCAAACTCCTCACGCAGTATCGTATCTCCCATTTCATCTTCATCTACATCCTCTTCCATTTCCATAATATTGTCCTCAAGTACATCGCCCTTGTATAGACCCTCTATATACTCCTTCCACCTTTCTGCTTTCCCTTCTTTGCTTAGAACTGGGTTTCCATCTGAGCTCTTGATGATCATACAAGTGGTTCTCTTATCTCCAAAGGTCTCTTTAATTTTCCTGTAGGCAGTATCTATCTTATCCCTAGTGAGATAAGCCGTTACATCCTTACACTTGTCCTCTAGCCATCCCTGCTTAGCCATTTTGCACCTCCTGTCGATCTCAGTTTTGAGACGTTTGTATTCCTTTTTCCCTGCTTCATTTACTGCATTTTTATATTTTCTCCTTTCATCAATTAAATTCAGTACTTCTTCTGTTACCCAAGGATTTCTGCTAGCCCTCGTCTTTTTACCTACTTGATCCTCTGCTGCCTTCACTACTTCATCCCTCAAAGCTACCCATACTTCTTCGACTGTATTTCTTTCCCCAATTCCTGCCATTTGTTCCCTTACGCTCTCCCTGAAACTCTGTACAACCTCTGGTTTAGTCAGTTTATCCAGGTCCCATCTCCTTAAATTCCCATCTTTTTGCAGTTTCTTCAGTTTTAATTAACAGGTCATAACCAATAGATTGTGGTGAGAGTCCACATCTGCCATTGGAAATGTCTTACAATTTAAATCGTGGTTCCTAAATATCTGTCTTGCCATTATATAATCTATCTGAAATCTGTCAGTACCTCCAGGCTTCTTCCATGTATACAACCTTCTTTTATGACTCTTGAACCAAGTGTTAGCTATGATTAAGTCGTGCTCTGTGCAAAATTTTACCAGGTGGCTTCCTCTTTCATTTCGTACCCCCAATCCATATTCACCCACTACGTTTCCTTCTCTCCCTTTTCCTACTACAGAATTCCAGTCACCCATGACTATTAAATTTTCGTCTCCCTTCACTATCTGAATAATTTCTTTTATTTCATCATACATTTCTTCAATATCTTTGTCATCTGCAGAGCTAGTCGTCATATAAACTGTAGTAGGCGTGGGCTTCATGTCTATCTTGGCCACAATAATGCGTTCACTATGCTGTTTGTAGTAGCTTACCCGCATTCCTATTTTTTTATTCATTATTAAACCTACTCCTGAATTACCCCTATTTAACTTTGTATTTATAACCCTGTTTTCACCTGACCAATAGTCTTGTTCCTCCTGCAACCGAACTTCACTTATTCCCACTATATCTAACTTTAACCTATCCATTTCCCTTTTGAAATTTTCTAACCTACCTGCCCGATTAAGGGATCTGACATTCCACGCTCCTATCCGTAGAACGCCAGTTTCTTTCTCCTGATAACGGCGTCCTCCTGAGCAGTCCCCGCCTGGACATCCGAATGGGGGACTATTTTACCTCCGGAATATTTTACCCAAGAGGACGCCATCATCATTAACCATACAGTAAAGCTGCATGCCCTCGGAAAAAATTACGGCTGTAGTATCCCCTTGCTTTCAACCGTTCGCAGTACCAGAACAGCAATACCGTTTTGGTTAGTGTTACAAGGCCAAATCAGTCAATCATCCAGACTGTTGCCCCTGCAACTACTGAAAATGCTGCTGCCCCTCTTCAGGAACCACGCGTTTGTCTGGCCTCTCAACAGATACCCCTCCGTTGTGGTTGCACCTACGGTACGGCCATCTGTATTGCTGAGGCACGCAAGCCACCTCACCAACGGCAAGGTCCATGGTTCATGGGGGGAAGACCCGAATAAAAACACTCGTCATATATACCCGAATATATGACGAGTGTTTTTAAAATTTTATTACTTGATTTTTTTTGTCTGTCTATACAAATAGGGATGCACCACGTCACTATTTGCGATGCGATCAGAAGTAGTTCCCACCAATGTTGCTTGGGGCGCTGGGATCGCTCACTTGTTGTCTGCAGGCATGGGCACAAAGTTTCCCAGACACCATGGAAAGCAGGCACCTTGTCGCAGTGGCCCCATCAAAGTGCAGTAAGTGTTCTTGGTCTTCCAGATTTATGGTTCCTCTTGATTCTTGTACATATTTTATATGAACGGCTTATTTCAATACTGGTATAAGTCCATTTTTGTTCATATTGAGATACAGAGTCCTAAAGTTAAATGAGCACTGAAAAATCTGCGATTGAGATAGCAGAAATATTCAAGCATATGGCTTCTTGCTAGAGACGAACCTTTCTTTCTGTTTGTTTGGCTCATTAATTTCAGAAGCATTATAGACAGAAAAGTGGAGGTAGTGGACTCTTACTACTATTGAAATAAGCCCTTCGTATTATCCACCTTTCGCGTTAGCTTTTGCCTATTTTTCTCAGAACTGAGAACATCTTGCACCGTTGTGCATTAGCGAACGCTTTTTCTAAGTCGTCGAATTCTATGTGCGTGCCTTGACGACTTCTGAAATTCACTGCATCTCCAAGCTGTCTTCTTTGTAAGCATTTTCTGCTATTCTGCTTTACTTACACACGGCCTATCTCGTTATTGGTGGCAAATGCAGAAGAGCACAGTTACTTTTAGGAACATTACCGCAGTGGGTGAGCTCCACTCCAACTCTGTGAGTCAGCTGATTACAACACGTATGATCCGTAGTTCACTTCTTCCACGGTAGCCATCAGTCCTCCGTGGACAACTGAGAACTCCAAGTACATTGTGGCCTTTACCATTACTTTATTTTATTAATTGAATTTATTGTCTGTTATCTTAATCATACAGACAGTTCATGCTTACATAAAAGATACAGGAGATCTTCATTGTAAAAACAAGAGTTATGGAACAAGTTTGTGCAGTCCACTGGCAGTGATATGTTGATCCTAGATGCGGATGCCTGTGGCCACACTGGCAGGAAACATTAAGCTCGTAATAATTTCCTGTTTCAGCTGAGGACAAGATACAAGCAACGTCAACAAGATGTAACCGAAATTAACTTGTTTACTAGGATGTTAACTTCGCGGAACTCACAGCCACAGGAGTAATATACAGCGCCATGTTTTACCGAGCAGGCAAGTAGGTCTACATGGTTTTCGACTTGCCTTTCCCCTCGTATTTAGTCAAGCAGTACACAAGAGGCCGTCCGTTTGTTTGCTTCGTGATGCATGGCATGCGTCACGGCGGACCAGAGTAATTGCTAGTAGCATTGTACGGGAATGTCTCGGTTCCAGACTGGCTTTTTTGTACAATACATACCGAGCAAATTTCCTCCTGAGAGGCATTCGTTATGAATCTACGGTGGAAACCTTTCCTAGACGGAATGTCGCTTGGGATTAGTTTTCAAGACCCAGGTGATAAGTATAGAACCAACCAACGACACATTCTGCCCACAAGACTTCCATCACAATACGACAGACCTATTCAATTAGCAAAGACACGAAGATACCTTAAATCAACCACCGGCAGTGAACTAAGACGGAAGCCGCACGTACTAATTATGCAACAAAAAAATCGTCGTACGATGTCTTATGCAAATGTCTCATGAGTATCAGCAGTGTGGAGGGTCGCAGAACGGCATCTCTGCATTTGTATTTGTATCTCTGCATTTCTAATTAAAGAAGTTACCTAACTTCCATGGTCTGTACGTTCTCTGTAAAATGGTTCAAATGGCTCTGAGCACTATGTGACTTAACTTCTGAGGTCATCAGTCGCCTAGAACTTAGAACTAATTAAACCTAACTAACCTAAGGACATCACACACATCCATGCCGGTGGCAGGATTCGAACCTGCGACCGTAGCGGTCGCTCGGCTCCAGACTGTAGCGCCCAGAACCGCACGGCCACTCCGGCCGACCGTTCTCTGTAAAAAAAGTTGTATGCTGATAGGTAAAATCGCTTTCTAATGGCTCTCACACCTTCCATCAAAATCCTGTCACTCTTAAAAAAAAACACCGATCACTATGCAATCCACGGTAGCCTCCTCTGTTTGTTGTGGTTAGGCAAAACATGTCTCCCTGCCGTCCTCACCTCCACAGAAAAAATTTAGGCCACAAATATTGGTGCTAGCGACAAACAAACTCTGTCATTCCTGTCACACCTACAATTACTCGTTATGATTGTTCGCTACGTAGCTGAGAAGACTGCAACGCCTCTGCAGGGACTACGTAATGAACAAGAAGTGACAGATGGCGTTCCCTGAGAGTCGCCACCTTTCAATATGCAACTATTTTTGCCAATAACTTTATTTACATATTAATTACAATTGTATTAAAAACAATGGTAATTAAAAAAGGGCCAATGACATGTGTAAGGTGACACAGTCACTGAGAACAGTACCAGAAAATCCTTCCATCATGCACTCATAACTATTCAAACAATGTTTGACAATATTTTGTTGTCATTTAACATAAACGCTTTCGTGCGAGAATGCTCGGTTATTTATTTATGAACAACTCATTAATTACATTATTTGTGAGTGATGCGTGTATGACCAACAGATTATAACATTATAACATTCCTTCAGTTAAATATATTTGTAATATATTGGTTTAGTGAGGGGAGAGGCCAAGCTGAGTCAGTAACGTACCTGTAAAATTAAGACTGCTATAGTTTTGGTAGGGGCAGTCTTCGGCCAATGGAGAAGTAGGCGGTAGCGGAATATTGCTGGAGTGAAATGGAGACAGACGCTTTTCGGGTGGTGTGTGCTCAGAGCCATTTGAACCATTTGAATGTGCTCCAGTGTGCAGCTTTAACTTTTTCAGTTGTATTACGGAGCTGAGAATAGAGGTTGAGTTCCTACTCGTTACCTCTCATGTCTTAATGGGTAAATCTTGATGCTGAACTCTGAATTATTTTCAGGTGTCGAATATTTTGTGTAACTGTGATCACAAAATATACTTAGTTTTCCACGCATCTTGTATGGCTGTTGAGTTCAGCGATTCTGCTGCCTTTCTCGTAATGCTTTCAACGCAACTTTATGCATTTAATAACGATACTATTCTTTCTGTACTATAACTAGTTAGAAGGTTGTATACCTGGAAGAATCCTGGATATACTAAACGATATCAGATAAATTATATAATGGTAAGACAGAGATTTAGGAACCAGGTTTTAAATTGTAAGACATTTCCTGGGGCAGATGTGGATTCTGACCACAATCTATTGGTTATGAACTGCAGATTGACGCTGAAGAAACTGCAAAAAGATGGGAATTTAAAGAGATGGGACCTGGATAAACTGAAGGAACCAGAGGTTGTACAGAGTTTCAGGGAGAGCATAAGGGAACAATTGACAGGAATGGGGGAAAGAAATACAGTAGAAGAAGAATGGGTAGCTTTGAGAGATGAAATAGTGAAGGCAGCAGAGGATCAAGTACGTAAAAAGACGAGGGCTAGTAGAAATCCTTGGGTAACAGAAGAAATATTGAATTTAATTGATGAAAGGAGAAAACATAAAAATGCAGTAAACGAAGCAGGGAAAAAGGAATACAAACGTCTCAAGAATGAGATCGACAGGAAGTGCAAAATGGCTAAGCAGGGATGGCTAGAAGAAAAATGTAAGGATGTAGAGGCTTATCTCACCAGGGGTAAGATAGATACTGCCTACAGGAAAATTAAAGAGACCTTTGGAGATAAGAGAACCACTTGTATGAACATCAAGAGCTCAGATGGAAACCCAGTTCTAAGCAAAGAAGGGAAAGCAGAAAGGTGGAAGGAGTATATAGAGGGTCTATACAAGGGCGGTGTACTTGAGGACAATATTATGGAAATGGAAGAGGATGTAGATGAGGATGAAATGGGAGATACGATACTGCGTGAAGAGTTTGACAGAGCACTGAAAGACCTGAGTCGAAACAAGGCCCCCGGAGTAGACAACATTCCATTGGAACTACTGACGGCCTTGGGAGAGCCAGTCCTGACAAAACTCTACCATCTGGTGAGCAAGATGTATGAAACAGGCGAAATACCCTCGGACTTCAAGAAGAATATAATAATTCCAATCCCAAAGAAAGCATGTGTTGGCAGATGTGAAAATTACCGAACAAACAGTTTAATAAGCCACAGCTGCAAAATACTAACACGAATTCTTTACAGCGAATGGAAAAACTAGTAGAAGCCGTCCTCGGGGAAGATCAGTTTGGATTCCGTAGAAATATTGGAACACGTTAGGCAATACTGCCCTTACGACTTATCTTAGAAGAAAGATTAAGGAAAGGCAAACCTACGTTGCTAGCATTTGTAGACTTAGAGTAAGCTTTTGACAATGTTGACTGGAATACTCTCTTTCAAATTCTGAAGGTGGCAGGGGTAAAATACAGGGAGCGAAAGGCTATTTACAATTTGTACAGAAACCAGATGACAGTTATAAGAGTCGAGGGACATGAAAGGGAAGCAGTGGTAGGGAAGGGAGTAAGACAGGGGTGTAGCCTCTCCCCGATGTTATTCAATCTGTATATTGAGCAAGCAGTAAAGGAAACAAAAGAAAAATTCGGAGTAGGTATTTAAATCCATGGAGAAGAAATAAAAACTTTGAGGTTCGCCGATGACATTGTAATTCTGTCTGATACAGCAAAGGACTTGGAAGAGCAGTTGAACGGAATGGATGGTGTCTTGAAGGGAGGAGATAAGATGAACATGAACAAAAGAAAAACAGGGATAATGCACTGTAGTCGAATTAAGTCGGGTGATGTTGAGGGTATTAGATTAGGAAATGAGACACTTAAAGTAGTAAAGGAGTTTTGCTATTTGGGGAGCAAAATAACTGATGATGGTCGAAGTAGAGAGGATATAAAATGTAGACTGGCAATGGCAAGGAAACCGTTTCTGAGGAAGAGAAATTTGTTAACATCGAGTATAGATTTAAGTGTCAGGAAGTCATTTCTGAAAGTATTTGTATGGACTGTAGCCATGTATGGAAGTGAAACATGGACGGTAAATAGCTTGGACAAGAAGAGAATAGAAGCTTTCGAAATGTGGTGCTATAGAAGAATGCTGAAGATTAGATGGGTGGATCACATAACTAATGAGGAAGTATTGAATAGGATTGGGGAGAAGAGAAGTTTGTGGCACAACTTGACCAGAAGAAGGGATCGGTTGGTAGGACATGTTCTGAGGCATCAAGGGATCACCAATTTAGTATTGGAGGGCAACGTGGAGGGTAAAAATCGTAGGGGGAGACTAAGAGATGAATACACTAAGCAGATTCAGAAGAATGGCTCTGAGCACTATGGGACTTAACAGCTGTGGTCATCAGACCCCTAGAACTTAGAACTACTTAAACCTAACTAACCTAAGGACATCACACACATCCATGCCCGCGGCAGGATTCGAACCTGCGACCGCAGCAGTCGCACGGTTCCGGACTGCGCGCCTAGAACCGCGAGACCACCGCGGCCGGCTTCAGAAGGATGTAGGTTGCAGTAGGTACTGGGAGATGAAGAAGCTTGCACAGGGTAGAGTAGCATGGAGAGCTGCATCAAACCAGGCTCAGGACTGAAGACCACAACAACAACAACAACAACAACAAGTAGTTATTGTAGGTCCACTTTACGTTTATTTGAGATATACTTTCTTGAATAACCATTATTCGACAGAAATGTTTGGTGTCTCCTACATCAATTTCAGACGTTATAATAGAAATGTTTTCATTAATTATTCATTTATCGTTGATATAATATTTCTGTGCATTGTCTGATTCTTAATTCTAGTAAATGCAAAAACTATTTAACTGTAAGCTCACAGTTACATGATATTATTTACAGCGAATTAGCTGCTGATCAGACTTGTGCAGCTCAAGCCTGTGACATTATCGGTGGATTCTTTTAAACAGAGACGTTGCGGGCTTTTAAATAAACTACGCAGCCTCCAATTCAACGTTGGATTATTATAATTTTTGGCTGGTTTCGTTGTCTAGGGGTTGGGATACGTAGTTGCCGCATTACAGGTAAAATACTGCTGAGTCTACAGTATACGACAAGAACACAGACATGAATCGAATGGTCGAACGTTTCTGTCACTCGCCAATTGCGAATTATGAATGTAACATATAAATTTGTAGATGAAGGATTACAATTAAATAAACTCTGCAGGTACAGGATGGACCAAAAGCAACCATGAAGACGCTACCAATTTGATAATAATACGCTCGCCATCCTAATTAGGCATTAACTGAGTTTCTTCCCTGTACAAGTTAGTATATATTCATGCTAAACAACAGGTAGTAACACTGCATAATATAGTAGAAATTTAGAACCAGAAAATCTATTGAACTGATAGTTTTACGTTCTGTATTGATATTGAAAAACCATGAATACATAACATTACACTATAATGTATACTACAAAACTTTATACTGTCTATTAATCTGATTAAAATCGGGCATAGGTTACCCTAGAAATATCACTTTCGTGCTACATACAAAATGTCAATTTTGATAAAGATAAAACACTGATAAATTTTGACTTTTATATTGACTTTAACTTTTGCTGGTTCAAAATGGTTCAAATGACTCTGAGCACTATGGGACTTAACGTCTGTGGTCATCAGTCCCCTAGAACTCAGAACTACTTAAACCTAACTAACCTAAGGACATCACACACATCTATGCCCGAGGCAGGATTCGAACCTGCGACCGTAGCCGTCACGCGGTTCCAGACTGAAGCACCTAGAACTTTTGCTGGTCAAAGCAATTTAGAACACTTCAGAATTAAGATGAATAAAAAGGGGGGGGGGGGACCCTGAAACTGTTATGATCACTATATTTAAAAAAATGATTACTGGATTTATTATGCGTTCAAGATTTCCAGTATATAAGTTACTACTCTTTTCATCTTATTTACTGCTCATTTAAATACCTTTATATCTGTCTCGAAATAATTAAACTTCATTACTATATCAATATTAAAGTTATCTTTCAACTTCGTTAGACTTTCGTTATTCATTTATTGGTTCATTAACGAAACACTTCTTTAAATAATTATTATTAACACAAATTTTAAATCCTCATTTCGGGACAATCGGATTGCACAATATTTGGAAAGGACCCTGTCTAGGTTAGTTATGAGGATAATTAAATGATGTGAAAGTTCTGGTAAAATTTAGGTTATTATTGCACAGTTCACTCTCTGATCCATACGAATACAGTACTAAAAGTTTCAACCTCCTAGCATCGATGCGGCGGTTGGCGGGCGGCGAGATGGCGAGGCAGGGAGCACACACACAACCACAGCTATGGCTCTTGACGTATCGGCACTTTAAATCTTCTTAGCGTCGCAATACTTTTCCATTTAGTGCCTATGGAATTTTGCCATGCTTTGTGGGCGTTGGAACGGCATACCCGAGGCTCAGTGAATCTACGTCTTCCAGGAGAGCCTCCTCGCTCCAGAAGGTGTTGCTCAGACCAATGTCAAACTCCAACTACTACTGCTGAGCCCGTTGTGCCGTGCTGTGCCCGTGTGCGTTTTCCCGCGCTCGCCTGCCATCCACCTTTTACTTTCCCTTACAGACAGGGTATTCACCCGAGGTTTTGCATTCTACATATCCTAACACATTGCCTACGTATCGACCAGACGCACGGTTACAATTTTAAGCGTCTTACAACAGTTTCAACATTTTTTACATTTCAATTCGATTACAATATTGCTTGACATAAACATTAATATTCACATTGAAACTTGTTTACAGTTTTCTTAACATAATGGCATGGAACAAAAAAGAAATGAAAATAGAACATCAATTACACAAATGTATCGAAAAATCAGAAGAAAAAAATTTATTTATATGTACAATAGTACAGCGTCTGTCCTTGATGACTGCACGACACAAAGCTTTATGCCATGCCTGGGCCCGTCAACGCCGACATTGGATTGTTAATAACTGGAAACATGTTGTTTGGTTGGACGAGCCTCGTTTAAAATTGTATCGAGAGGGTGGATGTGTATGGGTATGGAGAAAAACCTCATGAATCTTTACATGTCAGGCTGGTGGAGGCTCTGTAATGGTGTGGGACGTGTGCAGTTGGAGTCATATGGGACTCCAGATACGTCTAGATACGACAGGTGACACGTACGTAAGCATCCTGTCTGATTACTTGCATTCATTCATGTCCGTTGTGCATTCCGACGGACTTGGGCCATTCCAGCAGGACAATGCGACACCTCACATGTCCTAGATTGCTACGGAATGGCTCCAGGACCGCTCTTCTGAGCTTAAACACTTCCGCTAACCACTATCTCGCCAGACATGATCGTTATTGAGAATATTTGGGATGCCTTGCAACGTGCTGTTCAGAACAGTTCTCCAGCCCCTCGCACTCTTATGGATTTATGGGCAGCTATGCAGGAGTCATGATGTCAGTTGCCTGCAACATAACTTCAGACGTTAGTTAAGTCCATGCCGCGTCGTGTTGCGGCAATTCTGCGTGATGGCGGGGGCCCTATACGATATTAGGCAGGTGTACCAGTTTCTTTGGCTCCTCGGTATAATTTAGAAAACAAATGTACATCCTTTTGTAAATTATATAATAACAAAAACTTATATTTAGGACTCAAATGTAAAACTAACCAAGAAATCGGTGCTACTCTCTGACGATGGGCTCAGACATGAAACTACTGACGGTAAAATAAAATCAGTTCTAAGAAACTTGTGGCTCGTTGCAGCATTTCCTACAGTGTACTTTATGAAAGGTTCTTTTGTTGCTTCAGGTGTTTCCACCACATACGCGAAATCGTCGGTTTTTTCTGTTTCGTCTGCCCACTTCCTTGAAGACGTTGCTTTGGGTGGATCCTTTTGTGGTTTGGGTGGAATGGAGTTTGGCTGGAAATTGTGCAAGCTTTGGCTTGTAACTCATATTTCCTTTTTTAAACCGTGTATCACAACACCAGGACGCATACGAATATTAAGAATTTGCGCTCAATTTCAGTTCCAACAACAATAACTTCGTGACCCCAATGATACAAGACAGCAAGGAAACATGCCACTCTAACACAAATACAACAGTTTTATCTTGCAACGAGGAACAATAGTAAAATACATTCACACAATACATAAATAACATAATCTTACTTGGACCCAAAATGATTGTACAAGAGAGTTATACTACATAATAGACTGTTTCTGCCCGCGATTAACTCTACAAGCAGGAACCAAACAAAAGAACAACCTAGCTTCAGGTCGTTAATAACTTTACTAAGCCACACTAAAATAAACCAAGACAACACCTGACTCACTGTAATTATCTACAATCTACTACTACCGTCATCTAGCCCCCGCAGACAACACAACCACACAGAAGTACCACTACCATATCGACCTCCAGAAAATGTAGATCAGGAGAGACTCACTAAGAGTATACGCAGGTAAGCGGAAGACACAGTAATTTATTGGCAATAGTTCTGGCACACATTCCTCACGGCCTCGCCGTACTTTCATACAAGCACAAACTGAACCAAACTGACTTTACCTATTCCGGCGCACACCACCACTCTGCAGTCTTGCGTTTTCTCTGTCTCTCTCTCTCGGGTCACGAAATTATTCTTCTTGGAATTGAAATGGAGCGCAAATTCTTAATATTCTTAATGCGTTCTGGTATATATATATATATATATATATATATATATATATATATATATATGTGTGTGTGTGTGTGTGTGTGTGTGTGTGTGTGTGTGTGTGCGTGTGTGTGTGAGAGAGAGAGAGAGAGAGAGAAAGAGAGAGAGAGTATGTCTGTGTGTGTGGCGACTGTTCTTTCGGACATGTTATGAATTAAGGCACAAGGGAATTATATACACTGGCTAGGAGCAGGAATTGATTGAAATCAAAGGAGAAAGTTGAATATTTGAGCCAGACTGGGATTGGAACCCGGGTTTGCTGCTTACTAGACAGATAGTCTGACCATTGAACCATACGGACACAGTGATCATTACAACTGCACGGACTACCCTCGCACGCCTCTAGTCACACCCAAATTCTCAACTTACCTGCACACTACTAATATTGTGCTTCAAGCCCATTATCCTCATTACTCGCGCCATTTCGTCGATTCCGGATGGCTCAGCAGTCAGAGCACCTGCCTAGTAAGCAGGAGACCCGGGTTCGAATCCCTGTTTGGCGCAAATTTTCAACCTCCTCCATTGATTCCAATGAATGCTCGTTCGCAGGCAGTGTCTGTAATTCCTTTGTGTCAACCATCTTACTGTCATTCTTAATAATATGTTGACTCTCAATTACTTCACTCTCAGTGTGATATAATTCATCACAGACTATATATGTTTCTTCATTAAACTCCGATTCTAATTCCTGTCACTGACTACAGCTTACTCAGAATCCGATTTACCCTCACCACGATCACATTCCACATTTTTCTTGGTTGAATTAACACAGGCACTGCTGTATCGTATTTATCCTCTGACTTTTCAATTAAAATACATCCCCTGTGCGAGAATATAATGAATGTACGACTGAAGGTTGCAGACACAGGTTTGACGACGTATAGAAGTTTGGGTCTTTCCCCGTGAAACGTGCTTGCATAGCCTAACAGCAGTCGTCTATCGGCTGTGGTCGCGTGCCGACCGGCTCTGAAAGCCGGACAGCACACCGCACTTGTTCACTTCGGTGTCGCGGTATTTCGTGTCGTGTAGCGTCCATTACTACTGCACCACATGGCGCACTGTTAGCGCCGGGCGACCCTTACAGTAACATTCCAAGCCGAGCATGCACGATAACGCGTTTATGAAATTGAAAAATTCATTTGCGAAGAGCCACATCTGGACCCCCAGGAAGTGATAGGTATTCACTTCTCTAACACTGGCAGTATCGTCTGTATTAAGATGACGACGAAGGAAGCACGTACTGCGGTAGTTCGACAACACACACACGGACTCAAATGCAAGCATTCTGACGGGCATATTGAAGAGGAAAAGGTAGATCACGCAGGTTTCGGTCTTCGAACGATTCGTGTCTCTGAGCTCCCTTTCGAAGTGCCACAAGACGTGCTCGTCAAAGCTTCCTGACACTACGGCAATGTTGTGGGCCACATCTCAGAAAAATGGTAGACCTTCACGACATACCACGTGTTGAATGATGTCCGCCAAATCGAGATCGAACTCTCCAAACATGTACCATCCTATCTGCAGATAGGTGGCGTGCGAGCCATAATTATGTGTGATGGCCAGCCACGGACGTGTGCCGGTTGCGGAAAAGAGGGCCATATTCGGTGCGACTGTATCCGCCGCCGTTTGCTCCAGGTGCCGACTATTGACTCAGCTCCCAAAGCGATGCTTTACCAGACAGATACCCCACAGCCGTACGCAGCCCCGATGCGTCACATCGGGAAGCGCCGCCTGTTCTCCCACCGGCATTCCCCACTGGCAAATGACGGTGCTGCCACGACCTCAGCGGTACCATCTCCTCCGACGGCTACAACACCACCAACTCCGCAGAGTTCGATGACCAGTCCGCCTGCTGCGACGGACATCGATGCCTACCTCTGCTTTTCTTCAGACGGGCGCGATCTCGGACACTGATCGTTCACATTCTGATACAGAACAGCACCTCAGAAAGCAGCGATCGCTCCGAAAACAGGAGAAGTCAAACGTCATTCGACGACACACATCTTCATGTGGCGTCACAGGCAGTGGAGCAGATACGAGGTGCATTCAAGTTCTAAGGCCTCCGATTTTTTTTCTCTGGACTGGAAAGAGATGGAAACATGCGCATTGTTTTAAAATGAGGCCGCGTTCATTGTCAATACGTCCCAGAGATGGCAGCACCGTACGGCAGATGGAATTTT
Organism: Schistocerca americana; assembly: GCF_021461395.2. Taxonomy (NCBI): domain Eukaryota; kingdom Metazoa; phylum Arthropoda; class Insecta; order Orthoptera; family Acrididae; genus Schistocerca; species Schistocerca americana. Next base: position 7,996,012 of record NC_060120.1, on the reverse strand, counting down.
ACCACCAGCGGCGAGAATGAGAACTGTTTTAAATACTTAAAATGGCGACGTTTTCCTTACTTGAACAGCGTGCAATCATTCCTTTTCTGAATTTGCGTGGTGTGAAACCAATTGAAATTTATCGACAGTTGAAGGAGACATGTGGTGATGGAGTTATGGATGTGTCGAACGTGCGTTCGTGGGTGCGACAGAACATCATGTGACAACAAACCGAAAAAACCTCGGGCTCACACAAACCGGTCTGACGACAAGATCGAGAAAGTGGAGAGAATTGTTTTGGGGGATCGCCGAATGACTGTTGAACAGATCGCCTCCAGAGTTGGCATTTCTGTGGGTTCTGTGCACACAATCCTGCATGACGACCTGAAAATGCGAAAAGTGTCATCCAGATGGGTGCCACAAATGCTGACGGACGACCACATAGCTGCCCGTGTGGCATGTTGGCAAGCAATGTTGACGCGCAACGACAGCACGAATGGGACTTTCTTTTCGTCGGTTGTGACAATGGATGAGACGTGGACGCCATTTTTCAATCCAGAAACAAAGCGCCAGTCAGCTCAATGGAAGCACACAGATTCGCCACCACCAAAAAAATTTCGGATAACCGCCAGTGCTGAAAAAATGATGGTGTCCATGTTCTGGGACAGCGAGGGCGTAATCATTGCCCATTGCGTTCCAAAGGGCACTACGGTAACAGATGCATCCTACGAAAATGTTTTGAAGAACAAGTTCCTTCCTGTACTGCAACAAAAACGTCCGGGAAGGGCTGCGCGTGTGCTGTTTCAGCAAGACAACACACCCGCACATCGAGCTAACGTTACGCAACAGTTTCTTCGTGATAACAACTTTGAAGTGATTCCTCATGCTCCCTACTCACCTGACCTGGCTCCTAGTGACTTTTGGCTTTTTCCAACAACGAAAGACACTCTCCGTGGCCGCATATTTACCAGCCGTGCTGCTATTGCCTCAGTGATTTTCCAGTGGTCAAAACAGACTCCTAAAGAAGCCTTCGCCGCTGCCATGGAATCATGGCGTCAGCGTTGTGAAAAATGTGTACGTCTGCAGGGCGATTACGTCGAGAAATAAAAACAGTTTCATCCATTTCGGGTGAGTAGTTAATTAGAAAAAAATCCGAGGCCTTAGAACTTGAATGCACCTCGTACAAGACGGTGATCTTCCTTCGAGCACCCTGAGGACAGGAGTGGCCGCTACTGATGTCCCACCTGAGGAACGATCCCACCCGACAACAATGAATTCCATGGAGGGAGAGTCCCTGGAATCCCGTTACAGCAGTGTCACCAGAACTCGCCCTCGATGACTGCGACAGTAGCTTCCCACTTGTTCCAGTCTCTTGGGCTGATGATGTCGACGATGGAGCAGATCGAGATTGTGGCCCTCCTGTCAGCCAGTGCCCCATGGAGGTGCTGGACCCACCTTCTACCAAGTGATTGCGGCTACAGTGACTGCGTCGGATGTTACGTGCCAGTTGCACATCTCTGCCGGAACATCTGTGCAAGTGGTGGGAGCACACCCGCAACACTACCGCATCGCAACGATTAATCTGAAATGGGCTCCCCACAAACTGACAATATTCCGAGAGACCATTTACGCCCCCACTAGCTACACGGCACACATCTTGCATGGTTCTAACAACAGTAGTGGAGTCACCATCCTCCTCCGTTCTGGACTCACTGCTGAAGATGTGGTGTACCTTCCTAATGCTAGAGGTATGGCTCTCACGCTATTCGGTGTCTGCACCCTCAACGTATAAGCGCCGTCCGGCTCCAGTCGACGTCGTGATCGACACACCTTCTTTGATGACGAGGTAACGCCATTTTTGAGGGTCCTCTGGATGAAATGGTCTTCGGTGGTGATTTCAACTCCACACAAGGGCCTGAAGACCAACTTCCACGCCGGCCGGTGTGACCGAGTGGTTCTAGGCGCTTCTGGGTGGAACCACGCGACTGCTACGGCCGCAGGTTCGAATCCTGCCTAGAGCATGGATGTGTGTGATGTCCTTAGGGTAGTCAGGTTTAAGAAGTTCTAAGTTCTAGGGGACTGATGACCTCAGAAGTTAAGTCCCATAGTGCTCAGAGACATTTGAGCCTTTTGTCTTCGTGTTTCACAGATTCGACATCGTCGCTTAAGACCCTATTCGTTTTCGCACCATAAAACAAAACAATACAAAACAAAACAAAAAATAAGCTGTTTAATGGAATCACTACAGTGAAAATTTATGCCGTAGCGGGTCTCCAAAGCGGATTTCCCCGCTTGCCGCGAGCCGTCGCATTGGTGTTTTTTTTCCGCCCCTGGACAGGAAAGCGAAACTAAAAAAGTCTACTTGCCACCGCCACTTGTGTCCTAACATAAAAAAATAAAATAAAATAAAATAAAATGAACCTCTTCAGGCGTTGGCTCCTATCTACGCCTATCCTAAAACAACTAATTGTAGGTTTTTTTTTTTTTTGCAGGCCGGAGTGGCCGAGCGGTTAAAGGCGCTACAGTCTGGAACCGCACGACTGCTACGGTCGCAGGTTCGAATCCTGCCTCGGGCATGGATGTGTGTGATGTCCTTAGGTTAGTTAGGTTTAAGTAGTTCTGAGTTCTAGGGGACTTATGACCACAGCAGTTCAGTCCCATAGTGCTCAGAGCCATTTGAACCATTTTTTGTAAAATTTTTAGTAAATTAGCCTATGTGGCAGAATTCCAGGAGACGCTAGCGCCTTCCGACTGGCGGAACACCCAAATGTGTCTTCTCGAAATGTTAATGGCGATTACGTTTGTAGTGCATTCAGAACATCATGTCAGCAAAAGAAGCATCAGCATCTCATGGCTTGGACCTTCCAGCTGGAAGGCGGGTCATGAAAGGCGCTCCGTAGAAAACTGGAAAAGAACTGCATGTGTGTGGGTTTGCGAACAAGTGCACAGTGTCGATCGTTAAGGTACGTCCAATAACCTAGTTCTGATTTCTTACCGGGGCCAAAAAGGTAGCGGACCGTACGACCGTCAGACCAGGAACCCACATAAACAAAACTATAGCTCCGTCTAGAGTGAGCATGTGACAGTTTTCATGGACCCGTTGCACTAAGGGATCGGCGGTGTACAGCGCACAGGGGCTTTGAACGCCGCTGAGATATTCGGAGTATATGATGCATTTGAAAAGCTTATAGTTGTCGTGATTCACAACTGCGAATACAATTCAAGATATTTCTTTGTCAGTGAACAGTTGTCCCTTGATCTTCATCTACTGTGTTTGCTAATTTCTACTGACCTAGAGCCACTGATAACCTTTAGCGACAGCACGTGGGCGGCGTGGCAAGGGGGCGGTAGCGGTGACGGGCGGCTGCGGCACGTCGGTGTTGGCTTTCCAGCCCTGGGCCTCGTGACCCGTGACGCCAACGTGGTGTTTACGACCTCCAGTATTTGAGACGTGACATTTCCGATGGTCAAAGGAAGCTGCAACAGTGGGGAAGACACTGCTGACTGCTTTGTGATTACAACATTCCTTCCGTCCTTCGTTTACGTGTGTGTGTGTGTGTGTGTGTGTGTGTGTGTGTGTGTGTGTGTGTATGGTATTGCAACATTCCTTCCCATTTTATTCAGACTCAGCGCTGGCTATGCGCTGGCTAGTAGGCCTATATAGCCAACTTTAAACTTTTTTTATTCTTCGTCATTCTTTTCATTTTTACCTTTTCTTGTTTTACAAGATTACTGTGGCAAATGATTACACTTCTTTCTTCATTTTAAAACATTTCATTTCTCTCCCTCGATTTCATGTAAGACAGCCAAAGATTTTTGACATGTTAAATCGCTGGAGTCGTTATCTATTCTTACATGGTCGTTTAACCCTTTGTCAAGATCTATGTATACTTTCTTCCTTTTTAAAGAGGCAGTCCAATGCAAACTTTGTAAATTCAAAGACAGCATTTGCTGCTTCCTCCTCCACCTTATTTATCAGAAAATATATGCTCGGACGTTTCTGGTTAATTGAGGAGTTTAGTTTCTGAGGCCAGCCTTCGCCAGAATTGGTGATTGCGAACCGCTGGTTAAAAACATTTCACATCTCAGTTAGTGCATGTTTTTCCATTCATTGATTGGCGGTAAAGTCCACAAATCCGACGACGTCTCCTGCATTGAGCATTTCCTCCGTTATTACAACCCGCGCATCTTCAACGCTGATGAAAGTCGTGGCGTTGCAAAAAAAATGTAAACAGTCGCTGGATCAAACTGCCGGCGACCTTTATCTTGTTCAAAATGTTGTGAAAAATGTTGAATACTCATCCATGACCGACTTTTATTATTTTCATTATTGTTTCGATTGCGGTACGGTTTCGAGCGTTTATGGTTCGTCACAAAGAGATGGTCTGCCACTTCGGTACTCGTCATTCAGATTTGTTCGAGCATACGGGATGCGTCTGCGGCTCTTAATTAGTGTGTCATTTACCAGTCCATTATCGCCATAACACTTCCACGCAATCACCATGGATTGTTACAGCGTTGCTCCCTTCAAATGTAAAAAATTGAATAAAGCACGGCGCCCTTCTTCGTCAATAGACTCGGCCTTCTGTTGTGGATCCTCTAGAGGCGCGGAGTGGTACGGCGCGTGATGCTGATGTTTCACTGTGTCCCAGTACTGCAGACTAGAATCTGCAACCTACGACTTATCTTAGAATATAGATTAAGGAAAGGCAAACCTACGTTTCTAGCATTTGTAAACTTAGAGAAAGCTTTTGGCAATGTTGACTGGAATACTCTCTTTCAAATTCTGAAGGTGGCAGCGGTAAAACACAGCGAGCGAAAGGCTATTTACTATTTGCACAGAAACCAGATGGCAGTTATAAGAGTCGAGGGACACGAAAGGGAAGCAGTGGTTGGGAAGGGAGTGAGTGAGACAGGGTTGTAGCCTCTCCCTCATGTTATTCAATCTGCATACAGAGTAAAAAAAAAAAAAAAAAAAAAAATTGGAAGAACAAATAAAAACTTTGAGGTTCGCCGATGACATCGTAATTCTGTCAGAGACAGCATAGGACCTGGAAGAGCAGCTGAACGAATGGACATGATCTTGAAAGGAGGATATAAGATGAACATCAACAAAAGCAAAACGAGGATAATGGGATGTAGTCGGATTAAATCGGGTGATGCTGCGGGAATTAGATTAGGAAATGAGACACTTAAAGTATTAATGAGTTTTGCTATTTGGGGAGCAAAATAACTGATGATGGTCGGAGAGGATATAAAATGTAGACTGGCAATGGCAAGGAAAGCGTTTCTGAAGGAGAGAAATTTGTTAACATCGAGTATAGATTTAAGTGGCAGGAAGCCATTTCTGAAAGTATTTGTATGGAGTGTATCCATGCATGGGTGTGAAACATGGACAGTAAATAGTTTGGACATGAAGAGAATAGAAGCTTTCGAAATGTGGTGCAATAGAAGAATGCTGAAGATTAGATGGGTAGATCACATAACTAACGAGAAGGTATTGAATAGAATTGGAGAGAGGAGAAATTTGTGGCACAACTTGACTAGAAGAAGGGATCGGTTAGTAGGGCATATTCTGAGGCATCAAGGGATCACCAATTTAGTATTGGTGGGCAGTGTTGAGGGTAAAAATCGCAGAGCGAGACCAAGAGATGAATACACCAAACAGATTCAGAAGGATGTAGGTTGCAGTAGGTACTGGGAAATGAAGAAGTTTGCACAGGATAGAGTAGCATGGAGAGCTGCATCAATCCAGTCCCTGGACTGACGACCACAACAATAACATATCTGCAACCAAACTACTAATTACGTAACTTCACTGTTTTGAGGGTGATAATTAACACTTTTTGACCAAACTACATACAGAAGTCCAAACCGAATTCACAATGATCTACAGCTATTTGAGAAGTGTCCAATGAGCAAAATAATACAACGGGCCTCTCGTGAAAGTGGTGTCATATACCTGTACCGCAGTGTACTATAGTGACGTGTTTTCTTTGGAGACTGTTGTACTACCACACAAACACTACGAATACAAACATGTGTCGGTGTGTAATACACAGATAACACCTGCGGTCATTAAAGTTAACAGCATGCCCCGTATGGCTACGAAGACATGGTTACACCAGGGCTGCGAGTTGTGACCAGTGAACCAGGGTAAGTAGCTGGTGTCCAGTGAAACACGGTGCTTTACTGAATACAAGGACTGCACGACATCCCGTTCGTGTTCGGTTGGACATACGGCAATGGGAGCGAAGCAGCGTTCTTGTACCGGGAGCAATTTCCGCACAGCCAACAACCACCGTACAGTATATTTGCAGCAGCGCATAGGTGGGTGTGTAACCGGCCCACTACTGCGCGTGCGTGTGGGCGGTGGTCGACCTCGGCTAGCACGAACACCTGCCAAGGAGGAAAGCGCGTTACGACGTGTGGACAATGATCCAGGTGCGTTACAGGTGGGCCGTGAAACGTGTGTAAATCACGTGTCTTAGTGGCGTGCTGCACATGACTACGCCTTGTGGCGTACGCTTTGAGAGTCTGCTGTGATGTGGATAGCCTATGCCCCGCAACTCATTCCAGTAACGACGCCCTACGCCACAGGTTCTCAACTTCCTAATGCTCGTGGAACGCTCTGTCAAAACATGAATCTCTGTGACATGCAGCACACTTCAAATTGTCTTCTTTCAAAGAAGACACATTTCCTACCCAAAGAAAAGAAAGCAGGTTATGCCCATGTTGTTCATTAAAGATTCTGAAGAAGCCTTCTTTTCTTATTCTGTTTAAATCCTTTTACAGGCACATAGTTATTTTAACAATTAATGTGTACCCACTTGTTAACGCTCTATCTGATGATGATGTGCAGTTCATGGAAGTAACACATATAGCGCCTTACTGGATTCAGGCAGGTTCATACAAGGCAGGGAGGCTTATTGATGCGAACAGGATACAGAGCTGTAAGTGCAGCCTAGAAGAGGTAGAATGGGATGAAGTATACACAGAACATGATGCTGATGCCAAATTCCATTTAGTCCAGCGTAAATTTGTCTCAATATTTGAGAGTTGCTTTCCTGAAACGTTATCCAAAAAAGCCATTACAAAGTCAAGTAAGCCATGGAGTACTGAGGGAATTAAGATATCGTGTAAGAGGAAGAGGGAAATATATGGGCAGGCCAGAATAACTCAGGATCCGACGTTACTTGTTTACTACAAAAGATACTGTAATATTTTAAGGAAAGTCATTAACAAGTCGAGAAGGTTATGTGTTCTGACAGAAATTAATAACGCGAATTGTAAGATTAAAACTATATGGAATATTGTCAATCGGGAGACGGGGCAGCCTGACAGCGCAAAGCATACCATAGCAATAAAGCCGAATGATGATGTTGTGAGCGATAATTCACAAGTTGCAAGTATTTTTAAGAATGACTTTCGAATGTAGCAGCTAAAATATGGTTAATGGCTTCAGCTGAAGACGCAAAAAAATATGTTAAAAACGCGTTCCCCAGGACTTTAGGCCTTTAGAAATAGTACCAACATCCCCCACTGAAATTAAGGCAATTATAAATATACTTAAAAACAAGAGCTCATGTCGTGTTGATGGAGTCTCTAACAGAATTTTGAAGTGTTGTTCTAATTTAATAAGTGGAGTCCTTAGCGATATATGTAATGCTTCGCTGGCACAGGGAATTTTTCCAGACAGATTGAATAATACAATTGTCAAACCTCTTCATAAGAAAGGGGACAAGAGTGACTTGAATAACTGTAGACCAATATCTTTGCTGACTTCATTTTCTAAAATATTCAAGAGCAGTCTCACATTTAAATGAAAATAATTTACACAGCATGTCACAGTTCAGTTTCCAGAAGGGTTATTCGACTGAGATTGCTATCTACACATTTACCCATCAATTAGTACAAGCCCAAAATAAAAATTATGGCCAGTTGGTATTTTTTGTGATCTCTCCAAGGCATTTGACTGTGTGGATCATGTCACACTCTTAGAAAAACTCAGGTTTTATGGAATTGAAGGCTATTCACACAGCTGGTTTGAATTCATACTTAATGAACAGAAAGCAAAAACTTGTGCTGAATAGCGCAAATAATGTTGGGAGGGTGGTAAATTCTAGTGAATGGGGCGTTATGACAAAGGAAGTCCCACAGGGTTCAATTTTAGGTCCTCTGCTGTTCCTTATTCATGTGAATGACCTCCCACTTAACGTTCAGTAAGCGGAACTAGTACTTTTTGCAGACGACACGAGCGTTATAATAAATCCCATTCCAGGAAAAGCAGCTGAAGATATTGTTAAGGATGTCTTTCAAAGAATTATTAAGTGGTTCTCAGAAAATGGACTCTCCCTTAATACAGTCATACCGACAATTGATGTAGCATATGAACAGGGCTCAGTTAAGAGGGTAGATTTCTCCAAATATTTGGGTGTTCACATTGATGACAACTTGAACTGGAAGAAGCATATTACTGAGCTTCACAAACAACTAAGTTCAGGTTCTTTCGCTCTTCCTATAATCGCTAGTCTTGGCAATAAACAGATCAGCCTCCTAACGTACTTTGCATATTTCCACTTAATAAAGTCTTATGGAATAGTTTTCTGGGGTAACTCACCACTTAGACATAAAGTATTGATTGCACAAAAGAGAGCAGTGAGAATAATTAGTGGTGTTCACCCAAGGACGTCATGTAGGCATCTTTTCAAGGACTTAGGTATTTTAACTTCACCATCAGAGTACATATAGTCGCTAATGAAATTCGTTACAAATAATCCATCTCAGTTCGCGAAGAATAGTGATGTTCATAGGTACAGCACTAGAGGGAAAAATTACCTTTCCTATCCGTTATTGAAGCTGTCATTTCCTCAAAGAGGAGTACATTATTCTGCAACAAAAATCTTTGATCATTTGCCCAACAACATTAAGTGTGTGGCAGGTAGCAGATCAAGTTCTAAATCTAGTTTAAAATCATTTCTTTTGGACAACTCCTTCTAATGCATGGACGAGTTTCTGTTTCAGAAATGGTAAAAAGAAATTGCACCTCTAAATGTAGTTGCATGTATGGAACTAAAAGTTTCAGTAATATTAATATTAGCACTATTCATGTGTGTATATGTCTTGTAATCTGACTTGTTCCACATCATATCGATAAAATAATCGGGAAAATGATCTACGGAACATGACATAATTAAAACTAAAACTAAACTAAAAAACTTAGCCCAAAATAAGTAATTCTATTATCTGCACTGATATATTCCTTACACATTTTAACATGAAAACATAATAATAATTACGATGGTTACAACTCCACTAGCGTTATCCACAAATGCACAAACACTGGTGGACTGACAGGCAGCTATAATCGAAACATGACACTAGGCTTCATTGTCAACTTTGAAACACGTTTCCTACTTGGTTGTTTTGAAATGTAACATTTTTTACGAAAAACAAATAAAACTTTTGGTACTATTTCTCCACATAATGACCAAAGGAATGCTGACCGCTGTCCTAACGCAATGGTTCTGCGTGTGACACATTGCTTATTATGTGCTGAACATGGGTTGCCCATGACTGCTACGGGCGATATACGTTCTCAAGGACATCATGTCTTGTTCTTATTACAACACATCTTCAGAACCAGAATTTTCATATGAATTTGGGGGACAGTTGTCATCTCGGACTCATGTTACATTGTGTATCCAGGGAGGGAACATGAAGGGAGCTGCGGGATGGCACCTCTCCCATCGTTTTGGCTTGGCTGGGAGGATGGTGTAAAAATTTTAAACTGTGGCAGTGGGGCGCCTTTTACTTGGCGATTTTTAGCAGCATCACATTATGGTATTTTCGGAGTGGGTCGACGTGTTTTGGTAGGATGTGGTGTTTATCTTGATGAATATCTGGGCTGGCTCTGTGCCGTATTTCCTCGGAGTCTGTGTTGATTCGATATGTAGCACGAAGTACATGTGTAATAGGTGGGCTATGTGAGGAAGATGGAGATAATAAATTGTAACCTCCACCAGATCGTATCATGCGTCAGTGCCAATATTCGAAAAAAAAAATGTGATTATTGACGATGTATCTAATCAATATTAGTCTTACGAAATATTAATAGCAGTAACGCTCTTTTAAACTAATTTAGTTTTATCACAGAAACACATATGAGCAATTATGTTTTCACCTTCCTGAAGAATACATTTTACCCTCAGAGCGTAATTTCCCCGAGGTCTGGTATCGTTCCGTTGAAGGAAGACGTCGAAACAATACTAATGCCGATTGCTAGATTTGTTACCAGTCGGTTCGTTCAACATGCAGTGTGCAAAGGGTGGCGGAGGATGCCGAAAACAGTGCAGTTGTTGTCATATTGTTAAAGGCGCTACAGTCTGGAACCGCGTGACCGCTACGGTCGCAGGTTCGAATCCTGCCTTGGGCATGGATGTGTGTGATGTCCTTAGGTTAGTTAGGTTTAAGTAGTTCTAAGTTCTAGGGGACTGATGACCTTAGAAGCTAAGTCCCACAGTGCTCAGAGCCATTTTTTTGTTGTCATATTGAGTAAACCCAGCGATTTGTCTGACGTCCAGAAGGTCGTGGTCATTGGCTTTCCGGCCAAGGGAGGAAGCTTTTCCGAAATGACTAAGTCTCTAAACCGGTCGTGTGCCGCCTTCTTAAAATATACAGTGCATGGCAAAATGGCGCTATCCAAATTCGCCGCCAGGGTAAGTTTTGTGCACCATGGACCACAGATATGACAGTGGTGAGCAACGAGTGCAGAGATGTATAGGAGCGCAAGGATTTCGTGCAGGTGAGAAACTGACCTCCCAGATCAAACCACTAGAGTCTCCTCAATGACCCCACGGCAAACGGGCCTCCACATCAGGTGGCTGGTTCACGCACCCACGCTGACCGCTGTTCATTGGCAACGAAGGCTGAAATTTGAGCGCCAGTACCGCAACTGAGTTGCGACATGCGGCCTTTTCAAAAAATGGCTCTGAGCATTATGGTACTTAACTTCTGAGGTCATCAGTTACCTATAACTTGTTGTTGTTGTTGTTGTTGTCTTCAGCCCCTAGACTGGTTTGATGCAGCTCTCCATGCTACTCTATCCTGTGCAAGCTTCTTCATTTCCCAGTACTTACTGCAATCTACATCCTTCTGAATCTGATTCGTGTATTCATCTCTTGGTCTCCCTCTACGATTTTTACCCTCTACGCTGCCCTCCAGTGCTAAATTTGTGATCCCTTTATGCTTCAGAACATGTCCTACCAACCGGTCCCTTCTTCTTGTCAAGTTGTGCCACAAACTCCTCTTCTCCACAATTCTGTTCAATACCTCCTCATTAGTTATGTGATCCACGCATCTAATCTTCAGCATTCTTCTGTAGCACCACATTTCGAAAGCTTCTATTCTCTTCATGTCCAAACTATTTACTGTACATGTTTCACACCCATGCTTGGATACACTCCATACAAATACTTTCAGAAATGGGTTCCTGCCACTTAAATCTATACTCGAAGTTAACAAAATTCTCTCCTTCAGAAACGCTTTCCTTGCCATTGCCAGTCTCCATTTTATATCCTCTCCGACCATCATCAGTTATTTTGCTCCCCAAATTGCAAAACTCATTTACTACTTTAAGTGTCTCATTTCCTAAACCGAGCGAGGTGGCGCAGTGGTTAGACACTGGACTCGCATTCGGGAGGACGACGGTTCAATCCCGCGTCCGGCCATCCTGATTTAGGTTTTCCGTGATTTCCCTAAATCACTCCAGGCAAATGCCGGGATGGTTCCTCTGAAAGGGCACGGCCGACTTCCTTCCCTAATCCGATGAGACCGATGACCACGCTGACTGGTCTCCTTCCCCAAACCAACCAACCAATCATTTCCTAATCTAATTCCCTCAGCATCACCCGATTTTATCCGACTACGTTCCATTATCCTCGTTTTGCTTTTGTTGATTTTATATCCTCCTTTCAGGACACTGTCCATTCCGTTCAACTGCTCTTCCAAGTCCTTTGCTGTCTCTGACAGAATTACAATGTCATCGGCGAACCTCAATGTTTTTATTTCTTCTCCATGGATTTTAATACCTACTCCGAATTTTTCTTTTGTTTCCTTTACTGCTTGCTCATCATACAGATTGAATAACATCGGGGAGAGGCTACAACTCTGTCTCACTCCCTTCCCAACCGCTGCTTCCCTTTTATGCCCCTCGACTCTTATAACTGCCATCTGGTTTGTGTACAAATTGTAAATAGCCTTTCGCTCCCTGTATTTTCTCCTGCCACCTTTAGAATTTGAAAGAGAGTATTCCAGTCAACATCGTCAAAGCTTTCTCTAAGTCCACAAATGCTAGAAATGTAGGATTGCCTTTCCTTACTCTATTTTTTAAGACAAGTCGTAGGGTCAGTATTGCCACACGTGCTCCAACATTTCTGTGGAATCCAAACTGATCTTCGCCGAGGTCGGCTTCTACGAGTTTTTCCATTGGTCTGTAAAGAATTCGCTTTAGTATTTTGCAGTTGTGACTTATTAAACTGGTAGTTCGGTATTTTTCAAATCTGTCAAAACCTGCTTCCTTTGGGATTGGAATTATTAAAATGGTTCAAATGGCTCGGAGCACTATGGGACTTAACATCTTAGAACTACTTAATCCTAACTAACCTAAGGACATCACACACATCCAAGCCCGAGGCAGGATTCGAACCTGCGACTGTAGCGCTTTGGAATTATTATATTCTTCTTGAAGTCTGAGGGTATTTCGCCTGTCTCATACAGCTTGCTCATCAGATGGTAGAGTTTTGTCGGGACTGGCTCTCCCAAGGCCCTCAGTAGATCCAATGGAATGTTGTCTACTCCCGGCACCTTGTTTCGACTCAGGTCTTTCACTGCTCTGTCAAACTCTTCATGCAATATCGTATCTCCTGTTTCATCTTCATCTACATCCTCTTCCATTTCCATAATATTGTCCTCAAGTACATCGCTCTTGTATAGACGCTCTATATACTCCTTTCACCTTTCTGCTTTCCCTTCTTTGCTTAGAACTGGGTCTCCATCTGAGCTCTTGATATTCATGCAAGTGGTTCTCTTTTCTCCAAAGGTCTCTTTAATTTTCCTGTAGGCAGTATCTATCTTACCCCTAGTGAGATAAGCCTCTACATCCTTACATTTGTCCTCTAGCCATCCCTGCTTAGCCATTTTGCACTTCCAGTCGATCTCATTTTTGAGACGTTTGTATCCCCTTTTGCCTGCTTCATTTACTGCGTTTTTATAATGTCTCCTTTCATCAATTAATTTCAATATTTCTTCTGTTACCCAAGGATTTCTACTAGCCCTCGTCTTTTTACCTACTTGATCCTCTGCTGCCTTCACTGCTTCATCCCTCAGAGCTACCCATTCTTCTTCTACTGTATTTCTTTCCCCCATTCCTGACAATTGTTCCCTGAAACTCTGTACAATCTCTGGTTTAGTCAGTTTATCCAGATCCCATCTCCTTAAATTGCCACCTTTTTGCAGTTTCTTCAGTTTTAATCTACAGTTCATAACCAATAGATTGTGATCAGAGTCCACATCTGCCCCGGGAAATGTCTTAAAATTTAAAACCTGGTTCCTAAATCTCTGTCTTACCATTATATAACCTATCTGATACCTTTTAGTATCTCCAGGATTTTTCCATGTATACAACCTTCTTTTATGATTCTTAAACCAAGTATGATTAAGTTATGCTCTGTGCAAAATTCTACCAGACGGCTTTCTCTTTCATTTCTCTCCCCCAATCCATATTCACCCACTATGTGTCCTTCTCTCCCTTTTCCTACTCTCGAATTCCAGTCACCCATGACTATTAAATTTTCGTCTCCCTTCATTACCTGAATAATTTCTTTTATCTCATCATACATTTCATCAATTTCTTCATCATCTGCAGAGCTAGTTGGCATAAAAACTTGTACTATTGTAGTAGGCGTGGGCTTCGTGTCTATCTTGGCCGCAATAATGCGTTCACTATGCTGTTGGTAGTAGCTTACCCGCACTCCAATTTTATTTTATTCATTATTAAACCTACTCCTGCATTACCCCTATTTGATTTTGTATTGATAACCTTGTATTCAACTGACCAAAAGTCTTGTTCCTCCTGCCACCGAACTTCACTAATTGCCACTATATCTAACTTCAACCTATCCATTTCCCTTTTTAAATTTTCTAAGCTACCTGCCCGATTAAGGGATCTCACATTCCACGCTCCGATCCGTAGAATGCCAGTTTTCTTTCTCCTGATAACGACGTCCTCTTGAGTAGTCCCCGCCCGGAGATCCGAATGGGGGACTATTTTACCTCCGGAATATTTTACCCAAGGGGACGCCATCATCATTTAACCATACAGTAAAGCTGCATGCATTCGAGAAAAATTACGGCTGTAGTTTCACCTTGCTTTCAGCCGTTCGCAGTTCCAGCACAGCAAGGCTGTTTTGGTTAGTGTTGCAAGGCCAGATCAGTCAATCATCCAGACTGTTGCCCCTGTAACTATTGAAAAGGCTGCTGCTTCTCTTCAGGAACCACACGTTTGTCTGGCCTCTCAACAGATACCCCTCCGTTGTGGTTGCACCTACGGTACGGCCATCTGTATCGCTGAGGCACGCAAGCCTCCCCACCAACGGCAAGGTCCATGGTTCATGGGGGTAGAACTTAGAACGACTTAAAGCTAACTAACCTAAGGACATCACACACATCCATGCCCGAGGCAGAATTCGAACCTGCGACGTTAGCGGTCACGCGGTTCCAGACTGAAGCGCCTAGAACCGCACGGCCACACCGGCCGGCTGGCCTTTTCAGACGATCACATTATACGCTACATCGGATAGATGACCGTTGGTGTGTACGGCGTTAAACGTCTGAAAGCAAAAGGTCCAGGAAGAAGGAAGGAGCGTTACGGCCTGGGTGACCTCGTCATTGTGGAAAGCACATTGGATCAAGACAAGAATGTATTTATCATTGCGGACCATGTCCACATCTACATGCAGTTTCTTTCTCCTCGGCACGAAGGCATCTACCTGTAGGACAAGCCAACGCGTTACACAGCTCGCAGTGTACCTGCGTGGTTCGAAGACCACCAGGAGAAGTTTACCCTACTCCCCTGGCCATTAAACTCCCCAGATTTAAACAAAAATGGGAATCTGTTGGACTGTTCGTGCCATGGGTCCTCAACCGAGAACCCTGTCGCAGTTGACCACAGCACTGGAGTCGACATGGCTCCACATACCCGTCGGTAGCTTCCAGATGCTCTCTGACAAATTCCTGCGCATCCCGCGCCGGTCCCCGCTGCAGGAGATGGTTAAATGGTTATCCAGGTCTTTGACGGGTGGTCACATTAATGTGAGTGGACAGTGTATATAAGTTAATTTATTATTTGGGCGTTGTTAGTGGGATGGAATATGAAACTTCACTCAGGCTGTTCCCGAACTGTACTAATATCATATTAACTAATTTCTCTTTCTGAATCACACAGCAGAAAGTCACTCTGCG
Organism: Schistocerca americana; assembly: GCF_021461395.2. Classification (NCBI taxonomy): domain Eukaryota; kingdom Metazoa; phylum Arthropoda; class Insecta; order Orthoptera; family Acrididae; genus Schistocerca; species Schistocerca americana. The sequence continues at coordinate 7,980,514 of NC_060120.1, read as the reverse complement.
CTGTAAAATGAGTTCAATCTAGTTGTCTGTCATAGTATGGAATGATTAATCATCAGAATTTGCCAAATCTAGAGAAAATATACTGTTTACACCACATACTATTCATCTCGACTAGCCCCTTCCAAATGGTTCAAATGGCTCTGAGCACTATGGGACTTAACTTCTGTGGTCATCAGTCTCCTAGAACTTAGAACTACTTAAACCTAACTAACCTAAGGACATCACACACATCCATGCCCGAGGCAGGATTAGAACCGACTAGCCCCTTCCACTTTGTACCGCACGCCTAATTTTTCGTTTCTCAACCCAAGACGTAGACCAAGAAATCTGCATCCGAGATCTTCGCACAATTGTCCGAGCTTCTGACTTAAGCCCTCCATTCGACTACAAACCTGAAAGCTACGATTGGTTCCGGGAGCGACACTGTAAATCACCAGTTCTCTGTCGATACACCGAACGAGACTTGAGGTCTTCTCTCCAGTCAGGTGCCTAAAGGAATCAACAAAATGACACATGGACGAAGCTGGAGGACTGCGATGCGAGAAATTATTTCGAAAACCACAAATTATGCTTTTCCCATCAAAACGGCCGATTTTTCTGGTGCAAAAGCCTGATTTTCCAAACTGGTCTCCGTGGTGTCCCATTCAGCTCACTTCACAAACGGACCGCAAATTTTCCACAAGGTAAACCAGTCTACCAAATAAACAATTGTGACGGTATCCGATGAATCTGAAAAATGGCCATAGTCATTTCTCCAGCAGAGTGAACTAGTTCCACCTTTTTTTGGTGCAGTTAACCTACATCTGCATCTGTATCTACATGCATGCTCGTGTTCCGCAAGCCACCGTAAGATGCGTGGCGGAGGGGACTCTGTACCGCTTCTTGTCGTATCTTTTCCTCTTCCACTCGCAAACAGAGCGAGGAAAAATCGACTGACTATAAGCCTCCGTGTATGAGCCCAAATTTCTCTTACGTTACCTCCGTGAGGCTTTAGAGAAATGTACGTTGGCACCAATAGAATAATTCTGCAGTCAGCTACAAATGTCGAATCTCTAAATATTCTCACTTGTGTTCCTCGAAAATCCTCCTGGGACTTCCATTTCAGTTGCCGAAGCATTTCCACAATACTTGCGTGTAGATAGATACCGCTAACAGATCTGGCAGCCCGCCTCTGGACTGCTTCGATCTCTTCGTGTTATTCGAACAGTTGCGGGTCCCAAACACTCGAGAAGTACTCAAGACTAGGTCGCATTAGCGTCCTGTATACGTTCTCCTGTACAGGTGAACCTCACTTGCCGAAAATTCTCTCTCACATACTCGTTCCATTTCAGACTGCTTTGCAATGTTACGCCCAGGCGTCAAAACGACGTGACTGTGTCAAACATTGCACTACTAAAGATGTGTACGAACATTGTTTCTCCTACTTAACCGCATTAGATTACATTTCTCTGTCTTTAGAACTAGCTGCAATTTATCACACCAATTAGAAATTTTGTCTATGTCGTCTTGCATCCTCCTACAGTCACTCAGTGACGATACCTTCCCCTAACCATAAATCATCAAGAAACAACCGCAGGTTGTTACCCACCCTGCCCACCAGATCATCTGTGTACGTTACTGGGGCAGTCCCGACGCCACCCCTGTGTCTGATGAACACTCGCCGTCGAGGACAACATACCGGGTTCTATTGCTTAGGAAGTCTTCGAGCCACCCGCATATCTGGGCACCTATTCCACCTGCTCTTACCTTCGTTAACAGTCTGCAGTGAGGCACAGTGCCAAATGCTTTTCCAAAATTTACCAATAAACAATCTAACATTACTGTCACCTGAGCCCATTGTTTGGGCTACTGTTTTACATTAGGTAACTCGCATTTCGTCTACAGGCAAATAATGACGACTGAAGTTTGAAATATGAATCCTCGAATGTTTTTGGCCTGATATTAACAAATGCAAGAGTTGTCGCAAACACAGATTTTTTTCACTCACCAAAGTCTTTCACTATATTATGTATCTTTTCGTACGAGTCCACTGTCGTCACAGCACTCACACCATTTTTAACCAGACGGCCTTCTGTTACAACAGTATGAAGTTATCGACCATTCCTCCGAAAGTAACGCTGTCAGTTAGATGCCTGGAATGTGTTTTGTCACATATTTATAACATTCAGAGACGTTTTTCTCTTAACTGAATGAAAAGAATAAGGAACAAGTGTTCTTCGTAGTTTAGCTTACAGTTTTAGTTAGTCAGCTTCATCTCTTCTGCAGACAATTTTACATGTGCTCGACTGTCGATCCACATAGACATAAACAAAATATGCCGTCTGCTTGATACTGATGTCTCAGTGCTGCCATCAAGAAATGGTGCACAGTGGATCCACACCCACAAGTAAACAGCAACACGAAAATCAAAATAGGAGGGACTGTTACGTCTAAATAAACATGTCAGTGAAATAATTAATTACTGTGATGTGTTTAAGTGAAGACTTTACGTTTGGGTGCATCCGGAGTTGAGTGTGACGTTCTTCTCAAATCAGACCGATACACTGGCTTCAAATGATGCTTTAAGCAGAAAAAATTATAGCACCACAGAACTGCTTTTTTAGAATGTGCTACGTTTCATTTAAACATCCTTTTGAAGGCTTTTGTATTTGTCGGTTTGTATGCACGCAAAATCCCACAGATAATTGTTTTTAATCTCTTGGGTATTTACTAGGAATAAATATAATGATACATGAAGGGATAATCATATTTACATTTACAGTGACAAACAGCTTTCTCCAGTTTGATCTAATTTCGTTCAGGAATTTGGGAGGACTGATTGTGTAGCATTTGTTTCGAATGAAATTGTTCTCGGCTTGATTCACTGTTTTTAGGCTTATAAAAGGTTTTGATTTTTGATAAATCTGCAGTCAGAGCCTGTTAACGGAATCGATTCTGTCCTGTGATACTGAAATGTGAAATAACGTTACAGCAAGAACACATTTAACGAATTTAACCTGTAATAGTCTTCAATGGTGGACTCCCCATGAATGTCAGAACAGCTGTTTGTATCTGATCCGAATTTTAATATATATAATTACATATACGTTCCACGGTACTCATTTTTATCCGTCCCTAAGAAAGTTATTGCACCGGTTGCATGTGATAGTTCCCAACAAAGAATTGTCCTTTGCAGCCCTTTGGAAGTTTAAACGTAACAGGACTAAGCTCGCGCCTGTAGTACGTAGTACGTTGGGATACTCTGTGGAAAATGTGCGACTCTTGACATTACTCATAAAGCCCTTGCGTTCCGTCAGTCAGTAAATTAATGTGGACATAACAGATTCTGACATCTACACTGAAATAGTTACAAGTGCTTTAACGGCATCGTGTCAAGTTCTTTACAAGAGAGACGTAATTCTCCTACGTTTTAAGACATCTTTGTTCTCATAAATAGACTCGTATTAGGACTAATTGGAGAAATTTCTGTCACATAGAGCGATACGTTTGTTTCGATTGCAGCTTATTTCGTTGGCATCCACGGACATATTTACGCAGCAGATGACAGATACTGGCTCCAGCGGCAGGCGACCTACAAAGCACTCTCGCTGCGATCCAGTCTTTCGCTGTAGGCGTTTGCAGTTCCATACACGGAACCCTCACAGATTGGGGCGATATTTATCAACGACGAAGCGAAATGCGGCGACAGCTCATTACCGGACTAAAAAATTATGAGCAGCGTAACGAATGGCTTTATAAAACCGTAAAGCTCTTGCAGCCGCCATCTAAGTCAGTTAGAGTCCCAATTAATTAAGCTGTAGTATCTTTCCTGCCCTACAGACAACGTATCTGTTGTGCTGGTGCATAAGCTCGTAGCGTTTTTCCAACTGTTTAATAAACACTATACATTCATATAGAGGGGACTTTAGTCATTAATAATATAGGGTGTATTATAATTAATGGCGTAAACTCAAAAAGTACACGATACTAGAAGCAAAAGAGTCTCAGTAGACATGAAGTCGAAAATGCGTAACTTAAGAGCTACGAGCAGTTTTTTGTCTTCGATACTGTGAAACAAATCTCTTCTACTGCAAGCTCTTTGCTTTCCATATTTTGAGAAGTGGCGGTATGGACTAAAACGAGGGAAAAATGTCCAGAAAACATGTGCTCTAAAATGCATACGTTAAGAGCTATGAGCACTTTTTCATCTTCGCTACTTTGAAACATAACTCTTCTAATGAACAAGTGCTCATAACTTTTAAGCCAATTGATGCTGAGCGAGCAGAGATGAACATACGGCCACCCAATAATTTTTATGATTTTGGCTTAGAGAAATCGGTATCTATACACCAGATTTTTGAAGCTACCTCACCGTATGCAAGTGTTGCGCGATGGTAGAATAATCCGAATTCATCAAATTTGCCAGTTCTCTAGTACACTGATGTGGATCGTTGTGGATTAATGCGTTTAAACGTTCTTCATAGAACCGCAAGGTCTTCTTGAATGTGGAGAGTCGCTTTTCTTTCAAAACGATCCTCCTTAAAACGAGGAAACCATTTTTTGATGTGCTCTTTCCAACTACATTATCTCCATTTACGACGCTAATGTTTCTGGTTGCCTCTGCTCCTGTCACATCTCTTCTGAATTCAAAAAGAAGAATATGTCGGAAATGTTCCAATTCACCCACTTAGCACTCCATTTTCTAGTGTCCACAGCCCCCTTCACTATATCCAAACAACGAAGTGATAATATTTAAACTCAAACAACAAATATGAAATACAAATAGAAAACGACAATCGATAAATAAACCCATAGCCTTGAAACAGCATCATGCAAAACAAAAACGCTACGATTATCCACCAATCTAATATTTAGCTAGTGATTTAAAAATTTTTTGATCGTGTACTAAAGGATATGGCTAACAATTCTGTCCGACTACTGTCTAGTTCCTTAGAGTCAGTACTATTCATGATCTTCCACATTACCCTGTTAGTTGTGTGCGAGTTTCATACTCACGTTTCTTTGAGTTTTTAGTAAACTGTGGAAAGAGGAATGTCGTACTGTTGTCACATTAGTTTTGTTTGGGGCCTGGGTCTCAAATCCTTACGCTGAGTCAGATAATAACATTTTGAATGCCCCGAAAACCTGCACCACACAAATAACAACTTCTTGTCGAATCTGCAGGTTGTATGCCATAAATGAACTTCAGGTATTCGGATATCGACTTCAACGAAAATTTTTGGAGTAAACATTTGGCAAAGAAAGATGTAAACAGGATTGAGTGTTTAGCGTTTCGTCAACGATTCGGTCACTGCAGATGAAGCAGCAGCTTGGAATGGACAAGATTGGCTAAGGGTATTGGCCGTGTTCTTGGATTAATCGATTTTGTAAAAACACAGATAATATGAGTCTGAATGGCTGGATGGGCATTTGATCCCAGATCTTTCCGAATGTGAGTCCTGGGTGTCAGTTAGTGCACTGTCTTGCTCAGTACACACATGGCATCGAGAAAGAGCTACTGGGCTCCTCAGGTTTTGTACCTCGATGCGGCAAAGGATATAACAGTTCTCCAGTTGGGGATAACTACTGTCATAGGCAACCTTTAAATCTCAACAAGGGAAACGATGTAATGGATATTTAATACATTATTTAACAGGACATGAAGAACTTTTTTTCCACATGTACAGTACAGGTACAGAAAAAGATAAAAGAGTGAAACATAGTCCACATTGTGCTATACTGAAGGAACGTCAAGTGATTACGAAAGTTAAAGTCGGGTAGATTTAAGAGGGATATGCTCAGTATGTAAGGCAGGGCCGCCCAAACGCTGCACAGTGTGCAGACGTGCGGAAGTGCAGCACATGTGCGCACGTGTGCGACAGCGAGCGACAGCGACATCTGTTATTAGACATGTGTCCTAAATGAACGGCGGCGGCTCCACTTCCCTGTTTATGTGGTACAAGCAAGAGCGCAACATACCCAGTCTCGTTTACCCCTGGTGACGGTAACCTTAACAGAGAAGTACTGAGAGATGGCAGGTACTGTGAAAAAGAAAAGGGCAGGAGATCTATGTTCTCAGTCGTTTAAAAATGACTGGGAACTGCAATTCTTTTTTGTAGCCGTTGGTGAAAACTCACAGTGTTTGCTATGCCGCCGAATAATAGGCGGCCAGCGTAAGTTTTCAATTGAAAGACACTACAATACATATCACAAAGACGAGTGTAGTGTACTCAGCAGTGAAGAACGGCAAGCAAAATTAATTGTCCTTAAGAAAATGGATAAGACACATCGCCTCAATTATCATTTCTCATGTTCATTGATAAACGTGTCTGGATTTATTCCTTTTATAATTAAAAATTGTTGTTTTCTAACTGTGCATTATTGCCTCATTCTGCTCCATGTTACATTATTATCAGGAAAGTTTGTCATTAAACCTATTGTTCCAATGTATACTTACATTTAGGTTTTTTTTTAATGTGTGAAGGGCTACGCTCAGCTGAAGTCGATAAAACGTAACATTCATCTAATTGTCGGTTATTATGCAGATTTCAGACGTAACTGATGAGAGACATAGCAATAATGGTATTGAAATAACAGGTGATCATCGAGAGGTCTGCGGTTATCATTCTGTTCAGAGGTCAGTGAGTCAGAAATTATGTGGGTGTAACTGAGGGCACCGAGAATTAGTTACAGGAAACCTTGCATTAGTTTAATGTTATTTGAAATCGCTAAGTGCTCTCAGTCAAGCTGCCTTAATAAAAACCCACGGTTGTTTAAATGTATTATTTGTCTTACTGGGTTAAACTGTTAACATAAACGTAGACGTCTCAATGAGTAGACTGCGACAGTATTTTAAATGTTTAATACGCTAAATACCTTCCCATGGTTGGCTTGCAAGCTGTGGAAAGAGCACTAGAATGCGCCGGTACAGAGTATCCCAGCAAGTGGATAAAGCGACACCTGTGCGTAGAAACATGCACTACATGAACGCTGACGGCTGGGGCGCGCACGCTGTGACCCGGAAGTTGCACATGTGCACGAGCACCGCACGCGTGCAGAATTTCTGGCCGGCCCTGATGTAAGGGATCCGTGATGCCACGAACATAGATATTAGCATCCGACACACAGGTCGATAGCAGACAGGAGTCGATTGTCGAGCGCTGCAAGAGGAAGTGAGACAAGTGTCGAATGAGCAGTAGTACTGGAGAGACGGACAAGTATAGTGGTCGAGTGAGTAGCAAACGGTAAATTTCTCGGTGTATGACGAATGAGTGCGTCCCCCTGATCGTCGTGGGGCTGACCCTCACCAATACCGATTCGCGGGTGATAAGAAACCAAAAGTGACAAGTGACGAAATACGTGTTTCGCGTCAACCGCGGCGGCCACCAACAACCACGGATCGCCGTGAGGATTGTTGTGAATGTTAACCATCATCATTGCATTTGACGAAGTAATTAAAATCAGCAACCAATAAAAGAGATAACCGTAACTAAACTTGTAAGGCGAAGGTAGCAACTGCTTCAGCACTTTGGTGTTCGTAGAAAATGCATATCAGTTTGTACATCGCAACCTTGATGGTCTTTAATAATAGACAAACTTTCAATCATTAACTATTCCGTCTCAGAACAGCTGCACTCGGTTGAAATACCCCCCCCCCCCCTCCAAACCACGGCAGGAAAACCGATAGCAGTCGTCCATTAAGCACACGGTCATATAATCGTAATAATTAACTTTTGGGCGGCTTCGGTAAATGACACACAAAACCCAATAAAGGACATAAAGGGGGTGTTTCAAGCAGCATCATAAGAGAAAATTGGCGCGACGCCATTACAAAAATTCTACATTTAAATACGTTAAAAACATCAGCAGGATTCAGCATTAAAAGGAATTATATTCTTAACACAATGAAGAAAGGAAGTGATACGGACATATATGAGGAAAGATAAGTCTATGGCTACGTGAAGAAAAAAAAAAAAAACCGGGAAGACGCTCAACGGACAGTTCTTGTAAGGATTCCACGGTACTTCCTAGCCACGAAAACGGTCTCTACAGGTCCGTGTGTGGTAATTTTTTCTCACGCTAGAGGATAAAATTTCACAGGTTTCAGAGACGTTCTGTGCATCTCAACCACGATCAAAGGCATTTCATTACTAAAGCACACAATTTAAAATTTCGAACATGTCAGAATACAACTCCTAAAATGCGAATGAATGCCAAAACTGATAATATATCACACTGTACACTTTTCATAATAATCACAAACTCACTTTTCCTGCAATATTTTTGTGCAAATTACTTTTAAATATGAATTTTTTGCTTTCGTAATCATTTGTCTGCTTCACCACAGTACAATGTAAGTTGTATATTTCTTTTTTCTCGGTTACTAACAGTCTACACGTGTTATGTAAAGTGTTTAAATATCCATTAGATCATACTTTTACAATGTATGTTTCAGATTCACTAAAAAATGAGTTCAACATAACAGTCTATGCCTGTCGTGGACGAAAATAACGATTTCATTTACTGGAGCTGATATTCATTAATTAATAGGTGCGACATTTAATTTGAAATTTGAAACACAAACTGGAATTTTGGTCCCTTATGCTATCAATAAGTGCCAAACTGATCCTTGTAAGAGTCCAAATTAAGATTATGCGAAATAAGGAAAGGTTAAATTATCTTCCCTAGATGGATTCCATCACTTACAAAAACTAAATTCTTGGTATTACCTTAGGATTTGTCTATTTATGTGTATCCGCCTTCGCCGGCTGGTGTGGCCGAGCGGTTCTAGGGGCTACAGTCTGGAACCGCGCGACCGCTACGGTCGCAGGTTCGAATCCTGCCTCGGGCATGGATGTGTGTAATGTCCTTAGGTTAGTTAGGTTTAAGTAGTTCTAAGTTCTAGGGGACTGATGACATCAGACGTTACGTCCCATAGTGCTCAGAGCCATTTGAACCATTTTTGTATCCGTCGTCTTCGTTCTTATTTAACCATTCACCCTTATATGCTAATATTATCAGGAATGTTGCTTCCAATAACGACGCAAGCGTTTCCGTAATAGCCGTCCGAAGGTCTGACGTTGCTGAAGAAATGTAAGCAACAGGGTTGTAATCTCTTCATCTAAAATTGCCTGTAGTGTGTATACGCACAGGGGGGGAGGCCACAGTCGAGAAAATGACGTATTTAGCCTCACAATGACGCCTCAAGCGACTGAAGGAGGAGGAGGATATTAGTGTTTAACGTCCCGTCGACTACGAGGTCATTAGGGACGGAGCGCAAGCTCGGGTGAGGGAAGGATGGGGAAGGAAATCGGCCGTCCCCTTTCAAAGGAACCATCCCGGCATTTGCCTGAAGCGATTTAGGGAAATCACGGAAAACCTAAATCAGGATGGCCGGAGACGGGATGGAACCGTCGTCCTCCCGAATGCGAGTCCAGTGTGCTAACCACTGCGCCCCCTCGCTCGGTGACTGAGGGAGTAACATTGTTGTTGCGAGAGGAAACCCATCGCTTGTTGTTGTTCTGCAGGCCAATGATGTTGCACAACTGACACTCCACAGCTCTACTGGGCCCGCACGTTTCTACAACAGTTATACAACACGAAGTATAAAAAAGTCTGCGAAAGAATTTATCCAAAAGTGGATAATTTCTGTTCTACTACAGAAGTAAGGACACAGGATAAAAAAAGAAGTTATGTCAGCATTCTCCCCGTAATGCAGAAGAAATTCTCTAAAGTTATGGTTGCTTGATTTGGGAGAGGGGACCAAACAGCGAGGTCATCGGTCCTATCGGATTAGGGAAGGATAGGACAGGAAGATAACGATGCCCTTTCAAAGGAATCATCCCGGTGTTTGCCTGAAGCGATTTAGGGAAATCACGGAAAACCTAAATCAGGATGGCCGGACGCGGGTTCGAACCGTCGTCCTCCAGAATGCAAGTCTAGTGTGCTAACCACTGTTCCACCTCGCTCTGTCTAAAGGTATCATCAACTGCATAGAGAAGAGAATACATTCTAATCAGTGAAAGGACCAGGCTGGTTTTAGAAGTCGGAGTTACAAGGGATAACTAGCAAGTGGTAATGAAAGTACAAAACGGGAGATTCATATATATCGAACTTCAACTGCAAATGAGAGGAAGTAGTAGAGGTCGATTTAAAAAAGACGTGAAAGCCAGTTAGGTGTTACCAAAATTAATTTACAACGAAGATATCGGAAAGAAAAATGTACAGAAAATCAGACTGGGAAGATTTTGTGTTAATTGCTGGTGAAAGCAGTGACTGGACGGAAAGGTAGAAAAACAAACGAAAGAATATAAATCGGCCCAAGGTGGTTTTGGTAAATTATTTTGGATTATCAGTGCTAAACTTCCGATTTATCCGAATGGAATATGGTTCATGGTGTGGGTTCCTGTAGTCATGTCCTAGTTCATGAACCACGGGCAACGTATGAGTGGCCAAGTAAGTGGTCCCGACAGTCGGGGTACCAGTTACTTTGGAATAAGGCTGGGCATCTCGGACATATTCTGAGTCGTGGTCACCTTTGTGCTCATACGGCAAAGACTACCAAATCCACCGGTTAGTCCCTCAGCCGTTAGGGGTAAAACCCAATGGGACTCGGGGCAAGTAAGGCTAGCAACCTGCTTTAAATATGATGCTGGCAACAATCAGAGCAAAATGCCTCGGACCTTTGGAGGTGACGGAGTCCCACCGCTAACCGACAAACCAGGGACTCCTAAGATACGACTTGGCAAACAAATGGTAATGAGATGGGGAGCTATTAATATCAATGGGGGCTACTCTGGGAAGAAGGTAGAGCTGGCAGAGGCTGCAAGTAAGATGGGGCTGGACGTTTTAGCTGTTAGTGACATTCGGGTAAGGGGTGAGAAAGAGGAGGAAGTGGGAGAATACAGGGTCTACCTGTCAGGAGTCAAAGCAGGAATAGCACAGTGGGGTGTAGGGCTTTACATCAGGAAAGAAATGGAACCCAGCGTAGTTGCAATAAGGTATGTAAACGAACGACTGATGTGGATAGATTTGACAGTGTCTAGCAAGAAAATTAGGATTGTGTCAGTATATTCGCATTGTGAAGGGACAGATTAAGATAAGATGGATAGTTTTATGAGGCACTCAGTGATGTTGTTAGAGTAAAGGACAAGGACAGTGTTCTGCTCATGGGTGATTTTAACGCCAGGATTGGAAATCGAACAGAAGGGTATGAAAAGGTTATGGGTAAATTTGGAGAGGATATGGAGGCCAACAGGAACGGGAAACAACTCTTGGATTTCTGTGCCAGTAATTTCTGTGCTTAGTAATCACAAACTCCTTTTTTAAACATAAGAACATTCACCGGTATGCTTGGGAAGGCAGGGGAACCAGATCTGTCATTGACTATATAATAACAGATCAGGAATTCAGGAAGGCTGTGAGGGACACACGTGTATTCAGGGGGTTCTTTGATGACACTGATCATTATTTAATCTGCAGTGAAATTGGGATTGTGAGGCCGAAAGTGCAGGACGTCAGGTCCATATGTAGGATGATAAGAGTGGAGAAAATTCAGGATAAGGAAATCAGGCACAAGTACATAACAGCGATCTCAGAAAGGTACCAGTTAGTTGAATGTAGTCAATTACAGTCATTGGAAAAGGAATGGACAAGGTACAGGGACACAGTACTAGAAGTGGCTAAAGAATGTCTTGGAACAGTAGTGTGTAAAAGTAGGATGAAGCAAACAGCTTGGTGGAATGATACAGTCAAGGCAGCCAGTAAAAGGAAAAAGAAGGCGTATCAAAAATGGCTACATACCAGAACCCAGGTAGACAGAGAAAGTTATGTTGAAGAAAGAAACAAAGCCAAACACATATTTGCAGCATCCAAGAAGAAATCGTGGGAAGATTTTGGAAACAGGTTGGAGACTATGGGTCAAGCTGCTGGAAAACCATTCTGGAGTGTAATTAGCAGTCTTCGAAAGGGAGGTAAGAAGGAAATGACAAGTATTTTGGACAGGTCTGGAAAACTGCTGGTGAATTCTGTGGGTGCCTTGGGCAGATGGAGGGAATATTTTGAAGAGTTGCTCAATGTAGGTGAAAATGCGATCAGTAATGTTTCAGATTTCGAGGTAGAATGGGATAGGAATGATGATGGAAATAGGATCACATTTGAGGAAGTGGAGAAAATGGTCAATAGACTGCAGTGCAATAAAGCGGCTGGGGTGGATGAAATTAAGTCGGAACTCATCAAATACAGTGGAATGTCAGGTCTTAAATGGCTACACAGGTTAATTGAAATGGCCTGGGAGTCGGGACAGGTTCCATCAGACTGGACAAAAGCAGTAATCACACCAATCTTTAAACATGGAAACAGAAAATATTGTAACAACTACAGAGGTATCTCTTTAATCAGCGTTGTGGGTAAAATCTTCTCAGGTATTGTTGAAAGGAAAGTGCGAGTATTAGTTGAGGACTAATTGGATGAAAATCAGTGTGGGTTTAGGCCTCTTAGAGGTTGTCAGGACCAGATCTTTAGCTTACGGCAAATAATGGAGAAGTGTTATGAGTGGAACAGGGAATTGTATCTATGCTTTATAGATCTAGAAAAGGCATATGACCGGGTTCCTAGGAGGAAATTATTGTCTGTTCTACAAGATTATGGAATAGGAGGCAAACTTTTGCAAGCAATTACATCTACATCTACATCTATACTCCGCGAGCCACCTTACGGTGTGTGGCGGAGGGTACTTATTGTACCACTATCTGATCCCCCCTTCCCTGTTCCATTCACGAATTGTGCGTGGGAAGAACGACTGCTTGTAAGTCTCCGTATTTGCTCTAATTTCTCGGATCTTTTCGTTGTGATCATTACGCGAGATATATGTGGGCGGTAGTAATATGTTGCCCATCTCTTCCCGGAATGTGCTCTCTCGTAATTTCGATAATAAACCTCTCCGTATTGCGTAACGCCTTTCTTGAAGTGTCCGCCACTGGAGCTTGTTCAGCATCTCCGTAACGCTCTCGCGCTGACTAAATGTCCCCATGACGAATCGCGCTGCTTTTCGCTGGATCATGTCTATCTCTTCTATTAATCCAACCTGGTAAGGGTCCCATACTGATGAGCAATACTCAAGAATCGGACGAACAAGCGTTTTGTAAGCTACTTCTTTCGTCGATGAGTCACATTTTCTTAGAATTCTTCCTATGAATCTCAACCTGGCGCCTGCTTTTCCCACTATTTGTTTTATGTGATCATTCCACTTCAGATCGGTCCGGATAGTAACTCCTAAGTATTTTACGGTCGTTACCGCTTCCAATGATTTACCACCTATGGCATAATCGTACTGGAATGGATTTCTGCCCCTATGTATGCGCATTATATTACATTTATCTACGTTTAGGGAAAGTTGCCAGCTGTCGCACCATGCATTAATCCTCTGCAGGTCCTCCTGGAGTACGTACGAGTCTTCTGATGTTGCTACTTTCTTGTAGACAACCGTGTCATCTGCAAATAGCCTCACGGAGCTACCGACGTTGTCAACTAAGTCATTTATGTATATTGTAAACAATAAAGGTCCTATCACGCTTCCCTGCGGTACTCCCGAAATTACCTCTACATCTGCAGATTTTGAACCGTTAGGAATGACATGTTGTGTTCTTTCTTCTAGGAAATCCTGAATCCAATCACAAACCTGGTCCGATATTCCGTAAGCTCGTATTTTTTTCACTAAACGTAAGTGCGGAACCGTATCAAATGCCTTCCTGAAGTCCAGGAATACGGCATCAATCTGCTCGCCAGTGTCTACGGCACTGTGAATTTCTTGGGCAAATAGGGCGAGCTGGGTTTCACATGATCTCTGTTTGCGGAATCCATGTTGGTTATGATGAAGGAGATTTGTATTATCTAAGAACGTCATAATACGAGAACTCAAAACATGTTCCATTATTCTACAACAGATTGACGTAAGCGAAATAGGCCTATAATTATTCGCATCTGATTTATGACCCTTCTTGAAAATGGGAACGACCTGCGCTTTCTTCCAGTCGCTAGGTACTTAACGTTCTTCCAGCGATCTACGATAAATTGCTGATAGAAAGGGGGCAAGTTCTTTAGCATAATCACTGTAGAATCTTAAGGGTATCTTAAAGGTCTTTACATGGATAGCCAGGCAGCAGTTAGAGTTGACTGTAAATTGAGTTCATGGTTCAGAGTAGTTTCAGGGGTATGACAAGGCTGCAACCTGTCTCCACTGTTGTTCATATTATTTATGGATCATATGTTGAAAACAATAGACTGGCTGGGTGAGATTAAGATATGTGAACACAAAATAAGCAGTCTTGCATATGCGGCTGACTTAGTTGTGATGGCAGATTCGATTGAAAGTTTGCAAAGTAATATTTCAGAGCTAGATCAGAAATGTAAGGACTATGGTATGAAGATTAGCATCTCCAAAACGAAAGTAATGTAAGTGGGAAAGAAATATAAACGGATTGAGTACCAAATAGGAGGAACAAAGTTAGAACAGGTGGACGGTTTCAAGTACTTAGGATGCATATTCTCACAGTATGGCATCATAGTGAAAGAACTGGAAGTGAGGTGTAGCAAAGCTAATGCAGTGAGCGCTCAGCTACGATCTACTCTCTTCTGCAAGAAGGAAGTCAGTACCAAGACTAAGTTATCTGTGCACCGTTCAGCCTTTCGACCAACTTTGTTGTACGGGAGCGAAAGCTGGGTGGATTCAGGTTACCGTATCAACAAGGTTGAGGTTACTGATATGAAAATAGCTAGGATGATTGCAGGTACTGGTAGATGGGAACAATGGCAGGAGGGTGTCCACAATGAGGAAATCAAAGAAAAACTGGGAATGAACTCTATAGATGTAGCAGTCAGGGCGAACAGGCTTACATGGTGGGGCCATGTTACACGCATGGGAGAAGCAAGGTTACCCAAGAGACTCATGGATTCAGCAGTAGAGGGTAGGAGGAGTCGGGGCAGACCGAGGAGAAGGTACCTGGATTCGGTTAAGAATGATTTTGAAGAAATAGGTTCAACATCAGAAAAGGCACCAATGTTAGCACTGAATAGGGGATCATGGAGGAACTGTATAAGGGGGGCTATGCTCCAGACTGAACGCTGAAAGGCATAATCAGTCTTAAATGATGATGATGATGATGATGAATGTTTATAGCCGACATGTATTAGCAGAGTTGACTTGTGATACAGACATAGCCTTTTACTACAAAAACAGATGAAAAACTGGAGCTTGAAAGATCCTGGCAGATTAAAATTGTGTGCCCGACCGAGACTCGAACCTTTGCCTTTCGCGGGCAAGTGCTCTACCAACTGAGCTACCCAAGCACCACTCACGCCCGGACTCACAGCTTTACTTCTGCCAGTATCTCGTCTCCTACCTTCCAAACTTTACAGAAGCTCTCCTCGCAGGAGAGCTTCTGTAAAGTTTGGAAGGTAGGAGACGAGATACTGGCAGAAGTAAAGCTGTGAGTCCGGGCGTGAGTGGTGCTTGGTTAGCTCAGTTGGTAGAGCACTTGCCCTCGAAAGGCAAAGGTCCCGAGTTCGAGTCTCGATCGGGCACACAGTTTTAATCTGCCAGGAAGTTTCATATCAGCGCACACTCCGTTGCAGAGTGAAAATCTCATTCTGGGAACTGGAGCTTGCTCTGCGAACAATAGAGTGCTGCTAAGTACTAGCAGAGACAAGAAAACAAATAAACGAAGTATGGAATTATAATGAAATCCAGACCTTTAGCTGCTTACAGGCGGTGATAAATATCAAGGGGGACAGTTGAAAAACGTGTGCCCCGACCGAGGCTCGAAGGCGGAACCTCCTGCTTGCATGGAAGATGTTCTATCCGACTGTACGAAATAAATGAAGTGGGGAATAAACTAGTCCATAAGACCATAATGAAAATGAAATGGAAATGAGCAGGATACCTGACTGCGAATAACTGTCAGATACGTTGAAGACGTTCTTTGCTGGATTCCAGGAGGTAAGAAATGGCTGACTGCCGACCCAATGGTTGTAGAGGTATAATTCTGCGTATGACCCTTATTCGAAATTGGATGTCAAATGGATGACTACACATTGCCTTAAAGAAAACGTATCCCACATGTTGAGAGGTGGTAGAATATACAAAACAAGGAAAAAGTTACCAGAAAACAGGCGCTCTAAAATGCATAGCGTAAGAACCATGAGCACAAGTTAATCTTCCCTACTGTGAAACACATATCTTTGACTGCAAGCTCTTTGTTTATACGAGAACACACAATTCTGTTCCTGTGGAACAGTGGAGCTTCTATTGTAATACGCTTACTATTAGATACGACCTGCACTCCTCAATCACCGCTGAAAGAGAATTTCAATGTTGTGTCCATTGATAGTAAGGCATGCTTCTGTCCGCCTTTTTAGGGAATCACGTACTTTCTGAAAAACTCCAGAGTGGTCACGGATGCGTTGACAGGCATAAACGACGCGTTCCTGTAGTGTGTTTAAACATCATTAATGGAGAATCCATAACCCAAAGATTTCAAGTATCCCGACCAATAAAAATCCAACGGGTTATTATTCGGGGAGCCAACGTACTGGACCTCCACGATCATTAAATATCTGTGTGAGACGGAATGGTTGCTTCCTTTTGCGAGACCGTAACGTAAGATCGTGCCCGACATTTTCCCTGTGAAATAACAGGTTTCCAATATGGTGTGTAAGTAGGCTGTTTATGTTTTCTTTTTGGCAACGTTACGTAGCGCTCTGTGTGAAAATCACTGGCTGTGCTGTGTGCAGTCTGTGGCTAGTTTGCATTGTTGTCTGCCTTTGTAGTGTTGGGCAGCTAGATGTGAACAGCGCGTAGCGTTGCGCAGTTGGACGTGAGCCGCCAGCAGTGGTGGATGTGGGGAGAGAAATGGCGGAGTTTTGAAATTTCTAAGACTGGATGTCATGAACTGATATATATAATATGACTTTTGAACAATATTAAGGTAAATACATTGTTTGTTCTCTATCAAAATCTTTCATTTAATAACTATGCCTATCAGCAGTTACTGCCTTCCGTAGTTTGACTCTTTTATTTAGCTGGTAGTAGTGGCGCTCGCTGTATTGCAGTAGTTCGAGTAACGAAGATTTTTGGTGAGGTAAGTGATTTGTGAAAGGTATAGGTTAATGTTAGTCAGGGCCATTCTATTGTAGGGATTATTGAAAGTCTGACTGCTTGCGCTAAAAAATATTGTGTGTCAGTTTAAGCAGTCATGTATAATTTTTCTGAGGGGACGTTTCATATGTCGACCCTTAGCCGAGGATACCTCACTGGAATCTTCTGATTTTTTCTTGTAGTTTGTGTAATTAGTGCAGCCTTTGTTTATTGCTAGCGCTTAATTGTAGAGAGAATCTCCTTTGTAGTTGTAGTTTTCCATTCTTGTACAGTAAAACAGTTGTGCCATGCATGTATATTTGCACCAAGTATTTCGCAGCTGCGCTTGCAATTAACGAGATATTATTTTCAATGCTATGTTAATGTGTTTTCTTATTTTGCTCTTCAAATTGTGTTTTTCTGTGTTGTCGTGTGAAATAGTGTGACAATAATGGCGTGTGAAAAACGTAATACTAGGCTCCAAAGTAAACTGAGAAATGACAGTGAAGACGAAAGCAGTGTGTTAGCGCCACTGTGTAATGGATTAACCAATGTTCAAAGTAGTAATTTGGTAATTGTGCATAGGGAAATGGAGCGGGCTGCAAATAATGGTTTAGGCAGTGAAACAATTAGTGAACAGGGAAGCATTATCGATCGATCGGTCGGCAACAGCTTGCCTCAGGAATCCGAAATGACAGGACACAATCTTGCATATACTGTAGATTCAGGTTTTGCGTCCTCACTGTTTTCTCAAATAAGTCAAGACACATTTTCTGCTTGTCAAAATGTGAATGCTGCCGGTGAAAATGCACTGCCGAAAAGCATAGAGGAACAGATTCCAGACGGTAATACATTATTATTGCAATTAATGCAACAAATGAAACAAAATCAGAAACAAACACAGCAAAAGCTTCAAAAGTTAGACACAATGGAACTAAATCTTCAAAAGTTAGACACAATGGAAAACACCAGAGACAAACACAGCAACAGTTAGACACAATGGAACAAAATCAGAGACAAACACAGCAAAAGCTTCAAAAGTTAGACACCACACTTGAACAAACACGTGAAGATTTAGCCACTGAGTTGCATAACATTGAATCGAAATGTCAAAAAGTCTGTAATGACGTAAAAACACCAATTTGTGACCATTTTCAACCTATTTTTTTGCGGCATGAAAATGCGTTACAGAATCACGAAGCAGCCTTAGAAGAACTGCAAACTATTGTTCATGAAAATCATGAGACCTTGCAAGCTAAAATTGACTCAGTTGCATCTACCGATTCGGTTACGCAACTTGCAAAAACTCAGGAAAACTTAAAGGACACAGTAGATGCGATTTCAACACAAATGGGCACCCTGAAACCTGGTTCAGAAAAACACACAGAGGAAACAATTTAACTATTGGATAAAGTAGCCGAACTTTCAGATCAGTTCACTAACTTATCTACAAAGGTAGATGAAGATCTGAATGACACAACAGCTGTAGCCTTCACTGACACTGAAGAGTATGAACAAATTAGAAAATTCAAACAAAATCAAAATCAAATTAATACACTGTACAAAAGAGAAATCCGGGAAGTACAAGATCAGTTGACACAAGTAATACAAGAATTACATATTTCAGAGGACGCTCGCGCTCCAATATGGGAAGAGGGACATAGAAATACGGAACAGCCACAAAATAATAACACAGCGCATTTCGGAAATTATGAAAGAAATTGGCGACTCGCCAACATGATGATTTTGATTATAAGCTGTACATTACTACACGTAAACTTAAAACATTTAAGAATTCTGGCAACAACATTCATCCACAAGCGTGGCTCCATCAATTCTCTCATTGTTTTCCTCTCAACTGGTCATTAGAGCACAGATCAGAATTTATGTGTGGCTATTTAGAGAATGAACCAGCTGTGAGAATGCGATCGGTCAATCACGATTGTCACAGTGAAGGAGAATTATATCATGCCTTCCTCTCAGCATATTGGTCTCAAGCTACACAAGACCGAGTAAAACATAGCATCATAATGATGAAACATTTCGAACAATCTGAATTATCCAGTCTTGTGAAATATTTTGAAGAAATGTTGCATAAGAATCAGTACCTGTCAAACCCATACAGCCCCTCAGAACTCGTCCGCATTTGCTTAATCAAATTACCTGAACATTTACGACATATTATTTTGGCAGGACGCTGCAAAGACGACATCGAAGCTTTTCAGGGTCTCTTACAAGAATTAGAAATTGACACTGACAATTGCAGAACGCGAAAACAGGAACACAACAATTACAGGTCACATCCGTCGCAATTCCGCGATGAAAGAAATAATAACTGGACACGACAAGGCTATTCTCACAACACAAATCGTGACCAAAACAGACACCACCCGTATGACAACCGTTGGCAGAGTAGTAATATTTATAGGAAAAGATCACCTCTCCGCAGTAGTGACTATCACAGAGACAATCAGAGAAACATACAATATGGGAACAAAAATAATTATTATCAAGGGAGACAGAATAACTTTAGACACAAGGGTCCAGCGCGCAGTTACGATTCAGGGAGAAATTCTCCACCACGTGACCGACAAGAAAGAAACTATGGAAACTACCGACATGACGACAGACGATATGATCGTAACAACGGACCTGAATTCCATCAGAACTGGCGAGCTTCAAACAGGGCTGGGCCCTCTCGGCAAGGTGAATTTGTAGAATTTAGGTCTCCTAATCTCAATAACGACGCACGCCAATAAAGAGACAGACAATGACTCGCACCGCAGGCAGCCACGTGCGCCGGCTGGCTCAGAGAAAAATAACATAGACGCTAACCTTGAGAAAAATTTTGGCATTCCTTACCGATGTATACGACATGATAATTTCTTTGAAGTTGAAAATCTGTGCACTAGAAAGGATAAAGGACTGCACCACATTTCACATGTAAAACCGTTTATTGAAAGATAATCTGTTTTTTAACTTAGTCTTTGCCATAAAACTTTTCACTTTACACTACTAGTACAATTTGTCACACAGAGAAACTGTTATTATGCAACAATGTTTTGAAGTTCACTATTCAGTCTAGAACCTAGGGAACATATTTACACAGTATTTATGAGTGCATTGTTATAGTGAACAGACGACACAGTGTTATTGTGTGTGTACATCCTTGCATGTTAGTTACACGATTACGTAACCACTATAGGGCTTACATACTTAGAACATATACTGGTACTGCTAATGAGATTTTAATGCAACATTTTGGTTTACTTGAAAATACATTCTGGATTTAAAGTACTTTCAGTGAGATACCAGATGACACAGTGGTTAGTTTATGTGACAGCTACACGATTTTATCACGACGCTACTAATGAGTGACAATTTACAATGTTGCTTTTGCAGTGTTTCTGTTTTATATCTGCATGGTTTTTCTGTATTATTCTGGAAAGTAAAACATGTTTTAGTAGTAACTTTTGTGGTATAGTTATAATGAGACTGCCTTTTACGTAGCACAACAATACGTTACAGCACAGTACTATCTTCATCACCGCAATAAGCGTAATAACTAAGATATCTATATGCAAAGCATTTCACTTTTGTTTATCATAAGGTAATTACGTTGACTTTTGCGGAACTTAGTTTTCGGAGGACAATAACTACGACACTTCCACAGAGATTATATTACAACAAGACGCACAGTTTAGCGCTACAGTACACGTATTTGAGTGATTAATTTTGTACTTAAATCATTTATTCTTAAAGATATTTGGAGTACAATGATACAAAGGTTTTCTGCGATACATTTCATTCCACTGCTGTAATCTGTAACACCTGAGGGTATAATTACATTAATCCTCAGGGGGTTCACGCCTACTTGGTGTAACATGTGTTTGGCAAGCACAAGGAGCCCTAGTTAATATGGTATTTGCTTATACAACTTTACACATCGGTACCATATTTCTCTAACACACAAATTACACAGCTATCTGATCATTTAACTGAGAGATAAACATTTTTTTTACTACATCAGTGACACATGCTTACGCAATTACACAGTTGGGTAACTTCACACTTATGAAACTGTATTTTGTCTGTACTTTGTGAACTGTTCATATTTTTTCGGAACCATTGTGATACTATGAGAGCCTTGAATGATGCATTTGGTAAGGGAGAATGGTTTTAAAGTACGTTTGAGCTAGATGACACTCTTGAAATGAGCAGAGAATTTTTTTTTAGGTTTTGACGTTATTGCAGAAAGCTACGACGTTTTTGAGATTTGACTGACGTGTTATGATGTAATTTTTACGATGACGCTGTGTATTATGCTGTTGAGGTATGTTTATGATCAATAAGCTGATGTTATATGAGGAATTTGATTATGCTACATATTTATAATGATGAAATATTGAAGAATGTCGACGAATATGTATATGTGTAATAAGGTAATGAATAATGAGGAGTGGTTAGGGACTCTGACTTGTGAAAAAGGATGTTGGAAACCAAGAATCGTACTTTAAGAATTATGACATGTGTGTAAGTGCGTGAATGTATCACAATGCAGGCGAAAATTTTTTGCACACTGTTATATTCATAGGATTTTGTTTCTACACATTTGCAACGCAAATTCTCGACCTGTGAAATTTTTTATATGAGACTGTCACTGTAATGCAAACTGGTGTCATAAATATTTCAATAGGAAAGTTAAGTGACCACCTTCACATAATGAGTCGTGGGCACCGAGCTGCATGACAGTCACCTGGAAAAAAGCCATTAGTGTGTGCCTTTCAGAGGCACAGGTGGGAAAAAAAGAGGCCATTATCCTCGCTATTGACATTCCTTTGTAGAAAGCATCGCAAATACGACACGCTCAAACTTGAAAACATATGATTATACTGTGGAGCTCTTAATTTATGATATTTACTAAAATGTCTAATGAAATGATGAGAAACATTTTACATCTATTGTCTTTCTAGTTGAGAGAACTTTTTGTCTTTGGAGACGCCAATTGCCTAGTGAATGACGTTTCATATGTTGCTTTATATATATATTTGCTCATTTTGTTTAATATCAAGTTTGTAGCTGCACTGCAGCATTGGTTATAATAAAATTGAATAGATGTACAAACATCACTATTTTCTGTCTACAGACCCAGTAAAGAATAATTTTATGATGTACTTTCTTAGAAAAGAGAGCACAAATAGACATTTCCCTTCACAGAAACTGCATAAATAATTTTTTAAACGATTTGGTAACTTGTCTGCTACAGTAACTTATCGTGATGCATCACTCTAGTGTTAAGATGTGACATAGGTGTTAGACATGGCCATTTTTAGTTTAATATTTTTTCTGCTTGAGCTTTGTCATGTTTAGGTATAAGTTATTTCATTTGCTGCTGCTGTTTGCCAGGCATAGTGTTAATGAATTTGACTTTGTATTACTCTGTTAAGCCAGTTTTACTACTGATTTATTTTTCTTGTTGCTGCACATTGGCTCATATTAGTTGTAATGTTGCATTTGCTGCTTGCTTTGCCAATTTGCATTTTTTATCACTGCTGTTTGTGTTAATTGTTTTGTGCTGCTGCATTACCTCGTCCCTTAGTTTAGCATATGAGCTCAGCAGATTTACGTTAGCTTAAGAGGGGGTAGACTATATAAGAGAATGAGTTGCGATGAATTGGAAGAAATGCATTGAGAATTTATACGATAAAAGTACAGAAAGCAGGTATAGGTAGGATTTTCTTGGAAATGAATGATGAGGTAAGATAATGGAAAATAGATAATGAGGTAAGAAATATGTGAACATATAAATACAGAAAGCATGCTTGGATATGATTTTTTTGGTGGAAACAAATGTTGAAATAAGAGGGACGATCTATGGAATGAAGTTTTGGGTTGGACTGCAGTACCAAATGTTACACTGAAATATTGTAATTGACACCAGTTCATCAAATTCAGTAACTTGTAAGCATTCATTTAACTGCACACATTTCTGTTGGTCACAGTATATGGACAATATGTGAGAAGTAGGGACTGTTAGTGTTTGCACGTGTGTTAATAATTCAGCAAGGGACTGGATAACAGCATTGCTGGTTCTAAGGACAATTCCAAAAATTTTGTGAGTGCACAAGTGGTGGTTATGGACTTGCTATATTATCCGCAAGACTCTTCAGTGGTGATTGTGCACCTGCACATCACAACAGATGGCTGCTGGCCATCTCTACAAGGACTACAATGGGTCTGCACCTCTGGTGGCCCACCAATACCATAATCTCTACCAGGACTACAGTGGGTCTACTCTGTGATGACCTACCTACCAATATTCTTCAAAACTTCGAATGACTCTGCTGTGGGTTTGCTCTGTTGTGACCCATTACTTGTCTGCATGTCGAGAGTCAGCACTGTCTTTCCGTTGGAAGGACAACACTGCTTCTTCAAGACTGCATGGAAATTCACTACTTCCGTGAGCATTTTCTTTTACTGCTCAGACTTTGAGAAAAACCCTGTGATGACTGTCCATGCATTCATGCATTTGTACGTAGAGAGAGAGAGAGAGAGAGAGAGAGAGAGAGAGAGAAGAGAGAGACAGCTGATGCTTAAATCACCTATAAGACGCGTGTGTGGCTGCCGTAAGCTAAAAGAAAGAAAAAAATCTCCGATACCTTGCCTCTCTCACAAATCAAATCAGGTACTGACACGTTCAATCAGAAAAAAGGAGCATCTTCGGCTTCTTTGACCCTCAGTCGGATTAGAGTATGTTGCTTCACTTTCATGTAAAGTACGACTTGCTAGCACCATACTAAAAAGCCGTATCGCGATGAAAATTTGCTTGCTTTCGTTAAGGTTTTCGGATCTACCTTGCTGAGATAGGTGACGGTTTGTTTAAAGGGAGAATGCACAAAATACCCTTTACATCATTTTTATTTCTTAATTTTTGCTAACAACAAAAAAAAGTATAAGCCATGTAAATGTGATTTCGTGCGTTCACTCTTTACAAGAAATGGTCACCCAGCATATCAAGGTACATAGGAAACATTAATAGTCCAACTCCAGAATTGAGTGGTTAGCATGGGAGAATGCTTTTTTCTTCACTTATTGTGTTGTCTTCATCATTTCATCCTCATCGACATTCATGTCGCTTAAGTGGTGTCTACTAAAAAGACTTGCTTCACATGGCCGGTCTACCCGACGGGAGATTTCGCCCACGCGCACATTTCATTCTTATTAATTTATATTTTGTACAAGTATTTTAGCTAGGATATTCCATTTTTCAAGAGTGCAGTCAGGACTTGCTCCTGGTATCTAATTTCCGAGTCTGCTCCTCTCATGTTGCTTCTCTCTTGTAACAGTCCGTCTTCAAGATGTTTTTATTATTTAAAGCTACTGCTTTCACTCGTATTCATTAATCGGTTTACACGGTAACCTTTTCTGTGCAAGTAACTGCCACTAGCTTCGAAGAACTTCCTGATTTAAATCTTGCAAGTCGCTTCACAAGAGCGTTCCAGTTGACTTTCACGTTCGTTAAGACCGGCGTAGGTGTACTTGGCGTACTGGTACAGCATGCACTCTAACTGCTTTAGAATAGCATTGACCCACAAGTGCCGTTCACCCGTCCACATTTGTAGGCTGGGCAACGTAATTCATTCAGAGAAGCCGTGGCAATTTCCATGCGAACCGTGCAAGTTCACAATGATAAACGCGCGTCAGTAAGAGACATTTTGCCGACGTCCAGTAACCGTTTCCGTTAGAGTACTAAATATTTGTCCCCATGCAGTAAGATCAGTCCTATGAGAAATATGTAATGTATCACTAAATCAGTGCAGTTTTTCAGAGAGACTAAAATACGCTATTCACAAACCCTTTTATGTAATGTGTTAGGTGAGATGTCAATAATTACCAACCTGCTTCACTACTGACATCATTTTCTATGATTTTTGAAAAGGTGGTACATTCTAGAATAATATCACACCTGAGCAACAGTAATATCCTCAGCAAATATCAGTTTGGATCTCAGAAGAGTATCTCACCAAATTTTACAAGCATTAAGCAATAAAATAGCACCTCCTATTATTTTCTGTGACCTATCTAAGGCATTTTACTGTGTTAGTTACAGTATTCTCCTAGATAAATAACAGTTTAATGGGATTGATTGTATAGTCAACGAATCTTAGGTTCAAGATCGTTGCTCATATGTGTAAACGATCTTCCGTCTAATATACAAGCAGAATTATTTCTTTTCGCAGATGACACTAGTATTTCAATCAATCAAAATTTAGTTCCAGAAACCGAGGAAATGATAAATAATATTTTTAAAAGTATCATTGACTGTTTTTCTGCGAATGGTCTCATTCTTAGCTTTAAAAATGGTTCAAATGTCTCTGAGCATTATGGGACTTAACATCTGAGGTCATCTGTCCCCTAGAACTTAGAACTACTTAAACCTAACGAACCTGAGGACATTACACACATCCATGCCCAAGGCAGGATTCGAACCTGCGACCGTAGCAGTCGCGCGGTTCCGGACTGAAGCGCCTAGAACAGCTCGGCCACCGCAGCCGGCTCAGTTTTAAAATGACATAACATATTCAGCTCTGCGCGTCTATGAGTACTATACCACTGATAAACGTTACACGTGGAGATGAAATAATAAATAGGGCGGAAACTACAAAATTTTAGGTTTCCACATTGATGAGAATTTAAACTGGAAAAGCACATTTTGCAACACCTAAAAAACTTGGGTCAGCCATATATGCACTTAGAATGACTCAAAATCTTGGGGAGAGACAAATCAGTAGGTAGATATATTTTGCATATTTTCATTCAATAATGCCATCTGGAATAATGTTCTGGGGTAGCTTACCTTTAGGAAAGAAAGTCTTCATTGCTAAAAAAATGTGCTGTAAGAATAAAATGTGGTGCTCAATTACGATCATCTTGTAGACATCTGTTTAAGGAATTGGGAATTCTGACTACTACTTCACAGTGTATCTATTCCGCCATGATGTTTGCTGAAAATAATCCATGCAGTGCAAAAGTACAATACCATAAGAAAAAATGACATACATTATTCCACTTTAAACGATTCTTTAGCACAAAAAGATGGGGTCCACAATGCTACAACTAAAATTTTTGATATAAATTTTTGATATAAAATGTCTGACAGACAGCAATGTAACATTTGAAAACAAACAGAAACACTTTCTCCTTGACAACTCATTCTGTTCATAGAAGAATCTCTGTTATTATAGTTTGTGTTATGTAAAAGGTATTGAGTAGGAACTGTTAACACACATCTGCATGTCAAAAAAATTAAAAAAGATAAAAATATTTCATAAATATTTAGCATGTAACCAGAGGAGGCATATTTACAAGTTAATTCGCGAAGTGAACGTAAAATGACTCGTTCCATATCATTGCGATCTATCGTCAAAATTATCCATGTAACATGGAACTAACGAACAACCATTGAACATATCAGCACGTAATTTGAACTTTTGGTAAGTAGTAATAACAACAATTAAATGGAAACAATTGGTCCAACTGGCATGCAGCGCCGATAATACAAACGTAGTTGAAGATTCGATAAAATAACAGACCAGCACTGTTGAATCACAAATTACCTATTGACTCAAACCACCACATACTTCTAAGTTTATGTATGCAAATCCAAAATGCGACTGTCATTTAAATCGAATGATTGTTCGAAGTAAGTATTGAGCTAAAATAGCAAAAGATAGTTTCGAATTCAAACGGTCCTACTGGGTCCACGTTCATAACAGCATAATAGAAACTCATTCTTTTGAGCTCTATCTCATCTGTGGTTCGATGAAACTTGCTTACAATCAAACCCAAGCGGCAAGAATCAGATCGTACAAAACTTATTTGGGTCTACTATGAGCAAAGAATAGGCTAATACAAAAGTCAACATTGAATGGCAAGCAGTGAGTTTTGCCTACGTAGCACGTATACACAGACAGCCTTTTCCACAAAGAACCTGCCAATACTTGATCTTATATTCTAACTAACGAATAGATTCTTCTGGATCCCTACATGTGCGAAAGAACTTCACTTGCTAGAGCGTCCACTTATTTACTCCCATGTATTCAAAGTGAAAAATACTGTACACTTCGAATCTAGAGCACGAGAGCACAATGAAGTGAAAGGACTGAAGGATAAGATATCGACCACAGAGAGATCATTAGAGTCAAGTACTGCGTCCTTAGAAGAATGCTGCTAAATGTGACGAACAGCCTCAACAACAGTCTTTGGTGTGATATCACTTGCGCTGGACTGCTGTTGAAGTCGCTCGTCAATATTTTATAAAGTTTTAGTCTTCAGTTACTTATTTTATTATTTGTGTTAATATTTCCTGTAAAAATAACATATTAGTGGATTGTCATTAATCTAAGTCTTTCTTCCTGTGTTATTGACACGAGTGGTCTGTTATTATTGAGTGTGCTTACGTCGTTCGTCCAGGCCTCACGGCTCAGTACTCAGTTTATGTTTTGCGGCGTGCAGTTGCAGCTGTAGCGGGTATAATAGCTTAGTACTGACAAAGTCATTTGTGCACTGTTATACAGTTACTAAATTTAATAGTTTTCGGCGGTGTTTCGTGCTGTTTGTGGCGAAATAACGATTTAATAAACTTTTGGAAAAGTTCCCTCGTAGTACTTTTTTAGAGTTTTATGTGCGTTGAAGTCGTTTACTATATATCGTGCTTTAGTTTTCAGCTGACTTTCTTATTGCTTCTAGTGAAATCTTTCAGTAAAAGTTTCATTCAATGTTTTAACTCCATTGAGAGTCCACGTAACCGCTTCAATTTTTGGTTTTAGCTAATAATTTTGTGATGTTTTGCTGGTATTGGTATTAGCTGTGATGTTGTAGTTGCTTTCTTAGTAGACAAAGAATTTCGAGACCGCTGTTGTTATTTCTATAAGTAGTTCTACCGGTGTAACTGAACTTAGGTAACGTAGACGTACAAATGGTTCAAATGGCTCTGAGCACTATGGGACTTAACATCTGTGGTTATCAGTCCCCTAGAACTTAAAACTACTTAAACCTAACTAACCTAAGGACATCACACACATCCATGCCCGAGGCAGGATTCGAACCTGCGACCGTAGCAGTGACGCGGTTCCGGACTGAGCGCCTAGAACGTAGAGGTACAATTTTTATTATCACTAACTGTAAAATTTTACCATGAGTGTGAAGTGAGGGTTCTGTCATTGGGGGGGAATGCAGTGGGGAAGCCAGTGGGAACTCTAGTGAGATCCTCTCCTGGGAATGTAGAATCTCTAGTAGAAATAAGTTGATAGGGGAGCAGGAGCGTAAGTTCTGTGCCCTTCACGTGGAGTTACAACACGCAAAGGAGAAACTAGATAGGTTGAGGAGGGTGAAGGGTGGTGGGTAATGGGAACTGGCAGCTGGCCAGAAGGCAGCTAGGAGGAGGAAGTATTCAGACAGTTATACTTTGCGCATATGCAGTAGATTTGAATGACTGTCAGAGCTGAGTGGAGAGGAGTCTCTTGTAGCTGTAGATACAGGGATCATGCAGCGGTCCTCAGAAGTTAGGGGGCCTAGGTTAGTTGCAAAGTCTAGCAGAAAGAAGAAGGTTCTGCTACTAGGTAGTTCGCACGCTAGAGGTGTGGGCTAGCAGTTGCAGGAAGTATTGGCGAGTGAGCACCATGTTACCAACATTGTGAAGACTAGTTCGGTTGGCTCGGGTGAGTAACAGCGTAGCGGATTTATGTAGGAATTGTACAAAGGAGGATTAGGTAGTGATAGTGAGTGGAGCAGGGAACAATCTTGATAGGGACGAGGAATATGATGTAGGTGGCGATCTGGTAAAGATAGCTACTTAAACTAGTGGCACTAATGTGCATTTCGTGCAACTGTTTCAGCGTCATGATTGGCCTCATCTTAATGCGTTAACATGAGTCTGGAGAGGGCACTTATGGCAGAGGGCCAGGGTCTCAGTGGTGCCATTTGGGTCTATCAATAGGTCAGGTTTCTCTAGGCAAGGGCTGCACCTCAATAGTTATGGGAAGGGGAGGTTGGCAAAGCTTATAGATGACAGTGTAGTGGATTGTGGTGGTATCACTCATGGAAAAATTCCTATGGTAGTTGGTGTTAGAGGTGCACCTTTTGTAGACTGAAGTCAGCTGATAGGTATATCTGTTTAAAGGAAGTCTCTCTAAGTGCTCACCTTCAGAGGACGTCATGTTTCCAAGTAGAGAAAGAATTAGCATATTTCATCAAATATAAGAGGTATTAGAGATAAAGTTAGTGAATTGTTCATAGATGTTGACTCTGAAGATATTGGTATGTCGGAGCACGACTCAAATACTTTGACAATTCAGAGGCGTCCTTTACCAGTATACAGATTAGCTGGCTGTTTTTCAAGGAGATCCTTGCAGGGACGAGGGAGTGGCTGTGTACTTAAAAAACAGTATTCCATTTGAGTCCATAGAGGTATCACGACACTGCACTGAACACGTATTTGAAAGTTGTGCAGGGGCAGTTGAATTTAGTGAAACTAAACTTCTAATTGTTGTTGTTTATAGGTCCCCTAACTCAGACTTCAGAGCATTTCTGGTCAAGCTAGAGAGGGCTCTTGATTCACTTTGTAGGAAGTACCAGAACTTGGTTGTATGTGGAGACTTCGATATGAATTTTGTATATGGTGGTGCAAGAAAAAGGATGTTGGCAGATCTCCTAAATTCATATGATCTGATGCAGACTGTGTTTTCTCCAACTAGGGTACAGGAGAACAGTAGCACAGTCATAGACAATATTTTTATTCATTCTTCATTACTAGATGGGCATTCTTTTAGTAAAACGGTAAATTGCCTTTCAGACCATGATGCAAAAATTTTAACACTAAAAGGCTTTTGTATTCAAACAAATGTCACATGTAATTACAACCTATGTAGGAAAGTTAATCCAACAGCAGTAGAGAGTTTTTTAAACCTTGTCAACGAACAAGAGTGGCAAGATATTTATAGTGCTCATAACTGAGATGATAAATATAAAGCTTACCTTAACACATTTTCATGCTCTTTTAGAGTTGCTTTCCAATAGAACGTTCTAAATGGGTTACCAGCAGTAATAGGCAGTCCGGTTGGCTGACTAGTGGGATAGGGATATCATGTAAAACAAAGTGGGAATTATATCAAAATGTCAGAAGTAGTCACAATCAAGCTGGAGTAGCCCAGTACAAACAGTATCGTAAGGTGCTTAAAAATATTGTTAGGAAGACAAAGAGTATGTGGTATGCAAATAGAATAGCTAATTAAAACCATTTGGTCAGTCGTAAAGGAAGTGTCTAGTCAGCAGCACAAGGTCGACGATATAAAGTCAGTTCGAAGTAAAAATATTTCTGTTACTGATAAATCAGATATATGTACAGTATTTAACAATCACTTTTGAGAATTTCTGGTGAATTAAATAAGGAATCATATAACTTTCTTGCCAAATGCCTTTCTGAGATTGATGTCTGAAATACTACTTTGTGATACAGACAAGGGGAAGATTGAGTTAATAATTAAATCACCGAAGACTATGGACTCTCATGGGTATGATGGAGTGCCTAGCAGAATATTAAAGTACTGTGCTGCACAGGTTAGCCCTGTATTTAGCCATACTTGTAATTTTTCCTTTAGGAATGGTCAGTTTCCTGAACGATTAAAGTACTCAGTAGTAAAGCCGCAGTATAAAAAGGAAGAAATGGATAATGTAGACAACTTTAGGCCTATTTCTATGCCATCAGTGGTTGCTAAAGTTGTTGGAAAGGCTGTGTATGTAAGGGTATTTGATCATTTTATATCACACGATTTTCTACCAAATGAACAGTTCGGATTTAGAAGCCGCTTAACAACTGAAAAAGCATTATCCTCTTTTCTCTGTGAGGCACTGGATGGGTTAAACTAAAGGTTTCGAGTGCTATGCATATTTTTAGATATAACTAAGGCGATTGATTGTATTGGTCACAAAATATTGCTCCAGACGTTGAACCATTACGGAATAGGGCGAGTAGCTCACAATTGGTTCACATTTAGCAGCAGACAGCAAAAGGTCATTATTCACAATGTTGAGAATGGCTGTGATGTGGGGTCTAAAGGGGGTTCAGTCAAGTGGGGGGTGTCCCAGGGATCAGTGGTGGGGCCACTCCTGTCCCTTATTTATGCAAATGATATGCCCCCTAGTATGATGGGTAACCCTAAAATATTTCTGTTTCCTGATGACACTAGCTTGGTAGTAGAGGATGTTGTGTGCAGCATATGCTCGGTTTCAAATAGTGCAGTACACTACCTAAGTTCATGGCTTGTAGAAAATAAACTAACGCTAAATCACAGTAAAACTCAGTTTTTACAGTTTCTAACACACAATTCAACAAAACCTGATGTTTTAATTTCAGAGAATGGTCATATGATTAGCGAAACCGAACAGTTCAAATTTCTAGGTGTTCAGATAGAAAGTAAATTGACGAGGAAATCCCACGCTCAGGATCTTGTTCAAAGACTTAATGCTGTCGTTTTCACAATTCGAACGGTATCTGAAGTGAGTGATCGTTCAACACTAAAATTAGTCTACTTTGGTTATTTTCATTCACTTATACCGTATAGTACTATATTTTTGGGTAACTCTTCCCATTCTAAAAGGATGTTTTTGGCTCATAATCGGGCGGTTCGGGCAATAAGTGGTGTAAGTTCACGAGCCGCTTGTCAACCTCTGCTCACGAGTCTGGGTATTTTGACATTGGCCTCTCAATATATATATATATATATATATATATATATATATATATATATATATATATATATATATATATATATTCCTTGCTGCCATTTCTTGTTAGCAATATCAGCTTATTCCCAAGAATAAGCAGCTATGACTCGGTTAATACTCGGCAGAAATTAAACCTGCATTTGGATCGTACTTCCTTAACTCTCGTGCAGAAAGGTGTCCAGTATACTGCTGCATCCATTTTCAATAAGCTTCCACTCGAATTCAAAAATCTTGGCAGTAATCCACGCGCCTTCAAATTGAAACTGACGAGTTTCCTCATGGGTCACTCCTTCTATTCTGTCGAGGAGATCCTTGAAAAATCAAGCTGATTCTTGTTGTATTGTTGATTGACTTTACTTAAACTTATGGACTGACTTTTTTCGGGTTCATAAACATCTTATTTTTTCTGTTATTACTTTTATGCTGTAATTTCATGTACTGAGATGTTCCATGGCCTTGGATATTTGCTCCTCAATTTGCTGCTACGGGACTTGACGTGTAAATAAAAAAAAAACAGTCTGTAGTTATTTTGATGATAACATAAACATAATATAGTTCTAACTGACCGAATTTGGACCCTCCTTCTCCGGAACACTATTATAATGGAGAACAGTACCACACTGGATACAACAATGTTATGATGTATGGGTGTGAAGCAGAGAGCTAAGAAGCATGAGACCGGTGAATTAGTTTGCTCAACAGTGTTCAGTAAGGAACCAAAAGAAATATTTAAAGCAATTTTTTTTAGTCATTAGTCTTCTGACTGGTTCGCTGCGGCCCGCCACGAATCCCACTAAAATGCCAAACTCTTTATCTCAGAGTAGCACTTGTAATCTACGTCCTCAATTAATTGTTGTAATTATTCAAACTTCTGTTTTCCTCTACGTCGTTTACCCTCTACGGTTCACTCTAGTACCATGGAAGTTTTTCCCTGATGTCTTAACACGTCTCCAATTTCTGCTACTTCACATTGTTTTCGTCTTTCTTCGATTTACCCTCAACCTGTATGATGTACTCGTTATACTGTTCATTCCATTCAATAGATTCTGCAATTCTTCTTCCCATTCGCTAAGAATAACAAAGTCATTAGCCAATCTCATCATTGATACCCCTTCATGTTCAATTTTAATTCCACTCTTCAACTTTTCTTTTTATTTCCGTCATTGCTTCTTCGATGTACGGACTGAGCAGCAGGGTCGAAAGAATACATCCCTGTGTTACACCCTTTTTAATCCGAGCGCTTCATTCTCAGTCTTCCACTTCTATTTTTCTCTCTTGTTTCTCGTACATATTGTATATTACACGTAAATCCCTATAATAGTTTACTCCTATTTCTCTCAGAATTTCCAGTACCTTGTACCACTGTACATCGTCGAACGCTTTTTTCAGATCGACATATCCTATTAACGTGTCTTGAGTTTTTCCCAGTCTCGCTTCCCTTATCAAGCGCAACGTTAGAACTGCCTCCCTGGTGCTCTTACCTTTCCTAAAGGTTAACTGACCGTCATATACCACTTCCTCAGTTTCCTGACCCATTAATCTGCATATTATTGGTCTAAGGCTCTGCAGTCATGGACTGTGCGGCTGGTCCCGGCGGAGGTTGGAGTCCTCCCTCAGGCATGGGTGTGTATGTTTGTCCTTAGGATAATTTAGGTTAAGTAATGTGTAACCTTAGGGACTGATGACCTTAGCAGATAAGTCCCATAAGATTTCACACACATTTGAACATTTTTTTGTATATTATTCTTGTCAGCATGTTGGGAGCATGACCTGTTAATCTGATTCTTCGATAGTTTCGCACTTACCAGCTTTTGCTATTTTAGGAATAGTGTGGATGATGTTCTACCGAAAATCTGCTTGTATGTCACCATTCTCATAGATTCTACATACCAATTAAAAGAATCGATTTGTTGCTACTTCAGCCAGTGATTTTAGGGATGTCGATGGAATGTTGCCTGTCCCTTCTACCTTATTCGGTCGTAAGTCCTACAAAGTTCTTCAAAATTCTGACTCTAATACTGAGTTCCTACGTCTTCCACATCGACTCCAATTACTCCTTCTATCACGTCAGATAAATTCCCCTTCATAGAGACCTTCGATGTACTCTTTCCACCTATCCATTCATTCCCCTGTGTTTAACAGCGGAATTTATACTGCCCTCTTGAGATGTCGCTTTTAATTACGCCGAAGGTTGATTTGACTTTTTCATATATTGAGTCAGTCCTTCCGACGATCATTCCTTTTTCGATTTCTTGACAATTTTCCTGCAGCCATTTCGCCTTGACTTCCCTGAACATCCTTTTTAATACATACCAAAGTCATGTATATTGCCGTACTTTTTTCTTTCCCTGAACTTCTTCCTACTTCCTCCCTTCGTCAACCAGTTGAAGTATTTCTTCCGCTACCCTTCTTCGCAGTTAACGTCCCAGTACCTACGTTTGTCTTTTCAACTTTTGTGGTTACTGTTTTTAGAGATGTCTACTGAGGAATTCCTTACCGCAGTATCCACACCTTTACCGAACTTGAAACTTGTCTCACCCTTCCTACTTCAGTATCCCAGTTCCTTCCACGCTGATCCTTCTGTATGATTTTCTTCAACTTCAGTCAATTCTTAATCATTACTACATTGCAATCTGAGTCTATCTCTCCTCCTTGGCACGTTTTACAGTACAGTATTTGACTTTGAAACGTCCCCTTAGAACAACTATACATGACTGTGCTTAAACTGACACACAATATGAAACATCCCCTTAGAAAAATTTATGAATTACTGTGCTGATAAACCTCTTACATTATTTGCTTTTCAAACAGCTGGGCAGAACTGAACGCACTCAGACATTTCGCTCTTTACCTATTCTGATCAACACTAAACTGACACACAACATTTTTAGCGCAACGCAATCTGACTTTGAAAAATCCCTACAAAAGAATGGCGCTGACTAACATTAACCTATACGTTTCACAAATCACTTACCTCACAAAAATCTTGGTTGCTCGAACTACTGGAATACAGCGAGCGCCACTACTGCCAGCTAAATAAAAGAAGGCACTAACTACTAATAGGCATAGTTATCAAATGAAAGATTATGATAGAGAACAAACTATGTATTTACCTCAATAGTATTGAAAAGTCATAATATATATAGCGGTTCATGACATCCAGTCTTACAAATGTACTGTTTCTGATGGACACACGTCCAGATCACCCGCTCTCAAAAATCCGCCATCTCACTTCCCCACATCCACCACTGCTGGTGGCTCACCTCCAACTGCGCAAAGCTACCCGCTGTTTACATCCAGCTGCCCAACACTACAATGGCAGACAACAATGCAAACTAGCCACATACTGCACACACCACAGCCAGTGATTTTCATACAGAGCGCTACGTAACGTTGCCAACAAGAAAACCTAAACAGCCTACTTACATAGCCCCCATGCTCCCCACAAAAAATTTTACAAATTGTTTTGGGCAGTGGCCAATAATGATTTGATAAAGTTTTTCATAATTACAATAACAAAGATATCAAATGCACACTCTTATTGATACAATGTTTGTCAAAAGCTAAAATTTTCTCACAGTCCATAAAGACAGTCCTGATCATTCATCACAGTAAAATTGCAGTGTTTTTCTCAAAGTCTGAGCAGTAAAAGAAAATGTACATGGAAGTAGTGGATTTCCATGCAGTCTTGAAGAAGTAGTGTAGTCCTTCCAACGGAAAGACAGTGCTGACTCTCGACATGCAGACAGGTAATGGGCCACAACAGAGCAAACCCACAGCAGAGTCATTCGAAGTTTTGAAGAATATTGGTAGGTAGGTCATCACAGAGTAGACCCACTGTAGTCCTGGTAGAGATTACAGTATTGGTAGGCCACCAGAGGTGCAGACCCACTGTAGTCCTGGTAGAGATTGTGGTATTGGTGGGCCACCAGAGGTGCAGACCCACTGCAGTCCTTGTAGAAATAATGGTACTGGTGAGTCAGCAAAGGTGTAGACCCACTGTAGTCCTTGTACAAATAATGGTATTGGTGGGTCATCAAAGATGCAGACCCACTGTAGTCCTTGTAGAGATGGCCAGCAGCCATCTGTTGTGACTGTGCAGGTGCACAATCACCATTGAAGAGTCTTTCAGATAATATAACAAGTCCATAACCACCACCTGTGCACTCACAAAGTTTCTGGAGTTGTCCTTAGAACCAGCAATGCTGTTATCCAGTCCCTTGCTGAATTATTAACACATGTGCAAACACTAACAGTCCCTACTTCTCACATATTGTCCATATACTATGACCAACAGAAACTTACAAGTTAATAATATGATGAACTGGTGTCAATTACAATTTTATAACATAAGAATACAACAACAAAGGTACAAAATACATCATTAAAGAACATAATAATACAGATAACATTTGTGGTACAAAAGAATCGAAATAACATATACATCAGTGCTACAGGAATTATGACATGAGTAAATATATAAAAGATCAGAATAACTTTTGAAACATCAACTTCACACATAGCATTAAAACAAAACAGAACAAATAATGTCTAAACATCTTTACAAAGTAAATAACATAGTATTAGAAAAATTCTACAACATAACAACATCAGCTAAACACATAAAGACAGGAAAAACACAAATACACAAGGGTACACAAACACATAGAGGGATAAGACAAAAGGAAAGGACAGGGTTTGTTTTACTGCAGTATATTGCATGGAGATCGCCCTTCGTTCATCACTATTCTCAAAAAGTCCTATCTAAGCCTGCTTTCTGTATTCTGTTCACATCCTCTTTCAAAAATAGTTTTTCTCCACTGTACACTACTTTTTTTTTGCCAAACCATTTTCTTATCGATTCTCAATGCATTTCTTCCAATTCATCATACTTAGTTTCTTATATAGTCTACCCCCTCTTAAGCTAACATAATCTACTGAGCTCAGATGCTAAACTAAGGGACGAGGCAATGCAGCAGCACAAAACAAATTAACACAAACAGCAATGACAAAAAAATGCCAATTTGCAAAGCAAGCAGCAGAAAATCTAAATTAACAGATAAAATGCGAAATTACAACTAATATGAGCCAATGTGCAGCAACAAGAAAAATAAATCAGTAGTAAAACTCGCTTAACAGAGTAATACAAAGTTAAATTTAGTAGCACTATGCCTGGTACACAGCAGCATCAAATGCAATAACTTATACCTAAACATGACATAGCTCAAGCATAAAAAATATTACACTAAAGACAACAATGCAGACAAGGGAAATGTATATTCACATCTTAATGTCTATGTAATTAAAGTGGGGCACCACAACTTATTCTACGAGAATTATTACCAAGTAGTTGAAAAGAAAATTATGTATGCAAATCCTGTGAAGCGAAATGATTATTTGTGCTCTTTTTTTTAAGAAAGTACATCATAAACGTATTCTTTACTGGGTCTGTAGACAGAAAATAGTGATATTAGTACATCTATTAAATTTTATTTTAACCAATGTTGCAGTGCAACTAGAAACTTGATATTAAACAAAATGAGCATATATATATATATATATATATATATATATATATATATATATATATATATATATATATATAAGCAACATATGAAACGTCATTCACTAGGCAAATGGCGTCTCCAAAGGCGTCTCCTAAGACAATAGATGTAAAATGTTTCTCATCATTTCATTAGGCATTTTAGTAAATATCATAAATTACGAGCTCCACAGTGTAATCATATGTTTTCAAGTTTGAGCGTGTCATATTTGCGATGCTTTCTACAAAGGAATGTCAATACCGAGGATAATGGCCCCTTTTTTTCTCCACCTGTGCCTCTGAAAGGCACACACTAATGGCTTTTTTCCAGGCGACTCTCGCGCAGCTGGGTGCCCACGACTCATTACATGAAGGTGGTCACTTAACTTTCTTATTGATATATTTATGACACCAGTTTGCATTACAGTGACAGTCTCATACAAAATATTTCACAGGTCGAGAATTTGTGTTGCAAATGTGTAGAAACAAAATCCTATGAGTATAACAGTGTTCAAAAAGTTTTTGTCGGCATTGTGATACATTCGCACATTTACACACATTTCATAACTCTTAAAGTACGATTCTTGGTTTCCAACATCCTTTTCCACAAATCAGAGTCACTAACCACTACTCATTATTCATATACATATTCATCGACACTTCGTCAATATTTCGTGATAAGAATACGTAGCATAATCAAATTCCTCATATACGGTAGCATCATCTTATTGATCATAAACATACCTCAACAGCATAATACACATCGTCGTCGTAAAAATAACATCATAACACCTCAGCCAAATCTCAAAAACGTCGTAGCTTTCTGCAATAATGTCAAAACCTAAAACAAATCTCTGCTCATTTCAAGAGTGTCATCTACCTCAAACGTACTTTAAAATTATGCTCCCTTACCAAATACATCATTCAAAGCTCTCATAGTATCACAATGGTTCCAAAAAAACATGCACAGTTCACAAAGTACAGACAAAATACAATTTCATAAGTGTGAAGTTACCCAACTGTGTAA
Organism: Schistocerca americana; assembly: GCF_021461395.2. NCBI lineage: Eukaryota > Metazoa > Arthropoda > Insecta > Orthoptera > Acrididae > Schistocerca > Schistocerca americana. The sequence continues at coordinate 7,942,051 of NC_060120.1, read as the reverse complement.
TTGCGTAAACATGTGTCACTGATGTAGTAAAAAAAATGTTTATCTCTCAGTTAAATGATCCGATAGCTGTGTAATTTGTGTGTTAGAGAAATATGGTACCGATGTGTAAAGTTGTATAAGCAAATATCACATTAGCTAGGGCTCCTTGTGCTTGCCAAACACATGGTACACAAAGTAAGCGTGTACCCCCTGAGGATTAATGTAATTATACCCTCAGGTGTTACAGATTACAGCAATGGAATGAAATGTATCACGGAAAACCTTTATATCATTGTACTTCAAATATCTTTAAGAATAAATGATTTAAGTGTACTGTAGCGCTAAACTATGCGTCTTGTTGTAAGGTAATCTCTGTGGAAGTGTCGTAGTTATCGTCCTCCAAAAGCTAAGTTCTGCAGAAGTCAATGTACTTACCTCATGATAAACAAAAGTGAAATGCTTTGCGTATAGATATCTTAGTTATTACGCTTATTGCCATGATGAAGAAGTACTGTGCTGTCACGTATTGTTGTGCTACGGAAAAGACTGTCTCATTGCAGCTATACCACAAAAGTTACTACTAAAACATGTTTTACTTTACAGAAGAATTCAGAAAAACTGTGCAGATATAAAACAGATACACCGCAAAAGCAACACTGTAAATTGTTACTCATTAGTAGCGTCGTGATAAAATCGTGTAGCTGTCATCTGGTATCTCACAGAAAGTACTTTAAATCCAGAATGTATTTTCAAGTAAACCAAAATGTTACATTAAAATCTCATTAGCAGTACTGGTAAATGTTTTAAGTATGTTAGCCTTATAGTCGTTACATAATCATGCAACTAACAAGCAAGAATGTACACACACAATAACACTGTGTCGTCTGTTCACAATAACAATGCATTTGTAATTTGTGTTTAAGTAAGTTCTCTTGGTTCTTGACTGGATATTTAACTTCAAACATTGTTGCATGTTAACAGATTCTAAGTCTGACAAAGCATACTAGCAACGTAAAGTGAAAAGTTTTATGGCAAATACTAAGTTAAAAAGCAGATTATCTTTCAATAAACGGTTTTACATGTGAAATGTGGTGTAAACCTTTACTCTTCCTAGTCCGCAGAGTTTCAACTTCAACGCAATTATCATGTGCTATATGTCGGATTCTGTAAGGTGCATTGTAAACTAGAAAGAATTTGTGACTCAAGTGTTTCTTCTTATGTGACAATGAATGAGCTTTAATGAGAACTTTCTGACCAATACATAATTTCTTTGCATTTGCTTTACCGTGTAGTTTTTTCCTTTTGTCTGCTGCAGATTTTATATTTTTAAGAGCCAAATCAATTATGTCTTTGTGTCGAAGTTTATGTGTATTCAGGATAGGTACAAGCTTTCTGATTCTGTTCGGTGGTTCTTCATTCTTCAGTACAAGAGTAGGTGGTAAAGCAGTGGAATCATGAGGCATTTCATTCAGCACATTTTGAAATAAATGTAAATATCTGCCCCAATGCTGGTGCTTTCTGTGACAATAAAGTCTGTAAAGCTTATTGATTTCTTTCATAATCCGTTCAGACGGGTTACAATGTGGTGAGTACAATGAAATAAAAACAGGTTTGATTTTATGGTTCCGAAGCATGCGTGACCAAACAGCAGATCTGAATTGAGGTCCGTTATCTGAAATGACTTTGCTAACGTGTCCAACTTCACGTAAGAAATTTTTAACAAAGGCGTTGGATACAGACCGTCCAGTGGCATTACGTAACGGTGTGAAAGAAACAAATTTTGAAGTAAGTTCAACAGCGACTAGAACGTACGAAAATCCATTAGATGTTCTGACAAGCGGTCCCAAGAGATCAACAGCAGCAAATTCTTTTAACTTAGAAGGAATGATAGGAAACAGCGGAGCACGATAGGAGATAGTAGATGGTTTCGCCTTTTGACAAACTTTACAAATAGACAGACTCTTCGAATTCTCTTTTCCATATTGTTAAAATAACAAGTCGTTCGAAGAATATGATTACATTTTCGTGGGCCAAAATGTGCATAGCTGAAATGAATGTACCAAATGAGCTTATTAACAAAATCGTCAGGAATGCAAAGTCCCATAGCTTGTCATCAACAGTGCAGTGTTTGAACAGTATGTTGTTTCTAACCAGATAATAATGCCGAATCTGTGTGTGTGTCTTTTCATGCCATTTGCTCTTGATGTCTTTCCAAGTCGGATCTTTATCTTGTTCATGAGCAATGTCCTTTAAAGATGTGGTGATGAAGTTTTCAAAGGCGACTTTCTGAATGTAAAGATTACTGAAATTTTTCTCGAGGATGCCTTCTGTGTTACTTTTCTCAAGCCCAGCCGGTGCGCGTGACAGTGCGTCCGCAACAATGTTCTCCTTGCCGGGAATGTAGACTATTGTGAAGTGGAATTCTCGCAGAAACAATGCCCAACGTTTTAACCTGTCATGATTTAATTTTGAAGACATAAGAAATTGTAATGCACGATGATCACTGTATACTTTTACGTGCTTACCAGAAAGAAAGAAACGGAATTTGTTAAAAGCTCAAACGATAGCTAAAGCTTCTAATTCAGTAACAGAATAATTTTTTTCAGGTTTTATTAGCACTCGGCTAGCAAAATCAATGGTTTTCTGAACGGTAGTGTCATTTTCTATGGCTTCTTGAAATAAATGGGCACCAAGACCGACTTTAGAAGAATCCGTGCTAAGGCAGAAATCTTGTGACAGATCTGGATGAGCTAGTATTGGCGCGTTAAGTAGCGATTCTTTCAAAGAATTGAATTCCAACTGTGCTTGTTCGTCCCAGTTCCAAATAGAATTTTTTCCAGTGAGAGAACAAAGTTTTGGTGTAACAAGAATTTGCTTATTCAGAAAACGACGGTAGAAATTTACGAGACCTAGAAAACTGCGGACTTGTTTTTTTGTGGATGGAACTGGAATGGCTCTGATTGCTTCTTACTTTTCAGGATCCGGCCGAATGCCTTCGGAAGAAATAATATGTCCCAAAAACCCCACCTTTGACCAACCGAATTCAGACTTTTCCAAGTTAACTGTAATTCCAGATTCTGCAAAAATACGTAACAAACTGTTGAGGATGCGATTATGTTGTTCCCACGAAGCTTCTGCTATTAGAATATCGTCCACATATAAGGTGATGCGACGTTTTAAGAACTCAGGTAATATGGAATTTAGCCCGCGAATGAATGCTGCCGAAGAAATGTTCAAACCAAAAGGAAGTTTCCGAAACTGATAACAAACGCCGAAACAAAGGAAAGCTGTGTATTTTCTACATTCTGGATTAAGTTCGATCTGATAAAAGCTGGATCTGAGATCAATGGAAGACAACACTTTTACACCATTAAAATTTTGAAGAAGTTCTTCCAACGTTTGCGGCCTGTCTGTTTCAGGAATAATGATAGTGTTGATTTGTCTCGAATCTAAGACAAGCCTGATCGATCCATTTTTCTTCTCAACAACATGTAATGGACTGTTGTATGAGCTTAACGCTGGCTCAATAATGCCCTCGTCAAGCATAGATTGTATTTCTGTTCTAACACGGTCCCTATAATGTGCTGGAATTACGTATGGTCTAACACAAAATTTAGTATACTCACGAACACGAAATTGGTATCGAAATCCCTTGATTGTTCCTGTTTTGTGAGTAAAAACTGTGGAATGTGCTTGTGAATTAACTCATTAGTTTCAAATATGCCGTCAATACCATCCCTGTCAGTACTTGCAGAGTCATTGTTAGTGTCTAGTTCCGTAGAAAATTCCGAACTGTTGTCTAACAGAAGGTAAAGCCGATTAATTTCCTCGTCATGGTTTGAGAGCCAATCTTCAAATTTCAAAGCTATTGACTTACCTTCTTTCTCTAAACTTATTTCAGCATAATTTCCGTCGACAATAATGGAACAATTAGAAAGTTCATAGAGGAGCTGTGGCTTTGACAAAAGAATTCTAAGTTGGTTTGTTGGCGTACATCTACACTTTTTCCAATGATTGCACCTTGTAATTTAATCTTACGTAACGGAAGTGTGGGGCAATCGTTCGATTTGTTGCATTTGCTAAAAGCTGTTTCACTAATTACTGAAATGGGACTGCCAGAGTCAAGTACTGCCGTAAATTTTACGTCATTGACAGTAATGTGAATCACAGGATATGCAATGTTGTTATGTTTTACGTCGTGTTCCCGGAGTAAGATGTCCCTAATGTCTTCCATTTTTACGTAATTACTAGCTACGGCAGCTGCGTCGTCAGTTTCATAAGTACGTTTTGTGGCTGCCAGCGGTTAGAGTCATTGCCTATTGTCTCTTTGTTGGCGCGCGTCGTTATTGGCATTAGGAGACCTAACTTCTACAAATTCACCTTGTCGAGAGGGCCCTGCTCTGTTTGAATCCCGCCAGTTCTGATGCAAATCAGGTCTGGCGTTACGATCATATCATCTGTCGTCATGTCGGTAGATTCCACAGTTTCTTTCTTGTCGGTCACGTGGTGGAGAATTTCTCCCTGAATCGTAACTGCGCGCTGGACCGTTGCATCTAAAGTTATTCTGTCTCCCTTGATAATAATTATTTTGGTTCCCATATTGTCTGTTTCTCTGATTGTCTCTGTGATAGTCATTACCGCGGAGAGGTGATCTTTCCATGTGATTATTACTACTCTGCCAACGGTTGTCATACGGGTGGTGTCTGTTTTGGTCACGATTTACGTTGTAAGAATAGCCTTGTCGTGTATTATTTCTGTCATCGCGGAATTGTGACAGATGTGACCTGTAATTGGTTTGCTCCTATTTTCGCATTCCGCGATTGTCAGTGTCAATTTCCAGTTCTTGTAACAGTCCCTGAAAAGCTTCAATGTCGTCTTTGCAACGTCCTGCTAAAATAATATGTCGTAAATGTTCAGGCAGTATGATTAAGCAAATGCGGATGAGTTCTGAGGGGCTGTCTGGGTTTGAAGGATACTAATTCTTATGCAACATGTCTTCAAAATATATCACAAGACTGGAAAATTCAGATTGTTCGAAATGTTTCATCATTATGATGCAATGTTTTACTCGATCTTGTGTAGCTTGAGACCAACATGCTGAGAGGAAGGCATGATAAAATTCTCCTTCACTGTGGCTATCGTGAATGACCGATCACATTCTTACAGCTGGTTCATTCTCTAAATCGCCACACATAAATTCTAACCTGTGCTCCAATGACCAGTTGGGAGGAAAACAATGAGAGAATTGATGAAGCCATGCTTGTGGATGAATGTCGTTGTCAGAATTCTTAAATGTTTTGAATTTACGTGTAGTAATGAACAGCTTATAGTCAAAATTATCATGTCGGCGAGTTGCATATCGGTCATTGTTACGTCGTTTCGGCGGTTCCATTTCAAAATCCAATGCGCCTTGCCAATTTCTTTCATAATTTCCGAAGTTTCCTGTATTATTATTTTGTGGTTGTTCCGTATTTCTATGTCCCTCTTCCCGTACTGGAGCGCGAGTGTCCTCTGAAATACGTAATTCTTGTATTACCTGTGTCAGCTGATCTTGCACTTCCCGGATTTCTCTTTGGTGTTGCGTATTAATTTGATTCTGATTTTGTTTGAATTTCCTAATTTGTTCGCACTCTTCTGTGTCATTAAAGACTACCGGTTTTGTGTCATTCAGATTATCATCTACCTTCGTAGATAAATTATGTAGCTGATCCGAAAGTTCAACTACTTTCTGTTCATAATGAACTAATTTCCTACATGTGTCTTTCTGAACCAATTTTCAGAGTATCTACTGTGTCCTTTAAGTTTTCCTGAGTTTTTGCGTAACCAAATCGGTAGATGCAACTGAGTCCATTTTAGCTTGCAAGGTCTCATGATTTTCATGAACAATAGTTTGCAGTTCTTTTATGGCTGCTTCGTGATTCTGTAATGCATTTTCATGCCGCGAAAAAATAGGTTGAAAATGCTCACAAATTTGTGTTTTTACGTCATTACAGACTTTTTGACATTTAGATTCAATGTTATGTGACTCAGTAGTTAAATCTTCACGCGTTTGTTCAAGCGTGGTGTCTAACTTCCGAAGATTTTGTTCCATTGTGTCTAACTTTTGAAGCTTTTGTCCCATTTGTTGCATTAACTGTAATAACAGTGCACTGGTGTCTGAAACATGTTCCTCAGTGCTATTCGGCAGTGCATATGAACCGGCAATATTCGCATTTTGAAAAGCAGAAAATGTGTCTTGATTTCTTTGAGAAAACGGTGAGGACGCAAAACCTGAATCTACAGTATTTGCAAGATTGTGTCCTGTCATTTCGGAATCCTGAGGCGAGCTGTTGCCGACCGATCGATCGATAATGGTTCCCTGTTCACTAATTGTTTCACTGCCTAAACCGTTATTTGCAGCCCGCTCCATTTCCCTATGCACAATTACCAAATTACTACTTTGAACATTAAGTTAATTCATTACATGGGGGCGCTAACACACTGCTTGCGTCTTCACTGTCATTTCTCAGTTTACTTTGGAGCCTAGTACTACGTTTTTCACACGCCATTATTATCATAATATTTCACACGACAACACAGAAAAACACAATATGAAGAGCAAAAATAAGAGAACACAGTAACATAGCATTGAAAATAATATCTAGTTAATTGCAAGCGCAGCTGCGAAATACTTGGTGCAAATTTACATGCGCGCCACACCTGTTTTACTGTACAACAATGACAGACTGCAACTACAAAGGAGATTCTCTCTACAATTACGCGCTAGCAATAAACAAAATCTACACTAATTACCCAAACGACAAGAAAAAATCAGAAGATTCCAGTGAGGTATCCTTGGCTAAGGGTCGACATATGAAACGTCCCCTTAGAACAATTATACGAGACTGTGCTTAAACTGACACACGATATGAAACGTCCACTTAGAAAAATTTATGAATTACTGTGCTGATAAACCTCTTGCATTATTTGCTTTTCAAACAGCTGAGCAGAACTGAACGCACTCAGTCATTTCGCTCTTTACCTATTCTGATGAACACTAAAATGACACACAATATTTTTAGCGCAACGCAATCTGACTTTGAAAAATCCCTACAACAGAATGGCCCTGACTAAATTAAACTATACGTTTCACAAATCACTTACCTCACAAAAATCTTGGTTACTCGAACTACTGGAATACAGCGAGCGCCAAAACTGCCAGCTAAATAAAAGATTCAAACTACTGAAGGCACTAACTACTAATAGGCATAGTTATCAAATGAAAGATTTTGATAGAGAACAAACAATGTATTTACCTCAATAGTGTTGAAAAGTCATAGTGTATATAGCAGTTCATAACATCCAGTCTTACAAATGTACTGTTTCTGATGGACACACGTCCAGATCACCCGCTCTCAAAAATCCGCCATCTCACTTCCCCACATCCACCACTGCTGGCGGCTCACCTCCAACTGCGCAACGCTACCCGCTGTTCACATCCAGCTGCCCAACACTACAATGGCAGACAACAATGCAAACTAGCCATAGACTGCACACAGCACAGCCAGTGATTTTCATACAGAGCGCTACGTAACGTTGCCAATAAGAAAACCTAAACAGCCTACTTACAACTTCGAACCTCTTTGTGACTATGATGTAATCTCCTCGTGTCTCTGGATCTCTCCCATGAATGCTTCCTCCTCTTGTGATTCTGTAACAAAATATTCCCTATTACTAGAAGAAATTTATTGCAGAACTCGAATAGTCTTCCTCCTCTTTTATTATTTCTAACTATTATTGCTACCTGATGATTATTGCTGCTGATGATGTAAGAACACTTTCGTCTGGTAGTGTAGTTTTTTTGCGGTCACTCAGGAAGAAAGAGGTGTAAAACAACTCTAAAGGAGGTAAGATTCGATACTATTGAAATTAAATAAAACAATATGGTATTTTAAATATGTGCACCACATAGACTTGACATTTCTGTTTAATTCACTTGTTACAAATTAAGTGACCCTGCAACAGAATTCTGCTAATATTTTCCACTGCTCTAATAAGGAATCAATAACTCTGTAGCTTCAGAAGTTTCACTAGAATGTACTATATTAACTTTTGGACTCAAGTAATGAAGACTTTGCAGATATGTTGTAAACAAACGATGTTGTTGTTGTTGTGGTCTTCAGTCCTGAGACTGGTATGATGCAGCTCTCCTTGCTATTCTATGCTGTACAAGCTTCTACATCTCCCAGTGTCTACTGCAGCCTACATCCTTCTGAATCTACTTAGTGTATTCATCTCTTCGTCTCTCTCTATGATTTTTACCCTCCGCGCTGCCCTCCAATACTAAAATGGCGATCCCTTGATGCCTCAGAACATGTACTACCAACCGGTCCCTTCTTCTTGTCAAGTTGTGCCACAAGCTCCTCTTGTCCCCAATTCTATACAATACCTCCTCATTAGTTACGTGATCTACCCATCTAATCTTTAGCATTCTTCTGTTGCACCACATTTTGAAAGCTTCTATTCTCTTCTTGTTCGAACTATTTATCGTCCATCTTTCACTTCCATACATGGCTACACTTCATACAAATACTTTCAGAAACGACTTCCTGACACTTAAATCTATACTCGATGTTAACAAATATCTCTTCTTCAGAAACGCTTTCCTTGCCATTGCCAGCCTCTCTACTTCGACCGTCATCTGTTATTTTGCTCCCCAAATAGCAAAACTCCTTTACTACTTTAAGTGTCTCATTTCCTAATCTAATTCCCTCGGCATCACCCGACTTAATTCGACTACATTCCATTATCCTCGTTTTGCTTTTGTTGATTTTCATCTTATACCCTGTAACTAACCACGTTACTATGGGTTATTCCCTATTATTGGGAAAGGAAATACTTATTGCTTATAAAACCAACGTGAGAAGAATAAGGTTGCCACCAACTCAAACCATACAACTAATCAAAGATTTGGTCGAGTCGGAAAATAAATTAATTTGATCACAGACCAAAAATTCACAAAAGATGCATACGTTGTGAGGTCGCTCACAGCGGATACGATGTAATTAATAGTATTGCCCGTGCGCTGTTCACGACAATCAAACATTTAAAATAAAATAGAAAATGCATGAACACTGCATAAGATCAGCTCCCAGCAACACACCTGAAAATATGATTTAATCTAAAGTATTTGTTATAAAATACAAGAGGAGACTAATCACTGGATCTGTGCGTAAGGAAACGCATTGGATGTGCTAACGGGAAAGCTACGAGGTGAGTGGCATAGGCGCAAAAACGTAATCTCGGAACACAAGAGAAAATTGTAGATAAAATCATTTATTCCTAAACTAAGGATGTGAGGCATGTACACGATTCCTGATAACACGTGGTTTGTGGAGGCACAATTTCTAGGTATAGTGCAAAATTCCAACAATATCACATGGAAATGGAAATGTCGTGTGGCTAGGGCCTCCCGTCGGGTAGACCGTTCGCCTCATACAATCATGTTAACATTTTCTAAAACAAACATGCGATCGGACAGTTAGTGATGCCGGTAGCCCAACAACTATAATGTTCTACCACGTGGTTGGCTCCCCACGGACGAAAGACACGGAAAGTAAGGAAAATTTACGAGAAGGCAGGGCTCTAAATATTTAGAAAGGTGAAAGCTTATACAGGCACAGCTGAAGGCAAACAGACATTCATACAGAAGCGAGTGCTCACTTCTTATCGACACCTTTGTGTGGCGCTCTTCCGGCGGATCCAAGTCTGCTACAGAAATTTGCTAAAAGAAAAGTCTGCCAAAGTTTTGCATTCCTTGCTGCGACAAGGCAAAGCAATCTTCGAGATTTGAAAAGCGAGACCAAAGGCTAACAGCTCTCCCCTCGCCAAGTAACAACGCGCCACGCGGTCAGTCTAACTCACCCTTCTTCGACTGGAGCACAGCTGTGGACGCTTCCCGTACCGGCGGCAGACTGTCTCCCGCTTCTCCAGCCTCTTCCTCGCTCCGCGTGGACCGGAAAACCCCAAGATGCCATTTCCGCCACCAACCTAACGCAGGTGGATTTCTCACAAGCAGCGGAAACCTCTTTGCCGACTTGACCACTACGACAGTTGGCTATTCTGTGCAACTGCTACTGAATCTGTACGACTATCGCAGACTTTCTGCAGCAGACTACGCCACCGTCTAGCAACGTGACACACAACCACATTCATTCAATCACACTACTATGAGAGTAAAGAGAATAGAGAAACAAGGAAAAGAAAGAGAAATGGTAATGAAAATGGGCTACCGGACTTATGAAAGGTGGCTAAAGGACCCTTTCAACCCTCCTTTCAAGACTCCATTCCGTTCAACTGCTCATCAAAGGCCTTTGCTGTCTCTGACAGAATTACAACGTCATCGGCGAACCTCAAAGTTTTTATATCTTCTCCATGGATTTTAATACCTACTCCGAACTATTCTTTTTTTCCTTTACTACTTGCTCAATATACAGATTGAATAACATCGGCGAGAGGCTACAAAAACAAACGATACCCTGTGCGAAATACATATAAGGAGAATAGAAGCAACGCTTACTAAGAGAAACATAAAAGCGTTGGAGAGACGGCTAACGAAATGCAAGATTTCTCGTATACAGAAATAAATACTGCACTAGCTTGTAGCAGCAAGGGAGACAACACAAGTAGACTAGAGCTGGGCAAGGGAATATTTGTTCATCGAATGTACTTTTAAAACGTCGAAATGAGACAGAGAAAGCGTGGTACCGTAGCCTAGTGTAGACACTACACAAGGGACAATCGTTCCGAGTCCAGAGGTTGGCACCAGTGGTTCCGCTGTTGTCCGGCGCCGCCCAACCGGCGCCACACGTGTGCCACGCCCCCTGACCCGAGGCGCCGGCGGCGCGACGGGTGACGTGTTTGAGGGACCGCCCGACCGCGGCTGTGCCCACAGACCCGCAGCTCCATCCTGGCAGCAGTCGAGTGTCATCACATCTGCAGTCGCAACCTTCCCTCCCAGGGTAGCACGGCAGAACTGGCCTCAAGACTTACACTGATGAGCCAAAACGTTATGACTACTGCCCGCCGCGAGGCCGATTGCGGGAATCCACTGATGTAAGCGGTTTCGACAAGGGTACATTGTTGTAGCACTGCAGCTGGAATCGAAAACCTCTGAAACGGCGAAGCTGGTCGCCTGTTGGCGTACTACTGTCGAGAGCACCAATGGAAAGTGGTGGAAGGGTGGTGAAACAATGAGTAGCCAGTATGGTATCGGAAGGCCACGTCTCATCACAAAACGTAAAGGTCGTAGGATTGCTCACTGTGTAATCCAGGATATGCAGCGACCTCTGGAACCACTGATGACACAGTACAATGCTGGTGCAAACACAAGTGTTTCGGAGCACATCGTTCAAAGGCCATTCTTGAACACTCAGCACCACATCACACGATCCCTACCTATTCCAGTTGTCAACCAATGACATCGCCACATTTCAGCGGGCACAGTACAGTACCTTTGAGTTTTCACTGTGTGTCAGTAGAAACGTGTCGCGTTTCTCGTTACACATGCACCGCACCACGAATGCAGGCCGGTGAGGGCAGAATTATGCAACAGATTACACTGAGTTGCGCTTCCATGGTAATCTATATTGGTAATCGTAGATATCATGGCAGCAGTGAACTACGTGAACATTACTGCGGACAACCTGCATCTCTTCACGCTTGGAATCTTCCCCTGCGGTGAAGACATCTTCCAGCAGGATAACAATCTGTGTTGCAAGGTCAAAATCGTGCTAGTGTTTTGAGGGGCATTACAGTAAACTCTGTAATTCTAAAGGTGGCAGGGGTAAATACAGCGAGCTAAAGGCTATTTACAATTTGTACACAAACCAGATGGCAATTATAAGAGTCGAACGACATGAAAGGGAAGCAGTAGTTGGGAAGGGAGTGACACGCGGTTGTAGCCTCTCCCCGATGTTATCCAATCTGTATATTGAGAAAGCAGTAAAGGAAACAAAAGAAAAATTCGGAGTAGTTATTAAAATCCATGGAGAAGAAATAAAAACTTTGAGGTTCGCTGATGACATTGTAATTCTGTCAGAGACAGCAAAGGACTTGGAAGAGCAGTTGAATGGAATGGACTGTGTCTTGAAAGGAGGATATAAGATGAACATCAACAAAAGCAAAACGAGGATAATAGAATGTAGTCGAATTAAGTCGGGTGATGCTGAGGGAATTAGATTACGAAATGAGACACTTAAAGTAGTAAAGGAGTTTTGCTATTTGGGGAGCAAAATAATTGATGATGGTCGAAGTAGAGAGGATATAAAATGTAGACTGGCAATGGCAAGTAAAGCGTTTCTGAAGAAGAGACATTTGTTAACATCGAGTGTAGATTTAAGTGTCAGGAAGTCGTTTCTGAAAGTATTTGTATGGAGTGTAGCCATGTACGGAAATGAAACATGGACGATAAATAGTTTGGACAAGAAGAAAACAGAATCTTTCGAAATGTGGTGCTACAGAAGAATGCTGAAGATTAGATGGGTAGATCACATAACTATTGATGAAGTATTGAATACAATTGGGGAGGAGTTTGTGGCACAACTTGACAAAAAGAAGGGACCGGTTAGTAGGACATGTTCTGAGGCATCAAGGGATCACAAATTTAGCATTGGAGGGCAGCGTGGAGGGTAAAAATTGTAGAGGGAGACCAAGAGATGAATACACTAAGCAGTTTCAGAAGGATGTAGGTTGCAGTAAGTACTGGGAGATGAAGAAGCTTGCACAGGATAGAGTAGCATGGGGAGCTGCATCAAACCAGTCTCAGGACTGAAGACCACAACAACAATAACAACAGTAAACTTGCGTTCATGTGTTGGCCAGCGAATGTGGCTGATCTGTGCCCAGTGGAACACATATCGGGCGCCAGCTATGTGCCCTTAATCAATATCCGGTAATTTGCGGGAACTGCTTGACCTGTGGGTAGACATCTGTTGCCACATACTTCTGGGATCCTGTCAAGGAATTGTAGAATCCATGGCAAGCAAAATCTCTGTCGTACTGTGTTTGAAAAGTGGAACAGCACGCTATTAAACAGGTGGTTATAATGTTTTGGCTCGTCTGTGTAGGTTTAATTCTTTTGTTAGGCGTGCATTACAAGCAGGACGCGGCTACTAGGGTAGCGGAGTACGTGTGGCGTGCACATGAGGCTTTTTGAGGTTAGAGAAATCCGTCCTTGGGGTTAAAGACGATTTGCCTGATAACTTAGCTTCAAAGGTTGGTTGATTGATTTAGGGTAGGGGACGAGACAGCGAGGTCATCGGCCCTAGCCACAATGTCATCAGAGAATGTTCGCCGTCGCAGATCAGAGATTGTAAACGTTGATATGATTTTAGTAAACTACAGGAGCATCCAAGGGAAGGTCCAAGAATTAACATCACTTACTGCAACTTACAAAGCACTGATGATAGTATTAGCAACAGAAAGTTGGTTGAAACCGGAAGTTAATGGCAGTGAAATCCTAAGTTCAGAGTGGAATATTTATCGTAAGGATAGTTGGTCGCCAATGGTGGCAGCGCGTTTATTGAAGTAAAGAATTCGTTAAAATCTAGCAAGGATTTCACGGATTCCGACTGTGAATTAAGCTGGGTGAAGTTAAGTATCATAGTTCGGTCAAAAATGGTAATTGGATGCTTTTATAGACTGGGTCAAGAGCTCTAGCCGTAGAGCGCTTCAGACAGAGCTTGCAGAATATATTTAGTAATTTTCCTGATCATGCTGTTGTAATAAGCGTGACTTCAAATTGCAAGGTATAGATTGGGAGTGTCTCCCTATCAAAACTGGTGCCAGAGACAGGGATTCGAGTGACATTGTTCTGGATGTCTTCTCCGAAAATTACTTTGAGCACATAGTTAAAGAACCAACTCTTGACGGTAGCCTATTAGACCTCCTGGCAACAAGCAGGCTTAAACCTATCAAATGAGTTAACTTAGAGAAAGGTATCAATGTTCATAAGGCTGTGATAGCATCTATGACAACGGGTATGACGAAAAATATTAAGAAAGGTAGAAAGATATTTTTGCTTAGAAAGAATGACAGGATACAATTTTCAGAGTATATGAGCAATCAAAATCAAATATGCGGTGATGATGACGAAGATGTGGGAAACAAATGGAAGAAATGCAAAAGAATCGTGTAATCTGCCCTAGAGAAATATGTTCCGAGTAAGGTCTTAATGGATGGGACAGACCCACCTTGGTGTAAGAGGCGTGTTAGAAAACTGCTACGTAAACAAAGAGAACTTCATCTCTGATTCAACAGAAGTAGAAACCTAGCTGACAAATTAAAGCTGAACGAAACGAAAATGAGCGTAATGAGAGCAATGAGACAAGTGTTCAATGACTTTGGAAGTAAACCTTTGTCAACCGATCTGAGTGAAAACACTGAGAGGTTTTGGTCGTATGTAAAATCAGTAAGCGGGTCAAAATCATCTATTCATTCACTCAATGACCACACTGGCACCGAAACGGAAGATAGCAGAGAGAAGGCCGAAATACCGAATTTGGTCTTCCAAAATGGTTTCACCGCAGAAGATCGTAACAGAGTAGCTCCTTTCAATCGTCGTACGAACGTCAAAATGGCAAGTATTGAGATAACCGATCGCGGAGTAGCAAAACAACTACAATCGCTTGGCAGTGGAAAGGTGTCACGACCACATGAGATACCTATAAGGTTCTGCATAGATTATGCAAAAGAATTTGCTCCCCTTCTAGCTGGAGCAACGAAGGGTACTTAGCGACTTCGTGAAAGTGCAGGTCATTCCCGTTTTTAAGAAAGGCCGTAGGACAGTTGTACACAATCATAGATCGATATCGTCGGCGTCAATCTGTTGTAAAATTATGGAACATCTTGTATGCTCAAGAATTATGACGATCTTGGAGAAGGAAAAATCTCCTATATCAAAATAAACGCGGATTGCGCAAACACAGATCCTGCGAATCTCACCTTGCTCTCTTCCTCCATGAAACCCACAGCACTGTAGACAATAGCGATCAGGCAGATGCCGTGTTCCTTGACTTCAGGAAAGCATTTCACACCGTCCCACACTGCCGTTTAGTGAAAAAAATTGGAGCTTATCGAGTATCGGAGCAGATTTGCGACTGGATTCAAGACTTACTTGCAGATAGAACTCAACACGTCGCTCCTAACGGAACAAAATCGAAAGATGTAAAGGTAATTTCCGTTGTACCCCAAGGAAGTGTGATAGGACCGTTTCTGTTTACAATATATGTAAATGACCTAGTAGGAAGCGTAGGATGCTCTATAAGGCTGGTCGCAGATGACGCGGTTGTTTATAGCAAAGTAACAACGCCAGAAGACAGTAACGATTTGCGGAATGGCACCCAGAGAATTGCTGAATGGTGTAGGCTCTGGCAGTTGACCCTGAACGCAAATAAATGTAACGTATTGCGCATACACAAAAAAAGAAATCCACTGCTGTAAAGTTCATGAAAAACCGCTGGAAATAATATATCTGCCGTAAAATATCTAGGAGTAACTATCAAGAGTGAACTTGGGTGAAACGACCATATAAAACAATTAGAGGGAAAAGTAAACGACAGACTCAGATTCATAGGTAGAATCATCAGGAAATGTAACTCATCCACAAAAGAAGTAGCTTATAAGGCGCTTGTTCGACCCATTCATGAGCACTGTTCATCCATCTGGGATCCCTACCAGATAGGACTGATAGAGGAGTTAGAGAAGATCCAACGAAGAGCAGCACTTTTCGTCACGGGATCGTTTAGTCGACACGAGAGCGTTACGGAGATTATCGAGAAACTCCATTGGCAGACGTTAGAAAAGAGGCGTTGTGCATCACAGAGAGATTAACTGTTGAAATTCCGAGAGAGCACTTTCCGGGAAGCGTCGGACAACAGGGAACATATTACACCCTCCTACATACGTCTTGCGTAATGACCATGAGAAGGATATTCGAGAAATTAGAGCCAATATTGAGACTTACCGACAATCATTCTTCCCACGCGCTATACACGGATGGAAGAAGGTTGGAGGGCTCAGTTAGTGGTACAAAAAGTACCCTCCGCCACACACCATTAGGTGACTGGCGGAGTATAATGTAGATGTGGACTGCAAGCCGGAAGTGAATTAAGGTATTAGACTTGTCCCGGCATTGCCAAGGATTTCTATAAGGATTTGGACAAGGATTCATCCCACTGTGTTGAGTATATTGCAATATGCTCAACATAGTAGCTCAGCTATCTCATTCTTTTGATTTGAGCTTCAGATCACCTCGCACTGTCCCGACAGCATACATCACAGTTTTGGGAACGGGACTTTACTTGGTCGCTTCAGAGAGATACTGTTGAAATTGTGTTACTCGAGTGCCTTGGTGTCTACAAGTAAAATCTGTTCCATGGGGAAAACTGACAAGAAGAAGACTGTGTGTATTTTAAATGTAGTACCAATGAATGTTAATCAAATGAATAGCTGAAGTACTAAATGAAGAGTTGTCTGCTAGATCTTGGATGCAATGATGGCGATGCAAAACTTCGAACAGAAGAAGATATTACTTAGTGGGATAGCGTCTACAATCCAAAGAGATGTGCATACGGCGCTGGAAGAACCAGTGGAAGAGAAAAATAATAGCTGCTTACAAAGATCTGAATATGTGGAGCTGAATACAGAGAGAGTAATAGGTGTAGTGGGTATGGAGCAATGGAAAGACAGGCTTGGGCTAACAACGACACCTGAGTCAAACTTGTCTGATAACTAACTCTTTAAAGAAAGAGTATCTACGTCCTTTTAGCAACTTCAGCTAAGAATTCGATAGTATAAAGGCGTTCTAGCTCGTTAAGATAGTGAACTGACTTTGATCAGGAAGCAAAATTTTTACAAGACATTTTATAAACTATTCTTGAACGTGCGTGAAGAATTATAAGAAATTCATCTGTTTTCATTGTTCGCCTTTAAGCAAGTCTTCCCGTCGACAGTGCATGAATCAGCGAACGATAAGTCAGAGAAACATTTATGTCCCCTACCCCCCCCCCCCTCCCAACTCGCAAAATGATTTCTGGTTCTAAGCCGTACACATAACCAAATACAAGGAGATTCTAATGGTACCTGAAGTGATTCTCAAAGGGAAACTGACGTGCTCCGCGATGCACTTCAGATAGTGGTCCTTAATTGCAAAGCACCATGAAGGGCGGTACGAACTGAGTGTCAGAAGGTACATTTCCTTTGCGTTATTCGTCTTACTTGTAAAGTTATTGGAAAGGGAGGAAGGAAGATCGATATTAGTACTCAGATTAGACAAGGATGAGGACGTATATCTGCTGTGCCCTTTCCATCGTGTCTGTCTATGCCTTAAGTGATTTAAGAAACACACGGAAAACCCAAGTCAAAACAACCGGACGGGGATTTGAGCTCTGATCGGCCGCGTCTCCCGTGTACTGATCAGAATGCCACCACATCGGCAACTGTGTCGTCCTGAGTCACCTGTAGAAAGCTACCAATGGCATGAGCTATAACAAGCGCGCTATGATAATGGCGGGCTATTGACAGCAATATAATGTGGGAAGAGCAGTCTACAACAAGGTTGTAGCAAACTAAACAGCTCGCGGTCTGAATGGATAGCGCGTGAATTATATTTCCCTGACAGGACAAGAAACCAGTTTCTGCGCAGATAGCCCGCACACAAATCTCCTTACAAAAAAGAACTGACCGCGTACACGAAAAGGAACACGCAACTGAGGTTGTTGAATATTCATCACAACTAATTTGGTCCTGAAGTAATGTTTGGGGATGTTATCTCTTAAACTCCTTGTAATCTAGAATACCCCTTGCATAATAATTTTTTCTTTGGAGCCTGCAAACTTTTCAACGGATTTACCTTTCCTCCTGTAAGCATTAACGATTACTTCGTTGCATTCAAAATAGACTGCACTGCGTTGGAAACACATTACTATTGGACATAGAAGATATTTATATTATTGTCACTCGTGAACTCAAATCAGCATTTTTTACCGAGGAATAAAATTGTATGGCTCAGAAAAGAGTTCAGTATGCAGCAACAAAAGTCTTTGATCATTTGACCAATAACGTAAACGGACAGGTAGCTAAGCATATTTTAAATTAAATTTAAAATCATTTCTTCTGCACGGCTCCTCCTATTCCATTGATAAAATTCTACTTAAAACTGATAGATAGTAATATACATGGTGAATAACTTATAACTTGCACCGCAAATATTGCGGATATATAAGGTGCTACTGATGTGCGGTTTTCACGGAACGGATCGTTAGGCAGTAAACACATAGTAGTCTTAGAAAATGCATTTCTTGTGCAACCATACAACCCTTTAAATGGAACAATGTCTGATCACACTAACAAACTAAGAATAGGGTAAATTAGAATGTCAGCTGTGTTTGTTGCAGGATTCTAGTGCAAGCCGTTTACGAGATTTCGTATTTCGTGAAGTTTTTACACCGACACTTGTTTGTGCCATTCGACCTGCGTAGCTGCTAGGTACAATGTTGTTATGTTTGCTTACAGTCTGCCTGTGTGCTCCCTGAGCGCACAGAAACTTGCTCCTGGCTACTCAGATAGTGTGTGACAGCCCAAGCAGTAGTGGACGATCAGATTTACCAATTCAGAAAAATCCGACATGCTCATGGTGTACGGAGGTTGAAGAAAGGATCCAGTTCGTTCTTGTACGGTATGTGTGGCAAGATATCCCAGTAGATGTCAGCTACACCCGTAGTTATTTATGAACCTCTTTAACCAGTTGCGTAAAACCGATAGTGGAACACCAAGACAAGGTAACAAGGGCAGGAAGTGATTACAGAAGAGGGGGAAATTAATGTTCTTGCTGCCGTTGCAGTTGATTCGCACTTTAGCTCCTGCGCAAACGCACGAGGAAGTGAAATGTGTTAGGCAAGTGTGCTATGCATTCTCCATCGACTTAGATTCCATCCCTGTCACATCTCACTGCATCAGAGCTGCATGGAAACGATTATGAAAATCGTGTTAACTTCTTTACATGGGCATTAGGACAGGATACCTCAGATGTATCATATATCTTGTTTAACGGTGAAACATTTTGTGGTGTCACCGCCAGACACCACACTTGCTAGGTGGTAGCCTTTAAATCGGCCGCGGTCCGTTAGTATACGTCGAACCCGCGTGTCGCCACTATCAGTGATTGCAGACCGAGCGCCGCCACACGGCAGGTCTAGAGAGACTTCCTAGCACTCGCCCCAGTTGTACAGCCGACTTTGCTAGCGATGGTTCACTGACAAATTACGCTCTCATTTGCCGAGACGATAGTTAGCATAGCCTTCAGATACGTCATTTGCTACGACCTAGCAAAGCGCCATTACCAGTTACTATTGATGCTGTAAAACATGTACCGTCAAGAGCGATGTTCACCATTTACGGATTAAAGTTAAGTGTTCCAACAACTACGTCCTTTTTTGCTAAAGTCTAACTTCCTTGTCCTGTTCCAGACCTCACGCCAGCCTACGTGAGCTAAAACGCGTGCCTTTCGGCTTCCTCTCATAGTGGGTTGGCTCTCTTGCCAATCCACAACACATTTACCAATCATGGCCAGGGAAACTGCCGAAACATGCATTACTGGTCTGTTAACAATCACCGTTGGCTTCGTCAGGTGGAATGTCTGCGTCTATGGAGTGTAAACGTGTGGGGTGGGGTGGTGAATCATCAGTCCATAGGCCCATTTTTCATAGAAGGAACACTGAACGCGCACAGGTATCGCAGCAGTCGCGCGGTTGCGGACTGAAGCGCCTAGAACAGCTCGGCCTGCGACTGTGATTTAAACTGGCGTTTATTTGGCAATAGATATGCAACCAGTCGCTTTTTTACGATTTATTCAACCACGAACATGTTTTAGAGCCACTGCGGGCTCATCGTCAGATGGATGTGTTACAGAAACGTTATCTTGTGGAACAAATGCAGCTAGATGCAGTGCTGGTGCTGAGTTCACTGCCTTGTGGTATTCACATCATATTGCTTCTTATAACGTGCATTATTACGCTATGTACACAATAAACACAGTATGTAGCTACACTTGGTTTTACACTGCCTTACAGGATGTAAACATTCTTGTTCCACAAGATAATGTTTCTGTAACACCTCCATCTGAAGATGAGCCTGCAGTGGCTCTAAAACATGTTTATGGTTGAATAAATAGTGAAAAAGCGACTGTTTACCAAATAAACGCGAATAAGCACTTGTGTTATTCTTTAGCGTGTGCTACCACACGTATTACACAAGTGACAGTGTGGGAACATTGCAAAATACGGTATCCCGCGAACGACTCGCACTACAATCCTGCAACAAACACCGCTGACATTCTTATTTATCCTACGTTTAGCTTGTTAATGTCAACAGGCATTGTTCCTCTTAAAAGAGTGTGCGTTTGTACAAAAAATACGCTTTCCAAATATTATTAAAGTGTGTTTATTAGCTAACAAATGGCTCAAATGGCTCTGACCACTATGGCACTTAACATCTATGGTCATCAGTCCCCTAGAACTTAGAACTACTTAAACCTAACTAGCCTAAGGACAGCACACAACACCCAGCCATCATGAGGCAGAGAAAATCCCTGACCCCGCCGGGAATCGAACCCGGGAACCCGGGCGCGGGAAGCGAGAACGCTACCGCACGACCTATTAGCTAACAGTACGAGCCCCTGACCGCCAATCCATTCTGTGAAAACCGCACGTCAATAGCACTTTCCAATTCCGCAATATTTGAGGTGCAATTTTTAGGCGAATCGCCTTATATACAGGGTGAAGAATAATTCCCGCACTCGCACTTCGCAAAAAATGGCTCTGAGCACTATGGGACTCAACTGCTGAGGTCATTAGTCCCCTAGAACTTAGAACTAGTTAAACCTAACTAACCTAAGGACATCACAAACATCCATGCCCGAGGCAGGATTCGAACCTGCGACCGTAGCGGTCTTGCGGTTCCAGACTGCAGCGCCTTTAACCGCACGGCCCGCACTTCGCAGCACGAGTCCTTACATACTAGCAACACAAAAATGTCTAGCACAGAATTTCGCCCGGTGCAAGTTTCCGGCAGTAAGCGGACGTTATAGATTGGCGATCTGGTAACACTGTAATCACATCTACGGTAACTGCGTCTGTCAGCAAACGGCAGTCATGCTGTACACTTGGTGCAGTGGACAGCGTTTTGAGTTACAGGGGCCGAGGGGCGTATTCGGTTTTATTTGTGAAATATAGTCTGCGTGGTAAGGTATCTGACGTCTTAACCGTCATGAGGCGATTACACTGGGTCTTCTACAAAATATTTTCACTTGAATACTACGAAAACAGACGTGAAAGTACAACCATCAACCATTTTCTTAGGTCAGCTATTAAAGAAGCCTTTCTTACCACTGCCTCTACTAGATTCCAAATTTGTTTTCTGTCCCCCCCCCCCCTCCCGCAATGGTCCCATCGATTAGTACCAATTATTATTTTTGCCACGCTCGGGTCCATTACATTTTTACATTTCGTTAGCGCCTCACATCGCCAGTGCTGTGCAAATAATTTCTAAAGTCGGTTACCATTTGTATGTATTGTCATAGTGAAACCACTAATTAGGAGTTTCAACATTCAGTCTGATAAGCGCATGCTGGTTCGTAAGTATCTCCATGTGTTACTATTATTATTATTAGTAATAGTATTATTAAAACCGATGGAAACGTGGAAGCTTCACGTCCATTGCCATTGGGGCAAAACGAACATTTCACCAGTGTTGGGATGAATCACGCAGAACAAAAGCTGTGACAGGGATGATCAGAGTTAGGTGGAACAGCCCTCTGCGACTAATGACGTGTTTATACTCCGTGTGGTGTTCACCAGGCTGAGAGTAGTTGCTAGCGGAGCAAGGTGCCCGTGACAGACTCCCTGTACATTAGTACACATATTGTATTTTCTTCTTGTGTTATTCTAAAACAGTGCGGCAGACGTATGGCATATACGAACGATAAATATGTGGATTGGGTTCTGGTCCTTGGTGCATCTGATTACCAGGCTGGTGTTGCCGCTCGTGAATATGGTGCTACATATCCTGGTCAACGTCATCCAGATAAAAAAGTGTCTTGTCTGGAGTTTCCTTCCATGATCGCATGACAGGGATCGTCCACGGACAAGCCGTACTCCAGCTTCTGAGGAAGCTATTCTGGAGATCATACACCCAGAACCACACCGAAGTACGCGTAGCGCAGCAAGGCCAGTGCGTGTCTTGCAGCCGCGTTGCGTGACCATGAGCTGTACCCCCTGTCATTATTTTCACCAACTGCGACATAATCGCGTATACAAACAGTGATCCAATACTGTAAAATGCTTTTGTATTCTAGCCTCTGATCACAATATGAACTCTTTAGACGATGACCGGTTTCAGTCTGTAATGACCATCCTCAGATCTTTTTTACACCATGTCCTAAAGTGATAAGGCCATAATGGCATCGTCAAAACATATAAATATAATCAGCATAGTATCGTCACATAGATTTAAGATATGGTGTAGAATAGGCCACATCGTCCACTATGTGACGACGCTATGCCGATTATATTTATTTGTTTTGACGATGCCATTATGGCCGTATCACTTTAGGACATGGTGTAAAAAAGATCTGAGGATGGTCATTGTGGTGTCACCGCCAGACACCACACTTGCTAGGTGGTAGCTTTTAAATCGGCCGCGGTCCGCTAGTATACGTCGGACCCGCGTGTCGCCACTGTCAGTAATTGCAGACCGAGCGCCGCCACACGGCAGGTCTAGAGAGACTTACTAGCCCTCGCCCCAGTTGTACAGCCGACTTTGCTAGGAAAGGTTCACTGACAATTACGCTCTCATTTGCCGAGACGATAGTTAGCATAGCCTTCAGCTAAGTCAATTGCTACGACCTAGCAAGGCGCCAATTATCCTTTGCTATGCATCTAATGAAGCATGTACAGTAACAAGACCAATGTTCACCAATTGTGGATTAAAGTTAAGTATTCCAGCAGCTACGTACTTTTCTTTATAGCATTCATTACGTATCCTGTTTCAGACCTCACGCCAGCCTGCGTGAGTTTAAGCGCGTGCCTTTCGGTTACCCGTCACTGTGGATTGGCTGTCTTGCCAGTCCACAACAGTCATTACAGACTGAAACCGGTCATCGTCTAAAGAATTCATATTGTGATCAGTGACTGGAATACAAAAGCATTTCCTGTCATTATTCCTTAACGAGACACCTGCATTCTGCAGACCGCCGTCTGCGGATACTATTCTCTAAATGGTTCCTACAACAAGAGGAAGCAAGCGACGACTTCACAGACACTGTATTAATACGGTCGTGTGAAAGAGCGTTCACTCTTGAGAGTGTCTTCAACATGCACAATGGCCACCATTGGTGTGACGTTAAACCGCACTTCACCAGCGGCAGTGGACAATGAAGTTCACCCTGGCATGAGCATCTGGCCCGGAATATTGGGAGACGGGAGATGGATCTCTACTTGTTGCCTGACCCGTTGACTGCACGAAATTATCATACATTCCTCTCAAATTATTTGCCAGATGGGCTGTGAGATGTTCCACTTCATGTTCGGTGGAGGTTACGTTTCCAACAAGATGGTACTCCTCCATACTTCGGAATTAATGGCTCGAACGAGGGGGGAGGGGGGGTCCAGCTGTATGGCCGCCGCGTCCACCTGATCTAAACCCCCTGGACTTCTTCTTTCACTCTACCGACGCAAGTGGAAGAAATTGTAGAGCGTGTTCATGCTGCTCTTGGATCTGTAGATGCAGCCAAGTTACGGAGAGTCCAGAGTTGTACGAGTTTTCATCCCAGATTCCAGTGGGCACAATCTCTGTGGAAGATGAAATCGAAATTCCTTTTTCGGTATTCGGATGCTCTCTTATAACCACTGCGCTAGTTGCTCTTTCGTTTTAGATATGAAATGGAGAAGAAACTAGACCTGTTAAAACAACTTCAAAATTTATTTACACAAAGAACGGCGTTCAGTAAAACATACTAAATAAACTAACCGATTTACACACAGGTCGCTCAAGTAACAGACTTAATACCTGATAAATCATGTTCCAAGCTAAAATTAGTAATAGTTCCGTCTCAGTAAGCGGCCTGGTGCAAGTCTTTAAATTAGACGCCACTTCGGCGATTAACCTAGCTGAGATAAAAGGAAACCTACAGTTTAACGTGTAATCCGAACCGCGTGTCATTCCTAGCAAATCTTAACATCAGTGAGATGTGAAGGCTAGGTTAAACGCAGATGGAATAAATTCCGTGGTCCAACCGGGGTTCGACCCCTCTACTGTGCATTGTTCACGGACGCTCTTTACCACAAAACGACCAGGCTTTTCTGCAAATAAATGATGAAACTTACGGGAAGCTACCACCCTAGTTATAAATATGTCTCATTATAAATTCTTGAGCTTTGCATGTTGTTATTCTTTGACACGTTTATATTTTTCTAACTTAGACAAGAATCAAAAACTTAAACAAGTGAACTAAAAACCAGTGTCATTTACAACGTAAATCGTCCAGTTCAAATCTGTACAACCGATAATAGAAGCAATAAGGAATTCGTTTATTTTTAATGTTCGTTTTAGTCCCAATTATTTCATCATTTTCAATTAATTATTGTTGTACATTACGTTTAGAGGCTAATGCCATATAAAAGTAAATTAATAATACCACAAGCATCTCAAAGCGGTCTTTGCTTCTACTAATGCAAAATAGTCATTCTTAAGTTAAGGTAGGTGTTTTAACTTTACATTTTTCATTGTACTGCTCATTAAGGTGTCTTCTGGGCCTATTCACGAATGAAGAGTGGTGAGAATGACCGTTTAAAAACCTCCCTCCCACCTGTTAGACATGTAATTTTTTCATCGCGATCTGTTCGAGGATGATATGCACAGGGCTACAGCCTACACGTACATTCCATCGTTAACACTTGTTCTTGGAATATTCAACGTAGAGCTTCGCCAGACGCGAGGAGTGCTTCTTGCTGCGTGTGCTAGTCGAGACTTTCCACCATTTGTATCACACTCTACAGTATCCCAAAAAGCTTGTAACTTTTCTTGATCCCTTCCCTTGGCTTCCAATGGCTCTGAGCACTATGGGACTTAACACCTGAGGTCATCATGCCCGAGGCAGGATTCGAACCTGCGACCGTAGCGGTCGCGCGGTTCCAGACTGAAGCGCCTAGAACCACTCGGCCAATTCGGCCGGCTCCCTTTCCTTTCATATGCCCGATTTCTCCAATGAGTCCTTCTTCAAATGTGGACTATTAGCACAATTAAGTTACAGGGAGTATAGCAATTTTGTAAGCTATAACTTTCATACATATTTTGCAGTTTCCCAACATGACAGCAATAAATCGAATCCTGACATTTGCTTAACCGCAATTGAATTTGAATGGTCCTTCCACTTCATATTACCATGCATCGTTATTCGCATGTAACGGATAATTTCTAGTATTTAGAAAACATTTTCGACTATTTTTAGCAACTGAAGCTGTGCTTTTAATTCAAATTTGCACTGAAAAATAGTCTATGACTGAAACTGATAGTATATTTAGAAATAAATTATACAGTTACTTCACGTGTTACAAAATGTTATTTCTAAGATTTATCAACGCTTTGGAACACAATCAACAGGAACTATCTTGACTGGTATGCACTCTTTGAAATATATACGAAGAGAAAGCTGGGAAGTAATTCTACGGAAACCAGACTGTAGCCGTAAAAGTCGGGGACCGTGAAATAGACACTAAGTGAGAATTGAGTGATGCAGCATGTTATTCAATCTGTACATAGAGCAATCAGTGCAGGATATTAACATGAAAATTGGAATAGGAATAAAAGTGCGCGATAACAAATAAAACGTTTTAGATTAGCCGGTGACGTTGCAAATGTGTCAGTCACCATAGAACTCTGAAGACCAGTTTTACGAAATGGACAGCGTCTTATTAAATGAATACCAACGAAAGCAAAGCAAGTGTAATGGAATGTGGTAGAAATAAATCAGGCGAACAGGAGGTAATTAGATTAGGAAATGAGACAATAAAGTAGTTTATGAGTTTTGCTACATCAACCACAAAACTTCTAACGAAGACTGAAGTAGACAGGGTAAAAAGTGCAGAGGGCAACTGCAAGAAAAGTGTTATGAAAAACACGATTTTTTTAACGTCGAATATAAATTTAGGTGGTAGGAACTCTTTTCTGAAATTATTTGTCTGGAATATATGCTAATATGGAAATGGATCGCGCAGAATGAACAGTTCAGACAACAAGAGAATATAAGGTTTTGAAACATGGTGTTACAGAAGAATGCTGAAGATTAGATGGATTAATCGGCTAACAAATCAAAAAATACTGAACCCTATCAAGGGGAAAAGAGCGTTGTGGGACCAGTTGACTAAAAAGACGGATTGGTTGATTGAACATATCCTGAGTCATCAAGGATTAGTTAATTTGGTAACGGATGAAAGTATTGACTGGTAAAATTGTTAGTAGAGACTCAGGACAGGCTAAAAAAAAAAGGTTCTTGTGGATGAATTCAACAGTAGTTATATACAGATACAGAGATATGCACAGGAAAGAGCGGTGAACGAGTCTTCGGAACGGAAACCATAACGACTTTAGATGACATGGTTGCCTCCAGTTGTGAGTAATTAATAAACATTCTTATGGCATCTATCCTGGAAGGCTTGAGTTGACAAGGCATTTTCCGTTCAAAAATACGAAAAAGTCATAACTTATAATCATGCACTCTTATCATAACGTGTTAACTTTTATAGGCATGAAATGCTGACACAGGTGAACGCATTTATGCTGAAATGTGAATGCCAAATACTTGGATGTATATTTCATCCAGTTAGGGGAAAATACCACTACCGTAAATTTCACTGTAGGTCATAAGCAGTGACGTCATCGTTTCACTTCTCCACCTTGAATCCAGTAACATTCTCCCGAGACGTTAGAAAAAGGTATCGGATCGGGGCAGCTGTTTGGCTATCTAAGACTGTCGCAGAGTTTGCTGAACCATTACAGATTTCCATTCCTGGATAAAGGCTGAACTCCGTCCTTCAGTGGCTCGTGTCAGTTTCAAGTTAACGACTGGTTTCAGAGAAAGCAAGTGTGTTGACCTCGAAACAACGGTAAACAGCGTTTTATGCCTCAACGAGCAGCTTAACAATGAACTGACAAGTTTTGTTTAGTATTCAACTTGTCACAGGTGGTTGCTTATCTGACCACAGGCGTTAAAGCCTCACAAAACTTCAAATACATGTTCTGCGTATACCTTTTGCGAATCAGCATCTGAAAGCTGCACACACACATATACAGAGAGACAGAGAGAGCGAAAGCAACACAAGAGCGCTCGGTCGTATAAGCATACACGTGTCTATATATATATATATATATATATATATATATATATATATATATATATATATATATATATGTGTGTGTGTGTGTGTGTGTGTGTGTGCGTGTGTGTCCTCATGCCTAAGAACTAGCATCAGGTGGAGGTTATTCTTCATACAAACTCTCAAACTGCACATCTCACGTCTTCTTAAGTACCTTGGAGAGTATGCTCCTATGTTCTGCTTCTATGTGCTTGAGAGTCTTAACAAAAGCCGTCGCTTTGCTACATGTAAGTGGCTGCCGTAGCTTACATACTACTATTTACTCATGACTACAGCTAATTTCTTTTATTTAACGTTTTAATTTCTCATTTATCTGTTTTGCATGACCGTTGGAAACAACGTAAAATTCCACTTTCTGAAAATGTCATGCCTGTTTCTGCACTGGAATTTGTGTCATCGAGTAAGAACCGTCCCGGTAATCAAGTGGAATGATGTGATAAAGTCTTGGTATACCCAAATGGTCGAATCAGGTAAACAAGCCTTTATCATGTTTACGTGAGCAATTCATCTCTCAAATTTTTCCGTGTTGTTTACAGACTAAAGATCACTAATACACACTGAAATAGATGTGCAGTAGAAATGTATGTACAGTATTGTCATTATTCCATTTATTTCAGTGAATAACATTCACAGCAAAAGAACGGTACTACTATTGAGACAAAACTTATTCTAAAGCAAATTGAATCATAGAATTTATTTTAAAAAATTCATAAAACAGAGATGATACACAAATTTACGCATTCTGCATTTTGTAACTTCCCACGTGAGGCAAGGTCAGTTGCATTAAGGGCAGTGCAGTGCAATGAAGTTTAGTGGAATCATTTGTACAACGAAGTTTGAGTCGTGAATCGCTAATTGAACGCGTAGTGAAAGAGGAGATAAGATATGTTCTAAAACTGCATACTTGAAGGTATAAAAATGTGGGTTTCACAGGAGATGAAGTATGTTCTAAAACTACATACTTCAAGGCATACAAACATGGGATGTGACAGAACTGCCCATGAAATCGTTTCAAACACTGCGTACAGTCGACACTAGGATACATTTCAGAATAAGAATATCATGATGGAGTAATTGTACTACGAGGCTGTTGTTAATATGCCCAACTATTTAATAAACTATAAGCGAGACAAAATTATACTTTTAAGTTTTATGTCCAAAATCTGATGCAGTCCGTAATGTAAAAGTTACAGCACATTGATATTTAGGAAGATATTTAGCATGTGACATCCAGAAGAGATTACTTCAAACATTAACAATCAAGAAATTAGAATATTGTTTTCCATCAATTGATCTTCAACACTGTATTATTTCTAACGCCATGCTCAGATCTTGTGGAGTACATAACAAAATGTTTTGTGTTTTTATGTCTTTTCTGTGATTGTTGATTTGTAAAGAATCAGTGAATAAATTTCAAGAACTCTCATTTACCATTTCAAGTGCTGAAGATTCTCCATCATCCTTGATATTAATATTTGTATCATCAACAAAGGCGACTATTTCAATTTTTTGGATATACGATGGCAGGTCACTTATTTTAACAGGAACTAGATGGAACCCAGTAGCGGTTGCTGTGGTACATCTATCGCGTATTGACCACGAAGAGAAAATTCGAGAAATTGAAGCCAATGGAGAGGCTCTTCCCACGCACTATTCTCGGGTGGAACAGAGCTGGAGGGATGGTGGTAACGAATGTACCCTCCGCCATACACTGTTAGGTGGCTCGCGGAGTATGATGCAGCTGTAGTAAGCAGACGGTTAATGCTCTTTGTGGATGACGCAGAAGCTGTCGTCCGTTGATGTCCCATACGTGCTCGATTGGAGACAGATCTTCTGATCAGGCACGTCAAGACAACATATCGTCTCTTTCTAGAGAATGTTAGGTTACTATAGCGGTACGTAGACGAGCTTTATCCTGAAGAGAAACACCCCCTGAAATGTAGCTCACGAATGGCGGCACAAAAGTTTGAGTCACCAGACATATACAAATTTTCAGTCAGTGTAAGTGGGATAACCACGAGAAATTCTCCTGTTGTCATACGATATCGCGCGCCAGACCGTAGCTCCAGGTGTCGGTCCAGTGTGTCCAGCTTGCAGACAGGTTGGCCGCAAGCGCTCAGCTGGCGTGCATTTAACCATCACACGGCTATGACAGGCACCGAGGTAGAACCAGCGTTCATCACAACAAACCTCCACCCTGACCTCCAATGAGCTCTCGCTGGACTCCACTGAAGTCGTAAATGGCTGTGGTTTGGGGTCAGTAGAGCGCACTCTACAGGGCGTCTTGCTCGGCGCTGTCCTTGAAGTAACCGATTCGTAACAGTTCGTCGTGTCAATGTGGTGCCAACCGCTGCTCAGATTTCTGCTGCAGACGCAGTACGATGTGCCAGAGCCGTACGCCGAACACGTGGCAGGCAGGAGGCAGGTCTTCTTGCGACCGTACACTTCCCGTAACCACCGCTGCCACCAGCAACCACGATCAGTGGCTACATTTTGCTAAATCTTTCTGCAATGTCGCAGAAGGAACATCCGCCTTCTCGTAGCCCTAGTACACGACCTCCTTGAAACTCAGCGAGGTGTTGATAAAGGCGTCTTTGTCGCTTTAAAGGCGTTCTTGACTAACTTGAACTCATCGCGTCCTGACTCAAAGGTAACTAACGCTCACGACCGTTACGTCGTGTATTTAAAACAAATGTGATTTGAATCCTCATTGTGGAGCTACTAGTGCCATCCTTATACGGGTGGGGCGAAATTTTAGTAGACACGCCTACTAACTTTTGTTTATGTCGCACAACTCCTTCTTTGTGTTGCGATTTTTTTCCGTCGGTCTTTATTCTTTTCCAAGGTGCTTGCATGTAATTTTATACAAACCACTCTGTGCCAATGTTTTCAGTTCGTCTTTGCTATTAAATAAAAATTCTGATATGCTATTGGTATTATTGAAATGGGAGAGGATATAGATGAAGACGAAATGGGAGATAAGATACTGCGTGAAGAGTTTGACAGAGCTCTGAAAGACACGAGTCGAAACAAGGCCCCGGGAGTAGACAACATTCCATTGGAACTACTGATGGCCTTGGGAGAGCCAGTCATGACAAAGCTCTACCATCTGGTGAGCAAGATGTATGAGACAGGCGAAATACCCTCAGACCTAAAGAAGAATATAATAATTCCAATCCCAAAGAAAGTACGTGCTGACAGATGTGAAAATTACCGAATAATCAGTTTAATAAGTCACAGCTGCAAAATACTAAAGCGAATTCTTTACAGACGAATGGAAAAACTGGTAGAAGCGGACCTCGGGGAAGATCAGTTTGGATTCCGTAGAAATGTTGGAACACGTGAGGCAATACTAACCTTACGACTTATGTTAGAAGAAAGATTAAGAAAAGCCAAACCTACGTTTCTAGCATTTGTAGACTTAGAGAAAGCTTTTGACATTGTTAACTGGAATAATCTCTTTCAAATTCTGAAGGTGGCAGGGGTAAAATACAGGGAGCGAAAGGCTATTTACAATTTGTACAGAAACCAGGTGGCAGTTATAAGAGTCGAGGGGCACGAAAGGGAAGCAGTGGTTGGGAAAGGAGTGAGACAGGGTTGTAGCCTCTCCCCGATGTTATTCAATCTGTATATTGAGCAAGCAGTAAAGGAAACAAAAGAAAAATTTGGAGTAGGTATTAAAATTCATGGAGAAGAAGTAAAAACTTTGAGGTTCGCCGATGACATTGTAACTCTGTCAGAGACAGCAAAGGACTTGGAAGAGCAGTTGAACGGAATGGACAGTGTCTTGAAAGGAGGATATAAGATGAACATCAACAAAAGCAAAACGAGGATAATGGAATGTAGTCAAATTAAATCGGGTGATGCTGAGGGAATTAAATTAGGAAATGAGACACTTAAAGTAGTAAAGGAGATTTGCTATTTAGGGAGTAAAATAACTGATGATGGTCGAAGTAGAGAGGATATAAAATGTAGACTGGCAATGGCAAGGAAATCGATTCTGAAGAAGAGAAATTTGTTAACGTCGAGTATAGATTTAAGTGTCAGGAAGTGGTTTCTGAAAGTATTTGTATGGAGTGTAGCCATGTATGGAAGTGAAACATGGACGATAACTAGTTTGGACAAGAAGAGAATAGAAGCTTTCGAAATGTGGTGCTACAGAAGAATGCTGAAGATAAGGTGGGTAGATCACGTAACTAATGAGGAGGTATTGAATTGGATTGGGGAGAAGAGAAGTTTGTGGCACAACTTGACTAGAAGAAGGGATCGCTTGGTAGGACATATTTTGAGGCATCAAGGGATCACAAATTTAGCATTGGAGGGCAGCGTGGGGGGTAAAAATCGTAGAGGGAGACCAAGAGATGAATACACTAAGCAGATTCAGAAGGATGTAGATTGCAGTAGGTACTGGGAGATGAAGAAGCTTGCACAGGATAGAGTAGCATGGAGAGCTGCATCAAACCAGTCTCAGGACTGAAGACCACAACAACAACAACATTATAAAACGGACATTTGAATTTGCTGTACTAACCTTTTGCGAGATTATCTGAAATTTTGGCAACGTACGTGTTGATGCATTAGCGTTCGTAGCTACTTAGTGATTCCCGTTCGCCAGCTTACATAAGCGTTGTAATCACACTCGTCTTTTGTTTCGAAGTATGTTATCCGTCAGGGAAGAGCCACAGCCACTAGTAGAAGCGATATGTTTGATGGCCTGCGGTACTGTTTGAAAGATAGCTTCACATAATGGAACAGATAGGAGGCGATGCACCATCGAATGGGAAGGTCCATGTTCGTGCCTGTGTAGGTGCTGGAAACTTGCATACTTGGAGCTACGGTTTTTCTGTAAATAGTAAGTGTCTCCTTGTGGCTAGTGGTGGAACAACCGATGGTTTTAACAACGGCTAGGCCAGTGGACTATTTTTTTTTTCGTTCAGTTGTTTTTTCAGTAGACCGACACAACAGAACGAAACTAGCCGCTGCGGCCACATCAGCTATACTAATGTTTTTCACTCACTCTCCGGATTTGAGTAGCTTGACTCAAGACGAGACAAGCGACGAACACAAGTTTCTGTCCGTTACGTCAGTTATGTGAATGTTTTCACTCGCTTTCGGGTTTGAATGGTTTCACTTACATACATTACGGGAATAATGTTACAAATGGCTAGGGTTTTTAACTTCTTTATAGACTAATAACGAATCTTATTTCAATGAGAGGAGAGTAAAAAGTAGATTTCTAAAAATGATTTACCAAATGTATGTATTTACTTCAACATGAATGTTTCATACTGTTGGCATTAAATATGAATCTTTGGTTGGCTTTAAATAGTTAACATACGACGCTATATCATAAACTTATGTTTAAAGAAGTGAACAATCACTTTTTTATTTAAATTTATTGAAGCACTGTGTCTCTCTTCCCTCTGGCTTACACCCGTCACCTATAATTCTCTTTCGGTAAACTCTGAGGTAACGTAAGGGGAAAGCATATAAAAAAACACGTTTTTTAACTGTTTGGTGACGTGATCGCTTGCTTTTTAAGCATGTACTGCCACTTGCCAGAAGAATTTTCTTCGCGAGAAAAGTTTGTAATCATTCCTTAAATTTCTTTAAAATACGATTAATTTCATAATATGAATCATCCATGGGGATACTGTACATAGCAGTCAGTTTATCGTGATAGTAACATTTCATCGAATCATGTCATTCCTTCCATTCAAACGCCACTGACAATTTTGTAACTCTGATCCAGGCAAAGATCGCTATAAAGAAAACTCCTAGTGTTGAATACAAGGCTCGCGTGTTAGCCAAAACACTGTTTTTTCATGTGACCCAAACATGTTTCAGCACCGCTGTGTCATCATCGCTGATATTTATTCATTGAAATCTTAATTTTACATTTCCCGCTCCTCAGGACCATTCGTGAATTATCATGCACTTGTGGCATGTCATGTTTTATTTTCGGAGGCTCATTTTCTTTCCCATGAGTTACTGAGAACCTTACACAAATATCACATATATTTTCTGAATTTTGTTGCTAACTAACACTTTTCACTTAGCGAAAAAAAACAGTGTAAATGTTGTTATTATAAGATTGCACATCATATTTACACTGTGTTTTAGGGAAGCGAAAAGTATTAGTTACAAACAAAATTCTGAAAATGTGTGTAGTATTTGCGTGTACTTCTCAGTAGCTAGGGAAACGCAAAAGAAAACGGATCTGCCAAAACAAAACATGACACCTTGAAAATTTCTCAGGTATTCAGCCAGGTAGCGTCGTCCAAAAGGCAAGATATTTCGGCAAGAACGCCTGAAGAAGGCAAGAAGTCGGCTTGCCGAAATATCGCGCCTTTTGGACGACACTACCCGGCTGAATACCTGAGAAATTTTCAAGATTTCTGTACGCCGGGAAAATCTCAGATCACAAAACATGACACGCTACCAATGCATGATAATGCACAAATGGACCTGCAGAAGCGTATAATTCAATATTAAGATTTTAATAAATAACTCACTTGTGACGGCAGAGAGGGGCTGAAACATGTTACGATCACATTAAAACCGAGTTCTGCATAACAGGTGGATCTTGTATCCAACAATTTGATGCGCAAACAAGGAAAATACAATGATGAAAAAACGCCTATTCGTAAATATGGATGAAAAGCTAAACTAAAGGCTACTTATTGGCACTCAACAAAAAGCAGACATCAGAACGGCAATAACCGTGACCGCAGTCGATAAGAGGGCGCTGTCAGCAATAATGATTTAACAATAGCAAAACGATCAAATGTTTCTGCTCAGAACTCAATGCGCCTGGCCGCCTTGGCGGTTCCCATTCGATTGCTTCCACAGACTGGTTCCACTCCAAGGAATGAATGAATAAATGAGTAATGCAACTGATACGTGAAACTACAGCCGACTGTAGCGACTAGTTTTATTCGTTTGCTCTCACGGACTGGTTTCACTCAAAAGGATCAATGAATAGCCTAACGGGCACATAAAGCCACAACCGACTGAATCCACTGCTTTCACTCGCTTGCTCTCATAGACTGATTTCACACAAAAGAAGGAACGAAAATTCAACCCATACATAAGCTCCGTCCGTCATTGGTTATTTTACTGCCTGGTAGTGGAACTCCTTAACTGCAGCTACTTCGCGCCCATCAACCCTGATGTTGAGTTTTTCTCTTATCACATTGCTGTCAATTCTCATTACTTTCGTCATTCTTCGATTTACACTCAATCCATGTTCTGTACTCATTACACTGTCCGTTCCATTCATCAGATCCTGTAATTGTCCTTCACTTTTTCAAGTAACAGGCGAGCTGTGGCGCCCTGAAAATTTCGAAGTTCCGAGCTGGGGCCTCTCGGCAAGTGGCGGTCCGGCAGCGACCACGTGGTGCGGCACAAGTGCCGGTCCAGCCGCGTGGCTGGGAATTCCGCTGTGACGAGGACGGCGCTCTGTGTCGATGAAGGAGACACCCCGAGAGTGCCAAAGATGGCGGACTTTGTAAAAAACCTTAATAGCAGACATTTCACAGTTCGTATAGAAATTAATAGTAGCCAGATGAATCATGATACCTCAAAAAGAAACATGTACATTACTATTATACGCACGACGATTCTGATGGTGTAATCAGATTTTCAATATCTTTATTAGTTTAAACTTTAGTGTCTGTCTATAAATTATACAAGTAACACCCAGCAACGGATTTCCAAAATATAAAACTCTTCATCCGATTTTGTCGATCGCCGTGTCTTTAGAAAGCTATTAGTGTAACCCTAAATTGGTATGAATTACAGGCATGTAACTTGAATAGTACATGAGTTATTGGAGGTCAAAGTGGCCGATTACTATCGATCGCGTCAGGCCATAAGTACTCCACAGTTACACGAAAAAACGGTAGAAGCATGCTTATAAATATATTTATTCATCTATGTCTCTGTTAATATCCGACATACGATTTTCATGAAGAAACTGGTCAATTACTTACTGTGTTTTAGAAAGCACAGAGACATTAGGCTCCTGGCCTGGGTTTTGCTTCTCTTCTTTTGATATATGTTTTGTTTAATTGTTTACATATTTAATAATGTGTGTTAGAGCGTGTTTATGGTCCAGCCGTAGGAATATTTATTTAATTTCAAGTATTTAAATGTAAATCCAAAATTTCGTATGTGTTTAAATATGTTTGTGAGTGTACGTTGGGGTGGAGACATGGAGGGAGCGCTCTAGCCAAACACAGCGCTCGTGAATTGGGAGCCTGAATTGAGGCGAGTTTCCGGAGAGGACACGGGGGCAGTACTGGAGAGTACGCCACTGGACACAACAGTCACGAGAGAGACTTGGAAAGTGGAGCTGTTTGCGCGTGGTCGCGAGAGATGGAAATACTTCGGAGTGCGGACTTGTCAGATTTCTGAGGTTTCTACAGTGAAGACGTAGTGTGCATGTTGTTGTACATAACTAATTACGTGCAGTAGGAATCTATTGGTTCCCTGTTATTCGTCTAGAACCACGTGACCGCTACGGTCTTAGGTTCGAATCCTGCCCCGGGCATGGATGTGTGTGATCTCCTTAGCTTAGTTAGGTTTAAGTAGTTCTAAGTTCTAGGGGACTGATGACCCCAGAAGTTAAGTCCCATAGTGCTCAGAGCCATTTGAACATGTTATTGAACTTATATTTTATTTAATTGCTGGACCACCAATAAGTGTTTTGCAAAAATATACCGCATTCTCAAGAGCACTTCTACTATCTTACTCATCATTTAAAATCGTTAAGATACTACTTGCAGATTGTATTTAATTGCAATCTTTCATTTATAAATTTATATGTTACTTTCATAATTCGCAATTGAGTGATAGAAAACTTCAACCAGTCGATTCATGTGTGTATTCTTATCGCATACTGCAGACTCAGCAGTATTAGGCCTCTAATGCGGCAACTAGGTGTCCCAGCCCCTAGATAACGAATCTAGCCAAAACTTTAATACTACAACGTTTGAGTTGGAGGGTGCGTAGTTGAGGGCCACACACCACATCCTTTCATCAGCGTAGTTATTTGAAAGCCCGCCACTTTCATTGAGGATAGCAATATCATCTGCGAATATGATCAATGGCATCGTTTCAATTTGAATTTTAATTCCACTCTGAAACCATTCTTTTATTTCCATCATTGCTCCATCGATGTACAGATTGAAAATTAGGGGCGGAAGACTACGTCCCTGTCCTACACCCTGTTTAGTTTGCGCATTTCGTTCTTCCT
Source organism: Schistocerca americana (assembly GCF_021461395.2). Taxonomy (NCBI): domain Eukaryota; kingdom Metazoa; phylum Arthropoda; class Insecta; order Orthoptera; family Acrididae; genus Schistocerca; species Schistocerca americana. Next base: position 7,905,346 of record NC_060120.1, on the reverse strand, counting down.
CTTTTTTTTATTCCCTCTTGGCTCTTGTACAAGGAGCAAGAAGGATATCAGAAGCAGAAATAAAGAACAGTCCTGGCTGAGAGAAGTCTACTTGTATCAAACTTAGGCTTTCATTTGAGGAAGAAATTTCTGTGGATGTACGTTACGTTTGGAACGCAACATTGTATGGCAATGAAACATGGACTGTGGGAAAACCGTAACAGAAGCATTTGAGATGTGATGCTACAGACGAATGTTGAAAATTAGGTGGAATGTTGAGGTAAGGAATGAGGAGGCTCTGCGCAGATCAGAGAGGAAAGGTATATATGGAAAACACTGACAAGAAGAAGGAGGACGATGATGGGATATCTGTTAAGACATCAGAGAATATCTCGCATGTTACTACAGGCAGGAGAGGAATTCGCGTCGGGTCGCATCAAACCACCCGTCGAAAGACTACCAGGTGTACCGGTATGAAATGAGCGTTTTTTGTGAAAATGAAATACTTATTTTGAACTGAAAAGTAAAAAAAATTTATTCAAACTACTGACCATTGGTTTCTATACATTTTGACCACCTTTCTGGCAATTTCTGGACACCATGCCAATAGAAACGTTCGTCTTTTGAAGCAAAACCAACCAGACACCCATTATTCGACTTCTTCGTAGGAATCAAAGTGTTCCTCAGCCAGTGCGTGTCCCATTGATTAAAACAAATGGCCCCTTCCGACTACCAAGTCTGTTGAATACGGCGGGTGGGGTAGCAGCTCCCAGCCAAGTGTTTTGATTGTATCCTGAACCAGTTTTGCTTTGTGTGCAAGTGCATTGTCGCGTAAAAAAATTACCTTGCCATGTCTTCTGGCCCATTCTGGTCTTTCGTCGATCAATGCATAGTCCAAATTGATCATTTGCTGTCTGTAGCGATTAGTATTCACAGTTTCACCGTGTTTTAGAAGCTCATGATACACCGCACCTTTCTGATCCCACCAAACACAGAGCATTGTCTTCTTGGCGAATCGATCTGGTTTTGCAGATGGTTGTCCCGCATTAACCCATGGTTTTTCACGTTTAGGATTCTTAAAATAAATCAATTTTTCATCGCCACTAACTATTCGATGCAAAATCGATTTTCTTTCATGTCTTTGAAGCAAAATTTGACAAATGGTTTTTCGGTTTTCCTTCTCTCTTTCATTCAATTCAAGTGGCACCTATTTTCCACACTTTTGGATCTTTCCCATAGCTTACAAACGGTCAGAAATTGTTTGTTGTGCAACATCTAGCATTGCTGCTATTTGCTTCTGACTCAAAGTATCATCTTCATGCAATATTGGTTGCAATTCGGCGTCTTCGAACTTTTTTGGTGGTCTTTCACGCTCTTCATTTCTTACATCAAAATCATTATTTATGAACCGTTGAAACCATCTTTTTCATGTTGCTTCTGATAGAGCACGATCACCACATGCCTCGACAAGCATTCGATGCGACTCTGCAGCACTTTTTTTCAAATGAAAACAAAAAATTAATGCTTTCCGCAAATCATCATTTTCTGTTACAAAATTCGACATTGTTAACACGATGAAAACATATGATGTTGTTTGTTCCATGACTTGATGTATACTAAATATCTTTGACAGATGTCGTACCAACCAAACAAAAAAAAATTGAGGCTCGTTCACAACAAATGTTCCCTATCGACTCATTTGTATCTTAATGCTCATTTCATACCGGTACACCTGGTAAAAATAAAAAAAAATAAATGCAAAAAACCAAATTAGCCGATTGTTTTCCAATAACGGATGGTTTCATTCAGTTGTTCCTATCAATACCTCGTTCCAAAGTATATATTAAGATCTATTGTGAGCTGAATTTCCTTATGTTGGGAGTTGAACTGTTTCACTAATGTTGCTAGTTGTATAGTGACATTGTGTAATAAAGACAAAATTTGCTGAAACTATTGCAGTATTTTGTTTACTGGCTACTGACGGTCACGTTCCAGGTAGCTCTCGCTGTTAGTCTTAGTACCTTTTATGCGCACGTCTGTGCAGAGAGTGTAACGAAGACCTGGCGGCGGCTTACGACGACGCCGAAGGCTGAAATTAGTTGCTTTATAAGACAGACGGATATACAGTAGCATTTTCTGTTTCATTTACTGACGGTCTGTCATTCATTGTTCCTCGCGGTGTAGTCAGTTCTTGAGCAGTAGAGAGCTGCATGCGCTGTGTTTTATCTATATTCAGATACAGTCTATTTCCAGAGAACCATTAACAGTTTGCTACAATTTTTACTTACTGTTTCAGATGTCGAATTTTCTCCCCTTATGTTTGTTGTTAACACTTGCACCATCAACAAAGGGAACTGTTTCAACTTCTTGGATATTCTTTGGCAGCGTCATGTACAAAATAAAAAAAAAAGATTTCAGTTTAACATGTCGCAGATAACGAGTTCATTAGAGACGGAGGACAGTTTCTGATCGGGGAAGGACAATGAATAACTAACTATCCCAGCATTCACCAAAAGTGATTCAGGGAAATCCAGGAAAACATAAATCCGGATGGCAGAATACGAGTCCTGTGGTACACTCGAAGTGATTGTTCTCGAACTTTTAGCACGTAAGATCACGAGAGCTGCGACTGTTGATAAGTATAGAAACAGTTTACTACGTCACTCACTTGTTTCTTTTCTCACAACACGTTTTGATTACTCGCCTCATTGCCTTCAGTTGGAGAACTGTGTTGTTACATTCATGTTGTTAATGAAGAGCACACAACCTTTCCATGCAACAGAGGAAGTGCAAGGCAGGTTATGTTGTCTTTTGCTGGTGATAAAATTGGTTATGCAGAAAAGGCACTGTCAAAAGACTACTGTGCTCTACTCAAACACCAGTAGTATAAGAAAACAGTTCTCCACTTGAAGATAATAGTGTGAATCATCGATCCTCGTACTGGGAAAATAAAAAGGTGACTGACACAGGAAACTGTATTTTTTTATTGGTTTGGACTACTAAGGACCATGTGAAGTAAATAATGTACGTCATCTTTGTTTCCTTTGTTTTTTTCAGCAGCTTCGCATTCTTTGCGTGTGATTTTCTCTTCTTTGTTCTGTCCGTATTGCACTTGACGTTTTCTTTTTTTTCTTCTGGAAGCCTTTGAAATTTTTTACTTTTGCTGTGAACGTTTCTCTTTCTCCTATTTCTTCCTCGGTTATTTCCGTTTTCCTCATGTGAGTCTTCTTTGATTCACGTCATTTTTGCTTTTGGGTTTCTGTCAAGGAAGTTAAAACTGCTTTTCGTTAATCTTTTCTTATCCAGCCCTTTCTTCTATTCTTCTATTGTCATCTAGCGCTGTCAGATGTCCATAAAATACAGTTCTTCCTTTCCTCGTTGGGTCGAATATTCGTTCTAATTTTTCATAAACGTCTTTATTACTTCTTAATTTCCAATTCCGATTGTCATATTCTGATCCGAAGACTTTTCTTATTATTTTCCTTTCCTTCTTTTCTATTTCACCTAATTGCTTAGCTGTATCTAACGAAAGGCTTTCTGAAGCATAAAGGCATTCTGATCTAACAACAGAATTGGAGTGCTAGAGTTCTGCATTTATGGAAACAGACATTTTGTTATGCATGTTTTCTGCCAAATGAAAAGCCATCTCCATTTTCCTTGACGCTTCTAAGTTAGCTTATTTGTACAAAGCGTTAGGTTGTATTGTTTCAACTAGATATTTAAATTTCGTAGCCTTTTTTGTCTTTCCATAATCATTTTTAAGGTATTTACAGTGCCTCCTTCGCATGCGTCACATACTGTCTTTTTGAAAGATGTATGTAGGCCTGTTTTTGAAGCTGTGTCTTGTAGGAGATTTAGCTGCTTTGTTGCATCTTCTAGAGATTAAGTTAAGATGGCAAGATCGTCTCTAAAAGTGGAACAATCAATACTCACATTATACCTTTTTTCTACCTAGTGTCATATTCTTAAATTCCTTCTTCTGGTTTTGTTTTATTATTATTTATATCTGAATATGATATTTCGTTGTGCACGCTGCCTAGATTTCTTAATGCTTCACTCCGCTTATTTTATTTTTTGATTACAATAGGAAGTCGTGCATAAGGCTTGTGACCATGTTGAAAGATATGAAAATTATAACCAATGCTGGTAAGTCGTTAGTAGCAGTCAACAAATGCTAGTTGAACAGCTTTATTTATTCCATAGATAAGTTCCACTATCATCTGTTGACTGTTATTAGCAACTACTAGCACTGGTTATAAATTTCCCTGCTTATTTTAGTTAGAGGAACCAGTTACCAGCAGTGTGTCTCGTACGACAATATTTGACGTTTTCTAGGAGAATAATGAGAAATGCACATTAAAAAAAATTTTACAAGTAAGAGAAAATATTGGCTGGTAATGCTTTACTGTGTGACGTGTGTTACTGTTATCTTTCCCACTCCCCACTAGACATCCCTGGGGTTGTGAAGCAGCTGAATGGGTTGAAAATAAATAAATCGCCAGGTCATGATGGGATTCCAATTCGGTTTTACAGAGAGTACTCTACTGCATTGGCTCCTTACTTAGCTTGCATTTATCGCGAATCTCTTGCCCAACGTAAAGTCCCGAGCGACCGGAAAAAAGCGCAGGTGACGCCTGTATATAAGAAGGGTAGAAGGACGGATCCGCAAAGTAACAGACCAATATCCTTAACATCGGTTTGTTGCAGGATTCTCGAACATATTCTCAGTACGAATATAATGAATTTCCTTGAGACAGAGAAGTTGCTGTCCGTGCATCAGCACGGCTTTAGAAAGCATCGCTCCTGCGAAACGCCACCCGCCCTTTTTTCACTTATATCTTGCGAACCTTGGATGAAGGGTGTCAGACGGATGCCATATTCCTTGACTTCCGGAAAGAGTTTGACTCGGTGCTCCACTGCAGAATCCTAACTAAGGTACGAGCATATGGGATTGGTTCCCAAATATGTGAGTGGCTCGAAGACTTTTTAAGTAATAGAACCCAGTACGTTATCCTCGATGGTAAGTGTTCATCGGAGGTGAGGGTATCATCTGGAGTGCCCCAGGGAAGTGTGGTAGATCCGCTGTTGTTTTCTATCTACATAAATGATCTTTTGGATAGGGCGGATAGCAATGTGCGGCTGTTTGCTGATGATGCTATGGTGTACGGGAAGGTGTCGTCGTTGAGTGATTGTAGGAGGATACAAGATGACTTGGACAGGATTTGTGACTGGTGTAAAGAATGGCAGCTAACTCTAAATATAGATAAATGTAAATTAATGCAGATGAATAGGAAAAAGAATCCCGTAATGTTTGAATAATCTGTTAGTAGTGTAGCGCTTGGCACAGTCACGTCGATTAAATATTTGGGCGTAACATTGCAGAGCGATATGAAGTGGGACAAGCATGTAATGGCAGTTGTGGGGGAAGGCGGATAGTCGTCTTCGGTTCTTTGGTAAAATTTTGGGAAGATGTGGTTCATCTGTAAAGGAGACCGCTTATAAAACACTAATACGACCTCTTCTTGAGTACTGCTCGAGCGTTTGGGATCCCTATCAGGTCAGATTGAGGGGGGACATGGAAGCAATTCAGAGGCGGGCTGCTAGATTTGTTACTGGTAGGTTTGATCATCACGCTAGTGTTACGGAAATGCTTCAGGATCTATGGGTAGGAGTCTCTGGAGGAAAGGAGGTGTTCTTTCCGTGAATCGCTACTGAGGAAATTTAGAGAACCAGCATTTGAGGCTGACTACAGTACAATTTTACTGCCGCCAACTTATATTTCGCGGAAAGACCACAAAGACAAGATAAGAGAGATTAGGGCTCGTACAGAGGCATATAGGCAGTCATTTTTCCCTCGTTCTGTTTGGGAGTGGAACAGGGAGAGAAGATGCTAGTGTAGCCTCCGCCACGCACTGTATCGTGGATTGCGGAGTATGTATGTAGATGTAGATGTAGATGTAGACGGAGATAAGCAATGAGGGTGGTCGTTAATTATTAATGCGTGTCTTATTCGTGTAAGTATATTTGTGGACATGTGTGCAGATCGCGTAACGAGGACTTGTCGGCCAGTTTACGCCGGCACCACCGAAGGCTGATATTAGTTGCGACAGAGGCCCAGCGGGCGTAGCATTGACAATCTGGGCAGCCATCGGCGGCCACCTTTCACGGCCCGATTGTCACGCGGACACTCTGACCTCGCCCAATTGCCGGCACGCAGGCCCGGGTTCGCCCCTTTATCGCCGTTTTGGGATCTCTTTTGTTACTATTTCGATACCGACTTTCTCGGACAGGTGTGGTAACGTAATACGCCGTGGGGCGGTTGCGCGGGCCTACTATACGTGTTAATCGGCTACCCGAACCGCCGCCTTTTTGCTGCTGCAGCCACCTGTTCGGGCGGACAAGCCTGCCCCGGGGCTGTTCCAGACCGCCGGGCGGCGATCTTACTGTGCTGCATTGAGGAACACGGATGTGCAGGCTCTAGGAGCGCCGGGGCCACGTTGAATAGAGCAGCCTACTTCTGTCCGGCACGAGAAAGCTAATTACCGCTCCTCGCACTAACGCGCCGCAGTTTTGTACGGTGCTATTCAGAACGGACGATGCAAAGACTAACGTTTAATAAATTGGAATAATGTTAGATGCAGAAGTAGCGATAACGATCGTATAGGCAATAGAAACGTCCGCACCTCAACGAGGTGCTCCTGTGTACAGGCAAGGATGGGCGTTTCTATGCAAATGTCGATCACCATTAAATGCTTGTGTATCGTATCGCATCCCTGTTGTAGAAGCGTCCCAGCGCATATAATTACTCGACGTTCGAGAGCTACTTCCATTATAACTATCGAATTGTTTCTGGTGGGACACTGAATGCTCATTAAACAATAAGAAATTATATCATATTTCGAGCTAAGAATGGTATGTGTGCATAGGTTACACGCCTCACTGTCATTCATCGCTGCTTAAGAAATGAAATGCGCTCTTTGCTTCAGCGGATAGTATCCACCAGCAATATTGTATGTAACATGACGCTACTGGTTACTTTTAGACATGAAACATTTAAAATTACCAAATATGCAGCAACCAGTCGCAAAATCATGTTTTATTTATTCACTTTTGCAAATCGATTTCAACTGATTAACAGCCATCATCGGTGCTACAAATACAAGAATAAAAATAATTAATAACAGTGACCAAATGAATAAATGTATATAAAGCAAAGTAAACCAGTTACATGTATATAGACACATGAAACCAATTAAAATGAACAAACAAATTTATCTTTTAACCAATATGTGCCCTGAGTAGCAATACCGCCTTAAGCAGAGGTCTGTATACATTTAATTGGTTTACGTTGCTTTGTGTACGTTTATTCATTTGGTCACTGTTATTAATTATTTTTAGTCTTGTATTTGTAGCACCGATGATGGCTGTTAATCAGTTGAAATCGATTTCCAAAAGTGAATAAATAAAACATGAATTTGCGACTGGTTGCTGCATATTTGGTAATTTTATGGTTTACGGTCGCTGCACGACTTGGAAACCACATGGAGCCCACCATTCATGAAACATTTAGCCAATTTTTGAAATTTTTATATTGACTTTTAAATAACACACCAACGCAATTCTCTATGCACAAAATAGCTAGACCTTGAAGAGATGAACTGTTTGACACTTCATTTCCATACCTAGTAACAGCTGCTAGAGAAATACATCAGTTTTCCGTCAAGTCAGTAAGTTATTTTTTAATACCCTGATTACTTTGAAGTTATTACATACATCTTCACCTAAGGCAGATCAATTTGATACTCGATTTGTTCATTTCCCACTATTCGTTTTGCTATGAAAATTCTAACAACATCCCTTTATGCAATTTATAGTGAGTCTTGTTTTTACTCCGTTCAAATATTTCACCAATTGCTACTATCGAATTGTTGTTGGTCGGAAACTGAATGCTCGATTTACAGTAAGAAATGAGATCATATTTCCAGCTAAGAATAGCATATGTACAAAGGTTCCACGCTTCACCGCTACCCATCGCCGCTTAAGATATGAAATGCGCTCTTGACTACAGCGAACAGTTTGCATCGCGGATATTGTATGTCAAGATATTGTATTGCGTGAAAAGAAAGTATTGGTATTAGGGACTCAAAAATGCCTTATGAGGTATAAGAGTAATAAAACAAGAAAAAATGTCAACACGGATGTACCGAAAACGGTTGTAAATGAAAATCAAGTGCTGCTTTCGATCCATGATCAGACACAGGACACGTTAACAGTAACAGTACCTTCCACTTTCATTTTATGTACATATCAGGACTTGATTTTAAATCTATAATTAATTTATGAAAATCTCAAGCTGTATAATATTTTACAGCAGCCACTGATGATGTCTTTCGGATAAAAGATGAAGTCCATCAGAAAATAATAGACAAAACAAATTCCAGCGCAAGTAAATGGCGACTTTTCTTTCTCGTATTCTTGGTGTCGTACTCCTTCCTTCGTATGCGTTACGTTTTAAAGCAGACGTACACTTCATTAGAGCAGAGCTGCAGAGAGCCTCATAAGTTGGATCGTCCTGTTCCTTAGGCTATGTTTTATCCAGTTCATGTCACAATGTCGTGTTTGTATTCTTTATTTTAATGAAATTTGCTATGTCTACTGTAATTTGTTCCTATAGCTCGTTTGTATATAATGTTCCGCACTTACTACCCAAGTATGTCACTGACTTTACTTTTATGTATTGTCTCTTAAAAGGTGTCAATTTCCAACTGTTTATGAAAGTCTATGCCTCTGGTGATAACTGGAGGTTAAACATCTCACATAGGCATTATTCTTCACTGTATACAGACCATATTGTTTTTAGTATGTACTTGCATTTCCCCATGAAGAACTACCGTACATGATTGCTACAGACCCGGTGGTTTTGTATAAACTGGTGTTGTTCTTATATTAACTAGCTAAGGCAAAAAAAATTGTGTAATAATTTAGCCATGCTTGTTGTTTCGTTTCTCTTATCCCGGATCTACTGATGTATTTACTTGTTTTTGTCCGTTCGAAGGTTAACCTGTTCTTTAAGCTGCTCCTTTTTTGTCATTTTTCTCTCGTGGACTTACCAGCACTTTATCTTTTATATGACATTTATGTTAGATGTGATGGTAGTCTCCTTATAACAGCTCAATAAAGCTTTACAGTCGTTATTACTATAGTACCAACCGTAAACTGTGTTAATATTATTTTTGTTTTATGGATATATCGCCAATGTAAGTGTTGGGCAAAGAGTGTGGCCCAGTAGACGCCTACAGCTGGTATTTTGATGTATGATCTCTTCCCTTATGGTGCTCATGATTACTGCTTTACTTCTTTACGTAAGACGTGACGAGCTTCTATGTTTTCGAATTAATCTGCTCATTGTCCGCGTTTTAGAGTATTGCACAATTTGTATGGTGCTATTCAGAATGACCAATTCAAGTACTAACATTAAATAAACTGTAATAATCTGAGATGGAGAGGTCGCGATAACAAGCGTATAGGCAATAGAAATGTCCGTAGCTTGCCGAGGTGCTCCTGTGTACAGGCGACAGCTTGAGTCAAAAGGATGGGCGCCTCTATGCAAATGCCGACTACCATTAAGTGGCTGTTGTGTATCGTATCGTGTCTGTGTTGTAAAGGCGAGATCGCCGCTTATAATTACGCAGCGTTCGAGAGCAACTTCTACTACAACCATCGAATATTGTTATTGGCAGGAAACTAAATACTCAATATACATGTAGGAATGAGATCACATTTGCAGATTAGAATGGTATGTGTGTGCATAGCTTACACCGCTCGCTGCTTTGGAGTGCTGCTTAATAAATGAATTGTGCTTTTAACTTCAGCAAATAGTTTCCACGAGGGATATTGTATGCAAAGAGATGCTGATTGTTTGCCTTAGGCGTCTAATACGCTGTGAAAAGAAAGTACTCGCATAAAGAAATTGAAAAAGGCCATGAAAAAGGCTTGAACAGTAATTAAAACAAGTCTACACGACACTCGTACAGATATTCGCTCTGTACAGGAAGTTCAGTGTAACGCAGTTACGTGGGAGTACTGCGAGTGGAATATAGATTCAAGACCATGCTGTAAAAATTCAATAAAATCAGCTGAGTCTAATACCCACAAATCTGAATACCCATTGTAGGTATTCGTTCTGCTCAGTGAACTGAGAAATATTCTATGAGCCATTCTCCTAGTGAGAATCCTCTATACAAATTCATGTGGCGTCTGGTACCACACAATAATACAAGTTCATCCTAAACAGTCGCATCAGAACTGAGTCACAATTAGTCATTAAAATTGAAAACAGATAATTCGCTGAAACGTATCAGCAACAGAAGAACCTAAGAACTTCACACATTGATATGGCTGTACAAACGCCCCAGTCATGGTTCACAAGAAAAAGGGAAATGTACTCAATATTCACTCTGCACAACATAACTATGCGTCATTTACCTCTAATTAACAGGGAAAAAAGTTCTGAACTTAGCTGAGGGACATGGTGAGGCGCATGTTAAGCATGAGACTTAGAACAAACCTCTAACTCTTCAGTTCACATTATACTGAAAAACTTTTAGAACAAAACGTTTCTTCTACTATTTCGAGTAAAGCACATTAGTTACCTATATTGCGAACAAACATTTAACTAATTGTGAGCTACTTGGAAAAATGATAAAGCTTGTTCAGAGGAGCAGAAATATTCATAATGGTATTCCCAGGAAGACGGTGACCAAAAATTTTCTACCCGTCCGCCGTTAGAACTGGAGTCTGCCTGTACAGCCTGCGAGAGAGTGCTGGAAAACGGTAAAAACAGCGGGGGAATGCTTGACTCTTGTAAAAACGTGAAAAAGTGTGGGAGGGCTGTGCCTGTACACCACACCAGGTAACAGGACATCTTTGGACAGGACTCAAGGAACTTTTCCGTGACTTTACACTGAACAGAAAGTAACTGCACTGATTTTTTACCCGCAGATTTGGACACCCGATTACCCCCACATTCACACGTTACAGAGATCATTCATGACTTGGTTTAAGATAAGGAAAGTCGTTGATCATGTGAGAAACAAGTATAACAAATTCGTTCCTACAAATTCTCTCGCAGAGAAGAGGATAAGAAAAGATAGCAGAAAACTAAGCTGCGAGGATGTTTACAAAACAAGTAAAGTATCATAAATGATATTTATATGAAAGGGGGCTGAAACAGTTGTTATAGAAGGACTGACAAGAAATGAGATTCTCTGCAGAATTGATGTGGAAAGGAATATGTAGAAAACATCTAGTAAAAGATGGGACAGGGTAGTTGTGCATGCGAATGCCTTCCATGGTGCTAGGGGACAAAAATTGTAAAAGAGGAGAGAGATTGGAGCGCTTACTACATATAATTGAGAACGCTTTGTGCAACTGAAGGTCTAACATTCTAAACTTGATAACGACCAAAATTTGTGTTTTGGGATATAACAAAATAAACAATATTGTATGACGTAAGAAATTAGCACTCACGTTTTTTAGTATTCAATACATATTATCATCCAGAAAATATAAAGTACTCTGAAAGGTGGGTGAAAACTGCGTTGGAATGTCCTGAAAAAAAAAAATTTAAAAACTTGAGAATCGAAGATGTCTTACACATTACCTTCTTCAGAATTAATTAGCTAAGGCCAACAGAGATATCACGCTATAATTATTGACAAAATACCTAAATATAATATCTTAAGGCACTTAAACTATACGAAACAAAAATCTTCAGTTTGTAGTATCATCAAAAATCAGTAAAAACCTGCCGATGGTGATGTGGTAGTTAATGAGTAGCATAACAAGCAAGCCCCTTTCTCCAGCAGACAGTCGTAAAGTGTCTTGCACTATTGAAAGTTGTGTACGAATTAAATAGCCATTAGTTAAGCATTTCTGTAGGATATTTACACTTTCCCACTGTTCAGTGTCACTGAATGTCCTTTTGATGAGTCCTACTCCAGGTGAAGCGATTTAAACTAGCAGCAAAGTGATTTGTAGCGTTTTCAGCAGCCGTCTGGAAGTCAATAAAGTCCTTTTCCTTCATTATTAATGTGTAGAACAGAAATAAAGGGCATGATGACGTATTAGTTCTTGTAAGTCATCAGGTACATAACACTAAACTCTCTTCTTTCGCTGTTCTATTAAGGCAAAATTTCTATCACAAGATGGGAAACTGTGGTCTGAAACCAGATCCCTGTATTATTTGCAGTCGAATAGACCAAAAGATGCTACGGACATATACATATATTGAAGCACACAGTTTTTGTTTTGCCCATAGTAGTTGTCCCTCCAAATCACAAGGTTTCTTTTGATACTTCTTACACTAACGATATTATTGGTGCAATTTGAACATGGAACAGACATAATGTTATGTTGTCAGCTCCACGAGACCGTTCACCCCCATGCCAGAATTGCGTTATTGCTTCACTGAGAAAGAACACGGAAGTTGCAATCTGAAAGCTGACATAAAATGAACATATCCAGGTGTGTAAGAATTGAAACTAACGACTCTTATTACAAATCGATTGCTGATGCACAAGTGCCACTCCCACAATACGATAAAACATACGGTAACTACGAGGCTACGTGGGTTGCCCAGAAAGGTTGTGATCATAAGGCCGTTGCAGCCTCCCTGAATATGGAAGTTAGTAGGAATATAAAAAATGGAGGAAGGTTTATCTGTTTAGCAAGAGTAACAGAAGGCAGATTTCAGACTTCCTAACACATCAAAACGAAAATTTCTGTTCCGACACTGACAATGTTGAGTGTTTATGGAAAAAGTTCAAGGCAATGGTAAAATGCGTTGTAGACAGGTACGTGCCGAGTAAAACTGTGAGGGACGGGAAAAACCCACCGTGGTACAACAACAAAGTTAGGAAACTACTGCGAAAGCAAAGAGAGCTTCACTCCAAGTTTAAACGCAGCCAAAACCTCTCAGACAAACAGAAGCTAAACGATGTCAAAGTTAGCGTAAGGAGGGCTATGCGTGAAATGTTCTGTGAATTTGAAAGTAAAATTCTATGTACCGACTTGACAGAAAATCCAAGGAAGTTCTGGTCTTACGTTAAATCAGTAAGTGGCTCGAAACAGCATATCCAGACACTCCGGGATGATGATGGCATTGAAACAGAGGATGACACGCGTAAAGCTGAAATACTAAACACCTTTGTCCAAAGCTGTTTCAGAGAGGAAGACCGCACTGCAGTTCCTTCTCTAAATCCTCGCACAAACGAAACAATGGCTGACATCGAAATAAGTGTCCAAGGAATAGAAAAGCAACTGGAATCACTCAACAGAGGAAAGTCCACTGGACCTGACGGGATACCAATTCGATTCTACACAGAGTACGCGAAAGAACTTGCCCCCCTTCTAACAGCCGTGTACCGCAAGTCGCTAGAGGAACGGAAGGTTCCAAATGATTAGAAAAGAGCACAGGTAGTCCCAGTCTGCAAGAAGGGTCGTCGAGCAGATGGGCAAAACTATAGACCTATATCTCTGACGTCGATCTGTTGTAGAATCTTAGAACATATTTTTTGCTCGAGTATCATGTCGTTTTTGGAAACCCAGAATCTACTATGTAGGAATCAACATGGATTCCGGAAACAGCGATCGTGTGAGACCCAACTCGCTTTATTTGTTCATGAGACCCAGAAAATATTATATACAGGCTCCCAGGTAGATGCTATTTTTCTTGACTTCCGGAAGGCGTTCGATACAGTTCCGCACTGTCGCCTGATTAACAAAGTAAGAGCCTACGGAATATCAGGCCAGCTGTGTGGCTGGATTGAAGAGTTTTTAGCAGACAGAACACAGCATGTTGTTATCAATGGAGAGACCTCTGGCGTGCCACAGGGGAGTGTTATGGGACCATTTCTTTTCACAATATATATAAATAACCTAGTAGATAGTGTCGGAAGTTCCATGCGGCTTTTCGCGGATGATGCTGTAGTATACAGAGAAGTTGCAGCATTAGAAAATTGTAGCGAAATGCAGGAAGATCTGCTGCGGATAGGCACTTGGTGCAGGGAGTGGCAACTGACCTTTAACATTGACAAAAGTAATGTATTGCGAATACATAGAAAGAAGGATCCTTTATTGTATGATTATATGATAGCGGAACAAACACTGGTAGCAGTTACTTCTGTAAAATATCTGGGAGTATGCGTGCAGAACGATTTTTGAATTGGAACGATCATATAAAATTAATTGTTGGTAAGGCGGGTACCAGGTTGAGATTCATTGGGAGAGTCCTTAGAAAATGTAGTCCATCAACAAAGGAGGTGGCTCACAAAACACTCGTTCGACCTATACTTGAGTATTGCTCATCAGTGTGGTATCCGTACCAGGTCGGGTTGACAGAGGAGATAGAGAAAATCCAAAGAAGAGCGGCGCGTTTCGTCGCAGTGTTATTTGGTAACCGTGATAGCGTTACGGAGGTGTTTACCAAACTCAAGTGGCAGACTCTGCAAGAGAGGCGCTCTGCATCGCGGTGTAGCTTGCTGTGCAGGTTTCGAGAGGGTGCGTTTCAGAATGAGGTATCTAATATATTGCTTCCCCCTACTTATACCTCCCGAGGAGATTACGAATGGAAAATTAGAGAGATTAGAGCGCGCACGGAGGCTTTCAGAGAGTCGTTCTTCCCGCGAACCATACGCGACTGGAACAGGAATGGGAGGTAATGACAGTGGCATGTAAAGTGCCCTCCGCCACACACCGTTGGGTGGCTTGCGGAGTATAAATGTAGATGTAGAAAGTAAGTTCCGATCGCTTGCGAAATGGAAACCACAGTGAAAACCAAAAACCTTTTATTTGCAACAGTTAGGTACACCTCCCACCTACTACTCTACATAGTCGCCGCTTCAACTTCCTGCTTTCTCGTATTGTTGTACCAACTTTCGAAAATCATCATTACAGAAAGCAGCCGCCTGTGCTTTCGGCCAGTTATCTGCAATGGTCTGCAGCTCGTTGTCTGTGGAAAAATTTTGTCTTCATAGACAGCGGTTCTTGTGAGCAGAGACGAGACTCAGGGGGAGCCAATTACGGACTCTATTGTGGGCGATACAACACTTCTCATCGGAAACGGTGCAAGACTGTTTCATTGCCCCTGCAGTGTGCGGCCGAGAATTGGCATGAAGAAGGAACTGCTCGACAGTTGTGTTATGTGGGCTGCATGACACAGGCGAAATCTCTAACCAGGCCCTCATACTTGGAGGGAGACGCTATTCCCTACGCATATTTACTCAAAACTGAAAAGAGCGACGCGACACGATCGACGGACATACTAGAGACACTGTCAAAGACATCTGTGCAAAGCTTTACCGGCTTTTCCCAGTGGTTTCCATTTCGCGGCCGATCGGATCTTACTATCTAGACAACCCTCGTATTACGTTCGTGCTTGAAACCGATGTAATACAGTGCTGATTGCCAAGTGCTTTCAGAATCACTGTTACGATCCGCTAACTTGGTCATATTTTAGTGTAATATACTCGCATCGATGTGTCGTCTTCAGAGTGAATAAAATCGGTTTTGAGAAACAAAATGGTACTTAAGATGTTTAGAATACTAGGTCCTCAATTGCTACGGTGGTAATGAAGTGATTGGTGCATGAGAAGGACTCGCGGGAGCCGTGTCGAACCAACTGGCGTCAGTTTCAAAGTAATGTCTATCGTAAACACTAGCAGTGTTTCCAAACATTGCCACCGAAAGCAATACATTAGGATAATGGCACTGAAGTCACTAGTCACTCCACACAGATTCCACTGGTACGTTTCTACGTAACGTGGAAACAGCTATCGTATCGATAATTTGGAAGATGCTCAAGACTCATCAATTCTCGGAGCTCTTCTGTAGGCGATCTGAGCCACTGCTTGCGTGACGAGATCAATTACATGCGAGGCGATGTCTTGTTAGTCTTGACCGCCTTTCGAATGGCCTGATTGTGTCGTCACAGTTCTGCTTGTCGTGCTTTATTTCTCAGAGCTTAACGTCCTATTGAAAGTGAGGTCATTAGACGCAGTGGCTGCCGTACTGCTCCACTGAGGAATGACGACGCGCTAGCTGTTAAGTTCTTTCGGGCCCGCTGAATGGTGTATCCTGCAGCTGACCGCAGCTGCATTCGAAACAGACTCGCCACGTAATCCCCACAAGTAGACGAATTCGTGTCTCGCGATTTAATATTGAATCTGTATAGAGGAGTAGAATAAATCAAGCGTAAAGTGAGAGCTACATTATCAAGAAGGGACACAGTAATTTAGATAACCTGTAGTGGCAGAGGCTACTTCAGGGAAAGCATTTTTCGCTCCTAGGGTATTCTTACAAAATAACTTTTATCACAATAAACGATGACTAACTGAAAACATCAGCTGCTGACAGGTGTTGTTTATATACCTCGATGTGGACAGCTGAAAATGTGTGCCCCGACCGGGACTCGAATCCGGGATCTCCTGCTTCGAGTCCCGGTCTTGGCACACATTTTCAGCTGTCCGCATCGAGGTATATCAACAACACCTGTCAGCAGTTGAGGTTTTCAGTTAGTCATCATTTATTCCAGGGAAAAGCTGCACAGTCATCAACAGTAACTGTTCTTTCGAGAACAAGTTACTGTCTTCGTATATTTTATCACAATATTTACTCATCATAAATGCTTTGTAGTACAGACATCTTTACTCCTTGCCTTCATTAACATGGAAACCATCGGAAAAACAGTATGGAGTGAAACTTACCCTGAGGAAAATTTTAAAAAATAGAAATAAAGAAAAATGAAAAGAGTAAATATAGTATTGAACAGGGGAAATTTTATTATATTAAGTGGATAATAGTGAAGACAATTTTGGTATTCTCTAAGACGAGAAGGATTTTCTGTTGCGGTGTGGAAATGAGATACAGGGTGCGTAAATAAAGTTCCAGGACTGTTCTCAGAGCACAAAATTTATTAAATACTTTCATACATCTGACTAAAATTCTTCAAAATAGGTGCCTTGAGAATCCACACACCGCTGCCAACGAGCTTTCCACTGCTGGTAAGGTCCCTGGAACTCGTTAACCGGAGTGCTACTCAAAATGTTGGTAAAATGTTCTGAACGAATCGTTCCAATGTACGACGCCGTAACGTACACCATGAGGAAGCAGGACAGAAGAACGCTACATTGACTTGATACGAAATGGAATGTATAGACAGACAAATGTAGAAGTGAAGAAGCGAGAGAACATAGAAAGGCAACTGAAGTAGAAAAATTAATTGGTTCAGACTGATAAAGAGTGTATGGGCTATACAGGGCGATCAGAAACAGTCTAAAAACCGTGTGACAGTGTTGCATGGCGGGTTGTGCTAAGAAAAAAATTCGATACGTTGCGTCGTTTCTAATTCGCACTGAAGTTAGCCAATCACGTCGCTTAAAGAGCAAATTCAGGCGTCCCACCAGAAACGGTGTTGCAAAACGTGCGCTTGTTTTGGTTTCCTATAACTCAACAAAAGAGCGATAAAAAACTGGACATGGGACGGTAGTAAGTATCGGGCCTGATCGAACGACTGAGCAAAAACGTGCGCTACCATCTACGTTATGAGAACAACTGGCACTAACTGTATCTGCTGAGCCGCATGAATTTGCTTGTAACGGCCTGACTGGCTAACTTTATTGGTAAATAACTCGGAAACAGCACTACGTAGCGAATTTTGCCCTTAACTATTATATCTAAACATAACCTACCCTACAACACCCTTACAAACTTTCCAGACTGTTCCTGCCCTCTCCCTGGAAACAGTTTTAAACAATTTTAGAAGAATGTGTTGAGCTGTAGACAAACCAAGGAAGATTTTATAGATGAATTCAGTATGACAGCCCGATGAAGGAAGTGTCGACCGCTCAAAGGTGGACACTGCATAGAATTCTAACAGAACAGTAAACGTATAGTGGTGAGATTAACATGAGCGGTGAATGTGTGCACACAAAGAATTGAAAGGATCAAGTTAAAAATGTAATTTCTGAAAAAAGTTAGAATTTCTACGGATCTACATCTACATCTAAATTCATACTCCGCAAGCCACCCAACGGTGTGTGGCGGAGGGCACTTTATGTGCCACTGTCATTACCTCCCTTTCCTGTTCCAGTCGCGCATGGTTCGCGGGAAGAACGACTGTCTGAAAGCCTCCGTACGCGCTCGAATCTCTCTAATTTTACATTCGTGATCTCCTCGGGAGGTATAAGTAGGGGGAAGCAATATATGCGATACCCCATCCAGAAACGCACCCTCTCGAAACCTGGACAGCAAGCTACACCGCGATGCAGAGCGCTTCTCTTGCAGAGTTTGCCACTTGAGTTTGCCAAACATCTCCGTAACGCTATCACGGTTACCAAATAACCCTGTGACGAAACGCGCCGCTCTTCTTTGGATCTTCTCTATCTCCTCCGTCAACCTGATCTGGCACGTCTCCCACACTGATGAGCAATACTCAAGTATAGGTCGAACGAGTGTTTTGTAATCCACCTACTTTGTTGATGGACTACATTTTCTAAGGACTCTCCCAATGAATCTCAACCTGGTACCCGCCTTACCAACAATTAATTTTATATGATCATTCCACTTCAAATCGTTCCGCACGCATACTCCCAGATATTTTACAGAAGTAACTGCTACCAGTGTTTGTTCCGCTATCATATAATCATACAATAAAGGATCCTTCTTTCTACGTATCCGCAATACATTACATTTGTCTATGTTAAGGGTCAGTTGCCACTCCCTGCACCAAGTGCCTATCCGCTGCAGATCTTCCTGCATTTCACTACAATTTTCTAATGCTGCAACTTCTCTGTATACTACAGCATCATCCGCGAAAAGCCGCATCGAACTTCCGACACTATCTACTAGGTCATTTATATATATTGTGAAAAGCAATGCTCCCATAACACTCCCCTGTGGCACGCCAGAGGTTACTTTAACGTCTGTAGACGTCTCTCCATTGATAACAACATGCTGTGTTCTGTCTGCTAAAAACTCTTCAATCCAGTCACACAGCTGGTCTGATATTCCGTAGGCTCTTACGTTGTTTATCAGGCGACAGTGCGGAACTGTATCGAACGCCTTCCGGAAGTCAAGGAAAATAGCATCTACCTGGGAGCCTTTATCTAATGTTTTCTGGGTCTCATGAACAAATAAAGCGATTTGGGTCTCACACGATCGCTGTTTCCGGAATCCATGTTGATTCCTACATAGTATATTCTGGGTTTCCAAAAACGACATGATACTCGAGCAAAAAACATGTTCTAAAATTCTACAACAAATCGACGTCAGAGATATAGGTCTATAGTTTTGCGCATCTGCTCGACGACCCTTCTTGAAGACTGGGACTACCTGTGCTCTTTTCCAATCATTTGGAACCTTCCGTTCCTCTAGAGACTTGCGGTACACGGCTGTTAGAAGGGGGGCAAGTTCTTTCGCGTACTCTGTGTAGAATCGAATTGGTATCCCGTCAGCTCCAGTGGACTTTCCTCTGTTGAGTGATTCCAGTTGCTTTTCTATTCCTTGGACACTTATTTCGATGTCAGCCATTTTTTCGTTTGTGCGATGATTTAGAGAAGGAACTGCAGTGCGGTCTTCCTCTTTGAAACAGCTTTGAACAAAGGTGTTTAGTATTTCAGCTTTACGCGTGTCATCCTCTGTTTCAATGCCATCATCATCCCGGTGTGTCTGGATATGCTATTTCGAGCCGCTTACTGATTTAACGTAAGACCAGAACTTCCTAGGATTTTCTGTCAAGTTGGTACATAGAATTTTGCTTTCGAATTCACTGAACGCTTCACCCATAGCCCTCCTTACGCCAACTTTGACATCGTTTGCTTCTGTTTGTCTGAGAGGTTTTGGCTGCGTTTACACTTGGAGTGTAGCTCTCTTTGCTTTCGCAGTAGTTTCCTAACTTTGTTGTTGAACCACGGTGGGTTTTTCCCGTCCCTCACAGTTTTACTCGGCACGTACCTGTCTGAAACGCATTTTACGATTGCCTTGAACTTTTTCCATAAACACTCAACATTGTCAGTGTTGGAACAGAAATTTTCGTTTTGATCTGTTAGGTAGTCTGAAATCTGCTTTCTATTAACAGCTAAACAGATACCCCTTCCTCCCTTTTTTTATATTCCTATTAACTCCCATATTCAGGGATGCTGCAACGGCCTTGTGATCTTTTAGTGTTACTTAAAATCCGTCTTGATTGCATTTTTTTTTTATTCATATGGTCGGTTTCGGTTCATTCAGAACCATCTTCAGATCTGATATTTCAGTTACAGGAGTAACCCGTCCAAATCCAGCAACTTTCACATGCTATGGCCTGCAAAGGCCTTTAGATCACTGGTTCCCTGTTGTGCATTTACAGAGTCGAAAAGTTCGGGTCTGTTTGTTATCAGTAGGTCCAAGATGTTATCTCGACGAGTCGATTCTCTGTTTAATTGCTCGAGGTAATTTTCGAATAGTGCACTCAGTATAATGTCACTCGATGCTCTGTCCCTACCACCCGTGCTAAACATCTGAGTGTCCCAGTCTATATCTGGTAATTGAAATCTCCACCTAAGACTATGACATGCTGAGAAAATTTATGTGACATGTATTCCAAATTTCCTCTCAGTTGTTCTGCCACCAATGCTGCTGAGTCGGGAGGTCGGTAAAAGGAGCCAATTATTAACCTAGCTCGGTTTTTGAGTGTAACCTCCACCCATAATAATTCACAAGAACTATCCACTTCTACTTCACTACAGGATAAACTACTACTAACAGCGACAAACTCGCCACCACCGGTTGCATGCAATCTATCCTTTCTAAACACCGTCTGTGCCTCTGTAAAAATTTCGGCAGAATTTATCTCTGGCTTCAACCAGCTTTCTGTACCTATAACGATTTCAGCTTCGGTGCTTTCTATTAGCGCTTGAAGTTCCGGTACTTTACCAATGCAGCTTCGACAGTTTACAATTACAATACCGATTGCCGCTTGGCCCCCGCATGTCCTGACTTTGCCCCGCACCCTTTGAGGCTGTTGTCCTTTCTGTGCTTGCCCGAGGCCATCTAACCTAAAAAAAACCGCCCAGTCCACGCCACACAAACCCTGCTACCCGCGTAGCCGCTTGTTGCGTGTAGTGGACTCCTGACCTATCCAGCGGAACCCGAAACCCCACCACCCTATGGCGCAAGTCGAGGAATCTGCAGCCCACACGGTCGCAGAACCGTCTCAGCCTCTGATTCAGACCCTCCACTCGGCTCTGTACCAAAGGTCCGCAGTCAGTCCTGTCGACGATGCTGCAGATGGTGAGCTCTGCTTTCATCCCGCTAGCGAGACTGAAAGTCTTCACCAAATCAGATAGCCGCCGGAAGCCAGAGAGGATTTCCTCCGATCCATAGCGACACACATCATTGGTGCCGACATGAGCGACCACCTGCAGATGGGTGCACCCTGTACCCTTCATGGCATCCGGAAGGACCCTTTCCACGTCTGGAATGACTCCCCCCGGTATGCACACTGAGTGCACATTGGTTTTCTTCCCCTCTCTTGCTGCCATATCCCTAAGGATCCCCATTACGCGCCTATCTTACTACTATTAAACTGAACAGGTAAAATGTTTGTAAACGAAACGAAAATAGGAGGAGGAGATTAGTGTTTAACGTCTCGTCAACAACGAGGCCATTAGCGACGGAGCACAAGCTCGGATTAGGGAAGGATTAGGAAGGAAATCGGCCGTGCCCCTTCAAGGGAACCACGCCGGCATTTTCCGGAAACGATTTAGGGAAATCACTGAAAAGTTAAATCAGTATGGCCGGAGACGGGTTCGAACCGCCGTCCTCCCGAATGCAAGCCCACTGTGCTAACCACGAAACGATAATGTCGGTTAGGCCCTCAGTGGGAGTGTACCGGGAGTTGCTGCTGCTATTGAGGCGAGTACACCGTTCGCTTATTACTTGTTTTTAGGAGCTTCAAACAGGAGCGACATATTTTCAGTTATCTGGGTAGTTACTAGTTTATTTTTGTAATTTCTTGCGTGTTTGCGAGCTTACTAGGCACAAACTTTTATTTGAATAACAGTGTAGTGTACAGTACCGCTGTTGTTATCGACCCTTGTATCGACCCTCGTACCGTACAGGCGTTTGTTTGTTTTGGTTAGAACAACTCAGTGTCGGTTACACCGTCAGTGAGCGTGCATCACGAGTTCCTGCTGATTGGACTGTGTACAGATTGGGAATTTATACGGGCACTGATGACCGCGTAGTTGAGCGCTCCACAAACCAAACATCGTCATCATCAGTTAATGCTGCTAATAAGGCGAGTACACCGTTGGTTTATCACATAATTTAAAGAGCTTCAGACAGGAGCGACATCACTAATGGATAGGAACTGTGATTGCTGTGTACAGATGCGAGCTGAGTTGTTGGCCCTTCGCTCACAGTTCCAGGCTGTGTTGGCTTCCGTCACACAGCTTGAGGCTGCTGCCGAGGGGCATCACTGTGGTGGGTCGGACGCAGGACGTCCCACGTGTCCCCCCGATCGGTCCACTGCTGTGGCAACCCCGTGTACTGTATGCACTGAGGTTGATCCCTCACCTGTGGTCGAGTGGGAGATCATTCCAAAGTGTGGCAGGCAGCGAAAGACTTTCCGAGGGTCCGATCATGGGGCCTCCGAGGTTCGTTTGACGAGCAGGTTTTGGGTGTTATCTGACGCTGACGAAGTCCCTAAGCCGGATGCAGTCGTCCACCCTGTTTCAGAAGAAGCTCCTCGGCCCGCAAGGTCTGGGCATTCACGGGGGTTGGGTTTGCTGGTAGTTGGGAGCTCCGACGTTAGGCGCGTAATGAGATCCCTCAGGAACATGGCTGCCAAGGAAGGGAAGGAAGCCAGTATGCACTCTGTTTGCATATCGGGAAGAGTCATTCCGAAAGTGGAAACGATGCTCCTGGATGCCATGAAGAGTACAGGGTGCAGCCAACTGCAGGTGGGTCTCATGTCGGTATGGCTCAAGTCGGTGCCAATGACGTGCGTTGCTTTGGATCGCAGGAGGTTCTCCATGGTTTTGGGCGGCTAGCGGAAATGGTAAAGACTGCCAGTTTTGCTTGCGAGATTAAGGCGGAGCTCACCATCGTCGACAGAACCGAATGTAGTCCTTTGATGCAGAGCCGAGTGGAAGGTCTGAATCACAGGCTCAGGCGGTTCTGTGACCGTATAGGCTGCAGATTCCTTGACTTGCGCCATCGGGTGGTGGGTTTCCTAGTTCCGCTTAATACATCGGAAGTCCACTATACACAGGAAGCGGCTATACGGGTAGCGGGGGCTGTGTGGAAGGGGCTGGTTGGTTTTTTAGGTTAGAGGGTACCAGGAAATTATAGAAAGGGCGTCCATCTAAAGGGGGGCAGGTAAAAAGCAGTAAGATAGTTGTAGAAACTATCGGTATTGCATTTGTAAATTGTCATAGCTGTGTTGGGAAAGAACTAGAGCTCCAAGCCCTAATAGAAAGCACTTAAGCTCAAATAGTTATGGGTTCGGAAAGCTGGATAAAGCCGGAAATAAATTCAGCCAAAATTATTTCAAATGGCCTAACAGCGTTCAGAAAGGATAGATTAAATACAGTTGGTGCTGGAGTATTTATTGCTGTCAGAAGTAGTTTACCTTGTAGTGAAATTGAAGTAGATAGTTCCTTCGAAATAGTATGAGTAGAGGTTATACTTGACAGTCGGACTAAACTATTAACTGGATCGTTTTAACGACCCCCCCCCCCCCTTCCCCGAGTCAGAAAATATATTTGCTGAACAGTTCGAAGAAAACTTGAGTCTCATTTCAAATAGGTACCCCACTCATACAATTATAGTCGGTGGTGACTTCAATCTAACCCCAATATGCTGGAAAAATTATACATTTAAAGCCATCGGCAGGCATAAAATGTCATCCGAAACTGTACATAATACCTTGTCAAAAAATTATTTTGAACAATTAGTTCATGAACCCACTCGAATAGTAAATGGTTGCAATAGCATACTTGACCTCTTAACAACAAATAATCCTGGACAAGTAGAGGGTATCATCACAAATACAGGGATTAGCGACCAAAAGGCAGTTGCTGCTAAGCTGAATGTCGGCCGGTGTGGCCGAGTGGTTCTAGGCGCTTTAGTCTGGAACCGCGACCGCTCCGGTAGCAGGTTCGAATCCTGCCTCCGGCATGGATGTGTCTGATGTCCTTAGGTTAGTTAGGTTTAAGTAGTTCTAAGTTCTAGGGGAATGATGACCTCAGATGTTATGTCCCACAGTGCTCAGAGCCATTTGAACCATTTTTTCCTAAGCTGAATACCGCAACACCTACAGTCATCAAAAAGAAACGCAAAACCCATCTATTTAAAGAAGCTGATCGGGTTGCTCTTAATGCCTTTTAAGAGACAGTCTCCACTCCTTCCGATCTGATCACGTAAGTGTAGAAAAGATGTGGAATGAACTCAAAGAGATAGTATCGACGGCAATAGAGAGATATATGGCAGATAAATTAATAACTGATGGTACTGCTTCCCCATGGTACATAAAACAGGTCAGATCGCTATTGCAGAAGCAACAAAATTAATTTGAAAGAACGAAAAATCCCCAAGACTGGAAAAGTCTTCCAGAAGTTCGAAATGTAGCGCCTACTTCAATGGGAGATGCTTTTAATAATTACCACGACGAAACTCTTGTCTCGGAATCTGGAAGAAAATTCGAAGAGATTCTGGTCATACTTTAAGTACAGCAGTGGCAAGACGCAATCAATACCTTCACTGCGCGAAAACAGCAGTGATGTCACGGATGATAGTGCCACCAAAGCACAGTTAGTAAACACGGTGTCCAAAACTCCTTCGCCAAAGAAGACGAAGTAAATATTCTTGAATTCCAATGAAGAAGAACTGCATCTTGGCAGATGAGAAACATACAAGTAGATACTCACGGTGTAACAAATCAGCTTAAATCACTTAATAGAAGCAAGGCCTCCGGTCTAGATTGTGTACCATTCAGGCTCCTTTCAGAGAATGCTGATGCAGTAGCTCCATATTTAGCTATTATATACAACCGCGCGCTCAAAGAAAGTTCCGTGCCTAAAGATTGTAAAATTGCTCAAGTCACACGAATACCCAAAAAGGGAAATAGGGGTAACCCGTTGAATTACAGGCCCATATCACTAACGTCGATTTGCAGTAGAGTTTTTAAACACATTCTGTGTTCGAACATTATGAAGTACCTCGAAGAAAACGATATATTGACACACAGTCAGCACAGTTTCAGAAAATACCATTCTTGTGAAACACGACTAGCTCTTTATACTCACGAAGTAATGAGCGCTATCGACAGGGGACGTCAGATTGATTCCATATTTTTAGGTTTCGAGAAGGCTTTGGACACCGTTTCTCACAAGCTTCTTCTAACCAAACTGCGTGCCTACGGAATATCGCCTCTGTTGCGCGACTGGATTCGTGATTTCCTATCAGAAAGGCCACAGTTCGTAGTAATAGACGGAAAGTCATCAAATAAAACAGAAGTAATATCCGGCGTTCTCCAAGGAAATGTTATAGGCCCTCTATTGTTACTGACCTATATTAACGACATAGGAGACAATGTGAGTAGCCCTATTAGATTGTTTACAGACGATGCTGTCATTTACCGTCTTGTAAAGTCACAGATGACCAAAACGAATTGGAATTGCAAAATGATTTAGATAAGATATCTGCATGGTGCGAAAAGTGGCAGTTGACCCTGAATAAAGAAAAGTGTGAAGTTATTCACATGAGTACTAAAAGAAATCCGTTAAATTTCGATTACGCGATAAGTCACACAAACCTGAAGGCTGTAAATTCAACTAAATACTTAGGGATTACCATAACAATCACCCTAAATTGGAACCATGACATATACAGGGTGATTCAAAAAGAATACCACAACTTTAGGAATTTAAAACTCTGCAACGACAAAAGGCAGACCTAAGCACTATCTGTCGGCGAATTAAGGGAGCTATAAAGTTTCATTTAGTTGTACATTTGTTCGCTTGAGGCGCTGTTGATGCTAAGATGGCGACCGCTCAACAGAAAGCTTTTTGTGTTATTGACTACGGCAGAAGTGAATGTCTGTATATGGGGCACTGAGAATCCGCGGGAAACAACTCAGTATGAACGTGACTCGCCTAAGGTGAACGTTTTCTGTGCCATTTCAGCCAATAAAGTTTTTGGTCCCTTTTTCTTCGAAGGTGCTACTGTAACTGGACTACAGTATCTGGAGATGTTAGAGAATTGGCTGTTCCCTCAGATCGAACAAGAAGCACAACAATTCATATTTCAGCAGGATGGAGCGCCACCACATTGGCACTTATCTGTCCGTAACTACCTGAACGTCAACTACCCGAGGCGATGGATCGGCCGCCAGGCAGCCCGTGACAGAGCACTTCATCACTGGCCTCCAAGAAGCCCTGATCTTACCCCCTGCGATTTTTTCTTATGGGGGTATGTTAAGGATATGGTGTTTCGGCCACCTCTCCCAGCCACCATTGATGATTTGAAACGAGAAATAACAGCAGCTATCCAAACTGTTACGCCTGATATGCTACAGAGAGTGTGGAACGAGTTGGAGCATCGGGTTGATATTGCTCGAGTGTCTGGAGGGGGCCATATTGAACATCTCTGAACTTGTTTTTGAGTGAAAAAAAAACCTTTTTAAATACTCTTTGTAATGATGTATAACAGAAGGTTGTATTATGTTTCTTTCATTAAATACACATTTTTAAAGTTGTGGTATTCTTTTTGAATCACCCTGTATAATGTTATGGGTAGAGCCAACCAAAGACTGTGATTCATTGGCAGAACACTTAGAAGGAGCAACAGGTCTACTAAAGAGACTGCTTACACCGCGCTTGTCCGCCCTATTCAGGAGTATCGCTGTGCGTTGTGGGATCCGCATCAGGTGGGACTGACGGATGACATCGAAAAAGTACAAAGTAGGGCGGCTCGTTTTGTACTATCGCTAAGTAGGGGAGACAGTGCCACAGACATGATACGTGAATTGGAGTGGCAGTCATGAAAGAAAAGACGTTTTTGGTGGCGACGGGGTCTTCTCATCAATACATAGGGAGAAATGATCATAACGATACAATAAAAGAAATCAGTGCTCGCACAGACAAATTTAAGTGCTCGCTTTTCCCGCGCGCCGTTCGAGAGTTGAACGGTAGAGAGGCAGCTTGAAGGTGGTTCATTGAACCCACTACCAGGCATTATATTGTGAATAGCAGAGTAATCACGTAAATGTGGATTAAAAAAGCTTTTCAGTTGTTATATGTGCCATCCTTAGCACCATTACAAAGTGCTATGAACATGATGTCAACAGAACTTGTGCCCCATGTAACAATTCAGCTAGAATAGGACTTGTGGAGCATCATTAGGGATTTGTGTAAGAGAAACTTTACCAATCTTACGATTTGTCAGATTTAAACTCCTGGTTGCAGATCAGCTAACGTAGGTAACACATGATATAGCACCATGTGTACACTGAGGTGAGAAAAGTCATGTGGTGGTGATATGCATATATGCAGATAGAGACAGCATCGCTTACACAAGGTATAAAACGGCAATCCATTGGCGGAGTTGATATTTGTACTCCGGTGATTCGTGTAAAAGGGTTTCCGATGTCATTACGGTAGCGCGGACTAGTAGTTGGAGCTAGATGCATGGGGAATTCCATTTAGGAAATCATTAGGAATTCAATATTCTGGGATTCACATTGTCCAGAGCCTGCCAATCTAGACAGATGGGACAATCCAATTAGGAATTCAATATTCTGGGAATCACATTGTCCAGAGCCTGCCGAGCTAGACGTATGGGACATTCCATTTAGGAAATCATTAGGAATTCAGTATTCCAGGATTCACATTGCCCAGAGCCTGCCAAGCTAGACGCATGGGACAGTCCATTTAGGAAATCATTAGGAATTCAATATTCCAGGATTCACATTGTCCAGAGCCTGCCGAGCTAGACGCATGGGACATTCCATTTAGGAAATCATTAGGAATTCAATATTCCAGGATTCACATTGTCCAGAGCCTGTCAAGATAGACGGATGGGACATTCCAATTAGGAAATCATTAGGAATTCAATATTCTGGGATTCACATTGTCCAGAGCCTGCCAAGCTAGACGCATGGGACATTCCATTTAGGAAATCTTTAGGAATTCAATATTCTGGGATTCACATTGTACAGAGCCTGCTGAGCTAGACGGATGGGACATTCCAATTAGGAAATCATTAGGAACTCAATATTCCGGGATACACATTGTCCAGAGCCTGCCAAGCTAGATGGATGGGACAATCCAATTAGAAAATCATTAGGAATTCAATATTCTGGGACTCACATTGTCCAGAGCCTGCTGAGCTAGACGCATGGGACATTCCATTTAGGAAATCACTAGGAATTCAATATTCTGGGATTCACATTGTCCAGAGCCTGCCAAGCTAGAGGCATGGGACATTCCATTTAGGAAATCATTAGGAATTCAATATTCCAGGATTCGCATTGTCCAGAGCCTGCCAAGATAGACGGATGGGACATTCCATTTAGGAAATCGTTAGGAATTCAATATTCTGGGATTCACATTGTCCAGAGCCTGCCGAGCTAGACGGATGGGACATTCCAATTAGGAAATCATTAGGAATTCAATATTCCGGGATTCACATTGTCCAGAGCCTGCCAAGCTAGATGGATGGGACAATCCAATTAGGAAATCATTAGGAATTCAATATTCTGGGACTCACATTGTCCAGAGCCTGCTGAGCTAGACGCATGGGACATTCCATTTAGGAAATCACTAGGAATTCAATATTCTGGGATTCAAATTGTCCAAAGCCTGCCAAGCTAGATGCATGGGGCATTCCAATTAGGAAATCATTAGGAATTCAATATTCCAAGATTCACATTGTCCAGAGCCTGCCGAGGATACAAAATTTCATGCACTACCTGTTACCACAGACAACGTAATGGGCGACGGCGTCCACTTAACAACCAAGAGCGCCGGCATTTGCGTACAGTTGTGAGTGCTAGGAGACAAGCAATACTCCGTGAAATAACCGCTTAAATGAATGTGAGGCGTACGATGAACGTATCCGTCAGAACAGCACGGTGAAATTTGGCGTTAATGGTCTATGGCGGGGGACGACCGACGGACTGCCTTTGCCAAGACCACGACATTGCTCGTAGCGTCTCTCCTGAAAAACCGTGACCTCGTCAGATGAGTCCTCATTTCATTTGATAAGAGCTGACGATAGGTTTCGAGTGTGGCGCAGACATCATGAAGCCATGGACTTACTTTGTCGACAAGACAATGTGCAAGTTGGTGGTGGCTTCATAATGGCGTGGGTTGTGTTTACATGGATTGGACTGGGTTCACTACTCCACGTGAAGCAACGATTCCTGGAAATGGCTGTGTTCGGATATTTTGGGACCATTAACAGCCATTCATGGACTTCATGTTGCTAAACAACGATGAATTTTTTATGGCTGATAATGCGCCATGTCACGTGGCAACAGCTGTTCGCCATTGATTTGAAAGAAATGCTGAACAATTCCAGAGAATAGTTTGGCACCCAGATTGTCTGACAGGAATCCCATCGAACATTCATGGGACACAATCTAGAGGGCAGTTCGTTCACAAAATCCTGCACCGGCAACAACACTTCTGAAGCTATGGACGGCTATAGAAGCAGCAGTGCTCACTTTTTTCTGCAGGGGGCTGCCAACGGCTTTCGAGTTCGTGTCGCGTCGATCTTCTGTATTACGCAGGGAAGAGGGAGATCCGACACGATATTAGGCGGTATCCCACGATCTTTCTCACCTCAGTCCATATTTTCTCCTCCCAACTGCTTCCTCAACTACTGGTTTTATTGGGTCATTCAGCTTTGTATCGCTCTGGAGTGACTGTATTGGTTTATGACTCTATGTGTGAATAGTTACAAAGAAAGGGTAGGGATACGGACTAGCAGAGGCACCTATTAGGAAAGAGACGTCCGTCGGAGAATTCGCGAATACCGCTGAGGTAACTGGGACGCAAGAGTGCGCAGAGGTGCAAAGGCGGCCAGTAGGTCAAATTTCGCCACTTCTGAGCCATAGAGTCTTTATGAAACCTGACAGATGGTAATCTCTCTTCTAATGTTGCGGTGACCGAACATGTCTATCCGATGGTTAACAGAATTTATACGCTTCGTTGCTAAATGAATCTGGCAGTGTGGTACAGGGTTGCCACCTGTACCGATTTTGTATTGGTCATCCCTACATTTCTCCACCTGTCCCGTATCCTTACATGACTGTCACGGGATACACTCAAGTCCCTATTTTGTTGTTTATTATTACGGTTTTACTTTTTTTACTTCTTCCTGCACAATTTTTAATTTTATTTTGTAATCATCTATTCTCGCTATTTAAAACCAATACTCATAAAATACACGAGAGAGCAACAAAAAACTGGTTTGAAAGTAAATTGTTTAGCCTCTTTTTTATATAGTGGTACTGAAGAGGCTTTGTATTTACGGAGTGAGCGACTTAAGGACAATTGACATATAGTTTCGCTGTTCTGCTGGAGAAAATCATCATTAATACTACGGTGATTTTAGGGTTGTCCAAGGTCCGATTAATATTTAAAATGCTCAGTGGATGAAACTGAAACACAAATAGCAGTGGACTAATGAACGAAACAAACTTTTAACGTGCAATCTGTGAAATTTGAGCTTCTTGTTAATTCTAGTTTGGGCAGCTCAGAGTAATGTCAGCATGTTCTGCATGAGAAGAATCTCCTGAAATGCCACTATATCAGACAACAAATATGTTTGTTCAATCGAACATCAGCCCCAGTGATTTTCACTGTTGTTAAGGTAAATATTTTATGTTTCAAGTGTGGTATTTGTAGTATAGTTTTGGAGTAAGGATAAAAATTTAAAAAAATTTAATAAGAATTGAACCTTTAATATGCTAAGTGCTACTTCTTTTTGAAGTTTCCCGACTTTTGATTTGGCAAAGGTGGCAGTGGCTCCTCTTTCGACATGTCAAATGTGGCAGCCCTTGTTCCTCAAACTTCAGTTGAAATACACATATTAAAAAAAAAAAAAGTTTTGCATCACTTCGGTTCCGAGAGTTCCGGGACGTGTACAGAAAACTGGAATAGAGATCAACATAAACATCATTTCCGCACTGTTCATTGCTCACGAAAACCACACATTGCATCTTGAACCATCATACAGCGAGACCTTTGAGGTGGTGGACCAGATTGCTATACTCGCCGGTACCTCTAATACGCAGTAGCACGTCCTCTTGCATTGATGCACGCCTGTATTCATCGTGGCATTGTACCCACAAGTTTATGAAGGCACTGTTGGTCCGGATTGTCCCACTCCTCAACGGAATTTCGGTGTAGATCCCTCAGAATGGTTGGTGGATCACGTCGTCCATAAACAACCCTTTCCAATCTATCCCAGGCATTTACCATAGGGTTCATGTTTAGACAACATGCTGGCCACTCCAGTCGAGCGATGTCGTTATCCTGAAGGAAGTCATTCACAAGATGTGAACGATGAGGGCATGAATTGTCCATGAAGACGAATGCCTCGCCAATATTTTGCTGATAGGGTTGCACTATCGTCGGAGGATGGCATTCACGTATCGTACAGCCGTTTCGGCGCCTTGCATGACCACCAGCGGCGTACGTCGGCCCCACATAATGCCACCCCGAAACATCAGGGAACC
Source organism: Schistocerca americana (assembly GCF_021461395.2). Classification (NCBI taxonomy): domain Eukaryota; kingdom Metazoa; phylum Arthropoda; class Insecta; order Orthoptera; family Acrididae; genus Schistocerca; species Schistocerca americana. Next base: position 7,873,581 of record NC_060120.1, on the reverse strand, counting down.
TCCACCTTGCTGCACTCGCTGGATAGTGTCTAAGGCGTTCAGCCAGACCGGGTTGCCTCCAAACACGTCTCCACCGATTGTCTGGTTGAAGGCATGTGCGACGCTCATCGGAGAAGAGAACGTGATGCCAATCCTGAGCGGTCCATTCGGCATGTTGTTGGGCCCATCTGTACCACGCTGCATGGTGTCGTGGTTGCAAAGATGGAGTTCGCCGTGGACGATGGGAGTGAAGTTGCGCATCATGCAGCCTACTGCGCACAGTTTGAATCATAACACGACGTTCTTTCACTGCTGGAAAAGCATCATTCAACATGGTGGCGTTGCTGTCAGGGTTCCACCGAGCCATAGCCTGTAGATAGCAGTCATGCACTGCAGTAGTAGCTCTTGGGCGGCCTGAGCGAGGCAAGTCATCGACAGTTCCCGTCTCTCGGTATCTCCTCCATGTCCGAACAACATCGCTTCGGTTTACTCCGAGACGCCTGGACACATCTGTTGTTGAGAGCCCTTCCTGACAAAATGCGGATGCAATCGAACGGAGGTATTCACCGTCTAGGCATGGCTGTAGTACCAGAGTAGTGAAAGGGGCGGTGTCTGTGATACAATATCCACAGCCAACTTCTATCTTCTGGAGTTCTGGGAACCGGTGTGATGCACAATTTTTTTTAATGTGTGTATTTTGTATCCTGTGTTCAAGATGCTTATACCTCTATAATTTTTTTGGTGGATCAATCTCGTTTCTTGAAAACTGATACTGTACTTGCTACCTTCCACTTCTCCGGTATACTATTGCCAAGCCAACTAGTATTTATCAATCGCTGATATCGTTATTTCAGTAGCAGTGCTCCATATTTCTGCTGTTCCATAGTAATTCCTTCTGAACCGACAGCCTTTTTGTTTGTTGTTTCCCTTAATCCTTCTTCCAACTTTTTTATAGTCGTGAAATTTAAACCTTTCGTTTCCATCATCTTCTCTTCTTCTATCACTTGATTGTCATTGCACCACACATTTTTACTGTTTCGCGCAGTCGTAAATTTCTATTGTATTCATGTTCAGAATATCTCTCTCCGAGTTATTTAGGTTTCTCAGAAATTTATAGGAGAAATTCGTAAGTCCATACAAGTCTTTTCTATTTGTGTGACAAACCTATTGCAGCTTTTCTATGTGCATTCTTTACAAATGCGTTTGCTTTCTTTCGTTGTCTGTACTTCTCTCTTGATTCTTCAGAGTCACTGTGTATTAAATTCACGTTGGCTTTTCGTTTTTCTCTTGATGCCTCTTTTACTCACACATTTTATTAATGTCATTAATTAGTCAAGTATAACGATTTTCCTGTGTCTGTGGGCGGTCCTTGACTACAATTACAGAGCGGCTACAGCAGAACTGTTTGCCCTGAGGGGGTCGATGTTTTCGGACAAAAACTGCTTGCTTATGTAACCTGTGACACTATTACCATGTGGGTGGTAATACTGTCACAGGCTACATAAGGAAGCGGTTTTTGCCCGAATGGAATTTTAAGGAACATCTACTAGTGCGTGGACTGAAATTCGTACACTGTAGTAATAGTAGATGGCTAGGTGATCGTGGCAGAGTCTGTGACTCAGAAGGCAACGAAAGTAACGCACAAAGTCATCATTAAATACACTGCTACTTAACACAAGCTGTGATTGTACGCTGTAAGAGCAAATCTTAACGTTATCTTCAATGAAATTGTGAGATTTACATCGAGTTTTTGGCCACACCAACTCTGTCATAAATGTTACAGTAATGTTCTGAGCCACACGTAACGAGGTGTGCTCTTGCGTCTGATTAGCGCCAACAGCATCATGCCAGTTGAGTCACTTCTGACCATTGTGGATATAATTGTCGGCTATCTGGCTGCGTCGTACAGACTTCATAGGAGGAGTTGGGGACTATGACGAGAGTAATCAGCATCTCATCTGAGACTGTGCTGAAGCAGTGGTGTCTAGATGCGGAGAAGAGAGACGCACGGCAAACCGACCGTTTCAAATTGTAGCCCAATGATTTAAACACCGAGTCACTTACCTTCCTTAAATAAGGGAAATATAGACTCATACGTCGTGTACTCAGCTAGTGCCACCGCGCATAAAGCAAAAAACATGAATGTTTATAAAGCAGAACATTTACCGACATTGTACTAAGATTCCCCCCCCCCCCCCCCCCCCTTCTATGCCATCACGACGTCAGCCTACAGCGGTTCCATCCTTTGCCAATGACGGCAGAGGGATGCAATATGGAGGCGCATGTAGCCAGCACACCGTTCTCCCAGAGCTTGGAGCCACTATTGCTCAATTAATTACTTTCTCATTTGACGTCATGAGGCCGAATGCGCTTCAGTCTTCTCACCAAAAAAATGTACTGGCAGCACCAAAACTGAAGCCTTATTTTGAGCATGGCACTCAGGCATGTTGACCACTAGCAACGGAGGCGGACCGTAAAGCAGCAAAAGTTCCTCAAGTTAAACTTTAATGTTTTACAACTGGCGCCATTTAGAACAAAGTACTCCAGATTTCGATTGGCTCCGCCCTTGTCATCAGGAGAAAGAGGTCACTGACTGCCGGAGCTGGAAATTCGTGGTAAGTTCCCATGGGACGAAACTGCTGAGGTCAGCAGTCCCTAGGGTTACACACTACTTAATCTAAGTTAAACTAACTTACGCTAAGGACAACACACACACACACACACACACACACACACACACACACACACACACACACACACACCCTCGTCCGAGGTAGGACTCGAATCTCCGACGGGGGGAGCCGCGCGCCCCTTGGCAAGGCGCCTGAGACCGCACGGCTACCCCGCGCGGCTGCCGCAGCTGTTTTTTTCCCATTTATTGTTATTTCCATTCCCCACAAAATGGGGCCGACTGACTGCGGACAAAACCGTTCTTCAGCCATAGCCTACAAAAGTTGAAAATACGGTTTAAAATACATCATAATGGATGATAATAAGAGATGATATTTTTTTTAAAACACAATGGTGCACAATAATTACGATTTTTATGGAAAAGTAGATGACAAAATTGCGATTCTAAAAACCACACTGGCAGACAATACCGAATATTTTTAAAAATGTTATTGATAATTCCATATTAAATTTAAAATGAAATCATTGGTGGTAATGTGAATGGTGTATTGGTGCTGGATGGGAATGGTAAGGGTTATGATGAAGGTGGAATGATGACTATGGGCCCTTTTGACCTCAGGAATCAACTGAAAATGAGTGAGGTGGAGGAAGTGGGAGGGAGGAAAAGCGAAAGGTGAGAGGCGGAGCCCAGTGGCTAGTGTTGGAAAGAGGGTTATATTTCGGGACGGATTTCATCGTTTGGGAAAGGGACTTGGTTGAAATTCATTTGGGAGAGGATGGATAAGGCATGAAGGTGCATGGAAGGTGGAATATGGACGTAGTGACGCAGCGGGATACCTTGATTTGTGATTGTTGGGTGGGCAGTTGGGTGCAGGGACTGCGTTTTTCGAAAAATGATGTATCGAATCCGAAGATGCTCAAGGAAGAGAAGGAAGTGTGTGAAGTGTTGGGGAAGGTAAACTGATGCAGAAAGTGATAAAATGTTCAAATGTGTGTGAATTCCTAAGGGACCAAACCGCTGAAGTCATCGGTCACTAGACTTACACACTACTTAAACTAACTTATGCTAAGAACATCACACACACCCATGCCCGAGGGAGAACTCGAACCTCAGGCGGGAGGGGCCGCGCAATCCGTGACATGGCGGCGCAGAAGGAGATACGCAGTGCATGTCTCTCCGGGATTTCAAAGGGCTGGCAGGATTCAGGGAAGGTGAAGATAAAGGTAACGCTGGCATAGGTGAGGATTGGGCGAATGGGAGATTTATAGTTGATAACAAAGGCAGAAAAACATAGACCCCAAGTGCGGCCTGTTAGTACTTTCAGTGGTTGTAGACAGTTTCGATCATTATGTTGGATGGGAAGGGAGGGCGAGTTGCGCAGCCCTCAGCAGCTTCGGTCTGTTCCCAGTGACGCGAGGTGACGTGAAGTGAGGGCGCCGCGTTTGACGGTGTCAGCCCGTCTTTCCCACCTGCATTAAGCTTCCTTCCTTGTTTTCATTCGATATCCAAACCCCACCCCTACGCCCAACTGACTGCGTACCCATGGTCTCTGTTATAATTGTTGCTGCTTAAACTAGACTTGGCTGCCTCCTTCATAACAGAATCCCAATATGATGACACATGACCAAGGCTCTTGTCTGTTCAATTCACTTCTATGTCCGTTTCCAGGCAACGTTCAGCAAAGGCCGACTTCTGAACCTCCCTTTGTTTAATATCGCGAAATAAGGAAGGAAGGGCGACGGATACGTATTACGAATTGGGGCGGCAGTCATTAAAACATGGGCGATTTTCGCTGCAGCAGGACCTTTTCATGAAATTTCAATCACCCACTTTCTCCTCAGACAGTGAAGATGTTTTGTTGGCGCCCAATTACACAGGAACAAATGAAGATTAAAATAAAGTAAGAGAAATCAGAGCCCGCGCGGAAATCTTTATTTCTCCGTTTTTCCCGCGCGCTGTTCGAGAGTGGAATGGTAGAGAAGTGGCTTAAAGATGGTTCGATGTGCCCTCTGATAGGTACTTAATTATGAAATGCAGAGCAGTCATGTAGATGTAGATGTGGATATAAGTGTAGCAAATGTCGGGCGTGCTCAGCAAAAGTGAGAATAGTTCCACATACGTAGAGGATGTTTCACAACTCCTATTACAGGTTTCTAGGAGTTGTAGAGGGAAATTGGTAGATAAAGTTTTGATAAGGAACCAAAGTCCGAAAACGGATTCTTTGGATAAAAAAAAAAGTTTGAAGATCGGACCGTTTTCAAACCTCCAATACGCATGCATACCGAAATGAGAGGGCCGTCGTCACTCCCTGCTGCAATTACAGTATGACATCAGATACCATTTTCATCCGACTATTACAATGGCTGTGAAAAACTGATAATTTCCCAACTGGAAGGAATGACTATGGCGCTCCACGGACGCATCGTCTCGACAAGTAAAAGACAACGCGACGCTGAGTACACGAAGCACTGTCCATACCATACGCTACTCTAGAGTTCACGTATCAGAGCTCTTTATTTCCACTGTGTGCATACAGTGAAGCGGGAGATCTGGAAGTGATCCAGTCTCCAAACTTATTTTACATACAAACTGTAAGTTTCTGCACGTGGGTTCTGTATCAAAACTTTGTGTACTAGGCCCCCTCTCCATCCTGTAGAAGCTTGTAATAGGTATTGTGAAATTTGCTGTAGATGCTGCCACATTCTCAGGGGACAGTGGAAGAGCTGTGTCGGCTTTAACCGAGCGCAACGTATGTTGGAGGTGGGCCGGAAAACTGGTCTCAGTCCACGTCTCGACTGCACAATATGCAGTCGGTTTGGTCTCTTCCGCTGCTTCATCAGGCGCCTTTCGTCGGTGGCACTGTAAGCGTTTGCAAAGTCCCCCTAGCTGTAATCGCTCCCTCTGAACACGTGTCTCAAGTGCTGTAAGTGTTCGTCGTCAGAAACAATCCTTTCTCTGTGTAATAACGTGCGATGCTGTCTGGCGTCCGTGTCATCTTGTGCAATGTGTCATCATTCGGATGGGGTATGAAATGGCATAAGGTCAGCACACCGCCCTCCTAACAACACTCATCTTACCAGACCTAGGGTCAGCTACTTCACGTTCAAGTAGCTTCGGCGGTGGCACTATGAGTCTTTTTGGACACCGTTCCAGCTCTGTCGCCAAAGAATAGAACCAGGGTCCTTCGCATGCTGGTCACACGCGCTGACCTCTCAGATACGGACGCAGGGAGGGAATACTTGTGTGGAGTAAAAAAACTTTCCTTCTTCAGTACCAAATTCTGGACGTACCATTATGGTTAGTGATGCTTCCAACAGCGTTATGTGTAAACTGCTAAGGGAGAGTGAGATTGAATGTCTCATCGACGACGAGATCATCAGAGATGTAACACTAGTTCAGGTTGGGGAACGAAAAATCGACCGCATCCTTTTCACAGAAACGATCCCAACATTCCTTAAGCGAAATCACGAAAAACCTAAATGACGGTGGCCGAACGGTGTTTGAAACCACGCTCATTAGCGTACCAACCGTGATGCACCTCATTCTGTAGGCTGAGTCTGATTTTTAAGCAGTTTGTTTCCCCAGTTAAAGTGGACACGAAGCTGTTTCATAATTTCCGTCACAGAACCAGAGCACAACAATTTACAAGCAGTTAAATACGAAAAGACACGTAACTTGGTTCACATGATGAACGGACAGAAGACGTACAGGGCGTACCGTCCATACAGTAAGCAGACATTGTGGCTCATTACGTAGGGAAATAGAAACAGGTGCCATACTTTCGATCAAGTGTGACCGTCCTATGAAACAGGAATAGTTTCATACTGAAAAAAAAGGTAAACCTAACTCGAGACCCAATGGAAGATGTAACCACTACAGATACCGACGTAAACACCGTGAAGTTGTTCGTGTACCCTACATACTTGCTAAGTGCAGTTTTCGCAGTGAACCTAATACTGGTAGCGCACTGAACATGAATAATTCTGTTGTCTGATTTGCAAACTTTGATAGCTGTAGAATCGTTCCAACCTGCTTACAAATGAATAATTGTAGGACAAATGGGGTCTGTTATTACATATTATTCTACGTTCCAGTTAAGATAAAAGTATGAATTTAAATGCAGATTTTTTTACGTCGGTGCCAAATTCCTTAGAAATTGATAAATGAAATAAAATCATCACATACACGATCGTAATTGTGACTGCCAGGTTCGAATCCTGCCTCGGGCATGGATGTGTGTGATGTCCTTAGGTTAGTCAGTTTTAAGTAGTTCTAGGGGACTGATGACCTCAGATGTTAAGTCCCGGCTGGTCCAGGCGGAGGTTCGAGTCCTCCCTCGGGCATGGGCGTGTGTGTTTGTCCTTAGGATACTTTAGGTTAAGTGGTGTGTAATATTAGGGACTGATGACCTTAGCAGTTAAGTCCCATAAGATTTCACACACATTTGAACATTTTTTTTCTTTGTTAAGTCCCATAGTGTTCAGAGCCATTTGAACCAATAATGCCAGTAATACCAGATGCACTTCCACAGTCTATCAACATCGAGTTGATACACATGAATACTTATGTAATGTGATGCCGTTTTCTGATCTGTGATGACTGCAGAACAGAACTGGCTATCTTCTTAGATATGATGTCTACATATTCCCAAAGCAAACCGATATCAGCGATTTGGTACCACCACAGATAACTAATACTGTATAAACTTAGTTTGGTTTATAAAGTCAGTGAGCATTAATTTTCGAGCATTGTAAATGATCTCCTGAAAATATATTCATGCACAAAAGGAAGAGTAAAAATTAAAAAATTAATGCACGTAGTATCGCCTCACTCCTTATCTCATCTTTGAATGCCACCGGTTAGCTATCGGGAGACAAACTTTTACCTCAAAAATACGAGATTAAGTTCGACTTGAGGAAAGTGGAGTGACGCAAGTGGCAATAAATCGAATCAAATCAATTTCTATTGTGCACTCGTAGAAACTTTATCGCATAATATCTGATCCTCCATAGTTATTCGCTACTCAGAAACCGCTTCGTTATAGCCACTTGACCGTAGAAAAGCATTTAAGAAGTAAATTTCTTGCGGTAATAGAAATGAATCTCTTGTATCAACAGTTTATATCACTGAAGCTCACAGTAATCATTAGAAATTCCATCAAGCGGCCGTACTGGGAAACTACGTACTCAACGTGTTGGCAGTTTTGGCAGCAGTACGTCGGTCACCTTCAAGACAGGTTACTATCGCCAGTTTTCTCGAGCGAATGATGTTGTCTTGATCTGATGTCCGTGAACAGAGTTGTTTGCAATTCTGCATCTCGTTCTTTGTGGGATTTTCAGAGCGTGAAACAATGCTTATCGACCAGCAGGCTTTTTTTATTCTTTCACGTTTCACGCCTACATGTACAGTACCTCTAAACCGATGCTATGCAGATAAAGCACATGCCTTGGCCACCATCTACCAGTCTCCTCTACAAGCGACTCTCTAAAGTCGTCCAACGGTTAAATTCACACCAGCCTGGTAACAGTGAAATTTCACCTTTATTTAAGGTTAACGCATGAAACTCGGCAGAGATTGATAACACGTAAACGCAAAGAAGATCGAGACTTTATTGGTTTAAGTACCACAGGTGTAGTGCTGTTGGAGGCAGAAAGTTCTTCAGCCAATTAAACTTTGAACATGAAGAACGGTGTCACTATCTCAGCCAAGAGTATCGGGTGGCTCTTTAATATGTAAGTGGTATTAAATAGGCGCATTAAATAGCTCGTGGTATAATGACTCTATCTCCCATTCCGATGTGTTCATAGCGAACTGCTATTTACTAATATTGTCTTCACCTCACGAAAAAAAAAAATATTTGCCATTCTGAAGATCCTAGAAGAGTGGGATATAGTTGTAGCAGTGAAAACAGAACTAGATTTATTCAAGAACACCTGGAGGAAGGAATGGAACCTACCTTCAATTCTGCGGAACGATTCAATACTTGCAGATAATACAATCTACAAATTCATGAAGGATGAAGTTACTGTTGAGGAACTCAGACACAAATTATTATATCATTTGGATTACGTAATTGATAGGCAGAGTGTGGGAAACTGCAGCAACCAATCTCTGAGAGGATAAGAAACAATAAGGCCTAGTGAACAGTTCCTCTGCCACCATAGGCAGCGCTGCCGCACTTCGATAAGAAAGAACAACGTATGGGAACCAATTTTCTTCATTTAACTAACTTTTTGGTGTCTCCTGCCTAGAGGAAAATAATAGTGTCAGACACCGTAAGTTAACAAGACATAGCTAGACTTTCGGTTAACAAGACGTAGCGCACGAACCGGAAAGTAAATCACGCTGTTTTGGATTAGTGAGATGTCGCAATAAATAAATTACTTGTGTATTTTCTGTTTTCATCTGTTAAACGGTTATTTGCCTGATAGGCAGCCTATAGCTTATTGCAATTCATGACCTATGTCGATCGTAATGTGCGTCAAGAATCGCATTTCATTAGAGTGAGGCGTCTGAAAAATTTCCCTTTGTGTCCTGGATCTAAAATGTTTCTGATCTCATCTCTGCTTAGAACGCTCGTTATGTTGTTGAGTAACATCCGATAGTACACGAAGTATTATATTTTCCAATTATATGGGCAGTGTGTACTTGTAGGGCATTGGGAAAATAAAATCTTTTTTAGTGTATCATATTACTAATATAGTTACTGCCCACTCAACATGTGTAGTTCAGTGAAAGTTCTTTGCCAGATGTAAAACGTCAAACTGGCTACCTACTATTCCACATTGGTAGGAACAGTTTGGCACCACTAGCGACTGGGATGTCACCAGAACCTTTTAAGCATCAGCTCCCCAATAAAACTGTACATTAATACTCCACTTTCGACTATGGAAATAGTGAAAACTGTATTTTGCCTCAATTGCACACTTTTAGCTCATCCATCACTGTTATAGTGCAACTAATTTTACAGGGTGACTACGACGGTACAAAAGAACAATTTTAGCAGTTATCTGTTTGTAGTTCCTAGTCGAATATGTTGCACTTTGAAATGATGGTCTATGTCTATGTAGTAAGCCCAGGCGTATTATTTAGAAAAGGAAACTATTTTGGTGGAATGCATACATCTCTCCGTATTGGCTTCACGTCACACATACCATTGATTCCAATTTCTACAACAATTTGAAATTTAACGCGTTTTCACAGTAGGTGATCACAGTAGTAAAGGATTTCCATAGTTCTACAAAACCGAAACTAAACGTCACTCCATAAACTTTTAAAACCGTATTGTTACAGCGGTATGAGTATACACTGAATTTTCAGATAGCTAAAATCATGTGGACTGGTTCCAAATATAGAAAGGTAGAAAAGTGTGCTATTGAGCAAGGCAGCAAGCAAGAAATGATTCTTGACATCTGTGTGACGTACAAATTACGAAATCTACTGTTTGAAGTTAAGGTAAGAACTGCTCTGACGTGTCTCCAAAACCAAAGATACTGATGCAAGAAACTTAACTTTAAACTGCTTGCAAAGAACTTCGACTACGAACTGAGATGTGGGTACTTCAATTGCAAATTACTGACTGGCCAAAATTACTGTAAATTATATTTGAAATATACTTTTTTGCAATTTATTTTTCTTTATTTCTGATGCCATATTTTACTGTTGTTCTGGAATTATATGAGCGAAATGCCAATCGAGCTGACCCTTTGCTTGTGGAATGGTTCAGTGATCTGCATCAGTTGGGCTGTTGAGAGGCACATCGCTCCCCAAGTTTCTCAGATACTCGACAAAGATGTTACACAATGTGTTTTAACGCTATTAATAGAAAGTGAGGTCACAGTAATGCGAAAGCGTAAAATGATTTCGAGGAACACGCTACAGACGTGAGGGTGCTTGAATGTGTCCCAGCGGACCACCTTATCTTGAGACTGAGCAGATCAGGAAAGCCAGTGGGTTGGTCCCGGCGGAGGTTCGAGTCCTCCCTCGGGCATGGGTGTGTGTGTTTGTCCTTAGGATAATTTAGGTTAAGTAGTGTGTAAGCTTAGGGACTGAAGACCTTAGCAGTTACGTCCCATAAGATTTCACATACATTTGAACCTTTTTTTGAAAGGCAGTGAGCGAGAGTTGTGCGCCTTGGACCCTCCTCACGCCGATCTCCGTCGGATGTGGACGGCGGCTGGTCTATTACTGATCGGGGTGTCTTCCCACCCCTCTCGTACAGTGAATATCATGACTGCTATTTCAGATGAGAATGGTTTCACTTTACCTCGGTGTAGGCATATGAAAACATTTTTTTGTTAATACTGATTTCATCACAATAACCATATTAAAACATTGATTACTTCACAGATACACATTGCAAATAAATTTTAAAGCCGGAAATAACATTTACCCTTAAAATGCTTCATCAGCCCATTGAACTATACGAAATTCATTTATTTATCAGGACAACCCTTTTAGAGGGCACGTTCAAATGAACTTTGTGTTTAGTTCTCTAAAAAACGTTGCATCGATCTCTTCCCCACCAAAATTCCGTAAGTCCCTCCAAAGCCTCTAATGCCAAGCACTCTGCCTCGCTTTCTGCGTCCGTTTACCTTCCCCCAGCAGGATCTTCTACCATCTCATCAAATTCCTACCCTTCCTGACCCACATGCAACACCTCCACAATTCCTATACTATCAGCAAACTAGATTCCAATAGCCCCATGGTCGTCCCTCTGATCACCGACCCTGGTATGCTGCCGCACCATCACAAGCATATTTCTCCATACCTATGCTTACAAGCAACGCAATTTCAAGCAACTGCCTCTCCCAGACAGTGATATCCTCCCCGATATTTGTCCTTCAGACCAGCTTTAACTCTGCCCCACTTACCCGATTCCACTTCAGGGCACCTCTATTCTTCCCCTTCCAACCCATTCCCATCCCTTTCCAACTGCAACCAATGCCCTAGCCACACGACACAACACTCATCACCCTCTGTTTTTTCCACCTACTATATTTGTCACTATCCACCTCATATCGACCTCTCATCTCCATATTCTTCCTATCTCACAGGTCTTTTTCTTTCTACCCACACCACTCAACCCTATGGAACTTACTCTCTCCTCCAGCGATACTTCTAACGCTAGTGTAGATCTTTCAAGTTTTAAGTGAATGTTCAGTGCTTCAGTGTTTTTATTAGAAAAATTTTACCCTCCTGCTATGTGTTTTTAAAATGTAAACATTTTCGTTTTTTTTTAACTGTCCATCTTTGATTTTTACTCTAAAATAGAAACTGCCCCCAATATTCTTGGTGTACTCTCATAATAATTTCTCCTTAATTCGCTTGGCTGAACAGCAGAGAAATGTACCCCTTCCCGCAGGGGGCGAGAGGGATGAAATTACAATAAAGGGAAAAAACCAGCACTCTCCAGTGCAAAACACTCATATGAAGATGGCCGAATAGATATCAGCGGAAATATATTGGCAAGAAGTCGACGTAACCCACCTGAAATCCCGAAGCGTCATGGAATATCCTTAGTATTGAGGGATTTCGTCGAGTCTCCCACTACGTTTTCTAATGCGCAGTTGAAAAGCAGAGGTGACAAATCTCTTTGGCATACTCCTGTCTTTATTTCATAAAGTTTTGACAGTTCCTTCATAAATTTTACTATTGATCTTGTGCTTGTTAAAGTTTCTTTAATTATTTCTGTTGTTTTATTACCTGAGTCCAAATTTCTATATAATACTGATTAATATATTTCTGTCGAATGAGCCATAACCCCTTTTCCAATCTAACAACGTTATCACAGCTAATTATTATTATTATTATCATCAGAAATTTACATATTTTACTCGTAGTAATTTTACGAGAAAACATTTATTTTGGTTTTTAAAATGTCAGTAATTTGCTCTGTTTCTCTTTACAGATACTGCATAGAAACAATTTGCATTCTCCGAGACACACGTCTTCCGGAATTACTGCATGTTGGACTCTGGCCTTCAACCGACCACAATTATATTAAAAAGCCTTTTAATCCATAAACTATGATGTAATTAGTGCCGTTTCTAAGTTTAACTGCTTCAGAATGAATGGCAGTTTGTTGCAAGTCCTCTTACAAAGCAGACAGGTGTGTGGTATCATCGCCTGTATCATAATCAGAAATTCTAGGTTGGCAACTGCTCACTCATTTTGGCAGGTATGCAAGAGTGATGTAGAATGTCTTACATTTACGAAATAAGAATGTAATATATTATCTGCTGTTCTTAGAATTAACGAGTTGACAATAATAAAAGAACAGCAAATACGAAGTAGTGAACCGAGGGACTATCGAACTGAGACCCGTTATTGCCGGTGTACCGCTGTTGTGATTACTAAATGTATTTCGACATGTGCCCAGGTGCAGTACGTGACGAAAAAGGTCCAGAGAATGACGAAGTCTGACTGAACTATTGCTGTTTAAGGACAAAGCTGTCTGCAATCGATTCGTAGTGAAAGTACAAAGGTTTGTTGCTTGACCCTAGACTGACCTTAGAACTCTTCTCTAGGAGTTTCATATGACATTCATCATCTTCAGAGATATTTTACATCAATCTCAGTCAATCTCAATCTGTCATTCTTCACCCGAATTAAATGCTGACATAACTTGTCGAAAAGTAGCTACTTTTTCGTTCATTTATATATTCCTAGGTCAATTCTTCTTTTGTTGTTTTTACGTTGTCCTGAATAGTCAGCAAGATGCATCAGGAAACGCATTTCAGCTCCCTGTACATGCGATACGTTTCGTTATTTTTTTGTATCCACGATACTCTTGTATACACAATATCTGGTATAGACATTATTTGACAAAACTTTAGCAAGGTTTCCTTTCTTTGCTTGCAGCATTTTCTTATAGTTCCATTCGTCGAGCTGAAGTTTTCAAGTTTTGTTGAATGTCTGTTTCACAAGATGCAGCAACACAAATAATTACATCATTTAAATTATTTGATATTTTTACAGTTTCTTGAAAAGTTACCCGCAGTGAAATCTCTTACTTGAAGAGCCATTACCTCTACTTTTCGCTAGAATTTTCTGTGGCATATTTTGTTAATACATTCGGGACTTGGGGTACAGCATGCAGTAAATAATTTTCGTCGCATGTTATCATAAGCTGGTTTTCTGCGCACAGTGGTGTTGTGTATTAATAATTTCGTATACATAATAAAAGCACAAAATTTCCCTAGAATTGGTATTCTACACTGAAATGACAAAAGTCATGGGATAGTGACATGCATCTATACAGGTGGCGGTAATATCGCGTTCACAAGTCATAAAAAGCAATGCACCGGCGGACCTGTCGTTTGTACTCAAATGATTCATGTGAAAATGTTTCCAGATTACTAGCAGACTTTGAATGCGGAATGGTAGTTGCAGCTAGATGCATGGGACATGGGAAATCGTTAGAGAGTCCTATATTCCCAGATCCATAGTGTCAAGGATGTACCGAGAACACCTCATTTCATGCGTTACATCTCGGCATGGGCAACGTGGCGGCCGACGGACTTTTCTTAACGTCCGACGACAGTGGTGTTTCCACAGAGGAGTAAGTGCTAACAGACAAGCAAAACTGCGTTAAATAACTTCTGAAGCCAATGTGGGACGTACGACGAACGTATCCGTTAGGACAGAGCGGCGAAATTTGGTGTTAATGGACTACGGCAGCAGAGGCCCGATGCGAGTGCCTTTGCCAACAGCACGACATCACCTTCAACGCCTGCCCTGGTTGGACCTCAGATGAATAGAAAACGTGGCCTGGTGAGATAAGTCCCGATTACAGTTGGTAAGAGGTAATAGTAGAGTTCGAGTGTGGTTCAAATGGCTCTAAGCACAATGGGACTCGACATCTGAGGTCACCAGTCCCCTAGACTTAAAAATACTTACACCTAACTAACCTAAGGACATCACACACATCCATGTCCGAGGCAGGATTCGAACCTCCGACCGTAGCAGCCTCGTGGTTCCGGACTGAAGCGTCTAGAACCGCTCGGCCACCACGGCCGGCGGTTCGAGTGTGGTGCAGACCCTAGGAAACCATGGACCCAAGTTGTCATCAAGGCACTGTGAAAGCTGGTGGTGGCTCCATAGTGGTGTGGACCGTGGTTACATCGAATGGAGTAGGCCCTGTGGTCTAACTGAACCGATCATTGACCATTTTCAGCCCTTCATTGGTGACAATGCGCCAACTCAACGGGCCACAATTGTACGCGATTGGTTTGAATAAAATTCTGGAGAATCCGAGCGAATGATTTGCCCACCCATATCGCCCGACATGAATCCCGTCGAACATGTGTTGTTGTTTTTGTTGTTGTCTTCAGTCCTGATACTGGTTTGATGCAGCTCTCCATGCTAATCTATCCTGTGCAAGCTTCTTCATCTCGCAGCACCTACAGTAGCCTACATCCTTCTGAATCTGCTTAGTGTATTCATCTCTTGGTCTCCCTCTACAATTTTTACCCTCCACGCTGCCCTCCAATACTAAATTGGTGATCCTTTGATGCCTCAGAAAATGTCCTACCAGCCGATCCCTTCTTCTAGTCAAGTTGTGGCATCAACTCCTCTTTTCCCCAATCCTATTCAATACCTCCTCATTAGTTATAAGATCTACCCATCTAATCTTCAGCATTCTTCTGTAGCACCACATTTCGAAAGCTACTATTGTCTTCTTGTCCAAACTATTTATCGTCCATGTTTCACTTCCATACATGGCTACACTCCTTTCAAATATTTTCAGAAACGACTTCCTTACATTTAAATCTATACTCGATGTTAACAAATTTCTCTTCTTCAGAAACGCTTTCCTTGCCATTGCCAGTGTACATTTTATATCCTCTCTACTTCGACCATCATTAGTTATTTTGCTTTTGTTGATGTTCATCTTATATCCTCCTTTCAAGACACTGTCCATTCCGTTCAACTGCTCTTCCAAGTCCTTTGCTGTCTCTGACAGAATTACAATGTCATCGGCGAATCTCAAAGTTTTTATTTCACCTGCATGGATTTTAATACCTACTCCGAATTTTTCTTTTCTTTCCTTTAATTCTTGCTCAATATACAGATTGAATAGCATCGGGGAGAGGCTACAACCCTGTCTCACTCCCTTCCCAACCACTGCTTCCCTTTCGTGTTCCTCGACTCTTATAACTGCCATCTGGTTTCTGTACAAATTGTAACTAGCCTTTCGCTCCCTGTATTTTACGCCTGTCACCTTCAGAAATTGAAAGAGAATATTCCAGTCAACATTGTCAAAAGCTTTCTCTAAGTCTACAAATGCTAGAAACGTAGGTTTGCCTTTTCTTAATCTTGCTTCTAAGATGAGTCGTAAGGTCAGTATTGTCTCACGTGTTCCAATATTTCTACGGAATCCAAACTGAACTTCCCCGAGGTCGGCTTCTACCAGTTTTTCCAGTCGTCTGTAAACGTATCACGCTAGTATTTTGCAGCTGTGACTTATTAAACTGATAGTTCGGTAATTTTCACATCTGTCAGCACGTGCTTTGTTTGGGATTGGAATTATTATATTCTTCTTGAAGTCTGAGGGTATTTCGCCTGTCTCATACATCTTGCTCACCAGATGGTAGAGTTTTGTCAGGACTGGCTCTCCCAAGGCTGTCCGTAGTTCTAATGGGATGTTGTCAACTGCCGGGGCCTTGTTTCGACCCAGGTCTTTCAGTGCTCTGTCAAACTCTTCACGCAGTATCATATCTCCCATTCCATCTTCATCTACCTCATTTCCATAATATTGACCTCAAGTACATCGCATTTATGGGACGTAATCGAGGGGTCACTTCGTGCCCAAAGTCCTCCACGAATAACACTTTCGCAATTATGGACGGCTAGAGAGGCAACATGGCTCTACAGGCGACTTCCGACGACTTGTTGAGTCCACGCTGCACTACGGAGGGCAAAAGGAGGTCGACACAATATTAGGAGGTCTTCCCACGACTCTTGTCTCTTTCATAGTTCGTGGTATGAACAGACTGTAAAGTGTAAGGTAGAGGCAAAATCGCCCTGTCAACTGAGTGACCCCTGTTGGAATGTCGCATTTGCCCCTCACTTAATTGTTCCTCTCTGTCTAGAAGGGTTCAATGAGTGTGTCTAGGTTTATGTGCTATACTTGTGTAGCTGGTGACGATGACAATGAGAGGAGGTAGAAGGGAGAGAGTGAAACCCAGGGTCACCACATTTCTAATCCTCTAGGCTTCCTAACTCTGCGACGAAATTCTTATTTCTCTATAAGGATTTAGAATGATTTCCTGCGACTTAAATTTCAAATAGATAGGAGGACAATGATAAACAACCTCTTTGGAGCATACTAGGATAGCACTGTGGTAATCGAGGAAACCTTGAAGAATAAGGTAACTGCATCGTGATTTAACCGAGAGAGGTCACTACACATCATAGCGAGTACACGTGTGCCAAGCGTGGAGTTAAGGGTGGTAAATGCTAATTCCTGAAGCATGAAGGCTGGAAAAGGGATTAAATACTGCTGGCTGTCTTGAAGGCAAACAGCGCGCCGGTAAGTTACAGGAACCACGCCCGGTTTCAGTTTCCAGCTAAGCAGTTGCGAAAGAGAAGCAAGCGTTACGAATCTCTGCCATGTTCGCCGTCCGGACGACGCGGCGCGGCATTAAATTTCCCTTTCGTTGCACAGTGCCGGCGATCTTTTTCCCTCATTTTTCAGCAGCTTACCCTCCAGGCCACCTGAGGGAATTTGTACGCGCCGACCGCGGTAAACGGTTTTCCGTGTACCCGTGAAATACGCACACCACGCGGGCACGTGTTGGCCTCCGAGCGCGACCATTACAAGGCGCTGGGGAGGCCTCGTGCAGGTTGCAGGTGGACAGAAATTAAATTCCTGTGTAGGGGGCCGACCGGAGCGACGCCGCGCGATACAGATCGACCGGTCGCGATGCGTGTCCGATAGCGCGTTACACAAGCGGCCGCGCCGCTTTCTCCACACCACAATGGCGGCAGGGGCACACTCTGGGAACATAACAGCGGGCAAGCGCAGCTGGAGTCTCGTCACAGAGCGGCGACTTCCCGGAACGTCACGCCTACACAGACTACGGTTGCCAGCGTAAACTCACAAACTCACCGAACACTGCCTGGCGAAAGAATCTGTTGAGTAGAGAGCAGAGGGCGAAAACAAGAAAACGATTAGTAACCTTTAAAAATTAAATTTACTACAGCTTGCGACAAATTTCTAAAGCCAAGATGACATAATTGTTTCTGTACTTGCAAACAACCGGTTTCGACAGACTTTGCTGTCTTCTTCAGGTCTTTACAAGTTTATGTTATAAAATGTGTTCACTTTGAGCTGGACCTCATGCCAAGTTGTCACGTAGATAAAATTTAGAACATTATATGAATATATGCCATAAATAAAACATCTAAAACGAAGAAGCACCTTGTCCGCATGGCCATGTCCATGTACATCGCGCTCGCAGATTATTAACATGTCATAAAAACACAGTATACAATAAGACATAATAACACGTCTGTTAATGTTAGCTGGACACGTTTTAATCACAGGAGATCACCTTAGGCGGCGCACATGGTACAGTTATCTGGGAGCGCTATTTATATGTACATGGCCACGTGCACAAGCTGGTTCCAGATTTTAAATTTTTATTCATAGCAAACCTTTATGTTACGTGCTACATTTGATCTAAATGACATCTTCAGGTCTTCACAAATTCATATTATAAAATGTGTTCGTTTGGACGTCCAACTCAAAACGAACACATTTTATAACATTAATTTGTGAAGACCGACAGGAAAGTCTGTCGAAACCAGTTGTTTGTACATAACGAAATATTTACGCAATCCTGGCTTGAGAAAGTTTTTACGAAGTAAGATAGATCGCTCCTTTTAAATTCTTAGCACGTGAAAATTCGTTAAACAAATTTCAGTTAACTTTAATTGTTTGGTAAAAGTTGTTGCATGTTACAAACATCAGATCACAACAAATGCGTAGTTCTGCTTTTATCATATTAATACTTAATTTGTTTCTAACCACAGACCATAAATGACTCATTCCACATATGCATTGCTGCACGAAACTACCATTACCCTTCTGACAACTTTTTTTTATGTTGGGCGTTTCACGTTCGTTTAAAAAAAGTTTTCTGCGAAAACGAGTTTGTAGACGTAGAAACATTACTCGTGAGAGCCTCCATTTTTGTTCACCCTAACTGCACCTTTGAAGCCATTGAAGTCATTATAGCTTATGGAATCTAATTCATTGCCACAGTGAGAGGAATTGTAACTGTGTCCACCTTTCATCGCATAATAAGTTTTATTAAATTCAACTACAGCTATTTCTCTTTTAATTCTCGAGAAGGGTGAACTAGAAATTTACTAATGGTGCTTAAAACATTCGTTGATAACAACGATAAAAGCTCTTTCTTGCCATTACTATGCTGAATAAGAGTCTTCGCCCCATCAATAACCACACTAAAAGAACATGAACAAACCGTACATCTGACCTGATGTATGTTGACTGCTTGACTAATAATGGTTCAAATGGCTCTGAGCACTATGGGACTCAACTGCTGAGGTCATTAGTCCCCTACAACTTAGAACTAGTTAAACCTAACTAACCTAAGGACATCACAAACATCCATGCCTGAGGCAGGATTCGAACCTGCGACCGTAGCGGTCTTGCGGTTCCAGACTGCAGCGCCTTTAACCGCACGGCGCTTGACTAATACAACTGGAGAATCTTTTACCTAGTAGTCACCCCTTTTTAAAAACGAGAAAACCATGAAATGGTTTTTTTAACCTGGGCGGAGAATCCATGTTTTATGTGAAGTACTTAACATTTTTTTCCAATATTTTTGTGACAAAAAAGCACTTATGTACCACAAAAGCAGGTTCTAAGGAAGGTAGGCATATGTAAAGGAATAGTTGGCCATAAAGTAAAGATTACATACAATTAAAGTTATCTAGTATTGTACTAACATCAACTTACCAAGTCTTTAGAAGTCTTCCTTTTACAAACTGACAAATAGGTTAAACACGCATGCGAAATACCGCACTCAGTAACTTCAAAACGCAGCTGTGTTCAAATCTGAGGTTCAGCTGATAAACCGGTCTGCGGCGTAGGCTGGCTGGTGCGGGCGGAGGTAGCCGAGTGGAGAGAAAGAGACGGACCACTGCCAGTGAAATCAGGAGCTCAGCACGATTCAGCTGGTTTCAGTGCACCAAATTGTAAGGGTACAGTACCCATACGTAGTATCGATTACGCACTATGCAGAGATCATACATGGTTTAAGCAAAGACTGCACTGCAGTCAACAATGTGCGAGTGGGTAAGCAATAGTTGAGTGTTGGAGTCCGTGGGTGGAAGTCGGGTGTGGGAGGCTGGAGAGAGAGGTTGCTCGGTAGCGAGGCCGGAGATGAGTGGCAGAATGGCACACAGTGTTTGATGTTCATAAATGTTTATAAACTGAGTGATTTAATTAATAAATTCCAGCATTTAAGAAAGGAGATGTTATCATTTAGTAGTTTTCACAATGACGGAAGTGGACAACAATGAGTCTCATGACAAGGAGGAAAGATATATATTATGCTAAAATAATTAAAATATAACTTCACCTACAGCGTATGCGAATAATATAGTTCGGTGCGAAACTGGGGGGAGGTTACAAAATGCCTACTGACTTGATTTTGCAAATCAATAAATACATTAGTCACATGGATGGCGGTACTTAAATTACAGAACCAGTGATACACTGGTACCAAACACCGTACACGGTGCTGAAACATCGAATAGTTAGGTAAAAAACCGAATACTTGCCAACCCAGACACAGACTGACAATTGCTCACTAATGAAAAACTGCAGCCAATGAAAAAATATGATATGGGCCAGACAGGCAGAAATTTCAGGACTCAATTTAAAGAACGTATTGACTGCTAGAGACTTGAGAAATGTAAGAAAGCAGCAGTAGCAACATACATTAACAATACAGGCACCTTTTGAAATTCGAAAATAACCTTCAATTTTGCTATAGTATCGAAAAAAAGTAAAAGAATTCGGGTCATAGAAGAAATGGAAATTGTCATTCACATAATGAGAAATAGTGATAATACACTCCTGGAAATTGAAATAAGAACACCGTGAATTCATTGTCCCAGGAAGGGGAAACTTTATTGACACATTCCTGGGGTCAGATACATCACATGATCACACTGACAGAACCACAGGCACATAGACACAGGCAACAGAGCATGCACAATGTCGGCACTAGTACAGTGTATATCCACCTTTCGCAGCAATGCAGGCTGCTATTCTCCCATGGAGACGATCGTAGAGATGCTGGATGTAGTCCTGTGGAACGGCTTGCCATGCCATTTCCACCTGGCGCCTCAGTTGGACCAGCGTTCGTGCTGGACGTGCAGACCGCGTGAGACGACGCTTCATCCAGTCCCAAACATGCTCAATGGGGGACAGATCCGGAGATCTTGCTGGCCAGGGTAGTTGACTTACACCTTCTAGAGCACGTTGGGTGGCACGGGATACATGCGGACGTGCATTGTCCTGTTGGAACAGCAAGTTCCCTTGCCGGTCTAGGAATGGTAGAACGATGGGTTCGATGACGGTTTGGATGTACCGTGCACTATTCAGTGTCCCCTCGACGATCACCAGTGGTGTACGGCCAGTGTAGGAGATCGCTCCCCACACCATGATGCCGGGTGTTGGCCCTGTGTGCCTCGGTCGTATGCAGTCCTGATTGTGGCGCTCACCTGCACGGCGCCAAACACGCATACGACCATCATTGGCACCAAGGCAGAAGCGACTCTCATCGCTGAAGACGACACGTCTCCATTCGTCCCTCGATTCACGCCTGTCGCGACACCACTGGAGGCGGGCTGCACGATGTTGGGGCGTGAGCGGAAGACGGCCTAACGGTGTGCGGGACCGTAGCCCAGCTTCATGGAGACGGTTGCGAATGGTCCTCGCCGATACCCCAGGAGCAACAGTGTCCCTACTTTGCTGGGAAGTGGCGGTGCGGTCCCCTACGGCACTGCGTAGGATCCTACGGTCTTGGCGTGCATCCGTGCGTCGCTGCGGTCCGGTCCCAGGTCGACGGGCATGTGCACCTTCCACCGACCACTGGCGACAACATCGATGTACTGTGGAGACCTCACGCCCCACGTGTTGAGCAATTCGGCGGTACGTCCACCCGGCCTCCCGCATGCCCACTATACACCCTCGCTCAAAGTCCGTCAACTGCACATACGGTTCACGTCCACGCTGTCGCGGCATGCTACCAGTGTTAAAGACTGCGATGGAGCTCCGTATGCCACGGCAAACTGGCTGACACTGACGGCGGCGGTGCACAAATGCCGCGCAGCTAGCGCCATTCGACGGCCAACACCGCGGTTCCTGGTGTGTCCGCTGTGCCGTGCGTGTGATCATTGCTTGTACAGCCCTCTCGCAGTGTCCGGAGCAAGTATGGTGGGTCTGACACACCGGTGTCAATGTGTTCTTTTTTCCATTTCCAGGAGTGTATTTTTAATGGGGTGACTGAATTTAAAAACTCAGAATTCTTCGGTAGCCTTAAATCAGTTCTACTGCAATAGATTTAAGATGTGTTAGTGTGAAACCAACGCCACCAGACGCAATATTGCGAATATTTCTGGAAAGAAACGATAGCTGTTACTAATCCACACGCTGCAAAGTTGGTATATTGTTATTTAGAGTTTACTCTTTACTTCAGTGAAGAATCAGTCTGCAGTGAAAGGACGTCAAACACTGATTGAGGTTAAAGAGTGCAATAATGCAATGTTAAACGACAGCTCTTCCAATACCCATGATTTAAGACACACAGGATTCTCAAAATACATCCATTTTTCATCACCTGTCACTATTCGATGGAGAAACGACTTTCTTTTGTATCTGGCGAGCAGCATTTCACAAGTGATCTTTCGATTTGTTTGCTGTCTTTCATTCAGTTTATGCGGAACCCATTCTCTTCACTTTCTGCATCTTTCCCAAGCTTTCAGCCTAATAGAAGCGGCTTTATGCGTCACATTCAACTGTTCCGCGAGTTCCTGTTGAGTTTGAGTATCATCTTCATCCAATAAGGTCTGCAATTCGTTGTCTGCGAACTTTTTCGGTGGTTTCCCGTGCTCGCCGTTTGTCACGTCAAAATCACCACTTTTGAATGTTTTGAACCACTCGAAACACTATGTTTTCCCAAGAGCATCTTCGCCGAAAGCTTCGACGAGCATTCGATGTGATTCTGCTGTAGTTTTCTTCAAATGATAACAGAGAACCAAGCCTGTCCGCAGATCGTAGTTCGTAGGCACAAAACTTGACATGTTTATATGTTTGAAACAAATACCGATGTGTAGAACTTGGGTTACTCTCCGTTGACATTCGACGTCTGCCGTTACAGGAAGCAGACAGCGCTGCAGACGCGGTCTCACGGGCACTACACCAACGGCCAGCACCATCTATAGGGAAATTCCGGTTTCGTACTTCTGCACCTGGTATACTTCCCGCTTACGCAGAATTTGTTGCTTACCAGCACCACAAGCCGTAACAACGCGCAAGAAATGGAATAAAAGTTCACGGAACAATTCACTACGATCACATTTAATGCTCGCATTGACCACGGCATTCATAGCAGAGAGCTGCGAACATTACTGAACGCTCATTGGCCGTCGGAGAACGCGTGACGTAGGTGGGCAGAACAGGCCTTAACTCGATCGCCATCGTTCGTGGCTCCAACTACAAACGTCGGATAGAACAAGAGCTACGAATTTTATAGCAGGAAGGGCTAAAATATAGGCAACTCTCCCCTACGTTTTCGTAAATGATAGGTTATTCGAAAAATCAGTTACCCGAACGTCCGCACCCGCTCCGAATATTCGATTCTCTGCTGTATACAGGGTGATCCATTTATCGTGACCGGGCCAAATATTCCACGAAATAAACGTCAAACGAAAGAACTACAAAGAACGAAACTTGTCTAGCTTGAAGGGGGAAACCAGATGGCGCTATGGTTGGCCCGCTAGATGGTGCTGCCATAGGTCAAACGGATATCAACTGCGGTTTTTTAAATAGGAACCCCCATTTTTTATTACATACTCGTGTAGTACGTAAGGAAATATGAATGTTTTAGTTGGACCACTTTTTTCACTTTGTGATAGATGGCACTTTAATAGTCACAAACGTATGGCTCACAATTTTAGACGAACATTTAGTAACAGGTAGGTTTTTTAAATTAAAATACAGAACGTAGGTACGTTTGAACATTTTATTTCGGTTGTTCCAATGTGATACATGTACCATTGTGAACTTATCGTTTCTGAGAACGCATGCTGTTACAGTGCGATTACCTGTAAATACCACATTAATGCAATAAATGCTAAAAATGATGTCCTTCAACCTCAATGCATTTGGCAATACGTGTAACGACATTCCTCTCAACAGCGAGTAGTTCGCCTTTCGTAATGTTCGCACACGCATTGACAATGCGCTGACGCATGTTGTCAGGCGTTGTCGGTGGATCACGATAGCAAATATCCTTTACTTTCCTCAGAAAGAAATCCGGAGACGTCAGATGCAGTGAATGTGCGGGCCATGGTATGGTGCTTCGACGACCAGTCCACCTGCCATGAAATATGCTATTCAATACCGCTTCAACTGCACGCGAGCTATGTGCCGGACATCCACCGAGTTGGAAGTACATCGCAATTCTGTCATGCAGTGAAACATCTTGTAGTAACATCGGTACAACATTACGTAGGAAATCAGCATACATTACACCATTTAGATTGCCATCGAAAAAATGGGGGCCAATTATCCTTCCTCCCATAATGCCGCACCATACATTAACCCGCCAAGGTAGCTGATGTTCCACTTGTCGCATTCATCGTGGATTTTCCGTTGCCCAATAGTGCATATTATGCCGGTTTACGTTACCGCCGTTGGTGACTGACGCTTCGTCACTACATAGACCGCATGCAACAAATTTGTCACCGTCCCGCAATTTCTCTTTTGTCCAGTGGCAGAACTGTACACGTCGTTCAAAGTCGTCGCCATGCAATTCCTGGTGCATAGAAATATGGTACGGGTGCAATCTATGCTGATGTAGCATTCTCAACACCGACGTTTTTGAGATTCCCGATTCTCGCGCAGTTTGTCTGCTGCTGATGTGCGGATTAGCCGCGACAGCAGTCAAGACACCTACTTGGGCATCATCATTTGTTGCAGGTCGTGGTTGACGTTTCACTTGTGGCTGAACACTTGCTGTCACTTTAAATAACGTAACTATTCGGCGAACGGTCCGGACACTTGGATGATGTCGTCCAGGATACCGAGCAGCATACATAGCACACGCCCGTTGGGCATTTTGATCACAATAGCCATACATCAACACGATATCGATCTTTTCCACAATTGGTAAACGGTCCATTTTAACACGGGTAACGTATCAAGAAGCAAATACCGTCCGCACTGGTGGAATGTTACGTGATGCCACGTACTTATACGTTTGTGACCATTACAGTGCCATGTATCACAAAGCGAAAAAAATGGTCCAACGAAAACATTCATATTTCTATACGTATTACATGAATATGTAATGAAAAATGGGATTCCTATTTTTAAAAAACGCAGTTGATATCCATTTATCCATTTGACCCATGGCATCGCCATCTAGCAGGCCAAGCATAGCGCCATCTGGTTTCCCCCTTCAAGCTTGACGAGTTTCGTTCTCCGCCATCGCTGCGGCCGGAAAAAGATCCTGATAGAACGGGACCAACGACGCCTAAAGAGAATACTCCGACGTGACAGAAGTGCAACCCTTCCGCAAACTGCTACAGACTTCAATTCTAGGCAATCAACAAGTGTCAGCGTGTGAACCATTCAACGAAACATCATCGATATGGGCATTCGGTGCCGAAGGCCCACTCGTGTACCGTTGATGACTGCACGACACAAAGCTTCATGCCTCCCCTGGGCCCGTCAACACCGGCATTGGACTTTTGATGACTGGAAACATGTTGCCTGGTCGGATGAATCTCGTTTCATATTGTATCGAGCGGATGGACATGTACAGGTATGGAGAAAACCTAATGAACGTGTGGACCCCACGTGTCAGGAGGGGACTGTCCAAGCTGGTGGAGGCTCTGTTATTGTGTGTGGCGTGTGCAGTTGGAGTGATATGGGACCCCTGATACGTCTAGATACAACTCTGACAGATGGCACGTATGTAAGTATCCTGTCTGATCGTCTGCATCCATTCATTTCCACTGTGCATTCCGACGGACTTGGGCAATTCCAGCAGGACAGTGCGACACCCCACACGTCCAGAATTGCTACATAGTGGCTCCAGGAACGCTCTTCAGAGATTACACTTCTGCTGGTCACCAAGCTCTCCAGACATGAACATTACTGAGCATATCCGGGATGCCTTGCAAAGTACTGTTCAGGAGAGATCTCCACCCCCTCCTACTCTTACGGATTTATGAAAGATCCTGACGGATTCATAGTGTCAGTTCCCTACAGCACTGCTTCAGACACTAGTTGAGTCCATGCCGTGTCGTGTTGGGGCACTTCTGCGTGCTCGTGGAGCCCTACACGATGTTAGGCAGGTGTACCAGTTTCTTTGGCTCTTCAGTGTATCTGCCTGAGAACGTAAGCCTGGCAAGTAAGTCGCTGAGATTAACAGGAACAAAACGCACCGTTTTCTGAACACAAAGACCGTCGCCCTAGTCGTCGTAATTTTCGGGAGCATACACGGATGCCTAGAGCATTAGCAATATTCAACACAATTAATCCTGGAGTAGCGTAACTGTTTCTTTTTGCAGCTTATCCTTGTAACTATATTTATGACGGACACAATTTAGCACGCGCTAACCACTCCACCTGCCCTCTCACCTTCAAGGCACTCATTTACATCTACATGATTACTCCGCAGTTCGCAGTTAAGTGCCTTGCAGAGGGCTCGACGAATTAACTTCAAGCTATTTCTTTACCGTTCTACCTTCGAACAGCGCACGGAAAAACACCTAAATCCTTCCGCGCGATATTCGATTTCTCTTATTTTATTATGGTGATCATTTCTCCCTATGTAGGTGGGCTGCAACAAAATATTTTCGTACTCTGAGGCGAGAGTTGGTGATTAAAAAGGCCTTTGTTTTAGTGATTGCCACCCCAATTCGCGTATCATATCCCCTGTACTCTTTCCCCCGTTTCGGGATACTACAAAACGAGCTGCACTTCTCTTAACTTTTTCCATGTCCTCAATCAGTGCTATCTGATGCGGATCCCACACCGCACAGCACTACTCCGGTAGAGGGCGGACGAGCTCAACACAAACAGTCTCTTTAGTAGACATGTTGCATATTCACAACATTATCTACGTGATCGTTCCAGTTAGACTCAATTGCATATGAACATAGTGACTGTTCTCGAAAGAACAGATACCACTGATGACCGTGCAGCTTCCCTAGAATAAATGATGACTAACTGAAACCCTCAGCTGCCGACAGGTGTTGTTGACTTACCTTGAAGGGGACAGTTGAAAATGTGTGCCCCGACCGGGACTCGAACGCGGGTTCTCCTGCTTCCATGGCAGACGCTCTATCCATCTGAGCCACCGAGGACACGGATGAATAAGCGCAACTGCAGGGATTTATCCTTTGCACGCTTCCCGTGAGACCCACTTTCCCAACTGTCGACAATCTACATACGTAATGTTCCTAATAGATACTTTGCCCATCCACTCGTTACTCGCGGCCATTTAAGTTGACGATTCGTCTGTGCGAGTGCGCACAGCTTGCCCGACCTCTTACGGGAATCGTCAGCTTAAGTGGGGGAGTGTAACTAGTAGATGGGTAAAGTATCTATTAGGAACATTACGTATGTAGATTGTGTGACGCGTGTCCTCGGTGGCTCACATTGCCGGCACGAAAACTCAGCGTGTTCGGTCAGAGGGTTAGCTGCCCTCTGTAACAAAAAAACTGAGTTAATGGAGCAACGACGAACTGAAAGGGGTGTCTTGCGACGTCTGCACCGAGCAGATGCAACCAACGAAAAAACGACCATAAAGAGATCTTTTTTTTTTTTTTTAAAAAAAAAGAAAATGGATAGAGAGTCTGCCATGTAAGCGGGAGATCGTGGGTTCGAGTCCCGGTCGGGGCACACATTTTCAGCTGTCCCCTCCAAGGTATGTCAACGACACCTGTCGGCAGCTGAGTGTTTCAGTTAATTATCACATATTCAATTGTTATTTTCTCTCCATACAGACACCTTCAAAAATGGTTCCAATGGCTCTGAGCACTATGGGACTTAACATCTGAGGTCATCAGTCCCCTAGAACTTAGAATTACTTATACCTAACTAACCTAAGGACATCACACACATCCATGCCCCAAACAGGATTCGAACCTGCGACCGTAGCAGTCGCACGGTTCCGGACTGAAGCGCCTAGAACCGCTCGACCACAGCAGCCAGCCATACAGATATCTTGATTAAATACTTTTGGAATTGTTTTTAATCATTTGATGACTTTATGAGACAGTAAATGACAGAATCATCCGCAAACAATCTAAACGGCCTGCCCATACTATCTCCTAAGTCGTTTACGTAGTTGAGGAGCAGCAGAGAGCCTATAAGACTTCCTTGGAGGACGACAGATATTACTTCTGTTCTACGACTTTTTTAGTTACCTCTGCGATGAAGTTATTCACCTTTCGCAGAAATATGGCACTGCAGTAACGTTGTTGTGTCTTCGACGTCTTCCCGATGTAGTAACCGCTGCAGCCTAATTGCAGTAACGTTTCTCTGATACCTGAGTTCCGATAGCGCTGTTAGCTGTCCCTGAGCTCCTACGGTAGAGCGCTTGTCAGCGCTCTCCACTAATAACTCACAGCAGATACGAGTACATCGCTGCTGTGTTCGAGGCGTAGCAGTCACTGCACAGCTGTCATTCTCCTGCCACGGTTGTAACACAGCGAACATGTACACGTCCATTCTGCATGTGGATAACAGCAATTAGCGGACGTTACGCCGAAACATTACTAGTCACTATATATATATATATATATATATATATATATATATATATATATATATATATATATAGGGTGAGTCACCTAACATTACCGCTGGATATATTTCGTAAATCACATCAAATACTGGCGAACCGATTCCACAGACCGAAGGTGAGGAGAGGGGCTAGTGTAATTGGTTAATACAAACCATAAAAAAATGCACGGAAGTATGTTTTTTAACACAAACCTACGCTTTTTTAAATGGAACCCCGTTAGTTTTGGTAGCACATCTGAACATATAAACAAATACGTAATCAGTGCCGTTTGTTGCATTGTAAAATGTTAATTACATCCGGAGATATTGCAACCTAAAGTTGACGCTTGAGTACCACTCCTCCGCTGTTCGATCGTGTGTATCGGAGAGCACCGAATTACG